>NC_058102.1:136057500-137307500 GCF_020171115.1 Neogale vison | reverse complement strand
ATAAATGTCTTGCAGATATTTTTAAGGTTTATTCAGTTTTTTGATACTTTTTATCCTACCATAAATATTATTTTTAAAAATCAATTTCATTTCCTGTTGCTAAGTTACAGAAATAAATTTTTTTGCATATTGAGCTTAGATTCACCTATCTTGCTAAACTATCTTATTATATTGTTTCTCACAGGTCTGGAGGCTGGTAAGTCCAAATTGAAGGCACTGGCAAATTCAATGTCCAGTGAGGGTCTGCTTCCTGGTTCATGGATGGTGGTCTTCCTCCTGCTTCTTCATACTGCACAGGGCCATGGGAGCTCTCTCAGGACTCCTTTATGAGGGCACTAATCCCATCATGAGGGTTCCACCTTCATGAGTAATCACTTCCCAAAGTCTCCACCTCCAAATACAATTACATTTAACACTAAGATTTAACACACTTATTTGGGAGCTGGGGGGACAGAAATATTCATTTTATAACAAGGCTTTTCCTTATTCTTTGCCAGGTAGACCTCTCCTCTTTCATGAGGCCAGTAAGAAGAATTTCCCTGCAGAGAGGACTCAGTCCTCTTGTAAGGATTTCACCTGCTTCAATCAGGATTTCATAGAATAATCCCTTTTTGATTAACTCAAAATTAACAGTTAATTATATCTGCAAGATTCCTTACAGTTTCCATGTTCTAATCGCTAGAGTCAAGTCACAGATCTTGGCTACACTTAAGGGAAAAGGATTATGAAAGGTGAGAACACCAAAGAGCATTTATTATGGGGTCACCTAGGGTCTTTATTTGACAATTATATTAACAGATCCCTTATACTACTAGTTTTCTAAGTTTTATCATGGATGAATGTTGAATGAATGAATGTCTATTTTGCATATATTGAGATAATTTTTTTAATAATTTGTCAGTGTGGGGAATTACATTATGTGCTCATGTTAAACCAACCTTGCATTTCTCAGGAAAACTGAATTAACTTGTGATTTCATTCATTTGATTCATACATTGCTATTGATATGCTAATATCTTAGTGAGGATTTTCTCCTGTCCATGGATAGTGTTAATACAAGGAATTTTGAATATGTTTAACTCAATTTACTTGGCTTCAAACTTATGTGTATTGTTGCTTTGTGTTTTCTGTCTTGTATCTTTAAAAAATAATCAACATTTTTATAACTTTCATATGATAGTCTCAATGTAATGTTCATTTAAATTGAACTATATATTTAACTTTTTTCCTCTCTTCTTACATCTCAGAATTTCTATTTGAGATTATTTTTCTTCTGTTTGTTTATGTACATACTTTAAAATTTTTTTGAGAACTGCCAGGTAATGAACCTCTATTTAAAAATGTCTTAAATGGGCACCTGGATGGCTCAGTTGATTAAATGTCTGGTTTTGGCTCAGATCATGATCCAAGGGTCCTGGCATCGAGCCCCACTTCAGGCTCACTGCTCAGCCTGGAGTCTTCGTCCACTCTGTCTACCCCTCCCCACCACTTGTGCTCCCTACTTCTCTCTGCTTCCCTCACTCTCTTACAAAATAATAAAAAAAATTTTTAAAAATTAAATGTCTTTATTTCCTCTTTCTCTTGACATATATTTTCACTGCATAGAGAATCCTAGGTGAATAGTTATTTTCTTTGATCATACAGAAAATATCATTCCACTGCCCTTTGTCTTTCATAATTGCTCTTTAGAAATCAGGTGTCTACCTGTTTCTCCTTGGAACATAATCTGTTCTGCATTCTGCTCCTTTTTTCCACAATTTTTGGTTACTTTAAAGATTTTACTCATCAGGGGGAAAACCACTTTTTTGTTGTTTGTTTACTGCAGGTATGCTCTTATGTTTCTAGATCTGGGTGTCTTATTATTTATCTTAATAATGTTCCATAATTAGAATTGCATTTTTAACAGCTCCAAAAACCATAACATACCTAGGAATAAACCTAACCAAAGAGGCAAAGGATCTGTACTCTAGAAACTACAGAACACTTATTAAGGAAATTGAGGAGATGAAATCACATCCCATACTCATGGATTGGAAGAATAAACATCCTTAAAATGTCTATGCTGCCCAGAGCACAATTTACACTTTCAATACAATCCCTATCAAAATACCATAGACATTTTTCACAGAGCTAAAACAAATAAATCTAAAATCTGTGTGGAAACAGAAAAGACCCCAAATAGCCAAAGGAATGTTGAAAAAGAAAACCAAAACTGAGGCATCACAATGCCTGACTTCAAGCTATATTACAAAGCCATAATCATCAAGACAGTATGGTATTGGCACAAAAACAGACAATGGAACAGAATAGAGAGCCCAGAAATGGACTCTATGGTCAACTGATCCTTGACAAAGCAAGAAAGAACATCCAATGGAAAAAAAGATTGTTTCTTCAATAAATGGTGCTGGGAAAACTCTACAACCACATGCAGAAGAATGAAACTAGACCATTCTCTTACACCATACACAAAGATAAAATGGATAAAAGACCTCAACATGAGAGGAATCCATCCAAATCCTAGAGGAGAACATAGGCAGTAACCTCTTTGACACTGGGCACAACTTCTTTCAAGATGCCTCTCAAAAGGTAGGGGAAACAGAAGCAAAATGAACTTTTGGGACTTCCATCAAGATAAGTTTTTGCGCAGCAGAGGAAACAGTCAACAAAACTAAGAGGAAATCCACAGAATAGGAGAAGATATTTGCAAATGACATTTTGGATAAAGGGCTAATATCCTAGCTAGATCTATAAAGAACTTCTCAAATTCAACACCCAAAAAACAATCCAGTCAAGAAATGGGCAGAAGACATGAACAGACACTTCTGCAAAGATGACATCCAAATGGCTAACAGACACATGAAAAAATATTCAACTTTACTAGCCATCAAGGAAATTCAAATCAAAACGACAATGAGATGCCACCTTACACCGGTTAGAACGTCCAGAATTAACAAGATAGGAAACAAGTGTTGGTGAGGTTGTGGAGAAAGGGGAATCCTCTTGTGTTGTTGGTGGAAATGCAAGCTGGTACAGCCACTCTGGAAAACAGTGTGGGGGTTCCTCAAGACATTAAAATTAGAGCTACCCTATGACACAGCAATTGCACCACCAGGTCTTTATCCCAAATATAAGGATGTAGTAAAAAGAAGGGTCACAGCACCCCAATGTTCATAGCTGCAATGTCCATAATAGCCAAACAGTGGAAGGAACAAAGATGCTCTTCAAGAGAAGAATGGATAAAGAAATTGTGGTTTATATACACAATGGAATATTTCTCAGCCATCAGAAAGGATGAATACCCACCATTGCAGTGACATGGATGGAACTGAAGGGAATTGTGCTAAGTGAAATCAGTCATGCAGAGAAAGACAATTACCATATGGTTTCACTAATATGTGGAACATAAAGAATAGAGCTGAAGACCACAGGGAATGGAGGGAAAATGGAATGGGTTGAAATCAGAGAGGGAGACAAACCATGAGAGACTCTGGACTCTGGGAAACAAGGGAGTAACTGGGTGATGGGTATTAATGCAGGCATGTGTTGGGATGAGCACTGGGTGTTATATGCAACTAATAAATCATTGAACACTACAATAAAAACTTATGACGTACTATATCCTGTCTAACAACATAATAAATTTCATTTAGCTTTTTGAATCTATGATTTGGTGTCTCAAAACATATTCAGACTTTCTTATCTAAACTTCATATCTCTTAACCTCTTTTTCATGTTTCCATTGTTGTTTTTTAGTCTCTCTCCTTATATTCTCAATTATTTCTTCTATTTTCCTAATTGTCACCTCTGCTGTATATCCAGTCTGCTGTCTTACCTAGCCATAGGAATTTAAATTGGGTAATTGCATTTTAAAATACATTTTCTTTGGGTCTTTAAAAAATCTATTAAAATAATTAGTTTTTCATTATTTGAGAATATGGAGGTTTTTTATTCATTAACTGAGGGCTTTCTTTTTTTAAGATTTTATGTATTTATTTGACAGAGAGAGACACAGTGAGAGAGGGAACACAAGCAGGGGGGAGTGAGAGAAGGAGAAGCGGGCTTCCTGCAGAGTGGGAGCCTGATACAGGACTTGATCCCAGGACCCTGGAATCATGACCTGAACTGAAGGCAGATGCTCAATGACTGAGCCACCCAGGTGCCCAAGGATCTTCTTCTAAAAAGAAATAAAGGTTAAGGTTAGGGATCACTAATCAGACAATAGGAATAACTACATTTTTATTCTTTTTTAAAAAAAATTTTAGCTGTAAAATGTACAATGTGAAAGCCAGACAAACACCCCACTAAAAAGGAGAACTACAGACCAGTGTCTCTGATGAACATGACTAGCAGATCAAATTGAATAATACATTAAAAGAAGTATTTACCATGATCACGTGGGTTTTATTCCTATGTTGCAGGAGTGGTTCAATATTCATAGATCAATGTGATACACCACATTAATAAAAGGATAAGTACCATATGATCCTCTAAATGGAGACAGGAAAATCTCTTGACAAAATACAGCATCTGTTCTTGATAAAAACCCTCAACGAAGTAGAAATAGATGGAACCTACCACAATGTCACAAAAGTCATATAAGAAAGACCCACAGCTAATATAATCCTGAATTGGGAAAAACTGAGAGCTTTGCCCCTGTGATCAGGAACAAGATGGATATCCACTCTCACCATTACTATTTAACACAGTACTGGCAGTCTTAGCCTCAGCAATCAGACAACAAAAAGAAATAAAATGCATCCAAATTGTCAAGGAAGAAATCAAGCTTTCACTATTTGCAGGTGACATGATACCCTATGTAGAAAACCTGAAAGACTCTACCAAAAAAAAATTGCTAGAACTAATACATGAATTCAGCAAAGTCACAGGACATAAAATCAATATACAGAAATCTCATATTTCTATACAACAATAATGAAGCAACAGAAAAAGAAATCAAGGAATTGATACCATTTGCAATTGCATAAAAATAATTAGATACTTAGGAATAAACCTAAACAAAGAGGTAAAACGTCTATATTCAGAAAACTACAGAACACTTATGAAAGAAATTGAAGAAGACAAAAAGAATTGGAAAAACATTCCATGCTCATGGTTGGAACAAATGTTGTTAAAATGTCTATGCTACCAAAAGCAATCTACACATTTAGCACAATCCCTATCAAAATACCACCGGTGTTTTTCACAGAACTAGAACAAACAACCCTAAAATGCATATGAAACCACAAAAGACCTTGAGAAGCCAAAGCACTCCTGAACAAGGAAAAGCAAACCTGGAGGCATCATGATTCTAGATATCAAGCTATAATACAGAACTCTAATCATCAAGACCATATACTACTGGCACAAAAACAGATACGTAGAACAATGGAACAGAAGAGAAAACCCAGAAATGGATTCACAACTACGTGGTCAACTAAGCTTCAATAATGCAGGAAAGAATATCCAATGGATATTCAACGAATGGTTTGGAAAAACTGGATAACGACATGCAGAAGAATGAAACTGAGGCTGTCCAAATTTCCCAATACCATTTGTTTAAGAGGCTGTCCTTTTTCCAGTGGACATTCTTTCCTGCTTTGTTGAAGATTAGTTGACCATAGAATTGAGGGTCTATTTCAGTACTCTCTATTCTGTTCCATTGATTTATGTGTCTGTTTTTTGTGCCAGTACCATACTGTCTGATGATGACAGCTTTGTAATAGAGCTTGAAATCCGGAATTGTGATGCCACCAACTTTGGTTTTTTCAATATTCCTTTGGCTATTTGAGGTCTTTTCTGGTTTTATATAAATTTTAGGATTATTTTTTCCATTTCTTTGAAAAAATGGATGGTATTTTGATAGGGATTGCATTAAATGTGTAGATTGCTTTCAGTAGCCCAGATATTTTCACAGTATTTATTCTTCCAATCCATGAGCATGATACATTTTTCCATTTCTTTGTGTCTTCCTCATTTTCTTTCATGCATACTTTATGGTTTTCTGAGTATAGATTCTTCCTCTCTTTGGTTAGGTTTATTCGTAGGTATCTTATGGTTTGGGGTGCAATTCTAAGTGGGATTGACTCCTTAATTTCTTCTGCCTTGCTGTTTGTGTAGAGAAATGCAACTGATTTCTGTGCGTTGATTTTATATCCTGACACTTTACTGAATTCCTGTACAAGTTCTAGCAGATTTGGAGTGGAGTCTTTTGGGTTTTCCACATAAAGTATCATATCATCTGCAAAGACAGTTTGACTTCTTCTTTGCTGATTTGGATGCCTTTAATTTCATTTTGTTGTCTGATTGCTGAGGCTAGGTCTTCTAGTACTATGTTGAATAGCAGTGGTGATAGTGGACAGCCCTGCCATGTTCCTGACCTTAGCAGAAAAGCTCTCAGTTTTCCTCCATTGAGAATGATATTCGCTGCGGGTTTTTCATAGATAAGCCAGTATTGTTTTAAGAAAGTATCCATCATAGTCAAAATTTAGTCTAACAAAGCAACTTATTTTTGCTCTGGAATTTTGTCTGTGTGGTTGATTTAGGGCCCTGAATTTAACTCCTAGAACTGGTGGATTGACAGAAAGTGAGCTACAACCATGATGCAGAATATTTTTTTCATAATAAGAAAGTTTAGCTATTTTACTCTTACAACAGTAAAAGGTCTTTAGTCATGTTGTTACTCACCAGTTTAAAGTTAAAAAAAAGAGAGAGAGAGAGAGAGAGAGAGAGAGAGAGAGAGACAGGAATATCTTAAATGACAATCCCTGAGAAAAGAAATGAGTGACTCCCAGCCCCTACCACATCCTTGTCCCACAAAAGTGGTAAATCTCATAGTATCAAATTCAACCTCTTTTAAGATGTTCTCTCAAGGGTTTTAAAAATTGAGATATAAGGGGCACCTGGGTGGCTCAGTGGGTTAAAGCCTCTGCCTTCAGCTCAGGTCATGATCTCAGGGTCCTGGGATCAAGCCCCGCATCGGGCTCTCTGCTCAGCTGGAAGCTGCTTCCTCCTCTCTCTCTGCTTGCCTCTCTGCCTACTTGTGATCTCTGTCTGTCAAATAAATAAATAAAATCTTTTAAAAAAATTGAGATATAAAAGGACTCGTTTACAAAAACCAGGCTCTGAACTATAGAGAACAATCAGATGGTTACCAGAGGGGAGATGGGTGGGGGGATGGGTGAAATAGATGAAGGGGTTTAAAAGTACACTTACAAAAGAAAAAAGAAAAGAAAGAGTGCACCTATGATGAACACTGAGTAATGTATAGAAGTGTTGAATCACTATCTTGTACACCTGAAACTAGTTTAACACTGTTAATTACACTGGAATTAAAATTTAAAAAATAAAATTATTGAAATTAAAAATGACTGAGCCACCCAGGAACCCCAATTAAAAATGAATGTGTATATATATATAATATATATATATATATGTATATATAATTCATGGTTTTAAAATGTATATATCAGTAATTTTTAGTATTTTTACTATCACTATTGCCAATTTACCATTAACTAAAACCAGTAACAAATTCCAGAATATTTCCATCACACCAAAAAGAAACTATTAGCAGTCAGTCACATTTCTCTCCACCTCCACCCCCTGGTAATCACTAATCTACTTTTTATCTCTACAGATTTGCTGATTCTGGATAGTTCATATAAATGGAATCATACAGTGTGTTGCCTTTGTGACTGACTTATTTCACTTCAGCATAATGTTTTCAAGGCTCATTCATATTGTAGCATGTAGCAACTCCCATTAGTTTTTAGAAGAATAATTTTTCATTGCATTGATGAGCCACATTTGTTTATCCATTAATCAGTTGATGGCATTGGATTGTTTACAGTTATTCTTATTTTTTATTTTTTTAAATTTAATTTCTTTTCAGTGTAACAGAATTCATTATTTATACACCACACCCAGTGCTCCATGCAATACGTGCCCTCCGTAATACCCACCACCAGCCTCCCCCACCCTCCCACTCCTGCCCCTTCAAAACCCTCAGATTGTTTTTCAGAGTCCATAGTCTCTCAAGGTTCACCTCCCCCTCCAATTTCCCTCAACTCCCTTCTACTCTCCATCTCCCCATGTCTTCCATGTTATTTGTTATGCTCCACAAAAAAGCAAAACCATATGATAATTGACTCTCTCTGCTTGACTTACTTCACTCAGCATAATCTCATTTATTTTTAGACATTAATTAATTAATTTGAGAAAGAGAGAGACAACAGTGGGTGGGGGTAGAGGGGGAGGGAGAAGGAGAAAAGCAGACTCCCTGCTGAGCGCATAGCCTAGCTGGTCTCAGTGTAGTGACCCTGAGACCAGTACCTTAGCCAAAAGCAAGAGTTGGGCACTCAACTGAGCCACCCAGGTACCCCTGGATTGTTTGCAATTTTTTTTGGCTGTTATGCATAGTGTTATGAACATTTGTTTTCAAAGATTTCATTTATTTATTTGAGAGAGAGAGGGAGAGAGCGAACGAATGAGAGGGAGAGAGAGAATGAGAGGAAAGAGGTCAGTAGGAGAAGCAGACTCCCCACCGAGCAGTGAGCCCGATGCGGGACTCAATCCTGGGGTTCCAGGATCATGACCTGAGCCGAATGCAGTCACCCAACAAACAGCTACCCAGGTGCGCTGCTATGGACATTCTTGTGCAATCCTAATTGGTTTTGGGCGTCATGATCATGGACCACAGACAAGCAACATAGGTTGACTAGTAAAGTTGAAAGAAATATTTTTCAGATATTTTTGAGTTTCTATTACGACTTTTGACAACACTAAGCACTGAGATTTGGAACATAATTGTGTTTGGGTTAACTATCCTAAGATATGGGGATTGTTTTATTTTTATTAATGTGTAGGTGTGAAAAACAATTGCTGTGTAATTTTATATACTTTAGATCCTTCATAGTGAGGCTACTGAGCTGTGTGGCAAGCAAACAGACACAAAATCTGAGGTCCTGAACTACAACCAGTCTAGAGAAAGACAGTCCAGGCTGCAACTGCTTAAAGAATGAAGACATGGAAAATTAATCTAACTGAAATTGAGCAAATGAGCAGTTGAGGAAAATGATTATTTAGACTTTAAACTGAAATTGGGGACTTTAATTTCTTGGATTCATAATGCACAGGGACAGCAGAATTTTTTCACACTTTAGCCCTTTGGGACTTCAGCTAAAAGATTTTGGATTTTAATTTTTTAAGATTTATATCTTTTAATTATATCACTGGGAAATTAATAATGGGAGGGGTTTTTATTGAATTTAGGAGTATCACAGTATGTTGACATGATTTTTGGAATATTTTAATTTAATTTGGAAGATTTAATTTCATTTTAATGTTTTAGTGTTGTTATTTAACCTCATTGCAGAAACTCTGAGAGGCTATGTTGGGCAATATAGCTGGACAAAATTTGGAATAGGAACTAGAACAGAAGTGAACGTTCATCTTTAAATTCAGAATGGCCACTGAGATCATTCAATTAATATACCATTCTGTCCCATTTCAGAGCTTAGAGCAAAATCTAATTCTATTAGCAGTAAGAAAGGTCCTAGGAAGTCCTAGAGAGATCCACAGATGAGTATGGAAGGGCCATTATTTTCTTATAACAAATATTTTCTTCACTATGGTAAATGCACAGCAAAGTTCTATGATAATAATGCCTCATGGACTCATTTTTAGAAGGTATCTAAAAAAAAGCTCACAGACCTACATTCAGAATAAAAATTAAAAAAAAAAATGCCCCACAAGATAACTCTTCTATGCATAGGTAAAGGAAAATACAAGGAATGATGATTGTATTATCACTTACTCTTCCATCTGGTAGATGGAAAATTTCTTTTGCTATAGATTTTTTAAGCAGTTAGATGACAGAGACATTCAAATGTAAAAAAAAAAAAAAAGTTCTGGATTTCCCTCTCTTAGCTGAATCATTGCTACTTCCACTGCCAGGAGTGTAAAAATGGTGATTGCACTTTGGCCCTTCAGCTTTTTCTCCTTGGGCCAAAGTGGAAGGTAAATTTCTTTCCTGAATTTCTTCCTGAATCAGGAAGCCCTTTCCTGCCAGCATGGGAAAGAGGATGGAAACCAGCTATGCTCTTTCTGCCCCTGACCTATCAGCACTGCGGGTTTTCCAGAATTTTCCCATTTACTGCTACTTTGCATACTCTTCTCTGGAAAGGGAGTCCCTTTTCCATTCCTGGCATTATATCTTAATTTGCTGCAAAGCTGTGGTATAAGATTGGACCTTTTGTTTGTTTGTTCCATCATGAAAGATCTGTTCTTTACTGTTTTTATTTTTTAAGTTCATGTCATTCACTTTCAAGAGTGATTTTGAAAGGGATTTCAAGAAGGGCACCTGGGTGGCTCAACTGGTTAAGCATCTGACTCTTGATTTCGGCTCAGGTGGTCATCGCATGGGTCGTGATCTCATGGATTGTGGAATTGGTCCCCATGTCAGGCTCCATGCTCAGTGGGAAGTCTGCTTGAGATTCTCTCTCTCCTTCCCTCTCCTTCTGCCCCTCCTCCTGCTTGCACGCATGCTCTCTCTAAAATAAATAAATAAATCTTTAAAGAAAGAGAGAGATTTCAAAAATTTGTGCATATATGGCCATTTTATCCTGACTTTAGAACATTTAAAAATGTTTCAGTGTCTCCTTTTAAAAAAAGTCTGGCATATTTGTTTAGTTAATATACGGACACCATGCAAGGTTCTGAAGCAGAATGTCCTATACATTAAAAGCCATCTCTGGAATTTTGAAGTTAGAGAAAAATTCTGCAAAATTTCCCATCTAACCATCTAATTCTACTAGTGTTAGGAAGCTCACCTACTTTTCTTTTTCTTTTTCAAAGATGATTAAATATTACACAGTCAGAATTTCACATTCTACCTGGCATATGATGAGTGTTCAACAAATGTTGGCTTTTATTGTTACTACTCTTTAATTTGCTCAGCCACATGTGATCATCACACAACAATATTACCCTATGCTTATGTAATACCTTTTTACTCTCCTTCTCTCTTCCCTCCCTGGCTCTTCCATTCTTCACTTTTTTTCTTTTCTTGCTCTGGTAAGCTCCACAATGATCCTCTAAGTCTGCTACTATTTCTATTCTCATTGTTCCTATCAATAACTCCCATCAGGCAAATAGTGCAAATTTGTATGTTTACTTTTAAAAAAAGATTCTATTTATTTATTTGAGAGAAAGAAAGAGAGCACATGAGTGGTGGGGGTTGGGCCAAGGGAGAGGGAGAAGCAGGCTCCTTGTTGAGCAGGGAGCCCGATATGGGGCTAGATCCTAGGACCCTGAGATCATGACCTGAGCTAAAGGCAGATGCTTAACTAACTGAGCCATGCAGGCTCTCCTGTATATTTGCTCTCTAGTACTATAAAGTACAAATGTGTTTCTTCTTTTTTTTTTTAAGATTTTATTTATTTATTTATTCATTCATTCTTTTGACTGAGAGAGATAGCAAGAGCAGGAACACAAGCAGGTGAAGTGGGAGAGGGAGAAGCAGGCTTCCCTAAGAGCAGTGAGCCTTAAGAGGGGCTCCATCCCAGGACCCTGAATTCATGACCTGAGCCAAAGGCGAATGCTTAATGACTAAGCCACCTAGGTGCCCACAAACATGTTTCTTATTGAGGTTTATTATTAAATTTAAAGATAAACTACTTAAATTACTATATCAACTTATACTAGGAGGTCCTATATGTTAGTATAAATGCAGACCACCCAAATATTATTGCTTATGGGGATATCCCTTTAGTCTTCATGGACAGATGTGAAGTACCAGAATGCCTTTATAATGTAGAAGACGGCCTGCTTCTGCTTGGCACCATATTGTATTCAAAGTAAGGATACTTGTTAGTTAGCTCATGGCATTTTCCCTTAGTCTATAAGATGTGGGGCATTTGGGATTACATTTTAGCTCATGTTCATCTTATGTCTTTGGTCACTCCAGACATTTCTGGGAAGAAGGATTTTAACACTTCTTATGGCATTACGTTTTCTGGAAGTCAACCTATACTTTCATGGACTCTTAAAAAATCCAGTCATATGTTGTTTCCAGTGCTTGGAATCATCTCTCAAAGTCATTTGCTGATTACCATGTTAATGCCTAAAAAAAATGTTTTAAAGCTCTTTTCCATGAATGTATTACCTTAGCATTCAGAATTAAGATGTCTCTGATTCAAAAATCAAAGTATAATCACACATGCATTATTACACACACATTAACTTCTCATGCTCCATGCAATCTTTTAAAAAAAGGTAAAATGCTTTAAATAGAGGTTTATATTCCAGGCCATTTTAACAACACAGATAAGCACAAAAAAAGAAAGTACAAGGCTCTCACAGTTACACCATTCTGAGATAACGTATGTTAAAATAGCTTTTCAGTTTTCTTTCCTTGTACCCAGTGTGAAGAGAGCCGTATTGGCCAGGGTTTGTCCTGGGGAGAGGGCTGTCTGGGTCTGGAAGGAACATCCTGAAGTTTTGGTCAGCAAAGGCCACAAAAGAAAAACTCAGATAAAAACTCCAGTTTCCTTAATGTCCCTCTAAGGACAGACATTTGGGTGGCTGTGGGGTCATCTTGTGCTTTGAATTGTGATGAGTGGGGAACACAGGTTGAGGATCAGGGCTGGGCCTAAGCTGAACCCCTCTATGTAAAAGAGGGGGAGGATTTTGAGTTTTATTTTTGTGGGGGAGGCAAGATGATAAGCTAGAGGGAGGAAAAGGAGATCAAGAGAGAGGACAGGACACGAGGGACAGGGAGATAAGAATAACTCCTGGGGTTGGCAGGTTCGAAGAATAACGTCTTAACTTGTTTAATACGGGATATGTGAGATATGTAAGCCTCTTCTGGGAGGGTTCAAAAATGTCAGGAAATTCTTCAACACTTGCTTGTGTCAGGAGTGATAGATTCTGACCCTTGAGACACAGGAGTTCTTGCTACTGAACTTTGCACTATTTGAAAGGCCCCACTTCCAGTTTATTGAGGGAAGCCCAAGTTAACTAGCATAAAAACATTCACAAATGGGCTGACCACATAGTGGCAGTCAGTCAGTGCTAAATCATCTCTCCCCATTTCTTCTTCCTAAATTACAGTATATTGTATACAGTATATCACATGTTGTATATAGTATATTGTGTATATAAAATATATAGTATATTGTATATTGTGTTTTTAAATCTAATCTCCCATCCAAGTACTAACCAGGCCCGACCCTGCTTAGCTTCCGAGATCAGACGAGATCGGGCGCGTTCAGGGTGGTATGGCCATAGACTTTAAATCTAATCTAAAGTGAAGAAGCAGAATTGGTCCCTGGCCACTGTTTTATTGGTCACCCTTTCTGTGTTGACTGATGTGGTAAGCTTGAGTGGCAACAGCTGCATATTACTGCATATTACTGCATATTACTGCATAGTGAATTTCAAATCTTGCGAAAGAGGTGGGATTTCATGACAGTGTTGAAATAGATACTGGAGAACAGCTCACAACATCTGCAAAGTCATTGACAAATGAGGATCTGGCCACACTGGGACAGTCAACCACAGGAAAGAATGATGCCCCATGCCAGGGCAGAGTGTGGGTTTACTCTTGAAGGATTAGGGGAGGCCCCTGGGGAGGTGGATGAAGACGATAAGGGAACAAAACATGACCCGGTTTATAGATTCATTGTGGAACTCACTGCCGCCCAAAGATGTCATTGATCTACTCAGTGTTCACTTTGTTCCTTCTAAGAATTGGTGCACTGATATGATTTTAACCTGCATTATGTGAAATGTTGGACAAACTTGTTTTGGGGTTGGTTAGTTTGGGTTTTCAAGATAAAGCTTGAGTTGAATCGTAGTTTTGGTCTAGTTACTATAATGGTTCTAGTTTATGATAGAAAATCTAAAACAGAAACAGATAACTCTGTAATAAACTCCTATGTACCTGTTACCAAGTTTGAACAATTGTTAACTCCTGGCCAATTTTTTTAAAAAAATCTTTTATTGAATTAAAAAAAATAGATATAGAAGAGTGCAGTGTCACTCAAAGCACAGCTTGTAAATTCTCTCAAACTTAAAATTCAATTAAGTCCGCAAGGAGATCGAAGATACAAGGTCACCAGGTCCTGGGAGTCTCCCTTCCAGCCACTATTTCTCCCACAGGTAGTGACCATCCTGACTTTTAACACCATAGACCAGCTGCACACAGCCTGTTTTCTCCAAAATAGGTAAATAAAATAACAATAATCCCATAATCACATTTTAAAAATTAGTCATAATAGCTGAATGAATGTCAACATATATCCTGAATGTGTACACTTCTCTGTCTCCTAAGTTTAAAATTTTGCAGGTTATTCGAATCACCATCTAAATAAAAAGGTTTCTTAACTTCTTTTAATCCGTAGTTCCCCCTCTCTCTCTCTCTATCTGCCCCCTTCCCCTTCCCAGCACTTCATCCTTCTCTTCTCTCCCTCTTGATAATTTCTGCTGTTATTGCAGAGACTGGACATTTGTTGTGCGGAATTCCTCATGGGCTGATTTTCTTCACCACTGTGGTGATGTGTATAACGTCTTTATTTGTCTCATGTGTATTCGGTAAATTGGTGGTTAGGCCCAGAATTTCGATCAGATTCAGGTTTGATATTTTGGTGAGAATGCCTCACAGGTGGAGTGAGACCCTTCGAAGCCCATCTTTCTGGTTCGCTCTCATGCGCCGGAGTCATCGCTCAGATCCATCAAAGTCCTCATGGATTTGGAACACGATGGTGTGCGGTCATGGTTTCTTTGTGTCTTAGACTCAATACTTCTAGAAACTTCCCTCACCATCCCTATCTGGTTACCTCAAGGGACAGTTTATATAAGGAATACAGAATAAATACTCAGTGATTTCCCTTTATTCATAGTTAAATGAAAGTGAGTAGCTTCCCTAGAATCCTAGGGAAGTGACTACTGAGTTTTTTCTTTTCTTTTTTTTTCTTCCATTTTAAGTGATCTCTTGTCATGCTTTAGTACATTTTTACTAGGACAGTTTGATCTCATGTTTAAGTGGCCTCACGTGGAATGGACCAACCCCCCCACACACACACATACACCCTCCCCCAGGTTATCAGATAATGCAGCACCTAATGCTGTTTATGTAATAAGGCATCTGAATGGGGAGACAGCACCTCTGATTTTAAATATGAGAACTCACCATCCCTCTCTGTGAAGACAACAGGAGCAAAATCCATGCAAGAGTTTTTTTGTTTAGGAAAGAGACATCAGAACGTACCTCTTTCTAAGGCAGACCTTAGACCCAAAGCACCCCTTGCTCAAGAGGAGACTTGTTAAGGTGGCCCGGTGGCTTGCCACACACAGCTCAGTGTGGGCAAGGGACCGCAGAAGGGAAGAATTCCAGAGCTGTTACCAACTCTGTCGAATCTCTGTCTTTTAAGTAAGAAATTATGTCAGAGTGTACACAGCGTGTCATGGAAAATGTATTCAAGTAGTGAAACTCGACTCAAAATAAGTCTGGGAAAAGTCTAGCTGACCGCCGTGCGACAAGCTCAGGCCCCGAAGGTGAGTCTAGGCCGAGCACAAATTGGCCCCTCCGGCACGTCCCCCACCCCCACCCCCAACCTGGGCATCCCCTTCAGCTTCTGGTTGGCAGGGACCTTCCGCTTACTGGGCTTTTTCCTTAGCAAGAGTTTTCCCAGGGGGAACTCGTGCAGCTGGAGGGCTGTGAAGCGACGTTTCTGAAGTCATCATCAATCTGCCCCTTTGGATCACAAAGGCCGGTTTCCCTTCCTGCCCTGCAAGAAGAGAGATGATGAGGACGTGTTGGTCGAAGAGAGAGTTCGTTTTAAAGAATGCTATGATTTCCTGGGTGTCAACAGTATGCTTTTATCTTATATAATGTACTTGTTCCCCAAACACCATGATGATGTGAACTCTGATCGCCTTTTTATAGATAAAGAAAATGAGGCTTAGAGTCCTAGTGCTTGTTTAGATTAGGTGGCTGCTCAGAACCTAGCAGAGCTTCTCATCTAGGTCTCGCGGACTTCCCGGCCTAAGTGGGCACAGATCCCCCTGCTCCCAGCCCAGTGCTGGGTTTTCTGGAGCACCTGCGCCCTGCTAGCTCCCCATGAAGCATCCGGGACCCTCTTGGAGGATTAGCTCCTTGACCCTACAGGCTTCCTCTTGACCCGCTGCTGCCCCTGGTCCCATGCTGCGGGATCCATTCTCCTCTGCCTTAATACCGTAGCCTCCTCTTGGCCTTTTGAGTCTCTCTTGAGTTTCTTTACAAGGCACAGGCAGAGGGAATCTTTGGAATGCAAGTCAGATCACTGTCCAAAGGCCCAACTCACCGGGCAAAATAAAAAATCCTTATGTGATGCCAGGGGGATCTCCGTCGCCCCCTGCCCCAAGCTCCTGGCTGCTCTCTGAAAATGCCAGGGGCAGGCCTGCTGTTCCATAGGGCCACTGAAGTGGCCCGTGTCTTCCAGGCTGCAGGGACTCCTTCTCAGACCCCTGACTAAAATTGCAGCACCTCTTGCTCAACCCCCCAGAAGTGGTCTCTAGTTCCCCTCCCCAAGTTTTGTTTTGCCCAAAGCACTAGTACCTTCTTCCCCTCCATAATTTGCATTTTTTTATTTTTTAACTTTTTTAAAATTTTATTTATTTATTTGACAGACAGAGATCACAAGTAGGCAGAGAGGCAGGCAGAGAGAGAGGAGGAAGCAGGCTCCCTGCTGAGCAGAGAGCCTGTGCTCGCTTCGGCAGCACATATACCACTGAGCAGAGAGCCAGATGTGGGGCTCGATCCCAAGACCCCGGGATCATGATCTGAGCCCAAGGCAGAGGCTTAACCCACTGAGCCACTCAGGCGCCCCCATAATTTGCATTTTTATTTTGTTTGTTTTTGTTATAATTTATAATTATAATTTAATTTATAATTTATAATTATATTTAATTATAACTATAATTATAATTTAAATTATAAATTTAATTAGATATATAATTAATTTTATATTAAATTATATAATTATAAAATATTTTATATTAAATATAAATTATATTATATATAATATATTTATTTATATAAATATAAATAGAATTATATAATATATAATTACAATTTAATTTATAATATATAATTCTAAATTAAAATTTATATTTTATTATAATTATGAATTAAATTATAATTATAAAATTATATAATTTAATATAAAATTATATAATTTAACATAATACATAAATATATTTAATATAAAATTATTATATAATTATATAATTCTATTTATATTTATATAAATATATTATATATAATATATTTTATATTTCACATAAAATTATTATATAATTATATAATTAAATATAATATTAATTATATATTTAATTAAATTTATAATTTAAATTATAATTATAGTTATAATTAAATATATAATTATATAGTAATATTCTTAATTATATATTAATATATTAATTAAATATTGTTATAGTTATGGTTTAAATCCCTGGGGGCAGGAATTTAGTCTGTTTCCTTCCCTGCTTTGTCTCAGTGTCTAGAATAGGGCCTCAGAGCACACGAAGGGTGGTTGGTAAGACTCCCCTCAGATCTGCAGACCCAGGCTTCCGGGTTGTTTGCTGCCTCTGTGCCTTGGAGATGGGCCTAACCCACAGGCGGCCACCTGGGGATCCCCGTCGCTGGTCACTTCGGGGTGACTGTGGTCAAGACCGGATATCTCTTCCTACCAGGAGGTGGCAGTGTGCTCACTCGACCGGAGCTGTCTGCACTTGGGCTTCCCTGATGCACCCTGTGGCCTCTGGTGTGGTACCAAGTGACCTAGGGGACCTAGGGTCCCCGCACCTAGCCCAGGACTGTCCCTGCTGCGAGGGAGAGAGAGAAGTCTCTGTCACTCAAGCCCTGGATGACTTGTCAAAAGGCCAAAAGAAAAGCCATATTCTCTCTCTCTTTTATCCCCCCTGCTGTGGTCCACAAATTGGTAAGAAGGCTTCACCGTAGACTCTGATATGTGGTTACATTGAGATCACCTGCAAGAAATCCTTGGCGGGTACTTTCATTTACCTTAGGTTGTTTCCTCCTTGTGATTATTTGAATATCTCCTCCTCCCTCCAATTCCCAGATACCTCATGCCAGCTGCTTCCCGAGCTAAAGGGAGTAACTTTTTCTCATATGGCACACAATTTTGAGAAATTGAAATTTCCTTTTGGGCTTTTAATTTTTCAATTTCTATTTCTTAAAAACATTCAAAAGTAAGAACACAGTTCATGTGCTTTTTAACAGGAATAAATGTTAAAATGTTAAAAAAACGTTTGGCACTGGGACACATTTAATAATCATGCAAAAAGTATTAAATATAAAATGGCAGGAAAATTCTAGAAACATTTATTGGGCAGTTCCTGTGTCAGCACTATGATAGGTTTTGGAAAATTAAAAAAAAAATCGATAAGATGAGGTTACTGCTTTCAAGGAATTTAATACCTAATGACAGTCAAAGACAGTTGCACAACAAATTATAATACCAAACAGAATAAAATAACTGCTAATCAATACGGTAAAGGTACACATGGAGTATTCACCAAGGTAGACAATATTCTGGGTCATAGAAACTGCACTCAAATTGAAAAAATAACCTTAGCTATGGCACAGCAGATTGATAACTGAATCTCAAAAGACTTTACATCACTTAAGAAATTTGGTATGAATACAGCAGCAAAATTAAAACCAGAAAAATTAGGATCCAAATATATATGATTTAATAAAGCTTTATGAACACATATTCATAAAAAATAACAAAATGATAGAGCAAATGATATCAGCAAAGTTACTAAGGAATGTAAATTCAGGAGGAAGTAATTTTGTTCAGCAAAATCAGAGAGGACTTCATGGAAGAGGTGATTTTTTTTTTTTTTAAAGTCGTGCCTTAAAAGACAAGTAGGACTTTGATAGGCTAAAAAGGGAAAGAAGTGTATCCCAAATTAAGACATTGGCATAGGAGAAGCACAAGAACGTGATCATGTCATGATCCTGTGTGGCCGGGGCAAAGGGCTGTGTTCAGGTAGATGGTGTGGGTCTGGGAATGTCCAGCTCCATTATTATAGGTCAGGACAAAGCACTAAGCTTGCCTCATGGCAGAGACTTAATAGTCACTTATTGAGGGAGGCAGGCAGATTAGCAGAAAGAAGAAAATGAAGAAAGAATGAAGGAAGAAGAAAAACAAAGGAAACAAATAAGGCCAGCTTGGGGAAGGTTTGGTAAGTAGATGCCCAGCGTGGCTGATGAGTGCCAAGACGAAGTAAATCATGAAGTGAGACAGAAGTGGCCCCTTTTCTGCTTTTCAGCCTGCTACTGCCCCCCCCCCTTTTTTTTTTTTTTTGGAACAACAAAAAGAAAATGAGAGAGGTGCCTGGGTGGCTCAGTTGGTTAAGTGGCTGACTTTGGCTCAGGTCATGATCTCAGTGTCCTAGGAGGCATTCTAGGATCGAGCCCCACCTCGGGCTCTCTGCTCAGTGGAGAGTCTGTTTTTCCCTTTGCCTGCTGCTCCCCCTGCTTGTGCTCTCTCTCTTGTTTCTCTCAAGTGAATAAATTTAAAAAAATCTTTAAAAAAAAAAAAGAAAAGAAAATATTATCCCTTCTTTCCCCACCTGCTGACCATCTGAAAATAGCAATTATTTTTTTAAAAATCTTGAAAGTAACTACACCCACAATCCTCCTCTTGAGTGCTATAAGGCATTCAGATTTCACCACGTGTTCCATTCTTCCTCTATCTCATGGGCTTTGTCGAATTTTTACATTGATTGTTGTATCATTAGTGTAATTTATATATTTTTAAAATTTAGGATACATTTCCTTTGCTTAATAACAGCTTCAAGGACATATAATTCCACTTCACATGGTCCAAGTCTGCTCTGCTTTTTCAAACTTGTTTTGGCTATTTTGAGTTCCTTCCATTTCCATATTAAAATCATTTTGTTACTTTCGGTTAAAAAAAAAAAAAGGCATTTGGAGATTGTACTGAATGTATATTTGAATTTGGGCTGTATTGCCGTCTTAATGATACTGTCTTCCATTCCATGAACATGGAATGTCTTTCCACTTAATCTAAGTTGTCTTTAATTTCTTTCAGTGATATTTTGGAGTTTTTATACTGTAAATTTTTTAACTTCTTTTGTTAGATTCATTCCTAAATATTTTATTCTTTTCAGCTATTATAAATAGAAATTGTTTTTAATAGATTTTATATTTAGAGTAGTTTTAGGTTCACAGAAAAGTTGAGCAGAAAGTAGAGAGGGTCCTAATAACTTCACACTCCTCCACATGCACAGCCACCCCCACTAACAACTTTTGACATCAGAATGGTATATTTGTTATAATCTATTTACCTACATCAACACACCATAATTATCCAAAGTCCAGTTTATATTAGGATTCACTCTTGTACATTGGGTATGTTTGTACAGATGTTTAATGACATGTATTTCTTATTATAGTATCATGCAGAGTATTTTCACTGCCTCCCAAATCCTCTGTGTTCTGCTTATGCATTCCCCCATGCCCCAACCGCAACTCCTGTCTTCACAGTTTTTCTTTTTTCAGAATGTCGTAGAGTTGGTATCATACAGTATGCAGCTTTTAGAGATTAGCTTCTTCCATTTGGTAATATTTAAATTTCCTCTCTGTCTTTTCAGGGCTTGATAATTTACTTCTTTTTACTGCTAAATAATATTCTATTGTTTGGATATATTACAGTTTATTTATTCATTCAGCCACTGAAGGACTTCTTGATTTCGTCCAAGTTTTAGAAATTATGAATAAAGGTGGTATAAATATCCATATGAAGGTTTTTGTGTGGACATAAGTTTTCAACTCCTCTAGATAAATACCAAGAAGCGCAATTGCTGGATTTTATGGTAAGAGTATGTTTAATTTTGTAAGAAATCATCCGTCTTCCAAAGCATCTGTACCATTTTGCTTTCCTACCAGCAATGAATGATAGTTACTCTTGTTTTGTATCTTTGTCAATATCTTGTGTTGTCAGTGTTCTCAGTTTTAGCTCTTCTAATAAGTATGTAGTAGTATCTCATTGTTATTGTAATTTGCAATTTCGTGATGACATATGGTGTTGGACTCTTTTCATATACTTTATCATGTCTTTTGCAGATATTTTTGTCCCAGTCTGTGGATTGTCTTTTTATTCTCTTTACAGTGTCTTTCTTAGAGAAGAGGTTTTTAATTTTGATGGGGTCCATCTTATGAATGATTTCTTTCTTGGACTAGATAGGCCTTTCTGTTGTAATTAAAAAGTCATCACCAGGGGCGCCTGGGTGGCTCAGTTGGTTGGACGACTGCCTTCGGCTCAGGTCATGATCCTGGAGTCCCGGGATCAAGTCCCGCATCAGGCTCCCGGCTCCATGGGGAGTCTGCTTCTCCCTCTGACCTTCTCCTCGCTCATGTTCTCTCTCACTGTCTCTCTCTCAAATAAATAAATAAAATCTTAAAAAAAAAAAAGTCATCACCATACTGAAGGCTATCCAGATTTTTTCCTAGTGTTATAATAATTATGTCTTTTACATTTAGAACTATGATCCATTTGAGTTAATTTCTGTGAAAGGTGTAAGGATATGACACAGATCTAGATTTTTTTTTTTGCATTGAATGTCCAATTGTTTCAGCATCATTTGTTGAAAAAACTATCCTTACTCCATTGTATTGCCTTTACTCCTTTGTCGAAGAACAGTTGACACTGTTCACAGTTATGTGGGTCTATTTCTGTGTTCTCTCTTCCTCTTCCATTGATCTATTTTTCTATTCTTACACTGTCTTGATTATTGTAGCTTTATGGTAAGTCTTGAAGTCAGGTAGTGACAGTCTTCCAACTTTTTTCTCTTTCAATATTGTGTTGGCTATTCTGAATCTTTTGCCTGTCCATATAAAGTTTAGAATAAGCTCATCAATATCCACAACATAACTCACTGAGATTTTTTTTTAATTTATTTATTTGACAGATCACAAGTAGGCAGAGAGGTAGGCAGAGAGAAAGGGGAGGAAGCAGGCTTCCCACTGAACAGAGAGCCTGATGTGGGGCTCGATCCCAGGACCCTGAGACCATGACCTGAGCCGAAGGCAGAGGCTTAATCCACTGAGCCACCCAGGTGCCCCAACTCACTGAGATTTTGACTGAGATGGCATTGACTTCATAAATCAAGTTGGGAAAAATAGACATCTTGACAATGTTGACTTTTCTTGTTCATGAACATAGAATATCTCTCCATTTATTTATTCTTTGGCATCTTTAATCAGAGTCTTCTAGTTTTTCTTATACAGATTTTGTATGTATTGTTAGATTTATATCTAATTAATTTCATTTTTAGGATGCTAATGTGAATGGTATTATTTTTATTTTCAAATTCCATTTGCTTGTTGCTGATATAAAGGAAAGCAACTGACTTTTATATATTAATCTTGTGCCTCATAACCTTGCTATGATTATTTATTAGTTTCAGGAGTTTTTTGCTTATTGATTCTTCTGTATTTTCTACAAAGACCATCATGTCATCTACAAACAAAGTTTTATTTCCTCCTGCTGAACCTGCATTATTTCTTTATTTTTCTTTTTTATCTTATTACATTACCCTGGACTTCCAGTATGATGTTGGAAAGGAGTGGTAAGGGACATCCTGTCTTTGTTTCTGATGGAGTTACTTTTTTAAGTTTCATTTTTTCAGATTGTTCATTGCAAATGTAGAGAAATACAGTTGATTTCTGCATCTTAATCTTGCACCCTGACTACTCCATTTTTTAAGATTTTTATTTATTTATTTGATAGACAGAGAGAGATCACAAGCAGGCAGAGAGGCAGGCAGAGAGAGAGGGGGAAGCAGGCTCCCCGCTGAGCAGAGAGCCCGATGTGGGGCTCGATCCCAGGACCCTGAGATCATGACCCGAGCCGAAGGCAGAGGCCTAAACCACTGAGCCACCCAGGCGCCCCACTATTCCATTTTTTCTGCAGCCATTTTAATGGTTGCACATAATTCCATTAAACAATATTCCATAATTTCCTTAATCTTCTCTGCTGTTAGGTTTATATGTTGTTTACAAGTTCTTCATGATTATAAATAGACTCCTGCTGGAAATATTTTGATGCATTCAACTCTTTTCTTTGTAATGATTTCTTTAGACTCAATTTTACAGATATGGGTCAAAGGAATTAATATTTTGCGTGGGTCAATATTTTTACTTAAAAAAATTGACTTTTAATGGAGTGGATAAAGCCTGGAGCTGATACATACATGTACTTCTTACCTACAGCTTTTCGATCATCCCATGATAGCTTAACCAGTCTACCACAGAAAAGTTGCTTTGCGATGTAAGCAAAACAGGACTCAAGTTAGAAAGAATGGATGACAGTTAGGCATGAAGGTATGCTGTTTTGTGTTGGGTCACTGACTCTTCAACTCCTGCCAGTGATTCCCTTGTGAATGCGTACAAGGGTAGTTACTGGGTAAGGAAGGTGGCCGTAACTCAGTGGGAATCACCGTTGCTACCACAATAGCTAGAAACAGGCCCTACTGATGGTAGGTTGTATCATTCTGTTTAGGCAAAGAAAATCATCATCATCATCATCACCATCACCACAATAGGTGCCATTTGTCCCATGCTCACTGTGTGCAGGACATTGTGTCATGGTCTTAATATCACCTTTAGTTCTCACAACTCTGTGAGGTAGATGGTATTAATATTTCTATTTTATAGAGGAATTAGCTGAATCTTTGAGAGATTAAATAACTCTTCAAGCCCTCCCCAGGAATAAGTATTGAAGCTAAGAACTGAATGCAGGTTTGGTTTGGCCAGGGTCCATGCACTAACTAAAGCATTCCATTCTACTGCCTTGTCATTACATCTATGAGGACCGAACACCCTGCAGTTTGCTGAGATAATAGTTTTAAAGAAGCACCACCATGGTAAGTTATTTACTTCAGCTGAAAAGTGGTTATAGAGAAGTCATGGCCCTATAATAAGATGTTTTCTTCCCAGGTAAATAGCTTTGGACCAGGAGGTAAAATAATTCATCATCCAAGTAAGTTTTAAAGAGATTGACCAGGTCTGGCCAGTGGCCCCCTCTGGCCACTTGAGTTGACCTTTCTGTGCATGGGGCTTCTATATGTTTGCCACAAACATACCCTTGAACCTTTGTCTTGGTCATGTTATCTTTCTGCACAGATGTGGAAATGTCAATTTCTGGTAGGCTTCTGAGCTTCCTTCTTTTAATTTAAGATGTGGACGTAAGAAGACTGTGCAGAAAGTTCATGCAAGTAACACTGGAAATAATATTTCTAAAAATGGGGTTCTGGAAAATTTAGTAATACAACTGTCACTGTGTTGGCCAGAAGAAAGACACAGACCCTTAGTGGTGGAGGTACCGGCCATGAAATATAAATACAAAAAGCTGAAGAGAACCACCAAGGTTGGCTTCCAAGGAAGGAAATGATCTCCATGTTGTTTCAATGTGTCAAATAAACAGAGACCTTTCAAAATGGCACATGCCATTATAGAGAAGTGGGCCTAGCCATGACCTTGAGGAAATGGAGGAACCAGATTCTGCTCTCAGAGTAATTTCACAGCTTTACTTTCTCAGGCACAGGAAGAAGTTACTGATGTCCTTTTAGCTGCCAGCCTTACCTAGGCACTGTGGGAGGACACAAAAGTAATCAGATGCATAATCATATACAAAGAGTAATTCAGTTACTCAGAGTGGTGTAGTTGGTACGCTCAGATTTCAGAGGAGGAATGCTCCTGCAACATGAAGGGAATAGAGGTTTCTTCATGGAGAAGGAGCAGGACTGCCTGGGGAGAAGCAGAGGTGGCACTGGGTGCCACTGGACCCGACTCTAGGGTCAGTTGTGCTGGGCAAACCACTTAAACCTCTAGCTTTCAGTTTCTTCACGTACAATCTAGGAAGGATGGTCTCCCTAAGGTTTGTTTTCTTCCTCAACTTCTATAAAGTAAGATTCACTTAAAAGTAGCTTCTGTTTATTGAGCACTTCCTGGATCCAGCCCATATATTCCTCAATGATGGAATAACCAAACGATGTAGCTCCAATTATTATCACCATTTTATGAAGGAGGAAATTGAAGCTCCAGGGAGGCAGCACAGACATAAAGGGGCGGTGAGCAGCCAACACCACTGTGGTGGGCTCATGGACAGAAAGCAGACCTTCTGGCTGGAGCAAAGGGTTTGCACACTGATCTGGGTCAATATGCATCTACCTCACCTTCCAGTTCCTCAAAGGAAACCTGTCTACTGTCTCCATACCTTACACCAGAAATATCAGAAACTTAGTTTCCATTAGTTTCCTGTACAAGGGGAAAAGCCTGCCTCCACTGGTGAATGATGCATGAATTACTTGAAGTGATTAAGTTATGTGCATGAAACTCTCCTAAGTGAGATTAGTGCCCTTAAGAGACCTCAGAGATTTCCCCTGTCCTTTCCGCCATGTGAGGACAAAGAGAAGAGAGCCATTTATGAGCAAGTGATTCTCCTTCCAAATCTGCTGGTGCCTTGATCTTGGATTTGCCAGCCTCCATAATTGGGAGGAATAAGTCTCTGTTGTTGTAAACCCAGTTTCTGGTATTCTGTTACAGCAATCTGAAGAGACTAAAATAGCATTCCAGAAGTATTTATTTTCCACCAACTCTTTCCATGTACCTGGAGCAGAAGCTGCAGAAAACAGCTCTGATGAAGACTTTTGTGCACATGAGAACAGAAGTGGTGGTGGAGGGGATAAAGATATTTGTCTCCTTGGCCTTTCCAGATGGATGGAAATTTATCTCTTTTGTGTTTTACTCTTCCACATTTCACTTGACAAGCATTAACACACACACATACACACACACACACACACGCACGCCTCTGTTAATGTAATTCACTTTTCTGAAATTTGTTTCTATTTTCCAAAATTTTACCAAAAGGAGCACAGTGATCCAGGTTAAGTGTACTTACGAAATGAGATTCAAAAGAAATATGAAAATGTTCTTCTTACCCCCTCAAGGACACTTCCCTTTATAATGTGGAGTCACTGGTATTTTTCAAAGGACAGGAATGGTGCTGGGAGTACAAGTGACAGTGCAGTGTGGGAGGGATGCCAAGAGCACCCATCAGGTCGCAGCTCTGTTTTAGGACCTTGAGCAAGTCACTTAGCCTCAGGGTTTAGTTTGCTCATATGTAAAATAGTAGATAACAATAACTTGATCACAGAAGTGTTGTGAAAAGTAGTGTCAAGTGAGATCATACTTGGGCAAGTATTTTGGAAATAACAGAATTACCAAAATGACAAGTAATTTTAGCTCATCTCACCCTACTGCAACTTCCTTGGGAATCAACATTCAACCAGCAAGAGTTTCAGGGGAAGAGATCCTCTCTTTAATTTGATTTTCTGCCCTTTTTGAAAGTTTAGTTTAAAAGTCCTTATGGAGAGGGACACCTGGGTGGCTCAGTGGGTTAAAGCCTCTTCGGCTCAGGTCATGATCCCAGTGTCCTGAGATGGAGCCCCGCGTCGGGCTCTCTGCTCTGCGGGAAGCCTGCTTCCTCCTCTCTCTCTGCTTATCTCTCTGCCTACTTGTGATCTGTCTGCCTGTCAAATAAATAAAATCTTAAAAAAAAATAGAAATCCATTTAAAAAAATAAGTCCTTATGGACAGCCACCTGGGTGGCAGAGTCGGTTGAATATCCCACTCTTGATCTAGGCTCAGGTCATGAATCTCAGGGTGGTAGTATCAAGCTCTGTGCTCAGCATGGGGTCTGCTTGACTTTCTCTCTTGCTCTGTCTCTCTGAAACAAATAAATAACTTTTTTTTTTATAATGTTCTTATTGATATACCCTTTCTTATAGATTTTTCTATGCTTCTTATGGTCTCTTGCTTGCTTCATCAGTGTCTATCGTTTTAAACAAACTTTCTTCTGAGTTAAGGTGGTATCTGCCTGTTTCTCTTCTATAATGTTACTAATTAAAAGGCAGCTTATGTGGAGATACTTTGAGACCATATCAATACCCTGGTCCTATCAGACCTTCACACGCTAGCTTCAGCACTTAGTGTTAGTGCATTTCTGATTCCCCATCCCTTCTCCATTCATTGGTTGGCACTCTAAGGTAAGGAAGAGCTTTCCCTTTTCCCCATTAACTTCTTCATTCATTTATTCATTATTATCAATATGAACAAATGGGGTGTAAATAATGGGTTATATATTACTATCGTTCCTTACTTTGATGTTCAAATTGTCCCCACTTTGGCCAGTGGAAGTGTTTTAAGGATGGCTTTAGTCAGATATATAAAACATCACACAAAAAAATGACTGTCATACAGGAAGATATTTTTTATATGCACAGATGCCTAGAAACAAAAGGCATAGCATGCTACACAGGTTCACATGAGGAAGCACCAGGGTCAGTCAGGAGGCAGAAGAAGTGAGGGGAAAATGTGGGGCCTTTATTGTGGTTTCCATTGGGTAGAATGGGTGAAGAAGGGTAGGCAGGCTTAAGATTGAATTTAGTTTGAATTGAAACTAGTTTGAATAATTTCAGCAGGTCCTGGGGCAAAGAGGCTGTCCCTAGTTGTTTAATACTTGGTCCTGTGGTAATTAGGACAGGGGAAGAATGACCTTGAGTATGGCAGCCCAATAGAGGAAGAGGTTAGGGTCTGGGCTCTGGAATGCTTGGTTTGCATGTGAAAAGATGAGTCAAGGACTATCTTTAGGGATTAGCTAACCCCCCAGAGGGATAGTCCCTCCAGGGTCAGAAAGGGCCCAGATGTTGAATCATCAAGTATAGAAACTAGGAAATAGGGTTACTATAGGAAGTTCCAAACTAGCTCCTATATCCTTTTAATATATTGCCATCATTCTTTTGAGTTTTCCTTACTTCCTGGAGCAAGGAGTTTGCCCTGGCTTATATCTAATGATTCCTTTTGTCTGGCATAGGAAATTGGAGTTATTTTAATTTTCAAAAAATTTCAAAACCAAATAAATCAAGTAAAATTAAACCCATGCCTCTTAGGCACCTTAAGGATTTCTGAATTCTGGATACTGTGGGTTGGGGGTAAGAGAGCTTGTGTTCTTTGGGGATTGTGGGTCTTAGTAAAAAGGCTTGAGAGAAGATCTGGAATGAATTATGGGAAAGTCAATTCTGTGCCATCCTACTTCCTGATGGGGCCACTTTCACCACTTTCAAGGGCAGAGCACCTCTGTGGACAAAGAGGTCTCACTGAACCAGGGCAGAACCCATTCTCCTCTTGGGTGTTTGGATAAGGTCACATGTATGTCCAGAAATGCAGACCTCCCTGACAGGACTCTTTCAGCAATTTCTAGCTAACTGGCCAATTAGACTAGTTAGTGGGGAGCACTCAAAACTTGTGCTAAGATCTAGACCCAAACTGACAGCAACTGGGCAAGACCTATGTTAAAACACATAATTCAAGAGATTACATTTAGAGATCTAAATGGTTTTATTAAGTGATTCAGGAATTGGGCAGCATCCCATCTAGCAACCAAAGAGGCTCTGTGAAGTTATACAAAATGATAGGTGTTTTATAGGAGGGAGAATGGGGCAAGGAAGTTATTAGCAAAGGAAAGAAAAGTTTGTTTGAGGTAAGGTCACTTTCCTTTGGGAGGGGTTGGGTCTTGTCATACAGATCACCTCATCTTCCATCTTCCTGGGGGGGATGGTGGAGCCATGTGACAGATGGCCTCATTGGTGCCAAGCAGAGAATTGCTGATGGACTGGTAAGACTATGTGTCTGGGAGACATTGAAACTGCTATTTTGCTAAATATTAAGCCCCTGTTTGGTGACTTGGCCTATGTGATTTCATGTGGGCCTGTGGTTTTCTTTTTAACACCTAAGATCACTTCAAATTACATAGGCACAACGAGACTCTGCTATTTTCTGTGAGGTGCAGGGACCAAGAGCATCGACATCATCTGGGAGTTTGGTAGAAATGCAGAATCTCGTGCCTGCCCTCAGACCTGTGGAATCAGAATATACATTTTTTTAAATAAAGATTTTTCTTTATTTATTTGACAGACAGAGATCACAAGTAGGCAGAGAAGTAGGCAGAGAGAGAGGAGGAAGCTGGATCCCTGGAGATCATAACCTGAGCCGAAGGCAGAGGCATAACCCACTGAGCCACCCAGGCACCACCAGAATCCACATCTGAACATGATCTCAGGTGATACCAAGTTACATTAAGGTTTAAGAAACCAGTTCTAATAGACCAACCTGGTACTGCTGATGTGAAAGGGGAATGAATGTGGCTTGTGTATATACAAGGTGCTTGAGTGTTTTGTTTTCTTGAAATAAATTTCTACAGAACCAAATAAAATCTTGTTCATGAAGGCATGTGGGGTTAGAATGACGTATAATTACTACAGGAGAAAAATGTTTCTTTTCCTGAAATTGCCTCAATGTTCTGTGAATGTAAGTGGTTCTGGAAAATACAACAGAGTATTTAGCTAGTGTGTGTGAGTTTAGTCATTAGTGTTGATATGTTGGTACAGAATTTACTTTAGGTTTCCAAGCATTTTTAGGGTTGTTGGGAAGGAAAAATTTCCTCTACTCTGCAAGGTTCTTTTAGCTGGACTAAGAATCAAATTGATATGAAACAGATTAACAGGAGAAAATCAGATTTAATAGCGAACGTACAGGGGATCAACACAGACGTGGAAACTCTAAAGACAGTGAGGCAACATGCTTATATGAGCTGAGGAGAAGGGTGGGGTCTGAGAATACAAAGGGGAGATGGACCATTAGCAAGAAGATGAGAGGAGATGTTTGGCAAACAAAGCTTGCCTTCCTATGTAGATAAGTTTCTTAGGTAAAGAGGAATCTCTGTTAATAGCTCTCTTCCTGGTAGTACAAGCAGGCAGTTGAGGGTGAGGTAAAGAGCTTTTCCTGAATCTGATAGGTCTTGATTGCTTTTAATTCGAAATAATGTTCATGTTAAAGTGGCCCTTCTTGGGGCTGCCTGCCTTTGGCCTCTATAGTGCTGAGATTGGATTTGGGAATGGGCAAAAGAGAAGTACAAAGGAGGTTCTCAGATGAGCTTCCTCTAACCTTGGATGTCTGTGATCTGCCGCACCAGTTTGGTCTACATGATGGCGTTCTTTTCTTTGCATGTTAGAACATATGACAACCTTTACTGTGATTAGGGGTGCAAATCTTACCTTCCATGTTTGGTGGTTTCCCTAGAAGCTTAGTCTGGCACCTTCTCCTAAAACATTGATACCCACCCTTAAGGAGGCTCCAGCAGAATTCCTGTCAAAATGTTGAGAGCTGCAGTTACTGATTGGCCAGTGTAGGTGCCACTCCACGGGTGCCCTCAGAAAGGGCAACCAGATGGCACTCCTCCCAGGAGGAGCATCAGAGTTTCACCACTAACACCTCTCTGCTTATCCAGGAGGGGAGGGCTATTCACAGTGAAGCCAAACTGGGCAGGGAGGCAATTGTGAATGATGTGGTAATGTGAGGAAGGACTTAAACTATAGACACAGTAGGGACAAGCTTATTCGTGTGAACTAGAGTTGGAAACCTTGCAGCATGCATGCCTGGGACACCGAAGCACAGTCAGCATGTGAGAACCAATGATGTCTGCTAATTCTGTAGGATGACTAGGAACCCAAGGAGGAGTGGGGTGAGATTCAGAACATCTGTTGTGTGTGTGTGTGTGTGTGTGTGTGTGTGCGTTCACGCTGGGGAAGGGGGAGGTTGTTCTAGTATCAGTGATAGAGAGAAGTTCAGATTAAAAACTTGTAGACTTAAGAGGACCTTAGAGATCCAGTCCCCACATTTTACAAATGAGGAAATTGAGGCCCATAGATTTTTTAAAATTTAAATTCAATTAGCCAAGATATAGTACATCATTAGTTTCAGATGTAGAGTTTAGTGACTCATTAGTTGCATATAACACCTAGTGCTCATAATATCACATGCCCTCCTTAAACGCCCATTCCCCAGTTACCCTATCCCCCCACCCACATCCCCTCAGCAACCCTCAGTTTGTTTCCTATAGTTAAGAGTCTCTCATGATTTGTCTCCCTCTCTGATTTTTTCCCCAGTTTTCCCTCCCTCCCCCTATGATCCTCTGCACTGTTTCTTGTATTCCACATACAATAAAACCATATGATAATTGTCTTTCTCTGATTGACTTATTTCACTCAGCATAAATGCCCTCCATTCCATCCACATTGTTGCAAATGGCAAGATTTGGGGGGTTTTTTGATGGCTGCATATTATTCCATTATATATCTATATATTTATATCTAAATCTATATACCACATCTTCTTTATCCATTCCCCTGTTGATGAACATCTGGGTCCTTTCCCTAGTTTGGCTATTGTGCACATTCCTGCTATAAACCCTGGGGTACAGTTGGCACTTCAGACTGCTACATTTGAATTATCAGGGTAAATACCTAGCAGAGCAATTTCTAGGTTGTAGGGTAGTTATATTTTTAACTTCTTGAGAAACCTCCATACTGTTTTCCAGAGTGGGTAAACCAGTCTGCATTCCCACCAACAGTGTAAGAGGATTCCCCAGAGTCCCTCAGATTTTAAACAAAATATCCACAGGGACACAGCCAGTTCCTGGAGAGCAGATCTTTTTACTCAAGGACACTGGAGACCTAGTCAAGTGATTTCTCTATTCTTAGCTCTCCCTCTGCATATTCCCTTTTTCTTCTGGTAAAAAGAATTTGAGTAGGCAGTCTTCTTGACAAAAAGAAGAATAACTATTCAATGCAACACAATAATCATGTTTCCAACACTCCCTTTTCCTCACAGGTAGAGTTTTAGAACTAGCTCACTCTTATGACTTCTTCAACTATTTACATTTCATTTCTCCTAGTAAGAAAACTGTGGTTTTAGATATCATGTGATGGACATTAATGATGAATTTCTTTTAATTTTATGTCAGTTTTGGTGCCTACCAGCTGTCTTCCTCCTACTGAGTCAGGTATCAAATATTGAGGCAAGCTGGACATTTCCCTTTTCTAACAAGCAATGGCTTAAGTTCAGAATCAGTCATCTAGTAGATTCGCCATAAGCCTGGTATCTTGGCAACCACATAGAGCCTGTGTTTGAGTTCTGTGTAGATGCCAACAGTCAAAAGAGGAATTTTGGTCAAAGATAAAAAGACCCTCTTTCCGAGTAAAATGATATCTTCAGGCACTGAGTTTCTGGTTCTCTAATGAAAGGATGAGGAAATATGATAAACAGAAAAGACTCCAGAGCCGTGCAGGAAATTAGAAGAAATTCCAGCTGTGTAGTAGTAACTCAGTTTCCTTTCTTGAGAAACAGCGGTGTCCTTGGGAAAGTAGGTGGAGGAAATTTTATCAGAATCCTTTCGTTCAAAGGAACAATGACTGAGTGACAGAAGGACATTGAGTCATACAACAAATGTCTATTAATACTAAGTGTGTACCAGGCATGGTCCTAATAGTGAATGAAAGAGACAAAAACTGGTTCCCTTATTGAACTTGCATTCTAGTAGGGGAGAGAAACGGATGAAAAAGTGTCCAGAGGAGGCCTCATTGAACAAAATCAGAATTTATGGGAGTGACCCTGGGGCTATCTGGAGGAGGAATGAATGTTCCAGCAAGCAAAGGCTCTCAGGCAGGAACAGGGGCAGCATTAGTGTGGACAGAAGAGTGGTGGAAGGGAAGGGGGAGGGAGAGCCAGGGGATAGGTGCTCGGGATTCATGAAGACAGAAAGAAGGGAGGCCTTCTCCCTAGAGTCTGCATCACAGTGCAGGTGTGGATATAGAAATCAGAAACACCTGAACCTTCAGGATACTTCTGGTAGCCTCCCCAAATTTAATGGACATTTTCTTGTACCCAAGGATGACCGACCCTACTCAGGACAGTGTGCGGGAATAAAAGTAGGATGGTACAAAGGATTGAATATTTTGATCCCCCCAAATTCATTATTAAAATCCTCATCCCCAGTGCAGTGATATTGAGATGTGGGGCCTTTGTGAGGTGATTGGGTCAGGAGCAGGGAGCCCTCATGAACGGGACCAGCACTCTCGTGAAAGAGACCCCAGAGAGCACTTGCCCTGGTCTACTGCGTGAGGACGCGGAGAGAAGACAGCATCTGTGATCCAGGAAGCCGGTTGTCCCCAGGCACTGAGTCTGCCCGTGCTCCGGTCTTGAACTTCCTAGCTTCCAGGACCGTGAGAAAGAAATGTGCATGGTTTAGACCACCTGGATTACAGTCCTCTTATTAGGGCAACCCAGACAAACTAAGACAGATTGCATTCCTCAGGCCATGGCACGGCGGCCACATTTCTGAAGGCCTCTGGTGGCCGCTGACGCAGGAAACTCCTTCACTGTTCTTAGCTCGCGTCAACAGACAGACGAATCTAAAATCACATCATCGTGGCTCTTGCTCCAGAGCTTTATGACAAATGAGACTATCAGGCCAAGACCGTGTGTGTTCTCATCAGGCAGCCTGGCCCTTGGGGAGCCTTGTGAGTGATTAACTCTTGGAACCTTCTCGTTTGTCTTCACTGAGATCTCTTTTAACAATCAGGTCACCCAACCCGGGTAGAATTTGTATGAGTCAGAAAGGCCCTGTGTCTCTCACCACCAACATGGTACACCAGCTCTGCAAAAACATCTTCAAAATGTTTCAGGCGACAGACTACCATCTCACCAACTCCAAGGTTCCCATCTGCCCCCCCCAACCCCCGCTGGGGGCTGTCGCCTTCCCTTTCCTGCTCTCTGCCTCCACCTGCTGCCCTCAAAGATCCCTGCAGCGGGGGTGGGGCTGGTTTCTGCCAGTGTGTGACTTCCCCCTACCCCCCAGGAGAAAAGAAACAGGGCTTGGGAGACAGTTCGCACCATATCCACTGAATCTGTTCTCACCCGTGGACTTTCCACGAAACCTCTGCTTATTTTTCTTTTGGTTTCCCTGTCCTCAGGCAAGTACGGCTTTCATGACTAAGGCCCATTAGCCTGGGTTACGGCTCACCTTAATGGGTCTTGGTGGAACACAGAACAAAACAAAGATTCCTTTCATGCTCTACTCTTCCATTCTTCCTCTGCTAGCTGCTTTCCTCTTCCCTTGGCTCCGAGCGAGAAGAGGCTGAGAGGCTTGGAAGGTTCTTCTGGATTCATTCACCTGATGATCAGAAATGGAAACTTCTGGGCGAACAGTGTAGTCGTGATGGATCCTGAAATTATCTGAATCCCCAGGGACCCCTGCCTCCCTGGGGAGCTGTAAGAGGCGGGGTCAGATTGGAGCACGGAGTCTGTCACCTGAGCTAAAGGGGGGAACAGAAGCCAGAGGGAGGCAAGCCGGCTTAAAGTTTTGGGGGTGTAGGCAGACACGTCTCCTGAGAGAATCTTGTCTCTTCGGTCACATCCGGGGGTTGGTCCTGGGAACTGGAGTATTTGGGCTTGAGTGTTGGCGGAAGAATATCACTGTCCCACTCCTTGATGGGATTCGACCCAGTGTGTAGGGTTGGTGATTAAAGGACCTGAGGCAGGAAAGTTGCAGACACCAGCCTGGGGAGGACGGGGTCTGGTGCTGTAGATCCGGGCTCCTTAGCTATGTGGGGAGGTGATTTGGTCCCTGGGGACATCTGGCAATATCTGGAAACATTTTTCATTTTCACGTATGGGAGGGGTTGCCACCAGCTTTGAATAGGTAGAGATGCTCTCGAACATCCCAAAATGGGCAGGATAGTAAGTTCACCACCAGGAGAGTGCTCAGCCCCTCTTAGGGACTAATTCAAGGTTGAGGGGACCTTGACTATTGCTAGCAGAGGTGTAAATGCTTCCTCCCGCATTTTTCCCTCTCACCATTACTGTCATACTCAACACTCTGATACCACACAGTGTTTTTTTTTTTTTTTTTCTTTTTCCCCTACTCCAAGCAATTCTCTAACACTAGTTGAGTGTCCCACAGTTTAAATCAGTTCTGACACTATCCACCCGGACACAGGGTAAGATCCCGCAGGGCGAGGACTCTCCTGTCTGCCCACTTCAGAGACCGGTCACAGATCCAGGGGGTCCCCTGTGCTGCTGACTGACCGGCTATGGGTTGGAGGTTCCCACACACCCTTCCTGGAGTTTGGTGAATTTGCTAGAATGGCTCAAAGAACTCAGGGAAGCATTTGACTGACTATTCACCTGTTTATGATGAAAGGATATGGTAAAGGACACAGATGAAAGTCCAGACAGAAGAGATGCATAGGGTAAGGTATGTGGGAAAGGGTGAGAGCTTCCATGTCCTGGCCAGACACATTGTTCTTCCAGCCTCCAGAAGCTCTCTGAACCCTGTACTTTGGGGATTTTATGGAGGCTTCATCACATAAGCATGATTGACGATGAGCTCCATTTCCAGCCCCTCTCCCCTTTCTGTAAAATGGGAGGGGTGTGGGGCCGAATGTTCTAAGCTTCCAAACATGGTTTGGATTTTCTGGTGAGCAGCTCCCATCCAGGGGCCCATCAAGAGTCACCTCATTAGAACAAATGTCACCGCTACCACCCAGGGAATCACAAGGGATTTAGAAGTCCTATGTCAGGAATCGGGGTCAAAGACCAAATAGTAGAACTAAAAATGCTCTGGGCATTCTTATCACTTAGAACATTACTAGGGTTTTAGGAGCCCTGTGCTAGGACCTGGTGCGGGGGCAGGGGGAGCGCAAAGGCCAATATACACCTATATTTTCTATTATTTCACAAGAGGGTATACAAGCCATGTCATAAATATTGCACACAAGCGTCACACCTTTAGGTCACAAGACCCTTGGCTTCGAGAATACCTGAAAGTCAAAGACTTTCATCTCTTCTCACAACCCCGGGTTCCACCTTCAAGAGATCAAGATTTGCAGATAACATTACTGCCCAGTACACTGTTTCTTGATGATACCCCACCCCATAACTGCTGAGGGTGACTCTGAGTTCTCAGGAAATGTAAGGGCTGCAGATCATAGCTATGATCTGGACCTCCTCTCCTGCCGTCTTCCTGATACAGCAGCCTGGAGAGAAAAATGCTCTGGGAGTCAAGAGCAAATTCATTGCTTCTCTGGCCTGGACTTGTCCACCTGGAACGTGAGATGGTCCCACAGGTGACCTTTAAGCTCCTGTTAACTCAGATTCTGTGACCAGTTATGGTTCCCGGGGAGCCCAGAGGCTTAATGCAAACATTATCTTGGAGTCAGAAGGGTAGTGTGCCAACACAGGCAAACACATCAAAAAATGGGCAGAAGATATGAACAGACACTTCTCCAATCAAGACATACAAATGGCTATCAGACACATGAAAAAATGTTCATCATCATCAGACCTCAGGGAGATTCAAATTAAAACCACATTGAGATATCACCCTACACCAGTTAGAATGGCCAAAATTAACAAAACAGGAAACAACATGTGTTGGAGAGGATGTGGAGAAAGGGGAACCCTCTTACACTGTTGGTGGAAATGCAAGTTGGTGCAGCCTCTTTGGAGAACAGTGTGGAGATTCCTCAAGAAATTAAAAATAGAGCTTCCCTATGACCCTGCAATTGCACTCCTGGGTATTTACCCCAAAGACACAGATGTCGTGAAAAGAAGGGCCATCTGTACCCCAATGTTTATAGCAGCAATGGCCACAGTCGCCAAACTATGGAAAGAACCAAGATGCCCTTCAACGGATGAATGGATAAGGAAGATGTGGTCCATATACACTATGGAGTATTATGCCTCCATCAGAAAGGATGAATACCCAACTTTTGTAGCAACATGGACGGGACTGGAAGAGATTATGCTGAGTGAAATAAGTCAAGCAGAGAGAGTCAATTATCATATGGTTTCACTTATTTGTGGAGCATAACAAATAGCATGGAGGACAAGGGGTGTTAGAGAGGAGTAGGGAATTTGGGTAAATTGGAAGGGGAGGTGAACCATGAGAGACTATGGACTCTGAAAAACAATCTGAGGGGTTTGAAGTGGCGGGGGGGTGGGTGGTTGGGGGTACCAGGTGGTGGGTATTATAGAGGGCACGGATTGCATGGAGCACTGGGTGTGGTGAAAAAATAATGAATACTGTTTTTCTGAAAATAAATAAATTGGAAAAAAAAAAGTAGGGTAGTGTGCCTCCCTCTGTATCTTTCACTTTAAAATGGGATGACCCTGGACAATGACCATCAGTGTAGAAAGACATATTTACATTTTTTAAAAAATATAATCTTTTTTTAAAAAAAGATTTTATTTATTTCTTTGACAGACAGAGATTACAAGTAGGCAGAGAAACAGGCAGAGAGAGAGGAAGGGAAGCAGGCTCCCTGCTGAGCAGAGACCCCCCCCCCAATGTGGGGCTCTATCCCAGGACCCTGGGATCATGACCTGAGCCAAAGGCAGAGTCTTCAACCCACTGAGCCACCCAGGCGCCCCTATTTACATCTTCTTAACTCTAAATATTTTCTTAATTTCTAACACTCAGAGGGAGGGGCATGCTTTGTCCTGGGGATCAAAGAATAGCCAGCCCCCCACAGCTGGCCACACTCTGAGCCACGTTCTCCCACCACCTCTCCTCCTCCACGGCCTCCCTGACTTTCCTCTCACCGCTCACTTGGGGTGCAGGAAGGGTGGGGGGGCAGCCAGATGAAACAGGGTCTGATGAAATTGGAAATTCAAATAAAGAACATATCATTTTTTCAGTATAAGTATGTCCCAAATCCTGGGTCGTTCAGCATAATTATATCCCCACCATTACAGAGTTATCTGCTAAGCTGGACAGCTGTCATGGGGAGGGGAAGGGAAAGGAGTGAATGGGGAAGTGAGCCCTGTGCTGGGACTGTCCCCAGGCAGCGTGGAACTCTGCCGCGGGCTGCCCAGTGCTCTTTTCCTTTCTAGTAGAGGCAGTGGGAGACAGAGGACCGGCTTCCCTAAAGGCCTGCAGCTGGAAGGAAAGACAGTTCAGGTGAGCGGGGGACGCTAGGGGGGTTCCCCTGGGGCCCAGTGGGGAACATCGTACATCTGGACCTCGCTTAAAGGGTTCTTGCTGTGAAGAACCCAGGCCTGACACCTGGGGTGCATTGAGAGAGTCCCTACAGCTGCTGGGACCCTCTGAGCGAAGGGCTGTGCCCAAAGTTTATTTTTAAATCCCCAGAATGCTGCAACTGTGACCTGACCTAATGGATGGGTGGACCGCACAGCCTTCTGCTTGGAGCCTATGGGATCGAACCCCTGCACCGTGGACGGGCACAGGGACACCATGTTGGTGGTTCCCAGTGTAAGGACCTATTTGGCCAGAGGAACTCCATTTTGGTTAAAAAGCCATTTTGTTGTTTGTGCAGTAAAACTTAAACTGACCCTGCACCCCTTCCAGAGAAACTTACTTAGAAGCAAGTCTGGGAAACTAGTAAAATATGGTCGGCCAGTTCCTGATAACAGAGCCCAGAATACAAGGACGAGTCAGGCCAGGTGGAGACATCCAATCAGTAAAAGTACACATACTGTCTCCTTAACCACCAAAAAATGTAAACCCCGCCTTTTGGGTACCAAACTTGAGTGCCAATTCTGACCAGAATGATAGGTTAGTTCAAACAGCTACTCTAGGGTAAACTGTAATTCAACTGGCCACCTGCATGGGGCCTAACATGACTATGCAACTTTCTATGTATGTTACAATCTCATTGGCCACCTATGTGTGGCCAGGCTTTTGCTCTATAAAACTTAGTCTGTGAGACTGGGGGTGGTCACTCTCTTCGGAGGTGGCCCTGGCCGGTCAGTCTGACTTCTAATGCTTGGCATAGAATAAAGCTTTAAATAACTTTCACCTTGTCTCAGTCTCGTTCGTTTGATAACAGACCTAACACCCAGACCATTAGATTTCAATAGTACTGCCCCAGTTATTAGGAAAACCCAGCCATTCCCCCACCAGGAGGAAGGAAGAGAAGGAACTGGATATTTATTGATTAGCTAATGGCCAAGCAACATGCATAGTTGCTGACATATATTTCATACAAACCTTGCAACACCTCTAATGGGTGTGTATTCTAATACTCATGTTACAAACGCAGAAAGCACAGATCTGAGAGGCGAGGTAGCTTGCTTTCTCTCACATCACTGTTTGAATCTACGCCTGTCTTAAATCATGGTTGAGCATTAATAAGAAGGTGCTAAGGGTGAAGGGAAAGAAGCAGGAGACTTGGGTCGAATCTGCTCTGGAAACCCGGTGAAAAGGACAGAGAAACAGGGGACAGTTAGTTTTGGCCTGGCTTAAAAATGGCTCTGCCTGGGAGCGGCTGGGTGGCTCAGTGGGTTAAGCCTCTGCCTTAAGCTCAGGTCATAATCCCAGGGTTCTGGGATCGAGCCCCGAATCAGGCTCTCTGCTCAGCGGGGAGCTTGCTTCCCCCCGCCCACCTGCCTCTCTGTCAAATAAATAAAATCTAAAAAAAAAAAAAAAAAAAAAAAAAAAGAATAGCTCTGCCCAGAGGTTTGGAGTAGACCAGGTGATTTCTGGGGTCCCTTCCAACCCTGTGAATTTACATCTTTGTGACAAAGAGTCTTAATTTTTTTTAGAAAAGAATTTTCGATAATAAACACTTTGGATGGTCAAGCACACTTTTTTTTCCCCCTCTTTGAACAGCATATCAGTCAAATTTTAAGTGGGCGCACTGCCAGGAAGAGATTCATCCATATAAGCTAGAAGTTGGTCCTTTGGATAGTTGGCCCTATGTTTGCCAGATCCCGTGACTCCAGTTGGGTTGCCTTGATTTTGGCTATCCTTGGATGGGAGGTCTGCCTCCTTCTCTTTGGATGCTGGTTCTAAGAGCCATTTGGCCTTAGCGCCTTGTCACCACCAAGTGTCACCACCTGTGCTCCAAGAGTCTGGGGAGGTAGATGTGGGTGGTGGGGGCTAGGCGGCAAGCCGGCGCTCACGCCCTCTGCATCTGAGCATCCTGGGACCCATCCTTGCGCATCTGCAGCCCCATTTAAGGACCCGTGGTACACAGACCCCTCATCGCAATGAACACAGTCCACTCAACATCTGGGGAACCCTTACTCTGTCTGTGTCTTAAGGGCACAGTGTCTGGAGCAGCCACAGAACAAGAAAGGAGACCGTCTCCAACCGGTTCTCCCACACAGGGATGGATGGAGGAAATATCACAGATCTTATTTCAGATACTAGTTCCAAAGGGTTACAGATGACTAGGCAAAGCAGAAAGATCAACAAGAAGGCTGCATTTGGCTCAGTGGGTTAAGCCGCTGCCTTCAGCTCGGGTCATGGTCTCGGGGTCCTGGGATCGAGCCCCGCATGGGGCTCTCTGCTTGGCGGGGAGCCTGCTTCCTCCTCTCTCTCTGCCTGCCTCTCTGCCTACTTGTGATCTCTGTCAAATAAAATGAATAAAATCTTTAAAAAAAAAAAAAGCTATCAGAAAACGCAAATCAAGTTGCAAAAACTGAATTGCATATGGTTTTCAGGAGTATCTTCAGGGAATTTTAGAGTTTAGAGGGACTTTCAGAGTCACCTAGCAGAAGGGCCTTTATTGCATAAAGTGACGCCTAAATATTGGCAATGTAACTGTGAAGTATCAAAAATGTATCCCGAGTAAGCTCTCCATTTCCTCCGGTTTTAGAGTTCTAGTAGATTTGAATGGGATTTCTCCTCAAGAACTGATTATGTATTATAAGCCAGAATTCCCTGTTCTAGTTTTTTCCTACGCATTTTACCTGTTTGCTCTTATGATGCCATATTTTAAAAAAATGATACTGGGTTTTGTAGCTTGAATCCCGCCTTTATTCTCCCGCATTAGATGGGAGAATTGTCTCTTTCCTTTCCTCGACTGCCATCTAGAGGCTGGCCCGGTAACTACACGCATCGGGCTTTCTACGAGCGGTAGGAGACCAACGAGGGATGCGATGCGAGGGAAGTTAAGTCGCCAATTCATCCTTCCTCGCTTTGCTTTCTAAAGAATGCTCCTCCATGTCTGTGTCCTCCCACATATTTCGATTCTGAGGCTGAAACATCTAAGTGGTCCTTCGACACTCTCCTTCGGCTTCCCTCCCGTTCGCGGAGGAGCGCAGCTGGTAGTTTCAATAAGCCATCTGTGGGAAGCCCCTTGCGCCGGAACCTTATTGAATTCATTAACTGAAATAACATAAAGCCATTCAGCTCCCGGGGAAGCAGCCTGGCCTCAGGGCCCCACGCTGCAGTAGTTCGGGTGGCTTCAGCAGCGGCCTCCCCAGGGCTCTCTCGTGGAGGACAAGGAGGCTGTCACCAGAGGATCCTGGACACCCGCAACTGCAGGCGACCAGGGGGATGGTCTAGGAAGGGACTCTCCGCCTGGAAAACGGATTTACTGTGGCCAACATTGCCTAAAATTGCAACCCATTGGGGGCTGATCTTTCCAAGTCCCGGGGGGGGAAAGTAAGTTGATGAGTAAGAGTTTCTCAAGTCAAAGTTTCCTTTCATGTAGTTTTCCTAAATCGTTGTACCTACTACCCTCGCTCACTAAATGGACAGCAAATGACTGTAGAGTAAGACTCTGGGGACAGATGAGCTGGGCTCAGCAGCTGCTCCTTCTCCTCCTCCAACGACCATGTCTGAGAAAACGCACACAGTCAATAAGTCTAATAAGACTATAGAATTGAGGCTTCTCCTTTTTCTTCCTTCCTTTCTTTTTTCTTTTTGCTGAAAATACACTTTTTTAAAAATGTCTTACGCGAACGCTAAATTTCTCAGAAATGCATGGCATTCTGTAATGTTCCCACCATGACAGGAGGAGATATGCCCAACCTCAGAGCTGGTCCTCGAAGAGCCGGACCAGGGCTCTGCTCCCCTCACTCTCTGCCCAGCGTTCTCCTTCATTCCTCGCCTGTGCTGCGTCTGAGACCCAAGGCCCACTCTTCTACGTGAAAGGGCATCCACAGAAACAGTTTCCTTTGGTTGGGGGATGCCACTTCTGGAAGGCCCATGCCAAGTCGTGGGTGTTGCAGCTGCCGTCCAAGCACTCGCCCCCCCCCCATTTGAGGTTAGCAGGGTAGAGGCTTCTCACACAGAGCCTGCCCCCCTGAAGGGGGGTTTGGAGCACCAGAGCTGCTTGGGCAGGTGGGTGTGGTGGACATAGGGAACTGGGATGTCCAGGGCTCGGTCCCGGGGAGGAGGGGGCAGTGCCCATCTCTGAGAGGGGTCGTTTCTGAGCGGGAAGCCAGAGACTAGCTTGTTCCTCACTGAGGACTTCTGACCTCTGCCTTGCTGAATGCAGTGCAGTCACCAGCTTATAGACCTCAGCGGCATTTGGCCCCGTGGCTGCCTCCCTCCCCCTTCCTGTGCTATCTTCGCCACTTCCAGACCCCACCCTCCCTCGGTTCCCTGACCAGGAGGGGGGCTCCCTGCTTCCTGTCCCAGTGACCTGGGCCCCTGGCCTGCCTCATCCTCACTGACCCTCGCTCCCCTGGGGGCTCATCTTGTCTCTTGTCTTTAGAGGCCACTAAACATGATGTCTTTCCGCAGCCGCAGCCTCTCTCCCGAATGGCACATATGTACCGTGGTCCTTGAGCAACACGGTTTGAATGTGTTTGAAGGGCTCTCCTTACACATGGCTTGTTTTCCCTCAGTCCAGTGCTGGGCTGTAAATGTGTTTTCTCTTCCTTACGATTTTCTTAATAACAGGTTCTTTTCTCTGGCTTACTTTATTGTAAAAATACAATTGTGGAAAACACGTAACATACAAAATATGTGGTTTTTTTTAAAAAGATTTTATTTATTTATTTAAGAGAGAGAGAATACAGAGAGGGAGAGAGAGAAGCAAATTCCCCCAAAGCAGGGAGCCTGATGCGGGACTTGATCTCAGGGCCCTGGGATCATGACCTGAGCCGTAGGAAGATGTTTAACTGACTGAGCCACCCAGGTGCCCCAACATACAACATACGTATTCATCAGCTGTTTATGTTGTCTGGAAGGCTTCTGGTCAATAGTGGGCTGTTATTCTGTTTTGGGGTAGCCACAAGTTATATGTGGATTTTTGGCTGCCAGTGGGGACTGCTGTCCCTAAGCCCCAGGCTGTTCAAGGCTCAACTGTACATCCAAATCCTAGCTGAGAGCTTCATTTGAATGTCTCCAAATTTCCTCCATTTCTGCTCTATCTGCGGCTTTCCCCCGGCCTAGGTACCTCTCTTTGTCCAGCGGAAAATCCTTGACTCCTCTTTTTCTTAGCTCTCACGTCAAATCCACCAGGAAACCCTGCAGGCTCCGCCTTCACACGAAGCTCAGAATGAGACACGACTCGCTCCCTTTCTGCCGCTCCCACAGCCACAGCGGCCCCCGCCAGGCCTGGATCACTGCAGTGCCTTCCAGCTGACCTGCTTACACCCCCGTTCCCCCCGAGGTTTCTCTCCCGAACTGCAGCCAGAATGATCCTTTAAAAATGCCTCAGATTGTGTTCCGTGTCTGCTGAGAACACTGTGAACGGCTGCCCCGTCTTCACGTAGTGTAAAATCCAGCCACTTACCCCTGTGCACTAGTCTGGGTCCCCGGACATGGATGCTAAGGGCGCATTATTCGACCCAAGCATTCAGTAGAGGATCTAATGAGAGAAAATTGGAAGGAGCACTGGAGGCGGCGAGAGCTGTCAGACTGCGAAGCACGGCCGACCCCAGGCGAGACCGAGGTGGGAGGAAAATCGGGGGGCAGGCCCCACGCCTCCATCTGGCCTCAGGAAAGCGGGGCCTCGTCCTAGCTCTCTTGCACCCCGTCCATCACTAGCTGGGGGCAGCCTTGGGAGGAGAGGCCCTGGGACCCCATGGCCTGGGTTTCCCACCAAGCAGCTTGGCCTTGCTCTCTGGCCGTCCCCATAGAGGAGTTTGTGAGGTTGCCACGGATGGTCTACAAGGCCCCGAGACCCGGTCCCATCTCTCTGACCCTCAGTCCTGAGTCCTAGCCCCTCCCTGTCCAGGCCTCTTCCTCTCACATTAAGAAGTGTGATGGGCCCCCACTCCAAACATTTCCTCTGCTTTGATTGCTTTTCTCTGCATATTTGTTTGGCCCGTCTCCCTCCTTCCCTCCCTCAGGTCTTCCCAAGTCTGCCTTCTCAGTGAGGCCCACCCTGACCCCGTGTTTAATATTTCCGTCTGCGTCTCCTTCACCTGCATTCCTAATGCCACTTAACCGGTGTTTCCTGCTCCTGTGGCAGCTATGCAATTTTAATGATTCTTATCTAATTATTGATAGAATTATTTCTATATTGTATCAATATAATTATTTCTATAATTTATTGATACAATTATTTCTACAATTTATTGATATAATTACTGATATAATAATTTAATTATTCAAGTCTTATAAAATGCTGTGGGACCTGCTTGTCTATTACATTTACTTTAATGCTCTGTTGTCCGTCCCCTGGAACATGAGCTGTGTGCTGCATGGCATCATAATCTTGGTTTGTTTGTTTTTTTTTAAAGATTTTATTTATTTATTTGACAGACAGAGATCACAAGTAGGCAGAGAGAGAGGGGGAAGCAGGCTCCCTGCAGGGAGCCTGATGTGGGGCTTGATCCCAGGACCCCGAGATCATGACCTAAGCAGAAGGCAGAGGCTTAACCCACTGAGCCACCCAGGTGCCCTGCAATCTTGGTTTTGTGTGTTAATATAATCCAAGGAACTAGAGCAGTGTGGGAGATACTTCATACATACTTGTTAAATGATGCATGTTGGTTTTATTTGACCCTTTTAAAAATATCTGTGTGTGTGTGTGTATTCTCTATCCTCTATTAGTTCTGATATTCTCTAACAGTCCCCTCTCATTTTTGTTGAGCCTCAGCCAGCTGCCCCTCACTGCAGAGGCGTGCTGCCCCATCTCCGCCGTGTGCTTCAAGGGGGAGTGGGGGGCAGCCTCCAAGATGGCGCCCAGTGGTCGCTGCCTCCTGGCGTTCGTGCACGTGCAGCCCTCTCCCACTTTCAGGGTAGGTGGGTGTGGCCAACGGAATAGAGCAGAAGTGACGCTATGTCATCTCCAAGGTTCTGCTATAAAAAAATTTTGACTTCGGCCCTCCTGCCTCCTGGATCACTTCCTCTGGGGGGAGTCAGTTGCCTTGTGGTCAAGTCATTCAAGCAGCCTATGGAGACGCTCGGGAGGTGGGGGACAGGGGCCTTGCACACACACCTGTGTGAGGGGGCCACCTTGGAAACAGCCCCCACAGCCCCATTTGAGCCCTCAGATGACTGCAGCTCCAGCTGTCACTTGCCTCCAGAGAGACCCGAACCAGCCCTTCCTAGCTAAGCCACTCTCAGATTCCTGACCCTCAGAAGATGTGCAATATTGTAAATGTCTGTGGTTTTAAACTGCTGAGTTTTGGGTTTAGGCGGCAATAGATAATGAATACAGAGGACATTATTATCATTATTCTTCACTCAGTTTTAGAGAAGATGAACCCGAAGCCCCCAGAAACTTAGCTTGCCTGAGGTCGTGTGGCTTGGAGTGGGGCCGGGCAGGATTCGACACTCCAGACACTTCAAGTTCTACATCTTCTGGGTGTAGAGGTAGTGGGGGCATAGCTCTGTGTGTTAATTTCATCGGGAAGAAGAGGTTTATCTTCACAAACCAGAGAGTGGGTCATTAGGTAACAGGACCTCCAGAACAGCAGAACGACAAAACCACACTCTTGGTTTGATCTGAATCCATCTCCTTTAGGTCAGACCTCTCAGCTCTACCTCTCTTTAAAATGATCTCAGGCAAAAAGAATTCAGAAGCTGTCTGCCCCAGTGAGCCCCTACCTCTACCCATTTGTCATAAAGCCAACATCGCATTTCTTTCAACTTGAACGGACTTTCCATCCAGGTTTGTTGCTGTGTTTGCTTGCGGTAACCAAGGATTTAAAGTCTCAGTGATGCAATCTTTCCTGTTGCCACTCTCATTTTTAAAAACGCCTGTGTATGGCAAAGCAATTAAGTCATTTGGGTTCAGCTTCTGATTTTGCTTCTCTGCCCCCAATGTCTTTGAGGCATTTGTTCAGTGGAGTTAAAAGGAAGGCTCACCTCCATCACCTGTTAATAACAGCGCCATGAACTTCCCTTTGTTGGGCTTTATCTGTATGCTGGGAGTCAAGGTAACGTTTCATCGAAGGAGTCTGAGTGCAATTTCCCTCCTGCCTCCCCAGCAGTCTGGGCTCAGCTGGAGGCCACTGTACCATGGCAACTTCCATTTCAATGACATTATTTCTAATAAGTGACAGCCCAAGGGTTTATGGGGTGTTTCTGGCCTGGCGCAGGGTAAGCAGCAGGAGCTGGGGGCAGGGCTATTTCCTGTCTCCTCTACCCAGTGGTTTCTGCTTCACCATCAAAGATCACAAGAGTATTTGATGTCGGTTCTTGGAACGGCAGTTGGTTAATTAAAATCACTGAGTGTTTGAACAAATTGAAGGCGAGCAGCCCTTCATTGGCAGGTCGGTGGTGTCAGAGAGGCGGAAAGCAGTCCCCAGAGGCGCGCAGTCTCAGGAAGTTTTGGGGAATGGAGGAAACAGACAGCCATCGTTCATCTTTTCCCCTTCTAGTCAAACCTCCCGACTTGCCCAAGAACACATCCCTCCACCTGAAGGACCAACCGTGGAAATGAGATCACCAGTTTGATCTCAGCTCCCTCTGTTTCCCCACCAAAAGGCAGCCTGGTGGAGAGGGGGATGGAGGAAAGCAAGGGTTCTGAACAATCTTTGAAAGAGGCAATTATTATCACTACTCAAGACACTTCAAGGTTATCCCCAGGTAGATATGTTCATGCCATTTGAGATGGAGGAACATGGTCATCAAATCAAGTTTTGTCTCTTTGAAAGACTTGCGTTCTGGAGCTCTGGTGCTCTCTAATGGACTGCAGGCTGTCAGGTCTAGAATGAGCCAGGAGGAACCAGCGCTCTGGGCACCTGTAAGGTCATGGTCAGGTAATGGAGTCTGCTCTCTGCTTGTCTGTGTCACTCCATTTGAAGGCCTTTATGAAGTGTCTGAGGGACTCAGAATAGCTCTCCAAGATGCCAGGTGTAGGGGATACTGGAAGCGTTGAGAAAGAAGTTTGAGATGTCTTCACATCAAGGTGGTGAGCTTACCACTTCTCTTCTGTTGCTGGAGCACAGAACAGGCCTATCAAGGGATCCATGGACACAAGTTTTATGACATTCATAAATGAGAAAATCATAGCCTTCTGTTAATGCTCTGTGTCTTGTGAGGATGATAGTCAGAACATTCCTTACTAGAATGGGCCTATGATCATGGCTTGGGCCTTCATGGAAGTCCTCTGAACATGTTTCCTGCAATTTGCAAGATGTCTGTATAGACTAGTTACTGAATTTTCTTATGCCTGAACACCTTTGCATGCATACAAATTACTCTGTTACAATCCGCTAGGAAGGCCAATTATAAATGATCGGTAAGTTCAAAGCTTAACTGTGTGTTTGGAACAGGACTCTGCCAGGATTACATCACCCCGGGCTCAAGGATGGAAAGATTGACAAGCTCTATCTGAAGACCACAATGCCACATAGCAGGTGGATGGTGAGTTTGGGGGGCCACTAATTCGTGTGTGGAAGGAAGACACATGTCATTTACACAGTCAACTGCGCTCTAGTGAATGACTATTTTGGACAGGTTTCTTTGCACTCTATGAACTGAGTTCATTAGCAGAGATAAGATCCACACCCACCCCCTGCCCCAGTTGCCGTCTGACCTCTCCTCATTCACACTCTTGAAGAACAGTCTGTGTTAGCACTTCTCCCCTCCTATCCCTAAGCACCTGTCAAGGGGCTTCTTCCTGTTCCAAATCCAGGGGGCATGTTTCTGCCTTCTCAGGGACACTCTCTCTGCCTCTTCATGTCTCTGTCTTCCCTGACATTACACAGTCCTGCTTCCAACCACCATCTCTGAACTTTCCTTCTGGACCCTGACACCCTTTCCTCCTGCCGGCACACCCATATCCCACAGCAGCCAGTCCTGTTGATGCTACTTCTCATAGAGCATGTGTTCCGTGCCCCTGATGAACTATGAACCAGGTGTAACATTTCCCCAATAAAACCGAAGCTCTGGTTGTCACTCCTGCTTCAGTCTGAATACCCAACTGCTTATTGGACGACTCTACCTGGAAGCATTAAAGAAAGGTCCAATCGCCATGTTCAAGGTAGGATTCATGGTGGCGATGGGCACCCTGTCTCATTTATCATTGACTCTCCAGCATCTCACCTAGAGCCCCCACTCCGTAATTTTTTGTTGGCTGAAAAAGAATCTTACTCAGAAGGCAGGGTGGGCCAGAAATCTTTGGAAACTCCAAGAGCAGGTAAAAGTTCCAAAGTGATGCAAGGAATGTGGCATGTATCAGAAACGTGCTTCCTGGGGCACCTGGGTGGCCTAGTGGGTTAAAGCCTCTGCCTTTGGCTCAGGTCATGATCCCAGAGTCCTGGGATCGGGCCCCACATCGGGCTCTCTGCTCAGCAGGGAGCCAGCTTCCGCCTCTCTCTTTGCCTGCCTCTCTTGTTACTTGTGATCTCTGTCTGTCAAATAAATTTAAAAAAAAAAGAAAAGAAAAAAAGAAAGAAATGTGCTTTCTGATATATTCCAATAAAACGCCGGGTTTCTGACAAGGAATGCTTTCTGGTAGACCTTGTTCTCTAGCACCACCTAGTGGCCATCCTGAGTTGGCCAGACAACTTTCCCCTTAATTAAAAATACAACGAAATTAAAGGTTGGCACTGTAATAGAACCTGCCAAACATTTTGCATAAATCGCCTTATTTTATCTCCACAAGAAGATGAATAGTATCCTCCCCACTTTATACGTTAGCAAACTGAACCTTATATATTTTAAGGAACTTGCCTGAGTTCACACGACTACGTCTCCAACGCTAAGCCTTCGCCACTTGGCTATAGAGTTTAGCACATTTTTCCAATTGTTGTATTCATCTTTTATTTTAGCTCATCTGTCCGAAGAACATGAGGAGTCAATTTATGGGGCTCCTAGACTATGTAAGAGACATCCCCTATTTCACCCATCCCCCATCCAACAACCCCTCTGGTAACCATCTTTTTTTTTTTTTTTTTAACCATCATTTTGTTTACTATAGTTACTAGTCAGTTTCCTGGTTTGCGTGCCTCTCTCTTTTTCCCCTTTGTTCATTTGTTTTGTTTCTTAAATTCCACATATGAGTAAAATCATATGGTATTTGTCTGTCTTTGATTTATTTTACTTAGCATTATAGTCTGTAGATTCACCCATGTATTGCAAATGGCAAAATTTCTGTCTTCTTTTATGGATGAAATACACATATCTTGGCTATTGTCGAGAATTCTGCTGTAAACACAGGGGTGCATGTGTTTCTTTGAATTAGTGTTTCTGTATCCTTTGGGTAAATAACCAGTAGTGCAATTGCTGGATTGTAGGGTAGTTCTAACAATGGTTTGTGTCAACAGTGCACAAAATTTCCTTTTTCTCCACATCCTCACCAACACCTGTTGTTTCTTGTGTTATTGATTTTAGCCATTCTGACAGGTATGAAGTTATATCTCATTGCAGTTTTGATTTGCATTTCCCGGGTGATGAGGAGTATTGAGCATCTACTCATGTGTCCATTGGCCATTCATATGTTTTCTTTGGAAAAATGTCTGTTCATGTCTTCCGCCGATTTTAAAAAATTGCATTTTTTATTTTTTGGGTGTTGAGTTTTATAAGTTCTTTATATATTTTGGATTCTAACCCATTATAAGATATGTCATTTGCAAATAACTTCTCCCATTCCCTAGGATGCCTTTTAGTTTTGTTGACTCTTTCCTTTGTGTGCAGAAGCTTTTTATCTTGATGTGGTCCCAATAGTTGATATTTGCTTTTGGTTCCCTGCCTTGGGAGACATATCTAGGAAAAGGTTGATACAGCCCATGTTACAGAAATTACTGTCTGTGTTCTTTTCCAGGATTTTTATGACTTTAGGTCTCACATTTAGGTCTTTAATCCATTTTGAATTTATTTCTGTGTGTGGTGTAAGAAAGTGGACCAGTTTCATTCTTTCGCATGTGGTTGTCTAGTTTTCCCAGCACCATTGTAGAAGAGACTGTCTTATTCCCACTAGATATTCTTTCCAGCTTTGTCAAAGATTACTTGACCATTTGGTTGTGGGTTACTTCTGGGTTTTCTATTCTGTTCCATTGATCTATGTGTCTATTTTTGTGCCACTAAAATACCATTTTGATCACTACAAGTTCGTAATATGACTTGAAATCCAGAATCGTGATGCCTCCAGCTTTGGTTTTCTTTTTCAAGATCGCTTTGGCTATTTGGGGCCTTTTGTGGTTTCATACAAATTGTAGAAGTGTTTTTTCTAGTTCTGTGATAAATGCTGTTGGTATTTTTATAGGGATTACATTAAATGTGTAGATTACTTAGGGTAGTACGACATTTTAACAATATTTGTTTTTCCAATCGATGTGCAAGGAATGCCTTTCCATTTCTTTGTCGCATTTTGAATTTCTTTTGTCAGTGTTTTATAATTTTCTGAGCACAAGTGTTTCGCTTCTTTGGTTAGGTTTATTCCTAAGTATCTTATTATTTTTGGTGCAGTTGTAAACGGGATTGTTTTCTTGATTTCTCTTTTTGCTGCTGCGTTATGGGTGTATAGAAAAACAACAGATCTCTGTACCTTGATTTGTATCCTGGGACTTTACTGAATTCACTTATCAGTTCTAGTAGTTTTTTGGTGGAGTCTTTCAGGTTTTCTATATATAGCATCTTGTCATCTGCAGAGAGTGAGAGTTTTACTTCTTCCTTACTGATTTGGATGTCTTTTTAGGTGGTAAGAAGAGACGTCCTTGTCTTGTTCCTGACCTTAGGGGAAAAGGTCTCAACTTTTTCCCATTAAGGATGACATTAGCTGTGAGTTTTTAATATATGGCCTTTATTATGTTGAGGTATGTTCCCTCTAAACCTACTTTGTTGGGGGGTTTTAACCATGAATGGATGTTGTATTTTATCATGTGCTTTTTTTGTTTCTATTGAAATGATCATGTGGTTCTTATCCTTTCTCTTATTGATGTGCATGTATCACATTGATTGATTTGTGACTATGGAGCCACACTTGCAACCTAGGAATAAATCCCACTTGATCATGGTGAATGATTTTTTTAATGCATTGTTTAATTCAGTTTGATAGCATTTTGTTAAGGATTTTTGCATCTATGTTCATCAGAGATATTGGACTGTGGTTCTCTTTTTTTGTGCAGTCTTTATCTGGTTTTGGTATCAGATAATGTTGGCCTCATAGAATGAATTTGAAAGTTTTCCTCTCTTTTCTACTTTTTGGGATAGTTTGAAAAGAATAGGTATTAACTCATCTTTAAATGTTTGATAGAATTCACATGTCAACCACCTGGTCCTGGACTTCTGCATGTTGGGAGTTTTTCGATTACTCATTCAATTCCTTTGCTGGTCATCAATCTGTTCAAATTTTCTATTTCTTCCTGTTTAGGTTTTGGTGGGTTATAGGTTTCCAGTAATTTATCCATTTTTTCTAGGTTGTTCAGTTGTATAAGTTTTCCATAATAGTCTCTTATAACTGTTTGTATTTCTGTGGTATTAGTTTTTTTTTCCTCCCCTCTCATCTGTGACTTTATTTATTTGAGAAGTTTTATTTTTTCTTGATTAAGTCTGTCTAGAGGTTTATCAATTTTAGTGATTTTTTCCCCCAGGTAACCAGCTCCTGGTTTCATTAATCTGTTTTGTTTTTGTTGTTGTTGTTGTTTAGTTTCTATATCATTTATTTCTACTTCAATCTTTCTTCCTTCTTTCCTTCTGTTGGTACTAGGTTTTTGTATCCTTTTTCTCATTCCTTTAAGTTAAGTTAGGTTGTTGATTTGGGATTTTTCTTGCTTCTTGAGGTAGGCCCAAATGACTATAAACTTCCCTCTTAGAATAGCTTTTGCTGCATCACAAAGGTTTTGAGCCATTATGTTTCATTTTCATTTGTTGCTATGTACTTCTAAATTTATTTGTTTAGTAGCATGTTATTTAACCTCCATGTATTTGTCTTTCCAGATTTTTCCTTTTGGTTAATTTCTAGTTTCATAGCATTGTGGACAGAAAAGATGCATGGTATGACTTCAATCTTTTTAAATTTGTTGAGGCTTGTTTTGTAACCTAATATGTGACCTATTCTGAAAAATGTTCCATATGTACTTGAAAAGAATTTGTAATCTGCTGTTTTAGGCTAGAATGTTCTGAATATGTATGTTAAATATATCTTGCCTAGTGTATCATTCAAAGCCTTTGTTTCCTTTTTTATTTTCTGTTTAGATGACCTGTCCATTGATGTGTGGGGTGTTAAAGTCCCCTACTATTATTCTATGACTGTCAATCGGTTCCTTTATGTTTGTTTTTAATTGTTTTATGTATTTGGGTCCTCCCATGTTGGGTACATAAATATTGACAATAGTTTTATGGTTTTGTTGGATTGTCCCCTTTATTATTATATAGTGCTTTTCTTTGTTTCTTGTTGAAGTCTTTGTTTTAAAGTCTATTTTGTCTGATATAAGTATTGCCACCCTGGCTTCTTTTAGCATCCATTTGCGTGATAAAAATGTTTCCCCATCCTCTCACTTTCAATCTGCAGGTGTCTTTAGGTTTAAAAGGAGTCTCTTGTAAGCAGCAGATAAATGGCTCTTGCTTTTTTTATTCATTCTGTCATCCTATGTCTTTTAAGTGGAGTATTTAGTCCATTTACATTCAAAGTAATTATTGATAAGTATGTATTTATTGCCATTTTATTACTTGTTTTGTGGTTGTTTCTGAAGATTTTCTTTGATTCTTTCTTGACTTTCTTTCATGGGTTGGTGGTTTTCTTTAGTCATATATTTGGATTTCTTTCTCTTTACTCTTTGCATATTTATTAGTGGTTTTTGTTTTACGGTTGCTATTAAGTTTGTATATAATCTCTTCTGCATATAGCAGTCTATGTTAAGTTGATGGCCATTTAAGTTTAAACTTATTTTTTTTCCTCATTTAACCCAATGGTTTAGGAATATGGTATCATATTTTATACACTTTTATTTTGTGAGTTCTTCAACTGATATTTTACAAAAGTATTTATTTTTACTGTTTTTGTGTCTCCTACTTTCATACTGTCACTTTTAGTCTTTCCTTTCCACTCAAAGAGTCCTCTTTAATATTTATTGCAGGGCTAGTTTAGTATTCACAAACTCCTTCAGTTTTTGTTTTTCTGGGAAACTATTTGTCTCTCCTTCTCTTCTGAATGATAGCCTAGCTGGGTGGAGTATTCTTGGCTGCAAATTTCTTCCATACAACACTTTGAATGCCACTTCCTTCTGGCTTGGAAAGTTTCTGTTGAAAAATCCCCTGATAGCCTCATGGGATTTCCCCTGTATGTGCCTCTCTTATTTTTGTCTTGCTGCTATAAACTTTTTTTCTGTTATCACTATATTTGCCATTGTAATTGTAACGTGTGTGGGTGTGGATCTGCTTTTGTTGATTTTTGGGGGGTGGTTCTCTGTGCCTCCTGGATCTGGATGTCTGATCCCCATTAGGGAAGCTTTCAGTTATCATTTCTTCAAATAAATTTTCTGCTCCCCTTTCTCTCTCTTCTTCTTCAGGGACTCCTATAATGCAAATGTTATTACAATTGATGAAGTCACGAAGTTCCCTAAGTCTCTTCTCACTTTAGATCATTCTTTTTTCTCTCTTTTGTTAAGTTTGATTACTTTTCATTACTGTTTCTAGGTCATTAATTTGTTCCTCTTTTTATCCAGCCTGTTGTTAATTCCATCCAGCATGTTTCTCATTTTGTTTATTTAACCATTTATGTCTGCTGTGTTATTCTTTATCTCTCTGTTAAGAGTCTCACTCATGTCTTCCACTCTTTTCTCAAGTCCAGTAAGTATCTCTATGAACATTACTTTAAATTCTCTATCAGGCATGTTACCTATACCTATTTCATTTAGACCTCTGACTATGGCCTTGTTTTGTTCTTTCATTTGGAACAAATACCTCTATCTTCTCATTTTGTCTAAGTTGCTGTGTCTGTTGCTTTGTATTAGGAAAGTCAGCTACTTCTCTTGTTCCTGAGAGCAATGGCTTTATGCATAAGAATTCCTGGGTCAGGAGATGTGGCAGTGGCAGGGGTTTCAGCCATTCTTCTGGGAGAGGAGACCCACCACACTTGCCTGAGGCAAGAAAGGCTGGGAAGGGTGGTTCCACCAGAGTACAGGGAAGGGGCTTAGTGTAAGCAAGTTAAGTAGTGTGTGTCTGTACTGCACTGGTTCTTGCAGGTGGCCCTGTGCTCATGCTGATGAGTAGGGTAAGGCAATGGTGCTTGCCAGTTCCTTTGTTCCGGGAAGGGTCTCTCTATGAATGCTGCCTTTCTGGGATGTGCTCTGAGAAGACCAGATAACTGCCCCAGTATGTCCCGGTCACTCCAGATTTCTGTCCAGATGCTGTATGTCTGCAGGTTGTTTGTTCTGCCTTCTCTCCAAGATCAGCCCCAATGTCTCTGGGCTTTCCCTAAGCCGAGCCCACTGACTTAAAACTCCAGGCTTTAAACCCCACTGGTTGCAAGAACACAAAATTCAGCCCTTCTTGCATTCCAAGCCCATTGTTATGGAGATTTGTCTTCCTCTTGTGGGTTCTCCCGGTGCTATTCTGTCTTTCACCCTTCTCCATGATGTGGGTCTATGCAACAATGTGGCTCTATGTGCAGCAACCATGTTCTGTTTCTATCCCAAATCACCTCTCAGCACTTCATACCTTCTTTGATGTTGCCTCTTCTGTGCCTTTAGCTGTGGAGTTTGGTCTACCAGTCTTTGGGTCAACTTTGGGGGTGTTTAGGATGATTTGATGGTCATCTCGTTGTATTTGTGGGATGAGGAGAGCCTCAGATCGTCTTAATCTGCCACCATCTTACCTCACTCTCACTTATTTTCCCTTTGTGAACTTTCTGGATTCAGAATTCCATAATCCAAAGAAATTATTCACAATAGAGATGGGCTGGGGGAATGCGGTTTTCAGTACTTACCTATGGTGATCTGCTTTTAAAACTGCTGTTGAATATGGGAGCAATGCAACATCACTACTTAGCTTCTGTCTCAGACACCGAACTTAGCTTTGGGAGGTCTGTGGACCCAGTTCTTCTGTTGAATTATTTGGTGCATGATTACTTGGTTCTGACTTGACATCCATGCATTCATACGACAGGGTTAGGATTTTATGCAAATAGCTTGATCCCCTCCTGAGTGCCCAGGGCTATAAGCTAGGTAATGCTTCATTAGTGACCTCTGGATGATTCTTCTGTGCTATGCTTACATTTGCTTTTCTATTATAGGTATCAAGCAAGGCAGTTTCATATACGGTTTCCACTTTTTAAAAACTCCGTATGGAAGAAAAACCTAAAAGAGATAAAAGGTGTCCTCGATGGAAGTTTTCAATGTACAAGATTTTAAATGGAGAAACCTCCCTTAGATGTTTGGTCAATGTATGATTCTGTGAAACAAAACTTTGGATGTAAGTTTTAACTTTTTGCTCTCATAAGTTTCAAAAAGCATGTGCTTCAAGAGATCTACGTTTCCATTCTCATATTGGTTAACATAGCAACGTGTTGTGATATCCTCCCCACCACTTAACAAGTTTATGCTATACATCTTTTGTGGTTTTTTCCTAATCCCCACTGCTAGCACTCAGTCCTGTGATATAATTTCCATGGGGCCTATATTTATACATAATTTAAATTTGTCTACTCTGATTAACGGACATATTCTGAGTAGAATCATTTTACCTCTTACATCCATCTCACTTTCTGTCAGCAGCTGGATTCTACAGCTTCCAATGGCAGCAACATACCTAAACTGTCACACTGTAAACCTCTGATTCCCTGAGAATCATCTCTGGGGCCTGTGTCCCTGTGTAGCTTTTAATTAGAAAGAGAACCTGGGGAGACACAAAAATGACTTCAGATTTTACTTGTCTAACTAGGTGAAGATCTGTTTTGTTTTCTTTTAAGTAGGCAACACACTCAGCATGGGACCCAGTGTGGGGTCTGGAAGCCATGACCCTGAGATTAAGACTTTAGCTGAGATCAAGAGTCAGACACCCCACAGACTGAGCCACTCAGGCGCCCCTGTTTTGCTTTGTTTTTGTAGTTATCTTGGAAAGATCATGTATGAATGATAAAGATAGAAATAATGAGCTGGAAATTCAAAGGGGATTTTGATGTTTCAATAATAAATATTCTTCACCATAAGGATTAGATGAGAGAATACTGTTCTGGACTGAATTGTCTCCCTCGCTATTCCCTCAGTTTTGTCAGTTGAAACCCTAACCCTCAATGTGGCTGTATTTGGAATTGGGGCCTTTGGGAGTTAGGGTTAGATGAGGTCATGAGGGTAGGAGCCTTGGGTGATGGGCCTGGTGGTTTTATAAGAAGAGGAAGAGAGAGAGATGGCTCTCTTTCTTTGCTAGGTGAGGACACAGTGAGAAGGTCACCCTCTGTAGGCCAAGAAGAATTGCTCTCACTAGGAACTGAATCAACCAGCACCTTGATCTTGGACTGCCCAGGCTCTAGAACTGTGAAAAACAAGTGTCTGTTGTTTCAGCCACTCCATCTGTAGTATTTCATTAGAGCAGCCCAAGCTGACTAATGCAAATATGATTAAGAAAAAGGCTACTGGCTACTTTGATCCAGTGGTTTTAAACACATGAGAAAAACACCACATTTTGGATTTTTAAAAGATAGTATGAATTTTACCCCCTTGTGTTCTTATGGTAAGGCAACATGTCTTGCATTTCTAATGAGCCTTAGATCAGTTCAATAGAAACCCTTCCTCGTACCTGTGAAAACAGCAAATCATGCTCTGTCAGGACAGCTGGACATATTATAAGACAACAAATATTTAAGTACCATGAGGTCAAAACTCTTTGGTCACCCCTCAATCTCTAGCGCCCTGAGTAATGCCCAGAAACAGTACTCAAAACAAGTTGCGGAACGAGTGGGGTGAGAATGAAATCCCTTGGCATGTCCTTGGGTCAGGATCTGGCTCTTCCATGGAATAAGGAGCTGTGTGACCGTGGGCAAGGTAATGAATTTCATTTAGCTTCAATTTCCTCCTCAAAATGGGCATCCTAACACCAACATTGCAAGGTTGTTATAAAGATTCAAGACAGTAAGTACAAAGTCCTTAGCGTGAGCGCAGGTGCTCACGAGACCCGCAGTTCCACTGCAGCTCTTGTTTCAAGGAAAGAATAGTTGGAAGTGCCTTTTCATGGAAGGGGCAAGGTTTGATTATGACTCTACAGAAACAGAGAAATAGAGAGATGGAATGATGACTTCCGTACACCATTACAGAAAGTGGTAGTATGTATATGCAATACAGTATAATATATATACAACATGGTCCAAAAATAGTGTTAAAAACAAAACAATACAACCCATCGCTATGGGCATGCACATAAACACACGATTTCTGATTGCGCTGATATGCTGTTAGCAGTCGCTTGCTTCTGGCTAAAGGAGGGGTAAAACAGGAGGGTGACTGGAGACTTTCAGTCCTATTCTCCATGTCATATTATTTGTACTTGTAAGAATGAGCGTGGCTTACTTTTGTATGACAATGTAAAAAAACAGCTTGCAGAAGGAAGAGATAGACTTCAACTACATAGGAACGGGGCGGGGATTCCAAGGGAGAGGCATAAGTTAAGGTTCTGCACATCATTTGTTCATTTACATTAACAAGCATGCTTTTGAACACAGAGATCAGAAATGGTTTCCAGATTCCCACTCCTCTCCTCCCAACATCAGGTCAGGGGAGTTTCCCAAACTCCTCTTTTCTAGACTGGTTGCTTAAGTAGGTAGAAATTTTATGTTCTGAGACATCTCACTCGATTTGAACCCTTACCTCGAATACTTGTTTATAAAACAGAAACAAGTTGATTGCTTGCATATATGGTTGCCTTCTCTCCTTGACCTCCCCCTGACTCTCCCCTTGGTCATTTAATCGGGAGGGCGGGGTGGAAGAAAAGAACAGTGTCCTTTACCATGAACGTCAGAGGCAGGACACAAAAAGCATGATATCCTTGGTCCTGTCAAGAGACGCTGCAATCTTCTGCAAGGGTTCTTGCAGAAGCCTAGAGATTGTCCTGTGTGACTCTGCTAACTTTTCTTTCCAAATCTTGGCATCATTAGCTCCCTCACCCATAAAGCTTGCAGGAAAGTTGGGTAGAGCCACATAGCAATTAACCCCGGGCATGATTGGCATTAAGAAGGGATGGAACCCAGATCTGGTAATGGTTGGTAAACAGACTCTGTTTCCCCTCCTTGCTCGATGCTCTTCCACCAAATAGGGACAATGTCGCATTCTGCTGCCCGAGTCTAATCCTTTTAACATCAGTTAATGCGTTTCCCCTCCCCGCTTTTGTGTTCTCAAGGCTGTGTATTCCATGAAAGCATTCCCCTAGTAATGATCTGTCATCATTAGTAATAATAACATGTAACATGAGTCACAGCTGGCCTTTGGCAGTGATAGGAGAGCAGAGCCCCGGCCTGGGAGCGTTGAATCAAGACTATGATGTGAATGTAATGCTATTTCTGGAATATATACATCTCCAGGGACCCAGTGGGTGTATGGAGAGTAGAAGAGCTTATTTTATTGGAATGTCAATCTGTTTCATTTTTTATCACACTCGGAGTTTCTCTGAGCTCATTTCCTCCACGAAGTGCGGAGCTGTGATTTATGTGGACGGAGGGCTCCCGAATTCTGGCTTGTGGGGCTCACATGGCCGCGCTGGAGCCTGACTCGCCGGCCCGAGCTCTCCGTGTTAGGTTTGGCACCAAAGCTACAAACATTCGCATGACGTGGAAAGCAAATGTTTTTGCTCTTTGAGAAGAGGTGCAAATCCTCGGTGTGATCTGGTTTCCCTCGGAAATGTTCATCTGAGTGAGTTTTCTGGTAGCGCCCTCTCCCTAGCTGAGCCGGTTAACTCTCCCAGAGGGCAGCTGTGCGTCTCCCTGTCACTGCTTAAAGCACAGTTTCTGAAGAAGAAAATGATGGGTTTCAGAGATGACTCAGCAACGAGAGAATGTGTACCTGGCAGGCCTCTGGAGACAGTGGCTCTCACCTTCCCTGCGTCTGCTCTGTGCTTCCATTGGCCAGACCTTTCTCACTTCCAAAGGGCCTCCAAAGAGGGCAAGTCCAATGTCATAAATGTGCCCTCCACCTTTTTTTTTTTTTTAAAGAACAAAACTTGACCCTCGAGCCTCCCTCTCTACATTATCGTCTTCTCCCACGATCTATCCCTGCTACGAGCCACCATGGATGAAGCATTTGTTCTGAGAAGGTTCTTGGCACTTGCGATCTTGGTTAATGCTCACTATCACTGCTGAAAGTTGCCCTCTTTTCTTTCTTTCCAGACAGGGAAGCTGAGTCTTGCAGAGGCAAAATAATTGCCCATGCTCACATCGGTGACCAAAGGCTGTAATGTTCTGGTTATTCAGCTCTGTCTGGTTCCAAAGGGCATGGTCTCAATCTTGAACTCAGATGTCCCACAGAACTGGTGCCGACAGCCCTTGTTTGTCAAGACACTCGTAAGAGGAAAAGCAAATGGGTTCACAAAACACAAGACCGGGAACAAGGACACTTAGTGTCCAGTCCGGGCTCTCCACCAGGAGAACCAGTAATAATAATGATATTTTTATTATAGCTAGTAGTACTCAGGTACTTACCATGTCCCAGGCGCTGTTGAAGTACTTTGCAGGGATTACCACATTCATTTGCACAGCAGCCCCCTGAGGTAGGTATTGGTGTCAGTCTCTTTCCCCAGATCAAGGAACTGGAGTGCACAGGGCAAAACATTTTCTCAAGGTCAAGGGCAGCAGCTAGCGGCAAGACACAATCTCTCTTTTTCCTTATTTTTCCATGGAAGTGTTTTTGCTAGATAATTTTTCAAGTGTCTTTCAGCTCTTTCGAATATACTGACTTGTTCTTTGCTTTGTTATGTCAAACTGCTTCTTCCTCCCTTGAATTAGTATGTCTTTTCATGTTGTTTGTGTTAAGATACACTTTATAAGATCACGGCTTCTAACTGCGCTGGCACAGTGTCTGAAATCGGGGAGATGCAGGTCACATGAACTTGTTGTTAGAAATGGGTAGTAGCAGATATGAACAGCAAGGGAGGTAAAAATGGCCAAAGTGTCAAGTTTCTCTCTGGTATTTATTTATTTATTTTAATTAAGGCTGCTAATACGTACGCAAGATTGACGGAATCAAACTTTTTTTTTTTTTTAACTTCATGCCATTTGGAAGAAGAAGATACACAGAAAGTAAACAAACAAACAAACAAAAAACCAAAAAAGGCCAAACAACAAACTCCTAAAATCCAGGAAAAAAGATGAAACCAGAAAAAGGGTGTGACAATTGAAGCAAACGTTCTGAGGCTTACAGTTACACTTTTTTTCTTAAAATTTTTTTTATGAAAATGATTTTTTTTCCTTTATTTTTGTCTCTTAAATTTCTTATTCTTTTCTCTCCTTTTAGTTCTTTTTCAGGGCTGGAGTATGAAGAAAGATGGACAAGAGATACCAAATGAAAGAGTGCACTAAATTGAATGAAGACTGTCAAAAGGGTGGCACCGCCGGGCACTGTGGAGAGAAGTATGGTGTGCACGGTGGTCTTGCACTTGCAGTTGGCTGAGGTGGTGCTGGCCCCTGTGGGGGCTGCTGTGCAGCCTTGGCTTTAGTGTGACCGCCACTTCCTGTGTAGTCATATTTGGTGAAACCAGAGCGCCTTCAACTCCTCCGCTTATTTTGTTATTTCTTTGTTGAGTTTCCCTTTTGTCTATGTCTGTAAACCCTTGACCTGGTGGAAGAAAAAAAAGAAAAAGAAAATAAGACACTGGGGGTTTCTTTTTGGGGGCACATTCAAAATCACCCTCATGGTCAGTTTTCAACCACGGTCAACAAGGCATCTCATATGCATCAAGATTCTTAATTATGTATAATGATTTGTAAATTTCCTTCCTTCCTTCCTTCCTTCCTTCCTTCCTTCTTTCCCTTATGTGTGTATCTCTTAAATCCAGGATTTCACTGTGTTGAGAACTATTTTTAGTTTAGGATGTTTCATTTGATTGATTTTCATAATCTTGAAATTTCCTTATAATGTCATGATTTGAAGATTTCTTTGGAATATTTTACCAAATTTCTGACTTCCCAATGACTATTTCTGACAGAAGTTGGAGGAGAAAAGCGAAAAATAGTCAGTATACCTACTAACTTTAAGGGTTTACATAGGTTGATATTCCAGGCATTGATAAAGAACTGAATGGAGTTTAAATGGAAATTAAATGATGGGTGGTTGATTTGCATCTGTGTTCACCATTTACTCTGTTAAAAATAGAAGACTTTAATCACACTAAGATCACTACACCAGCTTGACCAATTTTTTTCCCTTTAAGTTCCAGCTCCCATATTTGCATCTGATTGACCTAGGGCTAGTATTAAAGGCTAATCGTGCCCAAGAGTAGTCAGTGCAATGAGAACAGCCCTAGCAAGTCTTCCCCGTGGAATTAACGGTCCCATAGGTATTATTGTAATTGGTGTGTCCAGGGCAAAGGAGCTCAGGAATGAAAAAGAATGTCATATATCCTGTAAATGGCTGCACCACAATGGACCGTGAGCCCTTGCCTGAAGGCTTAAAGAGCTTCCAATTCCTTCTGAAGGTTGTTCAGATGCTTTTGTGTGTGTGCTCTGAAATACATCACCTATCTTATTTCTGGCCTTCCATTAACTGACACAGTGCTCCTTTAGCAGCCACTGGCCCTCAGGCGATGACTGAGGCCCTCACACTGCGGACACTGTACTCATCTTTGCAACCCATTCTGTCCTGGTGGTGGCAGTGGAGAGGCTATTCTTTCCTTAACATGAAAAGATTTGGGAGTGAGGGAAGAAATTTTTAAAATATTTTTAATAAAAATATCATTATTATTACTATTTTCCTGGTGGAGAGCCCAGACTGGATGCTGAGTGTCCTTGTTCCTGGTCTTGTGTTTTGTGAACCCATTTGCTTTTCCGCTGTGAGTGTCTTGACAAATGAGGGGTGACTTCCACTCATCCCAAACAGGGAGGATAGTGAACTTTATCTCTCACCCATACTCACCACTTTTTCAAGACTTGTAGACCTCAGGCACAGGAGAAAACTCCTAAGAGGAAAGTGCGCTCCAAATGACACCTCTCCTTTCCCTTGTAATCTCCTGAGTGGACCTGATACAGGGGGAGTTGGTTAGAATTGAACCTGGGCCATTCATTTCCAAGGCAAGGGTTCATGACTGGGGAGCAGATGAGCCCCTGGATGTTTCCAGATCTAGTTCAACCTGATGCAAGGATGGTTATCTATATGTACTATTTGAAGGCCACTGGGAAAACCAATGCCTCATATTTTCCCACCCTAACAAACTGGTGTTTTTTCTCTCTCTCTCTCCCTCATGTACACACACATACTTCACACACACACACTCTCTCTCTCTCTCCATTGTAAAGGCACAGAGGCAATATGGCATAATGATTGGGGTTGAAGGTTTTAACTCAGGAAGCCTATGTTTGATTTTTACTTTACCACTAGATCTACGTGACCTTGGGCAAGCTACTTAACTTCTCTGTGCCCCACTGTCTTCATCTGAATTTGGGGTTACTAATTAGATCTACGTTTGGTAGAGACAATGCTATGGGCTCACCAAAATCCACCAATACTTCCTATTCCTTCTTCCAGGGCACAGAAAAGACTTCATCTTCCACTCCACTTAGAGATGGGCAGGGCCATATGGCCAGTTCTGGACCAGCAGGTGGAGTACAAGTGACATAAGTCACTTTGGGCTGACAAGGTGAAGCTCCTTTCCAATTCTCTCTGCTCCTCTATTTCTCTGCTGTAGCCATTGAAGAGATATTGAGATTATTAAAACACACTGGTTCACTGAGTCACTACATGGAGGGCAGTTGCTCTGGTGTGGTGCCTGCACAGCAACAGATTTTGTGTGAAAAAGAAATGAGTTCTTGTTATATGAAACCACTGAGAAGGGGGGTTACTTGTTACCGCAGCAGGGACTACCTTATACTGAGTAACACATTACCCCATAATGTTATTGCTCAGTCTCCTCTCTGCCTTCTTGACATGGAGCCTCTCCTTCTAGCTTAGAATTTGCTTTATTGTCATAATACCTTTAGATGTCCACTCTCCCACTGTGAGTTTCTGGAGGATAGAATCTATGTATTGCTACTTAGGTAGGTCCTTCCAGATCTGGCAGGAAGCCTGGCATAAGTGTAAGCTCAAACAAATGTTTGCTGAAGGAATAAACAGAATTCCTCCTCCCATGAAAGGAGCATAAAACCTTTAGTCCTGACCATATGAATATGAAATGAGTCTATCTGTCCTTCCTTCTCCCTTCCTCCTTCTCATTCTTTTTACAGACTCATGAGTATCTTTTATGTGTCAGGCACACTGTATTAAATTTGGAAGACAGGCAGCCAAAGACACAACGTCTACTTTTCAGAAGGTGATAGTTTAGTGGGGAAGACAGATAAGCAAACAATTAATATGATGTGGTCTGAAACAGGGAGGGCACTGTAGGATGTGTGAAGGGCACACAATATCCAGGCTGAAGGAGCAGAGGTGTCCAAGCAGGGTTGATGATGAAGTGAAACAAAGAAGGGGCCCAAGGGGTGAAGTAAATGTAGCCCCATGAGAAAAGCATAGTCTGCTATTCCAGCCAAGGAGAACAGCATGTGCAAAGACACAAGGCAAAAGCAAAGAGCTCTTTCAAGATTGCAAATTTTTGGAAGTAGTTGTAACAGTGATAGATGTAAGAGAAGGGCAAGGAATAAAGCTGGCAAGTAACTCCTCAGTAGCTTCCATCATCATGGTAAGGAGTTCAGTTTTTTTAATCCCAGAGATGGAGATTCTTCTGTGATCTGCGTGTGGAACTTTCCTTTGTCAACAGAGTGGAGGAGACTAGTCAGGAGGCCCCACAAGAGCACAGGAAAGAACCAAAGCAGAGGCATGTGAATGAGAAGAAAAGCATTGATCTGAGAAATGCCAGGAGAGGGGATTCATGGGTCATGGAGAAGACAGAGGGAGAGGTGGAATCTCAGATGACTGCCAGGTTTCTCACTTGGGTAGTTTCTGGCACCATGAGTGATGTAGAAATACAGAGGACTAGTGGATACAGGTGTGGTCTCTGTGGGTTGTAATCTTGAGTTCAGTTTCAGGCTTTCAACAAGAAGTCCAGAGGAACAAGAAGACATGAGGGAACTGGAGACATTTGCCATGAACTGAAGGGGGGAGAAGCCCCCCAAAGTGAGCAGCGCACATTGCCTTGTGCCGGCCATGTTCTCATAGGTATCACTTGCAACTGGAAGTTGTAAACTGTGCCCTTCCTGGGAATGCCTTCCCTAGATCCCCTTAAAGAAACCCCATTTTACAAATACTTTATTTTAGAGAGCTTAACTGCAAAATTCATTTAAGAGTGACTATCAGTCATTTTTTTTCTTCTTAATCCAAAACGAGGAAAGAAGAAACAAGTTTTTAACACACTTGTGAAATCCACACACTGTGGAAAAATGATTTGCTTTTTTAGACAGGGACAGCTCACTAAAATCAAATAATCAGAATACTCTGATTTTTATTTTTTTTTATTATTTGATTTTGTTTATATTTTTATTTTCCTCTTGTAAGGAAGATTATAAATATTAACGTTAATATTTAGCTTCCATAATTGAATGAATTCCAGCATAAATTTTTATGTGTGTGAGTAACCGGCCCATTTATTTGTTTCTAGCCTATGGGATTTTACAGTCAACATGTGCCTTTTGCTCTGGGTAAAAGGTAGTTTGTATGTCAAGTTCAGAACTCACAGGGACATGTAGATTACTTTTACTCCAGAGTGATTATTGTCCGACCGCACATATTTGGTATACCTCTCCCCTCAGCTTCACACTGTAGAAACCTGCCACAGCTTACTCTGAGCATTTCTTAAGTCTCTCTGACTTAAGAGACCTTGGTAGCTTTGTGCCTCCTGTTACTGAGGTGGGCATCAAGTGAGCGCTCTGCTCAACACTCAACAAGGTTTGCTTCTATTTCTGGCTTTCGCTCTTGCCCCAACCACTATTCAGCTCAAGTCTTCAGCCTTTTGTTCAAGTTGCCCTAAAATGATTTTGAAAGTACATATCTGCTGGGCCACTTTTAACTTGGTGTCTAAAATTTTTCATCATAAACATAAGTAGTTATAAAAGATGTAAATCTCCAGTCTATTATGAACATGGGCATTGGAAAATAAGGCTCTTATAGTTCACTTTAAATAAAGCCAGTAGAATCTGAATATATAGCTATTTGATACCTAATAGCATTCATTAAAAAATACATGACCAAGTTCTTTAGGAGTGGGTATTTTATTTGAAGTTATACTTGTATCTCATTTTCTTCCCCAAATATTATCCTACTGTATTTTTTTTTGCTGAAAAGTTCTTTACTGGTAAGTCTTTCATACTTCTCTCACCAAATAAGATGAATACCAAGTGAAAGTCCAAAAACACTTTCATTCCTTTCTTCAATAGCTATCAGTATAGTTATTATTAGCAAGAAGTTTATGAAAATAGCATATATATTTTTATAGATAATTATTAAGCTTATTATAAATAATTATTTGTTTTATAATTTATTAAAATTTGTAAATTTTAATAAATAATAAAATATAAAAATAAAATAAAATAATATATATAATATGATATACTATAAATAAAAATAAAAATTTATAAATTCATAAAATTTATTAATAAATTATCAAATAATTATGATAATTATAAATATATTGTTGTAATTATAAATATACATTATATGGAGGATAATATATATTATATAATATATAATTATATATATAATTATATATAAATAAATAAATATTTAAAACCTTGTAAGTAAACACATTGGAACCACATCTCAATGAGATGAGAGGGAAGGGAATGGGTTTGGCACCTAGATTAACAAGAGACTGCCCCCACTATTTCTTTCTGTGTTTTATGGCTGCATTTTCACATGTTAGGGAAATGCGTGTCCAGTGGAGTGGGAAAAGCACGTTAGTAAAATGAGGGAAGAGTAAGTGTGAAAGGCAAGATGAAAGAGGAGAACCAGGAAAATGCAGTTTCTCTTCGGGGCAGTTTTAGGAAAGGGCATGTGTGGAAGTTGAGAATCTGCAAATGGATTCACGCTGTCCTCAAGTAGCTGCCCCGATCCAGTTCTAGATTCCTGACCTCCAGAACTGCCACATCCCGCCAGTATGTCTCTTTGGCCATTATTTTTCCAGGGAAATCGTTCTTTTGAAAGGCATACTTTCAAATACTTTGGGATGTACTGAACATCCAGGTTTGGTGAGCATGAGTAGCTATCTTTCCTAAAAATTAATTTACAAATGCATTTTCTATTGAACAATCATATGCACACAGTGACTCTCTGATTATTTGTTGATTGAATACCTATTTTGCATCAGTTACCCCACCAGAGCTCTGGATTCAGCCCTGGGGTAGGGACAGGGATGAGGACAAGTCTGGAGGACTCTGTCCTCACGCTGGTCTTGGTGTAGCAAAAGTCTTTGCTGGATGAATTGACCGGGAAAATTATGCCAGTTTTACCTGGTATATTTAAATTGTGTTAGTTTATGTCACTCTACCACCACTCGACTTCAAAAGAAAAGTCAGGCAAAATAATAAATGTGAAACTATTTTTTAATTTTCTTTTTTAACTGAAGTATAATTAATATACAGTACTATATTAGTTTCAGGTGTATAATATAATGATTCAACATTTCTATACACTATTCAATGCCCGACAAGGGACATGTACTCTGGATCCCCTTTCTCTGTTTCACCCATCCTCTACCTGACTCCCTTGTGGCTGCCACCATTTTAGTCCCCGTACTTAAGAGGCTGTTTTTTGTTTCTCTATTTCTTTCTGTTTGCTTGTTCGGTTTCTTAAATTCCACATGAGAGAAATCATATGGCATTTGTCACAGGATCTCATTCCTTTTTATGGCTGAGTAATATTCCATCATGCATACCTACTACATAGTTTTTATCCATTCATCTATCGATGGACATTTGGGTTTCTTCCATACCTTGCCTATTGAAAATAATGCTACAACAAATGTAAGGGTGCATGTAATTTTTTTAAATGTTCAGTTAGCCACTGTATAGCACATAATTAGTTTTTGCTGAAGTGTTCATGATTCATTAGATAAGTATAACACCCAGTGCTCACCACAGCACATGCCCTTCTCAATACCCATCACCCTGTTACCCCCTCCCCCGACCCACCTCCCCTCTGAGACCCTCAGATTGTTTCCTGGTCTCTCATTGTTTCCCACTCTCTCATGGTTCATCTCCCTCTCTGATTTCTCCCCCTTCAGATTTCCCTCCTTCCCCCTATGGTCCTCCGTGCTATTGCTTATGTTCCACAGATGAGTGAAGCCATATGATAATTGTCTTTTTCTGCTTGACTTACTTCACTTAACACAATCCCCTCTAGTTCCATCCATGTTGATGCAAATGGTGGGTATTCATCCTTTCTGATGTATATATGGACCACATCTTCTTTATCCATTCATCTGTTGAAGGGTCTCTCACCTCCTTCCACATTTTGGTTATTGTTGACATTGCTACTATGAAAATTGTGGTGCAGCTGCCCCTTCTTTCCACTACATCTGTATCTTTGGAGTAAATTTCTAGTAATGCAATTGCTGGCTCATAGGGTAGCTCTGTTCTTAACATCTTGAGGAACCTTCATACTGTTTTCCAGAGTGCTGTACCAGCTTGAATTCCCACCAACAGTGTAAGAGGGTTCCCCTTTCTCCACATCCTCGCCAACATTTGTTGTTTCCTGTTTTGTTAGTTTTTGCCATTCTAACTGGTGTAAGGTGGTGTCGCATTGTGGTTTTGATTTGTATTTCTCTGATGCCTAATGATGTGGAATATTTTTTCATGTGTCTGTTAGCCATTTGTATGTCTTCCTTGGAGAAATGTCCATTCATATCTTCTTCCCATTTTTTGACTAGGTTATTAGTTTTTTGAGTATTAGGTTTGAGAAGTTTTTTTTTTCTTTTATAGATCTTGGATATCGGCCCTTTATCTGTAATGTCATTTGCAAATATTCTCTCATTCCATGGGCTGCCTCTTAGTTTTGTTGACTGTTTCCTTTGTTGTTGCAGAAACTTTTTATCTTGAGGAAGTCCAAAAGTTCATTTTTGCTTTTGTTTCACTTGCCTTTGGACACGTCTTGAAAGAAGTTACTGTGGCTCATGTCAAAGAGGTTATGCCTATGTTCTCTAGGATTTTGATGGATTCCTTTCTCTCATTGAGATCTTTTATCCATTTTGAGTTTATCTTGGCATGTATCTTTTCAAATTAGTATTTTGTTTTGTTTTTGTTTGGGGCAAATACCCAGCAGTGTAATTACTGGCTTATATGGTAATTCTATTTTTAACTTTTTAAGGAACTTCCATACTGTTTCCATAGTGGCTGAATCAGTTGCATTTCCACAAACAGTACATGAGTGTTCCTTTTTTTCCACATCCTCGCCAACACTTGTTATTTCTTGTGTATTTGATTTCAGCCATTTTGACAGATGTAAGGTGATATTATTTCATTGTATTTTTGGTTTTCCAAATATGAAACTCTTAATAAGAGATTTACATAGGTTATTATCTAAGGCCACTGGCTTATAGTCAAATAAAGACTCATTTTGGATATAATTATTATAAATCATAAAAAATATTATGCAGACACTATACAGATTGGATATATTTACAGCTTTTAAAAGCTACCCTGTCAGTTCTTTTTCAATCTATTGTGTTTTTAAAAACTACCCTGGGGTGCTTGGGTGCCTCAGTAGGTTAAGTTCCGTCTTTTGACTTAGGCTCAGGTCATGATCTCAGGGTTGTGAATAGAGAGCTCCTATTTGGACTTTACACGCAGTGCAGAGTCTGCTTGAGATTCTCTCTCTTGCTGTCCTTCTCCACCTCCCCTCACATGTGCTCAGGCTCTCTCTCTTTCTCTCACTAAAATAAATTAAAAATAAATTAATTAATCTTTTTTAAAAATCTGCCCTTCCCTCCCTTTATAATTAGGACAGTTTTTATTTTTTTCCTGAAAATCTCATTGGCCTTTAGAGTGGTTAATAGTAGCTACTTGTCTGCCAAATATGAGCCATTTATTTGCATTTGCTATCAGAATACTAAAAAGTTGGGATGTATAATCCAAGATGCAATTTTCTAGTTATATTAAGGTTGCTTAGTCTAAAAGGCAAACCTCACTATCATTTTAGCTTTTCTACCCTTCAGAGTGAAAAACGTTTTTCCAGCAGCCCTCTTTGCTACTCAAGTTCACTCAAAATAATCATGAATTAACAGAACATGGTTTCAAGGTCAATTGATCCATCATCTAGGTTTTGGCATGAAAGTCTCTTTTCTTTCATTTCTTGGCAGAATCAAAGAGCTGGAAAGAATTCAGAGAGAGTGGAGGAGGGTGAGCGAGCGAGCGAGAGATGATAGTGGCATAAGACTTAAGTTGGGAATGTCAGTGTTTTCAACTAACGTACGCATTTTGGCTGTGGCTGTATTATATTTTCTCCCACTGGGGAAAATTGTCTTGAAGTAGAGTTGTGTGGTTTGGCACATGTGATTTGTTACAAGTCTGAAATTAAACATACCCGATGTATTTAGTTCCAAATTGGAATCCCCCAAAATGCTGAAAATACAGGAATGCCAAGTAGCTTGTAGGATTAAGCAAAGATTCAGCGGCATAATTAGATTTTGGCCTCTTCTATTCTTTTTTGGACTGTTCTGGACTGGGAATATTAAAGTATTTTTGCTACTTTTGTTTTTTAATCTTTACAGTGTGAGTAATGGTTTCTCCAGGGCCTTGGTGGAATTCCTGCCACTTTGCTCATAGCTGCAACTCAAAGGAAGACTGTACATTTCTCTTGTATGTCTGTGATAAGATTTTCACAGTCCAGAGTATAATCTAGTGAGGAAAAAAATGTCTAACCTGAGAGTGGAAGCCAGGATCCTCAGTTCTGTATCCAATAATCTAGCTTACCTTGGCCAAGTCACTTTATACCTCTGATCCTCAACACCTTCATCTTTAAAATGAGGGGATTGGGCCTTGTGGGGTCACTGAGGGCCATTAACTTTGGAGACTCTTTGGGGGTGTCCCAAAAAAAGAAAGGCAAAATATATGGTTTGTTTTCAGAGGTGAAATAACTCTTTCTAAAGTTTCAGTATAGATTTACACAGCTTTGATATCATTATAAATGCTGCTAACATGTTTTGTGCATTGCCAGAAGAAGAGTTAACTCCATGATTTATAATGGGCAATTGAAATCTCAATACAGGGTATTTGTTTGTGGGGTTGCTATAACCAAGTACCACCAACTGGGTGAATTAAAAAGCTGAAATTTATTGTCTCACACCTCCAGAAGCTGGAAGTCTGAGATCGAGGTCTCAGTAGGGTTGTTCCCTTCTGAGGGCTGTGAGAGAGAATATATTTCATGCCTCTCTCTAACTTTCTAGTAGTTTCTGGCAATCTTTAGAGTTTTTTGGCTTGTAGAATTGTCACCCCTCTTTCACTGGTGTTTTCCTTTTGTGCGTGTGCGTTTATGTGTGTGTGTTCAAACTCCCCCCCCTTTTATTAATTAATTAATTAATTATTTTAAGATTTATTTATTTGTTCATTTGACACAGAGAGAGAGATCACAAGTAGGCAGAGAGGCAGGCAGAGGGGTGGGGGGAAGCAGGCTCCCTGCTGAGCAGCGAGCCCAATGTGGGGTTTGATCCCAGGACCCTGAGATCATGACCTGAGCCAAAGGCAGAGGCTTAACCCACTGAGCCACACAGGCACCCCTAAACTTTCCCCCTTTTATAAGGACACCAGTCATACTAGATTGAAACCCATCCTATTCCAGTATGGTCAAACTTAACTAATACACCTGTAACAACCCTACTTTCAAATAAAGCCACATTCTGAAGTACTGGAAGCTAGAACTTTAACATGAATTTGGTGGTTGTGGGGGTACAGTTTAACTCATAACAATTGAAAACCTGAGGTCCTAGCTATGACAAGATGTTTAAGTCCCTGGGACCACCCTTCATGCGCCATTTTGCAATGGGCTTCCATGGTTGGCTCAGGAGTATTCTTTTCATCCCTCAATTGCCCTTGATTCATAACTGCAAACACGAGTCAGAGTTTGGAGTCTCCCCTTCCCCTTCTCCAATCAGGCATTCTGCCAGAAAGGACAAAAGAAGCTCAAGGAGTCATTTATCAGCTCAATCACCCACATAACATCCAACCCACCATCTCTGCCACCTTTGCCTCAAATGCATTACCTCCAGTTAGAATTGAAGATTCTATCAAATTTTATTTAGCTATCAAAAAATAAAAAGACTGTGTGCCTAGAATTTAAGGAGACATAGAACAAGCCCCTACTCTTAATGAGCTTATGGTCTAGTTGGGGAGACCAGAGTTACAGGTTTTAAAAAAATTAGTAAGGCGATGTGTTGTCATAGACTCTTAGCAGGAAACCTTGGCATTTTCCCCAACCCAAGAATGAAACTGTAGCATGAGCTTTCTGCCGTGAAATTTCCAGGTAACATTTCTGAGCTTTTCTCAGTTTCATAGCAGCAGAAGGAGTTGGCTTTCTTTGGGGCACCATATTTTTCCTATTATTCTTATTTAGTGCATTAGTAATGCAAACCTCATGCCATCTCCCGTGCGTGTGCACATGACTAAACTCTCCGGAGCTGGTACGAGGTATATTTCTCCAACTCTTACATCATTATAGAAAACACATTTACAGCAGATTTTGAGCACACTTTAGGTCTTAAACTGGACATCACAACTCTACAGAGTTGATCATATATATATGTCTTTATTGTGGGAATGTCAACAAGAACTGTTGTTTACTTATAACTTTTTATTGAAGTGTATGTATCTGGAAAAGTGCATGTATCATAAGCTCAATGTTTATGTGCAAATTGAACACATTTGTGAAACCAGAATCCAGAATAAGTAACTGAATACTCTTCGGGGTCATCGTCCAATCACTCCTCGCAAACGAGTGACCATTATCCTACCTGTTTGTACCTATTTTATACATGGAGTCAGGGTGGATTATTCTTCTCTTATGCCTTCATTTGTTCCATAGTGTGACTGTGAGCTTCACTCATGTCGTTGTGAAGAGTTGTATATTACTCTTTCTCATTGTTGTATAGTATTCCATCGTGTGCATGGAATATAAGCACTCATCCATTCTACTGGTGTTGGGTACTTGGTGGTTTTGTTTTTAGCTCCAATGAAGATTGCTGCTCTAGAAATCTGGGGACATGTCTTTGGGTGTGCAGTTCACACGTTTCTGTTGCCCTTCAAAGGTACACATATGTTAGCTTTTGGAGATGAGGCCAGTTTCCCTGAATGGTTGCACCAGTGAACACTCTCAACAGCAGCATGGGGATGTTCCAGTTGCTCCTCATTCTTGTTAATATTTAGCAATCTTTACTGATATTTTAGTTGTCTTGGTGGGGCAGAGCAGAACCTAATGGTGGTTTCAATCTGTATTTCCTTGATGACTAATGAAGTTAAACATGTTTTAAAAAATCTTTTTTAAATATTTATTTATTTATTTATTTGAGAGAGAGAGTCAGGGTCGGGGAGCAGAGATAGATGGAAAGAGAGACAGAGAGAGAATCTCAAGCAAACAGACTCCCCACTGAGCATGGACTCATGAGATCATGGTCTGAGCCAAAGCCAAGAGTAGTACACTCAACCAACTAAGCCACCCTGGTGCCCTGACCATCTTTTTATATGTTCACTAGCCACTTGGACATTCTTACTTAGGCAGTATCTTTTCGAGTTTTTGTCCATTTTTGGGTTGCCCCTTTGACTCTCTTAATGGTGTCTTTTGAAAGACCAAAGTTCTTAGTTTTAATCCAATTCACTGCATTTTTCCTTATGCATAATGTTTTTATGTCCTATTTGTCTTTATCAATTCCAAGTTCATAAAGATGATTTCTTATGTTTTTCTCTTTTATTTTTGTACCCTTCACCTTGACATCTACCATCCATCTGGAATTCATTTTCATGTGTGTATGATGTGTCAAGATACATTCTTTCCCCAAAGAATATCCAACTGATCCAGCATCATTATTTATTGTTGGATCTTTTTTCAATGAAATGGTAGTATCACCTTTGTCAGAATCAGGGAATCATATTAGGAGCTGGTGTGTCTCTGACCTCCAAATTTGTCAGTTGGTCAGTTTGTCCTTGTGCTGAAACTCACTGTTGTAATATCTATTGCTTTAACATGTTTGTTACCTCATGGTTTAAGTGCTCCAGCTTGTTTTTTTCCTTCAAGATGTGGGTTTTTTTTTAAACAAAAAACAATGTTTGGATTTCATGGGGTCTATTGCATACATAGTGTTATTGTGTGACATGTAAAATGATGAAGTTGAATTGAATGTAGACCCTGGGTGGACAGCTAGACTTGAATTACTGGTGAACCAAAATACTTTCCCTCATAGATCCCTTACATTATGGTCATTGGATTTATGCTTCTTCAGAATCACCCAGCACCCACACCATAGTCCTTTAGGATTGCCTGTGAAGAGTGCCTGTAGGCATGAAAGCTATGCGTGCTGAGATTTGTACATGTCAGGGACTTATATTGGTGGTATCACTACCAGCAAGATCTACGACAGTGTAGACCTCTTCTTAAAGCAAATCACCATAGACCAAACGGTGATTCCATGTGCCCTCTTCTGATTGATTGCAGGTAGAACCTATAAACAACCTGAAAAGCCAAAAAAAAAAAAAAAAAAAAAAAAAAAGCCCCTGCCTGAGGCCTCGTGAAACAAATAATGAGACCAGGGTCTAAGGGGACCCCTGAGGGCTGCCAGTAATGATGTCTGGGCACAGGTTGACCAGGCCTTGGTGCACACTCTACTTTCCTCTGGCTGAGTTTCTTTCTGGAAATATCCTGTGATGAATTTCCCAGCTGTCATTTCATTTAAGTAGATTCCTCAAACACAAATAATTCCTCGGCTGGAAAGAAGTCACTTTGTGGGCCTGTGAGCAGAGGGCTGGAAGATATATCAGCACGGAGCTGCTCCAAAAGACCAGCAAGGTCCTACTAATGGGAATGTGGAAATCACAAGATTGCCTTTGGACTTCTTGGTCTGAACAAGGCCTTCCTTTTGCCCTACGGAGGGTATATATATTTTTTTCTGGGGTCAATTAAATTACTATCTATTCATCCTGCAGGAAACCACCAGATGTATTTGATTCTTGGCTTTGTTGCTTGATTGCTGGCCTCCATGAGGAATGCAAGTTATATGAGCACCAGGACCTTATGTCACACAATTCCTATTGTGAAAGGAACAAACGAATGAATGAAGTGCCAGACTAACGAGTAGCTAAGGAGGGAGAACAGTGGAACAAAGAATTGAAGAATGATATTGAAGCTATTATGGAACATTTTCTGTAACCAGAGAACCCAAAGGAGATAGTCTCAGCCGAGGAGAGCCTATAGCTGTAAGCAAAAGTTTTGTGGAAATGGGTACTGGATGGTTTGCTCCTTTATACTGTTACAGTAATCTCAGACTCCAGGAAGTATAGGCATGGTAGGGATATGGGGCTGTTTGGAGAAGGTAGAGTACCTTTATTCTTTGTTTTAACCTACTTGTAATGCTTGCCTTGACAGTTGTTTTTCAGATCTCCCTAAATTCTTCTATCTTGTAGCATTTCTGTCTAGAAATAGAAAGTTCCTTTTGTTAACCTAAGAGCAGAATGATAAAATAGCAACCAAACTTGATAACCATAAGATCACTGAAGTTTGGGTGCCTGGGTGTCTCAGGGTTTTTTTGTGTGTGTGTTTTTTTTTAATGATTTTATTTATTTATTTGATAGAGAGAGATCACAAGCAGGCAGAGAGGCAGGCAGAGAGGGAGGAGGAAGCAGGCTCCCTGCTGAGCAGAGAGCCCGATGCGGAACTCAATCCCAGGACCCTGAGATCATGAGCAGAAGGCAGCAGCTTAACCCACTGAGCCACCCAGGCGCCCCGGTGGCTCAGTTTTTAAGCGTCTGCCTTTGGCTCAGGTCGTGGTCCCAGGGTCCGGGGATTGAGCCCCGCATCGGGCTCTCTGCTTGGCGGGGAGCCTGTTTCTACCTCTCCCGCTCCCCCTGCTTGTGTTCTCGCTGTGTCTCCTTCTCTCTGTCAAACAAATAAAGAAAACCTTAAAAAAAAAAAAAAAGAAAAGAAAAGATTGCTGAAGTTTAGGACAAATTTATATTGTGAGCTATTCTCCCCAAAATAATACCCCTCAGCTATTCTTCCCAAAAAAATACCCCTCAGTATTTTAGCCACTAGAACAAAAGTTATTATTGAAAAGTGTATCATTGTGACTCCTGGGTGGCTCAGTTGGTTTAAGCGTCCAACTCTTGATTTCGGCTCAGGTCATGATCTCAGCATTCTGAGATTGAGCCACGAGTCTGGCTCTGCACTGGGCATGGAACTTGCTTAATATTCTCTCTCTTCCTCTGCCCCTTCCCCTGCTCACTGTCACTCTAAATAAATAAACAAATCAATCAATACATAAAATAAAAAATAAGTAGATCCTTTGTCATATACTTCAGCTTTGCATTGAAAGATCCCCCCGGGGCTCTAAGCACCCCGGAATGGACCCCTTCTCAGGAGGAGACCCCCGGACCCAAAAACCAAGCCGAGTCCACTGATCAGATGCAAACAGCACGAGGTTTATTGAGTTGACACAGGTACCTGCGGGCGATCAAGTCTTAGGAAGACTCGCGCGCCAGCCCTTTGTTCAGGGCCTTTTTATGGGGTTTGGGGAAGCGAAAGCATACGTACAGAAGCAGAAACATAGTTACAAGGTTCTTATTGGCTGGTTTGAATGTAAGGCATACTCAGTGTTTGTAGATTGGCTTTGAAGGACCCCGGCGCGCGAAGAGAAAGGTGGGGAGGGGCAGTGAGGAGGGGGAGTGGACCTTATTACTTAGCAGAGAAACATCCTGCCTACGTGACTAGGTCCACATACTTAGGCGACCCCCCTTGCCCACATACCTAGGCGACCCCCCCTTGCCCATGTGACTATCTGCGCGTTACAAGCCGCGCGGCAAGCGTACCTATCTCCCCCGCAACATGCCGTTGCCCCTCCTAGCTCCAGGGCTGTGCTGAGATAAGGGAGGATTGTCCAAGTAGGGGGAAGGGAAGAGGGGTCTCTTCAGCATTTAGAAATGAAACATCTCTGAGTTCAAATTTTGGGTGGAAATTTATAAAAAAGAAAGAAAGAAAGAAAGAAAGGAAGGAAGGAAGGAAGGAAGGAAGAAAGAACGAAAAGAAGGAAGGAAGAAAGGCAAAATGGTTTTCCACAGGCTGAGGCTTGAAATTCAATACGTCTGTATTTGTTTTAGGGATTTGTTTTAGAGATTTTAGGGAGGGTCCTTGGCACAGCAGCCCCCCTACAATACTGCTGAATTCCTTTTTACCTGCGTGAATGAGGTTTTCCCATGCTCCTACCTCTAAGGAAGTGGATCTTTGTTCATCCGAAGCTAAGATGGCGGCTTGTATTTGAGAAGATGTTGAGGATTCTTCAGGAACAACCTAGACTCCCACTTCCTTTGTGGGGCAGGATTTTCTTCAGGAATTCTGCCTTCACATTTACCCTAATTCAAATCGCTCTCTGTGGCCTGACGATGGGAGAGGGGAGAGACACCTTTCTTTTAACAATCATTCTATGTTCAGCCTGTTTCAACGTATTTCCTTTAGCACCGGCTGTGAAAAATGGACACGACGGGAGCCATTTTAAAATGAAGCAGGAGTGGCGGGGGGGTGGGAGGTTGGGGTACCAGGTGGTGGGTATTATAGAGGGCACGGCTTGCATGGAGCACTGGGTGTGGTGAAAAAATAATGAATAATGTTTTTCTGAAAATAAATAAATTGAAAAAAAAAAAAATGAAGCAGGAGTGGCTGCTGCAGGGAAAGTGCCTTACCTGGTCTCTGTTTGAACAGGGCCAGAAATCTTCAGATTGGGCAAAATGGCAATTCTTTTTTTTCTTTATTTTTTATTTTTTCAGCATAACAGTATTAATTATTTTTGCACCACACCCAGTGCTCCATGCAATCTGTGCCCTCTCTAATACCCACAACCTGGATCTTCCAACCTCCCACCCCCCGCCCCTTCAAAACCCTCAGATTGTTTTTCAGAGTCCATAGTCTTTCATGGTTCACCTCCCCTTCCAATTTCCCTCAACTCCCTTCTCCTCTCCATCTCCCCTTGTCCTCCATGCTATTTGTTATGCTCCACAAATAAGTGAAACCATATGACAATTGACTCTCTCTGCTTGACTTATTTCACTCAGCAGAATCTCTTCCAGTCCCGTCCATGTTGCTACAAAAGTTGGGTATTCATCCTTTCTGATGGAGGCATAATACTCCATAGTGTATATGGACCACATCTTCCTTATCCATTCGTCCATTGAAGGGCATCTTGGTTCTTTCCACGGTTTGGCGACCGTGGCCATTGCTGCTATAAACATTGGGGTACAGATGGCCCTTCTTTTCACTACATCTGTATCTTTGGGGTAAATACCCAGTAGTGCAATGGCAGGGTCATAGGGAAGTTCTATTTTTAATTTCTTGAGGAATCTCCACACTGTTCTCCAAAGAGGCTGCACCAACTTGCATTTCCACCAACAGTGTAAGAGGGTTCCCCTTTCTCCACATCTTCGCCAACACATGTTGTTTCCTGTCTTGCTAATTTTGGCCATTCTAACTGGTATAAGGTGGTATCTCAATGTGGTTTTAATTTGAATCTCCCTGATGGCTAAAGATGATGAACATTTTTTCATGTGTCTGATAGCCACAAAATGGCAATTCTTTTAAGCAATTGCTCGAGGAGTAAGTGGGAAAAGGGACATCCTGGTCACAACACTGATGCTTGTGGACTTACCAAAGATAGAAGTGGTAGTCAGTCCGTCGGTGTACAGCCAAGAACAGTTCGGCCTTTTTTTTCTCTTCTTAACTCATGGAGTTGCCCCTCCCCCCTGCCTTTTTGTTATAAAAAAACCTTTTGCTTTCACCCTACAGGTGGGGCACTGTTGGCTTTCTTCCTGGTCTGTCCTCCCAGACTTGAGTTTCTTTGACCTAAATAAATGCTATTGTCCTATCCTTGGGGCTGTTTACTTGCAGGCTAACGTGCTAATTCAGAAGCACTTACCAAGTTCCAAATGTGTCCCAGGCAGGAGTAAGGCCTGGGGACCAAAAATGCTGCAGATGTGGCCTTAGGAGTGTTAACACCCATGTGATAAGGAAAATAGCACAGGCAGATCCCTGTGAGGTCCGCTCACCCTTCCCTTCTTCATACTTTGCAAACAAAGTCGGTTTCCTTTTGCATCATTCCCACATCTCTCTGTTTCTTCATTTCCTGTTTTATTTCACCCTTAGGAAGGGCGGGGTGGGATTTATCAACAGGCTGCCATCACCTAATCACTTCCTTCTGTAATAAAGAATGCCGGGTCCCTCACATCCCTACCTTACGGGCCCCTCTGAGAAGTAAAGTAGCTGGTTTGTGGGAGGGAGGGCCCTCACAGACACCTGTAAAGACCCATTGTGTTCAAAATCACTCCCAGGCTTCCGCTGCCAAACACCGTCTAGGCCAATTCATTACCTCCTGGCAGGAGGGGTCTTTGAGAAAGACCCATCACAGAGGTGGGCATGTACCTTCTGGAAATGCAGGCGTGTGGGCTGGGGGAGGCCAAGGACCTTGGGTAGCTGCCTTCCCAGATTCATTTCCTTTCGGGCTTATTTTGTGTCAGAAATAAGTTCTTGGTAAGTTTAAGGGACTCTCCATAGTGGCCAGGAATGGACAAATGGCACGTGTGTCCAAGGCTACATCCTGTCACCTCATCGCGGAATTCCCCACCCTTTGCTCTGAGACCCAGTGCACACTTCTCAACAGGACATTCCCAATCAGTGGGCCTCTGCTCTCCAGGTGTGTTTCTCCAAAGCCATGAGCGAGCACGGCTGTGACACCAGGGAGTAACAAGGGTTCCGAGGTGGCCCACCCAGGCCAAATGGAGGTCCTAAAGCTGACCTGACGACGGAGCCTCTTAATTAAAATGTTCACCCTGGTTGACTTTTGCCTATCTCTGTGTTCTCCAGAAATAATTATGAAGGGTAATGGCCAATATACTACCCAACCTGAGCCAATCTTATCGAGTCCCTTTTTGATCAGACGCTAAGCATTTTAAATATTCATATGGTTTTTACATAATCTTGTCTCCATGTTGTTAAGGTTTCTGGGCACTTCTTTTTCTCAAATTCAGATCTCTCCAAATTCGGATCTCCCCCCACGGGGACTGGTTCTACACAGCAGGGGTGACAGGATGGATCTCACCATGGGAGGGCAGGCTTTGGCATTTATTTTTCTCAGGAGTTCCAAACCCAGCTCCTGGATCCTGGGAGCCTCTGACCATTGAAGTTAGTCCACAGCTTGACGTGACAGGAGGTAACTTAATTCTTTCATAGCACACTCAGAAAGCCTCATGTTATTTGTGTTATTAATTCACAGGAACATTTTTACCGGACAGACTGAAGTTCATTTTCCATTTTGAAAACCAGTCTCATCCCCAGATTATTCATAACCTCTGCTTGGTGGGTGTGTAAGTCTTTATAATCAAATTAAGCTTATCTTAATATTCTTTAGGCAGAAAGTAGTGTGGACTAAATTAGTTGTGTTTAGAGCTTGAGGTCTGCATTTCTGCTTGATTTTCTTTCTTTCTTTCGTCAAATAAAGCAATAGATTTCTGCTTGGACACGGGGCTTGGGCACCCTAGACACGGTGGGTTAGTGAAGGCCCTGAAACTGTTCAGCTACACAAAGTATTTGGGGAAGAATGGACTTCCAATATCTCTTGGTGACCTTTGACAGAGCTGCCAACTTCTCAGCACCCCTTTTAGCCCGTGCACCCCTTCTAAAGTAGAAATGAAAATTTGCATACATCTCCTCTTCTAAAGTTGTTCCCTTAAACAACCTTTGATTGGAAAACTCGTATGTTAACTTGTAGCATTAGACCCATGGTCATAATGGCCTTGCTCTGTTGGGCCCTCTGGCTTCGGTTAGGAAATCCAGGCTGGGAGATAAGGAAACCTGGGGCCGACTGGAGTTACTAAGTCTGTGTAGGTGGCCGGGAAGGGTTTCACAGAAGGTCTGCTCTGATTCCTTCGTGGCCTGAAGGATACATAAACCTCCAACGAGCGGTGAACTGGATGGAGAAAGGGTCTCTTTCCCTGCCCTAAATTTCCCTCTGAAAGCCCCTGGGTCCTTGCAGCCCGTGGGTGGCATTCTTGGGGGGGTCATGTCAGTGCACAGATACGCATACAAATGATTCATGTCCGGAGTGGGTGGCCCCCAAAGGCCTTTTGCAGAAGACTTGAAATTGTTTTAAAGCTTCATAAATGAGCCGCTCAGAGCTCTCAGGAGACCTACGGGGAGTTTATGCTTTCAAACCTCCCTGAGCCAAGGCTGTGTTTCCCAAGGTGAAGCCGAGGTTAGGCTGCTCTGGCTCGCTTCTCAGCAGCAGGGGAAATGATCGGTTTTTCAAATGTAGATCTTCCTGTGGCCTTCTGGAGGGTTCTCTGCAGTCACTGGAGCCAAAGTTCCAAAGGGAAACACTCGCCATGTCCAGCAAGGGTGACAGTGGAGGTGAGGGACGGTTGCCACTGTCATTCTCCTCCTCCTTGTCCCGGATCACTCACATCTGGACCCTTTGGATGTGTTCTCTTCTTCCTTTGGTGGGATCTGAAAGAGGTCATGGAGCTTTCCCTCTGTGGTTGGGCCCACCTACGTGGAGACCGGAGGCAGACTCCCCCTAGAGACGCATTGGAGCTGCGGATGAGTGGGGAGTGTCTTTGGCAATGACCTCCGTGGTTCTGTCCGCTCTCCGAGCACAGGAGGGGCAGCGTGGTTCCTTTGCAAGTAGACCATGGGCCAGATGTGGGAGCCAGGCACTGGTCCTGGGAAAGGAGCCTGATCATCCAGGTCTGAGGGTGCGGCGGTCCGAGCGGAACAGAGGCCATGGCTGGAAGGGAGCAGACCCCATGGGGGTCAGCCACGGCCCCCAGCCTCCCTCATTATGTAAAACCCGCTCTTGCCATCCCTCACCTCCGCTTCCTGTTTTGAAGCGGTCACAGAATGGACCCTCTGTAGTCGTTTGTTTGACTAAGAAATAGAATTCGGCTGTGTGGCTCCCGGAGTGGAGAGATAAAATTTGAACTGTCAGAAGCTGTCAGTGTGTTCAGGCCGCAGGAAGTTAGACTGAAAAAAAACACACACACACACCCCTTCCAAGTTGGGTTTGAGCCTAATTGTAAGGAAATGATCAGAAAGACTTGACAATCGCACGGGGACCACAATGTAGGAACCTCTCCGGCTCCCTAAGGTAAGGGAGGGACCTCCCAGGAGCTGGGCCTTGGCTAACTCTGGGCCGAAGAGAGATTTTGTCAGAGGCACCATCTCCGGCAAGCCAGCTTTCGCTAAGTGGGAAATTGAGCATCTCAGAAGACATAAATCGGCCTTGGCACCACACCTGGACTTTTTCTGCCTGGCTGTAGAAAAAGTCCCAGCAAATGGGCCAAAGATTACAGAGGAGAATGGAATGGAGGAAAATAAAAGCCTTGGAAAAGGGAAGCTGACAGTTTGGCCCCAGACCGTGGATAACGTCACAGTCACCACATCCCTATCGGTACAGTAACAAAGTCAGTATATTTTATTGATTTGCCTGCTTTCCTTTATAATCTCATTCTGGGTAAGAAATGGCTTCGAAGGAGACTCGAGTAGTAACAGTGACCTCTGCAGCTGGTATTAGAGGCCCACGTGCTTTAATAACCACAGCCGTTCACGTCTCAAGGCAGAGGGAGGAGACAGACTACCATTCTGAATCTCCAATTCTTACAGATACAGGGACAGGGAGCATTCAAAGTAGGCATCATAAGAGACGCCAAGCGTCTTGACGTTCATCCGTCTCTGGGAACTAGAGACATCCGTCTCTGAGCTAAGAGACACTAGCCTCCACCAATGAGTTCAGCAGTTTAGGCTTTCTTTTTGGCTCATCCTTGAGTCACAGACCCAATAACACACCATCTGAGAAGCTTCTCCCTTCTCAGTTCTCCTGTACCATTCAGAAAATGTTACAACAGAAGTTGAAATTTGATCACATAGTGTTAATGATATCCACACTGGCCCTTCCTGGACTGGAAGTTCTTGAGGACAAAGGGCCCAGGTCCTCTTAGTAACAAGCCTAGCAGGTGAGTTCTGTATAAGTCCTTGTACTCAAAAAGTGTATGTCCTACTTGAGGAATCAAGCAACAACCAAAGAAAGATAAATGGTAATATAAGTCCCCTGGCTTCCAAAATGTGTGTCATCCTGCCCAGATATTGGTATGTGAGAGCAGTGTTACAAAGACAGGTCTACCCAGACACATGTATAAAAGACTCTATTGGGCACCTGTGTGGCTTTCTTTATCCTAAAAGGTCAGCAGCTGGAAGACAGTGCTAGCACTGTATGCAGCCTTTCCCAAGTTCATGAAACTTGGTTGAGTGTCTACTACATGCTAGGCACCATAGGAGGCTCTGGGGATTCAACCGAAGCCAGTCCCTACCTTCAAGGGGCTTCTAATCTACAGAGGTTCTAGTGATGGGACATAGAATTACATTAATCAAATAATCTTGCAAATCCATATATAACGAAGACCCACATGAGTGCCTAGAAGGACAGTGAAGGGCATGGAGAGTGTAGCATGGGACCTTCTGAGGGAGGAGGAGCTCCTTCTCAGTGCAGGTACGCACACAGGGGAATCAGGACACTATTTGAAGGCCAGAGACAGGGGACTGTTTAGGAAGAAGAATAAAAACCTGATCTTAACGATTGTACTTGGCTGGCTACTGAGGTCCTTGTCATCAAAGTGCTTAATGAATTAAGTTTGGCTTTATAACATAGCCTTCTCTACAAGGTGGTCCTATAGATGCATGGGATAAGTAGATTTCCATGAGCATAAACTTAGGATGGCAATACTTATATTGAATCCCATTTTCCAATAACAAACAATATTCAAAATGAAATGTGCTGTGTTCAAAATCTCCCTTCCAACCCCCAACACATACAAAACGGGCAAGACCCAGTGAGTAACTTTATACAGTAACATGAGGCCCTTTCCCCAGCATTATACATAGATGGACTAACTTTGAATTAAAATTTTACTCTTCTTTTTTCTACTCTTGAACATAACTCCATGCTTATAAGTCATGTCTTTCTTTTCCTTCTCCTCAATATTTACCAAATACAAAAGGCTTAACTCAAAAGCCAGAAATCATTCCTTTTCATTACTCAAGCAATATTCACATCACTACTTCCCGTACACTTGCTTGAAGTGCAAATGATGTCATTGGTCTTAAAGGTTAATTAGCTCGGAACTGGAGCCAAAACAACTTCTGGATAATGAAACAAAAACAGGATGTCATGGATTAAACAATTCCAACAAATCTTAAACTACCGTACTATTGCAATATTTATCCTATTTATTCTATTATTATGTTATTATGAAAGTCATTCTTATTGTGGTTAAGTATGGGCAAAAATGTTGACCAAATGTTGTTGAACATGGATCTTTTTTTCCTTCAAAGGAGAAGGGATTGAATTACTATTATTTCTGAGAGAGAGAGAGAGAGCATGGTGAGTGGAAGAGGAAGGAGAGAGACAATCTTAAGCAGACTCCACGCCCGGTGTGGAGCCCAACATGGGGCTCGATCTCAGGACCCTGAGATCGTGACCTGCACTGAAATCAAGAGTCGGACGCTTAACCGACTGAGCCACCCTGGAGTCCCCAAGGCATGGAATTATTAAAGGGGTTTCATATGTTTTACATTTTTCTGGTAAGGCTTTCCCCTAAATCTAACCTAACATAGCCTAATCTAATCTAGTTTGTATTTTTTTTTTAAATTTTTGAGCAGCTGTTTATTTTTGAATATGAAGTAGGGATAGAGTACGTATCCTAATTAGAAATAGGAAAAATTGTTGAGAAAATCTCAGAGGACAAATAGAAAGGCAAAAGAAGCCATTCTTTTCCCCCAAACAGAGAGCTGCTTTTGCTTTTTGGTATTCTTGTAAGGACCCAAGGGATATAGTATAAATGACATGTTTTTAAAGAGCACGAAATTGTAAAGTCATAGAGATGAGTTAGTTGAATTCTCTAATTTTATAGAAATTTGGGTCCTGAGGGATTTTGCCTCACCCAGAATTACAGGGCTGGTTCACAGCAAAACCAGGACTAGAACTCCAGCCTCCCAACTTTGAGCCCAGTAACTGTACTTCTTCCTGGAAGATTGGATTATCTAGTAATTTTAACCTACAATACAAATAAGGAAAACATTTTAATAACAACGAAACTTTAATTTCTGTTTTGGGGACCCACTGATTATCGTGTATGAGTATAGTGTCCATACTCTGTTACTCTAACTCCTCTTTTCATACCTGCTTTGTCTTCTTAGAAGTGTGTGTGTGTGTGTGTGTCCTTTAAAAAGCATCCTAGGAGGACAAGAACCACTCCACATGGGAAAAACATTCATTCATCACCTCCAATCTTCACCTTAATAGACAGTTGAAAAATGTTAAATAAATGCATTTTACAAGCTGCTCTGTGGGGCCTCATGTTGAGCATTGCAGAAGCTACCGTGTTAAGCATGGTGCCACTTTCAAGGGATTTACAACTTTGCTGGGAATGTGGCTCTTCTGAAAAGAATTTCTCCAAAGCAGGTTCTGATGAGTGTCATTGTAGAAGCAGAAACTAGATGCTATGAGAGGTTCAAAGAGAGGAAAGATTATATTTGTGAGGACAGGGCTGGGGATGGATTCAAAAGAGGTTCACAGAGGAGGCTGCCTTTGACATGACCTTGGAGGTTGGGTAGGATTCCAATAGATGGAGATGAGAAGAGAGGGGTTTGTGATGTGGGAGAGAGCATGGCCAGCTGACACCGCTTGGCATGACAGACCTTCAAAGCTTGGGTTGGTCTCCAACTCTCCTTCCATGGCAGGCAGTGAATACAGGTGTGTTGACTGATAGGTTCTCTGTACGGGGGTCTCGTCATTCATTTCTGACTTTGGAATGGAAGGCCCACAAGCGCGCCAAAAGACCAGACCATGGGGCGCAAATGTTACATTCAGTTATGGTCAATGTCCTCACTGCCCTACTTGACCTCTGCAATGTATTTGAATGTCTGACCCAAAGGTATTTGTCCTTCTTCCCTCTTTCAACTTCTGGCCCATGTCAGTTGTCGGCTTAGAATGCTAGCTGTGTTGCATTTGCACAAAAGCGACATCCAGGTCTTAAAGATTTGAACACAATGCCACCCAGGGCTGGCGCTTCCTCCTGCCAGCTCCTGTGGATGGCCGCTGAGCCCCGAGGTTTAATTCAAGCGTTCATGGAAGCAGGCTGAGCTTCAGCTTGGCATCTCTGCGGCAGAAGAGCTGGGTCGGTTTTCCTAACCAAAGGCCTCGTCACCTGGCCTTTCCCTAGGAGTCCATCCCAAGACCCTATTCGGCTAGAGTCTTCTCAGTCTGAATACCCAACCCTTTCTCAAGCAGAACTGGCAGCTGATGTGCTTGCCCTGAAATGGCCAGGCACCTGGTCTCAGAGCAGGAGAGCGCAGTCACTGTCTAGGCCACAGGTGTACAACCGCGGCTCGGAAATTTGCTTCCAGTTGTGATCATGTTGCAAGAACCGCGCTACCAGCAAAAGGGCGTGTACACTTAAACATCCCCCAGATGTACAATTAGGAAGGATCCAGGGTTTGTCCCAAAAGCACACACATTCCAGGCAGCAGCGTGATTCTGGCCTGGGTAGAACAGAGCAGACTTCCAGGCTTGCTGGCTGGGAGGCCATACGAGCTCCACCTGGCTTATGTGGGCCCCTGAGGGCGAGGCAGCTTGTGGGTTCATCAGCCAGGCATTTCCCTGTGGAACGGAGAAAGCCTGGGTTGGCCCATACCACCACTTGAAGGGGGTCCTGATGGATTGAGCCCGGGCTGGGGAGCCATATGTGTACGTTTGCAATGACCGTGCCGGTGACTTTCCACTGTTGAGCCAGGATTAGGCAAGGTGGCCGTGGCCTCACTCACTTATCCGATCATTCTTCTTTAAACCTGTGCCAGGGGCCAAGGGTGCCACAGGAAAGAGACCCTACGAGCCTTTGGGAGCTCATAGTCTGATAGGGTTCCACGTGCGACCATCAGTGGCCAAAACTTTGGATGCCTGGTGGCTCTGTGGGAGAATCTGTCCCCGGTGCCCTCTAGTTGCTGGCGGCTTCTGGAATCTTCCAGCGTCCCTTGAAGCTGTACAGTCTCCTGCAGAGTCTCTGCTTTTGCTTTCCCATGGCCTTGGGCATTTGGGCTCTCTGTGCCCGATCCCTGTCTGTGTCTCAGAGTGAAAGTCATCACTGTATTTGGGGCTTACCCTAATCCAGCACGATCTCATCTCCAGATCCTTACAGTCACTCTATCCACAAAGACCCTGATCCCAAGTCAGGTCACCTCCTGAGCTTCTGGTTGGACAGATCTTCTGGGACTGCATTTCCACCCCACCCCAGTCAGTTATCATTCCTGGGTGATCTTCCAGAGTTTACGTGGCAGTAGTCCTGTCTGGACCACTAGTCATTGGTGAGTCTTTTGAAAATTCAAAAACAGTTGCTACAACTCTGAGATCAGACCTTAGATTTAAAGTTCAATTTACAGATGAACCTCCCGCTCCCGGCATTAAGTTCACACCCTGAGGAGTTGGCAAAAGGAAGCACTTTTTCTTCCTTCCCTCCCTCTTTCTGTCTCTTGCCAACTTGGTCAGATCCATCTTGGATCTGGAACAATCCTGGTCAGATCCATCTTGGCTCTAGACCTCTCTCCCTGCAGAAGCGACTGTGGTTCTTAGCTAGTAACCTTAGATTCCTTGTGGCTCAGTTGGACATGGCCTTAAAGATTTGACATGGTTGTAAGTAAACTATGGTTTTTTTCTTACAGGTCTGAAAGGTTATAGGTTAATAGAGAAGTTTAGAGATGTAAATAATGAAGTAGCCAAAAATGACAACACAAGTGGGACTCTAGTCACTTCACTTGTCTTCACACTATCCCATGTTAGATGGTGATGATCACAGGGAATAATTTCACTTCAGAGCTGCACTGATGTTTCCCAAACCTCTCCTGGCATACAGAGAGAGCAGTAACATTTCTAGGGCACATCAGGCTGACGGAAGTAGCCTGCCTGCAGCCAGAACCCCAGGATCATGACCTGAGCTGAAGGCAGAGGCTTAACCCACTGAGCCACCCAGGTGCCTCTCAGTTGAATTATTTTATACAAATATGCAGGGACATAGTATTTCAATGCCCACTGGCTGACAAAACCTGAATGGTATAATAATGGGTAGGAAAGGAAGAAGGAGAAAGAGAAAAAGGGATGAGATGGGAAAATACAGGGAGACATGCACACACACACACACACACACACACACACACACTACATGTTCCTTTGACCTTGGCCTGCCAATGAAAGGATGGAAGAGAAGTGGGTCTTTTGAAAAACATTGACAGGAGTGCCTGGGTGGCTCAATGGGTTAAAGCCTCTGCCTTCAGCTCAGGTCATGATCTCAGGGTCCTGGGATCGAGCCTCACATCAGGCTCTTCACTCAGCAGGGAGCCTGCTTCCTCCTCTATCTCTGCCTGCTTCTCTGCCTGCTTGTGATCTCTGTCTGTCAAATAAATAAATAAAATCTTTAAAAAAAAAAAAAAAAAGAAAGAAAGAAAGACACTGACTTTAGAAAGGTTGTCCAAAAAGTCTTTCAATGGCTGTTTACTGATAATGGCAACTGAAGGCAAAAATATGAGTGTGTCTAAATATTACAATGGCAAAAAAAAAAAAAGAGAGAGAAGAAAGAGAAAACCCAAGATACATAGTATTACTCTCCCCTATAATCAGAAAGCTTTCTTTATTGCTACCATATTTTCCTTTGGTAATAAATAGTAAACAGCACTGATTATAGAAATGATCTAGTTCTTTGGGCTTCTCTTTTCGCCACCTGCCTTCACAGCTAAACACACCCCCATTTTTTTGTGCATGTGAGTGCACATACACACCCCAACACAGGATCAACAAACCCTACCCAGTACTTACACAATGCCGGGTACAGCAGAAGACACAGCAAAAGACATGTAAATCCATATCATCAAGGATCACATAGGTGCTATCGATTCTCGACCTAAGAGGGAACACCATGTCTTTCAGGGTAGGAATTATGTAGAGGCTCTATTCTCAGGGGCTTTCAGAGTGCTTTTGAGATTTGGGGAGAGTTTATAAGCAGGGTGCCTAACATCTATTTCAAAGAGAGGTGAACGCCCTGAGTAGAAAATTAAATTTCTCTTAAGTGGTAGTTACGCAGTTACGCAGGATTGGTTGGGAATAAGTGAGAGCCAGGGGGCTTTCCGAAAACAAGAGATGATCGGGGGAAGGAAATGTGGGTCGTGTTTGCTGCGCAGACAGCAAGGGCTGGCTTGTTTCTGCGGAGTCCGTCAACTCCGGGAGTGAGCAACAGACCATACATGGGGCAGCAGCTAACTCAGGAACGCAGCAGCCATTCCCTCTGCTCCCAGCATCGCTCTTCGTTTTTGGAAAGCCTACCAGCAGAATGGCAGTTCCCAGAGTTTTAGGTACTGACGGCTTCCTTGGGAAATATTACGGTAACCTGTGTTCCAAACTGTCTTTCCACATTGCTGCTAAAAACCAAAGAAACAGACCACTTTGCCAAGGTTGACTCGCATAGATTCCGCATCCACTAAGTAACTGTTTAAAAAAAATACTCAAGAGGTTCCCTTTTAGCATCACATCAGGTCTTGGAGAAAAGGAAGGCCGAGGGAGGGCCTGGATTTGAGAGTAGAAGTAGGCATCGAATGTATGAAAAACGCCTGACATTATAAGTTCCGTAAAGGAGTGATTATTATTATTTTTTCTTTCTTCCTTCCTTCCTTTCTGTTAAGCAGGCTCCATGCCAAGCATGGAGCCCACCTTGGGGCTTGAACTCACGACCCTGAGATCAAGACCTGAGCTGAGATCAAGCATCGACACCTAACCCACTGAGCCACCCAGGTGCCCCAATAGCTCTTATCTTATCTTACCTCCAGTGATTTGGTGACAGCTGCCGTAGACTCTTTGCAGTCTCAGAAGCTCATGTAGCTTAGACATTCTGACCTCCAGTCACAGAAATGCACACATGGAATATGCCAGTTGGTAAATTCCTCCCTTCCCCATGTCCAGTAAACCACATCATTTATTGCTAACCCGAAGAAGAACTACTTACATGACGGTATTTGGGACTGACGTTACGAAACAGAAATCTGAGAAAGTGCCGGAAATTTCCTCTGCCCTTGGACTGAGCACAGAGTGTCTTGTCACCGCTCTGCCCTCGGCAGGCCGACAGCATCCCAGGGACCAGCAGGAAGAGACCCTTGTCTGCAAGGTGCAGCCAAGGATGACGGCTGCTAAATCAACACAAAGAGAAACTGATGTGTAAATCAGAGAGAAACCATTCCGCTGTGAGGCCGCTGTTTGGTTTTGGATGACTTTGACTGTGAAATGAGAAAGCTGACGCCTTGTGGGGCTCTCTGTTAAGTGTGGGAAACCACAGGCTTCTTCGGAGAGGCGGGGACCTGCAAATACTTGGATTTCTTTTTTTCCACACCCTGGTAAGTTGTAGCTTTAATTCCTTCACACACTTACTCCACTACATTTTTATTACTGCCTCTGCTCCAGCTGCCCATTAAACCCAATGCACACACACAACATCAGCAGTAACAGCCCAAACCGCGGCTTGTACAATTAATGGAAACCAAATGTGCCAGTAGCTTGTGACTCTGCCTATCACATGTTTTGCTTTTCCCCACTGATTTAAGGATCCTCTCCCTGAGCTCATTTTCTTCTCTGTTCACTCCACCCCAGGCCCCAAAGGTCTACAGTCTAAAGGTCTTTTGTCAACCACGCTTGAAGACTGCCATCTCCTCCCGGGTGAACTTGCCCGCCTTGTTTCATTACTCACGTGGCATTCTTCACCGATGGGGGCTTTGACCTTCTGAAATTCCTCCTGGAAATTAAATACGGAACCCAGCAGTCCATAGAACAGTTAACAAACAGTTTCAGGACACACAGCAAGACCCCTCACAGGGGTCATATTATTAACTCACGGGAAAATGCGGATCAGATGGGTCAAATGCAGGACGTAAGTCACATTCTAATGGGCTTTTGGCACTGGGGGTCACGGAGTCCTAGGTAGGAAATAGCTCTGTTCTCGGGAAGCAGGAGATCCCAAGTTTGGGCGTTTTCCGAAAAGCCCACAAGTGCTACGGACGCTCTCTTCACAGAACTTTTAGAAGCTTCTGTCCCACTTTAGACAGTCACGCTCCTGACCCTCGTTTGTATCATTTTTTTGGTGTTCTGATACAGTGGTTGAGTCAGAACATCTCTGCCTTCCTTCTCCTCTCTTTTGCCCTTTAGACTTTTGTAGTAGTTTGGAGAAGGCATGGCTGCTTGCTAAGACAGAAGTTAACAAGAAGCCGACTGGGTGTATTACCTCATGCCTGTACAGAGTTGAAATTCTCAGATCAGAAGGTGGGGAAGTCAGGAATATATGGGAGAAAATTAGGTCCTTCCTTCAGAGTGAAAATTTGCTAACACATTTATTGTTTTGTACTTGCTAAGAGATTTTAAGGTTCTAAACTTTCTGAAAAATTTGTGAATTTAAAAATGTATTTTGTCCAATCGTCTCTTGATCAATTTAGATTTTTTCCATTAGTCCCTTCTTCCTGTGGCCTGACCTTGGGTTATCTCTTACATATTCTGTGAAACTGGGAGGGGACGTACCCGGAGAAAAACAGGACTCTGTCTTCTTCCCATGGTGGAATTTGTTCACCTTTTCTGGGGAATAGGAAACCGAAATTCCAGGCGACGTGTTCTGAGATGCATATTCAGAAAGTATCGTGCAATGGTGAAGAGCAGGGGTTTAGTGTCAGAAAGACCTCAACTTGAACTGATTATCTAACCTTGTATGAGCTTGGGTGAATGTATGAGACTCTCTCAACTTTAATTTTCTTACTTGTAAACTGAAAATCGTATTGATTTCATGGGATCGTTAAGGGGATTCTGTTAGCCAATATGTATGGAAGGTCCTTAGCTTCCTCACATACCAGAACATTTATTGATTATTATTATTAATCATCCTCATCATTATCACTCTGCAATGTCCCATAAATCTGACACATAAGGAACACTGATTGCCCGGCAGGCCAACTGTTATCCCGTGCTCTCCTTTATGTCCAATGTGGCAGGGTGTTTTGAGAATTTAGCTGTTATTTCTCTACCTCGTTCCTTTTCTTTGTTCATCCAGGCTACTGCCTGGATGGTGGAGTTCATTCACACCATTCTGCCATTCAAGACAGCAAGACCTCCTTAAGTGGTAAAAGTGCTTTCAAACCTAAGAGATTCATTCATAACTAACCAGGGAGGTACGTGCCCCAAGCTTCCTATTCACCCATGGCCAAGGATTTGGGGAGCTCAGCTGCTTTCTCAGAGTGCATTTGCCACATTTATAAAGAAGACACAAAAGAGAAAGTTTTAAAAATGTACGCAGGCTCTGAGCTATGCCTCCCAAGTATTTCTGAATGCACTAAGCTCTTCTAGAACCTGCTGTAGGAGCATTTAAAATACCCAGCAGGAGGGGGTCCCTGGGTGGTTCAGTGGGTTAAAGCCTCTGCCTTCAGCTCGGGTCATGATCGCAGGGTCCTGGGATGGAGCCCTGCGTCAGGCTCTCTGCTCGGCAGGGAGCCTGCTTCCCTTCCTCTCTCTCTGCCTGCCTCTCTGCCTACTTGTGATCTCTCTCTGTCTGTCAAATAAATAAAATACCCAGCAGGAGGTAGTGCTCACTGATTTTTTTTTTTCTCTCCTAATTTGACCAATTCAGTTCAATCATCGCTGTGGCCCTGATACTCAGGTTTGACTCTGGCCCAAGTGCTAGGTGGGAAAGTAAGTGAGAAAGTAGATACAAACCATTCCAGGACTGCTTGGCCAACCATGGTCCTATATCTAAGAGGGGGCTTCCAAAGCCTGCTCCATTTTGGTCTCAAAAGACCCTCTGGCAATGTGGAGGGGTGGGACGTGGAGGCAGTCCCATTCCCAGGACCGCTGGATTCTGTCCTCTTCCTGTCCCCGCTTCAGCCTACTTAAAACCAAGAAGTCAGTGACAGTCACCCCAGCTTATAATGCTTTGCGGTTCACTGAGGCTCTGTTTGCATCACTGCGTGGGTCCTGGGAGGTTTGCTGCACTGAGTCCTAATGACCACAGCAAAAGCTCATTGAGTACTTGCCACGTGCTAGAATTTTCCCGCAGCCCTTCTCGGCTCATCATGCCCTTTGAGGTGTCGCATGTCACCCCGTCTGTCACACAGAGGCTGGGAGCCGCGGAGTCACTTGCCCCGCTGCGGAGCTGGTGTGAACTGAGGGCTCCCCAGCAGGCGAGGCTGTGCCCTTGACCACCCCGCGGGAGGCAGGATCGGGGAACAGGAGCTTCCGCACCAGACCAGGACTGGACCCCACATTTCTTACTCCCTGGCTGGTCCTCATCCGGTTCCGGCCGGACCCCGTGGCGGCTGGGTCCCCTGCGGGGCAGCATCCGCACCCCGGCTGCTCGTCGGAGGCACAGGTGGCTTCAACACGTGTTGATGCCCGTCGCGGCTCAGGTCAGTAAGGGGGTCTGGGGTAAGGGGCCCGTGCACGCGTGTTACTAAAAGCTCTCGACTCAGTCGCACTGAGGTCCGGGCTGGAAGGTTGACCCAAGGCATGGAGGTGTGAGTTGTGAAGGCTGCTGGCGAGGAAGCTGGAGGCAGGGGGAATGTCACTGGCCGTGGCTGGAAGCAGCGTGGCCTGGACTGCGGGCTCTCTCCGGGGACTCGGCAGTTATCAGCTCAGCCTTGGTTCGCCGGACCTGCAGTCTGGCCACCTGCCCCTCGGGATCAAGAAAAATGATCAAAAACTTGGAAATAAGGCTGACAAGTGGGTAGCATGTCCTTGCACTGTCCTAGAGGACAAGAGCTTCCCTGAGGATTATCTAGGGCAATGCGCTTCTTCAACTCACTGCTCACCGTTGTTCAAAAATTCCCGGACTCAGTGAAGTTACCTATTCAGTTGTAGATTTTTCTTTGGTAGAAAGGCAAGTAATTTGGCAGGAAAAAAGAAAAAAAGGAAAGGAAAAGGAAAAGCCCCCCCAAAATATCATTTATTTCCTTTAAGATATTAATTTTGGATCTTAACCCAGCAATCTGACCATAATATTCATTTCATAAATTGCCTGTAAATACCTAGCTCTTCAAATTGCTTTCAACCGGTCTTAAGGTCTTACTGATTTTCTCATTAATTAATGAGTTGAATAAAATCTTTGACATGTGCTTATTTCATATTTGCATTTATATTTAGACCCTCTTGAAAATGGTCCTTTAACCTTCTCTATGCTTGTAGACTGCAGACTGTGCACGGTTCGGTCAACCTCCCCTGCCCAGGACACTCAGAGCCTTGGGATCTCCTGCTATTACGTCTGTGTCTCCTTTACAGATAGAGCCTGGCACATCATGGTGGTTTAAACATTTGTTGGCAGCTGGATGATTTCTATCTCCTTCCCCCCGCATCTGCTCTTATGACTAGCTTCAGCTCCTCAGATCTTGGGATTGGTTCTAAGCCTTCCCAAGGCACATGACTTCTTGAGAAGATGGGGGTACTTGATACTCTCCCCCCCCATTGGGAGACTGGGTACAACAGCAAGTTCCTTTGAAAATCTCTTGCTTAGGCTTCGTGGTCCTGGGTGCACATTCAAATGAACTGGGGAGTTAAAAAAAAAAATACCCACTTCAGGGTTCCAAGTTTAGGGAGCCCAGTTTAACACAAGAGAGCCAGACCTGGGTATTGGCATTTTTTTAAAAAGCCTCCGGATGCGTTAGCCAGGGTTGAGCCACTGATCTAAAGCTATCTCTGAGCACTTGGGACCACAGGCTGTGCTTCCCATGGTCTCTCCTTCTTCTTGAACTATGTTCAGAGACTCCGGGCACTGTTTTTTCCTGAGGTGCGCCCTGTGTTAGTCTTCGTGGTGGGGCCCTTGGAGCTTCAAAATCCACAGAAAGAAAAAAAAATAATCCAAATTCCTAAAAGATTTTCATCTTATCAGCAATCCCCCTGCTGCCTTCGCAGAATGTGCTATTGTATGAGATTTTTCCTTTTTTTTTTTTTTCCTTTTTTTAATTCGAAGTTCCTGGCAGACACCGAAACACCTCAGAGGCAGAATTCAGCCTTGATAGACTGTCAGCAGAGCTGGAAACTGCTGTTTTTAAACAACTTTCTTAACCCCCTCCCCTCCCCTTCCTGGTCTGTCCTTTGCTCCACCGGTGGGCCTTTGGACTGCCAGTTTGCACAGTGCGCTTCGCGGGCCTCAGCCCCAGGCCACCTTTGTCTCCTCCCAGCCTTACAAATTAACGTAGTACTGCTCAGACTGTGGGTTTCTCCAAGCATGCCTCTTTCCTGCTTTCCGCCACCACAGCCTGGCAGCCTCAAAGCTCTCACCATCCTGTTTCCATCTTCCCTGAGCCCCTGTGGCGGGACTCTACTGCACGGGTCAAAAGTGCAGCCTTGGGCGCAGGCATGCAGTGATCTGAGCGCTGGCACCCGCCTCCACCTCGTTTCTGCCCCTCTCCCCTTCCCCACCAACTGCTCCAATATCAGTCCTTCCTCTGGAAAGATAAGACTCTCTTCTCAGTTCCTGGATCCCCGTCCTCCGATTCCCATTTCCTTTTATTCCAGACTCAGGCGGCTCTTTGTGAAGGGGGATGTGGCATTTTGCACAAATATTTAATCTTTTCCAATCTGCCCTCTGAACCGCCTGTCAGTTCTCAGGGTTGAAACCGCTGTTTGCTTTAGCTCGTAACAGGATACTGTTTTGGAAAGTGATGCACAAGTCTGATTACTTATGAATCTGGGCTTTATTTTGCATGAATGCTTTACAAGGCAACTATAGATTTATTTTTTCTTCCTCACCAAGAATTATGTTGCCAGTGGGGGTGTGGTAGAGAGCAGGCAGGGGAATCGAGAGCGTTTTTAACTTTTTACCCTGTAGCTTGGAAATGTCAGCTGCAGGGACCCAAGTAAAACAAATGTGGCCTCGGTTTCATTGGCAGCTTCTTTCAGGAAAGATCTCTCCCTTCCCTTTTCGGAAATGTCATTCTTTCATGCAAAATGTAATTCATCCTATTGAAGTGTCTGCCATACCTGTTAGAAATCACCTGTTAAACATACCGAAGACAGAAAAATGTAGAAATGAAGTAATAGGAACCCATTTTTTAAAAGATCTGTGTATTTTCTTAGGGAGAGCGCTCATTGCGGGGAAAGGCAGAGGGAGAGGGAGACTCCACGCCCAGGACAGAGCCCGATACTGGGCTTGAGCTCACGTCCCTGAGATCATGACCTGAGCCCAAATCAAGAGCCCAGTGCTTAACCGATTGCGTCACCCAGGCACCCCACCAATTTTTTTCAAAACCTGGTCTGTGCCACGTGCTTCCGATATTATTGTTCACCCTCCATACGAGTGTGTGCAGTGAATATGTTTTTCCCATTTTGCAGGAGGTGAAACGGCATGGCTAACCACGTACTTTGGGTTTTCCAGGACAGTATGGACTTTCATTTTTTTCAGTGGATCCTGATTGGAAACCGTGGCGTGGTCTATTTCTGGTCTTGATCCACATTTTCCCCAAAGCAGTCAAGGAGTCCATGGAAAGAGGGGCCCCAGAAAAATCACAGACAGTGGGCTTTGGGTGATGTCTGGAGGAGAATAAGTAGTGAGAAAAGAAAGAGGCCACAACTTGGCCTAGGGTCCCAGGCCTGACACTGTTGCTGGTTGAGCCATGTAGACAGCAAGGGAGAACAGAGGAAAGGGATTATGGGGCACACAGCCACCATGCTGCTGTTTGCAGGCACTGTATTTTAGCAAATATGGGGCAAAATTGTGCGGTATGTTCAGTGAAAAGATCGGGTTAACTCTGATTCCAACCCTGTAAGAAATGGGGAAAACAATGGAAGGAAAGCCACGAGTATTTTTTTTCTTATTAACATATAATGTATTATTAGCCCGGGTACAGGTCTGTGGTTACCAGGTTTACACACTTCACAGCACTCACCATAGCACATACTCTCTCCAAGGTCCATACGCCAACCGTCCTCTCCCCACGACTGGCCCCGGGCAACCCTCAGTTTTTTGTGTGAGATTAAGAGTCTCTTATGATTTGTCTCCCTCCCAATCCCATCTTGTTTCATTTTTTCCTTCCCTACCCCCCAAACCCCTACGTTGCCTCTCAAATTCCTCATATCAGGGAGATCATATGATAATTGTCTTTCTCTGATTAACTTATTTCGCTCAGCGTAATACCCTCTAGTTCATCCGCGTCATTGCAAATGGCAAGATTTCATTTCTTTTTATGGCTGCATAGTATTCCATTGTATATAAATACCACATCTTCTTTATCCATTCATCTGTTGATGAACATCTAGGTTCTTTCCATAGCTTGGCTGTTGTGGACATTGCTGCTATAAACATTCGGGTGCATGTGTCCCTTCGGATCATTCCATTTGTATCTTTTGGGTAAATACCCAGTAGAGCGATTGCTGAGTCATAGGGTAGCTCTATTTTCAACTTTTTGGGTAACCTCCATGCTGTTTTCCAGAGTGGAAAGCCACGAGTATTAATAGCAGCATTGACTGTTGAGAATAGTTTTATTGTTTGGAAAACTATTTGCTATATGTTCCACAATGAATATGTATTCTGTTACAATCAGAGTCCAACTGATAAAGTTATGAAAACAAAGCCAATGCAAAGGCCCCTGGTCAAGACACAGTGTTAGGTTTGGGCTGTCCACCAGAAAGGGGACCCCTGTGGCCAAAGTTGTTCGAATTGCTGTCTTGTGTAAGAAAATATCTTTGTCTCTCTCCTCCCTTCCCCTCTTCCATGAGACTGTTTATTAGCTTCTGGCCTTCTGTTTCCTCCCTTTGTGCTGTTAAGAAAGATCAGATTAAACAGATGTGCTTGCTGTGTCTGTGATTCAAGATGGTGTCCCAGCATCTCTTTCCTGTGCTGTGAACAAACTGGAAAAGAGGGAAGGAAAATGAGGGAGAGACAGAGCCACCTGTCTGAGTCACAGTGCCGTGTAGCTGCCCCAGGTGCCTCTGGGATCCCAGCTGTGTTCTCGATGATTCTGCTATAGTCAGATTTCCTCCTGCATCCTCAGCTCCCCCCAGGAAGGGGCTCCCAGGCAAACAAGCTATGGGGATTTCCATCCCCTGACCCTTGCATGTGTGGAACTTCCAGCAGCTGGATGCTCCCTGGAACAGCTGCGTGGGTGATGGGTATGTCCAGGCCGCTTCCTTGGCCGTGCATGCTCTGCAGTCAGCCTAGCGGCCCCACAGAGGAAAGGCGGAGCTTGACTCCAGGGGAGCGGCGTGGAGTGGCCATTTGAAAGACCTGACCACTGGAAAAAATAATTTTCATGTTTTAATTTTTAAACTGTAAATTTTTTTGTTGATCAATGCAATACATTTGTTTCCAATAGAAATCTAGAACATGTTCCATCTATTTTGGGAGAACAGAAGAACTCTTTCTTGGTCTCCGAATGTAGTCTTTATTTCTTTAATTCACCTTGGAGAGATTAGATTTGGGATAAGAGCATTTCCTACTCTCTTCTAGATCTTTCCAGGACTGGCTAACAGTTGTGCTGTATTGGGGCGCTCAAGGAAGTGGGGAAGGACCTCAGATGGGGGGCTCAGGCACTCTGTCTTTTTAAAGAAACTAGGCCACTGTTCTTTCATTGAGTTGTGAGGATTCCTATAGGGTGGCAGGCTTACCCTGATTCCTGACTGTGGCACCATGGATCTTAGAGAGACAGTCACCATTTCCATAACCTAGTAGCTTCTGTATAAAGTGAAGATTATTTTATACTGTGTCCCAAGGTAGTTGTAAGGAGCATTTGAGTTATTGGATGTGAACTTGATTTGGAAAATAAAAATATTCCAAATGCAAGGTCATGTTTGTATCCATTCTGTGATCCCATCTGTGTCCAGCTGGGAAAAACCATAGAGAAATGACTGTTTGGAGGTTGGAGGACCAGAGAGGCTTCCTGAAGGCTGGGTGGAGCTTGTAGAGGCTATGGGGAAGTATTACAGTCTTCCAGGTTTGGGGAACAGGAGCAAAGACACCCAAAGAGAAAGGGTATATGGATTCAGGAGACATCAAGAAAAAATGGTTGAACCAGACAGAAAGTGTTGAAGAATGACAAAGACTGAGCTGGGATACATAGTGACAGATGCTGAGGGGTGGGGGGGGGGTTCCAAGAGCCAGGCAGGGCTGAATCTCCAAAGAAAGACTGTATCTACCGAAGCAGTTCTCCAAACCCTAATATCCAACTGTCTCCGCAGTGACATGTGGTAAGCTTCTGCTAAGGTGTCTGTGAGGAGAAACGGAGAATCTATTTGCAAATAACCTGGAAACGGTAGAAGGGAATATACGTTTCAGTTGTTATTTCAAGATACCTTTGTTAAAGAAAGATAACTCAGGAACAGGAGCAATATTTTCTTCTTAAATTTCTGAGATAATTAATTGCAAAAAATTATCCAGGACAATGCAATTTTTTTATCCTAAAACTTTATGGAAATACTAAATAAATGAAACATTTAGGGACAGAAATAATAGGATTACATGCTTAGAAATGTTATGAGTTTTGTGAAAAGATAGATCAAATTGTAAGGCCAGCTAACCTCTCTTCACTTGTAATCTCAAAGCACTCCTTTCTTGGAGTCGAGTGGGTTTTTGTTTGTTTGTTTAATCTCTCCTCCAGTGTTTGAACAGCTGGTGCCAGGTGCCATGCCAACCTTGGTCACGAACACAGTATCACCGGTTTAATGAGGGAGGTTTGGCTAAGAATGGGGGCAGCAAGGCAGATGGATAACGGGACGATCGATAATAATGAAAGATGCATATTTCTAGACTTCAAGACTTCTAGAAGCACAAATTAATGGAGTCAACATTTTTCATGTTTTCTTCAGCCATCTCACAGAATTCTTTTTCAATTCTTCTGCCAGTTTCCAAAGCTTTTTTCCCATGGTTTGAAATGCCTGTTAAATTGTCACCGGATTATGTTTGTTTAGACACATAGGAAAAGTTTATATTCTTTTGGCAAATAGCAGTTCAGATTTTTTTTAAAGCCTCTGCCTCCAAGTGAAGCCAGGATGTGACATGAGCCAACGGCAGAGTCCAGACAGCTGGCAATGAGAGAGTGTTTATGGGTCAGTTAGGTGTTATCACAAAATCCATCAGTCTGACCAGTGGGGACTTTCTTCTAAGTGGGAAACTTATTTGTAGGTATAACCATTTCTTTAACAAACCCTAATTGAGTGCATTCTTGAAGTCAGATTGCACTGGACTTGAGTTTGCTATGTAACATTGCAGTAAGGCAGCCCCAACCACTTCTGCCCCAGCAGGACAGAGAATGGGAGACAGGAAATTCAGCAGAGTGGAACTACCCTGCCCTGTGAGCCATCCCTACCTGGCGCAGAGTGCATTCTGGGAACAGCTCTTTGGGATCTGAGCTCCTGGGCTCAGTGTTACAGGTAAGGAAGTGTCCTTCAGATATTCACCAGTTTCCAGAACAAACTAACAAAATCTATAGGTCTAAGGCTGGAAGCTATTTTGCCACCATGATGTTAGTTTTGAATTTGATAGATTTAATTTAAAAAGATGTTGGAATGTGGGGAACTCTTCTAACTTAAAGATGATGGCTGCAACTTCACCCACTTATTCCCATTAGAGTGTCCATCAGGATTGTCTAGATCTCACAGAAAGTTAAGGAGAGGCAGTGTGTCTGCTGACCAAGAGAAGAATGACCTAAGGCTTCAGGAAAAAGGTCAGCAAACGGTCATTCATCTCCTGCTCTTCTTGATTTGAGTTTTTTTTTTTAAAGATTTTACTTATTTATTTGACAGACAGAGAGATATCACAAGTAGGCAGAGAGGCAGGCAGAGAGAGAGATGGGGAAGCAGGCTCCCTGCTGAGCAGAGAGCCTAATGTGGGGCTTGAACTCAGGACCCTGGGATCATAACCGGTGCTGAAGGCCGAGGCTTTAACCCACTGAGCCACCCAGGCACCCCTTGAGTCTTCTTTTTAAAATAATATTTATTTATTTTATTTGAGAAAGAGAGAGAGAGTGAGTTAGCAGAAGGGAGGTGCAGAGGGAGAGGGACAGAGAGTCCGAAGCAGACTCCACACTGAGCGTGGAGCCCAGTACAGGGTTTGACCCTACGACCTGAGCCAAACCAAGAGTCAGTTGCTTAACCGACTGAGCCATCCAGATGCCCCAGGAGTCCTCTTTTTAAATGAAAAGCCATTTCAGGGCCAAAAGAGCCAGGAATCCTTATGACAAAGATGGAATTTTGTTCTTTTGGGAGTGAGAACTATTTTGCAGGTGACTTCAAATCTCACCGTTGTGCTTTTATGACATCACTTAAACAGAGTCAGGGCGAAGTAAAGATACCAAAATGGAAATATTTATTTCCTTAAAACTGTAACTTAACTTTCCCTCTCCAACTTCAAGAAGGAACATTGGGAGGAAGGGGGGGACAAGGTGACATGAGAACTTGGACATTCACTACAAATCCTAGGGAGTGGTTGCCGAGCCTCCTGGGTCCAGTTCCAGTTCATGAAACCTCACATCCCTTTTTCCACTCAGACAGGTCCTTGCCCTCACAGTGTCTCTTCCAGCCTTGCCTAAAGAGGAGAGGGAAGCAGGAACAACAGAAAGAAGCATGACAATCCAAATATCCATATGTTCGAAACCATAGGTAATTAACCAAATTTACCAGCGGTTCCCAGGATTTAGTTTTGTTTCTGAGATCCAACAACTTTATCCTCTGCCTTAAGACTTTTCTCTTCTAGATTTGCTCTTAGCCCTCATTAGTCTTAGCAACAGGTAAACACAACTTTTATAGGGTTGGATCATTTAGTTCAACACCTACACCACTGAAAATTCAGGTTCCCCAAGTGGGTGACCTGATTAGCGATGTTCACAGGAAACCCAGCCTTGGGTAACTGGGAGCACCAGAGACCGTGTCTGTGCATTGTCCTAGGCAAGCTCCCCTCCAATGGATGGTGTGTAACTGACATGGTCATTTTTCTCTTGCTACTGCATGTTCTCTCTCCCCACAAGATGTTGCCCTAGCCCTCCAAGATCTCGTCCAAGTGGAGAGCAAATTCAAGCTTTTTTCCTCTGGTGTATGACCTTCACCAGAAATTCACATGAGGAATTGCTCTGTTGTTTGGAATACTAATGTGAAAAGCAATCGCAAACCGCCATGACTGATACTGTCTCTCGTCCCCACAGAAACCCCCTTCGCCGTGTTCACTGTCCAGCCACACATTCATGGCGAAGGGAGAAAAGGTCACATTAACATCATGGGACTCTGCAGAGGTGAGCTTATCAGTGCCCAATAAGGTGTGATGAATGGACACTGTCGGTTTTGGCCACGTCAGCCAAAGTTGGTCAAGGAGAAACTCTTACCAATAGTTCATCCCTTCTGTCTCTTTAGCAATTTTCTTGGCACAGATAATTGCATCTGTGAGGTCATCCGTGATCAAGGCTGTGAGAGAGAGGAGTAGAGTATTAGCTGAGACTGTTATTTGAGGGGAAGCCCTGATCAGGTTTTCTGCACTTTTCTCCCTGCTTGTTGGAACAGGAGGGTGGAAAGAACTATGAGCCATGTTCTTATTTTTGTTGCGCTTCTTTACAAATCAAATAATTTTTTTTTTTTTTTAATTTGTAGAGTAGCCACATTTGGGCTTCTTGACATTATGGTCCTGAAGGGTTTTGGGGGATGTGTTTAGGCACAGGAGGAGAGTGTCTCCTGTCTCCTAAAGAAATACACAGGTAGGAGGACAGTACAATGGTGGTTGTTTTTTTTTTCTCGACTGGGGATGCTTTGGCACTTATGATCTCTTTATAGATAAATATTAAACTTGTCTATTTAACTTTCCAGTTTGTGCATTTAAAAAAATCCATCCAAGGTGTTTTTTTACATGCAAAAATGTTTATGTCAGACACATTAGTCTTTGTTAGTTTTTCTAGGGCTTTCATACATAACAGATCTTCAGATTGCAAATGAATGCACTGGCCTGAGCATTCTTTCCTGCTTGCCCAGAAGCGGCCTCAAAACCCTCCATGCAAACGTGACAGAAAAAGGCAAATAAAGTCCAACATCATTTCTGTTGCACTTCTTCAGAAGTAAATGCAAACATGGGCTTGGGGTGCGGAGTGTTTCTTAGAGATCCACATCTGTGCAAGAAAGGGGACAGAAGCTGGAGTGGGCAGATAGAGATATCCAGTTGAAATGCAGGCCCATCAAAGTTGCCTAAGTGGTATCCAAATGGTTAAGTCTTTATGAATCCCTTTCAGTTAGTCCCTGGGTGTGGACTGCCCCAGAGGGGCACAGTATTAGATGGGGCAGTCCTCTGCAGCTAAGACAACCCCAAAGGTGGTGCCAGAGAGATAGTCTGAAAATTACACAGACGCTGTTAGAGCCAGACATCTTTCCTTCAAGGAGAATCTGGGAGGTCCATCTCTCTGCCCATCACCACCACCACCAATCAAAGACACAAAAGCCTACACTATTTGATATCATTTTTATTTATTAATTAGGCCAAGATTTTTAAAGGACAGGGTAATGTTCCAGGTTGACAAGGGTGCAAGGACAAAGGCATTCTTCAGTGCTTGCTGGTGAGAGTATAATGGGTTCGACTTTTCAGGAAAGCAATGTCATAGTATGGGTCAAGGGCCTTAAAGTTGTTCTTAACCTTTCACCTAGTAATTTCTCTTTCTGGATCTATCTTTTTTTTTTTTTTAATTTTATTTATTTATTTGACAGAGATCACAAGTAGGCAGAGAGGCAGGCAGAGAGAGAGAGGAGGAAGCAGGCTCCCTGCTGAGCAGAGAGCCCGAAGCGGGACTCAATCCCAGGACCCTGGAATCATGACCTGAGCCGGAGGCAGAGGCTTAACCCACTGAGCTACCCAGGCGCCCCTTTCTGGATCTATCTTGAGGAACGAATTATGAATGTAGACAAAGATTTATTTACAAAGTAGTTTACTGTAGCTTTGTTTAATTTACTTCCAAATGGAAAAGATCTAATTGCCTTATAAGAGAGGTGTTCACATTAATAATAATAATACCTACGTAGAATGAAACAGAGTGCCATTTAAAATCAAATGTTGAGAAGATTTTGTAATAGTGAAAATGCTCCTAATGTAAGGTTCTCAGTATTGTAAAAAATATCCTCCTGGGCTACACTGTCCAATATGGCGGCCATAACCTACATGGGACTATTTAAATCTAAATTAATCAATACAATCAGAACTTTTGTGCCTCAGTTGCTCTCACTCCATTTCAGATGCTTTATGAATCTTTATTGTGGCTAGTGGTTCTCATAGTGGGTGGCTAGAGAACATTTCCATCAACCCAGAAAATACTATTGGACAGCACTGGTTGAGAAAGAAAATAAAAAGATAGTCATCATTACCAGTATTTGAAGGTTTAGCTCTCAATTGTGGGATAAAAAGGCTCTTATAACTTCACTGCCTATTTCTGAACTTTTGACATTAGAAATGCATTATTTTTATTTTCAGAAAACTATAACCAAGGGGCGCCTGGGTGGCTCAGTGGGTTAAAGCCTCTGCCTTCGGCTCAGGTCATGATCCCAGGGTCCTGGGATCGAGCCCCACGTCGGTCTCTCTGCTCAATGGAGAGCCTGCTTCCTCCTCTCTCTCTCTGCCTGCCTCTCTGCCTACTTGTAATCTCTGCCTGTCAAATAAATAAATAAAATCTTTAAAAAAAAAAAAAAGAAAACTATAACCAAAAAAGAATAATGTCAGCCTAAACAGATCAATACAATACACAATTATTTTGTAAACTCAGTTGAAAATGGAGTTTTTCTTGAGTATGCCAGTATAGTTGCTAATTGGGTTCCTTTCTCAGATAAGCTTAACTAAAAGATAAAGGTAGTGATAGATTTCTTTTGAGCAAATTCATTCTAAATCTTTTTTTTTTTTAATTTAAAACAAACTTCTATTAACCAAGAGAAAATTAACAAAAGGTATGACAACCTCTAGGGAATAACCAATTGAGACATTATGCAAATTCAGTAACATCTGATTCACTGTGAAAACCAAAGCTTTGTTAGGTTATAAGTTGTTTGCCTAATTTCTAGAGAGATTAGTTAGAATAGTAATCGTTCTTACTAAGAGCCAACCTTTATTAAAAACTTACTGTGTGTCCAGCTTCTGTTAGGTCTCTTTGTGTATTATCTGTGTTCAGCCTTGAACAACTGTGTGGGTGCGTGCCAAGGTCAGCCCTTTAAATGAACCTGCATTCAAACCCATGGCTTAACTTCTATTGTCTTTGACTACTTCCTTCCAACTCAGACACTTAAGCAAAGAGGCCTGCTTATGGAGTACTATAGATGCCAGTGAAGTTGAGAATAAAAACATAAATATTCATTTTTCGAGTAATTATTTATTTATTAAGAGATCATCCAAACTCAAGTGCTTGGTATCTGCTGCATGTTCAAATTACCTAGAGACACTTTATTTGGGGCGCACCCATGCTTGGTAAGTGCTGAGATACCGTTTGTGTTTAAAAGTGGTTAGAGCCTGTTTCCTAGGAGAAGTGGGTCCAGTGGGCCCTCAGGGAGTGGGAAAGAAACAGGCTATCCATAGTGGGGAAGACGTAGAGAGTATTCTGTTATGCCAGGACAGTACAACGTCATGTGGAAGGCTTGTGTTGGAGGTAAGGCAGTTTGCTTGGCTGGAGATAGTGTGTACCATTGGCGAGAGGATTAGGTTCTCAGGCCCATGTGCTGGAGACCTTGTAGTTTGTTTGTTAGTCCCCCACTTCGCTGTAGCTTTTTGTAACAGTAATGAGATGTCTTGAAAGTGCTAGTTGGACGTGACTTTGAGTTTGCTTGGGAAAATGCGTGAAGGGAGATGGGGGCTGGGGAGGGAGAACCTGATATGCTGAGATGTGAAAATACAATGAAATCACCACAGAGGGGCAGCAGAGGGGCAGAAATGAGGCAAGAGAGCAAGTATTTCTAAGGCTCCAGGCCAAGAATTGCTTCTGCTCCATTTACTTTAAATAGACAAGTCTCTGCAGTCCAAGGGTTCTGTCAAACAGCAAAGCATTATTCAACTGAAGAGTTTATTCTCCCACATAAACAACAGAAAACATCAGCAATCTACGCAGAAAGAACTACGGTATTTTCAGGTAAGTTTGTTGTGCTTCAATGTCTCTGCATCTCTCCCCACCATCTCCTGCTTCCCACCTACTGTATCACTATCATGTCAACAATTTACATCTCCTTCCTCTCTCTGGAGTGACAAAGGCCAAGTTAGATACCCAGCTGATGGGAAATAGAGAGTAATAAAAGTAGGTGATGCTAGATACAGAGACAACAATCACCTTCCTTTTTCTTTAATAATTTTTTTTTTAAGATTTATTTATTTGACAGAGAGAGATCATAAGTAGGCAGAGAGGCAGGCAGAGAGAGAGAGAGGAGGAAGCAGGCTCCCCGCCGAGCAGAGAGCCCGATGCGGGACTTGATCCCAGGACCCTGAGATCATGACCTGAGCCGAAGGCAGCGGCTTAACCCACTGAGCCACCCAGGCGCCCCTTCCTTTTTCTTAAACATCTCTTACTTTAAAGAGGTCTGTGCTGTTGAAGGAAAATAAAGATTGATATTATATTATTATTATTTGTGTATATATATGCATATATTAAAATATTCTGTCCAAATAGTTTGGGGATGGTAGGCAGGAATTTTAGAAATAGTTTTTGGCCTGGGAGTGAGATGGCATGGCTTTGGAAGATGGTCAAAAGGTGCACATGACCCGTACATGTAGGGAACGTCATGTTTCTCATAAAGAGACCATAAGGCTAACTTGTTTCCGGGTTCCCATGACAAATGTCCCTACTTCTGTAATACGTGGGACAGAATGACATTGTCCATAATTAAAGCTTCTCTGGCCTGAGGCTGAGGGAGGCCAGCTACTGAGGGGTGATTAGGATATAAAACCAACATCCTGTTTTCTATTTTAAAGCTGTCTCTAAAAATCTCATGCTCTTTATGATGAGAAAGCAGATATGAGTGTTCGTTCACCTCTAACCATGAACCATCCAACATTTTAATTTTCTAGAATTCAAGATTGCCTTGCAGATATAGGTTTGCCCCAGACTTCCGTATTTGAAACCAAATTGAACAATATTAAATTAGTCAACTGCATGTAAAGTCAAGCACGGCCATGAAGAAGATTTTCTCTCCCACTGTAAACAGCTAGGAAACTAGACAAAATACACGAGCACATTATCTTCAGATGTTAGGCAAAAGGCAAGGTGGGATCATGACCCTTGAGAGATAGAAACCAAGGAGAAGAGTCTTATGATCACCATGACTTTCTGCCCAGAGGCACTTGCCAGACCAGAAAGTTAAAACCCAGGCAGGAGATGGCAATTTAAGTGGAGGAGACAGAGATAAGAGGCGAAGGCAGCTGCAATTTGTGGGGAAAAGTACTTGAAGGTTAGGGGCCACCCAGAAGAAGAACACCAGAAATCAGCGTAGGGATTCCACAGAACCTTTGGCCAAAGGCTTAAACTGGACTTGCAAAGGGTAAGACTCCACGAAGCTAGCTAGAAAACAATTACTGGGGACCTCTACAGTTACAGAGCTTACACGGGTCTGGGAGACATTTGATTTCTGACTAGTCAGAAGGGAGAGACATTGGTGAACCCCTGGACATTCAAAAGACACTAGAAAAGGCATGTGTTGGTAGTAGCACTAAATTAACCCCACCATAAACATGACTCTCAAACTTCCCTACCACAATTTTTTTTAAGATCTTATTTATTTATTTGAGAGAGAGAGAGAGAGCATAAGCATAATAGGGAAGAGGTCAGAGGGAGAAGTAGACTCCCCGCCAAGCAGGGAGCCTGATGCAGGACTTGATCCCAGGACTCTAGGATCCTGACCTGAACCAAAGGCAGTGGCTCAACCAACTGAGCCACCCAAGTGCCCCTCCCTACCGCAACTTAAAAGCAAGTCTTAAAAGGGTCAGGCTGATCAGAATTAACTACTTGCCAAGATTAAATCCAACACTCCTTAAAGGAAGAAAACATAATCCAGACACTTAAAAATGTAACATATACCATATTTAGGATCCAACAAAATGTTATTGTATGTGCAAAGAGGCATAGGAATGTGACCCCTAACCAGGGAAAAGATCAGTCAATGTTAAGACCCAGAAATGATACAGTTGATTGAATTACCAGGCAAGGAATTTAAGACAATTTATAAATATGTTTATTTATATCAAGGACTTAAAGAAAAACATGAATAAAATAAGGGAAATAAAAGCTATATAGCAATGACCTTGCACAGAAATATATGTTCTCTGAAATAAAACATTCAATGAATGAATTTAATAGATTAAGCACTTTGGAAAAAAGAGAACTTGAAGATCTAGTGATAGAAACTATTGAAAATAAAACACATAAAGGGAAAAAGATGGGAAAAATGAAGAGCCTCAGTGACCTGTGGGACACATCAAATGATCTGATACATATACCATTAAAGTTTTAGAAGGAGAAAAGATGAAAGCTATGAACCCAGGGATCCAAAATGTTAATGAACATCAAGTAAGATAAACAAACACACACATAAAAAACACACATCTTCTCTTTGAAGACTATACTGTATTCTATTTCTCTCTAGTTTCCTGAAATTTCATGAGGATGTGCCTTAGTGTGAATCTATGTTAATCAACATAGATTATGTGATGGTCCTTATAAATAGGAAACAGATGACCTTCAGTTCTGGAAATGTTTTTTATTTTTTATTTATTTTATTTTATTTTTTATTTACTTGACAGACAGAGATCACAAGTAGGCAGAGAGGTAGGCAGAGAGAGAGGAAGGAAAGCAGGCTCCCCTCTGAGCAGAGAGCCTGACGCAGGGCTCGATTCCAGAACCCTGGGATCATGACCTGAGCCAAAAGCAGAGGCTTTAACCCACTGAGCCACCCAGGTGCCCCTGGAAATGTTTTTTAAAGATTTCATTCTATCTACTGTTTCTCCTCTATCCTGCTGAAACGTGTTATTCAGATTCATTTATTTTTCATATCCTTATTTCTCCTATTTTCCATCTATCTCTTTCTTTTTTATTCTATTTTTAGAGAGATTTCCTCAGTCTTATCTTCCAACTTATCTATTGAGTTTTTTTGTGTGTCTGCAGTCATACTTTGAATTTCCAGAAGCTCTTCTCCAAATATTTCTTTATAAAGCATCCTTTTCTTGTTTCATTGATAAGACATGTTATCTATCTGAAGATATGGTTGATACTTCCCTTTTTCATTTGAAATTTTCATTTCCCTGTATAATCTCTGCTTTTAAAACAGTTACTTTTATCTCATATTGGTTTTTGTTTTTTTTTTTTTGTCTCACTCTTGCATGTGAATGACATGTCTATGGAGTCTGGCGATTCTTGGTTATCTGCACCCATTTAGGAAAGAGAGACTTAAAAACTGATTTGTGGGTGTTCTATACACAGACATGGATATTTTCAATTGTGTTTCTTCCTATAAGGAAGCCTGGCTAGTTTTGTTCATGGAGAGCTCCTACACAGAATCTTTAGTTATTTCCTTTTCATCTGTCTGAATTCTCCTGGGCAGATCGTCTCTTCTGGAGAGGATAGCCTGCTGCTGTCTGTCATTCTAGGATCTAAGTGGAGGAAAGTTGTTGGGACTATGGTCACTTTAATTTAATCTCCTGTGTCTTCAGTATGAAACTCTCACATTCACAGGTTATTGAGGTCTCTCAGTTGACTTTCTACTCACTTGTCCAAAAAGGAAAGCTCCAGTGTTCTGCCAGAAATGGGGAGGAACAGTCAGTTGCTGAATGGAGTCAGGGAGGGAAACGGATGGTCTAGCTGCTCCTTAATTGGGCTTCTCATTGATTCTCCTATTTTCTACCTACTTTCATTCCAGTTTCAAGAATTAGCTGATCCTGCTGATTTCTGAGCCCTTTTAGGATTCTATGGTTGCTTCTTGTCTTTCCTACTGTCAGTTTAGGTCTCAGATTTCTTTAATTACTTAATTAGTCAGACCTTGTCCTCCTGCTTTTCAACTTCTAAAAATGTTCACGTCCAGGTGCTGTATTGAAGTGAAGACTCCATTGGCAAACTATTGGGGAATGCTAATGAACTTGACCATGGATGGGGAGGGGTTTAAAAGTCCTATCTGTAGGAAGGTGAAGATACTGAATGTTTTAGCCCAGAAGATAAGAAATTAAAGATAAGAAATATCTACTAGTTATTTTCAAACATTTAACAAGTTTCTGTGTATAAAATGGAGCAAATTTGTTTTAAGTAAAACCAGAAGGAAAAAATAGAATTCATGAAAGAAAGCTAGAAAGAGGTGGATTTTAGCCCAACAGAAAAATGTTCTAAATTAGGAATTGATTGACAATTGTATGATTTTCTTCAGGAGTTAGTGACCATACTCTTGTAATGTAGGTGTAGGGACAATTTACTGGAAAATTGACATATTGTTCAATCATTCATACATTCAAATATATGTACTGATTATCCTGTTTGTGTCAAAGAGGAATTAAAAGTTTATTTCCTGCTCCTAAGGAGTTTGCCACAGAATATCTTATAACGCCTTATCTTCAACCTTGCTCCTAATTCCTTCCATTCATTTATTTAATGAGTATCTATTGAACCCCAAAACTCTGGACAGGCACCCTTCTGGGCATTGAGAATATATCAGTGAACAAAACAGATAAAACCCTTGCCCTCGTGGTGCTCACGTTGTAGAGAGAGGGCAGGACCTATTGAATATCTCTTGTCTGTTCTCCATCCCATCAGCCATGACCATCATTCAGGTCTTTCTTTCTCTCACCTCAACCTTTGCAATGGCAATATCTCATACCTTGTCTGCAGATTAATCCTTCTGGAACAATTCTTAATCAACTGCCCTCTGTTGATTTCCTATTGCAGGCAGAAATCAGTACATATATCTTACCTGGCTTCCCAGGCCCTTCATAATCAGGTAGTAATCAACCGTTCAACCCTAGGTCCTGTTATTTGTCTTAACATCCCCTTTGTTCCAGATAACACAAACGTCTCACTTCTCCCTGTGTGTGCCCCATACCCTCTCTCTACATGCACCTTTTGGCTTCTGTTGTTCCCTTTACCTGGAATGATTCTTCTCTACCTCTGAATGTCCAAATTTTACCTATCTTCCAAGCCTTAGATCAAATATCATTGTGTCTACAAGACTTTCCATGATCTGATCAATGAGGTCTTTGTCCTCTGAAGTCCACAGAACTCAACCCACACCTGTTTACAGTCCTTTAACTTCCTAAAGCATATATTCTTTTTCCCAATACCAGAATTTATGTCTGATGCTTTCCGTCAGCCTTTTCTGTGCACACATATATTTCTTAAATGATTGAAGTAGAAGTCTTAGAAGTGAATTCTAGCTTAATTTATACTGTTTACGAAATGTAAAGTGTATTTATTTGTCTTGTTCTGTGCAAAGAAGCATCAATGCATGCTTTCAATAAATTGCTTCACAGTTGGCAAACAGTTTTCTCCTTCTTATTGAACATACATAATGTCTCTATGCATGAAAGGGTAATAAGATAATTTTTCCACCCCTCCATTTTCCTGGTTGATTCACAAAAACCATCCTAGAAGAAGTAAGTCATCTCTGGACAAGTAGGCCACAGGACGGTAAGTGTCACCCCGGGAAACTGTTGAATAATTTATTGGCATGGCATAGACCTAGTTGCACATCTACTCCAAGTTTTTGTCAAAGCAGAAAGTGGGTAGATAGTCCATTATACAGCTTTCTTGCTTTTATCCCTGAGGACATTATTTATTATTTCTTTTTACTTTCTGATTGTTTCTGTCTTTTTATTAGCATATGTAGATCATTCATATTTAAAATGATTATTGATATCATTGATTAATATCTGCCATATTTGTAAATGTTTTCTGTTCATTGTGCTTGTTCTTTGTCTTCCGGTCTTCTTTTGTTGTGTGTATTTTTTGTTTTGCTTTTGCCTTCTGTGGTTTTAATTCTGAAAAATTTTCTCATTCAGATGAAGTGTAGAAATCTGTTTCATTAAGCCCCTTTGCCATCCCCTTTCTAGTATAACTGTCTTAACTATTTCCTCTATATACACCGAGAACTACATTAGACAATATAATTTTTTTCAGCAAACATAATTTAGAAAATTTAAGAAAAGCAAAGTCCATTGTATTTACTCATTTTTACTTCCATACTCCTTCCTTTGACATGTTGTAAGATACATTGTTTTATAATTTATTTTCTGCCTCAATAATTTACTCTAGCGATTGTTGTTGGCAGGTCCATGAAAACTTCTCTTAGGTTTCCTTCATCTGAAAATGTCTTGATTTCTTCATAATTCCTGATGAATATTTTTACCGTACATAAAATTCTGGATTAATATTTTCTTTGAACTCTTGTGGAATATTTTGCTGTTTTTCTCTTACGCTGTGGTTTCTAGTTAGAAATCTATTTTTCTTTCTTTTTTTTTTTTTAAGATTTTATTTATTTATCTGACAGAGAGATCACAAGTAGGCAGAGAGGCAGGCAGAGAGAAAGGAAGAAGCAGGCTCCCCTCTGGGCAGAGAGCCTGATGCGGGGCTCAATCCCAGGACCCTGGGATCATGACCTGAACTGAAAGCAGAGGTTTTATTTAACCCACTGAGCCACCCAGGCACCCTGAGAAATCTATTTTTCAAATAATTTTTCATCTGTAGGTGAGATTAGGCAAGATGTTTCTTTCCATGCAGTTTTTTTTTTAATTTTTTTTCAGTGTACCAAAATGCATTGTTTATGCACCACACCCAGTGCTCCATGCAACACATGCCCTCCATAATACCCACCAGCAGGCTCACTGCCCCCTTCCCTGACTCCCTCCCCTCCCAAACCCTTGGTTTGATTCTCAGAGTCCACAGTCTCCTGAGGACATTATTTTTTTTTTATTTTCAGCATAACAGTATTCATTGTTTTTGCACCACACCCAGTGCTCCATGCAATCCGTGCCCTCTCTAATACCCACCACCTGGTTCCCCCAACCTCTCACCCCCTGCCCCTTCAAAACCCTCAGATTGTTTTTCAGAGTCCATAGTCTCTCATAGTTCACCTCCCCTTCCAATTTCCCTCAACTCCCTTCTCCTCTCCATCTCCCCTTGTCCTCCATGCTATTTGTTTAAAGATTTTTATTTATTTATTTGACAGAGAGAGATCACAAGTAGGTAGAGAGGCAGTCAGAGAGAGAGAGAGGGAAGCAGGCTCCCTGCTGAGCAGAGAGCCCGATGTGGGACTCGATCCCAGGACCCTGAGATCATGACCTGAGCTGAAGGCAGAGGCTTTAACCCACTGAGCCACCCAGGCACCCTCCATGCTATTTGTTATGCTCCACAAATAAGTGAAACTATATGATAATTGACTCTCTCTGCTTGACTTATTTCACTCAGCATAATCTCTTCCAGTCCCATATATGCTGTTACAAAAATTGGGTATTCATCCTTTCTGATGGACCAGAATCTGGACCATAGTGTATGTGGACCACATCTTTTCCTTATCCATTTGTGTATATGGACCACATCTTCCTTATCCATTTGTCCATTGAAGGGCATGTTGGTTCTTTCCACAGTTTGGCGACCATGGCCATTACCCCAAAGATACAGATGTCGTGATAAGAAGGGCCATCTGTACCCCAATGTTTATAGCAGCAATGGCCACGGTCGCCAAACTGTGGAAAGAACTGAGGACATTATTTTTTAAAAAATCAAAGTGTACCTGAGCAGGCCACGTGACAGTGGTTCTTCTCTTGTAGCTTAGCACGTCTGCACCATGTGAAACTGTTTATCTGAAAAATGCCGTAGTCGATGCTTCCATCCTCCAGCTCGGTCTGAGCTGTCGTGTTGTAGTGGCTCTCATAGTATGCCATGCAGATCCCTAGATGGGGAAAAACCAGAAATGCCAATAAAAGAAATACATTTTGTTCTCCAAGTCTGCTCTTAGAGAGATCCTTTACACATGTTACCATAGTGCTGTGGTCCCAGCAGAACTTGGGGGAGGGCGGGGACAGGGCAAGTAGCACACCCATGAGGCACTTCCAAAGTGGCACACCTAGTCAGTGGCTGCACCCAGACTAGGTCAGAAGTCAGGTCTGCCCTTACCATGCCACTAAGGGAGACGTAGTTTTCTCCTTCCCTTGCTGGTGTCATTTGTAGAGGACTCCAGGAGTGAGGACATGAGGGGTAGGGAGGAGGAGAGGTGCCCCAGGGAGCATCATTTGAGACTATGTGGATAGCTAGTACGCATCCTTGGGAGGGGTAGGTAGAGCATGGAACAGCTGGGGACAAGGCAAAGCTGGGGGTTTGGAGAGACTCAGGCATCTCATCAGAGAGACCAAAGGTAGGAAAAGAACAGGAAGAAAGAAATCTCACAGTTTCCAAGGCTAAAGCCCTGGTAATTGTCCAGGCCAGCCCTCGAAAATATTTTTGCCAGTTTACAGCGAGTGTAGACTTTGGGCTCAGTGGCCGTGACCAGACAGCCAATCAGGGCCAAGATGCCAGCAGCCTTCATCCCCAGGTCTGTTGGAGGCAGAACCTGTCAAAGATCAGGAGAACAGGTCAAACAACCTTGCTTTGTCCTGAGTCCTGAGATTAAGTCTATTGCCACTGAGAACTTAAAAATTTGTCATGGTTGTGGGTGGCCCAGCTGAGATGTTTTCTGTTAATTTAATTTTGTATTATTTACATTTGATTTTAATTTTTAAATCTTAAAAGCTGTTTTATTGCTATAATACATTAGTGTCAGATGTACAACAGGGTAATTTGACAAGTCATAAGTTTATCTCTTACGCCATGTTCACCACAAGTGCAGCTACCGTCTGTCACTCCATGCTATTACAGTATCATTGACTATAGCCCCTCTGCTATATCTTTTATTCCTGTGACTCATTCATCCCTTACCTGGAAGCCCGTGTCTCCCTCTCCCCTTCACCCATTTTGCCCATCCCTCCACTTCCTGTTTTTTTTTTAACCGCTTAGAACCAGAAACAAAGTATAGGAATATACAGTATAAAGAAGAATGAGTGCAGGCTCTTAATACTTTCCTACATGGTCACTGTCTAGTAAATGTTATTATGTTCCCTGGGTCAGGCGAGCAAAGAAATGAACCCTCCTTTATTGATGTCCAGTTAGAAACCACAGGGGGGTGATACATCTCCTGAATTCCCATTTTAATTATATGAATAGAAAAAAATAGAATACAAAGACTGAAGCATTCCCTATGCATGGGGGAACATGACCCAGTTTCAACCAGAGATGAAATACACACGGGTCTGCATGGACAACTTTAAGATTTATTATTTGGGGCTTTATTGAAGCAAGAAGGCCTAGCACCTTATCTTTCTTCCATCCTCTTAATACTGTCCCAAATGCAGAAATGTTGTTTCGAAACTATAGTGTTGTGTTGTGAGTGCAGTGTTTCTCTGAGCTCCTTCATCACTATGTCGTGGGCCCGCCTTTTTAAAAGTCATGGTATTCACTGTTGAGCGAGGGGACAGGTGACAATGGGTCATAAGAGGAGGGAAGTGGTGGGAGTAGAGAACCCATAAAGAGACCCCCCCACTGAATTGTTGAAAGTAGTTTCCACTTACAAATTAAGTGTCAGAGAGTTCCATGCCTTGTTGGCTATTGGTTTTCTAGAAGTGCTTCCTCTCTTGAAGCAATGTCTTCCCCACATACAGTAACCTTGCTGGGAGAGGGGTGGAGTGAAATTTCTGATACTGAATGTGATGTTCATACACATTTTCACCCAGCATCATTTTCTGCACCTGCCTAGAAGTTTCTAAAGTTATTTTTTGCTCTCTTAGAGTACACTCTCCAGTGGATAGGTGAGGCTAAAAACAGGGCTGAGTATTCAGAAAGGTGAGAGGAAGAATCATTATGCGGTCTTTAAAGTAACTAAGCAATAAGGTAAATACGTGTCCTGTAGTGTATATAGGATACATACTGGTGAATAGTGAGGGTCACCAAACCAGACCTGCTTTTGTAAGTAAAGTTTTATTGGAACGTTGCTATGCCCATTCGGTAATATAGAGTGCATGGTTCTTTTTCACAGAGTTGAGTGGTTGGATTACAGACCATACAGACCACTAAGTCTAAAATACTTATTATCTGGCCCTTTTTAGGAATGGTCCCTGATGTAAGCAGTAAGTTATATGCCAGGCACTGAGGGGGAGACACAACAGTTTTACTATGCAGACCTTATCAGTTAGGTTGGTTTCCATCCCCTGCCTTAGAATCACACTGGCAGCAAACAAAACAAAACAAGACCTCCCAGCAGTGGTAGCCCCAAGCACCATGTTCGGCGTCCTGCAAGCAAAGGTTGCTGTTGCTGATTCTTTGGGACAGGTGGCTTCATTGGACTACTTTGGGTCTTACCAAAGAGGCAGATTCCTGGTGCCTACCCCAGGGACCCTGCATGAAAGGAATATTCCTTTACTTACTCAATCAGTGATTGGCAGCTCACATGAACTTCCTGCACCCCATGAAGCCATTTCTGATTCTGACAAGACCCAAGTGATCTGTCTTCAACCAGGAATCTTTCTTCAGAGCCTTAGAGAGAGAAGAATTCTTAACTTTTGTTCCCTACTGCCTAGAGATTCTAGAATCCTGTTTCTTGGGACTTGGGTGATAACTACGTTCTGGGCCTTCCTTACCTCTCTTTTTTTTCTTTTTTATTGTCCTCCCCAACAGCCCTCCTCACTATACAACTGCACTAGGGCCTCCCATCCAAGCACAAGCTTCTTTCTCTGGGCAACTGTCTCCAAACAAGTTTGGAGATCCCATTAACATTGAGCACGTACCCCTTGTAGATATATATCAGATTATGAATCACATTCATGTTCTATACTAATGTTACTTAAATTATAAACATACATGAAACCAAGATTTGAAAAAGGATGAGATAGAGATGAAATTAACATTTAAAAATTATATTAATAGCACAAAATGTTTTGTTATAATTTGTTATTATTAATAAAATATCTTAGTGAGATCAGCAACACAACTCAAGATGTAGGAAAGATGGTCAACATCTTTCATCATTAGAGAAATATAAACTGAAACCAAAATGAAATATCACTCACACCTCTTAGAATAACTCAAATCGGGGCAGCTGGGTGGCTCAGTGGGTTAAGCCTCTGCCTTCGGCTCAGATCATGATCTCAGGGTCCTGGGCTCAAGCCCCACATCGGGCTCTCTGCTCAGTGGGGAGCCATTGGAGAGCCTGCTTTCCCCTCCCTCTCTGTCTGCCTCTCTGCCTACTTGTGATTTCTCTTTCTGTCAAATAAATAAATAAATAATCTTTAAAAAAAAAAGAAAAAGAAGAACTTAGATCAATCAATCAAACAGACAGTACGAAATGATGATATAGCTGTTGATCAGTGAGGAGTCTCATTCATCCGTGGCGGAAAGCAGAACTGTGTAGTCACTTTGGAAAACAGTTTGGCAGGTCTGGCTAAATTAAGCATAGACTTTCCAATCACATCAACAATCACACATTGGTTATTTGTCTAAGTGAACAGGAAACTTCTGTTCTCGTGAAAAGTTAACCTCAACAACTACTCATAATCACGGAACACTGGAGGCAACCAGATGTCCTTCAACAGGAGAAACCATAAAAAACTTGCCATATCCATTCAGTGGAATACTACAGCAATAAAAGGAACAAGCTCCCAATTTCCACAACATGGATGAATCTCAAGCTCATTTTACTTAATGAAAGAAACAACACAAAAGACTATAGGGCGCCTGGGTGGCTCAGTGGGTTAAGCAGCTGCCTTCGGCTCAGGTCATGATCTCAGGGTCCTGGGATCGAGTCCCGCATCAGGCTCTCTGCTCAGCGGGGAGCGTGCTTCCTCCTCTCTCTCTGCCTGCCTCTCTGCCTACTTGTAATCTCTCTCTGTCAAATAAATAAATAAAATCTTTAAAAAAAAAAACACAAAAGACTATATTATAGGATTTCATTTATGTGACCTTATGAAACAAGTAAAAACTATGGGATTGAAAACAGATCAGTGTTTGCCAAGGATTAAAGGTGGGGTTGACTACAGAGAGGATGAACAAGGGATATTTTACATCAATGAAACCAGTCTCTATGGTACTGGAGTATCCAATACACGATTCTGTGATTTGGTCAAAACCCACTGAATTGTGCGCCACGTGAACTTTGTTGTATACAAATTTAAAAAAATCAACCAGGATGTTGGGCAATCCCAGGATGTAATGCAGACTGACAAATTTAACTGTATTCTTTTTTTTTTCAATTTATTTATTTTCAGAAAAACGGTATTCATTATTTTTTCACCATACCCAGTGCTCCATGCAAGCCGTGCCCTCTATAATACCCACCACCTGGTACCCCAACCTCCCACCCCCCTGCCACTTCAAACCCCTCAGATTGTTTTTCAGAGTCCATAGTCTCTCATGGTTCACCTCCCCTTCCAATTTACCCAAATTCCCTTCTCCTCTCTAACGCCCCTTGTCCTCCATGCTATTGGTTATGCTCCACAAATAAGTGAAACCATATGATAATTGACTCTCTCTGCTTGACTTATTTCACTCAGCAGAATCTCTTCCAGTCCCATCCATGTTGCTACAAAAGTTGGGTATTCATCCTTTCTGATGGAGGCATAATACTCCATAGTGTATATGGACCACATCTTCCTTATCCATTCATCCGTTGAAGGGCATCTTGGTTCTTTCCATAGTTTGGCGACCATGGCCATTGCTGCTATAAACATTGGGGTACAGATGGCCCTTCTTTTCACGACATCTGTGTCTTTGGGGTAAATACCCAGGAGTGCAATTGCAGGGTCAATCTATACTTTTAACTATATTCTAAATGTGGGAGATAATCTCATTGAAGGGGATGGGAAAACAGTTACTGATCGAGCTAATTTTTGAAAACACCGTTTTCACTGGATATTTCCATCTAAGGACGAAAAGATGTGTATATCAACACTATACTGTTATTAGTAAATTAGCTTCTCAGAGGGGCAAAGGTTAGCAATTCTAAAACTATTTTGCTCATATACTAGGATTAAATAAGTGAGTAAGTAAATTATGGACAATGGGAGCCAGATTTTACACTGTCAGGAAGAAGTTACAAATAAAGAAGAAATCGAGAATGAATCCTGTTGTGCTGGATTAGAGGCAGAGATTATCCATCTATCATCTATCTTCAGATAGATCCACACATGCATACACACATGTACACATACATACATGTACACACACATACCTATAATTTTCCCTATCTTTGATATGTTCAATAGATGTCTCTTCACTCTATCTATTGAATAAATATACATAAATATCTTTTGGCTTTGATAGAAAAATAAACATAGGTTTGTGTGTATACATGACTTAGTATATACATATTTATTTCTTAACTGCATCTTCGGAAAGGACCTAGAAAATGTGACACTCGGTAACAATGAGCACACTCAGAACCTAGATCTTGCTTCTAACACCATTCTCCAAAGAATGAAGCCAGGACATCTTGGAAAATTGGCTGATTTCAGGACTGGGGCATGGAAAATGCAAAATGAGCCTGGGGCATCTTATTAGTGGTAGATATTGAGGAAGCGCTTAAAAAGAGAAAGACGAAGAGGGAGGTGTATTATATCCAAGAGACAGAGGAGCCAAACTGAAAGAACTTTAATGGCCAAAGTTGGAACAATTTGAACAACCAAATAAATAACTATAGTATTGGATTATAACTCAGGAAATAAAATAAATATCTGTGAGTGCATACTGATATAAATAAATGATTGGATTAAATAAATATATGGGGGAAAGGGACAAGTCTTACTTACAGAAGAATTCTAAATAATTTATGTAGATAATTCCCACCCCCCTCCGGGAGAGGAAGACTAATTCTCCCTTTGAATAGGCGCTGCGTTTAATGACTTGCTTCCAACAGACAGAGCATGGAAGAGGGAAAACAGTAACTTTATAGTGGAGAAACCTGACGCACCTCACCTTAGCCAGGGAGGAAGGTTAACCTCATCAGTGAGGAGTCATGTTATGTACCCACTGATAACATGAGATGACAGGGACACTTGACCTCTTTGGTTTTCTTCCCCAACATCTACAAGAACCGTCTGATCATGAGAAAATACGTTAAACCCCAAATGAAAGACATTCTACAAAATACCTCATCAGTACTCTTCAAATGTGCCAAAGTCATGAAAAACAAGACCAAGAAATTGTTACAGGCTGGCAGAGATTAAGAAGAGATGATGATGAAATACAGTGCGGTATCCTGGATTGGACCCTGAAATCGAGAAAGGACAATATTGGAAAACCTGGTGAAATCTGAAAAAAGTTAACACATGGTGCCAATGTTAATTTCTGAGTTTTGACAGACGTGCTGTGGATATGACAGATGTTAATGTCAGAGAAGCTGAGTAAAGGGTATATGGAGAATACCTGCTATCTGGGAAACTTTTCTATAAATCTAAAATTATTCCAAAATACGTTTAAACATCTGCTAGTTCCCATAACTGCTGATAGGCACTTATAACAGAATAGTTGAGCATATCTGAAACACTCGTGTGATATTGTGATTTATAATAAGAAATGTATATTTGGTCTTCATTCCCTTCTGGCACAGAGCTCTTAAAACGTTGGAACTTCCCAAGTGATAAGAGTGACCAATGTGTCTTGATGCTCATAGCAAACCCCTTTCAAACCCCAGTAATGTTTGTGAGTTTATGTTAATGGGGTAACTTTTGGAGAGCACCAAAGGATGGGGCTGGTTTCCACCAGAACCAGCCCTGTGATTAGAGGGCTGGAATTTTCAGTCCCACACCCCTAACCTCCCAGAGGGGAGAGGGTCTGGAGGTGGAGTCCAATTCCCAATGGCCAATGACCTAATTCATTGTGCCTATGTAACAGAGGCTTCATAGAGACCCCAAAAGGATGGGGTTTCAAGAGCTTCAGGGCTGGTGAACAACGGGAGGTGTGGGGAGAGTGGTGTGTTTGGAAAGAGCATGGATTCTGCAACCCTTCCCTCATCAACCCATAGAGCTAGATGCCTAGCTCTATGCATCTCTTCCATCTGACTCTTCCTGAGTTTTATCCTTTTATAATAAACTGTAAACATAAATAAGTGTTTCTCTGAGTTCTCTGAGTTGCTGCAGGAAATGAATCAAACCCAAGGAAGGGAGTCTTTGGAGCTTCCAGTTTATAGCCAGTTGGTTAGAAGCACAGATGAGAGCCTCGTCCTGTGCCTGGTATCTGAGGCGGAGGGCACTTTGTGGGACTGAGCCCTCACCCTGTGGGGTCTGACACTATCTACCTCCAGGTAGTGTCAGACCTGAGTTCAACTGTAGGACACTCGCACAGGGTGTGCTAATCATGGGAGAATTGCTTGGTGGTGTTGGAAAAACACACATACAAACACACATATTGGACTCATTACTATAAACTAAAAATGATTAATTTCTAAATCTGACAACCCTTTTACTACTTTGCCAGTGAAAGCCCCAATAAGCATGTGGCACAAAAGATTTTCGAAATTGCTCTTCTCATTACAAATTATTGCAAAGATTCTACTATTTAAAGACCTCATTTTAATAAAATTAACCATATTAACGACTAATATCATTAACTCTGCTAATATAGTCTGACCTGACTTAATTTTTAATTAAATGTGACCACGTTGGCGACACCCTGTGCCATCTAAACTGCCATAGGTTGCAATAAGCTGACAGGAAGGAATGGATACATGATTCTCAATCCGCTCGTCTGTGGCGGTGGAAAATGAGATGAAGGACCCAAGGACCACCCAGCTCAGGGACATAACGGGTGGGAACTGGCCCTTGGAATTGGAGAGTAACCTCATCTTTATGAGGGGATGGGTCCTTTGAATAAGAAACCAAGACTTTCTCTGAACCTTTTCTCTATTATTTCCCTGAAATAATAAGGAAAGAGGATAAAACAATTTTCTTTCCATTTTTTTTTCCAGCTCATTGTTTTTTGTTGTGTGCGCTTGTTTTTCGAGTTTCTACCGCTATACATAGGGGAGAAATATTTTTTTGAGTAGAAGAAACCATAAGGGTAGGAATGCAAGGTCTGAAATCAGACTGCCAGAGTTTGGACCTGCCAATGACTACTTGTTACTTTGAATTCTCTGTGCCCCAGGGGTGGCATCTGTGAAATAGGTTGATAATGGTGTGTTGTTCAGTAGGGTCACTATGAAGACCAAGTAGGATAATGTTAGAATACTGCCTGACCCATGAGAATTCACAGTGTGCTGGTTATCTTCATCATACCATGGTGAAGAAAATGAATTCTGAGGCAAATGCAACAAGGAGGGTTTGGTAGTTATTTTGATGAAGAAATGTGAGATCATTCTGCATATATCTATCATATATCTATATATATGTATATATGTCATCTATCTATCTGTATCTATATCTATATATATCATATATATATGCTTCATCTATCAGAAAGGTCTAGAGGGATCTTTTGGTTAGAATTCTTAGTCCAAAGCTTCTGGGATCTGAACATCTCCTGTAATTATATGCAAAATGGAGGTATTTGTGTGCATTTTTCTAGGGATAGATTAAATCTGACCAAATTCTCACAGGAATCTGGGGCTTCCAAAATATTAGAATTGTTACTGGAACCGTCACAGCGAAGGTTCCACAGCTCTGCCCTTGGAGCACTCTGCCCTGCCGGGAGACTCTGCCAGGGATGGGATACGAATCCTTGGTCTGTCTTTCATGCCCTGCTTATCTTGAACTGGCTCTTTCTTGTTTTTATTCTTTGACATTTTTGATGTAGGCTGAATGCATAATGGAAATTCTCCAATGTTCCACTCTAGAATTGAGGGGGTAGGGGTTGGTTCGAGACATTAGGATAACTTTGTTTCCTCCATGAAACACACATTTACCATGTTTGGCACTCCAAGAATTTCTTCAATACTTTATGTTGTAACCTTGGGAGAATTTGTTTGTGTGTGTGTGTGTGTGTGTGTGTGTGTGTCTACACACACACACACATGCATACTAACCTTCAGTCTTTCCCACTACATTGTTGCTACTTTTCTCCCGCAAATGCTCACCTATTGGTCAGCCTTTTTTTTGCCATCATCTTTTCAAACCTTCCCCATTTGTACTCTTATATGTCAGCATGTCATGTTGTAGCCATTTCCAATTTTTTTTAAGTCCAAGATAAATGCAGAAACAACTTGCACTGTGGCTGAACTCTCCTTAACTTCTTGAAAGGAAAATGTCTGTGTGGCATGACTTTTTCCATCACTTAATCCAACTACGCACTCCCAGAATAAGGAAAATCAGAAACCTAGCAGACTTACAACGTCTGGCTCCTGTCAGTGGCAAAATGGCTGTTACTGTGGGCCACACAACTGGGGTATGAGGTCCCAGCCACACGACTTCTAGCCTTCGACATATCCCCCTAAAAGAGGACTGTCTCTGCCAGAATCCTGGTCATGTTGCCACTATTACGTGAGAAAGAAGTTTTATGTGAATAATTTTAAGGATCTTGATTCCCTTGCTGTCCTTTATTTATTATATCTGAGGTTTGCAGTCATTTGTAAGCATGTGTTTAAAATTCCAGTTAACGTTTATCTCAATTCTCAATGCTGGCAGGCTCCCGTGGTGAGAACTGTATCGTCGGGTGACCTTTCCAATGTATAATTTAGATCCAGGAAACATCCCAATAACGAATCTGGATTCTTGAAGTTTATAAATGAAAGACAAACTATTTATAAACAAATAATAAAACCAATCAAAATGAGTTTTTTTTTCAAACAGGAAGAAACCCTAGAAATGTTGTACAGTACCTTCTTTTACAGATTAAAAAGTTGAGGACACCGTCTAAAAAATGAAAAGGCAACTTACCAAACTGGAGAAAATATTGCCAATCATATATCTGTTTAGGGGCTAATATATAAGATGTATAAAAATCTCATACAACTCAATAGCACAAAAACAAACAATCCAGTAAAAAGAAAAATGGACAGAGGATCTGAACAGGCATATTTCCATTGAAGACATACAGATGGCCAACAGGTACATGAAAAGATGTCCAATACTACCCTCATCACCAGGGAAATGCGAATCAAAATCACAGTGTGATGTAACTTCATACCTGTTAGAATGATTATTATCGAAAAGACAAGAAATAACAAGTGTCGGTGGGGTCATAGAGAAGAGGAAACTCTCGTGCCCTTTTGGTGGAAATACAAACTGCTACGGCCACTATGGAAAAGAGTATGGAGATCCCTCAGGTTCATCAAGAAATTAAAATGGGAATTCCATATGATTCCACAATTCCACTGCAGGGTATATATCTAAAGAAAATGAAAATACTCCCTTGAGAAGATAGACACGCCCCCATGTTCACTGCAGCCTTATTTACTGTAGCCAGGACATGGAAACAACCTAGGTGTCCATTGATGGATCAATGGATGAAGAAAATGTGCGATGTATAGACACTGAAATATGCTGCAGCCGTAGCAGAGAATGAAATCTTGCCATTTGTGCCAACATGGGTGGATCCTGAGGGCATTATTTTGGGTGAAACAAGTCAGACAGAGAAAGGCAGTACTTGATGATTTTACTTATATGTGGAATCTTAGGAAAAAAAAAAAAGTTCATAGATACAGAGAAGAGCTTGGTGGTTGCCACAGGTAGGCTGTGTGTTGGTGGGGGGGTAGCAAATGGGTGAAGGGGATCCAAAGGCAAAAACTTACCTATAAAACAAGTAAGTCAAAGAGATGTAATGTACAGCCCAGTGACCATAGTTAGTAATATCGTATTGCCTATTTTAAAGTTCCTAAGAGAGTAGATCTTAAAAGCTCTCGTTACAAGAAAAAAATTCTGTAACTATGTGTAGTGACAGATGTTAACTAGACTTATTGTGGACATCATTTGGCAAAAAACATAAATATGAAATCATCATTTTGTGCACCTGAAACCAATATAATCCTGTGTGCCAAATACATCTCGATTAAAGAAAAAGAAAGAAAGAAAGAAAGAAAAAAGGGGGGGAAAAGGCTGAATCCTAAAGTTGCATTTTAACACAGAGCACAAAGTTTGGGTCCAAGGAAACATCCATTAAATGCTTATGGAATGAATATTTGTGATTAAGTGACTTGCCGTAAGAAAGAGACTCCAGGTGCTTGGCACCTAGTAGAACTTATAAATATTGAGTTATTAGGACATATCGATGAAAGCTCAGCTTAAAAATGAAAAGCAATTACCATTTAACCCAGGGACACAACCCTCCCCAAACCAGCCCATCTCCCTGCAGAATACATCGGCAGGGCTCCGACGCTTTCCTGAATATAGCAATCATGTTGCAGAATTCTAAACAAGAATGACCCCCAGCTGCCATCGTCCACTACCGTTTACACAAGCCAATGCACAAGCGTACTTCTGTTCCCCGTGGCTGATCTTGATTAAGGCATTCTGACTCTCAAAGCTGTCCTTTCTTTTCCCCTCTCTTAGTCAGAGCTCCCTGCCCCTCCCAAGCCCCTGAGTGCTCTCTCCGCCTCCCCCCTCCAAGTCTGTTCAGGGAGCGGTGGGTCATAAGCCCGATTTCATGACACCCCCCACCTACCCAGATCTTCATTTCACAGCTACTCCCCATACGCCCAGGGCCCAGGATTTTACACTTTGCCTTATATGTCTTGCTGTTTTGACAAAAAGATAACGCTGGTTGCAAATCTGGAGAGATTTTCACAGTAGAGTTTGTGGTTGCAAAGGAAGAGTCGATGATCCAAGATTGCATGGAAATTCCACTTGCTAACCCAGATGTGGTAATAATATTTGATATTAACTCAACCAAGCATCCCATGGATGTTAAAAATCACGGGCACTTCTAGGGAGTTATTATTTCTCATTTTGTTTGAGGATTTGGGGAAACTCTTATTTATTTTATTTTCTATATTTTTCCTTTGACTGGTAACCTGGTTTGTGGAGACTTTGAACTTCCCTTCTCCAGTTTCTGTGCAATCCATGCATTTTTTTTCCTGGCCGTTAGCATCTCCAGCAACTGGTGGGAGAAGAAAGGCAAGAGAGAAGTTCAAATGGGCCAGTTTGTCTTGAAGGCAGCTCTTGTAAAAGATTTCAGGGAAGAAAAATGTTAAAACGATTGGTAAAAATGAGGTTTGGGGTTTCTGTGGATTTAAGCTGGTATGCCTTTCCTGTGTCCTACTAGAAAGGATAATTAGATTTAATTTGGATTTTGGCGTCAAGAGACCAGCAACTAGCTTTGGGATTATTACAGGCTCTTTTAGGAGGTTAATTGAAGATACTTACTTGGGCCAAGGGAGAATCTGGTCCTTTATGTTTCCAAGACACTCTTCTTTGTAACTAATTGCTATAAAAGATGAAACTATGCTTTCATCTGCTAAAAAATTAGTGCAGCTTCATTTTTTTCCACATTTAAAAAAGTACCGTGACATTTTTGCCAAACAATGCTTTCCCTTTTGAGAGATTTTGATGGCTCAGGTTTGTTTCACATCCCCCTTTATCTGCTTAGAAATAGACGATGTCTATGATAACGCAAAGCCTCGTTCAAGAGAAAGCAAAGGAGATAGTTGCAAGTCCAGAATTTTGTGGTATTTGGAAAAGCCAAGTTTTTTAAATGTGAGAATGTTTTGAAGTGCTGAATTTACTTAGAAAACCGCAAGGCCTCAATTTGCATATAGGCATCTCGACTCCACGTCCTGGTGCCCTGGGTCCTGGAGAGAAACCAGGGGCCGTTGGCTGTGACTCTGCGAGAGAGAGTAGGGCTGGAGCCTGGCCCCAGGCTCCGTTTCCATAACCTCAGGGCAAGGTGAGGAAGCGCTCAGCTGTCTGAAGCGGCCACAGAATGTGAAATGGAAAATCTAAAGCTGGCTTTGCCCCCGCCCCTGAGGAAAATATGCAGAGAGCGCAGAGAGTCATTGCCCCGAGGGAATATTCCTTGCGTGGAGACAAAGTCCAAGAGTGTCTTTATTTTGGGGGTCTAAAATAAGTTCACGAAGTCAGGCAAGGAAGATGAGCTGAAGACAGATTTTTTGTTCAACTTCTTTGCACGTGTCAGAGGCCCAGGCACGTCACTTTGTGTGTCACGGGTATGCAACAACTCTTACTTTCCTTTCGTTTTTGGACTTGGGTTATTAAAGATCTGGAGAATTCTAAAATGTTGCTTTTCAGATACCATCGATAATCCCAAGAAGGTATGAATTTGAAGGGATTCTCTGCCATACAAGTCTCTATGGGGGGAAATGTATGTTAATGTGGTTTGGTTTCCTTTTAGGGCCAACGGCGCGTGCAGTGCATAACCCATAAAAATACATATTCAGCAGTTCTGGAGGTTTTTTCTTAGAACCCTGCTCGGAGACAAAAGGACAAATGGTTTGGTGTCAGGAACTGTACAGAGGAACAATGCGAATAATGTTTTTACTTCAGTTTGTACCAGTCTTTGTCTTCGTGGGGGAAAAAAATTCTATTAGCTTTCTTTTATGACAGCCAGCAGGGTGTCATTGGGGTGGGAACAAGATCTTGAGAGTTTTAAGGACCGGGGACTCCAAGAGCCTAAGTAAGTCCAGGAGCTTTGTCAGAACTAACTGCTCCCTTTGCCTCGTAAAACTGCTATCTCCATCCATCTATGTTTGTTTTTCTCCTGCTTTTCAATTTGCTTAATGGACTTCAGCTGAAGACTTTCTTCAATGTCTGAAGAAAGTCAAGTCTAATAAACCCCTAAGGACTTCGCAAGCAGAGCTCAGCACTTTTGGATTATTTTGTCTGAATTTCGTCTGCAGGAACAATGGCCGTGGAGCACCCTGGGCCTAACCCCAGAGATTTGGAGCCTGGGAAGCAATCAGCCAGAGAAGTCAGGCTTCCTTGCTCTCTGCTCTCCTTCTCCGCTGTGTTCTTCTCCCTCTTCCTGTCTCCCTTGGGCTGTCTCTGCCTCTTTCGGTCCTTTGTCCTCCTCCTCCTCTTCTTTTTAATGCTGTTTTGTTTTAATTTTTAAAGATTTATTAACTTGAGAGAGAGAGAGAGAGAGCAGGAATGCGAGGGGCAGAGGGAAAGGGAGAGAGTGTCTCAAGCAGACTCGGAGCCGAGCACAGAGCCTGACTCTGGGCTCCATCTTACCATCCTGACATCATGACCCGACCAGAAAGCGAGACTCGGAAGCCACTGAGCCACCCAGGCGCCCCCTTTTTGGTGCTGTTTTATCTCCAGTCTCCTCTCATTTACTTTTTCCATGCATTCTTCGATGTCTTCCTAAGCCAGAAAGTGGTATAGCCAACGATTCAGCTCACTATACCAAGTGCTGTAAGGGTTCAGTGTGACTGGTGTCACAGGAAGCTAGTAGACTGGTCAAAACGAGCATGGTGGGGACGGAGAAAGGAAAAATACCATTGGTTGGGGGAGCAGCGAAAACTAAGCTGAGAGAAGTAGGATTATCTGATGTTGGTGGAAGATTTTGATGGCAAGACTGAAGGCTGAAGAGTCTGATGTTCTCGAGTTCCGTATTCTGATCACCTTAAGCAGAAACAATTCACTAACTGGTTAAACATCCAGATAATTGGGTTTAGAAATCAGGCCTGCTAGGGGGCGCCTGGGTGGCTCAGTGGGTTGAGCCGCTGCCTTCAGCTCAGGTCATGATCTAAGGGTCCTGGGATCGAGCCCCGCATCGGGCTCCTTGCTCGGCGGGGAGCCTGCTTCTCTCTCTGCCTGCTTGTGATCTCTGTCTCTCTCTCTCTCTGTCAAATAAATAAATAAATAACCTTAAAAAAAAAAAAAAAGAAAGAAAGAAATCAGGCCTGCTGAATCAACATTTCTGGCCCAGGGCCCAGCAATCTGTATTTCCAGTAAATACTTCACGTGGTTCATTAGTAGTTTGCAGACTTGCTGACTGAAGCATTACGGAGCCTCGAAATCCATGAATTAAAACATTCTTTTATTTTAAAGCTTTCTTCTGATGTTTACTCTTTTAAAAACAGCGTATTTTAAGAGGTGAAGATAATTATTTTACATTTATTATATTTATCAACACATTTGGGCTACTTCCTGCTGCCTTTTTTGTACCATGTTCTTTTCTTTGGCTTTTTAAATTTTTAAATTTTTTTCATTTTCCTGATAGCTGTTGAATTGTTAAAGCTTTTTGGCCGTAGTGGGGTTGGAGATGGTCAGGATCTACTTTTCTGCCCTCTACGTTTGCTGGAATAGTATAGCTTATAATCTTTCCTCCTTAGGCAAAATTTGGTTTTAATGTATATATTTTATTTTCTATTTCCATAATGATATCTAAAGTTTAACAGTGCCTCTGTCCTCCTCCAAACACAAGGGCTATTAGTAGGTTGGCTTGCTTTGCATACTTTCCATCTTGTCCCCTGATCTTCATGTTATTGCCATCTGGAATTTCCGAACCACCTCTTTAAAAGCATAATACAATCAATTATGGATATTTAGCTCCCAGCAGTTTGCTATACCAACATATTTACAAACACTTCTCTTGCTAATTATTATATTCCTTAAAAATTCAGGAAGGCTCTGTAGGTAGTCAACTTTCTAAACTTTAATATTTGAAAATGACTTTATCTGGCCCTCATGACTGAAGATCTCTCATCCTGGTATTACTGATGGTTACTTTCTCCAGCCCTTTGAAGATATCATGCCACTGTCTTTTGATATCTACTATTGGTGAAAGTGTTTGCTATTACCTATGACGGATGAGCTTTAACGTCTCCATGATTTTGCCTCTTGATGCTCAGGCTCTCATCTGAGTTCACATGGTATCAAATTAAATTTGGCTTTAAAATATACATAAATATCTATTTAAAGATTTTATTTTTTTATTTATATAATTTATTATATTTTCTTATTTTTTATATATTCATATATATCTTTAGGGGAAGTCAATTTCAAAGTAGTATATGTAGGCAGGAAGAAGTTACAAAAGCATTAAGGTATTTTGAGCTATGGGAACATTACAGATCAGAGTAAATGCGGGAGACAGGATGAGAGACAGTTTGGGAGCATAGCGCTGGAACCAAGACCAAGACAGGCTTTGATTTGAAACGCAGCTCCTTTTCTTGCTTCTCGCACAAGTTTGGGCTCTCTGTGCCTCAGTTTCCTCATCTATAAGATGGGGAGAAAAGTAGAATCATCTCTATAGAGTTGTGGGAAGGATCAAGTGAGTCAATCCATGTGATGTGTCCAGATACTTTCTGGCATGTAGTAAGTGCTCGGGGAAGACCAGCCAATATGATCAGAACTGTAAAGTTTATTGAATTGGCAGATTTGAAGAGGATAATAGGCTTTCAGATGTGTAGGAACTGATATGTCTGTTAAAAAGAGTCAGCCTTTCTGTGATGGTTGATTTTATGTGTCAACTTGGCTGGGCCATGGGGTACCCAGACACTTGATCAAACATTATTCTGGGTGTGAGCACATTTCTGGATGTGGTTAACATTTGAACTGGTGGACTGAGCATAGCAGATGCCCCTCCCTGGTGTGGGTGGACTTCATCCACATTGAAGACCTGACTAGAACAGAAGAGAGAACTCCTCTTGCCTAACCACCTTGCATCAGGACATCAGTCTTTTCCTGCCTTCAGACTTAAAACATCAGTTCTTGGGCCCCAGGCCTGCTGGTCTTTGGACTAGAACTTATGCCATAGTCTCTCCTGGGCCTCCAGGTTGTTGACTGCAGATCTTGGGACTAAGCCTCCATAACTGCATAAACCAATTCCTTATTTTTTAGACATCCCCTATTAATTCTGTTTCCCTGGAGAACCCTAATACACTCTTTCTCTTCTACCTGGGTTTTGTGTGTATGTAGGTGTGTGGTAAGTTTGTGACTTGTTTTACCTTCAGTCCTGAATTTTGACCACGCTGATGTTGAAAAGACATTAACTTCAATGCTTGTAGACCAGATGACAATATCTTGCAGAAATGGAACCCACACAATTACAAAGAGTTCATTTTGTTTGCAGTATCTTCTCTTCCATCACCTAATTTCAGACTTTGTATGAAGTAGTGAGGGTCTGAGTCCTTCCAAGCCTGTTCTTCCTGACACTGGATCTGCTCCTCATATGTTCTCCTCCTCCTGAACTCTTCCATCTTGGTGTCTGGACACAGGGAGTCTAGACTTTTTATGCTGTCATACATTTGCAAAATCCTAAAAGTACACCTTGCCTTTGGGGACATGAGGATTGCTTGGTGGCTGCCTTCACCTCATAGGAATGAGGCTCCTCCACCTTTGCCCTTCTCCAGACTTCGGCGCCATGTCCCCAAGAAAATGTTGGGAGTAAACAAATCCTTCCTCTACTGTAATTATTCAATTCCACAATATTTGTTCTTTCCAAAATATGCTTCTGTTTCTTACTGACTCTTTCACTTTTATTTTACTTCACACCAAAGCTTCTTAACCTTTTTGGAGTTGTCTCTTCAGAATCTGATGAAAACCATGGCCCTGGGACAATGTATATTCACACATAAACATGCATATACGTACAGGGAATTCACCCCCAAGCCTCCATGTAGACCTGCCTTAAGAATCCCCACACTAGATGGCTGTCAAAACACTTCTAACTTGGCAGATCCTGGTTCATTTCTGCATTTCCAAGGAAGCTGGAGTCCTTCCACTGCCGTGTACTCTCCTGCCCAAGTGGGTTATAAATAAGAACCCGAGGTGTCTGTTTCAATGTGTGGAAAATATTTCATTGCCAATTATATACTAACTGAAAAAGGCCAGAAATAGATTTTTTGAAAGAGAAAATACATTTGTCATCTGATTTCTCAAGGAACTATTTCACCAATGGACAGATAAATGTGCTGAACTTAACACATCTTCATCATGGATTCTATTATTTCAAAGAGAAACTCAGACTTACTCAAAATCCTAATAATACAGTGTTCCCATGAAAAACACACAGAAAGCTTACTTTTGTGGCATTTCCTTATTTTCCTTCGGAAGGCATAAGTTTTGAATATTTGATGTTCTCATGTCAATATGCTCTTTGAAATGGGTAGATTTTGACTCCTCGTTAAGAACATTGTTTTCCTTATGGACATTGGGGAGGGTATGTGCTTTTGGGTAAATTGGAAGGGGAGGTGAACCATGAGAGACTATGGACTCTGAAAAACAGTCTGAGGGGTTTGAAGTGGCGGGGGGGTGGGAGGTTGGGGTACCAGGTGGTGGGTATTATAGAGGGCACAGCTTGCATGGAGCACTGGGTGTGGTGAAAAAATAATGAATACTGTTTTTCTGAAAATAAATAAATTGGAAAAAAAAAAAAAAAAGAACATTGTTTTCCTAGATACATGAAGTCATTTTATCTCAGCTGTTTTCCTCCAAATGTTTTATAGTAATACACATTTCTAGAGGAATCCATTAATTTGAAATAAACTTGGACAAGGAGTTGATGGGAGTTACATTTATTAATTTCATTTCCTTTGCTCTCTTGTGTTCTCTGGAGCGGAGGCTCAGAAATCTGACCACCATATTTGTGATAGATGCTGGTATAAAGAATGCTGGGATCGTAGTCATTCCCTGTGGTCAGATGTCACTGAGTCTGGAGATAGACAATGATGGTTGATGAGAATCTCAAAGACAATATCCTTATCCGGGCAGCACAGAGCTTGCCTAAGTAGAATCATCTAGTAGTGGACTTTCACCACCACCTCCTCCTCCATAGCATCCTCATTCCATCTCCACGGACCTAGAAGGGTCCAGCATCTGCTTGCTGTCCTAGGCCACCTTTGCCATAACCTCTCGCCCAGACCCACAAGCCTTGGCAGAAACACATTCTTCCATTCTTTATCTATGCCTAAACTCTGTTGACATCTGAATACCTCCGCCTTCCTCCAATGCTCATTCTCTGCTCTTTTAATCATGGTTCACTGGACTTGGTCCCTCTCCAATGAAGTATTTGCATTTCAACATGGGTCTTCTGTGATTCAACCTTAAAGAGGAGACCCGTATTGTGAATTGGAGGCCCCCAGCTGGAGTGGTACAGAGGTTTGAATTACAAAAGAACTCTGATTACTTCACACAGAGAAAGGTAGGGCCTTTGGTGCCATTTACTAAGGACTCAACTTCCTGACCAATGTTTTCTTAGTCCTCATTAGAAGTCAACCAAACTACTGTTTTCAGATCCCCTGAAAAGTGATCTGGGTGGGCGATGCATTTGCTATCGATGATTACAGGAGACACACAGAGCCGAGCATTTTAGGAGGAAGTTCTCTTGGACAGAAGGGCCTGTCTTAGAGTGATGGACAAATGCTATCGATCCCCAGTGCCCAGGAGAACATCTTCATGTTTCCGGAATAAAAGCTGGATTTTTGTGTCCAACCATAGCTAAACTGATAAATGTGCCAGCCAGAGATTTCTGGGGAATGCAGAGAAAGATAGCCAGTGCTGGGAATTTTCCGTCTCTTCCTAATACATGTCCTCTCCTGACGTAACTCTTGTACCAGCTTTCTCTGAGAACTATTTGGGAAGGAAGTCCTGTTTAAAAATGGTCTCTAACCTGTTTTATGGAAAAAGGGACATATCCATGGAATAATCAACATTTTTATGTAATCAAAGATACCATGACTATGTATATCTTATAGAAAGTTCCAGAAAATTCTATAAAATTCTGTTAAAATTCAAGAGGCTTGGTTTTTAAGGTTTGGTTTTGTTTTGTTATTTAAAGTCAGTAAAGAGGCCTCTAAGCCCCGTTTCTTCTATTACTTCAGGTGAATCTCCGAGTCTCCTATTGCTCTTTCCAAAGGGAAAAAAAAAAGCATTTTATTTTCTGCGAACCTGTTATGAAAATCCTTGGATCTCGCAGGAGTGGAAAGCCACTTTGGTGGGAAATCTGTGAGTTTTCTGTTTCCTCACTGTTTGTGAGGAAGGACTGCGTAGTCTTCCCAGACAGCAAGTCACAATTTGCATTTTAGAATCATAAACAAAACAAGTACAGAAATGGAGATGGGTCCCAGGACTAGGGAACAAAAACAACACACTCCTAAACACACACACACACACACACACACACACCCCATGAGGGTAAGTCAGGCTAAGTACTCTACTTGGCTCATTGCAAAGATTTATGACCATTGTTCGCTGCTTTGAAAACTGATGCTCGGGAGCCTGGAACGCTGGTCCTTTCCTCGTCAGTTAACCAGCACGCACTCCCCAGTGCTGGTTGTTTTCAAGTGAGCAGAGCAAGTAGTCTCATCCCTGTTGCTGCTCCAAAGACATTTTGCACATGTTTTTTTAATAAAACGACACCATGTAACTTGCTGGGTCAATAGCGGAGCAGAAAAAAAACATTTCACTTGGCAAACCCAGTGACCAAGACTCCAGATTGCCTTAGAGGCAAAGGGAAGTAGGGTTCATTCTAATTAGACTACTTGTACTCTCTAAACACTTTCCTTAATTTCTTTAATTTGCTGAAGCTTGTGTTCTCGTCCTCTAGGCTTTCTCTGTGTTCTCTCATTGACAACAGGAGTATTTTTCAGCATAAGTACGAATTCCACATTTATAGGCGCAAAGATAAGGAAAGAGGGATCAGTGTGATACCTCTGGGTAAAGTCATTTCTGTGTCAGGTAGAAAATTAATGGATACTTGCCCAACAGGGCACAACTCAAAGGCTCTGGAATTTCCTAGTATTTCAAGCATATGATAAGGGCAGAGTAGTGTCCTTTCTTTCTAAGGCCACTCAAAGAAATCAAGATGACCCCCTTCTGGTCAGCGTGCCCTGGCTACTGCACAGCCTTGGGTGAGACAGAGAGAGCATTCCTGGGTGCTGGTGACCTCTCTCTGTCTTTATCTGTGTCATTCAATCTGCCGCATTTCCATACATACATTTAATTGTGAAATACAGAAATAATAGGAGTTTTGTCCTTCAGTCTCGTGCAGGCCGTGTGCGTATGTTGACTATTGCTGGGGGAGTGCTTAGGCACACACATAGCACACAGAAGTGCATTCCCAACAGTCCATGAGCCTCTGCTCCGCACTTTGTAGACAAAGTTGGCCCTGGATAACCCCACAAACTTCCAGGGCACTCTAGGTTGCCACAGAATTTGTATTTTCGAAAACGCTCTTCTAGACTTTCTATCTTTTGCTTTCTAGATCACATACATACACGCACAAATGTGTATCTTTGACTCAACTTGATCAGACCCAGCAAAAATTAGAAACAATCCAAGCACCTGTTTTTTGGAGCTACCGCAGGGACGAAGGTGCAAGCGTGTGAAGGACAGAAGACGGGGATTCAGCAGGACCGAAATGTGCAGGGACAGGGGGAGACGAGGTGGGTTTTAACGAGTTTCTAATGAGGTCTTTAAAAAAAAAAAAAAAAAAAAAGCTATGTGAGAGGAGATTAAAAACAGGTTTAGTGATTCTTTGTGTTGTTTCCCGCTTCTGCCACTGATGTTCCTTAATGGAAAGCTGACATGGGGAAGGAACGGAAAGAACTCAGGGTCAACTGTCTGAACACAAGAGGGGCCTGTTTGGTGGCTCTGCACCGCGGTGTCCTCCTCTGTGAGAAGGGCTAGTGTCACCATGAGATGGCGGCTGGGCACACTGTGCTCTGCCATTCTCTTGAGGGCATCTTACTCATCTCTGTACCTTAGCGCCATGCCCCTAACTAGTAGACTCTAGATGAAGGCCGAAGGCATGGGCCCCCACCTTTCCTGAGCCTGTGCTCAGGACACGGCTCTCAGGGGTCCTTCCATGGTACAGCCACGTGCAGGGAAGACTGGGGATTGTTGGCAGGACCTGCTGTGCCCTCGGTGCGCCCTGGGCTGGTCCCCAACAGCCAGCCACTGGCCCATGAGTTGGAGAACAGAAGTGGGTCTCCAGGTGTGGGTCCATCGGCAGCCTTTGAGAAGAAAGCGAGATGATGGGAACATGGCTTTCCTCTGCTCCCTGTCTCTCCCACTCTGGGCAGGCTGTATGGCTGCAGGTTCAGACCTCTGTCCTTGCTAAGCCTGGGTGACTGTGGCGCCTCTAGGTAGACCCTGCAAACCTGAGAAGTCCTAGGAATGGTGAGCATTTGAGTGTCACTCAATGACTAGGGCCCATTTTTATGAAATCCTTGATAGCACAACTGCTACCTCTCAGTGGAGCATCTGGAGAATTCTAGAAACCCTCAGGCCCCTATACGGTTCTTCTTTTTTCCATCTTGCTCTTCTTCATTTCTGAAAATCTCCTTTATTTCCATCTGCTGTGAGGTAGGTGCAAGATCTCCAAAATAAACCATGGCAATGACAGTGGGGACTTTGCATATAAGTGTAGGGCAAGTGGGACATGTGTGAGGCTGATGGCAAGAGTGGGGTCTTCACAAGGCCAGCACCCTCAACAATGAATAGTTGGTGTGATAGTTGGGAACTTTCAAGTGGGAAGGAGTCTGGGTAGAGAGGCAGGTGGAGAGAGGAAGAGTCTGGTCAGCACAGAGGAGGGACAGGTTTGCACCAGTATGTTCTCCCAGCAAGGTATGAACTTATTCACTAGAAGAAAAAGTAATATTGTCCTAGAGGTCTTAGGGTTCCCTTGATGAGGCAATGGGACTTCTCTCCACCAGCGTATCCAAAAGCATTACCTTAAAAGGAGTGATGGTAGAAATAGGGTTGAGGGGAGTGAGTATGTCATGACGTGCCATATTCCTACCCCAATTCCATCACAATTGCCCTTGGTGTCCAGGCACCGATTTGGCCCACCCTTCACACTTAAGATCAACCCCATATCTTAGACCTGAATATGTCTAGAGGTTTCATGAGGGAGCATCACTGTCATATCTCTGGCATTTGGACCAAATTTGGGATAAGCCAGGCTATTTTCTACTGATAATATGACCCCAAAATGGAAGAGAAAAGCACCCAATCACAACAGCTTCTTGTTATGTTATCAAATACAAAATAGATCGAAGGAACACAGATAATGGGATACAGAGCAAATTTGTCTGGGTTCTTGGTGGAGGGGTGAAGAAAGAGGAGGTTGGTGAACAGAAAAGTGAGGATTTTAAGAGTCCTCCATGGAAGCCAGCAACAGAGGAAGAGCAGTGGCTGGTCCTGAGGACAGCAAGGGCTGAGTGGGCGAGGAGAAGGCTGTGGATTTTGCTCATCCGTCTTCAGCAAGAAAAAGGATCAGGTACTGTGTATTCAGTCTTGCAATTTTCACTTAATTACATAACATCAATTTTTCTTTTTTTTTTTTTAAAGATTTTATTTATTTATTTGACAGAGAGAGATCACAAGTAGACCGAGAGACAGGCAGAGAGAGAGAGAGAGAGGAAAGCAGGCTCCCCTTGAGCAGAGAGCCTGATGCGGGACTTCATCCCAGGACCCCGAGATCATGGCCTGAGCCGAAGGCAGCAGCTTAACCCACTGAGCCACCCAGGTGCCCACATCAGTTTTTCTATATGACTCTGAATATTCTTCTACAACCTGTTTGGTAATGGTCACATTTTATTTTATTTTATAGATTTGCAGTCATTCATTAACCAAGCTCTCATATTCAGACAGCTGTGTTTTGACTCCTCCTTTTTGATTTTGACAATAAAATGTTCAAATGGACGTTTGTGAATGCACATTTGATAATACGCCTTTATTATTTTTTGCTAATTTGCTAACAGAATAGGTCATTCCAAGTGCTTTTTAGAGGCTTAGTAAAAGATTCATTATGAATGTTCAGGCATGGCTATTTATAAATTAATGATATTTCTGGAATTTAAATCTTATTCTAAATAGCATAATTATTGAAAAATAAAATAAAAAGGTTATTCTGCTCAATATCTTCTGAATGCATACTCTTCCCCCCTGCCCTTTCTTTTGGAAATTAAGGGTTTGGGTGGATATTGTGTGTTTGTGTGATGTTCTCTAACAATTGTTACCTTCAATCACTTAGGGATGCATTTCCTACAAAGTAATACAGATTTAAGTTACCTTAGATAAACAGGGTTTTGTTTCCATTCTATAACCAGAAACTTATAGTTGTGAGGGCCAACCATGTTGAAGCTAAAGCCTTGCAACCCCTTAACTTTCTCTCAAAATCACAATATGGCTACCACTGCTCCAGGCTTCACACCCTCATTCGAGATGGGAAGGAATGAAGAAGTGGTAGCAACCTCTTCTTTGAACTTTTTTTGAAACATCCTATACATAACTTTTATTTCTTTTTTAAACAACTTTAGTGAGGCATAATTGCTACACAAAGAACTGTACATATGTGACACGTACAACTTGCTGAGAATGGATGTATGTGTGCATACTGATACCATCCCCACGATCCAGACAGGCATATCCAGCACTTCCCAGAGTTTCCTGGAGTTCCTTTGTACTTTTCACTCGTTTGTGTCTTCTTTTGTTTGTGGTAAGAGCACTTAAAACATGAGACCTAGCCACTTAACACATTTCAAAGTATACAATTCTTTATGGTTAACTCTAGGCATGATGTTGTACAGCAGAGCTCTAGAACTTACTCATCCAGCAAAACTGAAACAAAGTACATCTCCAGTAGGTAACCTTACAGAAATAGAGATCATGAATTGCCTAATAAAGAATGCAAACCTCTTCTTACCGCTCTTTTGCAAATTCACGTCACGTGGGCACCTGTCTGCAGGTGTGGAAGGTGAGTATTGAGTTTTTTTCAGTTTTTAGGGTGGAAACGAATAAGGAAGAAGAACTTCACAAATGGTTTTGGGCCAGCCAGCCGAGTACTGCCATATTCACACCATGGCTGTGTGTTCTTCTTTTATGGATACCTATTCATGTCTTTCATCCATTATTCTCTCTGTATATGTGTTTTACTTTACATCTATTGCTCCTTTTTTCCTATGGTTTCTGCCTCTTATGTCATGCTTTAAAAAATCCTTCCCTTCACATAAAACAACTCTATAAACAGTCAGGTATATTTTCTTTTTTTAATGATTTTATATTAAATACTTACTTCTTAAATCCGTTTGGGATTACTTTTGGTATAAACCATGGGGGTAAATTTCTAACTTACTATTTGCTAAAGAGTTAACCAATTATACCTGAATAACTTAATAATCACCTATGTGTTCCCCACCAAATGTAGCTTTATCATATAGTGTTGAATTTTGAGGTCTGTCCTACACTTTCTAAACATTGATTTCTTTGCCCGTTCTGGTTCTAAAGCCATATCTGTGTAACTCCTGTAGCTTTATAATCTATTTTAGTACCTGGCTCTGCACATCTACTTTTTTGTCTTCTGAAATCCTTTATTGTATTTTCTCATCTGTTTAGAGTTCCTCGTTAAGGTATGAGATTGGATTATGATCAGTTTCATTAGGTCCCTTTGAGCACCTGGGAACCTTGGAACATTGTCAGCTCTTGCGGCATTGGATGCTGTGGGTTAAGAAGTCATTCCTGAACCCTCCGGAAAGCAAGCATTTTTACAAAGTTGATGTGACAGGTGATTTTGGTGAACTGTTTCCAGAGAAGGTGGGCCTAGAGATTCAGGAAAGCATCTAGGAAATGTTGATGGGTCGTTTGCATCATGGATGCATACCAGAGCTTTTCCCAGAGAAGAATCCTTCCTTCCTTCAATTTTTTCCCTGAAAATTCTAAGATCCCCAGCATTGCAGTCTCGTAGAGAGCATAGCCAGAAGGACACACATACTGGAAGACAGAAATTAATGTCAGCAGCTGTCGATACTTTTCCTCCTGTGGATTCTTTTGCCTTAAAGGAGTCTCTATTTTTAGTATGGGACGAAGGGTATTTATAGCCCCGGTTTCTCTGAGCTCAGACTCCATGCCAGGTATGTGGTTCAGACAATGAGAGAACCCGCCTGATGAAGTGCCCTACATCGCGGGGCCCCAGGCAATTTTTCTCTTGACATATTCGAGGTGGCTTCCCTGCTCCATTCCATCACTGCGATCCATGTGCCAAATTCCTGGGCTTGACACATGTAAAGAGATAATTCACACGATCCCCAGCTTGTTTTTGACTCTGTTTAAAAAAACGCAATAAAACTTTACAGTACGACCAGCATGACTCAATGTTGTTTCTGGATTTCAAAATATTGAGGTTAGATGTGCTAATGATTTGCTCTGGAGCTGCTTTTACAAGGCCAGCCAGAGCCCCTCTTGCCAGCACATCTGAAAAAGGAATGGCAGTGTGTTCCCCACACAATCTCTCCCCCATCCCCTCTCCTCTCCTCTCCCCCGACCAAGGCGCTCCATGGCCATGTCCCCAGCTAGTGCATGGCCACGGGAGTGAGGATCGCCTCTGACTTAGCAACCACCGCCTCTAGGTCCGAAATAAAAACAAAACCCCATTCCCAGTAAGCTGTTTCTGTCTTTCCAATACAGTGGGAAGCAATGGAGAATGTGCCTTTTCCCTAAAAGCCTCTGGATGGAGGGGAGTTTTCCCCAAAGATCTAAATACCTCTCATTCTCCCAACACAGATAGCTATCTGATTCGATTCCTTGCTTGCTCTTTTATTATCTCATTTACCTTAAGGGCAGGCAAGGTCAAAAGGACTGAACTGGGTTGCTAGAAAATAATCCCCTTGTTTTGACAAGAAAAGTCTTGGCTTCACTGAGAGTTTTATTTTCTACAAATGCTGTAGTGTTGATCTCACAGAGAGGGACTATTATAGGGGCCCGGAGTTCACCTATTCTTTTAAATAAAGCCTTTTATTTATGGAGAGAGTCTTGTGGCATGTCTGAACCCTGCTGTTAAATTTTTCTTCCTTCCCTTTTTTTCCCCCCGACAACTGTAGAGAGAGAGGACTTTGTTTCATACCTTCGAGAGTATTTACTCAACTTGCTTAAGAGCTGGGTTTAGCTAGGACAGCTCACATTAATGCTGATGAAATTTACTTGTCTAAAACCCTTGGTAAAAGCCCCACTCATCCCTTTGAGGCTTTCTGTGTGCCTGTTCATTTGAAAACTCTTGTTTACAACTCCTTATTCCTCTTTTTTTTTTTTTTTTTTACAACTCCTGCTAGTTTGACCTTCTTTGGACTTCAGGAGTGGGATAACAGGAGAGTGGGGAGGGTTCTAGAATCATGCCAGTTGAATGACTACCTCCCCGTGCTACTGTGGCTTGTCTGCGAGGCACTTGCACAATCTCAGGAAGCAGCTTTCTCTATCTTAATATTTTGCCCAAGATCTTTTGTAAATGCTCCTGTTTACAAACAAGCTTCTGTGGGCTTGAATAATCTGAATTCTGGTACTTTCTTTGAAACAAGCTTTGAACGATATTGAACGAGGCCGAGTGGATGACACATTCCTTAGGCTGACAACCCACCCGTGGGATGCACGGTTTCCTAACTGGGTAATTACACCGGCGGATGAGAGGCTGGCATTGATGCCTGAAATCTTTTCCTTCATTGATCATTTTAAAATCCCATGAGTCACACCAACCCCTCCTGGTGTGATTCAGAATATTGACAACATGCCAACTCACTTCAGGTAACAAGTCCTCATCATGCCCCCCCCCACCGCCACCCCACCCCATGTAGGGAAATTGAATCACATGAACCACCGCACCCCATCGCCACCTCCCACCTCCACTGTCTGGGTTTCTCCCTCTCTTCCCCTCCATCTCCCTGAAACAGAGAACTGGTAAAGGAAGTAAGGTCTGCCATATGTCAAAATTTGACTTTACCTTCATTGAAGTCAGTGCCCGAGGAAGGAAATGAGCATCTTTGGCAGGCAGCTAATGGAAAGGGTATTAAATAGAGTGTCACAGAATGAGACTTTCCCAAGGGACGTGGGGTAGGCCTCTCCTCTTTGGTCTCTAAATTTTCACCTCTAAATTGCAGTCAGTGTCGCCTCTCAAGAATCCTTAAAGATATTTATGAATAAATTATGGTTCCCCTCTTTAAAAACTCACACTGTGTCTTAACGTGATCACCTGATATTCATTTATCTCTTTAGGAGGGAAACAAATAATTTTGCTTGTTGGAACTTCTCATCTGGAGAACTTCAGATTTTTACATGATCTGTTGATTTCTTTTTTTATCTTTTTTTAATACATTTACTTTGCCCAGATGCAACACTATGGCCCCGGCTTCTTGCATTAGCTGTCCCAGTGTTGGGTTTAGAAACTATGGCAGCTATGTGAAAACACTACATGTTTTCACCAAGGATGTGTGTGCATGTGCGCACGCGCGCGTGTGTGTGTGTACACTAATTAATTCACAAATGGGTCTAGCTGATCTCCAGAAACAGAATTGCTCTGGTGACGTTAGGATCGGATGAAAATCACCCATCCATCCAGAGCCTAAGTCGGCACGGGGGCTGTCCTGAACACTGACTGCTTCTGGTTGCCCTCGCTCTCCATGGCCCAGGAGCGCGCTTACTGCTCAGGTCCTGAAGACCCCCCCCCCTGTCAGAGAGCTTGCCCGGCTGACCCGAGGCTGAGTTAGAGCACAAGCTTTCAATCTTTGGAAAAGAAACCAAGAAACAGAAGCTCCTTGGGCCACTGGCCTGGCAGATCGGGGCTGGAGGGAATGTCGCCCGCCACCCACCCTCTCCTGTCTCTGCAGGCTGCCCCCAAGCCGCCCAGATGCTATCAGCATTCTTGGCGGGGTCCGTCTGGCTGATTAATGAGCTGTAACTCCAACTATCTTTGACAGAAAACAGAGGGCTGCCAGGGCTGAGGGAGTTGGGGGTGGGCTTGGTAAACAGGGCTCATTTTATCTTTAAAAATGTCCTGGCCCCAGAAAATCTTTTGGGGGGGGGAGTTCCCCATGGGGGCTGTACCATCTTGATCTTGCGTTTGAGCACTTTTCCGGGTCGCAGTATTTTTTACGCCCAAGGCAAGTTTTGCAGAAAAATTTGAGGCAAGAAATGCACTTTAGGTCCAGTTGTTGTTGTCCAAAGTTTCCAAAGCAGAATCCAATCTCTTTGGTAGCTCAGGAGCTGGTCTGCCGGCTCTCGTATAAAGAGCAGACGTGGGTGCATTCCACACGGTGTCGGGGAGCGTGTGGGAGAAGGAAAGAGAAGTTTGGTTTGAAGACGTCCGTGGCCAGGATTCGTCTGCGATTCCGGCTCTCCGAGTGCTGGCCTGGGGAGGGCACAATTTGTTCCAGGAGAGAAGCTCTTCGCTCTCTAATCAGACTGAAGCGTGCGCCCTTGCCATAGGTGTCCTGCAGAAACCCAATCTGCTTGTATTTCCCTGCCAACATGAGCGATTACATTAGCCTTTTAATATGCGCTTTTGTCCACAAAACCACTGCTGTAAAAGCCCTCGCATTAGGAACAGGTTGTAAATAATCCGTGGCCTGAGCATTGAACCCCCTGTAATTTCTCCTCAGACCATAGCACATCTGCTCAGTGCCAAGTCCCAGGGCTGCGCGGTGTGGCACATGAGGTCATCTGAGGCTTGGCAGGAGGGGTGTCTGTCTGTCTCAAATGACAGCTCCAGGTGAGCCGAAATTCCGTCCCTCTTCCCTGCTCGCTGGAAGAAGTCAGCTCTCTGCGGGACGTTCAAGCCAGTTTCCGCCTCTTTTTTCTTCCTGAGTTGGCTTCCGACCTTACAGGCAGTCCCACAAGCATCTCCCTCGTCCCATAACCAGAGAGGAGACCTGAACCCCCACCGCAGACAGCGCGAGGCCTCCTTCGGCAGAGACACGATCTGGAATGAGGCCCTGGCCTGCCCCACGGCCAGGGCGGCGGAACATGTCGCTCCCCAGGGTGTCTTGTTGAGAAGGGGCGAGAGCCAGGAGACAGTGACGGGACACTCTTGTGACCTCTGCCTGCTCTGAGGAGTCCTCTGCCTCTCCTGCAGCCGTCCACGGGCTAATGATCCCCCAAGGAAATTTCAGGTTCACTTTCAGGATGGAAAAACCAAAGCCTCACTTGAGCTCATCTCTGTTGTCTTTTAATCATCTGCCAGATCAATGAACTGCTTCTCGAGACCAGATTCCTCAAGACAGCGTCTGGTATACATTGTCTGGAGGGTATAAAGTCTGTTGGCTCCAACAGGCCCAGACTTACAGCAGGCTCTCCAGCCAGGCTGGCTGAGGCCCCAGGGCCAGGCTTCCAGATTGGCCCTGCCCCAGAGGTGGGGGCCCGGGGTGAGAGGCCCCCAGGGGCCAGAGCCCTGAGTGTGCCTCCACATGAATCACGGCTCGTCTTTGGCCCTGCTCCCGAGGGAAGCGAGGATGGCCAGGGCGCTGAGGAGGTCTTCGGAGCAGACAGCTCACCTCAAGAACGGAGAGGATTAAGTCAGGCCCTGCCGCCTTCTTACACACCGTGACAACAGCCACCGCTCACACTGGAGTGTGACCCTATTCCCGAAAAATTTTCAGGATGTACTGGGATGCCTTTCCCCTAAACCTCTCAAGGAAGGAACGTCCTAACCCACCAGGCGCAGCTATTAAGACCTGTCTCGTAGGAGGGGCGCCTGGTTCTGGTAAGACCCTGACAACACCGCCCTCCGTGTCGGGATCTTGTAGAAGTCACCGCAAACGGGAAAAAAGTCTTGTAAACCTTTCTGAAAGCCACTCGAGGAGTTGGAGCTCAGCCAAGTTGTGAGGAGGGGGATCTTACCCCATCCACTTGCCTTGAAAATCCATCTCCCAATTACTGAACATCTAGGGTCTTTCACTGAATCTGAGAACAAGGCTGGAATTCCATTTTCTTACTCAGCAGCTTTGTTAATTCTCGGTTCCTTTTACTGGTGGGAGCCGGGGCGGTCCTTTAGAGGCTCCAAATACTGCAACAGTCATGGTGCTCCCAGAAAATCTGATACACAAACCTTATTAAACCATAGATTACGTGTTGCAAGGATGGATCAAGTTCTTATTTTTGCAAGATGAACAGTTTGACACTGGGTTTGTAATTATTTTTTTCACATCTGTCCTTTTAGTTTTCATTTTTGTTTGGATTGATTTATTTATTTGAGAGAGAGAGAAAGAGAGAGAGAGAGAGAGCAGGCAAGAGAGGGAGAGAGAATCCCAGGCAGATTCCGCCATGAGTGCAGAGCCCAATGTGGGGCTTGATGCCATGACCCTGAGATCGTGACCTGAGCGGAAACCAAGAGTCAGATACTTCACCACCCAGGCGCTCCCACATCCGTTCTTTTAACAACTCTTCAAGTATCTCCGCTTTGCTAATACCTCAAGGATGCACTTGGTCTGTTAACCCTGGGCAACCCAGCTCTGATTTTATCAGTCCCCCCAACTTGGCTGTCTCAGCTCACCTGCTAGGGAGCCATCAAGTCCTGGAGTCAGGAACAGGAGAGGGAACACCTGTGAAGGATGAGGAGGGAGCCATGCCCCAAACCATCCGAGTGAATGTTGCTTTGGTTGCGAACACCAGAAACCAGAAATTTCCAAAACGGAAATGAGACCAGAGCTCCCCAAGTCCGGCGTGAACTCAGCAGGCACGGATGACCAAAGTGCGTTCCATGGGTGTATTAGGAGTCGTGGGCAGAGCGAGGGGTTTGACGTCAGGGAATACAGGTGGTTTTATTTTTAAAGAGAGGTACACCAAGCACCTTGGAGGAAATTCCTTCAGCAAACCAAAAATGGATGAAGCAAATCTAGGAAGAGATGAGCACTTATTGAGGCTAGGTGATGGGCCTAGAGAGTAAGATCTATTCTCTCCACCTCTCTTATGTTTGAAAAACTTAATAATAAAAAATAAACAACACCCTTCGATTCCCATTTGGACGCTGATGTTCATCGACCAAGTCATGCAAAACCAGTCATACGACCTCTTGGCTTCCTTCGTTGTAAAATCAGGGATTACCGCTCCTCATTGTTCTGAGGACATAATGGAGTAATGAATCAAAAGCCTCTGTCAGCTCTGAAGTACCCCACGACTGTGCGTTGTTTACTGACGAAAGGCGATGACACGTTGATCACCTGATGTGAGGGGGAAAGTCTTGTAAACCTTTCTGAAAGCCAAGAACGCGACTCCACCTGCTAATCCCGGTCCCAGCTCCTTCCAGACGGTTTTCTCAGTGGAGCTTGGGGCCGGTTCCACCTCCAGGGGCAGGTTGGGACCTTTCCTGGGGGGTGTGGTGGCATGTTAGCCCTGGGTTCCATTCAGTGGTGGAACCGGAGCGGAAGACGGGCTGCGGAGAAAGCCGGGCTGCCGCGGGCTGGCAGGATGACGGAGGCGCTTTCTCGTCTCGCTGTCAGTTTCGGGGCATCCGATGCCGGCAGCTCGCTCTTTAATTTTCAGTGCGGACCACAGAAACTCGACGAAAATAGGAGTGGTGACAAAGCCTCCCGGGTCCCCTCCCCAGGGACCTCCCCTCGGGGATGCGTGAAGCCGAGGCTGGATGATCCCCAGATGTGATCCTTCTCTGCATCTCTACCGACCCATCACGCCTGGTCTGTGGGTGCGCCCAGGCTTGCTGTGCTGGGCGGCGGGAGAGGACCCGTGCTCTCACTCACGACCCGGGCCTCGATGCGCAGGTCAGGCTGAAAATCTGAATCCTTAAAATGGGCTATCTTGACCCGTCTCCTAGGACGCTTGCTTGAATCCCGTGCGATCCTACAATGCATCATAATGTTTATGATGTGGCAGGGATCGCAGCAAACAGAAAAGCCTCATAAACTTTCCAAAAGCCGCTTGAAGGGCCGATGCTCGGCTGGGTTGTGAGGACAGGGAACTTGGCCCACTCATTGCCCTCAGAGAGCCCTTTCCCCAGTGTTGAGCGCAGGGGGCTCTTCAGCTGGCTTTCCCCTTTGCTCACCCTTCCAGCTTGACTCCCTTCACTCCCTCTTCCCCAACCAAGTTTTTTGTTTTTTAAATATGTGGGAAGAGCGAGAACAGCTTTTTGTTTTTTAAAGATTTTCATTTATTTATTTGACAGATCACAAGTAGGCAGAGAGGCAGGCAGAGAGAAAGGAGGAAGCAGGCTCCCCACTAAGCAGAGAGCCCAATGCAGGGCTCGATCCCAGGAACCTGGGATCATGACCTGAGCCGAAGGCAGAGGCTTTAACCCACTGAGCCACCCAGGTGCCCCGCCCAACCAACTTTTAACCAGTTGTCCACTTGAAATAACTCTAGGGGCATAATTTTCTCTTTTACTTGGGGCACTTTCATCTCTGGGGGGGGCAACAAATTAACTCATCCCCCCATCACCGCCCCTTCCCCCCTCCCCAGTGAAATGGTATTTCGGCTCCGCTGCAGGGACACATCAGTGAGAGGAACCAGCCCACCGCCCAGCACAGGGCTCAGGACACACTGGACACACAGGCCAAGCCAAACACAAGTGAGATCGACCTCCGTGTGTTCTTGCATTTTCTTTGCCTTTGTGGGTTGCACAGCTTTGAAGAGCTGTCCGCACCGCATTAACCTCTTTGTCTGTAAAAGGTCGATGACAAAGGGATTCCTAGTGATGAGTCATCACTCCAGTTATAGAGAAAAATGCACAGAAGGTGCTACTAAGCGTCCTTCCTAATTAAGGCCTATTCGTAGAAATAATGAGAGCAGAGGATCAAGTATTTGGGTCCCTGTGACTTTTCCATTGTGAAAGACAGATTCCCTTTAGTGACAGGCCTCCCTTCCTGACCTATTTAGGGTCATATATTTGGAATCTGGGTTCCCGCCTACGTCAGTGGAAATCCTGTGGGCAGAAGGCAGGCAGCCCACGCACACCCACACCAGGCAGAAGTCTTCAAAGGATAGGGTGGAACGAAGAGCTTTGCTCTGGGAGGGGATTTTATTGTCTGAGGCTTGGACTCACACTCTTCAATTTAGGGAGAACGACCAGATCTTTATGACTACTCATTTTCATACTTACACTGAGGTTGTCTACCAATATAAAAACTTGAAACATAAATATTTGTATTTAAAAGACATTTATTGCACAATTTCTAGACCTCTGGAATGTCAGACAAATGCTCGCTTAAGGTGGTCTCCCCTGCCTGAGGCACCCGGGGGCCGTGGTGTTGATTTTTAAAGGGCACGAGAGCGAGGGAGGAGGAGATGGTGTTTGGGCTGTACCTGGGAGTCGCCCACGTTCTGAGTAGAAAGCCTCTGACACACACACACATGCATGTAACTATAGAAAAATGCCCATTTAGAGAAATGTCCGGTACCCAAAACCCAACTCTCTTCTTCACTGTTGCTGTGTTTGCAGGTCTGCCTCTCCACCAAATGTTGGCCCGGGATTGATCACTTGCTTCCAAGGGAGCCCTTCTGTCTGAGATAAGATCAGAGAGCGTTGGCTACACTTTTCTTGGCTTCCTGTACAGTATCCTTACTTGGGTTTTTTTTTTTAACCAATAAATCTTTTATTTAAAACATTTAGATTAAATGCATCCAATTTCTTTGTGCCTCAGTTTCCCCTGTGACTTGGAGACAGTGCAGTGTCCCTCCCCTGTAGCCATAGTTGAAGAACTTCAGGTAAACGGGGTTTTTACTTGATATTAAAGGGAAAACTAAAATGGAAAGCATGGCTTTCCACACAATTAAGTTGGAGGAGACTATCCGATGAGCCCCGTGTTTCGGGAACGCCTTTTATCATAGTATTCTTTAAAGGAGCAACATGCCGACTTGCCCGGTGTCTTTGTAGGCTCTTGATAAATGTCGACAGATTTAAGTTTCACATTACTCCATTTATCAGTGACGCGGTATCTGCTAGAGGGTTCTGTGCCCGGGGAAGATGATTTGTGTGGGAAAGAGGACTCCTGTGCGCTCCTCCTGTGAGCTTCTGTGGGATTTATCTGAGTCTCTCCTTAAGCACCTTCCACCCAGTAATACTGTAACTGAGTACGGACATCTTTGGAGAGTAAGAGTCATATCATGCTAATCTTTGTTTTTCCTAGAGCACGTTGTCTTATAGTTTAGTCTAAAGAAATACTTTCTGAAGAAAAGAGCAGACAGTTTTTGTGAAACTTTTAGGTCCAATCATTTTACATGTTTACTTTAAAAAAATGAAACTCTTTGCAGAGATTGTTGTAGGATTCTCCGGTTACCTATGATATTTCTTTTTTTCAGAAGCTAAACAATACAGTAGATAGGGAAAGATACAGAAATGGAAAAGATTAGAAATTGCTGAAGCTTGTATTTTAATATAGTCACTGAAATGATAGATGAGAAAAGCAGAAGAGAAAAATGCTTTTGGAACCAATTTTGGTCTACCAGTAATGAGGGAAGCAGATTTCATGCTCTCTGCCTATAAAAAATAATGACATGGTACAAGAGGGCTCGTAGCAGATTTGTTCACAATAGCTCCAAACTGGAAAAATCTCTAATGTCCATCCCCAGTAAAATAGAGAAATAAATTGTGGTGTATTCACACAACAGAATACCGTTCAATAAAATAGAACAATCTTGTGATACACAAACATAACACAAAGACAAAATGCAGAGTAAAAGAAACCAGACACAAAAAGTGTGTATGCCATATGATGAAGTTTCTAGAAAGTTTAGGTACAGTCAAAAATCTACATTTGGTAATAGATGTCAGGAAAGTCACTTCCTCTGAGGGGCTCAGGGATAATGGAGAAGGGGCCTGATGTAGCCCTCTTGGATGCTAGAAATGCTCTATATTTTGAGCTGGGTGATGTTTCTATCTGGAGAAAATCATCAAAGTCTACCCTGAAGATTTAGGCAAATATATTTTTATGCAATTTATTATATATAGAATAACTCAAATTTTTTTTAAAAATGAGGGGGAAAAAGACTTGCTGTTTATTGAGTGCTTATTATGTGCCAGGTAAAATGCTAAGCTTTTTAATGCTTAGCTTTAAAAATATTAAGCAATTTACCACAGGTCACAGAGTCTGTCAGAGAATCTGGACTCAAACCCTGCTCTTGCCAGCTCCAAATCTCTGTGCTCTGTGGTCCCCACTCGCCAGCCTGAGAGCTAATCCTCCGCCTTGCTGGGACTTGGCCCTTTCCAAGCCAAGCAGGTGGGCCCGTGGAAGCTTCGGCAGCTCTGCCCAAAGTATCTGTTTGATAACAATAAACCTCTGTTGCCGTATTAACGGAGCTGCTAAAACATTTCCCTTGCTGTTGGTTATGTCAAAAGCCCTTGCCAAGTCTCAGGGACAGTGGCCTGATTGTTGAGGGAAGGAACTTACTGGAGGAACAGTGAATGGAGTTTTCAATAAGGCAGGGAGGTAAGAACAGAAAACACATTCTTTGTGGTATTTCTTCATATTTGAAGTTCATTCTGGCTGGGTGCTCTTTGGGGGAAAGAAAACCAAAAATGAGGTTTGAGAACACATTCATTTCCCCTCTGTCTACTGTTCTTTCCTTTCAACCTCATTACTTTAGTTTAATTTGTTAGAGTTACGAGGTTTAATCTACAAACCTGATGAGTTATTAACATTTAATAAATGGACATTTATCATCTTAATATTTATTAATGAGGTTTCAAATATATGAACCACAATACTCACCTATTCTTATAAAATGAAAGAAAAGAGAAACCCATGCCTGGATCGTGGTCTATCTTATCCTTCTTCCCACGTTTCTCCTTCCTGCTATGGTCTATGGTCTCTGACGTCCTCCTTGTCTCCATGGTCCTCCCTATTGTAGCCTGGAGAATTCTTGCCATGCTGCTCTCGGGAAATTCTGAGGTGATTCCAACATGTCCCCCCACCCCCGGACGCCAGCACCAGTGGGAACTCACTTATGACTCCAGTTAGTTAAGAAGACGGAAGAAATTCCTTTGCTTCCCTCTCAAGTCCTGGAGTCTGACGCTATCGGCAGGAGACAAAAACAGGATAGCTACGGAGAGCTCAGTCACTTCCACTCTGACCTCAGACAAGATGCTCAGCTTCTGTGAGCTTCCTCAGGTTCTGTGTCTACAAAACAGTACAATAGTAGTATTATACCAGCGAGCAAATTTGCCTAGGAGAGTATTTTGGGCATGGAGGGAATTCACCAAGTAATGATTGCAATGATACCTAATTGAATACAAGAGGCTGAAAGCCTGGGTTCCCCCTTGCCAATAAAATGTGAATAAATGTGAATTTCACACATCTACTTAGTGACTTTGTTTTCTTTACTGGGTGTAAATGGGAGCTGCAAAGGGCTGGGTTTCAAACTCTGTCATTTTCCAAAATTAGTTATGCATAAGATTTTAAAGTTCGATTCCTAATTGGAAATAGGAAGCCTTAATAAGGTGACTGAAATCCTAATTCTCCAAACCCTGAATTGGCCTATGTTGACCATAGGTTCAAATCATCTTATCTGAAATTCTGCTATGCAGAAATACACGGTAAAGTTTCGTTGTCTTTTCATTACCTGAACCAGGCATGACTGCTGGGACCACATAGTGACACTCCTTCCCATTTCTGTCCCGAGTCTCCTCAATTACACTGGGCAATTTTCAGAATATCCCTCCCCCCAGCCTCCAGGTAGCCCCAGGAATGCCCCAACCTGGCCTTAAGGATAAGCACTAATTTTTATCTCTGATCTAGGTGGTGGGTCAGGTAATGTACCACTGGTTTTTACCTCTGATCCGAGATCATTTTAAAAAATCAAAGTAGAGCAAGCTGTATTAAATCTGGACCTAAGTGAAGCATCTTAGCACATGGCTCTCACCAGAATTCAGTTAGAGACAGAATCACTCACTCCTGCTCATCTTTTGAGTTCTGTTTTTCTGCCCTTTTCCCTTCGTCCAGTAGGTGGCACTCCTGAGTGCGGCGTCCTTGCTCTGTGGCGAGCCCATCCCAAACGGCTTCTATCTTTTGCAGCAGGTAGATAGAGGATTGGAAATCTCGGCCGGCATCAGGGGAGGGGGTCGCCGGTGGAGGGGAATGAACGCAGGTAGACAAAAGGAGACACGGGGACACCCAGTGACACTGGATATTTCGAGAAAGAAGCCGGGGTAGGGGTAGAAATTTCTCACTAGGGAATGTGGACTCTCGCTTTTCTGTGCTTTCAAGCTCCTGTGACCAATACGTTTCGGTCCTAGAATAACAGCAAGTTTATCTAGAACTTTCCATTCTCCCATTGCTAACTAATCTTTTCTATCTAGGCCTTGCCTCTCTGGATCACCAGTTTTGTCTCATCTTTCTGTGAGGAGCGATTTAATATGCACGTGGGGCCCCTTCCAGCGTTCCAACCAGGCAGGGGTGGGGGAAGCGCATATTACCTTAAACTTACATACTTGCCAGACAGGCTCGTGTGGTCTGGCTTGCACAGCAAGGGAACTCCTGATTTCTTGATTTCAACCATCTCCGGCTTCTTCTTTCTATAGGGAAAAGCTTCCGGAGAACAGTTATCACATATTCGCATCTTCCAAACTGAACTGTTTCCGCTTGTAAACTCATGGGATGCATGTACCTGGTGGGTTCTGTATTGCCCCTCGGGGGAGCCAACCAGCATTTAAGAGGGTGGACCCGCCGAGCCTGTGTCCTGTGGAAGGCGAACTCACAGATTTACCAGAAGCTCTGAGCTTCAAGAGCCCCGGCACCGTATAAAACAATGCTTCTAGGGGCCCCTGGGTGTCTCAGTCGGTTGAGCGTCCAGCTTTTGTTTTCTGCAAAGGTCGTGATCTCAGGGTTGTGGGACCGAGTCCCACGTCAGGCTCTGCGCTCCGCACGGAGTCCTGTTCAGATTCTCTCTCTCCTTCTCCCTCTCTCACCTGGGTGTGCGCTCTCTCACTCTCTCTCTCTCAAATAAAAAACAAGTAAAATATTTTTAAAAATACTGCTTCTAATGGCAGTGAATAGCTAGAAAGCCACCACGGTTATGTTACATCTTTCCTTTGCTCTGCCCCAGTTTAGCTCAGGACTTCTCAACCTCAATGCTATTGCCATTCAGACTGGACAATTCTTTGCTGTGGGGGGTGGGGGGGGTATCCCATGCATGGCTGGATGCCAAGCAGCATCCTTGACCTCTACCCACTAGATCCCAGTGGCACCCTGACTCCTATTGTGACAACCTGAAATCTTTCCAGACCTTGCCAATGTCCCCTGCACCCTCCTGAGAACCGTGGGTCCAGATTCATATCCTTAATGAGGTGCCCCTAGGCTCATTTTGATACTTTAAAGCAATGCAGTAAAGGTATGCTCATTTGCCTGTAACACTCGAACACATCTCTTCAAAGGATTCTTATTTTCACATTGCACCACCTGAACACGAGGACCGGTGTCTTTTGTTAATGCTCGCATTTCGTGGGTAGTCTTCCCTACACCGGGCCACCTTCCTACGAGATTATCGCTGTCTCTGCTTGCCTTGGTGGCTGGCTTTTTGGCTCTACATTCTTCCTTTCTTCCTGTAGCCACTGGTTTTCTTCCTCTTCTCTAAAGTAACGGCTTCCATTTGTAAATATCCCAAAGGTTGTCTCCCAAACCAGTCCCCTGCACCCACAGAGCACCTTCTCTGGAGAGATCCGCTCTCTTTCTCAGCATCCCAGACACCGCTTGACTGTCCCTTGGGGGCAGGGTCCTCGGCTGTGTTGACACGAGGTGACTGGCTTAGTGGGGAACAGTGTAATTTAGTCAAACCCCGGGCTATTGTCTAAATGACTTAAGTCAGACAGCAAGTTGTTTTCAAATTCCATAACTGGGAGCTATCTCAGAGGAAACCATGTCCAGGGAGCTCATTTTGCAGAGAAATAGGGACCTCGGGATAATTCTGTAGTCACTAACTTGTAGTTACTTCCCCGTCTGCAACAGACATGTTGTTAAGGGACCGGCATGAAAAGCCAGCTCCTGGGGAAGAGGAGGCTGAGTTCAAGTCTCCGAGCTCTCTTCCCTACAGGACAGCTGACTAGTCAGGGAGAAACACCCCTAATATTTCCATCCTTGTAGATGAACACTCCTGTCCTTTCTCAGTCACTAACCCGACCTCTGGGAAAGTGGGGCGGCTTATCTGATCGGCACATTCAGGTACATGGGCATGCTAGGCTCTGCCCTTGTTCCTTTGGGGAACTCAGGGGGGGCACTGGCCCCTGGATACTCCCGTGGCTCTGTACCAGCCCTTTCCGACACAGCATGGCTGCAGGACCGCATTTGCTTAAGTCTAGGGGTTCAAGAAGTCCAGCTGATGGCAGGTACATAAACAATCTGGCCTCTAGCCATAGTAAGGAATAGTTTGAGCAAGTGTGTGTGTATGCACGCACGCGTGAGCTCAGAGACAGCCCGAGGCTGCTACTTGGCAACTGCATTCATGGAACTTTTGGTTGCCAGACATCTCAATGGTCAGGAGCTAAAGCTGGCAGAGGAACTCTAGTTTCAGTGGTTTCTCCCTCCTCTGAATTGCATTTCTTTTAAAAATAAGTTTTCAAACATAAGCCCTAAGTTTTATGCCAAGCCACAGAGTTCATTTTAGCATTTTGGGGGTAGTTATTTAAAATTTATTTTTACCTTGTATTCCTAAGCATGTAGTCAGAAGCACAGCACCGTGCCTTCTGCTCTCATGACAGACATGACTAAAAAGAAACAAGGTCTTTCTTCTAAACCTTACTCTTATAGATCCAGTGGCTGCTGCTCTTTATAGTGGTCAGATTTATTTCAAGACGATGCCATCCCTCAATGTATAGTAAAACATCTCTTGGAATTTTCAGGAGCTTGTTTGCAAACTAACCCTAGAAAATCAGCATCGTTATTTTAGTATCTCACTTTGTTTTAGTAGATAAAACATTAATATCTTTCTTGACTACTTTCCCCCCAATCAAATGTAACCTCAAATTTTAAAAAAAAACAAAGTTTTAAAAAGATCATCTTGGGCACCTGGGTGGCTCAGTTGGTTGGGCAACTGCCTTCAGCTCAGGTCATGATCCCGAAGTCCTGGGATCAAGTCTGGCATCAGGCTCTCAGCTCCATGGGGCAATTTGCTTCTCCCTCTGACCTTCTCCCCTCTCATATTTTCTCTCTCTGTCTCTCAAATAAAATCTTAAAACAAAAAAATATATCACCTTTGAGGCTATTTGACAGGAACAATGAGGCAGTCTTCAAAAGTCATTATGAGGGGATCCACACATCTGTTCAGGGGAAAGCTGCTTATATACATAGGTTTCAGCATTTTTCAAGTTAAAATTCAAGTCCTGTGACCTTACAGGTGAACTTTGTCAACTTCACAGACTCTTGTACAATCCTAGTGCCACAAGCGATTTCGTTCACAATGAGTCTCTGATTTTCACTACTTTACTAAAGAAAGATTAGAGAATTGAGCCACAGAAGAGGTGACTTGGAAGTCAAGTGAATTATCTTAAATACATAGAGAGGAAGCCCGGGGGGTTTTTAAGTGAATGCTCTGGGACCTTTTTGACATTTAGCATACTCTTGTATATTCATTATATATCATGGGAGGGTAGGATCTGGTAAAACTAAATTAGGGACCTTCTGACCTTCCTTACGACAAGCCCTGCGCACGGTCGTCTGGGTTGTGCACTGCACAACATCATAATGGGTGGTACTTCCCAGAGCTGTATGAAGAGCAACTGTAGCCGCCACCCTGGGTTGTCTGGAAAATGACCTTCTGATAAACTCCAATTGAAAGAGAGGTGTGATGGTAACAGAAACTCTAACAGTAGCGGGGCCTGGTTGGAAAACATCTTCATTAAGGAAGTCAGGAGAAAAAGAAGAAAAGGAAGAAAAAAAGAAAAAGAGAGGGAAGTCAGAAAAATGCTGAGTTCGATTGTTTAACCAAAAGTGTAGGAGCATAGTGCAAAAGGCGTGGCCATGTGACCTCCTTAGCTCAGGCATTTAGAGCCTGGGTTTAGGGATCACACAGACTGGACTTTGATTCCAACTCTGCCTCTCAGTAGCTGTGTGACCGCGGATGAGCTTGGTAAGAAAGAACAATCGGGAATACCCAGCAGGGTTGCTGGGAAGGTCAAATAGGAAAGCCTACAAGCGCCCGGCGGTGGGCCTCGTATGCTACTGTTTGAAACATGTAGCCTGTTTTGTTATCACATGATACCGGAGAGTCTGCTAACTTCCCGGCAGGGGGGCCCGTGGCTCCAAGCGCCCAGGGCTCTATCAGCGTTAGCTGTCACAGGGCTGCTAGCTGGTCCTCCCAAGATTCCATTTTTCGCCAGGCACTTTCAAAAAGGCATAAAAATCATCTCCTTGGAGGTGATAGGGCCAGAAAATCATGCAGCGTGTGGTCACGCAGACTCAAACACAGAAGAGAAATGGCTTTCCACGTCCAATATCCCACCCGCCAGCGGTTAGCAAGGCAAGCGGGGAACGGGAACCTCGTCTCAGTGCCGCTCGGAGAATTGCCTTTGCTTTCTGATGATTAAAATATCGCAAGGGGCCTCTCAGAGAACTCAGAAGAAGAGGTCACTGGGGTTGGGGGAATGGGGAGTGGAGAGAAGAGACATGAATATGCCTTATCAACATGTCTTGTCCAGGCAGCCAGAAGATTTGTTTGAGCCACAAAATAATATTTATCCTGCATGCCAGTGACCAAGTTCAGCTGCCTTTGATCTATTTCTCCACTGGAGAGTTTTCTCTCATTTTTAAGTTTTAATGCCTTCTGCCCAGAGGGCAACAAACAAGTAATAAACTTGGTGGTGAATTCAGAAAGAAGTCAGAAGATTAAATATGCCCGCAGGATTCTGATTCCCTCTGCCCTGGTCCTCGGTGCCCCTCTGTGGAGTCACCTGTCCATCGTTTGGTGAGGAGATCAGCACCTCCCCGGGGCCCCAGCAAGCCCCCTCCCAAGGCAGGGGCATTTTGGACAGACAGAAGGACAATCTGACTAAGTCTAGACAGTGATTCTCTTGTTAAAAAGTTTTCATACCCACCATGAGAGACTGTGGACTCTGAAAAACAATCTGAGGGGTTTGAAGTGGCGGGGGGGTGGGAGGTTGGGGTACCAGGTGGTGGGTATTATAGAGGGCACGGCTTGCATGGAGCACTGGGTGTGGTGAAAAAATAATGAATACTGTTTTTCTGAAAATAAATAAATTGGAAAAAAAAAAGTTTTCATACCCAATTGGACTTAACCTAAGGTATCCAAAATATATAAATGTTTATTAAAACCAATAGGATAACTATTAACAATAATACAATGAACTCGGAGTTCATGATAACGTATTAATGGGTTTGTTCTACCTTTTTTTTTTTTGTCCTTAAGCATTAAGTTTTACCCAACAACACATTTCCAGGGGCCGGCACCTAACATGTGGGACGCTGCGGTCACAGATGAATGAATGGGGGGGGGGGTCTCAGAGAGGACAGTACCTTGCTGCGCGACGTCACACCGCCCACGCTTTTCAGATAAAACTCGAGCAGGAGTGTCTGACATGTAGGTGTGTGCCGATGGTGACTGGGCTTTATTTTTAGGCTCTTTCTGGAATGGTCCTTATCTCGAGGAGGTGTTTTTGTTTTCCAGTTTCCTAAACATGTTTCTAGATATGCTGGACGTGGAAAAGTGGTGCAGATAGGACCGGAAGTCATTGAGATTTCTCAGCGGGGGGTGGGGAGTGTGTGTCCTGGCGCTGGAGGTTGATGTGTGCTGGTCCACTTATCTCAAGAGCCAAATGCCCTGCGGGATCGAGAGGAGCAGAAAGAATTGCCTTTCGAAGCACACCAGGTAGGCTCTGTTTCCATGGGGATGGATCTGCAGCCACGCAGTAGCACGGTGCTGGGGATCGTTGGGCAGGCACCGAGATCCTTAGCAAGCTTTGTGAGAAGTTGTCCGGGGCAAGAGGGCATGGATGTACTTGGGGCTGACCTGCCTGTCTGCCACGCCCCCAGCCACCGGCCAGAAGGCACGATGGCGATGCTGGTCACCCCCACCAGAAACGAGCAGAGTGAAGCCGGAACCCCGTGTCTCCTTTTCATCTTACGGCCTTGGTGTGACCTTGAAGAAAGTGCTGCAGGTCCCTTGGCTTCAGTGTTCCCCGCGGGCAGAAGGGCCGGGCAGCGCGTATTGTGAGGATTAGGAGAAGAAAATCCCAAATCACTTGGGGGGAGGGGTACCTGGCAAAAGCGAGGGCCCAGAGTAAATGCCCGTTTCTGTTATAATCAGTTCATTACTGCGACTGCCACCACTTCTAGTGGATTAGCCGACACACACTGTGGGCCTGCCCTGGACCGAATGTGGCAACAGCTCCAGCATCTAGTAAATTCTCAAAGTGTATTTGATGCATTTGATGTGCTGGGACCTGGCACGTGACTACACAGCCCCAGAGAGCTTCGGCTTCTCCTTCAACATTAAACCTCTCTGGGGACTTCAACAATGTCACTCGGAATCTGGGAGGGAGAGATCCATAGGCTTGCTCAGTCCTCAGCTCTGAGGTTGGACCTCCTTGACAGATCGCTGGATGGAAATCCTTCGGGCCACTGTCGCAGGGGTCTCGAAGAGCTCAGCTCCATTTGTGTCAGTCTGGGAAACCTCGGCCCCCTCCTGCCCACTTGGCCAAGAAGCTCGGATTTTTTCCAGAGGAACTTGACTACTGAGTTTAATGGGTCTGAGAGATTTCCTTCCCATTCTGTCTCAGTTAGACACTGCTGAGTAAGAAGTGACCCCCAAACTTAGTGTCTTAAAACAAAACAAAGCAGAACAAAGCAAAACAAAACAAAACATTCAGTTCTTCTCTCAGTTACTGTGGTTCAGGAATTCGGCTGTGGTTTTGCTGGGCCCTCTCCTGAGGCCGCAGCCACCTCAAGGCTCCAGGTGGGAAGGCTCTGCTTCCGAGCTGGCTCACAGGGTCATTGTCGGGACTTGTTTCCTCAGGAGGGGTCAGCTGGAAGCCTCTCTCAGGTGCTTGCCCCTCGGACCTGTCAGGGGCAGGAGGGGAGGTCATAACATGGTAGCTGGCTTCATCACACCGGGAGAGGACAGACAAGACCTAAGTCACAGTCTTTTGTAACCTGTCTTGGTCCTGCTCTAATGAACTATCCCAGACCGGGTGGCTTATAGACAACACACATTTATTCCTCTCCATTCTAGAGGCTGCAAGTCCAAGATCAAGGTGCCAGCAGACTCAGTGTCTGGTGGGGGCCCACGTCCTCATTGGCTGCTGTCTTCCCCCCGTGTCCAAACATGGTGGAAGGGGCCAGGGTCGCTCTCAGTTCTCTTCATAAGGCCACTAATCCCAGTAACCTAATAACCTCACAAAGACCCTGCAAATACTGTCACATTGGGCATGAGGACTCAATGTGTGCATTTTGGGGCACATGAACGTTCAGTCCATAGTATAACCTAATCGGAGAAGTGAACTCCATGATTTTGTCCTATTCTATTCGCTAGAAGCAAGTCACTGGGTCTGACCCTCACTCAAGGGGAGGAGATCCACAAGGGCCTGAGCACCAAGCAGGGGTCATTGGGAGCCCACGCAGAAGCTGCCTACCATCCTGCACCCTCGCCACTTTGTCTGGCTAAGCAGGGTGGGGCCTCTTTGATTCCCGTCGCCGACGGAAGACAGGCTTGTTACCTGTAGAGTTCACAGGAAATGCGGAAGAGCAGCCTAGATTCTGCCCCCCACTCAGGCAGGGCTGAGTGCGGTGGTTGAGGGAACGGTCCTCCTGGGAGTCTTTATAGGCACACGGAATCCTGGTGACAAGATACAGCAAAGCCCTGGGTGGTGAGCCCTCTCTGGACCTCTCCACCCAGGAGGAGGGGCAAGATGGCGGAGAAGTAGGAGACCCTGTTTCCACTGGTCCCCTGAGTTGAGCTAAATATCTACCAGAACACTCTGAACACCCATGAAATCAGCCTGAGATGTAAGATTTTACACTTCCGGATCTCTACGGGGGCAGAAGACGCCAGTGGTGAGGTAAAGCGGTGTGGGAGTGCTCGGACTGATATCGGAGGATAAACAGAAGGGGAAGGGAGCCACCAGAAGTGAACCATCTGGAAAGTAATACCCCATACGAAAGTGCCCTGTACTTGGGGACCAGCATTAACTTGGAGTGTGGACCTTTGCACCCCGTCCACAAGGCCGAGGAGCCGGAAGTATCTTCTCCTAGCGGCCTGAAAGAAAGGTGGGAGAACTTTCTGTTCTCACTAGAGCCATCTTCCCAGTGGTGGTAGTGGTGGTGTTTTCTGACAGGAGGATGAGAACAGCCAGCCTCTGCCATCATTCACTGGGGCCAAGCAAGGAGAGGCCAAGGGAGACTGAAGTCACTGAGACCCTGGCCTAGGGCACATGGGACCCAGAGAGAACTTGGAGACTAGGAGCTGTGGCCTGACAGACTCACTCAGGAGCACAAGTTGCCAACTGTCATGGGGGCATCTGTAGGAGGAGATACCAGTTATACGCCCGGGCCGGTCAAGGTGCCTGAAAGCTGATTTTCACAAAATAGAGAGGGGGAAAATGAGAGGTCCTTCCAGCAAAAGCAGATCAGCTAAAAAAAATATTCTCACGTCAGGTTTGTCTTCAGGCCTGGACCTTTTGCTGACTCTCGGCCCAGGGGTTTGCTCCCCTTCCTGTTGGCCTTGGTGCTGGTGAGATCAGCAACACCAAGTGCACAGTGAAAGCAAAACGAAACAGAAGGACACGCCACAGGAGTTAGAGCTGTATCTGAAGATCTCTGAACAACTTAGTCTGAAACTGTCTTGGTTAGTGCAGCTTATGGGTCACGGAAACCGATGCATCTTTTTTTAAACATATATTTTTCCAATTTTTTCCAGCGTATTTTGGGTTTCAGGCTGGACCCGGTTACTAAGACGCCACGTGGGGACACATGGGCAGCACGGCTCAGTGGGCCGAGAATCTTCTTTTACTGCTGGAATCTGGGGAAGCCTCATGTGTCATTGACGGAGCATGTGTTTGGGTATCAGACCTGCTTTCGAATCCGTACTTTGCTGCGCTGTTAGCCACAGGGTGGCTGTGACTAACAGGCTGGCTTGCCTCCTCCAAGCAGCAGAGAGGTGCTGTAGTTCAGCTCACAGTCAAGAGCTCAGTCTCTCGGGTTGCCCTTGGTTGCCACCCTTGGTCCATGACTTCCAGCTGGGTGATCTCTAAGCTTTGGTTTTCTCTCCTGTCCGATGCGGATAACTGTGCTTTTCATGGGGACTGCAGCTGCCCTCAGCGGAGGGCAGGTGGAAAGTGCTCCACCCAGCCCCAAGCAGGGCGTCTGCTCCGCAGAAGTCAACTCTTCTTAACACCTGTGAAACATCACCCAGGAATGCTCATGCAACATAAGCCCTGATGAGAAGGGCCTCATGCTCCTTCCCAGGAGGTCAGCCTCTCCCACAAGTACCTTACAGGCCGAGCTTTGCATCGTTCCTGGGGGTCTCCTTGGTCTAGAACACTGAAACATTTACTGCGGATGCTCTGCTAATGTGATCGGAGGCAGAGGAGTCTAGAATTAGACACTAGTGATGACCTACGAGGACAGGAATCCAAAGCCCTGGGAATCAGCAGTGTGTCTGGAGTTGGTGCGACCAGAAAGCTGCTCTGGCCTCTGGGGCTGCATCCAGAATTAGCCAGCGACTCCGTCCTGCTGGCTGGGGAATCTGAGACAATTGTGTCATGCTACTGTTGTTAAAACAAACCCCAAACCAAAAGAGCTTGTTATGGAGTCTAAGGAAAAATAGCTCGAATCATTTATTTATTATAAAATAACTGGTCCCACATGCTAAGAATTACTTTTAAGATTCCAAAATTAGGCAAGACCTCGTAATATATCTCCTTCATTATCAACATCAATGGAAGGTTTATTATTTTAAATCAAGTTGTGTTTTGTTTTGAAAGTACTGTCTAGCATGCACAGAATATTTACACCAGTAAACCCTGGGTTGTCTGTCCCCGAGTGCGATTAGGAACCATCGTCAGCACAGAGGGGTGAGGCCAGAATGAGCAGGCAGCTGGTCAACCTGTTCCTCAGCAGTTCTTAGGGCCTCTCCTGCCTTGAGTGGAACTCAGCTGCTGAGGAATATTCCAGGCTGGCCTCTAACCTTTGTCTCATATGGTGTCATGTGACCTGCCAAGAGGGCACTACCATTCCTAGAACCTGGGTTTTCTCAAATCCTCTCTGGCAGTGAGCCCAAGATGGTGACGTGCCTCCGCCTGCAAAATGCATTTGCTGTAGTGACCTGTCTGGATCTCAGTGGCTTGGTGGCACCCAGACAACTCACTGAAGGGTCTGTGCAAGCAGATTCAGGGGAAGGCCCTCCTGTCTCCTGAAATTCTTCTGGGGGGTCAAGGAGTGCCCTCTCATGGACCTCATGGAAGTTCTGATATCCGAGTTTAGTGCTTTCTTTCCTCAAGTGAGAAATAATATATGCTCATGGAATATCAAGACAACGTGAACATGTATTTTTCAGAAATATTTAACACTATACTTCCGGGCAATAACTACCATTAACATTTTGAATATTCTTATGGACTTTTAAAAATGTACACATACAATTTAACAGAAAGGAAAATTTTACTACATATCCTTTTTATAATAGTTTTTTTTTCTCTTATACTATGGCTACCATTACTTTTAATGACTGCCTAATTGTTCTTTGTTCTCTTTTTGAATGATACCCTCTTTAGGTTGTTTCCAGATTTTTTGTTTTAATAAATAATGCTATGATCGATGAATAGCCTTTTAGACACATTCCTGTAATTTTTCTAGGGTCAAAGGACAATGCATTTAAATTTTTTGTATGTTGCCAAATTACCCTCTGGAATGACTATGGAATAATTTATGAGATCACAATCATAGATTCTTTTTAATTACATTATAATAGGATAAAAGGAGCAGGTGATACACCAACAGTGAGATGAAGAGTCTGCTCTCACTCCTTCATCCCAGTCTTTCTTTAATTTCACCATCAACTGAGAAATCCTGTGAAAGGGCGCCTGTGTGACTCAGTCGATTAAGCATCTGACTCTTGGTTTCAGCTCAGGTCGTGATCTTGAGATCGTGAGATTGAGCCCCACATTGGGCTCTGTGCTCAATCTGCTTGCCCCTCTCCTTCTCCTCTCCCCCCATCCTTGCTCACTCTCTCTCTCAAATAAATAAATAAAATCTTGAAAAAAAAAGTCATCTGCTGAGACTTGGTGGGATCAAGATAAGAAGTACCGTAAGGTGAGCAGTAACTCCTCCCTGTAGCCAGAAATCAATGGGAAAACAACATTAGAATATAAAAAACAACAAAATAACCAAGATGGATAAAGAGAAATTTCTTTCAAATGATAGTTCTCTTCGTTTCGTTTTGAAATTATGTGCTCCAAATCGGGGATTTCATCACCTCCCGACAGTCCTGTTTGACCATGGTTCTAAGTGTCATATCTTGGAGATTTTGGATAACATTGCAACAATCCAGCCAGCTTTATGTCGTTATGATTTTCTAATGGACCACGAAAATTTTGCCTTGTGGGCGGTACCAGAGAATTATCCTTTGAGAGTTTGAATAACGAACAGAAAATAAGGGTTCCAGAAAAAAAGAGTCCATCAACAGGCAAGTAGAATGAAAACCAAGAGAAGTTTCCTTTCTTCAAAATAGTTCCATTCGAAAGAGGTCTGTTTTCATTATTTGCCTATGAGCCCAGGAAGAGTTTAATTCTAATAATGCAAGAATGTCCAAGATCTGTTGACTGTTTGCCCAAAGCATATTTACTAGGATTTAGGAAGAATACAGAAAGATGGTGTCTCTGGGGGAGGGAGAGGCTCTTTGCATTTAGATAAGCAGGAACATACCAGTATGGAGATAAAGGACTCAAGACTTCCTTTTAGGGCCTGAACTGCTGGTCTTTGTGGTACCTTTCCCAGCTTAAGCATACCCGGAGATAGGGGCTATATCTTCTGGCCTTCTGAAGTGTTAGGAAGAGATTGGAGAGGTATTTCCCTACTAAGGAAATGTTCTTCCATTGCACGGCAGCTCATTATTCCTTGAATGCAGACACTTCTGGGGCTCAATCATGTTCCCGGAATACTAACACCTATATGGTAAACTTCTGATAGATCAGGTCAAGGCTACAGGATGACAGTATGCTCTCCCAAGAACAGATGTGTATATAGAAAGAGAGAGATTCCAGCGTACATTCTTGGGCTTATCAGCACAGCGCTAGGACAGGCATGAAGCAACTCTTTTCCTTTGTCTCTCTGCCTCTCCTTTCTTTTGCTGTCACTGAGCCCTTCGTACTAATCAGAGGCAACACTGTTGTGAAAATCTGCCCCGTGGAGCCAGCTACCCATTGCCTCTTGTTAATTCCTCCTGTCATGGATTCACCTTCCTCCCGTTGCTTTGAATATCTACCCACCACTCTCCCTCCATCCCTTCTGATTTCTGGGAGCCAACTCCAGAGAACCCTAACAAGATCTCTTCATGCCCACTTCAATGACAGACTTACTAAGCTCTCACTGTCTTGCAGACACCATACCCATTTCCCTGGGGACAGTCTCTTTTTCTCAAGACAATCTAGGTTGGGAGATAAGCACACATGCAAATAATTTTACTATAATTACCAGTAGTAATATTATTATAGAGTAAGTTTCTCTCCCATATGGTGAAAACCTGACTTGTCAGCTGATATGGGAGAGAAACCATACGGGAGAGAAAATTCCTGGGGCTGGTTGGTTTCAGCTTTTCTTGACTGGAAATCCTATGCTGTATGTCACAGTGTGGCCGGCTGAGGGATTTGAAATTTATCTTGTAGCTAGCAGGGAGGTGGATGACAGGTCAGATGTAGGTCATGGATCTCTCTGGTGGGATATACTGGGTGTGTCTGAGGGGGATGAAACTGGGTGCAGGAAGAGACATTGGAAGCCCATTGCACAAATCCTCATGGGAGATGGCGTGTACCTCAGCTGGGACATTGGCCGTCGAGAGGGAGAGCAGATGTAGGATGTGTTTAGGGGTGAAATCCAAGCTTTTGGTGGCAGGTTAGCAGTATGGAGGTGGAATGAAGAGCAAAGGTTACCTGAACGCAGCCAGGAATGACGTTGTCACCTCAGACAAAATATGGAGAGGAGTCTAGATCAAGGGGACATTTTGGACATGCTGAGTTGGACACGCTAATTGATACAGAAAGGGAAATATCACAAGGCAGGAGTATATGGGAATCTGAGGCTGGAGGTGGGGAGGGGGGATGGGGCAAAGAAATAGGGAATTACCCACCCTTTATATGTTAGTGATAGCCCAGTCTGTGAGGTTTGGGGAGCTCAGTGCAGGACAGTGTGGAGGGAAGATAGGGCTAAAGACCAAACCCTGGAGGAAGGCCACCATTTAAAGGGATGGGGGCGGACGGAGGAAGCCATGGAGGAGAATAACAAGAAACTGAGCTCAAGGAAGTCAGGGCCCCAGAGGGAAGTCAAGAGAGCATTTCAAGAAGGATGGAGAGGTCAACAGTGTAGATGTTTAGTAATGTGAGGTGTCTTTATTATAAAGGTCCCTGATGTCCTTAGGAGAAAGGGACCAGGACCTGAAACGGTGAAGTGTAGTTTGAAGAGTGAGTGAGAGATGCCAAAAGGGAGACCAGGTATGGAACTCTACTTTCAGGAAGTTTAGGTGAGAAAGGGGGTAGGGAAGTGAATGGAACTTATTTTTATTCTGTTTTAAAGAATTAGGTGAGATTGATTGAAACAACTTTATAAGCCATGGGAAACTAGGGGAGGGTGGAAAGATGGAGAAGGAGGCAAAATGGAAAATATGGAAGAGAGGGATGAGCAAGTCCAACAGGAAGCTTGAGGTCCAAGGTCTGGAGGGTTGGATGATCTTGAACAGGGGGAGGCTCCCCTCATTTTCTGATACTGGAAGGGGACCAGGCCTGGTGCGGAAGTGGATGAATGTGTGGACAGAGGGCCAGAAGCCAAGGGAGCTCACGGCTAAGGCCCGTTTGCCCCAAAAGCCGGAGGTCATGGCCTGGGTGGGGGTGAAGGGCACCAATGGCATTGTCCTACCCAGAGGTGAGGACACTCAGGACCTGGATTTAGTGTTTAGTCCCACTATCCCAGGGAAATGAATTTTCATACCAGAAAGCTTGAGGAGGAGAGCGATTTGGAGTAGCACTGAAGAGGACTAAGCAACAGAACTGAACGGGGAACAAGGGACATAATGGGTCATCACAGATGCGTGAGGACACAAACCTGAGGCTGTGGTCAGTCCGCTGCCCAGAGGGAAAGTGCATGCCCCCTCCTACTCTGTGACTTGGGAATCTGTGGATGAACACATCAAAAGGATACGGGAACAGGGAAGTTCAGAGACCTTGCAAACACATGTGCATAAGGAAGACGAGGATGAAGCATGAAGGAAGGATGAAGACAGAACAGGATGGAGAGTATCCCTTGGTAGCAAGCAGATCACTTACACTACCAGGAGTAAGAGTAGAAGTAACTAGGGGGCAAATGTTTGTTTTGGTTTTTTTGTTCTGCTTGTTCTATTCAGGCAGAGTTAAAATCCATTTTTGAAGGATGCCGGAATTAGAGGACTGAGAGTGTTCTGCATGTTCGGTCGGTCGCCTGCTCTCCTAAAGATCCACATTAAAGGACATTCTGTGCCCTCCTTTGTAATGCATTCCAGGGTCGCACAATCCTCAAGGAATTTTCAGCTGAATGTCAGACTTCAAAAGGACAATGTTAAAAAATCATATTATAGAGTTCAAAAAGCAAAAGAGAAAGAGAAGGATTCATTTCTTTTTGGACTGTCTCAGAATTCTCCCCGCACTTCCAATTGGACATGCTATTCTCCATTGCCTGAAGGCATGTCAGAAAACCATTAAACAATTTTGATTTGTTCAATGTCTCTTGTGTTCCTCCCTGAGCACAGCCCCATCTTAGAAGCCAGCTTGGTTAGCTACTTAACCTTCTTTCCCAGTATGCTCGTCCTTGCAAGCAAATCCATGGAAATACATGGTGGGTGTATTCCATATGCTAATCAACTTTTATCTTTATGAAATTATTGTGAAAACTTGAGGACAGGCGAGCATTATTAAAATCCAGTTTCCATAAACAAACCCAGCATCAAGCTGCAGGAGTCGAGCTATAGGAGTCGATTCTAGTGGTTGCATTTCTGTCATAATTGTTGAATTCTGTGATTTTGTGGTCATTGTTGTTATTCTTGCTTACATCTAGACAGAGTCTGAGTTTTGTTACTTCATGGTGCTCCCAGTCTTTCTCTGCAATATCAAGTCAACGTGGTGTTTTTCAGACTTAGGGGGATAATACCAAGATTTGCGGTAGAGGCTTTCTGCTCTGATGTGTCCAGGGAGATATGTGTTTTGCATCTGGTTGGTCTCCTCAATATGTGAAAACCACACATCTTTGGGGAGCTGTGTTATCAGTACAACGAAGAACGTGACCACTCTGGATAAACACAGAACAATAGTTGTCTCTGTACACCCAGGCTGCAAAAGGTCCCCAGAGAAAGTCTTGACTTCCCAATCGATTTCTCTTGGGTTGGGGCACATCCCAGCCATTTACAGACAATTCTAAAGCTGCCTCACATGTTTAAGGTGGACATTTCCTATAGTTCACTGTGATTCCTTTAGTTTTCTATACGCTGCCTTCCATTATTATTATTAACAGAACAAGGTAGGGAATCTGGACTACTACCTGTGTTTCTGAATTGGTCCAACTTGGCAGAAAACTAAGGCTTCCTAATGGTCCAAGTGATGTAATGTGAAATTGTCATTTGCTTGGTTCCCTGAGGTCTAGCCCTGGGAAGCAGGTCTAGTGCCATGCTTGCTCCATTAATTGTTGTCCAGGATCTCAGCAGAGGGTGTCCACTGCCCAAAGATTCCATACCGACTAGACCCACAGCAAGCTCATCAGGGGTGCCTGATCAGTTTCAAAGTCGCTCATTCATTGACCCAATAATGAGATCTCGAGCTCATGCTCTGTGTAACCCAGAGCGAAACAGGAAGGAGTTGTCCGCTCTGGTCCCAACTCACGTTTAGCAGGGTCTTGGCAAGGTGGGAGTCCACAAGGCTTCAGCATGGACTTCCTGAGCAGTAACTTTCTGTGGGACATGGTGTGAACACGGGGCATCCAAAAATTAATCAGGCTGCCGACTCTCCAGGAGCTTACACTTAGGCAGAGTTTCCTGATTTCCCAGCTGTATTTTTTTAATTATTATTTCAGTGTCTCTTCAGAAGCAAAAATATTTCATAGTGGCCAGTGTAACTTTGTTTTATCTTTTCTTCTTTGTGCCTTCTGACAGGTCTCTAGGAGAGTGAGTGGGGAAAGTTCTCAGGGGAACTCAATAATTCAATTTTTGACTTAGACTAGGAAGAGTATGCATCTGATGATTAAAGTTTGGATTTGGAACTAAAATGTTAATTTTGAAGACAGCTCTAACATGACTCATTATTAGATTAAACCAAATTTAATTAGATCAGCCATCTCTTGACATAAAGAAGGAAAATCCATTTTCTTTAAAATGTGGCAATTTCTAGGAAACTGGCCCCATACTCCGAAATGAAAAGCAGATTTCCACGAGTTGGATTCATGCCTCCTTTAGCCTTTGGTATTGTATTTGGTCTGTTTTGTTAGTTAAATAATGGTAACAAAAGAAGACAGGATGGATGATGTTAAATAAAAGGAAATTTAAGAGAATAATTATGGCATTAGGCTGGGCCAGAAGGTGAGGGCTGTGAGTAATAAGATACCTGCTTTTTAAGCAAAGTGCTATGTTTCCATTTGGCATGACCCTTCCTGGATAAATTGTGTATTTTATCGCATTCCCATAGGCAAAAGAAAATGATCTCTGAAGAGAGTGTTGGGTAAGACATGGATAGGTTCTAGAATATCCTGTGTTAAGTTGCCTAACTTCTTATTTTAAATGAAAATATTAAAACTCCTGTAAAATAGAGTATGACAATAGTGACCCAGGTGTGGGGAAGTACCAAAAGCTTACAAGTTTGGCATATATGAGCCCATGGCATGAACAGTCCTCCTGGTTATTCAGTGAATACCTTGGATGAAAAGTATCACAGAGAAAACCTAAGGCAAAGGAACTCTGGGAGCTTTTTATTTTATTTTACTTTATTTTATTTATTTTATTATGTTCAAAAGACATGAAGAATGGAGCTCTGTTGGCCATGATGGAGGGCTGCTTCCAATGACAGGTGAGATGACTACTCCTGGACCCCTCACTTTTTTTTTTTTTTAATTTTTCTAGATTTTATTTATTTATTTGTCAGAGAGAGAACAGCAGCACAGAGAGCTGCAGGCAGAACAGGCAGAGCAGGCAGAGGGAGAAGCAAGCTCCCTACTGAGCGGGGAGCCCCATGTGGGACTCGATCCCAGAATCCTGGGATCACGACCTGAGCCAAAGGCAGACGCTTAACCAGCTAAGCCACCCAGGCATCCCGGACTTTTCACTTTTTTTTTTTTTAAGATTTTTATTCATTCATTTGAAAGAGAGAGATCACAAGTAGGCAGAGAGGCAGGCAGAGAGAGAGGGGGAAGCAGGCTCCCTGCTGAGCAGAGAGCCGGACATGGGGCTCAATCCCAGGACCCCAAGATCATGACCTGAGCCGAAGGCAGAGGCTTAAACCACTGAGCCACCCAGGCGCCCCCGGACTTTTCACTTTTATGCTCCAAATTTCAACACAGGAAGGAGCCGCTTCCTAGAATGTTAATGTCGGGGCAGGGAGAGAGAGAATTGGCTTTTCTCATTTCAAAATTTTCTACTCAAGCAGTATTTTCTAGTTCTTTCTTTAAATGTCATCCCTTTTGACTCTTCACTCAATCAGAAAACTCAGGCTAAGAGATCTTAATCCATTTGTGTTGGCTTCTTCTATATTCTAAGTAATCAAATGACACCATGATATCCTAGATCTCTTGGGTCAGCTAATGACCTCCTCACGAGGCTGACACCCCTGATGAAGGGACTGTTTACTCACTCACAATATAGCCAACGTTTTAGGTGCCCAAATTGGATTAGAGTCTTTATACAGATGTTCTGATGTTACCTTTAAGCATTAAGCCCACGAAGTATATAATGTTTTTATCTCCATCTTCAGAGAAGGAGGAAATGAGCTCGGAAAGGCTTGTCTAAGTTTACAAAACAAGTAGGAGGACACATTATGACTAAAATAGGACAACTTGACTCAGAAAGCCCGTGCTCTCAGCCACTATGAATTTCTGCCTGTACAGTCTCCAGGATATTTCCAAAGTTGAGTTTTAGTGATCTCATTCATAATTTAGGAGAGGCCAGTGATGTAGCTCGGAGAATTCACCAAGAGATGGAGCGGTGGTGTTACCAGGAGTCCTACACCCAACCTGAGGCAATTCTGAGTCTGGAATCCAAACGCCTTCGGGGTATTTATTGATTTGTCCCCTTGAGCCATATTTTGTTGGACTGAACTTTGGAGTCTGGTATGCAGTCTTGGTCTGTATATTGTGAATCAAAACTGATATCATAACTGATTGTAAATCAAGGAAACTGTCTGCAGCTGCTTCTCTCGTTTTTCCAGACAGATTAAATGAATTTTCTCCATTTCCCCCGCTGTCTTCTCCCCTACTTGTGTTTGTCCCCCCCACCTCCCTTCAGGAATCCCCTTTGGCCTCAGATCCTCCTGGTCAAACCCCACCCCTCTTGCAATTCCCTTGCAGGCGTCAGCTTTTTTTTTTTTTTTTTCCAATTTATTTATTTTCAGAAAAACATTATTCATTATTTTTTCACCACACCCAGTGCTCCATGCAAGCCGTGACCTCTATAATACCCACCACCTGGTACCCCAACCTCCCACCCCCCCGCCACTTCAAACCCCTCAGACTGTTTTTACAAAGAATGTTCTGATTCACCTTTTCTCCCCCTTTCCTACCTCAGCCAGGTAAAATGAGTTCTATCTTTTCCAGACTTTCATAACATCTTATCTCCTAACTTTCCTGTGGCTTTTCTCCATGTGGTCTTAGAGCTATCCATACATGTTTTATCCTCTTCTACTTAGGTGGTAAGTGTTTTGAAGACAGGGACTGTGTCTCACTCATCGTGGACTCTCTCATACTCTCCAGTCCATTTCCCTTCACTTTCATACATTCAATGTCCTGTCAACAACATTTGGTGGTGAAAGAAAGAAGGCATAGAATGGAGGAAGAGTAACTCTACTCTGCATCACACCCTCCCTGCCCTCGTGGTCATTTCCCCCAAAGACTCTGTTGTCCAGATGACTATGTGCCTAATTAGAGGAACTGGCTTCCTCTAAAGTCTTCAATTACCCATGAGCTATGACTCCCTTGGAACACAGAAAGATGCATATCCTTAATGAGACCTTCCTCAGGCGGCAACCCAAGGAACTCCTGCTCAGCAGCGAGAATCACATTTTTGTTTAAGTAGCTTTAATCGCTTCTCGGCCTTTTGGCTAAGATCAAGTGTTGTTTAAGTAGCTTTATCCTCCAGAAATCCATTATTATCTGAAAATAATAATTATTATCTGAAGATTTCATTCATGCTAAAGACCAGCCCTGGTCTTGTCAGAATGGTACAAAAATATTTTATTTGGTGCACCATTTTTTTTTCTCAATTAGCAGCAAATCTCATTTTTCTTTGAAGGAAGAAAGCCTTTAAATTTTTTTTGTTGAGGAAAAATCTTTCTCTCATGAAATATGAATCAGTTTTGGTTTTTGGTCGCAAAGACCAAATATCAACCTCTCCCCACCACCTCCATCAATGGAACAGTACATAAATTTCCTGCTGAAGTAGGAAATACTCAATCCATTGAACTGGGTGGTCTTACCATTGGGATGTTAGAGCCAGATAGAGTGCTGTGCCTCCGGTGAGCCTACAAACTTGAGTTGATTTGGAGTAGTTTAAAACTCACCTCTCTTTGCCATGTGCTTCCCACTGGCAAGGGCTTAGGAGTTTGCAAGTAGGTGATCACTATCCATATAAGGAAATCAAATAAGGCAAAAGCAAGAGAGCAGACAGAGATATCTTTGTCCTCCAAGCAGTTCAGGTGAAAGCCAACATCCTAAACTACTGTGACTGTGCAACGTCCAACAGTGTTTTCCACAGTGTTGAGGTTTTGAACTCAGCATGCTGGTGGATTTTAAAATCATCAATAATATCCTGCCAGTCTGTGTATCCCCAAATGTTGTGGCAGGTCTCCATTTTCTCCTGCATTTTCTGAGCAATTGTATAGTGAAGTAAGGACCGCTGTCTTCCTTTCCACATTTCCAGGACAGTTTTTTGGCCACATACATGTTCAGTTAGTCATTCATTCAATCAATAAATATTTACTGAGATTGTAGGCTAGGCCAAGTGTCCCAAGTGCTAGGGACAGAAGGAACTTGATGCCATCAGCATGATTTTACAGAAAAGAGGAAGACAAATAAGCAATAAATGACTATAAATCCACAAGATAAATACTATGAAATTCTTCATAAGTGTGTAAACAAAATAAAACAGGGTGACTTGGTAGTTACTTGTTGGGAGGGGTTGAAGAGGAAGAAGTGATGGGATTGTCAGAAAAGTCTCTCTGAAGTGTTTTCAGAGCTGAGACTATGCAAGGACCAAAGGGGCTGTGAATGAATTTTGGGGAGTGGATTTCAGAAGGATAAGAACAGAACGGGGCATTGGTGGGGGGAGGGGAGTGGAGGTTAAGAGACTTACTGGAGTGGTCCTGTGAGAGGACATGGAGGTTTGGTTAAAGGTGGGAGTGTGGACGTAGGCGACAGAAACAAAGGTAGAAATGCGGTTTTTATTCCCTGAAGATATCTCTGCAAGGGAGTGCAGGAGTGCCAAACAATTAGAAATCTGTTGAATCTGTTACTTCTTATTCAGGTTTGGTAGACCAAATCACTGACACACCGAATAATTTCGCTCTCTCTTTTTTTTTTTTTCCCCAAGATTTTATTTATTTATTTGACAGATGGAGCGAGAGCACAAGCAGGGGGAGGGACAGACAGAGGGAGTCAGAGAAGCAGACTCCCTACTGAGCAAGGAGCCTGACCTGGAATTCAGTCCCAGGACCCGAGAATCATGACCTGAGCTGAAGGGATGTTTAACCAGCTGAGCCACCCAAGCACTGCTCTCTCCTTTGGAGGTATCACTGTTTACCCACCAATTTTATGTGGCCATTGAGATCACCTTTTAGGAGAGCAGAATTCTTGAAAGATGAGGAAAATATAGGCTTTCAATGAAAAAAAAAAAGCCCATTTTGAAGGTATGATTCCATGTGTACAATAATCTCCAAATGACATAATTATGAAGACAGACAATGGAGACAGACAATGGACCAATGGTTGCCGGCGTAGGCGTCCAGACAGGAGGGGGTGATTGTAAAGAGACAGCATGTAGGATTTTCTTTGTCGTGATGGAGTGATGGAACATTCTGTATTCTTACAGTGCAGGCAGTTACATGCATCTGATAAAAGCTGTTGTAAACAACCACATCCACAAATGATACATGTAAAAAGTGATGACATCCAGATAAAGTTGAGATAATTGATAATGAATTATGATCATGTAAGATATCACTAGAGGAAGCTGGATGAAAGGGGTAGGAGGACTCTGTAGTTATTTTGCAACTTTATAGAAGTATGAAATTATTTTTAAAAATTAAAAACACAAGGGCTCCTGGGTGGCACAGTCGGTTAAGCACCCAACTCTTGGTTTCAGCTCTGGTCATGATCTTCTGGGTGGTGAGATTAAGCCCCATAAGGGCTCAATCTCAGTGTGGAGTCTGTTTGAAGATTCTCACCCTCTGCTCCTCCCCCCACTCATAAACGTGCATGTGTACCTACTTTCACTCTGAAATGAATAAATAAATCTTTAAAAAAATTCAAAACATGAAAGTAAACATCAAACTTTTTACTTATTATGTCATGTTATCCACCATACAGTACATCCTTTGTTTTTGATGTAGTGTTTCACAATTCATTGTTTGCATGTAACACCCAGTGTCCCGTGCAATCTGTGCCCTCCTCAGTACCAGACTTAATAAATAATGTATTAAATGTCTACAAAGGCAGCTCTAGATTATCTTTATTAATTGTCAAGTTTTAGGATATAATTCTGCTTGGTGGTAACTGGAAAATGAGAGCCAATTTTAAATTAAATGTCTTGTCCAAACAGTTTCAAAAATAAAATGATAAGATTCTCCTTTTAACAGCAGAAAGCACATTTAATCTAAGGTAGTCAAATTCATTGCGACTGAACATGTATTGAAGGTTAATGAAAGCTGAAAAGAAAGAGGAAATGAAGAGGTATTTCTTAAAGGATACAGAGTTTCTGTTTGGGGTGATGAAAAGGTTTTTGAAATAGCGGGGACAGCTGTACGCCATTTGAATGTAATTAATATCACTGAAATGTTTACCTTAAAAATAAAGTGGCAAATTTTATGTTATGTATAGTTCGCACAATAAAAACAATGCACTCCCCTCCTCCCAAAAAGTACATTTACTTTGAACTATGCATCTTAATACATTTTATATGATATGGGATAAGGGGTCCAAAAGTCAGGATACCTAGACCTACACAGGTATGGAAATGACCTTGAATAAATATGGTATTTAAATTTCTGAAAATGGACGACATTATCTAGAGAGAGAAAGAGGAGAGAGGAAACAGAGGCCGATTGTGTCACCAGTACATCCACGTACCTTCTCCAGGGCAGGAGAGAGTAAAGGGAGATGGGCAGGGATGCCCAATGAGGTGGAGGAAAACCAAGAAAGCAAGACTTTGTGGGAGCTAAGAGCAGCTGATGTTTGTAGAGCGCATGAGTGGTTGACTGCCTTGAATGAGGAGAGCAATGACGAAAGGGACCAGAGAGCTCCTGGGTGACAGTGACAAGAGCAGCCTCACTACCGTCTGTGCTACTTGGTGGGGCAAACATCGGACGTTCCATGGACTAGGCAGTGAAGGCAGTCCACCACGGGCAAACTTTTAAAAATGGAGAGGTAGGCAAGGACAAATACAGGGTTAAGGAAGGTTACTGTTCCAAGGTGAGAAATACCAGAGCATGTTTGTATCCTCGTGGGAATAACCCAATAGAGGGAGGGACAGAGATGATGATAAGCCAAAGCCCCTAATACTAATGCCTGAGGGCCCCCATGAGTCACCCCTGTCACCTCATCCCCTCTTCCTGGGAACTGCACATCAGCAAGATCCCCCTATCGGAACTTGGAATACTTACTTGGTCCCTTTCCTGTCCTCCAATTCCTCCAAGAATGTTGAAAAATCCAACATCTTTTCCTCCTCAAAGGGCACAGCCTCCATCTCCTTCCTGTCAAAGGTCTTGGGCTTTTGGGAAAAAAGGTTTGTTAATGTCTTCTGAGTGTAGAACCACCAACCCTCCAGAACCCAATACTTGTATTCTTGGAACATGAAGATTTCCTTTCATTCTGGAGCAAAGATCCTATGATGGCAATGGAAGACACAGCTAAACATTCCTCAGTTATTGTTTTTCCTGAATTTTTAACTCTCATGCCTCTTTTGTGCAACTTACCTCATTACTTAATATGTTATTAACATTTTCCTCTGTCGCTAAGTAGTCATGAATGGCAGCATAGTATTTCATGCTTTGGACATGTTATAATTTATTCATCAATAACATATTGTTGGATAGTTTAAAATTAATAAAAATTTTCCACTATAATAAATGATATTATGATGTTCCTCAATCTGTTGGTATATCTCTGACCATGACATTAGGACAGTTTTTTAGAAGTAAAATTTTGAAGTCAGAGAGTAAAAACATTTCATGTACTCAAGAAAACATTGTCAACAGAATATAAATTATGGGACAGTTAATTTACTTTTGTATCGTTCATCCTACTACTAAAATAATTTCACTTTCCCTGGGTCCTCAGCCTGGCCTCTTTGATTAGGAAGAAAGGTAGTATTTGCAAAGGTGAAAGCCTGTGGCTTTGAGTCCCCCAGCCAGACTTGAATCTGGTTAAGACCGTGACTGTCCTTTCTTCTGATGAAAGAAAAATTTTGAGACTTCTTGGTGAAGACCATTTTTTCTAATTAACAGTAGGATGAGGTAACTAGGCAAAAACCAGAAACACGGTTAATATTTTCCTGGAAATATGCAGGATTTAAAAATGAAAGGAAATATATTTGGAGAGGTGTCTTGGGGTTTGTGGGAGGTAAAAATGATTTGGGATAGTGCTGGAACATGTCTGGAGACCTACGACATTCATCGATACACCAAGAACGACCGACAAAGAAAGATGCATCTTCAGGTCTGGGATTGCAGGTAAGAGAATGATGACGGACAGTTGAGAAGTTTACAGAATCTCCCCCCTGACTCATCCGAGTTACAACAGTGCTGGTCTAACTAGGCAGCTTACTGGAGACACACTGGTGGAGAGCTAGAGGAAATCACCCAGGTTGTCCTAAAGGGGGACCCAGGAACGGGCGAATGGAAGTGATTCAGAATTTCCAATATGGTGCACAGCACTGTACTCCTTTTCTCTCCTCTGGTCCATAGAATCATGGTGATATGGGATAGAATGGGGATATCTGGTAGAAGTCCAGAACCTCGTGAACCAAGCCTCTCAAAACTTGCCTATAAGAAAAAGAGGTGAATTTATTCTTTGTTCTGCTTTCTTCTTACTTCTTACTCTTCTTACTCTCTTCTACCCTACCCCACCCCAGGCAACATCATTTACCTAAAAATGAGGAGTGCGTTTCATCAATTATTTTTCTTTGATCTTTAGCTTCCGGCTCAACCAGACCATTTTTTTGTTATTGAACATTTTCACAGAGTCGAAAAAACAAAACAAAATGTGGCAAAGCATACTCCTCCCCCGCTAACCCTGAACACATCCTAATATGAATTCAATTAGTTTTCAGAAGCCCCAGAAAATTCCACCAAGCCAAACCACTAGGCAGACTGAGATGAGACCTCTAGAGTCAGAGATGTTTTGAAAATTAAACAAGTGAATACCTATAAGGTACTCTGGGTTTTCTTGGTGTGTACTAAACGTTGGTTATAATGTAAATTCAAGGATCTTTCACTGTTGTTCATTGAACAATAACGTGCCTAACACATAATGGGTGCTCAGTCCGTATTTGTTGCTTACTTTTATGATTGCAGTTTTTATTGGCAGGCTTTGAGCAGTATGCACCATGATAATATTAATAAGCAAGTATTTATTGAGCGCTTATGATGTGCAAGGCACTGTGCCAAGAGCACTGTTTCTTTCTCTCCTCCATTTCTCATAATAACCCTATGAGATCATGACAGCTGTCATCCATCCGTTAATGAATGTGGGTGCTGAGATCAGGAGAGATGAAGTAACTTGCTCAAACCCACATAGCTAGCAAATGAACAGCCTGGATTAAACTCGGTTCCAGTCTGGATCCAGAACCATATTATGAAATAAAATTATATCCTTTCAAGAGGAAACCAGTATGTGAAAGATTAAGAAGTTGTGGGAGCCATATGTTATGCACAAAATCCGAAGTCTCTTGAAGAAGCAGCATGGAAGTTAAGAAGATGTCGACCATCTCTGGCCATGTGCGAGGCCACTGTTGACCATTTGACCTCTTCTAGGAGCTAGGCCATTGCCAAGTGCTGGGCATTTTCATATGGGCCCTGTCAACTGAGCTGAGCTATCTCACCATTAACCTGTTTGCTCTCTCTCTCTCCAGACACATGTGTGTATACAGTTCTGTGTGTCCGTATGCACACATGTATGTGTATACATTTGCTTAACCATTAAAAGTAGGTCACAGACATTATGGTAATTCACCCCTAAATACCTCAACATGAATCTCCCAAGAACAAGGACATTCTTTTACACAATGACAATACCATTATTACCTCCTTTGCATTCCTTTTTCTCTACAGGTTTGTGCCATGCCGTATAATTTACATAAGCAGAATGACACAGACTTTGGATATGGCTGTTTCCTCTAAATTAGATTCTGTTTATTTTGGGGGAGGAGTACCACGTGGGTAATGTTGAATCTTACTCTGCAGATCACATCAGAAAGCACGTGAAGTATGCCCCATTGTTAGATTCGCTAAGTTTGATTACTTATCTAACAGATTTTACTGGGAGGTGACTTTTCTTCTCTGTAAATACTTAACAGTCTGAGGGATAACGTTTTGAGACCTTGTGACTATCCCTTCCCCAGTAACTTTCGGCGGATGGTATTGCTTGCTACCCATTGGCAATTTTTTACATTTGTAACTACAAAATGCCTCAGCTGTGTTGGAACTTTTAGAAGAATGTTTATTTGGCAATAAACCTCATGTGTACCCCAGCCCTTTCTTACCTTAGCCTGGGCACCCTTCTGTCCTCTTGTGTGTCTGCTGGGAAATTGAGATGAACCCTTAAAAAGGTCCATGAGCATCTCACACCACTTCCGCATTCAGCAGTTCTATAAGCAACCAAATGAATTCCAGAGTTCCACGCCATGACCTATGGAGCTACCATGATATTTTCAATACAGAGACACCTTCTTATGTATCTGTAAGTTAAAGAAATTATCTGTGGGTGATTTGACATGAGAAGGTGCTGGTGATCAACCAAAGAAGGCAGCTACCCTAACATAAATAGACTGCTAGTCTAGCTCACCCTCGCAGTCCATTTAGGGTTTCATGTTAACAGCTCAGATAAGGTAAAAAGTGGTCACAAATTAATATAAAATCACTTAGCAAAGCACACTCCCTCTTTTCCCATTGCCTCAGTCCTATGAAATGAAAACATGATTTCAGACACAGAATTGCGGGGGTTTTTTGTTTTGTTATTGTTGTTGTTCTACTGATGACCAAGCCGAAAGGCTGAAGGTGAAAAGGCCAACCTGGGTCTTGAGTTAAAAACGTAAGGAGGTAGAGGAGCTTAAGATTTGGGGATGAAAGAAAAAAAATGAAAAATCCAAATCTTGAAAGTAATTCAGAGTTATTATTCCACAAGATTAGATTAATCTCTGGGGAGCAGCCTGCAATCCTCCGATGAGGTTGAAGTCCTCGGTCCCTTTTTCATAGTTTTTCTCTGAACGAGCAGATGGTCCTCTCTGTCATTCTAAAAACAAAACAAAACAAAAAACCAGTCCAGGTCTAGAAAGTTTTAAGGAGAAAAATTTCAGTCAGGTATCATTTTCCTCTCCCCATGGTTCTCCACTCCAACAATTCCATTCATTTAATTTAATGCCACATCCTCAGTGTCCATCACTAGGTTTGGTGCTGCACACACACACGTAGTAAGAATGGAAAATCTCTGCCAGCAAAAGCTGACAACCATGCTTTCTACCTTCTGGGGAAATAGAAGAATTCAAATCTGGTTCTTGGATTTAGGAAAACACCTTCAGGATGTGGATGGGCCCTCTTGGGTAATAAAGGTGAGCTCCCACCATTGCCGCAGCTCACTCACTGCATCTGACTGGAAAGCTTCCTTCCCCACAGAGCAGCTGCCATTGAGTAACTGGTGGGGGGGGGTAGGCAACAGCGAATGCAACTCTGAGACATCTTGTTCTTCAGAGATCTCCAGCTTTCTCTGTCTCCTTCATGCAAAGGGCCTTGAATATGGGGAAGTAAAGATCACTTGTTTTTCTGGTTTTTTTCTTCCTAAGAAGAAGAAATAACCATATCCTAGCAGGTGTCTTGGTGAGATTCGAGGTTCAGAACCCCTGAATGCCTCAATAGCTAAATGATGAGAAATTATAAAAATATCCATAGATACATATGTAGATACACATGGATGTGTGTGCCTTATGCATATTATAGACACTGCCCTCAAAAACATGTGTATATATTTAACGATATGAATAAATAAATGTAAATAAAGTTTATCAATGCATGTAGTTTTCACTGTGTATTCCTTTGTTTTATTTATACATATTTTTTTTACTCCCTAGCAACAATAGTCAAAATGTTGCACATGTAGGCTAGAAGAGTTTGCAGCTAACATGAGCTATAAATTAAAAATGTATAATATACTCTTTGGAAAGAGAATAAAGAAGTGGGATTGCCTATTAAGTAATTAGTTCAAACATGCTACTCGAAGGCAACTGTCAGTAATTAGTGCAGGCAAGGGAAGAGTCTGACCGTTAAGCTTATTCATTTAAAGATTATTTATTGAACATTTTCTCTATGCTGGGCACTCTGCTAGCTGTAGACTACAAAGGTGAATAAGACATAGTTGCTGTTCTCCAAGTGAGCTGAGTTGATGAAACAGATGATGAATGCGTCATTTAACACCATGTGGTGAGGAACAAGGTAGCAAATGTATTGAGGAATTCTGAAAATATCCAAAGGGAGACCCTAACCCCTGCTGGGGTGGGGAGACAACAGGGAGCGGAACCATGCCCCAAGAGATTTCTAGAGGAGATGATGCCTAAAATATGTCTTAAAGAATGAGGTGGAACTAGGCAGGCTGTGAAGTGAGGTGAGCATTGTAAGCAAAGGGAAAAGAACACACATACAGACGGATTCACGTGCATCCATCTGGGATCTATAGGAGCTCACAAGCAGTTCTAGTTGAAAATTCTCTAAGCAACTGAGAAATTTTTAAGATGAGAATAAAAAGCAATAGTTAAGCTTTATGTGTGTGTAAGAAGAGAGTGTGTACTGAGGTCAGAGTCACAAATACAACCCTATCTTCTTTCATTGCTTAGAACCTACATAGCAATTTTTACTGGAAAATACCCACTCCAGAGACTCTCAGTGATGCTAACTCGTGGTCACATTACGATGGACTGTTACCAAACTCAATATCCTTTGGAGGGGATCTAATAATGGACTAAATTTATCCCATCACACATCTCACTCCACTGAAGATGGAATCTTTCATGTAATTAAACAGAAGCAGCTAGGAGGGAAATTTCTTGCCTTTATTCCTTAACTGCTTCCATACTTCTGGCAAACCAACCACAAAGGTGGTAAGAACAATCTACATTAAGTCTCATCTTTGTCCATTCCACTTTGTGGTGAAATTGTACAGTTAGCCAAACATCACATCAAAAGAATGGAGGAATTAGCAACCCACAGGAATTCTAAGAACAACGTCAGACCCTGAAATCTTGAGTGGTTAAAACTTGCTACATTGGGGGCACCTGAGTGGCTCAGTGGGTTAAAGCCTCTGCCTTCAGCTCACGTCATGATCCCAGGGTCCTTGGATTGGGTCCCGCATCAGACTCTCTGCTCAGCGAGGAACCTGCTTCCTGCTCTCTCTCTCTGCCTGCCTCTCTGTCTACTTGTGATCTCTGTCTATAAAATAAATAAATAAGATCTTAAAAAAAAAAAAAACTAGCTACCTTATTCTACTACCAAGCCAATAATAAAATAACAATACCAAAACAGTAACAACAACAAACACTTATGAAATACTTCTAGTGCCAAGCAATTTACATAGATTATTTAATCTTACCTAAAATTTCATTAAGGTATGTAATATTACCCTTCTTCCATTTATATAAAAAATGAGGTTCAGAAAGGGTAAATAACTTATCCAATGTCACGTAGCTAATACAGGGACAAGGATTCAAAAGTAGATGTGTCTGACTGTTCTTTGGCCATGTCTTTTCATCATTCAGTGACACTCTGGGAAGCTAGGTTTTATGGAGAAGCCCAGCATCTGGGTCTGAACCTAATGATGACACTTACTAAGTAGTTGATTTAGACATACCAGTTCTCTTTCTCATTTGCATGTTTTGTAAAATGGAGATAATCACATACATCTGGTCTACCTCTGTAGATATCTGGGGGATTAAAAGACAATGACATGATATATACAAGGATTTTGTAAACCAAAGCCATGAGATGTTTGTAGGGTCTTATTATTTATAAAGTGAAGTCTGCTTTGATAAAAGATGATGATAGATAAAAATTATAAAGGAAGATTTAGCAAATGACATGTATTCTAGTAGCCTCGGCAATCTTATATACTTTCTAAAGACAAGCAGAGAGAATGTTTCTAGGCTTCAGAATTTCTGAAAAAACAATCCCAGGTGTGCACTTTCTTGAGCTGGTTCATGATTCCCTAGATTTTCTGTTACAGATTATGCGATCATATAAAATCATTCCAGACAAGTTGTAGGAGAGCTATGATCATCAAAAGAGTAACTGTTGTAATCTATCAATATGAAAAATTCTACTAAAAATATATTAAGTACTTGTTACCACAGCAAAGAACAAGACCTATTTTTCAATTATGAAATGATATTCAAATTTATTCTGCTTTATTCAGTTGATTTCCAGCATACATAATAAAATAAGTAGATTTTGCTTTTGACATGTCTCATCTCAACATAACATAGTTTTAACCAGGGCAACTTGGGGAGCTCTAAGCAAATAAAAATTGTGCTTGTTTTCAAAAGTTTTGAACAATTACAATTTCTCTGGCAAAAAAGTAAGTACTTGTAGGACTAAAGCCTTGTCATTCAGCAAAAATACTTGTTTATATGCCAAAAGATCTTAGTCATTCTGAGAAATATTAGTGTTACAACAAAAATATTGGAATGGATAAATCCACTAATTTGCTGATCATCTGCTGAGCTGAATTACAGTCAAAATATGCTACTAAAGCCAATGTTCGAAACCTCTATTTTTGTTTTTTTCCAAACAGACTATGGAACTGTAAGGATTTCTTAAAACTTTAATAGTGGTAATGATTTTGAAAACAAACATTTAGAGTTTACATAGAACTAGGAACAGTTATAAATATTTTACAAATATTAGTCTTTGAAACTTTTCAGAAGTCTATGTGATACAACATTAATTAACATTTACTGTATAACAAACTATCTCAAAACTTAATGTCATAAAACAATAATAATTTTTTATTTATAAAATTTTCTGTTGAGAGAGAGCGAGCATGAGGGCAGGGGAAGAGACAGAGAGGACAGAGAGAGAGAGAGAGAGAATCTCAAGCAGTCTCCAAGCTCAGTGCAGAGCCCCACCTGGGGCTCCATCTCACGACCCTGATATCATAACCTGAGCTGAAATCAACAGTTGGACGCTTAACTGACTGAGCCACCCAGGTGCCCCAATCATTTTTTAGCTAATAATTCTGCTTCTCAGTCATCTGGGCTGACCTCAGCTGGGTAGTTCCTCTGGTTTTGTTTGTTTATTTGTTTTGTCTTTCTTTCTTTCTTTCTTTCTTTATTTCTTTCTTTTTGAGATAGAGAGAGCGTACAGAGGGAGAGGAGGAGAGAAGATCTCAGGCAGACTTCCTGCTGAGAGTGGAGCGACTTCTGGGTCTCAGTCCCAGGACCTTGAGTTCTTGACTTGAGCTGAAACCAAGAGTCGACACTTCACCAACTAAGCCATCCAGGTGTCCCTCTTCTGGTCTTGACTGGGCTTATTCTTTTTCTTTTTCTTTTTTTTTTTTTTAAGATTCTGTTTATTTATTCATGAGAGACAGACAGAGAGAGAGAGAGAGGCAAAAGGCAAAGCAGGCTCCCCAAGGAGTGGGGATGGGACTCCATCCCAGGACTCCGGGATCATGACCTGAGCCGAGAGCAGACGCTTAACCCTCTCAGCCACCCAGGTGCCCAACTGGGCTCATTCTTAAATAGGTGGTTATGTTCTACAGGGGCTGACCGATCTGGGATAGCCTCAGGTGGGCTGGTTTGTCTCTGTTCCACGTACTCTTCATTCCTGAATGAACCATCCTGGACTTGACCACATGGTGGCTGGGCTGAAGAGAGAATAGAAGCAGCCCAGGTCACTTCAGGACTAAGATTACAACTGACATGTTGTGTTGTCTAGAGTAATTCACAAGTTCAGATCAGATTAAAGGGGAGGGAAATGGGTTTCACTATTTGATGAAAGAAGCTGCGAAATCACATGGCAAAGGGTATGGGTACAAGGAATGAATGACTGGGGGCATTTTACTATTTACTACAAGGAGGTACCCTTACTATCCTCACTTCACAATGAGGAAACAAGGCTCAGAGAAGCTCACAGCACCCTGCCTCCATTTCCCCCTTTGGGGGAAATATGTTTCGAGTGATGTTCAATTCTGAGTTATTTGAGGTATATATCTGAGTGGCACTGAATTCTGAGTGATAGAGAATTTAAACACGATTGAAGCTAAACTTTAAAGTGAACTAGCAAGGTGAGTTCAAATTTTGACCCCAACCGCAAAGGACAAATTAGCATACTAGCACACAGGCAAACGGTATTCCTCTTTTGAGAAGAAAGTCAATACAGCAATTTATGCTTTGAAAGGAGAGAATTTGGTTTGCCTTTTAGTTTTCTGGAAAAAAAAAAAAGAAAAAGTTCTGCCTTCTGCCTTCCCTCATACATCACAAGAAACTCTCATGACTGTTTCCTTTGAGATGAAAACAGGGTTTTCCTTTTCTAGACCGTCTGAAGAGTTGGTAACATTTCAAGCTCAAGTATTTAAACTGGGGTGGGATGCAATGACCCTTCCATAATTCAGATTTGGGCATCAGCAGCTCAGGAAGGGTGGTCTCAAGTCCTGTAGGCAAAGAACAGGTTGGATCTGGGGCTAAAAGTCATAAACCATGCAACCTTGCCTGGATGCCCTATCCTTTTGGGGGCTGGACCTAGCAAATCAGCTAGCCAATGCTTAGGTGAAGGAAGTCAAGGTTAACTCAGGGCAATATTTGAACTTGAGGCCTGAAAGTACAGAAAGAAGAGACCCAGTCATGAGAAGAAAATCGTCCATAGTTTATTTATCATGAAGCTTAAAACAGTCATACACACTTTAACAAAGTGTTGGATATAACTGGCTCATCAGAGAGGCAAATATCTAAAACATCTAACTGGTTATCTGGGTAATGTCAGGGGTGATTTTTGTTTTCTTCTTTGCATTTTTACTTAGTGACCTAAAATTTCTACAGTAAAGGTATCACTTTTTACCATCAGAAAAGAAAATAAAGAATATCTGCAGTCATTGAGGCAGGTAAATCAAAATGGAAGTTGAAACCTGTACCAAATTATCATCATCTCTAATTCACAGAGGAAAAGGTTAAAATCATTTTTTCTTAAAATTGCCCTTGAATTCCATGTGCAATTTCCCGGCATGTGAGACACTCCCGTTTGCTCAGCCTGCCACCAGCCCTCCAGCTGCAGCAAAGTTCTAGGTTCAAGAGCTGATGCCTTGGCTCTTCACACAGCCTGCGCTGAGCCCAGGGCTCCTCCACAGGGCTGGAACGACTCTGAGGCTGAGGGTCCCAGCTTGTGCTTCCTGAAAAAACAAATCAGATTTGCTGCCGCATAGATGGAGCTAAGACACCAGAGTGTCCCTTATTTGAAGCACCCAGGTCAGGCCTTGACAAATGGAAGCTTCCAGGTTCCTCCTTCTCTTTTCCTTTATCTATGAATGTGGTGGGTGGGAGAGATGTTAAACAGACAGCTGGGAATTTGCGCCTTGTATCTCAAGATGACGTCACTGTTTCTGAAGAGCTTCAAAGGTCTTTTCTGACTACCTCTTTTCCATCCCAGGGATCCCTCCTTAATTCTGTAAGACTTTACACTCTTGTGGCTGTGTCCTTTTTGGAATGGTCCATTAACACAGTTATCCTCTCCACCAGGATGCGGTTCTTCAAGGGCAAGAACCGAGCATTGTTTATATGCGATTGCCCAACACCGGGACAATGTCTGGCACATGGCAGGTAGTCATTAAACAGCTGTTCAGAGAGGAAGTGAGTGAACGATGTGATTTACTACGTTTCTAATGGAGTTGGGCCATCCCTAGAGGTGGGACCCAAAGAGTCACGTAAAGAAAAGTGGCTTGCCTTCTAACCTCCTAGCTTGATGACAGCTGGCATGTCATACTGGCCAGGGGACAGTTTGTGAGGGTGTTCTCACAGCCCCAGGCCTCCAAAGCACAGGCTTTAGCCTTTCTGGCTCCTGGTCCCATTAAGTGCTAGGAGCACACAACTTCATGCTACAAACCGGGAAAGGGCTTAAGAGACTCATCAGGCTTTTTCGACATCAAAAAGCTCTTATGAAATAATATTTTGATGAATGAAGGGTAAATTAGGAGGAAACATGTGGATTAGGAGTCCCCTGGAGCATAAAGGGATTGAGGAAACCAAGGGCCCCAGAGTCTGCCTTTATGTGGTTGGAGTTTCTCAAACCGGCTGGTTGGAGGCTCACCCCCCAGACACACCAAGAGCTTCCTCTCACACCACCAGGCAGACCAGTGAGGTTTTCGGCCATCACCACACAGAGCTCTGCATGGAGAGAGGCAGCCGCCATATGCATGTTATAGGATGAGCTTGTCCAAGAGGTTTTCCTTAGCACGTGGTTTCACCAGTGGCCCCCAGTGGGGTCTGTTCCCATGGGATTAGAACATGGAGCATGCGATGGGAGCCAGCTGGAGAAGACATTTTGTGTTCTTCCAGGGGAGCGATTGGATATGTTAAAGTGAACTTGAGGTATGACCAAGTAGGTAGAATTCATGTGGAGGAGCTGATCTTGCAGAAAGGGACTGACCACGAGATAGGTTCTTCATCTGGTATAGTTCCAGGTGTCCTGTGTCTGCCCATCATGTTCGTCACAGCCCCCTCCTTGTTTATCCTGCCCTGACTCCTCCCGCAGGGGTCCCCGACCCTCTTGAGATCCCAGTGGAGAATGGCTCATCTAAGCACGACCCAGAAGGGGTCACCCAAGTTTGGCTTGAATTCTGTCATTGACAAGAAGGTCACTCCCTTACAGAGCGGCTTGTTCCTTTTCGAGCAATTTGAAGTATTAGAAATCTGAGTCCCTGTAACACCGACGTTGTGGTCTTCCTCCCACATCTGGCAGAAGCATGGGTTTGGTCTAAAGGACATGTCCATGTGGCAGACCTTCGACTCCTCTGTGTCCCAATATCCTCACTCCTCCCCGCTCCCCCAAAGTGATTTCTAGATCCTTCCCCCTTTGGGTCTTTGAATTCACTTTAGTTCATCAAAATCTCTCAGAATTATAATACCTCAAGCCAACTTCAGTTCTATTAGAATAGCTGTTCCTAAAGCATTTCCCATTGCTGTGTTTTAATCACATTCCATATAGGACATCTCAAAGAGAAAAGGCTGGAGGCTGGTGTGGGGAGGGAAGGGGAGGGGTGCCGGGGTGGGAGAGTTGGGGGGGGCAGTAGTGGTGGTGGGAGGGAGTGGGCAGGAGCTAGAGTTTCAGGCTGCCAGCTAAAATTTATTCATTTTCGGCAGGAATTGCAACAACAAAGATAGCTCTGTAAGCTTATTTAGTTTTTGCAACCTAAAAATAATAAACAGGTTTATCAGAACTGGAGTGAAAAAAAAAAAAAAAAAAGGAAAGGAAACATGGAGCAAATCCTGAATTGAATGGAAGCTCAAAGAAAAATCCACACATGTTCCAGGCCAGAAAAGTGCATCATGGCAGTACTGCTGCTCGCCAAGGGGAGACAATGTCTCCTGAACCGTCCCCGGTGCGCCCTGGGGATCTGTGACGCACAGGGTCACCTCCCCGTGGGGACCACACCATCAGCCTAATGTATTAGTAAGTCACATGGAGCAAAAATGCTCCATGGCTAACTGAATTCTTACAGCCTCTTTGCCTGGTGAAAACTGGCCTCGTCGAAAAAAAATTGTCCTTAAGCTGTGATTTGACCTTCAAAAGACACAGAGAGCATCCTGTCCCTCATTCCAAAGCCCTTTCCGTCAATGACACTGAGTTCTGAAGCCCGCCGGCCAGGTCCCAGGTCGGGCGGTCGCGGCAGCAGCCGCAACTTGCAGGGGGCAGAGCTACGGGCTCTCCCAAGCTTTCGTCTCACGCCCACGCCACCTTCACGCGGAGCCTCTCGCCCAGGGGTCACCTTTTCTGTACCGCAGGTGGATGACCATAGGCAAAATGGAATTTTCAAGCGAGGCAAAGCAGTGCCAGCATTAGAATATGCTATTTCTCCTCCTAAATGGGTTTAACATAGAGCTTCCTAAGTTGAGTGTGGGGCTCTAACAACAGACAGAAATAGGAATTGCTCTCACGTGCTCCGGTGGGCGGCTGCTCAGAGCCCTCCCCCCCACGGCCCCTCCCCCAACCCCCCAGGCCCGCATAGTTCAGGGCTAGCCCCAGTAGCTGCTCTTTGTCTTCCCACCCGCCCTACAAAGCGGCTGAGGCGGGCTCCCTCTCTCCTAGCCCCATACTTGGAAAATTAAGGTTCTGGTCTTTGCAACCACCATTAGGTATTTCAGAAACCACGGATTTTTTTTTTTTTTTTTTTAGATTTTATCTATTTGAGAGACAGAGAGAGAGAATGAGCAGGGGAAGGAGCAGAGGCAGAGGGAGGAGCAGGCTCCCCACTGAGCACAGAGGCAGAAGCGGACTCGATCCCAGGACCCCTGAGCTAGAGGCAGTCGCATAACTGAGCCATCCAGGTGCCCCAGAAATCAGGGTTACTGAACGCAAATTATGACCCGAGGAAATGGCAGTGGGCTATGAACTGAAGCAAAGAGCACCTCCCTCCCTTCTCCAGAGTGTTCTGCCCACTTCCTGCATCCTGACTCTGGGGGATGGCTTTGGAGACCTCACCAACTTTCCCTCTGGGATGGTCATTCCATGCCTACAAAGACAGAGATAAAGATGAAAATGCTCGGGGCGCCTGGGTGGCTCAGTGTGGGTTAAGCCGCTGCCTTCCGCTCAGGTCATGATCTCAGAGTCCTGGGATCGAGTCCCGCATCGGGCTCTCTGCTCAGCGGGGAGTCTGCTTCCTCCTCTTTCTCTGCCTGCCTCTCTGCCTACTTGTGATCTCTGTGGGATAAATAAATAAAATCTTAAAAAAAAAAAAAAGATGAAAATGCTCTAACATTCAGCGTTGGTTTAATCCCTGCAGACTGCGCAACGCGCCCCGCCCCCCACCGGGCAGTCAAAGCCCAACCGCTCCCATGTATGCGGAGGTGAAAGAGAACCCGCTCCCCCCAACATTCCTCTCACGGGACAAAAAGCAGTGATGGGTGGGAGGATCGGTTTCAAAGAAAGAGTGAAAGATGGACCCTTTAGCTGCTGTCACTTCATGTGTGATAGCAGAAAGCAGGGTTTTTTCTGTGTACTGGAGACTGACCAGAGATAAGATGACAGCCAGGAAATAGGAAACGGGAATCGTGAGAACCGAACGAGGGGGCTTCCCTCCCAGACTAATATTATTATGCCTCCCTCGGATTCGTGGTGGGAATGATGAAAGCTGCCCGGCGGGCTCCACGGCAGGTCCTGGCAACATGGGCCAGATGGCACTGCCGAGCGAGGGAGGAAGCGCGGGGTCTCATCCATTCCGGCCTGCTCCTGGGGCTCCAGAGGCCCCAGTGCCCCGGGGGATGGGGGACTCCTCCACAGAGGAACTGGAATGCGGACACTCGGGTCTTCATCTTCCTTTCATCACTGACTGTGGCCTACCTGGGCAGGCCTTGCGGTCTCTACAAACCCGAGCTCCTTCTTTCAGAAAGTCAGCCCTTGGCCTAGAACCCAGAGAACCTCTGGGGACACTTCCGGCTCCCTTCCCTCCTTCATTCAGGGGTTCATTTATGCATCTAATATTCACTGAGCTTGGGGTCTAGGCCAGGAAGAGATTGGACTCTGTTTTACCCCATGCCCCACCATTCGGATTGGCCTCTTTTTCTAGAGTTCTACCCAATGGTTCTTCTTTCCCAAACACAAATTCCTGGGCAGACAGCTCTGAATGCTAAATTTCAGTCAGCTTTTGGGGGCAGAGGGGTCAAACCATTTGTGAACATGAAAATTACATATGGCGCAGAGGGTATGACATGAAGTAGCTACCCTCTACCTCAGCAGGAATTAATTTAGAAATTTTAGTTGCAAAGATAGTCAAGTTCCAAACAACTGGGCAAACCTAGTGAGATGGGCGGGGGAACGGGGGCACAGGGCTCAGGCAGGCTCAGGCAGGACCCAGACTGCACTGGATCACTGGGTTCTGGAAAGAGGGTTCCTGAAAACAATCCTAACGGTCTGCGAGCCTCGGAACCCTGGGCCAACCAGAAGGCATGAAATCTCGGTTGCGCTCCCTGAGAGTCTGTGCTCAGTTGATTATACTGAGCCAACAGCTGAGGCTCTTTTTCTACATTTATTACTGATTACGAGAGAATAATGCCATCTGCAAAGACCCACGGGCCTCGTTTCTAGACAGGAAAAATCCCCCTTATTATCTTCTTAAATGATTTCCTGTAGGTTCCCCTCAAGTGAAACCACTAAGCTCCCACTGGTCCGGTTCCCACTGACTCATGGGAGAACTGCCCTCAGGAAAGGAAACTCAAGCCCCCAGAACTTGGCACGAAGTGGTTTGCGTTTCAGTTCAGGCTGACTGCACAGGACAGCGAGGCGCTCTCCCCCCAAATCCTGAGGGGAAGTGGGTGTGGCAGCTTTGTTTGGCCCCTGGGCTGCCCCCACCCCCTCCCCGGTCCACCCCAGGGGAAGGGCTGCTTCCAGACACTTCCTGGTGGGCCTCACGCTGAAGCCTCGCTCTCTCGAAGGACAGTTGAGCCAGTCTGTCCACCTTCTGACCCAGCGATCACACGGGGCCACTCTGGGGACTTCCATGTGCATCCCGTCTGTGCTCTTCTGTGACTAAGAACATCTAATATTTCCATAACAGATTTCATAGCATGGTCTCAGCGACGTTACAGGGCTGGGATCCGCAGGTCTGGGTTTTTTGTTTTTTGTTTTTTTGGTTTGTTTATTTGACAGAGAGAAAGAGGGCACAAGTAGGGGGACAGCAGGAGCAGAGGGAGAAGCAGGCTCCCCGCTGAGCAGGGAGCCCAACATGAGGCTCGATCCCAGGACCCTGAGATCATGATTTGAGCCGGAGGTAGACTCAACCCACTGAGCTATCCAGGTGGCCGCAGAGGTCCGTTTTTCAGGTCAGGGAACTAAGGCTTAGAGAAGCCAAGTGACTTGATAACTCCCCAGGCTGACAAGAGCCAGGTGGGGGTCCAGGATTGCCCATCTCTGCAGACATTTCCACATACATCCATTGGCCTTGCTCCCCATAAGCTCTTCAAGGGTGGCCCCGGGGCCGCACACTTACCACAGGGCTCCTCCCAGCAAGGGTGGCCTCCCCTGTGCACGTCACTTCACAAACACAGGTGGGACCCTCCCTCTCTCTCCTTCCCTGCCCCCTGCAGAAAGCGTCTTCTCACCGGAGCCTGGAATCCCACTCTTCAGCTGTCTGATATTCCTGTGCTTGTCTTTGGAAGGCTGGCAGGTGTCCAGGGACGGATGAGGCAGAAAGATACTGTTAGGACAGGCAGGGAGAGTGTCAACACACTGGTTTGTGAGGGAAGGCAAGGCTGGACAAAGTGGGGAAAGGTTAGGGACAGGGGCTCCAAACAGCCCCTAAGTTTAGCAAGAGCCAGTCTTGTCCTCTCTCCCAGTTCACTCTTACCCTTTCTCCTTCTAATACTTAGCCCATGAAGACAGCGCCATGGGTCCTTAATGCATATGCATTGATTAGTGAGGCTGAAGACCGCCGGAGGGAAGTCCCAGGAAACAGTCTGAAGCCACCAGGGCTAGACAGCCAGCAGCAGAGACGCCCCTTTGCACGAAAGCCACAGATCGAGCGCGCTCTCCCAGGGCTGTCTGGCAAGCTGGGTGGGTTTGCAGTACAAGCTGCTCCTATCCTACCCCCTTCTAGGGCAGCATTGTATTTCTGTGACTGCTCTTCTTCCTCGAGGCTGCTTTTGATGTCTGTGTCCCCTCTGCAGCATCCAAGTGTGGGGGAGTGTGGTTCACCCTGGGCGCTGTGCCCAGCTATGCATGAACTACCCCTCCTTGTGTTGGAGGAAACTGGACCTTTGTCTCTTGTTAGTTTCTCTGTTGCCTCCCAGCCCGCTCGAGCCCCCCCCCCCCACTTTCCAGACCATCTAATGTCTGGGTGCTGACTGGACCCTTCCTATGTGCTCAGGTCATTGCCACCACGCACACTTCACCCTGTGAGGGAACCCACATTCGGCTCTTGGGGCACGAAGAACTTGGCAATACAGAGCAAAAACCGAGGGACACGAACCAGTGAATGGGGTTTCCTCGGCTTACCCAGGGTTTTTATTTTGGTTTCCTTCTACTTAAAGAAGCCCAAGAGTCTGTTTTTATAAGCTTCTCTTCCATCATCTCCATGCTAGGGCTCTTTGAAATAAGTTTCTGTGATAAAAATCTAAAAAGCTAAACTATAATCAAAGATATCTGCAAATAATCTGTAATGTAAAACCAGACACCACCACACTGTTTACAATCTTCTTTTCCAAATCAGAGTGGAGGGGTGGCTTTTTGCCAGATTTTAGGAGAAATTTCCATTTGTTGTGTTCTTTTCCCCACAACATATCGGTGCAAATTAGACATTGTATATTACACTACGTATACACATGCGTATGGTTGTTCTGTCTTCTTTTTGAAAATATATTCTTAAGACTTCAAAGTGGTAGAAACTGTTTCTAACGCTATGTCTTATACTTTATCTTAGTTTTAGCCATAATGAACTCTCTGGGTTATTTTTCTAGGTTTGTTTATTCTGTTTTCTTTCCAAGCCAGCAAGACAGGATCACAACGTTGGCCCATCTGGAACAACAAGAACTAGGTCACACTTTAGCAGTTACGTATCTGTACTAATCACCGCAAAGCAGAATCATCGATTCCAGGCACCCGGGAGACAGGAAAATACGCAATTACCTGAGGCTTTGGAATGCGCTTCTGATCCTGAGGCTCTCTTCCCAGGGAAATAAGGAGGCCACTCTGGCAGAAGGGACTGAAGGCCAGGCACCCCTGCTCCTCTATCGGGACCCCCATCTCTGCTCCCCTGGCGGCTGCTGGGCGGAGGGAACCGGTTCAGCAACTTGCCAGCCCCAAGCTGAGCAGATCTATGTCTCACCTGTGTATTGCTCCACTGTAATATTTTTTAAGTCATAAAAAAGTCTGGAAACAAGTAGGAAAAATCAAGGTGGTGAATTCTGGGGAGCTAGGGACATTAATAACACCCTCCCTCTTAGACGGTACCCTACAGTTCGCACGGCGCTTTACATTATCTTCCTTGATTTTATCCTCACAACAACCTTAGATGTGAATACTGATTTGACTCCTCTTTTTTTAGAAAAATCTAGGGAGTTTCCTTGGGTCACAAAGTTAGGAAGCAAACTCCAAACCAAGTGCTCTCATCCTCTTGCTGGATACTTGAAAATTTTCACATAAACTAACATCCCAGGATGCCTGGGTGGCTCTGTTGGTTAAGCATCTGCCTTTGGCTCAGGTCATGATTCCAGCGTCCGGGAGTGGAGTTCCACCTACATCAGACTCCCTGCTCTCTGGGAGTCTGCTTGTCCCTCTCCCTCTGCCCTGCTCCCTCTCCCTCTCTTTCTCTCTCAGCCTCTGTCTCTCAAATAAATAAATAAAATCTTTTAAAAAATAAAATAAACTGACGCCCCTTATAGGGTATAAAGTTCAAGGTCGCAACTGTCCTTGTCAAGTAGAAGATGCCCACTTTTTCAGAGCACTCCCTCATATGCAGTTATAGTCAAAAAAAGACAAGAAAAATCCCCTTATTGTTTTGGAAGGACTTGACCCTAGATGTCAACTTGTCATTTAAAGAGAGCGCATCTTTATTTTTACCCCATTACAATTTAACTAACAAGTGTCAGTGGAATGCTAGTTCTGTTGCCATTCTAGAATTATGCTAAGGGCCGTGAGAAATTCAAGAAAATTACAACACAGTCCTTGCCAAAACAGAACTTCCTATTTAATTATGAATTCTACTCTGCAAAGATCCAGATTTAGATTTTATTTAAAAATGTTCAATGTCAATAACTAAGGGGAAATATAGTAACTTATCTGAATATTGCCAAGTATTTGTATAAGACATCGAGGAATTTTTCATGGATTTTTCTCTACTAGCAACACAAGGCCTGGATTATGATTTACGACTTCTCACTCAAGGGTCAGCCTCTCCCAGTGGCCAGGATCGGATCTTCTAAAATGGGTGCCCATGCCGACCTGCATTGGTGGCATAGGGACAGGAGAGGGAAGTAGGACAGGGATGGACACATGCAGGCACTAACCAAATGGTTTCTCCTTTCTGGAAAGAGGGACCAGGCTATATACATCCTTGTGTTGTTAACCCTGAACTGGCCCTTGTAGATAGTGGCTGGGAAGGGGTATGGGAATGAGGGAAGAGACTGCTTGCCTGGGAAGTCCCAGTTCTGAGCATTTCCAGTTGGCTGTGGATGACGCACTTCGGGTTGTCACCTAACGTCACTGGATCTTAATTTCACTAGTAAAAGAGAAGGTGAGGCTGAGTCTCCGCTGAGCTCTAATGCTCTGTTATTCTAATTAATCAATTAGTCAAGATGTTAGCAAAGTGCCTAGACTTAAATGACCTTGGTTTCCATTAGCTCCACATGGCAAATCTCGGGAAATACGTACACACGCCCGCACGCCCACGCACATTCGCGCATGCGTGCCCAGACGCTCACATCCGTTCCTATTTTGTCCTGTCTGATGATGCCATTCTCATCCTTGGCCTTGAAGAGCACCAGAAATCTCTAGCCTGGGTGAGGCTGTGAAGAGGCCTGCTGAAATTCTGAGAATGGTTTCTCCATAGGGCGGAAAGGAGACTCCAGCTGCTGTCTCCCAAAGGCCACAGGTGACCACGCGGGATGCCGAGCGCGTCCAAAATGAGAAAGCCTGACCACGGAGAGGCACTTTATGCAAGTGCTGCTTGGCGGGATGTCAAGGGCAAGGCAGCTTTCTCCTCCGTGCCTGCTCTGAATGGGCCACGTTTGGGCTGGAACATGGTTAGTTGGACGTGACTTTTATTTCTGCCCTCCCGGACCCAGGGAGAAATGTCAGGAGTGTTTATTAGTCATCGGCACAAGGGCCCCCATGCAGGTTAGCCAGAAGTCAAAACCTAAAGGAGAGGGAGCAGGTAGGGCTTGCATGGAACCCTGGACCCCGGCATTAATTAGAAACACTGGTGTCCTTGACAGAGCCAGCTTGTATAAGCTGCTGGGGCCTGTGTTCACTTCATAAAGCTGTTTTATATGGTATTCCTGGCAACAGCTGGACACTTTAAAAGAAAAATAAAAGGAACATTATTGGTAACTTGGGGAGGGGGGCGTTCCTTTCTCTGCCAGTCAGCCGTCCAGCCACCCCTGCCCCCCTCCAAAACTTTGAGGATGAGGGCCGTCAGAAGAGCATTGCTTCTGCCTTGATAGAGTTTCCTAGGGAAGTCAGTTAACCGTTCTGGATCATAATTGACCTGTCTGTGAAGTAAGCACAGTAGTATTTGCACCCCCCTTTGCCTCCTGGGGTCTATTTAAATAAGTTTAAATAAAGAAGAGAAAGGAATGCATGGGCAGCCTTGCTTTTTATTTTATTTTTTTTTTAAACTATGTTCAGATAGCCACTGTATAGTACGCCATTAGTTTTTGACGTAGTGTTCAATGATTCATTAATTTGGTATCCAGTGGTCATCACAGCATGGGTCCTCCTCAATACCCATCACCTGAGTACCCCCACCCCTCTGAAACCCTCAGTTCATTTCCCAAGTTCATTTCCCAAAGTCTAGAATCTCTCAAGGATTTTCTTCCTCTCTGATTTCTCCCCCTTATGTTTTCCCTCCCTTTCCCTATGGTCCTCCATGCTATTCCTTACTTGTATATGACTGAAACCATAGGATAATTATTTTTCTCTGCTTGACTTGTTTCAGTTAGCATAATCCCCTCTGGTTCTATCCATGTCAATATAGGTGGCGGGTATTCATCTTTTCTGATGGCTGCATAATATTCCATTGTATATATGGACCACATCTTCTTTATCCATTCATCTGTTGAAGGGCATTTCAGCTCCTTCTGCAGTCTGGCTTCTGTGGACATTCCTGCTATGAACATTGGGGTGCTACATACAGAAGAATGAGACTGGACCATTCTCTTACACCATACACAAAGATAAACTTAAAATCACTGAAAGACCTCAATGTGAGACAGGAACCCATCAAAATCCTAGAGAGGAACATAGGCAGAAACCTCTTCAACATCAGCTACAGCAAGTTCTTTCAAGACATGTCACCAAAGGCAAAAGAAACAAAAGCAAAAATGAACTTTTGGGACATCATCAAGATAAAAATCTTCTGCGCAGCAAAGGAAATAGTCAACAAAACAAAAGGGCAATCCACGGAATGAGAGAAGGTATTCACAAATGACACTACAAAGGGCTAATATCCAAGATCTATAAAGAACTCCTCAAACTCAATACCCAAAAAAAACCCCAAATAATCCAGCGAAAAATGGGTAGAAGACATGAACAGACACTTCTCCAAAGAAGACGTCCAAATTGCTATTCTAATTCTATTCTAATTCTTAGGCCTGAAGACTCAGGACAGCAATGTTGGGAGAGGTTGATATAGTGTTTCGTAACTGGTGGAGAGTTTGCTCCCCAGAGAAAATGGGTATTGTCTGGAGATGACTGTTTGGGTTGTCATTTTTGGTTGAGTGGGGACAGGAATGGGGACATACTACAAGCATCTAGTGGGTAGAGACCAGGGTTGCTGCTCAACATCCCACAACGCCCAGAACAGCCCATTGACACAAAGAATTATCCAGCCCCCAGTGTCAAGAGCTGAGGCTGAAAAACCGTGGGTCAGAAGCCTGCTTGTATCCCCTAAATATAAGACTTCCCCAAATCTACTTTTCACTTAAGTGTAGCCATTTCAAGGAAACAAAAGGGTCCAGGTCTACAGCTTATAATGGTGGAATGGGGAAATGGGGAGAGTAGTCAGTGATGATAAGGCAATGGAGACCCGGCTAAGTATGCTTGGTCATTCAATGGTTGTCTCTCTGCCCCAGTTCTCTGCCTTTTGTGATGGGCCCTGAACCACAGGGTCAGTTCTTCTTTACCAGTTGTACCCTGCTAGCTCTGCCATTAGGGGGCGCTGGAGAGAGGTTTGCAGAAGAAGAAGGGAGACTCCATTCCCTGCTTCCTCCTCCTGTGCGGGTCAGCTCACAGGAGCACTTCACCTGGCTGCAGCAGTCCCTTCCAAGATCAATAGTGGAGTCTAGCTCATAGTTTTCCTGGTACCACCAGCACCTTTGCATCCACCAAGCAACAACCTCTCAAGCTGGATGGTATCCCGTTCTCTGAGGTCAGAGGTCCAGTTCTGAGGGGCCCAAGTCAAAGCTCTAAGTCTAAATAATTCCAACCTCTACCCTAGGATAAGACTTGCTTCCTCCAGTTTCTGTCATCTTAATACCCAAGAGTTCTATCTTTCCCCCCTTTCAGTTCTTCACAATATACAGTTAATTCTTTAGAGTAGCTTGCCTCTTAGACACAGTGGTGTGGTTTCTGGCTCCTGGTGGGACTCTGGCTGATACAAAAATGAAGGACAGTGTCCTCCGAACAGTGAGGGGGAACCAAGAGACGTTCGGTGCCCCACCTCACCACATCAGGAATGAAGAAGAACAATCCAGCATGGCAGCCTCCGCAACAGTCGAGAGTGTGAGAGCTTTGTTCAGTTTCTTCCTAGGTCTGCAAAGAACTTGGAGTGTAATGTCACCATCCAGGGGAACAACATCCTTCACCTCCTCAGAACAGAGTTGTGGGCTTGAGTTGCCGCAAACAAGCAAGCTTGTGAGTTTGGGGGTCTAAAAGTGGTTCTCCTTGGCCTCCTCTGACCAGTGGTCCCATTTAGACTTTGCCAAATCATCAAATTTGCAACACAACTCTCCAGTGGTAAGATCCATTTCCCACTATGCTCATTGACAATAGTTTGTGTCTTCTCATGATGATTCAGATACACTGTGGAAAGCACTTTTATACAGAGCCTGAAGCCTTGTCTCCAACAAATAGTGTCCAAAATCAAAAAGAAACTGTGGTAGAAACCCACCCATCTGTCAGATCTACAAAGACAGTAAGAGATGCCCAAGCTTGGAGACACAAATCTCTTGGTTTATGGGAAGGAAACTATGCAATACCTATCTTTATTTTCAATGAAGTAAATATTTTCAAAAAATATACTGCTTGTGTATACTCCTCTCTCCCAGCTGGAAACAGTAGTTGCAAAATAGTCTAGGAGAAGCAACTAACGAATTGCAAGGAAGTAAAAAAAGAAAGCCACATCGAGCTGCCATCCTATGGTGATAGTTCTTCCTTTCTGATAGGACAAAGCAAGAAGAAAGTATGTGCTGGAGGGATTGGTGAGGGGGGGGCAGGTGTGTCATTCCTGGACACCCAGAGTAGCCAGGGATGAGAAGCTCTAGCTCCAATGGACACCACCTCCCCTGTGATTGTAGTAAGCTGCCAGCCATCAGTGACAGCTCTGCCCAGGGTCTGCAGTGTAGAAGGACCAGCTTGGGATCCAGCACTCCGGGACTGGCATGCTGCTTCCCAGGACAACTCCCTCCTCATCCCATGGAGATTTCTCTGATTCCAGAGCGGGGTGGAGGGGCCCTGCTGCCGAGTGAGCTGGCCCCTCCTGGGACAGCCCAGTGTAGCCAGGAGGTGTGTGCATGTATGGTATGTGGAGATAGAAAACAAAGGCACTCTCAAAGCAGCTCTAGTACCAAGCCTGCACTCAGTCCTTCCAGGCCCCCTAGAAAGAGGGGAGGGGGTTGTGTTTATATATGCACGGTGTGTGCGTGTGCATGTGTGCATGCTTCACATTTTATGTGATGGACAAAGTTGCATCAAAACTCTGGGCTCCTTTACACTTTTGACTCTTCCTCTGTCCCCAGGATCACTCTGAGAATGCCCTCAGGCTCTTCGAGAATCTTCAGATAGTCTCACCCCACGCACACACATCACCATTTCTGGTTTGAGGCTTCTTTTATTGTTTCCTCAATACAGTTCAAGAGGAGGAGCTCTCCTGGGGCACTGGGGTTTTCTCTTTTGTCTCTAAGTGAACAAACTGAGCAAAAGCTTAGAGCCCGAGACAGAAACTGCTACCCTCCGCTCTCTCCTATCTCATGCTTCCAGAAGGACTGCCTAGAAGTCAGAGAAGATGGGCTGGGGATGGAATGGGGAGTGGGGAGATTGACCAGGAGCGTAATCTCTACCCTTGCTCTCCTATCAAGGCCAACTTCTGCCCCATGCTTATGGTGGAACACGCCGGTGCTCTCCTGGTAAGGAAACAAATATGGAGTCCCTCAGAGCCGTGGAACCCAGCCTCCTGGCAGGGACTAGTTGGCACACTTGTCAGGTCAGAGCTCAAATGGCCTGGGTAGCCTGTGAGGCTGGGAACATAGATTCTCCCGGATGCCTGTGCTCAGACGCCAGGCCACGCTCCTGCTCCCTCCAAAGCACTTGGCACTCACCAGGCAGATCATTTCTGCCAAACCCGTGGCCAACTTGGCAGTTCCTGCAAAGTCTGGGAGATTGCTTCTCAGACATCTGGTTCCAGTTCCAGCCTTTCCCCACCAAGGACTGTGGCTGGTGCGTGGTGGATTCATGGGCTCTCCACTTTTCCCTCCCAAGGTCAGATGTGATCTGTACTCCAAATAGAAGGACATCTCGTGCAATCCCTTTGCCCAGTCTCTTCCAGGCTCCAAGGCACTTCCATACGGCGGTCTCCACGGCCTCTTGGTCGACACAGGCACTCAGAGTAAGTTAACAAAGAAACACTCTTTGCTGTGCTGTGTTCCCAAAGTCATTTGGGGCAGAGTGTACATATGTGAAGAATGTGCCCATTCTTTAGGAGAGTGGAAAGTAAGGCAGACACATGGTAGCACAGGTGTTATGATTCTCAACTGGACCTACAGATAAATGGAGACAAAGTGACTGCTAGGATCAGTTGGCTCAAGGTGGAATCAGAATTAGAACTCAGGACTCTTAATGCCCAGGCCTGGCTCCTCCTACTACGTGGCAAATTCTGCTTGCCTGGGTTATGTCAATCTTTTTTTACTTTTATATTATGATGAAATAAAATAGAATTTTCTTGACAACAGGGGCTCAGGGGCCCATTAAAATGGTATGCTCCATTGGATGTGCAAATGCAGAAGTGAATTTTTCTTAGGAGAGGATTTATAGCTTTCATGAGGTTCTCAAAGGACTTGGTGTAACCAACAAGGTTAGGAACCCCGACTTGTCCTGTTTTGATGGAGTTGAGATCCAGTCGAGGGCGACCTTGGTATGTATTGATTGTAAATAAGGGGGACGGTCCCTCCTGATGGTCCAAGACTCAAAATGAAGACTCAAGGTGTGGGAGGGAAAAAGCATCTTGTTCCCCAGAGTCAGAGCTGCTTAACTTGGCAGCTGCTGAGAACAATCGGAGCCGCTAGCTTCCTGCGAATGTGGTAGAAATGCTCCAAGTCCCGTAAGTTGCAGACTCAAAGAAGCTTAGAACCTTGGGTCAAAGAGCATCCCTGCAGATCATCTAGCCTGGAGGTCTGTGCGCTCAGCTATGCGTTAGCATCTTTTGGGAAGAGCTGAAAGCATACCATAGCTGAGGTCAGCCCCAGAGACTTCCAGTGTAATTACGCTAGGGTGAGACTCTGGGCTCTGTATTTTTAGAGCTCCTTAGGTGATTCTCATACACAGCCAGTGTGGAGAACCGCCAACCTTCTAGACCAGTGGAGCTCCCCTGGCTGAGCCCTGAAGTCACTCGGGGAGCTGTAAAAACTCCTATTGCCCTGTCCCACCCCGGGTCTTCTGACTTAATTGGCCAGGGAAGTGCCAGGCATCAGGAATTTTTAAAGCTCCCCCAGGTGATTTTCATGGACAACCAAGTTTGAGAACCACTATTAGAATCTCACCCAGCACTTTCCGTTGCCAAGGAAACCAAGCCAAAGTGAAGTGGCCCAGTGTTCACTGTGGCAGAGCTGGGTTAGAACCCAGGAATTGACCTCCAGGCTTGGACTCTTTCTGGGGCTCACCCAGTCAAAAGGCATGGTGTGCTTTCAGTGTGGGGCACTCTGGAGGAGTGGGGGTGGGGGACTCCCAAAGAACAGGCCCTGCCTCTGTCTTTGACTAGAGCAGAAATCTATTTCTCTTGCTCAAAGACCCCTGAGGCTGCCTTGCTAACTAAGAATAATAGCTTTTGCATTTAGATGATTCTGGAAAGGGAAGCTGGTGAATGGCTAATTTTTGGTGAGCTGTCAGGAATTAAGAGGTCCTAATATTTCAAAGTGAGAGTTCTTACCCTTTGTTCTGGGATCAGAGCTGAAAACTTGCAAAGAATTCCTTTGCCTTCTCTGCTTCCTGTCCACAAAATAATGGGAGTGGATCTCCTGCCTCAAAGCTTAGAGAACCCAAATTACAGTGTGGATTTTTGCCTGGTGCGTCTCCCTGCTCCCTTTCGGCCCTTCCTCGAAGCTTGTGTGCCTTCCCCCAGCTGCCTGCTGGAGGCCTGTTCTAACAGGGAGGGAGAGAGATCCAGGGCTGGGCCCTTTCATCTCCCCCTTCCAGGTCACGACCCTGTTCCAGAAAGCTGGAAATTCTCCTCCAGGGAGAATCACAACTGGTCAAAGTGTTGGAACATCAGCCACCGGCTCAAACATTTGATTTTTCTACAAGTGCTAAGTCAGGGAGGAGATCCAGGGGCAGAAGGGACCCCCTTACTTCTTTCCTCCTCCATGTGATTTTTCAATATTTCAGTATCCCTCACAATTCTTTCAGCAGACATCCCTGGAAACGAAGATAAAAATGTATCATGACACCTAATATTTTCGCATCGAGCTTTGTAGTTTACAGAATCCTTTTCCAGTTGTCATTTTTAGTTTTCATCCCCCCCTCCCCAGAGCCCGAGGCCAGTAATGGCATCCCCTTCGAGGGGCAGGCACAGGGGACAGCGGAGGACAGTAGGGGACATCAGGGAGAGCAGTGAGGAAGTGGTAGAGCTGGGGATTCGGATTCCAGGTCCAAAGCAACTTTTATTCTAACGTGACCTTGCTTTTGAAATTCAGTCTTCATCCTAGTCTGTTCAAGTCCAGTTGGGTGGTCCCCTTCAGTCCATGCACAGGGGCAGGATGGTGTCCACGAAGGAGACCATTAGGAGAACTGGCATCCAAACAGAGTGGCTGAAAGTTCGTGCTCTTGCATTTTTTTCTTGCCTCTAAGAAAGTTTTGGTTTTTGATCCCTCAGGAAAATACTCCATTTTCTCTTATAAGAGGACTTGTCACTGTGGAATCGGTTTGCAATCCTTAAACTGTATTTTATTTTGTAGCTCATAGCCTCATGTATACACACATCTTCAGTGAAGGAACTCAAACAAAATTCTGCATCAGGCTTGATCAGAGAGACTTCCCAAGGCTTATCTCAGCTGAGTAAGAATGGTAACTGCTGGGGTGCCTGGGTGGCTCAGTTGGTTAGGCTCAGGTCATGATCCTGGTGTCCGGGCATCAAGCCCCACATCAGGTTCCCTGCTCAGCAAGGAGTCTGTTTCTCCCTCTGACTTGTCCCCTCTCATGCTCTCTCTCTCACTCTCTCTCGTTCTCTCTCAAATAAATAAATAGTTAATTTAAAAAATGATAACTGCTTCCAATACTTAGTTCTGCTTTTTCTTTTTCCTCCAGGGGAGGTATGTGAGAATATTAAATTATACATGATTGGCACACCCCTTACTTAGTCCCTTATACAGAGGCATTTTCCAAAAGGGTGCTGCTTTTCTTGTCTTCCCAGTGGGGCACCAGAAGAGTAATGGCAAATGGGTGAATTTGCCTACTCTTTAGCCCCAAAAGGTTCTTTTGACTTGGTACTCCAGGAAAAACACCAAGAGATTCATTGAGAAAAATTGCATGTCCTCTATGAAATAGACTGTACAGTATAAGGCAAAATGGCCAAAGCTGAGTCCATGCTGCCAATGTATACTTCCCACACATTTCCTTCCCAGGGACTAGTGGTGTCTGGCTCAGCTGTGTCCTGACACCCTTCCCCCTTCAGTCCACGGGACTCATTGGCTTCTGCCCATTACCCCTGCACAGGTCTTGTGCCCGATTTACTAATACCAGAGTTCTGAGTCTAATTGGCTGCAATCACAGAACGTCAAAAATTTACATATCCCAGAGCCTTCTGATCAATGACACCGACTTCATCAACTTAGTTATGGCTGATGTTTTCCTGTTTCTAATTGTTTGGCCCAAATCACTGCAAATACTGGAAATTCTGAGTGTGTAAATGTGTGAACTCATGCCATTGGACAAAAACTTGTGACATCTCTCAGTAAATCATCCGGAGGTCACTGTTATGTCCCCTGCCTCTCGCTGGCCTCTCCAGATTTAAGCCTGAAAAGAAGTAGCCCCTTGTCGCCTGTTGCTTTGACAGTCACACACAAGCATTATTCAGAAATTATCCTCTTTATCCATTATCGATAACCACGTCCCTTTATTAACGTTCTCCTTTGACTGCAGAGGATGGTAGTGAACCTGCCAATGTTTGACTCTGATTCCTTTCTACCCACTTGTGAGTTACTTTTTCTTTACTTTTAGTTTGTATATATTAATTATTTAATTTACAATAATTAAATATTATATCATATACAATAATATATAGCATCTTATAAACATTTATTTTTCTTTTTTCTGTTTCAGGTCCCAGATTTTTGTCTGATTCCATTCTTCTCAGTTTAAAATAGAGTGCCCCCCCCCCGCCCCGACTCCCAATCCTGGAGTGAGGTAATCCCTCCCTCAGCCGCAGGGCATGTGGGCTACCATAGGCCCACACAGCCAAGTTCCTCTCAGGGAATTACCCACAGCATGAAAGGTGTTGTATTTTCCAAGATGTCTCCTCTTCTCCCCTGTCATTAGGGCAGCCCAATGGCAAAGGGAGTGAGGAAGGCGCGGAAGAGATTATAGGACCTGACCCTCATGCCTAGTTTGTGACAACTTTGAAGGGACCCCCAGCTCCCATGCTTCCCGTGCCAGCAACTGAGTCCTCTGTTACTACTACACAAGAGCCCTACACTTCCCTTTGCCAAGTCCCCCCCCCCCTTAGTCTCTGTTAGGTATCCTTCTCCAGTGTGCTCCCTCCAGATAAACCATCCACACACATCACCATCTTGGAATCTCTTTCCTGGAAACTCAGCCTATGACACAGTGGAAATCTATCTTTCAACCTCTGTTCTGTAAATATCAATCTGTTTAAATGTGTCCACGTTGGCTGAACCTTTACTAAACAATCCATTCCAGTTATTATGTTGTTTTCCGATCTGAGCTAAGTGCTCTTGCTGTTAAAGCCTATGGCTTGAGATTCTGAGGCAAAATCTCTTCCTCTAACTTCACAAATGGACATTCCAGAAATAGCGTGAGGTACAGAAGGAGAAACGCTCTTGGGTTGCCTTCATGTACACCCACACGGTGAGCAACACAGCCCAGCTCTCCAGGCTCTCTCCTGCTTTGTCCGCCATTGCTCAGAAACTCAGGTACCCACCACATAGATGGTCTAAGGGGTTGTAGGTGCAGCGCCTGTGCCCTGCTCACCACTCTTGACCTAAAAGTTCCTCCAGCTAAAGGAACTTTCTAGCACTCTGACAAAATTTTAATTTTTTTTCCTATTTGGGTGACATCAGCTAAGGTTTTAGTCCCTACTACCTTTGCTCGGAGAGCCGCTCCTTTTACAGTCTGCTGCTATAAAAAAGAGAGGAGATACGTTTTTAAAATGTTGGAGCAGGAAGTCGGGGGGAGGACGACTGGCTTCGTGTGTTCTCTGAGACTGCTCACATTCCACAGTTTATGTGCTGCAACCAGGACATGTTTTGTGAAGAAAGTTATATTTGACTAAATTGTTCTTCTGACGTAAACCTATAATTTAAAAATTATATATATTTAGAGAACAAGTCAAAACAGGAAACACATTCCCAAAGTGGATAAAGATATTTGAGCATTAAAATACCTATTGCTATCACAGTAGACCCAGGTCCTTATGTCTAAATAGGAAAACCCTGAAAAGTACCAAAAGAAGAGGCAAAGGAGTTAGCCTATATTTGTGCTTCTGGAAAGGGCTGTGGACACTCTTTGGCTGTTGGATATTCCCTCTTTGCTGCCTTCTTGGGAGGGGTCCTGATGCCCAATGCCCCACACATGGGGGCTGTGACTGAAGCAGAGGCTAGTTTTGGCAAAGCGTGATGGAAGGGAATCCATGTCTTCACAGAGAAAAAGGTGTGAGCAGGAAAGGTTAACCTAGAACTCCAGGAGAGCCAGAGTGGAAGAAGAAGAATCTGAGAGTTGGGGGCACAGGTAAGTAAGATTGTGCCCCTAGAAGCCCTTCAACTGATCATCCTAGGTTTGTTCTCCTTAAATTGGTTCTATGTAGGGGCACCTGGATGGCTCAGTTGGTTAAGCGTCTTCCCTTGGCTGAGGTCATGATCTCAGGCTCCTGGGATCAAGTCCCTCATCTGGCTTTCTCTCCATGGGGAGTCTGCTTCTCCCTCTGCCTCTGCCTCACCAGAGCCTTTTCCAAGATTTCCACTGATGGAAGAGTGGCTGGGGCCTTGGTTTCCCACTTGCCTCACCTCATCCTTCATGACATCTGGTCACACTTCAACAAAGAAAACAACTTCACTATCAAAGCGTACTTTACACTACCCATTTTGTTCACTTTTTTGGCCTTTTCAAAGCACTCTCCACAGTGTCTTGTAAAGAACAGGTACACAGTAAATATTTCCAAATGAGAGAATGAAAAAAAATTTTAATGTGGTTTTCAGTGCCTGAATAAATGTTGTCTTACTTAAGGGAAATGGTGAAATTTCATAGACTTCTTATAACCTAGATGCATGGTTCCCTCTGATTCCTTAGACTGGCCATGACTAAGTCTATGGAAAGCAGCCTCCAAGATGGTCCAACAATCTCTGTCCTCTGTGGCCATACCCATATGGGATCCCCTCCCCTGGGGCACGGCTGGACTTGGAAATTTGCTTCTCATGAATAAAACAAGACCAAGGTAAGAGAATGTCACTTTTGAGATCAGGCTACGAACAAACAGTGGATTTTGTCTTTCAAGCCTGCCTTACTCTCTTGTTTGCTCACTGTGTAAGAAGCCAGATGCCACATTGTGAGCTGCCCTATGGAGAAAGCCATGGGGCAAGGAACTGTCAACAAACCACCAAGAAGTAAGGCACTTGATCCAATAACCTGGGAGGGATTGAATCATGCCAACAGCCATGTGAGTGAGCTTGGGCATAGATTCTCTCTCAGGTGAATCTTCAGGTAAAATGGCAGGCCCAGCAGACAACTTTATTGCCATCTTTTGAGTGACTGGGTTACCCAAAGGAGCCCTATCTGGATTCCACAGATGTGGACTCAACAAAAATTGTGACCTGATAATTGTTAGTTGTTTTTAGCCTCTGAATTTGGATGCAATTGTTTAAACCAAAGTACAAAAGACTAAACGCATTTTGCATTGGCCACCCAAGGAAGCAGTAACAACGTAAGAAATGGAGTTTAGATACAAGTTAATTCCAAGACTTGTTTTCTCCTAGACAGACAACAATGACAGCATTTTTTATGGAACAAAGCTGTGAAATCCATGAGGTTGGCAAGCACGTGTTTCCCCTTTTACTTTGCCTTGACTTCCTCTCTGAATCTCTGAATCTCTGGAAATCTCTGAATCCCATCAGAACTGGATAAGAATCCCTTATCCCAGGGAGTATTATTCCTTTAACAGGATAACTTTTTCTTTTCCAAAAGAAAGAGATTCTAGGCATTCAGTATGCCTTCTAACAAAATGTTGAAGCATAGGGGGAAAAGTAAGTTTCAAATAAGCACGTAATTTCAAGCTGAGTTTTTACCTACCCTGCTGAGAACTGTCATAAATTTTTCACTCTTGAGAATTTTGTTCCAAAATTGACAATGCTTTGAGAAGTGTCTCTGAATGATACTTTCTTCTTATTTAATTAAGTAGAAGGAAAAGTTATGATAAGTGGAACCTCTTGAAGTGAAGTGGTTAGCCAGGATCCCCATCATTCTTCTCTCAGAGAAATAATACAGTTCTGATACATCACTCCAGCGAATGAGTTCAGCACTTGGATATAAGAATGCTTCACTTCCGGGGCACCTGGGTGGCACAGTGGGTTAAGATGCTGCCTTCAGCTCGGGTCATGATCTCAGGGTCCTGGGATCGAGTCCCGCATCGGGCTCTCTGTTCAGCAGGGAGCCTGCTTCCCTCTCTCTCTCTGTTTGCCTCTCCGTCTACTTGTGATCTCTCTCTGTCAAATAAATAAATAAAATCTTTTAAAAAAAAAAAAAAAGAATGCTTCACTTCCATCAGGCCAATTTTTAAAGTCATTGAAGAAATCCAACATGCACCGAAAGTGAAAGAGACATCTCATATGGTCAAATTATAAACTTTGAATATCTATGGACTAAGTGTTCTTTTTTGAAAATTTCTTAAGTATATCATAAAAGGAAAGCATTAAATTCTTGATATAGTGAGGTCCTCATATTTGGTGATCATCTTTGGTAAGCTGACATTGGACAAGCTTCACAACATAGTCATTCTACAACAGACATGGTTATGACAAGGTTTAATGCATGGAATGGTGTTAGGAAGGAATTAGTAAGGAACTGGTAAGCCTGGCATTGGAAGAAAAATGATCTCATATTTTGAGAGAAAATACCAACTCTAAGACAGAACTGTCACTAATCTATTGCTCAAGATCAGTGTGGTGACTACAGTACCTCCATTGGCTAAGGGCTTTGAGTTGGAAGAGTGACAAGCACCATATCAACAATAACATAGATACCATAATCTCTGATGTTCATTTTAACAACCTTACCATGGAAGGGTTACTTTCCCCGTCATGCAGATGGGGTACTAGAGATGAGAAAGGATGTAATTTGTCTAACACCATATACCTAGTGAAGGGTTGAGGCAGGATTCAAACCCAGATCACTTGTATTCTAAAGCATGGGTGCTTCCAATGGTACCATGTTGACTTTAAACCCCTGACTTCAGAGAAAATGAAGCCTCAGGCCTTTTAGTTTGACCCATGTGAGGGTATACAATGGCTCTTGGGAAAGAGTAGACATAAAACCGCCATGCTGCTCCATGTGTAGAGGAGAATGGTTTTCTGGGGGTAGTCACTCTGTATCGTAAGATGCAGAGGAAAGGTCTTGAAACAATGGCTTCCAGAAAGATCAAAGAGTTATTCTTGGGAGTCTTTTCCCCAGAGTAGTTCTAAGAGGGGAGCCCAGCCCATTTTTCAATCTTCCCAGGAAGAATTCACATTAAGGCTTAGAATAACATAATAGACTCATAGTTTGTGTTTATGAAAGGCCTTAGATTTACCCATTGTCTGTTTATCATTATTAAGAATGTTGAATATTTTAATATTCTCTGTCTTAATTGGAGAATAATATTTTCCCCCCCATTAGAGGCACTCACTGTGATGTATCATACAAAGTATTATAAAATCTGATATTTTATATATCATTTTCTCAGTAAATAAAATAGCCTGACTTGCAACTCCAAGAAATTACTAAGATATTCTTTCAGGAAAATACTAAGGCTCCCCTAACATTTAGAATCAAAGAAGAAAAAATATTCTTACACCAGTTTCCATTTTCTATAGTAATTCTAGCTCCACTTGGTCATTCCTCCCCAAGTGTTGTGGTACCATTGAGTAGAAAGCTCATCTACCTACAGGTGTTCTTTTAATGTCTATTTTACAAATCACATTATGTACATTATATCCTGTCAGACTGTCCCACTTATGGTGAATTTCTTAAATTTCCTGTCATTCCCTCTGTAGCTTCTGTTTTCCATTCATTAATCCTTCAAAACCCCTGGGAGGTAAGATTGTACATATAATTTCATCCCTATTTTAAAATACTGTTTAGAGTTTTGCTTTGAAATTGCTTTTAGGGCTGAATGTTTGGCTTTCTTAAGTGAACCTGTAATAAACACTGTTGAATTCTCTCCAAATTACCTCAAAGAATTATCTGCTTATCTGGAAGAACCATCAGTGTAATTTTAAGGGATTTTGTTTTTATTCAGTGACTTTGAGTCTTTGAACTTCTCTGCCTCGATTTTTCAATCTTTCCACAGGAAGGGCTCTGCCGAGAACGAGCGCTGTGCAGCACTTCTCCTCATAAATGCCGAAGAGAGTGTTTTTGTTTCTACTTTGGTACTTGTGATGTTAGCTCCAAAGGAAGCAAGATTTCCAAGATTAGACAGTTTAGTCTAGAAAGGAGACTGGTTAATGGAGGTGTGATTAAAAGGTACTTAGGGTTTTGAGAATCTTGTGAAAATGATCTGATCCAATTTTGTCCTCTTGCAAAACTCAACGAGGAAATACTCCATGCACCATAGAATCAGCAGACTTAGGTACAGTCATGGAGAGTAGGGCTTTTACAGAGAGATGTCATTATTAGCCCTATTTTGTGGAGAGGAAAAATAAGACGCAAAAAAAACCCCTAGGAAAACTGCTTGCTTGGCTCGCAGAGTTAGAAGCAGGGCCTAGGAGTTGTGTCCATGGTTGAGTTCCAGTGGCCAACTTGTTAATTAGAGGGTTATATTTCTATGATATGATCGTGACTCTTGCAAACCAGCTAGTAACTACCATGAGAAAATAATTGCAACAGAAACACTTAGTGAGCCTTCCTGCTGATCCAGGCGTTCACATGGTGAAACAGAGTCAAGATGCTGACCAGGATGGAGCTTGATGGTGTACTCAGTTGGTGAATGCCATTTTTCTGGAGATAGATTAGTGCAGGGAAATAGGAGCACTGCGTAACAAGGTTCGGATTCTGCCTCTTCTAGCTGCATGACCCGGGGGATATTTTACAGCTACTCCAAACCTCAGGTTTTTGTTTTTGTTTTTGTTTTTACATGTGAATAAAGATAATAATTGTAACTGTCTCAGAGGAGCCAATGAAGGATTAAGTGAAAGAAGACAGCAATGTTCCCTAAATATTAGCTACTTTCACTGTTTTCTTCAAAAGGACATATGAGGGCCTGGTGATGCTGGTAAGTGGGTAGTGGAGACATTGTATTCACTCTTGGGAAGAGGAATTGGTGGGGAAAGGGCACGGATTTTCACAGGTTCTCCATGTGATGGCTTTGCAAACAGTAGTGACAGCAGTCCTCATGCCACCTTTCTAAGCTTTGTCTTGGATTGCTGGAAAACAGTTTAGAATAAAAATGATAGGTAGAAACTTCAAGTAAAGAGTGTAAAATTGAATTCAGGTGGTCAGACTGGAATTACCAACAGAGGGTTCGAGATGACGTAAGGCAACTGTAGCAAAGTGGGAGTGAGGCCAAGAATAGAGATTAGAATTACATCTAACCAAATCTGTGCACGGGAAGCTCATTTCAATTTCCTAATTCAGGTTCAGAGCACTAGTGGCCAGAGCCCTTGTCAGACTGAGAAAATTCATTTCTATTCCCACATGAGTTTTAGATTTTTTTAAAGTATCTTCTCTATATTTATTGAGAGGATCCAGTGGTTTTTCTTTTGCAGTTTGTTAATTTGGGAAATTACATTGATTAACTGTTAAATATTAAAGTGACTTTGAATTATAGAGATAAAGCCTACTTGATCATTGTGGCAGGCAGATACAATGTGGTCTCTAGAATCCTTACCTTCTGGTATTCACACTCTCATATCATCTCCTCCCCTTGGCTGTAGACACCAACTGTGATTTGTTTTAACCAATAACATACAGCCAAGGTGATAGGATGCATATGGTGTATATGGTCATATGATTACATGACATAAAATTATAGCATTCATCTTATAGGACTCTTTCACTCCCTTGGGGTTTTGAGGAAGTCAACAGCCATGTTGCCTCCCCCATGGCAAGAAACTGCAGCTCACCGCTAGGAACTGAGGGCAACTTCGAGCCACAAGCCATCAGGAAACAGAATTCTTCAATATTACAGTCACAGAGAACTGAATTCTGCTAACAAATGCACAAGTTTGGAAGCACGTACCTCCCCAGATGAGAACCTAGTCCTGGCCAACAGCTTGATTACAGAGAGGCCAAACCATGCCCAGACTCCTGACCCACAGCTCTTGAAAGATAATACATGTGTGTGTTGTGGTCTAAGCTGCTAAGTTTGTGGTGTTGTTGTTGTTGCACAAGATAACCAATACAGATTTTGGTAATGGAAGCAGAGCTTCAATATAATGAATGTTTAAAAATGTGGGAGTGGCTTTGGAACTGGGCAGTGGACGGAAGCTAGGAGAATTTGGAAGAGCATAGTAGAGAACACTTATATTGTCTTGGACATACTGTTAATAGAAATCTGAACATTACGGATGTGCCAGGGAGGACTCAAAGGAAGAGAGGAACATGTGGGAAACTGGAGGAGGGAGGATCCAAGTTAACTAGCGATGGAGAGCTTAGCACAGTTTTCTTCTGCAATTAAGTGGAAAGGGTAACTTGAAAGTGATGAACTTAGTTTTCTAAGGATACTTTCTGGTAAAGTGTTGAAGATGCCACTTGGTTTCTTCTTGCTACTTAGAAGAAAGTGTGAAGAGAGAGATAAATTGAGGGAAAAACTATGAACTAGAAGGAATCAAGACTTGATGATTTTGAAAATTCTCAGCCTCTCCAATTGGTAAAACATGCTAATATTGAGAGACAGCTTCCAAACATCCTCTGGAAACTGCACTACAGAGAAAAAGCTGATGGTGTGATTATGTGATTTTTTTTACTAAAATTTTGGAAAGATCAAAAGGTCATGGTATTCAGCCAAACAAAGAGCTTTTCAAAGGTTAGGGATGTGCTTCACAGATCTTAATCCAACCACAGATCCTTTAGGAAATGGAAGGGCACTGCCCCTTAGCCATCTATATCAGCAGAAATTCAAGAATCACACTTTTTCAAAAAGATCTGTAGGTGCAGCTTTTGTCTAATGGAATGAACCCCAGAAAAATCCATGGGAGGCCCACTAAGTTTTTGAGAATATTGTTTCAGAAGGAACACTCTCAACTTGGATTAAAAAATACAGAGAGGGGAACCTGGGTGGCTCAGTGGGTTTAAACCTCTGCCTTCAGCTTGGATCATGATCCCAGGGTCCTGGGATCGAGCCCCACATCGAGCTCTCTGCTCGGCAGGGAGCCTGCTTCCTCCTCTCTCTCTGCCCGCCTCTCTGCCTACTTGTGATCTCTGTCTGTCAAATAAATAAATAAAATCTTTTAAAAAAAATACAGAGAGCATCCTCTCACTTTCAGGTTAACTATTGAAAGAAATGATGAAAGATTATCATGCTAATGGACATAAAAATAAAGCTGGGGTGGTAATCTTTATATCACACAAATTAGATTTTAAACAAAGACTGTAATAAGAGATTAAGAAGGACACTATATCATAATTAAAGGGTCTATCCAACAAGAAGATCTAACAATTGTAAATATTTATGCCCCTAACATGGAAGCACTCAATTACATAAACCAATTAATAACAAAATCAAAGAAACACATCAATAATAATATAATAATAGTAGGGGACTTTAGCACTCCCCCTCACTGCAATGGACAGATCATCTAAGCAGAAGATCAACAAGGAAATAAGGGCTTTGAATGACACACTGGACCAGATGGACATCACAGATATATTCAGAACATTCCATCCCAAAGAAACAGAATACACATTCTTCTCAAGTGCATGTGGAACATTTTCTAGAATAGACCCACATCCTGGGCCACAAATCATTTCTCAACCAGTGCCAAGAGATGGGGATCACTCTCTGTGTATTTTCAGACCACAGTGCTTTGAAGCTAGAACTCAATCACGGGAAGAAATTTGGGAAGAACTCAAATATATGGAGGCTAGAGAGCATCCTACTAAAGAGTGAATGGGTCAACCAGAAAGTTAATAAAGAATTTTTAAAAATTCATGGAAACAAATGAAAATGAAAATACAACTGTTTTAAACCTTTGGGTTGCAGTACAGGCAGTCCTAAGAGGAAATTATATAGCACTACAAGCCTTTTTCAAGAAACAAGAAAGGCCTCAAATACACTACCCAATCCTACACCTAAAGGAACTGGAGAAAGAACAGCAAAAAAGCCTAAACCAAGCAAGAGAAGAAAATAAATAAATAAAAGAGCAGAAATCAAAGAGATAGAAACCAAAAGAACAGTAGGACAGAAATTCGTGGTTTCCCCAATGTTGCCAGTGTTCCAAGCCATAGGAAATCTTTCTTTGGCTTATAGCCTGGCTGCCAGTGTCACTCGAACTACCCCCAAGTTCTTGTTCTTCTGAAACGTGAGAGCCTGGAGAGGCTGTTCCCTCCCATTTGGTCACTGAAGACTCACAGTGCCTCAGATGCTCTCTAAGCTCTCCTGCCCTGCCCTCCACCTTTAGAAGGCAGCTGCCTCCCACTTGGGTAAGATCCCTCACACTTCATGGGGGAATCTATCTCAGTTCTCTGCTCCCAGTTTTCAACACATTGCCTATCAACTTGGTAGAAAAACTATATTAAAAAGTTGAAAGGTGGGTACAAATTTGCTCTGTGGCTGGGCTTCTTTGGCATTCTACTTTTTCATGTTATCTCAAACCCTGTCATTACAATTTCTTACAAGTTTGGTGGATTTTTTTCTACCATCTATAGTATCTTTCTCCTCTTCCCATTGATTCATCTTGTTTTGGTTGTTAGGATAAGGGTAGAAGCCTCTTTTTACTTTCTATGATAATCAGAAATAGTTGTACCCTGAGATGCCTGGATGGTTCACTTGATCAAGTGGGCGACTCTTGATTTTGACTCAGGTCATGATCTCAGGACAGTATGATTGAGCCCCACTTCAGACTCTGTGCTGGGCATGGAGGCTGCTTAAGATTCTCTGTCTCCTTCTCCCTCTGCCCCTCTCTGTCTCTGTCTCTCTCTAAAAAAAAAAAAGAAGTAGAGGTACCCTAAACCTTCCTCTTATTACCCTACTTTATAGATATGAAATGTGCCTTTTCTTACAGAAGTTCAGTTGTGTGGGTGTTTTTTTAGTGTCTGTGTGTGAGTCCCTGACTGCAGTTGACCCAAGAACTCCCACTGTAACGTGGCTTATTTCTTCTCTTTGAATTTTGAACACTAAACCAAATCAACATCCAGAAAACTTTCGATGTTCTCAACCAGCTTTGTCTGGTCTGGCTTACACTCTGGACTGGAATTTAGCTTGTGCCATCTTTTTTTTTTTTTTCCATCTTAGATGGGTCCATATGAATCCAGTATTTCTGGTCTTATTTGATTACTAAGTTGCTTAATTGGGGCTTGGGGGTGGGGGGTTGGTTGTTTGTTTTATTTTGTTTTTGAACACATATCCATTAGATTTTGTTTTGTTTTCTTTTTCACTTGGTGGTCTGTTGTGGAAATAAAAGTTTAAGTTGTGGAAATAAAAGTTTAAAAAGAGACAAACACTCTTTAATAATGGCTTTTTATATATTTAAAAACAGGATCTATAAATCCCTAATGATTTGTCATTTTATTGGCCAAGTGGAAATGTACTGTGGTTAATGTAGTTATACAAAATTATGTTAGTTGTTTCCTCACAGTGGCAGTAAGTACTAATAGGAAACATGTGATTTTACTCATTTATAAGACACAAATTAGCACATCCTGTGACCTCAATTTAATTTGTTCCATGATAAGAGAATGCTAGTGTCTCTAATGTATCATTGCAAAGTGAGAGCCTTTTCTCTGACCTCAGCAGATCTGTATCCTGTTGACCATTTTGAGCTTCAAGTAAATAAACTATTTGCCAAAAGTTGGGACTACCTGGCAGCAATAATAAGCTACGACTATATATTAAATACGTATTATAGTGAGTGTTGGGCAATGCAAGAGGTCTTTCACATATATTATATCATTTAAACCTCATTACATCCTTGATTGATAGCCTCCAAATTATTACTCCAATTCAGCTGATGAGAAAGCTGGGAACATTTCCAGGTCATATAGCTATCGACTGAGGATCCAAAGCCAGCTCTGCCTAACCCTAGGTTGTTTTCTCTGAGACCATACTGTCTTTCACAACTTGGACAGTTTTTTCTTTCCATCTTTTCTTCTCTTCTGTGTACTTCCTCCTTAATCAAGCAAGGTCTGCCTCCCATCCTGACCAATCAGAATCCAGCTCAACACCTGTAGCTGGCAGATCAATAACACTTTACAATCCCTTCATTTAGTTTCCTATCCTTCCCCTTTATTATTTCAGCCATCCACTTCTAGACCTGCCCCATACCTGGTGTACTTGAACAAATGCAGGCCCAGCAGAGAAGGGGCCAAGTCAAGACCAGGTCTGTGATGGGACATGAGAGCTCCACCATTAGAGTCACTGCCTGAGTAGACAAAGGATGTCAAGAACAGAAACCAGAACAGTGATCACCTCTGAGATGGGGGGAAGTGACTAGCAAGGTCAAATCTGGGGTGATGGAACTGTTTTAAGTCTTGTTGGGTGCTATTTACATGGGTATATAGTTTAGACAAAACTACACAAATCTACACTTAAGATGTAGCTATTTTAAGTATAAAATTGTACCTCAGTAAAAATGTTTTAAAATAATATTATTTTTTTAAGGAACGCAAGTGCTATGGCAGGGAATGGCTACTTTTTAAATGGCTTGGCTTTATTTTGAAGGCCTGCTCCAGTCCTCACTTCTGTGTCTCATTATGTGCTAGGCATGCTCTTGAACTAGCTAGTTGACCCTTGGTTCCTATCAGAACGCTTAATGAGTTTGGGGTAATGAAGAGGATCAGACTTTGCCATCCCAAATTGTGCCGCTATGAAATAAGGATTATTTGGAGCTGAAGGCAAAGAAAAAGTACACACAAAAAAAGCAATCTGCTCTTCCACTATCTGCCTAAAAGCAGAGCATGAATGTCCCCTGTGAAGTTGTCCCTCACTCCTGTACCAGGAAGAGAAGAACAACTTCCATCACCAGAGTTGGAGACAGCCCTGAGATGGGTACATAGACAAAACCTTCCTAACTGACACTTAACATCCATTAGTTTACCCCATATATTTACCTTCCCACAATTTATTGCCCCTAGAAGCCCAACGCCCCTTTTCTTTGTCTCGTCACTTCCCCACAACTTATTGTCCTTTGTCTTCCAAGTTTAAGAACTTCTTTGGGAGTTCATTTCTTTTCTCTGAAGTCCTCTGTGCATATAAACTTTAAAATATTATTGTCAAATAAAAGGTGTATGCCGTTTCTCTTCTTAATCTGTCTTGTCAGGCTAATGTGCAGGGTCCAGATGAGGAATCTAAGAGGAGAGAGAAATGTTTTCCTCCCTTACTAAGGTTTGAGAATACCAGGTAAAGAAGGACCCACATGCCATAGTACTTGAGGATCTAAAAGGAGGAGGAAGCAGAGTACAGAGTCATGGCCGTGGTGTCAAAGTAGGTCACCCTCTGTAAAGGGTGATCTGGTCCCAGTTGTGTTCCAAGAGAGGACAAACCAGCCCTGCTTGTGCTATTCCAAAGACTCTCAAGGCCAAGGCCGAGGGCTATGGACTGGCAGACCTCTGTAAATCCAGCCACTGGATTTGGACATCACCTTGAGAAAGTTAAACCCCCACTGCTCTTGTTTCCTTCCTCCTTGTGAAAAGCTGGTTCTCAAACCTCAAGGCCTCTGAAGGAGTAGGTAAGCAGAATCCTGAGACTCCAAACAAAGCCAACACCTAAACCCCAGCAAGAGTGGCTCTTTGCAAGCCAGGACCTTGGCTTCTGAAGAACCGATTGCCATCACCATGCCCAGAAGGCCCAACCCTGTCACAGAGCAGTAGGAACGCCAGAACCACCCTGTCTTTTGTCTTCCTCTCCCTTCTTCCTCTCTGCCATCTTCCAACTGGCTTGCCTTTGATCTCAGCACAGAAAACTCAAGACCATTATAAACCTGTTTATACTCTAATGACAAGAATACAGACACAAGTAATTAGAGATGAACATTAAATGGCCCAGCCCAGCTCCCCAGCAGAACCAGGAAAGGCAGACAGGATGAGTCAACCAGCTGAGAACCAGAAGTTTGCTTCAGGCAATCTAGGATGTGGCTTTATTGTTCCCAAGATCCTTTCTTTGTAGCAAAATACCTCTGTGAGGCCACTTGAACAAAACCTTGACGTCTTCCTCTACCTGCCTCTAGTCTCCCCTTCAAACTACTATTTCTAACAGCTCCACAAACTTCTTGCTTCATTTTGGGTACCTGGTGAGGCCCAGGCTTCTTCTCCCTCCCGGATTTCAGGAATAAACTATGATATCAATCATGTACTCCTTAGTGAGAATTTTTTTAAAATTTAGTTTTACACTCTAATGCGTGACAACCACTCTGAGTGTATTGAAGTGAACTCAAAAAATCACTCCCAGTATCAGCGTTGAGGAGGAAGACAGCACATACCAAATTCATTTCAAACTCTCTTTCTGGGTAATAGCTGCTCGATTCATGTTCTGGAAAGTGCAAAGCATCAATTTCACTTACACACTAGGCCAGGAGTAATTGGTTTCTGTCTGCAGGCATGCCATTGAACTAATGTGCTCTAACAGGAAGGCTGCACCCATGTTTGAGTGCTTTTTGCACAATAACCTGTTATTTTGTGATTGGTATAATATTCTCCTAGGGCTCTGTGAGATTTTATGTTTAAACTGAAAAGAAGTCCTGAAAGCAAAGAGTTCTTTCTTTCTTTCTCTTTTTTTCTTCCTTCCTTTCTTCCTTTTTTCCTTCCTTCCTTCCTTTCTTTCTTTCTAAATGACCAAATACAGCACTCTTACCAATGATCCCAACCTGAGTTGCTTTCAGTTCCCAGGAAAGAGATTAAGTAGCCCATACCAACGCTGCAACTCTTTGCTCTGAAGCATGAACCAATACCAGGGTCAAACTTACAGGCAGCATCTTTCATTACTGTGAGGCAAGCGTCCAGTCAAACCATCAGAGTGGAGCCTTCTGGTCTCCAGAAAGTCATTATGTACTTAGGATTATCATTAATTTTCTCTCCCTGAAGTGCTTCTGATGAATGTGAGGGCTGTGGGCTAAAGCCGTCTATGCCTTCACTGATAAAAGGTTCTGTGTTCAATTTTTTTAAAGTGCCCTTAGAGAATCCCTAATTTCCTGCCTCTTCCTGAGCAGAAACTGAATTTGCCCTGCCTTCAGAAAGGAAGAACTGAGTCCTCTTGGTGTAAGACTTCCTGGAGTTCTGGCAGGAGAGGTTACTGGGATATTTGGGAGGCTTGGGACCTTTCCAGGCCAGTCCCTTTTGGGGAATGGCAGTATAGATAAGGCTGTTATTATTTATTGCAGACTTAAGAAATCCATAAGCCAATGGCTGTGTGGCTTCAGTTTCTCCATTCCATTTTCTCATAACATAGGCTCCCCCTGCCTCCTGTGGATCATATGCAAGATCCTACAAGTCCTGCTAGGCTCACTTTAAGCTTCCATGCTGGAGTCCACACTGCCCAGGGCTCCCCTGACTTAGCCCATCCTTTTGGCCATATCCTCAGATATCACATTTGATGGAAGACACAACTCCCTTAGACACAATGGGGATGTATCTCACACATGACAGTAAGAATACGCCCAATTGGCTGGGCTACTTTTCGCCAGACAAGGGAAGAGAGGACACAGAGGCTCCCAACAGAAGTGGTTTTGAGCAAACCACGTGTTCACACATAAAGCCCTGTGGTATCATCTTTTATTAAGCCATAGAGATTTGGGGGCGTTTGTTTTCAAGCTTTAAATTGGTAATTAAGTTATTGTCATGGACTAGAATAAGCTGTAGATGTGTCTAGGGCGTTGAAACAATGCCTTCTGTGTGGGGCCCATGGGAAGGAACACTGTGGGGTTTCATGCACAATGACTTCCTGTCTCCTGGGGCCCTGGTGTGTTGTGTTCTTCCACCACTGTGGTGGCTACTCCCGCGGGTGTGCTGGGTGTTTATTGTGGTCTTTCAGCCATTGCTATTAACATCTCCCCAAAATGCCATGCACTTCCTCCTTGTAGTGCAAGCAAAGGCCTCCCTCACATAGGCCAGTGTTGTCCAACAACTGCCTACACTCCATGCTTGTATGGACAGTGAAGTCCCTGAATTTCCCTATTTGATTTAGTGCAAATATATCCATCATATAACAGACCTGGCAAAGTCTTCCTTTTTTTTATGTTTCATCATCCAAATGTGTAATTACACCTTGAGCACCAGACTGTTACATCTAGATCTCAACCTAATAGTTTGAACGTAAGGGACCAACGTCCGCTCCATGGAGAAACTCGGCCCTCCAAACCTTGAGGAACTTCAGTAGCCCTCCCTGGTACCTCCCTGAATAAGGAGTTGGCCTTAATTGTCAAGACATTCCAGTAGGTTTGGGATAGTCCTTAGGAAATGTGTTGTAGTAGCATGCTGGTCAACAACTCTTGTTCTAGATTCTCTGACAAGTTCAAATTATCTCTTACTAATTCTGTTTCCTACCTGCCCCAATCTCCAGCCCATTAAACCATCCCCTCACTAACCTGGATATAAAACAGTAGTCTGCAACTCCAGAATTTCAGTGCCTAAGGAAGAACTTGACATTGTAGCAACATTTACAATACAAAAAGCCAGTCTGCTATTTGGAAGATTAGCCATTTAAGGAAGGTCTTTGTCACCTACAACATCAAACAACTGATTCATTGGCTTGAAAAGTTGTTTTCAATCAATTCTTTTGAAGTCAGGTAGATAGAACCTATGCATGGGAATCGCTATCAAAAGCGCTATGTCATTGAGGCATTGTGTATTCAGTATTAGGTGCTCTGTGCACAAATTTCAGACACAATAGGAAATCTGATGTCCTCTTCCAAAAAGGAACTGGTAGAATTAAGCCTTTCATCTGTGTTGTGATGCGATTCGCCTATTATTTCTATACTACTGTGTATTCAGTTATAAATGCTTTGTGAGAGAAGATTCGTTTTTCATTATTGTAATTATACTCAAATTCAAGACTCAGGGCCAGACACATGTGACATTAAACTTGCTTTAAGATAGACATCCTATTGTCTAGGGGAAAGATCCGTGAGTCAGATGATGTGGATTCTAGTCCCAGATATTGCTGTGTACCTACAGAGAGAATTTCTCAGCTTCTCTTGATCGAAAGCCTTGCTCAAGCTTAGTTAGGAGCATGAGTGTGGAATCAAAGCAACCTGGGTTTGCATCACTTATAAGCTAAGTGATCCTGGGTAAATTGCTTAACTACTCCAAGGTTTGGTTTTATACCTATTAAATGGGCATAATAATTATACCTATCTCATGTGAGTGGGGTAAAGATTAAAGAGCATACAGAAAATGTCCATCCAGTAAGTGGTCATTATCATTATTGACCTTGAGTTCCTTGATCATGATTTTGTAAGACTGCTTCCAAGATTCTTTTCAATTTTAAGATGTTATGATCCTCAGGCATGTGAAATTTAGGCTCCTTCCTCCAGAGTTCAAGACATGACATAGAGCTGGTTGCAGGAGTCTGGTCATGGATAGCCCATTTCTACTTCTTCTTGCTGGGGTAACCATGGTGAGGTTCCAAGGAACTTGCTTTCAGGGTCTCAGAATAGGCTGACCCATGGCAGTGGCAGAGACCATGAAGGCTATATCAAAGAGTCCTCAGTAAGACCTTGAAGGTGCCAGGCTGGAGGCATGAGCTATAGAGCGTGAATCAGAACAGAGAGGCTCAGCCCAAAATGCTGACTAGGCTGGCAGGGAGGACATAGGGGCAGGGAGGAACAAGAAGTGGGGATTAAAGTCAGGTACTCAGCCAAGAGTTTCTAGCTAGGGAAAAGCACATGTAGATGAGGGTCAAGCATGGAGGGGGACCTGAATGACAGCTTCAAGAATTTACAGTTCAGTCTAGCAAGAGCTATTGCTGGTGTCTTGGTACCCAAAGTGTGTGGCTTGTGAACCAGTGGCATCTGCATATCTCAGACATGGTTGGAAATTGAGAATCTCAGGCCCTGCCCCAGACCACCCGAACTAGAATGTGCATTTTAACAGGACTGCAAGCTGGAGAGGTAGAGGAATGGAGCTAACCTCCCACTTTAATCAATCCCTTTGAGACAAAGATACCTAAATTAAGATTAAAAAAGAAAAGGCCAAATAATAAACATTTTCTAAGGAATCCGAAAGCATTCAGCCAAGAAACTTAAACAGGGAAAACTGTTTTAGCTTTGTTTTTTTAAAAAACAAATGTTAAAAATTGTCTTATAGGGCGCCTGGGTGGCTCAGTTGGTTGAGCAACTGCCTTCGGCTCAGGTCACGGTCCTGGAGTCCCGGGATCGAGTCCCGCATCAGGCTCCCAGCTCCATGGGGAGTCTGCTTCTCCCTCTGACCTTCTTGCCTCTCATGTTCTCTCTCACTGTCTCTCTCTCAAATAAATAAAATAAATCACCTTTTTTTTTAAAAAAAAGTATTTTATAAATATATCTTTCTTATGTGGTACCATCAGCTCGTGGTTAATGCAGAATACAGCCAATCTCAAGTTGCCTGGCATCCTGTGTGCACTCGCCACCAATCAAAAGGATGGAGATGCCCCATAGAGAAAATAAAAATGGAATTCTAACCAATAATCCCATGACTGAGTCCCTGTTTTTTTAGTATGAAGGAACTTTCTGTAGGACATCAAAAGTCAGAGTCACCTCATGAGAGGCTAATAATCTTTGGTGCCAGAACAATCTGATGAGGCCATCAAGACTTTGTCCCCGGCAAAACTGTGAGCTACACAATTTCTACCTTCTGTGTGTTGCCATCTCTCCCACTTTGCCCTCTTGTTTTATGGTTAGGGAAGCTAAGGTTAGGTAATTTACCTGGTGTGACAACTCCTGTGGTTTCCAGAACTCGAATTTGAATGGGGACCTCTATTTCAGCAAAGCCTTGGGTCTTGCTTCCCTGCATATTGCACTTACGTTGTTGGCCCATTAGGGGTTAGATGAGGTGGCTGTCCTCAAAAAGCTTCAAGTTCAAGGATCCAGTCCTTCCACTTTTCATACAATGGACATTTGTTTCAGCCCAACCCACATGCAGAGACATGAAATAACCAACCACAAAGCCCTAAAAAAATTCTTATTCCGCTTCAACTCAGAGACAGAGGGTTCTTTTGAGGTAGAGATGCTTGTATTAAGACAGAAAACCAGTCAATAGGACATATTTTTGAGTAAAGGGAAAGCACTCACACAAGAATTTTAAAACCATCAACATCTAAAAAGACCCTCCGAAACAGCTCAGGAAGATTTTGTTTTCCTTCCAGGGATATCAGTAATAAGAAACACATCCTCCAGAAGATTCTGGGTTGTATGAGTTTGTGAACATCGGTCAGGGGCACAGAGTCTCAAGATAAATGAAATCTTTAAGGTCTTGCTTCTCTAAGTATAATCCCTGACTGGTACCATGACCCAGGAGCTTATTAGAAATTAGAAATTAGACCCCACTCCAGGGTCACCAAATCAGAATCTGCATTTTGACAAAATCCAAAACTCCCGTGTGTACACTTTCATGTTCAAGGTACCTAAAGCTAGTTGACACAAGTGACATTTGGAGTCATTCTCCTGGCATCTGAGAAGCAGGATTCTTTATGCTTTACTACTACCTGAATGGGGGTTATGCCTACTAACAAGGTGAGCCTTTAATGGGGGGCAGGGATGGTCTCAGAGAACTCAGGCTACTGCCTTCGGTCTGTCACATACGATGCCAATTTCCAAAGACCCTCTAAAAAATGCTCTTACAAACGAAAGTTATGTTGTAAATTAAACCTTTAATGGGCATTGGAGACTGTCCAGACTTTGTAGGAGATAAAAGTCACCTTATGAGCATCAGTTTTCTTTGTACAGAAGATGTAAGAAGTGCCAACCAGTGGACCCTCCCACCTGCTAGGGTTCTTGGGCAGGGCAGCTTGGCCAAGTGCGGCAAGACAGCATGGCGGGTGGGGGCCAGAGCTGAGGGTGCCGTATGTCCCAACCCGCAGGTGGACGGTAGGAAGGAATGGGGGCCTTCTCTACATTGACAGGGCTGGTTTCCGAATCGGGATTTATGGCCACCATGAATTTAACATAATTAGGGGCAAGGCTCTGAATGGAAATGCCTTTACAATTGGATTCTGCCTGCAGGCTGAGGTTGGGGATGGGATGGCAAAGAAGGGGTAAATGCCATCTACTGAACCCTCTTAGTCTGGTCTGAATTCTGCTGAGAACCCTCACTTGTGGTCCCTTTGGCTGTTTTTCGCCTATTCCTCTGGACTTCTTGGATTTGGATTTGCTTGGACTTTCCCAGCCCACCTGGCCCCGAATCCTGAGTCCAGTTCCCTTCTGCTCCTGCCCTCTGGTTGCACAGAATGATTTTAAAGCTGTAGACTCCTCATTCAAACTGCCCAGGATCACACCCCCTTCCCCCACTTTCCCAGCTGGCTAGCTAGGAAAGGGACTCACCCTTTCTGTGCCTGAATTTTCCCAACTGGGAGTGGAGCTTCCCATCGCCTGCCCTTGAGAAGTGGCTCTCAGGGGCTGTCCTCAGGATTAAGAGCTAATACGGGTTAACATGTTGTTGGGCACACTGGGAAGGTCACTATCATTTTAGGACATCAGATATGGAAACTAAACCCAAGGGCTTTCTCCCCTCACCTCCAGGGGGAAAAAAAAGTGTTCAAGGACAAGCTGAGACCTATACAAAATTTTAAGTTTTTTCAAGAAAAAAATTATTTGAAATTGGCCGGCACCAAGCCACAAGTGGCTAGGAAGACCCCTCCCCGCCCCCCACCGGACCTAACCGAGATACTTTCACAGAGAAAAGGCAAAAGTGAGGTTGGGTTTTGTTGATCGGCCATCGCTTAAAGCCTCGTTGCCTGCTTGTGAAGGGCTGTCCGTTGATTTCAATTTCCTGACCTTGAGGCATTTACAGGCTCAGATTTTGGTTTGCTTACATAGGGAGGCAGGGAATAGGGTCACCTCTCTCTAATGGCCTCCTTGTTTAATTAATTTAATAGAAGAGTCAGACTCCCATTAGCCATTAGTAAACTGAGGCCACTCTCCTCTCTGCCTGCATCTCAAGGGTTTCAGGAGGCCCAAGAAGAGAAGCAGCTCTCTCGCTGAGCACAGACCAAGTGCGGGGGGCCCCCGGGGGGCTCCGAATGTCTACCGGCTCCTCTCGACCACCCTCCCCTGAGCCAGAAGTCTGCGGACTGTACCCTTCATTACCTTATTCCTAAACAATCAGAAAGTTCTCCTGGGAAGAGGGGAGAGGTTTGTTTAGTTGGCTCCTGCTTGGCGGGGAAGGCCTGCACTCGAGATAGCAGCTTGGCTTAGTTCTCTGCAGCTTGGCTAAGTGGAGTTCAGCCCGAGGTCAAGCTCTGTGGAAGTTGGCAATGAGACACAAGGCGGCCACGGCGCTTGCGATAACCCCAGGGCTGTCCCCGGTCGGAATTCGCTGCCGTCCTGCGCTCCTGGCTGACACTGCCACTTCAGAGGTGTATCTTGGGACTGGACTGGACCAGCACCAGCAATTCCACGAAGATAAAACAAGCAAGGAGTCCGGGGCTGGAGAGCTGGCTCGTTCATTAGCCAACTTGACAGCAGAAGCTCAGGGACACAGGACCACAGTGTTCAAACTGACGCAGACGAGGCTGCCTGGTATTTTCTGCTTCTTGCTCACACTTTTAGCTTCTTTTAGTGCCATCAGGAGCCAGAGACACATTAACTCTTAGCAGACTGACTTTTGTCTATTTAGGGGTTGTTGGGATTTTTGTTGTTGTTGTTATTTTTTGTTTGTTTTGTTTTGTTTTTTGTTTCTGGTGATATTATTATTGGTATATATGTTGCAAACGGAGAAAAAAAACAAAAGAAACCGAGAATTGCCCATCCCAACTGGTCCGTGGAACTTCACAGAACGAGACAGAAGATTTGTGAGAACCTGGCAGGAACACCATTGCTCCAAATCTAAATAAAAAAACAGAGCCCCGCATTGATTTTGGGGATGGATTCTGACGACAAAGTAATAACAATGTTCTTTTACAATAGGAGCCAAAGTCTGCCGATACTATTCTTTTATCCTTAGAAAATTAAGGAAGAGTTGGCTTACACTTATAGCCCAGAAAAAGTAGCAGATAAGCAACGGAAGTCTCGTTGGAGACAGGCGTGCTGAATAATTAGGTGTGAACAGAAAACTCCTCAGGCTGGTCAATACGAGGGTTTCAGTAAAGGTTTGAAAGAGATGTGGAAACACCAATAATCAGAGACAGAGATGAGGGAAACAAAGCGAAAAAGTCTTGTCGAAGAATGAGGGAGGAAACCTAATAGCAACATACATGGGAACAAATTTATCATACCTTACCCCAGGAAGTATGAGTGTGTGATGTGTGTGTGTGTGTGTGTAAATGCCTTTTTCACAATCAAGTTAGGAAAACTATAAATGTCTTCAAAGGATAAGCTTTGATTAATCTTGTCTCAGATATTTAAATTTGGTATAATTGTATTTATTTGGATCACTTCATAGACAGTCTGATGAAAACGGACAACAGTCAAATAGGAAATCAATGAAATCCAACGTGTTGACAAACTACTCTTCCTAGGACCATGTAGAATTCAGTGGAACCCAGATCTAAGGTTGTCTTTAACCAAGATGGCAAGGGCAGGATTCTGGATGAAATCTTAAAGAAAATCTTGGAAAATGAAAAAGAAATCAGAGTTTATGTAGGATAAATCAAGTCTAACCATTCTCCATATCCACTTCAGACAAGCTTATTAGAAGGGCGACCAGGACTAAGCACAGCAGACTTGACCTTCCCCAAGACATGTGACAAGATATTCCATATGGCTTTGTAGACAAGATAGAGACCTGTGGACCGAAAGATGAAATAATGAGGTGTGTTGTGTTAGTAGCTAGTGGAGAACAAAAGATACGAAGGATGTTGACTGATGTCCCCTTGAAGAATGGACTTTTGAGAGGGCTAGTTCTCAGTCTGATCCTATTTGTCTCAGTTATCAGTAACCTGGGTGAATATGTAGAAGGCCTTCTCATTGTATGTGCAGGTAATATGAAGCGTGGAAGGATGAGAAGCATGCTGAATGATAGACACAAAGAACAAAGAGTAGCTGATTGTTTGCTTTCCATAAAAATCCTGTAATTTCTTTGATAGTTCTAAAAACTTAATGAGACTCTTACTCAAGGAGCAAGAGGCTTTCATGAAGAACTAATTTTACATCTTCTCATTTTATGGGGAAGCCCGCCTTAAAGCTGAGATCATAGTATCTCTCATCGACCTTTTTATTTGGTAGAACTCGGACTGGCTGAGTTCTAGGAGTGGGACATGAAACCTCCTGCAGAACCTATACTTCAATTCTACCCCAGGAATCATGATTCACTGGGTTCAGCTCTAGACAAGATGCTTTCAAATGTGTAAAACATTTGAGTTCTGATCCCTCATTATTTTTACCTTAATGATTCCAAACTCTTTTAGATGCATGGCATGTAGAACTACCTACTAAAGGAAGTGAAACACACTTCCATGTGCTAATGAAACATTTTCTGAGAACAGACTCAGAGCGATCTTTTAGGGGGACCAATCACCACCTAAGATAATGGCATCATGTTCATTATGACACAGTTAAAATTATTATCTTGTACATCTGTGCTCCAAATGCCATCATTTTAGCACTTTCTGTTGCCAGAGGTATACTTTGTGGTCAAAACACTCAGACGGGCACAGCAGGAGACCATGATGCTCAGAATAAGGCATTCCAACAAACTGCCTCAGTCACTCTCATGTGCATCCCATACCAAGGCTGGTACAGATTGCTGGTTGCAGTTCTAAGCACTGCAAGTCCCTGCCCCATACCACCACCATCCTTGGATTTCCTTTGTCAAATATTTATATGTTATGTTTTCATTGGAAAATTTACATATTTACATATTTCATTGGACAATTTACATATTTACATATTTTTAAAATTTTTAAGTTAATTTATTTATTTTAGAGAGAAAGAGAGAATGCACACAAGTGGGAGGGGCAGAGGGAGAGGGGAAGAGAGAATCTCAAGCAGACTCTGCACTGAACACAGATCCTGACTCAGGACTCCATCTCACCACCCTGAGATCATGACCTGAGTTGAAACCAAGAGTCGAACCAACTGTGTCACCCAGGTGCCCCAACAATTTATATATTTTTGTAAGTCACATTAATTTTATCAAAATGGGCTAAAAATATAATACATTTTTGAGGAAAGAAAAGGTCCAAGTCCACATCTTCTCTACCAAATCCCACAATGTAAATACTTAAGGATCCAACTGAATAGTTGTATCAGTTCTGAAAATTATGGAAAGTTGTCTCCTACAAAATATTTGCAGATACCACTGTTGAGATGGTAGGTACTGTGCAGGGAAGAAAAGCAAAAGCTAAGTAACTTCACCTACTAGTAGAATGTTAGATCACTGGGGCATATGATGCCCTAAGTGGAGTGATCCATCATCAAACACCAGTTTGGGATATCCTCATCCAGATATAAAAAGTTCACCTGCTGGTGAGTACTCATCAAAGACTGTGTGTCAAGCTGATCCATGTTACCCATTCTGTTGAAAACCACTGCCTTGGGAATGAAGATCAAAGCCCCCGTATGTCTGCATAGCCTTGCATCTTTGTCTCCCCTCTACTCCCCTCTGCCCTTGGCCTTCTGTAACTTTCTCCAACATATCACATTCCTCTTACCTCTACACCTTTGCACCTGACATTCCCTCTCCCGGATGTGGTACCTCTGTTACCTAAGCATCCTTTCAAATTCAGCTCAAGGTCTATGCCCTCCAGAAAGAATTCCTAGAATTTCACCTTAGAGCAGTCTCCCACTGAAGTTAGGCAAGGTTGCCTGTACCTCTCCTCTGTGGCACTTAGCACTGCCTGCAGTTGCACGTTTGTGTGCTGGGTGTCGGTGTATTTGCTCTCCATTGTGTTCCCAGCATGAAATTTTCTGATATAGACCTGTCGCCCAATAAACACACAGACAGGGAAGACTATTTGGGCATATTATTTGTCCATTCCTAGAAGGTTTCTAAATTCTTTCCTGGGATCAGGTTGGAGCCTCCCAAGAGCGCTCTGGAGTATATTCTTGGCTTTTATGGGCAGTTACGGCAAGAAATTGTGCAAGAAGAATGCTTCTGCCTTTGCATAGGGAGGCAGCATCACTAGTATGATAATCCTCTCTCCAGGGAAGAGCAGGAGCTTTCCTACTGCTGAGTTTGAGACAAGGAACTGGGTGTTTTCAGCCCAATCCTTTCTCTGCCCTTTCTCTTGGAAATGACCATCTGCAGAAAGCAGACATTCCCCACTGCTCCTGTGAGTGACTCATAGAGGGTTGGTCTGCCCATGCTAGGTCTAGGGTAGACCAGCACCTCTTATGATTGGCTGGATAAACCTCCTGGGTTTTGGGATTCAGTACTAGGGACTCAGCTTGTCTGCAGATAAAAGCCATATTTTTCCAATATTATATTTAACAGTAAAAAAAAAATGTAAGATTTCACAGTTGATGCTAGAATTTATTTGTCATTCAGGATTTCTTCAAGCTATTTCTGAACCTCTGAACTGCTGTTCCATAATGTCATGAACTTGAAAGAAGACTCAGCCTTTTTTTTTTCCTTTTGCCTTTTTTTTTTTTTTTTAAACGGAGGGGATTCAGAGGGAGAGGGAGAGAGAGAATCCCAAGCAGGTTTCACACTCAGCCTAACCCTAAGATCATGACCTGAGACAAAATCAGGAATCTAAGGCTTAACCAACTGAGCTACCCAGGTGCCCCAAGAAGATTCAGCTTTACAAATACTTTTCTTAATAATGTCTAACCATTTGAATAGCCACTATTAGTAAAATTTTGCACTCACCTCACTTTTTTGACTTCAGGTAGATTAAGTTTGAGGCAGTCATTTGGAAAATGAAGGCACAAAGTATTGTGTTATTAACTAGGCTTTGGTCATTTTTAAAAGACTTATTTAAGATCCTACTTTATAAGATTATTTTAAAAAGAGAGAGAGAGCGCGAGCAAGAGGAAGCACATGAGCCCAGGGGAGAGGCAGAAGGAGAAGAAAGAAAGAATCTCAAGCAGACTCCCCACTCAATGTGGAGCCCAGATGCTAGGCTCAATCTCATCACCCTGAGATCATGACCTTAGCTGAAACCAAGACTCAGATGCTTTGTTGACTGAGGTACCCATGTGCTCCTAGATTTTGTCACTTTTCAGGTGTCAAAATAGTCTTAAGAAATGGCTCTTTCAAATGATCAGAATCCAAAATTTAGAATCAATTTGATATTAAAGGAGCAAAAGATGAGAACATAGACCCATCGAAGGGACTTAAACAGAACAGAACTTGTGAGTTCTGGAAGTATGAACAGAATCAGCCCAAGCTTGATATTTTCTTAGACTTGGAACTGACAATCTATTTAAGATGCTGGTTACTGCTTAGTGCCAGGGACTACTACTGCTTAGGTGCAAGAGACAGAGCAGGGGACAAAAAAGACGGGGACCTTGCCCTTATATTCAAGTGGTGAGACAGAATGGGGGAGGGGAAGGAAGATAGCATACATATATACTAGTAAACATACAGTGGGTCAACCTAGAAGCTCTGGGAGAGAAAAATAAACTCAAAGAGGAGACTGGACATAGCATGTAAGGGGTAGAGGGGAGCCTTTTAAGTAGGTTGGTTAGGCAGTTGGACATTTACCCAGAACACTGAAAGAAGAAGAGAATGAGCCATGTGCTCTCCCCAAAGGAACATTCTAGACAGAGGGAACAGCAAATGCAAAAAAAGGCTCTGAGGCAGACTTGGTGTTTCCAAGGGCCAGCAGGAAGTGTGGCAGGAGGTACGATGTGATGAGGTGTGAGGGGACAAGACCAGGCAACAACCTGGAGGTCACTGAATGGACACTGAAATGATGGGAGCTTCTCTTTGAAACTAAATGGAAAGCTGTAGAAAGGACGCTTGGGTGGCTCAGTCAGTTACACGTCTGCCTTCGGTTCAGGTCATGATCCTGGAGTCTCGGGATCGAATTCCCCCTCTGGCTACCTGCTCAGTGGGGACCCTGCTTCTCCCTCTGCCCCTCACCCTGTTCTTTTGTGCTCTCTCACACACTCTCTCTCAAATGAATCGAAATCAGAAACGAAAGCCATAGGAGCAGATGGCTCATGATCTGACTTCCTAAAGGGGTCGCTGAGGTCCTAGCATCCTGCATAGTGTTGCAGGTGGGAGGAAGCTGCAGAGAGACACCCACAGGCGCCACCCACACCCAGCATGTCACAGGGGCCAGGCCAGAGTGGTCACTTGAGTAAAAGTCCTGAAGGGAAAGCAAACGGAGGAGTCCAGCACGGTGCCCCTGGACCCAGGAGGCTGCAGTCGCTACTCAGTGATTGGCGCTGGGGTAGGGGGGGCAAGGGACAGAAATGCTGCCTGGGGATCGGGATCCGGTGTGAGAAAGGCACTACCGTGAGTGAGTCTGGAGAGACACCGAATTAAAGAGCATCTCTGGCCTGTACAACGACCTGAAATCTTGAGTGTTTGAAGATGAATGTATAAAGTAAAGCATGCTGCTCTGTGTGGGAAAGTCTTTGAACAGGGCCTACCCAAAGCTTGAATCTAATGTTTTCGAGGCCACTAACCCTGTGGGCGCCCTGAGGGCAAGGACTCTGTCCTGCTCATCCTTGGCCCACAGGACTCCTGCTCAAAGGATGTGCTCTATAAACATCTCTGGGACTAAACTGGCTGAGAAAGAATTTATGTTTAAACCCTGATTCATAGTAGATCCAATCAACCAAAACCCTACAATTTTCTCTTTTGTAAACTTACTTAAAATTAATCTCTTGACCAGTTCAGTTCCTTTTTCCCAGCGCATTTTTCCAGATTTCCAAAACTGCATTGTAACGTGGATAACAAGATTTCGTAAAAGAGCGAAGGAGGACACTTTTATGAGCTTCAGAAAAACCACAACAGCGAAATAATACGTTCATTTTCTTTTCTTTCAGCTGATTTTGTTTTCAGAGGGTTCTGTATTTGAGACACAGTGACACCTTAAGAGACTAAAAATATAAATTAAAAAAAAACAAAAAAACGATCTCTGCCCTCGGAAGGCTCTATAATCTGGTAGACCTAGTTACACCAACGTAACAAAATCAAGCACGCCTGTGGCTTGATCCATGTTTCCCCTTCCCAGTATCTTAGATCACGTTCACGGTCTCTGAAAGAGTAAGCATCAGACAGTAAGAAAGGATTCCCCAGGAAGAAAGCAAAAATGGGAAGAGTGTCTTCAGGAGCAAAACAACCACCTGTTCAAAAATATGTCAGACCTTGTTTGCGAGACTTTTTTTGGTTCATGACAAGAGAGAGGTAGATTTTTTATTCCATGACATTTCAGACATCAGGGGCTCTGGGAAGAATTCCCTTATCCTTGAAGGTGCTTTTGGCCTGAAGACTTTTGAATTAAGCTTTGGTTGTCCATCTCCAGCCCCTGCTGTCTCTGTGCCCAGAAGGCATCCTGGGCACCGGGTGGGGGGTGGTCAGTGGTCAGGGTCTTAAACAGGCTACCACTTCTAAATTATTTGCTTCTTCTCCCTAAAGGATCAAATCCCCCTTAAGAGGATGCAACTGATGGTATTCAAATGTCAAGAACTATTTACATGCCTAACTACATTTCCTGTTTGTAACAAATGGGGCTAGCTGCTCAGCATGTTTCCAACCACTTTAGGCTACCTCTGGGCCCTTACAGGTCCTTCCCGTGGATACTTCTGTGGTGGATATTTCTGTGGATGGGAGGCCGTCAGCAGGACAACGTGGGGCCCAGACATTGCACTCTCTGCACACTTCATGCCACAGCATCCCCTGGCTGCCCGCAGACAGGAAATCGCACTCAGCCCACAGCCTGAAGAAATAGGATGCCCGTCCGAAGATAGCATCCCTTGCCAATCATTGGCAACAGTACCCAAGAGCCTCATGAAACGGCCCCTTTTACTTTAGTGCCTTGAAGACCAGACACATTTGTGTCTTTTCAGCAGTATTTTAGATAACCTCCCCCATCATTTGGGACTCAGTGCCTCTGATTCCATTCAAGGGATGCACAAAAGGGCTGTCCAATGCAGGTAAACGTCCTGGGGAATAGTCTGGCCATGCCAGGAGAATCAGGGCTTGCTATCCAGTTCTATGGAACACTTCTGCTTAGTTCTGATTCTTTATAAGCCTAAAGAAGTAACACGTGCCCCATGTGGGAAATCTGGAGAAGTGGGAGAGTTTAAGGATGCAGATAAATGCCACAAATAGCCATGATCTCAAAGCAGCTACTGATGCTTTCCAATCTCCACAATACACTCGTGCTTTCTTCCTGGGCTTGCATCATCTGTGCGGTCTGTGTGACCTGCTTTCTTAGCTCAAGACTGCAGTCCCCAGTAAAGATGCACAGAAGGTCAGCCGAGTACCTGCACACACTGGGCTCTGGGAAGAAGCACCGTGACCAAGACAGGTGACACTTTAGCAAGTTCATGGTCCATAAGCTTTTCCATATCATTAAAAACTTTCCATCTTGCCATTTACAATGACGTAGATGGAACTAGAGGGTATTATGCTGAGCGAAATTAAGTCAATCAGAGAAAGACAATTATCATAGGATCTCCCTGATATGAGGAATTTGAGAGGCAGGGTAGGGGATTGTGGCAGGGAGGGAGGGAAAAAATGAAACAAGGTGGGATCCGAAGGGAGACAAACCCATAAGAGACTCTTAATCTTACAAAACAAACTGAGGTTGCTGGCGTGGAGGGGGAGGGGTGGGGTGGCTGGGGAATGGATATTGGGGAGGGTATGTGCTGTGGTGAGTGCTGTGCATGGTGTAAGACTGATTATTCACAGACCTGTACCCCTGGGGCAAATAATACATTATATGTTAATAAAAAAAAAAAAGAAAAGAAAGAAAGAAAGAAAAGAAAGGGAGGTGCCTGAAAAGTGGTAACTGCCAAGAGTTTAATAAAAAGGATGTTACCGGGGTGCCTGGGCAGCTCAGTCGATTACGCGGTTGCCTTTGGCTCAGGTCATGATCCTAGGGTCCTAGGGTTGAGCCCCATGTGGGGCTCCCTGCTCAGCAGGAAGTCTGCTTCTCCTGCTCCCTCTGCCCCTCCCCACTCTGCTCCTGCATGCGCTGTCTCTGTCTCTCAATAAATAAATAAAATCTTTAAAAAAAAAAAAAAAAGAAAAAGAAAAAAAGGATGACGTTATCCAATGCCTGGAGCAGAGAAACCAACCCGGGGCAGAGAAGCTCCTCAGAGAGGAGCAACAGTGGGAAGGCAGTGCCTGCTCTAAGCCTAAGAACCAAGGGTAATAGGGGTTTTAGAACTTACCAAGAGTTCTAGGATCACGGAACAGGAGCTGTGGCTTTCGGGGAAGGACTGTCACCACCGGCTGATTGGCTGCAAGGGGCTGCCATTGGCTAAAATCCCAAGTGGAAGGGCCATGGGTGCCCCACCGACGCCTTCTACAGAGGACAGTTCCAGGCTGCGGAGAAAAGCAAAGAAACACAGAAAGAGGATCTAGAAGAGAAACAGAGAAAAAGTAACACGCCTCTGGTTTCTAGCACATAAAACTCTGGTTATCCCTTGGCTTTATGAGTTTACCCATCAAATACTATTTGAAAATGTGCTGCCGATACTTAGGGAGACGACGTGCCCATGGGTCCTGCTGCCCCAGCATCACTGCACACCCGTGTCCTCATCCCTGTGCACAGCTCCCCCCGGGAGGTTCAGGGACCCAGGACTGCCGGGGTAAGAGTGATCAGTTCCCAGGAAAACCATACATCCCCAAAACCCATGGTACTTCTTGTTTGACTCAAACAATAAAATACATATCTATCAGCATTTTATGCCTCTGCCTTATCATGAAAGGAATTAAACTTTTGTTGAATACTTTTTCTTAGGTCTATAGTGAGAAGGATGTTTTGTGATTACTGCCACTGGGGAAGAGAAGAAAAACAAATAGAGAGAAAGACATCATAGGTTTAGCATTTATTAGGATTTAAAAAATTGTGATACATGGGGCGCCTGGGTGGCTCAGCGGGTTAAAGCTTCTGCCTTCGGCTCAGGTCATGATCCCAGGGTCCTGAGATCGAGCCCCATGTCGGGCTCTCTGCTCCTCGGGGAGCCTGCTTCCTCCTCTCTCTCTCTCTGCCTGCCTCTCTGCCTACTTGTGATTTCTCTCTCTCTGTCAAATAAAATCTTAAAAAAAAAAAAAAAATTGTGATACAAACTTGCACCTACCTGGGAGCTTTCCGTTCTTCCCAGATGCCCTCTGTGTGACAAGGCAGAAGGGGTCTGGCTGGAGAAAGCATGCGCAGGCAGAGAAAAAGCCAACTGAAACTCCCCTTGCAGCAGAGAAAGCAGCCATTCTTGTCCTCCCCGTGCCAGGTGACAAGCTTTCCAGCCCTTTCCCAAGGGCAGAGAGAAATCACGGTAAGAAAAACAGAGTGGTGAGGTATGTGCTAAGGTGATTGCTGTGAAGTGTGTAAACCTGGCGATTCACAGACCTGTACACGGGGGATAAAAATATATTGTATGTTTATAAAAATTTAAAAAACTGAAAAACAAAATGAAAATTTTGTTTTCATTTAAAAAAATGAAAAACAAACAAAAAAAACAAAATGAAAAAGAAAAACAGAGTGGTGGAATTCCTATTGGCATGAGTTGGTTTAGAATCGTAAGAACATGATGTTGTGTCTGAAAATTGCTTGGTTTATATATTTAAATATTCTTTACTATAGACTAAGTGTTCTTATTTTTTAAAAATTAGCATATATTTAGGCTTTTTAAAAGAAACTCAAACATCTGGTAAGTTACCTTTGAGTTAATAAGTCTGTTGTCTATTTAGAGAGGGTTGAGTGGAAGCAGGCATTTCAGGAGTTTGTTTTAATGTGGGCTTTTTTAGTTTGTTTGTTTCTGTTTTCATTTCATTTATATGTTTATTTCCAACATCAGTAGGCCCCTACCGTCGGGGGAGGCCCTGCTTCTTAATTTCCAGTTTGGAGAGAAGTTAAGAGGTGACAGACTTGGTAGAAAGTACAAATTGTGGAAGATAAGGCACGTTGATGTCTCCCTTCTGCCACGGTTTGTCTGCCCTTCAGGGGCGGCAGATTGGGTCTAGGGTCCTGTGGGTGTTGTGTTCAGAGATACGGCCCCAGCCAAGGGCTCCTCACCGGTGCAGGAATGAGTGGAATTTAACCACTTAATTTATTATCGGGATTTCAAATAACTTTGCCCCAGGTTTATTGAATTTCCAAAATGTTCTTTAAGTCATACTGACTACCAACTGTTTTTACCTGAGGCTCTCTGATCGGTTACCAATTCCACAAATTCCTATGTGACCTTTCTTAATTTTTTCCCAGGCTCTCCGTTATAAAGAATGATTTTACTGACTACATTTCTTTGAAAGGAAATGTCGGCCTTTACCATTAGATTCTACAGATGATTCTTAAAGATCTTTTAAAAAGGTTTGATTTGCCACCCAAGGACAAGGACTTTATGCCCCCCCCCCCTCCAAATATGTCACTGGAAGAAGGTGGGCAAACTGGTTTAATTTAAATACTTTTGCAGATTCTTCTCTTCTTTCCCAGGCCATTACCCATCATTGAAATGCAAATGTTTATTTTTAAAGCTTTAGAGCAATGTGGTTGGCTTTCTTTGTATTTTTTTTTTAGCCCTTTGGAATTTGTAATATCAAATATTAGAGTACTAATATCATTACCAGAAAGGCAGACAGGGCAACATTTTAAACCTCTCCAGGAGCCAGCTAGAATAAGCATCTCTTGGTAAAGGTACATAAATAAGCCTTTTGCCTGGTTTTTAATTCCCATAACTGTATGCACCAAGACAAGGGCAAGGGTCCATGTGAGGTACTGGTCTGGGGCAAGGAACTCCACTTCCACTTGGGAATATCTTTAAGAGAAAAAAACGGAGACTAGGTGGCATTTTTATTTCTGCTTCTCACGCCAAGAACAAGTTAAGCAAAGAATCAAATCAGAAGGTAGATTTTCATCAAGAAGCCAAATTCCAAATGGCCTCTCTGCTTTTCTCAACTTGGTGTTTTTGTGCACAAAGACAGAGGGAATGGGTGGAGACAGATCTCCAAAGTGAGTAAAGATTTGTGACTGGGACCTGTGCATTTACATCTAAAATAACCCCTACATGCTGATGTAATTAGAACTTGGTTTAGTTTGGTTTAGTTTAGAGAATAACTTCTGTTCCTCCTTCTTTCAGAAAATATCTTAGGCAGTTTTCAATAAAACGTGCATTCACAAATAAGGTCTTTAAACTAGAAAATCAGAAAGCGTATAAAAGGGGAGACTTAAAATAGTTACTGTAGCTTAACATTAAACTTAATTCTGAGCTTCCTGGCAGTTTAGGGAAAGAGAAAACACAATGGGTTATTGTTCTCAGCATCTGATGAAAGGGAGCATTTCACTGCTTCAGAAGATACTTAAGAGGGTTGTTTCCTATGGGCCCTTATATGTTTCACAGAAAATGAATTTAGAAAAAAAAAAAGAGGAAAGGAAAGGAGAAGAAAGGAAAGGAAAGGGGAAGGGAGGGAAGGAAAAAGAGAGGGAGGGAAGAAGGAAGGAAGGAAGGAAGGAGAAAGAAAAAAAAAGGCTTTTTACATTGCCAAACAAAATTTGGAAGCACACTAAAATACATTCAGGGGAAAAGTTCGACTTGGTGGAATTTTTGAGATCAGTGAATTTTTAAAATCATCTCAAGGCACCAGGCAGCATATATTCTAGAACTAGATTTCCTACAAGATAACGCATCCTTAACATCACTTTTTAAATGTGTAAGTATTGGTGTTCACTTGCTTTGTATAAAAAATAATGACACAAATAATGGCATGGTATATTTTAGACACTCTGAGGGGACTAAGAATTCTAAAATAAAGGTATACAAAAGTAGTTCTGATAGTGTATCCTAACAACATGAGTTTCCCAAATGGGTTTAATTGAATATGGAAACAAGTTTTCTTTTGCATTATTATAGCATGTCCCTGGAACTACTTTTTTGTTTGGTCCCCTTTGCTCTTAAAAATGTAGTGAAATTTAAAAAAGAAAGAAAGAAAGAAAGAAAGAAAGAAAGAAAGAAAGAAAGAAAGAAAGAAAGAAAGAAATTTAAAAAATGTAATGAAATAATGAAAATCATTATCCAGGATTTGTTGACATAGAAAGGGGAAGTGCTAAATTTATGAGTCTGGTGACCTCAGCCATCCTCCGTGCCACAGGAGAAACATCATTTCTCCTCAGCAGGGAATCAGGATATCTGGGGATGGAGATGCTTTCCAGTGGGCTCACGCTAAGCCCTTGGGGGAAAAAGTGACTGAGTCCTCCAAATTTAACTTAATTGGCATTGTGGGAAAGCTTCCTTTCCACATATCAGCCCACACTGTGTACTTCGTATAAACCAAGGATGGTTATTGAGAGAGCTAAAGACGGGCATGGTTTTACGCCATAGTTTCCATCGTCCACCATCTTGTGTAAAGCGTCACTCACTCAGTGACTTTACAGCAGGACTGAGCTCTAAGGAAAACACAAATTCATAAAAACAGGGATGTGCTCGTTTTTTAATTGCATGCGGATTTAAATGATTCCATTGTTTTTCTCCTTGGGTGGTTCTGTCTTCCTTCAGAGCTGCCTTGCTTCTAATGTTTCTTTGTCTAAATTCCAAGAAAAGCCCTCCTTGTAGTCCTTTAGGTAATCTCTTACTGCATTAGGACTTCCTGACATTCACAACACTTTGCAAATGATTAAAAGCTTTATTAAAGCATTTATTCTCTCAAGTATTTATTAAAGAAACTTTTAAAACATATCCAACCAGTACTAATTTCTGTAGACTTTGCTGCCTTTTCTTCCACCTCATCCAATGGTCATTGATAATTCTTCCTGGATCTCCCTTAGCTGGGCTGAATTTCACTCCTTCTTTGCTAGTTTACTTACCAAACTATGAGATTAAGGACTGAAGCTTTCTACTACCCAGCGTTTTGGCTCCTTATTCTTTAAGACTCATTTACTCACTCTCCACATATTTATTAAATATCTATTAGATGTGGGGCATATTCATGTGCTAAATGATTTTTAGATTCTCCAAATAGTCACTTGAATTGAAGCCAAATCCAAAGGCATATCTGTTACATGAACACTGACAGCTAGCTCTTGCCCAGCTTCGTTGTGCCATCCATGCCTTAGTTCCAGTTCTCAAAGGCAGCACACACAGGAGACACACACAGGATCACAGCTAAAGACTCAGATTGGCTTGTGTTTAATTTTGGTGTAGTAAGGAGAGGGGCAAACCCTTGTTTTTTATAAAAGGTAACAGTAGGATTATTGGGAAGAGAAATGTCATCATGCATGAAAATATTTTGATGGCCCTTCTAGATATGGAAGGAGACCACCAACCCCCCCCCCCAGGTGAGGATATGGCTACAGAGGTCCAGGGCAAGACAGAGGGGGACCTGATTGCTGTGCATAAAGCTAGTGGAATTGTGGAATAGTCATTTCTAGCAACAGCCAGTAGGGGAGTGGGATAAAAGTTATAGGGAGTCAGAAACTGAGATGCTGGAGGACAAGGGCAAGAGCCCATGTTCATGGTACAAGCAAATGACCAATGAGAAATTCCCAGGGACTGAATTGGCTTAGGTACTTTTAAAAACAGTGGTTCCTGGTGTTCACTTAAAAGACGTTTTTCTGCCAAATGGGATGTGATCTCCCCACTACCTTCAAAACTTCAGGACAACCCAGATACATTCAAAACAGTCTTGCAGTAACAGGAGCTGTATGGAATCCGTAGAAAGGGGTCTGGGGCTCATATTTTGGGTGGGGGTAGGGTGAAAAGATGTGACCGGTAACTCGAGACAAGGTCTGATTAAGAATTTGGTAGAAACAGGAAATTAGAACAAGGGAAAGACCTAAGTCTTCAAGAGTCTGCAGATGTTGGAATCGTCCAACACATAGGATATGAGATGGGCCAGAGTGATTTGAATTTCAGTTTTAAAAGAAGAGTGACCCTGAATGTTTGCAGGATGTGGAAGTCCCAAGGATGTTGATATTCAGAAACCACTTTGGGGTCTCTTTGAGACTTGGCTTCCTCGTCTGTAAAATGGGCATAATGCATTAAGGTAACTAAGAGGATTAAATGAACCATTCTTGGCAAACTGCCTTCCATGGTTGCTTTGGACATGGTTACCTGCCAGTAAATATTCCTTTACCCCTCCCTTCAGATACATTCTAAGATCTTCACATGTAGGCACAAGAAAGGCCAAATAATTATTTATATCTACAGTAGTTGGCTAATATTAATATCTATTGACAAGTTTGGATAATGCCTGGAGAGAAAAGCAGTTCAATGTATAATCTGTCACAATTAACATCAGTAATTCAGCCAACGTGAATGTATTTGGATGATCTTGAAGTTAACAGTGGTGGATTAAAAATTGACCCCAGAATCTTTGGTACTCCTCCCATTAAGAGTTAGGGTCACTATTCTCTCCTTTAGAATCAAGGTGGGCTCTCTGGCTGCTTTGACATGCAAAATATGGTAGAATCTACTAGAAACAGACTATGGACCCTGTTTCTGGATGTCCTGGCCTTAGGATACCAGTAGCTTTCACTTCCTATCTCTTGAAACACTTACTCTTGACCCTCTGAGCTGCCATTTGGGGAGTCCAATTAGCCTGAGACCGCCATATTGGGAGGAAACACAAGCTTGCCATTTAGAGAAACTCCATGTGTGTGTATGTGTCTGTGTGTGGAGAGAGAGAGAGAGAGATGCTTATTCAGTCCTTAGCCTTTCCACTCTCCAGACATTCAGGTCTTCCCAGATGAGGCCCCAGACATCATGAAATAGACCCAAGTCATGTCTACTGTGCTCTGCCTAAATTTCTGATCCACAGAATCAGGATTATAAAAATAATAAATTGTTATTCTTAAGCCACTATACTTTGGGATAATTTCTTATGCAGCAATGGATAACCAGAACATTAATGTTTGAAATTTAATTCCCAATAATGCTTTTAGTTATGTTCAGAACTAGGTTATTCTTAATCTAACATTAATATGTATTTCAGTTTTGGGGGTTTTTTGGTCGTTATTGTTGTTGTTGTTTTTACTCATCCATCATATTTCAACTTTTAAAAATTCACACAAAGTAACTCAATCTCAAGGATATTAGGCAACAAGTCTAGGTGAGAGAACATGACTGAACTCCAGAAGCAGATCCACTTAAGTTTACATCCCAGCCCAACTACTTATTAATTATGTAAATTTGGACACTTAAAAATATGTTGAAAATGCCTGATATAGACCTGGTACTGAACAGATGCCAATAGCTCTCGCCTTTCATCCCCCAGTCCCTTTATACATCAATACCATTTTAAAAACAAGAGGCATGGGTTACTATTGATTTTGGAGTCAGAGAGACATGAAATTCAAATCTATGCATTATGGATGTGGTCTTAGAAAAATTATTTCAAATCTGAGTCTCAAATTATTTTCAATATACTGAGAAGATTAAATGAAGTAATTTAGGTCAAAGGGTCAGAATAAATTGAATACTCAACAAGTAGAAGTTACTACTGTCATCGTTATGATTCATGTCAAACACAAATATTTATAAGATTATATAATGAGGTTAATCTTGTGTTTAATTATGCTTTGGGGGAGCAGCAAAGAACATTTCAATCACTTCATATCTTTCCTGTCATGGGTTTCTCTTCCTCCCCAGATAAAAAGGAGATTAATATATGCTCCAGTAGATTCAGCAAAATGGAAACCACCATTTCTTAGGAAGCAATGTTCCACAAAGTCTATAATATAAACACGGCTATGGGGTTTATCTCTCGTGTGAGTCAACTGTTCAAAAAAAAAAAAAAAGAAAGAAAGAAAAAGCATCCCCACTTTCATGAGCTCTTTTATTCATATTTTTCTCTGTTGTAACCACACTGTCCATTCTTATCTCAGCATCTTGGTTCAATCCCGCAAAGATATTCCTTTCTAAAATCAGGGTAGTTAAAAGGACTTTTAGAACACATATCTATAGAAAGTACAGATTGGGAACTAGGGAACAGAACATCAGAACAAAGAGTATTGAATTGGGATGGTCTAATACAGATCATGTGGGATTCTGAAATCTTTGGGGGGACAGAGCACCCACTTAGTATCAGCTCTTTTGAACAGAGCTAATTGCTGCTGTTTTGGGAAAGCTTTAGAAACCTTGTCATCTGCACAAATAAAGTATCAAGCAGAAAAATCTTCCTCCTTCTGCATTTTCCAGACCTGCATTAGTACTGCACAGAGACAGAGCCAAATCCCTTTGGGAAGAAGGTGGGCTCAATATGTATTTACCCCAAAGATACAGATGTAGTGAAAAGAAGGGCCATCTGTACCCCAATGTTCATAGCAGCAATGGCCACAGTTGACAAACTATGGAAAGAGCCAAGAGGCCCTTCAACGGATGAATGGATAAAGAAGATGTGGTCCATATATACAATGGAGTATTATGCCTCCATCAGGAAGGATGAATACCCAACTTTTTTATCAACATGGACGGGACTGGAGGAGATTATGCTGAGTGAAGTAAGTCAAGCAGAGAGAGTGAATTATCATATGGTTTCACTTACTTGTGGAACATAAGGAATAACATGGAGGACATGGGGAGCTGGAGAGGAGAAGGGAGTTGGGGGAAATTGGAGGGGGAGATGAACCATGAGAGACTGTGGACTCTGAGAGGGGACGGTGGACTTTTGGAGGGGAGGGGGGTGGGGGTTGGATGATCCTGGTGGTGGGCATTAAGGAGAGCATGTATCGCATGGAGCATTGGGTGTGATGCATAAACAATGAATTTTGGAACACTGAAAAAATAAAATAAAGTTTAAAAAAAATATGAAGCATCTTTTTGCACCCTTTATTTCAAGGACTGATTGGGTCCTCACCTCCTTCCTCACTTACCATTCTATATAGATCCTTCTTAAAGCTGTGTGCTTGGTGGGTGAAGAGAAAACTTTCTGTGGGGAAATTGGAGTATTTTTTTTTTAAGGACTTTCCTTCAGCTCTTTTGCTAGAACTTCCAAACAAGTTCCACACAACTCTGCAGACGCAAACAAAATCCAGCCTTGGAAAGTGGAGTACGTATGCGGTGTGACATGTAGTTGGTCTGTTTTTAGTAAATAATTTCTTCCCTATGTACTAGGAGAGCTACCCTATCCATCTTTGACACTAAAACCTCATACTGAATCTAAGTTGTGTTTGGGGATCTGTTACCCACTGACATAACAGCAAGGCCAAACTGTCTCCATATTTACCAGACTATCAAGTGTTTCCCACAATGCAGCAGGAACCTGGGAATCGACATTCAGTTTTGTTTTATTCTTTTATACTCCCCTCCCTAAGCTGCCTTGCTAGAAACTCCCTACTACCTCCCTGCTTGCTGATGGGATCCCAGTTTGCCAGCTCCAAAGGAAGGATGCTCCATCCTAAAGGTGGTATAGTATGGGGTAACACCTCTCTTTCTTGGCTTCTTTGGAAATTTAACAAGACCAGTAAGAAAGAAGTAAGCAAACACAGGGGCAGAAATGGTTGGACTTCACAACAACCCATGCTGACTTTTGGGAATCTAATTTACAGGAGTCTTTGACTGGATAAAGACAAAAAAGCTCAGTCGGAATTTCTATCAAATGCCTTTTAAAAACAACAATGGGACAGGTTTAAAAATACATGAGTCAGAAACATCCGGATTACATTTCCAGGGAATTATCCAGGGATTTAAAAATTTGGAGGAAAACAGTCTTGGCAACTAGCATCCTGGGCTTCATAAAAAAACTTTCCAACCAATTATACCATCCCTTGCCCTTGAGATAGCTCATTAAATAGGACCCCCAGCCCCAGGTGATAGGGTCCTAATGGCTTCTGGGCATAATTTACTGTTTGGGGCTTCAACCGTACTGTTGGTCAGTGTGAGAAGATGGGAAGAGAATCGTGTTGGAGCCACAAGCCTGCCCTTTCTCAGAGAGGGAGTCCAGAATCTCATTAGATTCGAATGTAAGACCACCAGTTCCCTGAAGGCATCTTTTGTTGATCTTGCTGTTTAAAGACAAAATTATCTTGGAACAAAACCTCTCCTATTTTTAGGCCCATGGTTGATTGTGAAACTGGACTCTTCAGGGCTCATTTCATAAACACACCCGAGACTGTCTCAAGAGACAGGCGGATTGATGCTCTCGCCATGGGCAGTTCATGGTGAGCTCAAATGGATCTTGAAAAAAACCTGACATCCTTGCGGCGGGGGGATGGTGGTGAGGGGGGGTTGGAATTTGTAGGGAGAGAGGAAGGAGTAGCGTGTAGAACTAACCAGGGGACCTAGGGCTCTGTGAGTGTCCTTGTTCTCACCTTTCAGCTCTCCAAGAAGACTATAGGCTGTAATAGGGTACGGACCCTGGGCACCTTCTCCGTCTGAATGAAGAAGCCTCCAGACAAGGCTCTGGCTTCTCCCCACACTGGCTTAGGGTCCCTCCTGAACTTCTGCCTCCAGAAGTCTAGGCAGAGGTCTGAGCTGCCCGAATGGCCAAAGGACCCAAGGCTGAAAGAAGGCCAACAAGATGATCCTTTGAAATAAAAGCGAGTGGGAAAGAAAAAATCGGCCTCTCCAGATCACTAATTCACATCTCTCTGAAAATGTTCTTTAATCTTCAGCTTCATTTATTCCGTCCTGGCCCAGCCCGCTTGTTTCCATGATTCAGGAGAAGCAGCAAAGAGCTCATCTGGCATCCAAGCTTGCGTCCAGCTGCGGTGGCCCAGGGAGGAAGCCCCAGCTCGGCTCCTGCACTGTAGGGGCCCTGGCTCGGGGCCCAAGCCAACCATGGCCACCTTGTCTCTTTGCCAGACCCTGTGAGTTCAGACCTTCCTGTAATTTGTAGGCAGAACTCCTGTCTGCTGTCCACATCTTAAAGTTCAAACTTGACTTCCCCCACCATTCCATATCCCGAGAGAAATAAAGCTGCAACCACAACGAGACTTTAACCGGGAAAATTCATTCCTCACCCTGATATCCCAACACAATGGGCATTAGAAGAAGGGGAAATATCCACCAATCCTGAAATCCTGTCTTTAGCAATCACCCTATGTGGGGAGAACAGGCTATCCAGATGACCGGGATCGCATTGCGACAACACAGCACTCCATGGGAGAAAATTCTACCCTGCCAGTGGGTTCTGCTCCCTGCTCACACAGCCAGTGGCCTTTGGAGATGAAACATCTAAGCTTTAAGGCAAATCTGCGAGTTCAAGCATGATTAAAATGGAATAAAACCTGGAGATGACAAGTTTAATTATGAGAAGGACGCGTCAATTTTACATTCAACAGTACTCAAACACAATTACAACAAACCAGGTCGTAGTACTTCCCTTCAAAGCTATTTCCACAAGTTCACAGACAAACCATCTTGTAACCTCATCAAAAGAAAGGAGAGGCCTTCCTGCAGGCAGCGGAGCCCTGGTCGTGTTCCAGGCAATGCCGCAAAGCCCCCTTGGTCTCCAGGGCCTGTGCAGTTATCTGTAGTGACCAGTAGTCCTTTCTGGTGCCGAACATCATTAAAACCAGGGAGAGGGTGTCTTCTAAAATCTCCTGAGCGCTTTCCAAAAGATAATGGTGTCTCACGTACCTGGCCTGGAATGGTACTGCTTAATGAATCATCACAGGCAGGGAAGGAGAAAGAAGGTAACATTTTCCTCCCGCCCCGGGCACCTGGGACAATCCTTCTCATCTTCCCCAGAGGATGAAAGGGGAGAGGCAATGGAGGGATTGGAAGGGGGGCAGTAGTGATTGTAACTACATTTCCTTTTTAGGGTAAGGAGTAGGCAAGCAATAGTGACTAAAGCAGATAATAGTAAAGGGGATCTCAGCTTCTTGGTTTTCATTCTACTCCACTTTTGCTGATGGGTATAAACAAACCAGAGCAATCCCTTCGTGGGCTCATCACTATGGCACAGTAACTGGTTCTAGGACTAATATTGACAGAATATACCTGGTTCCCCTTTTGAAGACATTTTGACTGATAATCAGATTAGAGAAATACTGAACTGTTGAACATGGTGAGCCCGAGTCTACCCCTAATAGCCCACTTTGAAGTGGGAGCAGGTCTTCCTTTTACTCCCTAGTGGTACACTGGAGAACTCTCCTGCCAAGTGGGAAGATCGTTTTTTTTTTTTTTTTTTTTTTGTCAAATGGCCCCTAGTGGCCGGAAAAAGTTACTGCAGTTTGCTAAAATCCACCCATTATTGGTCAGAAAACTCAATGGATTCTCAATACATATTTAGTAAGGATAATGAACCAACAACAACAAATGTACCTGGAATTAGTACACTGCACTGGTTTAGCAGTATCACTAGGAGGAGCCCTTGGTTTTTAATAGCAGCTACAAAGCCATTGATTACTGAACTCCAGAGTCACTTGTGGTTTAAAAAAACATAAAAATCAATTTTGAACAGATGGTTATCAAAATAAGAAAGCCATATTCTTGCTTGATCTAGAAATATTTTAGACCCATTACAGAAGTTCGTAAAGTATAGAAAGATATAGGGCGGTGATGTAGGAAGATCAGAAGAATTTAAATGGAAGCTCAGAATGAGGTTAATCTGTCTCTCTCCCTTTCTCTCTCTCTTTCTCATTTGAGTATGAAATGCTATGGCAAACTGGTGTTTTGTCATTTCTGTTTTCTCTAACTAACCCCTATCTTCCATATTTTCACACATCAATACACAGCACATCAGATGTGAAGCCAATAGCACGCTGTGTTTAGGAAGCCCCAGAGGCAGTAGACAGTCTGAGGTGGGTTCTCTCTGACCAGGGTTCTGTCTTCAGCACAGCACCCCAACCATCTCGACCTTGAGTGGTAGACCCACTTGCGTCTCAAAGCATTTGGGAAGAGTTAGCTTTCTTTTATTAATTTGCTATGAATAAGTAATGGTTTTTGAAATAAACATGTTTTTTAGAAGGTGGTCAAACTAATGAAACTTTACTTCTCCTGTTTCACTGAACAGAATGACAAGCTGCTTAAAAAAAAAAAAATTACTAATGTGCCAAGCTAGATCACATCTTGTACATAAAAACCTGGGTCTGGTATCTAAAAACATTATCTCTCTGTTAGAATTCAAACCCTGTGTCTTTCTGAGTCCATCTGAAAGGCAGACAAAATCAATTAGCAACCCTTTCACCCTCTGGCAAAAGAAGGAATTTCTACAAGAATGCCTTCCAGAAGCTATCGGTTGTTTGGCTATTGGCTGTTTGGCTGATGTGAAGGCAGAGACACAACTTTTGGGCTTCCCCAGGGGACAGGAACTGGCTCCATCCTGTCTCTCCTCTACCTTTGTCGGCTCAGCTCTCAACCCCCAAGGGGAGGACCACGGCATGTCCCAATTTGGGGTCAGCTGTCAGGAGAGAGATCTGTTTAATATTTAGCTTTGAAGGGAATTGGCTGAATCAAAGATGAAAGGGATCAGCTCCAAGTGATGGAGAAAAACAAAAACAAGTCTCAATTGTTTCAATATTTCCATAGAAAAATAAAAAGATAATGTCAATGTAGGTGAGGGGGAAGAAGAAAGAAAAGGATGAAAGGAGAGGGGAAGGGGGGAGATAGAGAGAGGAAGGAAGGCAGGAAGGAAGGGAAGAAGGGAGGAAGAAAAAGAGGACTGGAGAAATAGAGGGAGGGAGGGAGAGAGAGAAGGAGGAAAGGCGGGATCTCTGAACCTTCCAAATACTCACCATGTCCATCTGTCAGCCTGGTCCGGATGCGGACATAGCATAAGAAATACAAGTAACACTGCACTCTCGATGACAGAGCTTCTCAACTTTAGTGTGCATACCAACCCCCTGGAACTCTTGTAGAAAACGCAGATTTTGATTCAGCGGCTCTCAGATGGCACCAGCAATTCTGCATTTCTAGAGAGACCCTAGATACTGCTGATGTTCTGGCCCCAGGAAATGGAGGCTAGGGCACTGTATGTAAGTACAATGAAATTGTGAGTTCTAGCTTCTGACATTTCGGAATGAACTGCATTCTTCAACCTCCACTCTTCCCCTTCTTAGCCTCCACATTCCATAGTTCCTTAAGCTCCAGAAGGCCATGTCAGCAAACTCTGGAAGCTTCTCAGTTGCAAGGCCAGGCTAGGTCTCCTTCCACACTCTATATTCTTTGGGCACACAATCCTCAGAAAACTGAAAATTGAACAGGTTCTTGAGATCACTTAGCCTAAAGTCTTCATTCAATTTACTAATGAAAAGTTAAATGACATAAATAACACTTCACTACATTCTCGATGTAAACACAACTTCTTTATTTTGCATTTGTTGTATATTGTCTTGTCTTGTAATATTGCACAATCTGACTTCTTTGGCCCCAGAAGAATGCCAGCTCTCAGGGGACAGGCACCGTAGCTGTTCATGTCTGCAGCCCATGTGGTGTCCAGCTCAGAGCTAAGTACATGTTGATACCTGGCTAGGGAGACATTGGCATGGCTTGACTGGAGTCTGGTGAAAGGTCAGAGTGCTTCAAACTTCCTGTAGCTTCCCTTCTATATTTTGATACAGGTGAAATATGATTAAGATAAACACTGAGAGACTTGAAAGGAACACAAAGGAGAGAACTTTTCACACACAAATGGCCGTGGTGAGTAGTCTTGAAAATGGCTTCAGGTATCCCTGGCCCCTGGTATCCATATCCTGTGTAGTCCCAGCCCATACCATACCAGGGTTGTTCAGTGACACAAATACCATACTATAGCAGGGGTGGCATGGCACATCCAAGTTTAGGTTACAAACATACTTCAGCTTCCTTCTAAGTCTCTTTCTCTGTCTCTCACTCCTTAACCACTTGCTCTATGGGAAGCAAGCTGCCATGTTGTGAGTAGCCCTATGGAGAGGGCTATTCACTGAAGATCTGGAGCTTCTGGTTAACAGGCAGTAAGGACTTGAGGCTTCCTGCCACCAACCATGTGAGTGATCTTGGAAGAAGATCCACCCATGTCAGGCTCTCAGATGAGACTCTAACCCCAACTGATGGCTTATCCGCAATCTCCTATAAGACCTTGGGCCACCCAGCTCAGCTTGTCCTTCCTTTCTGACCCCTAGAAACTGCAGGATAGTAAGTGTTTGTTGTTTTAAGCTACTAAGGTTTTGGAGGCACTCTTCTTTGTAGCAATAAGGAACAAATACATTGTCTTGCTGGTATTGTGAGATAGTGGGAAAAAGAGAGGACGCCTGTTAACTGGGCAGTCTGTCCCTATCCCAGAGACATCTGCTAGGCGATGGAAGTGTATATGACTGTGACCTGACAAGGGTCACCTGCCCTCCTAGATCCTTCTAATTATGCCTGCTGTCTCCTTGAGTAATGACCCAGCCCCCAGCATCTCATCCCTATGACAGTTTAGTGCCTGGGGGGATTTTACCGTATTTAAGCTGCAGTGCTAGATTTTTTGATTCTCAGTTCTGCTATTCCCAATAGGTTATCTGCCTTGTAAACAGCTGTGTGTTGGAATAACAGGAAAAAGTAACATTTGTATCATGTCTGATTATTTGTTTATTTTCCACATATTTATTTGGAAATTACTACATCTCTGGAGAGAACTGAGGTAATTAGCTAGGGTCATTCATGAAGGGAAAGAGAGATTTCAAACAGATAAAAACAAATGATTCATGGTAAGAATGAACAATACGGTTTAATTACATAGGTATTGAAATTAGTTTAGCTGAAATTATAGGGCAAATTTAAAATGAAACTCATTTTTTGTTCTAAAAAAAGTTACCATTTGGGTACTTACTAATTTAAATTTCCCCAGTGGAGATGTGCGAAATTTGGGGCAATTTTACTGCATGTCTAAAGACATTCTGGATTGCCTGTGTCCTTCATGTTCATCACAACCACCCTCACCCCTTTCCTCAAAACAACACTTACACAGCACCTATTGTAAGTCAGGCAATTTTCTGAGTGCTGTACATTTAATAATAATTGGTGCTTATTACAACTCTATGAAGCTGATATAATTATTATCCCCCCCATTTACACAGAGAAATTGTAGCTCAAAGAGGTTAAATAACTCATCTCCTCATCAGTGATTGTTTTGCTACATAAAAAACCACCCTGATTTAGTGGCTTGCAACAATTACAATTGCTTTTTTTTTTTTTCACTAATCTACCATTTTTCAAGGATTGGCAGGAATGACTTATCCTTGCTCTATATGGTATCACGTAGGACAACTTAGCAGGGGGGGGATGGGGGGTAGGGGAGATCCACTTTCAAGATGGCTCACATGGCTGGCAAGTCACCAGGAAGATCAGCCAGGTCCATGAGCAAGGATGTCAGCCTGTCCATGGGCTACCTGGGCTTCTTCTTAATACAATGGCTGGATTCTCAGAGTGAGTGTCCCCAGAAGACCAGGGAGAAATGCACAAGATTTGCATGAGCTTGTCTCAGAAGTCACAAAGCATGACTTTGGCTACGTGCAGTTGGCTGAAGCAGCCCACCCAGATTCAAAAAGGAGAAACTGCCCTCATCTCTTGATGGGCAAGTGTTGGTGTTTTAAAGATTCTAGCATAGTATGTGAGATGGGAGATGTTGCTGTGGCCATCTTCGGAAAATACAGTCCACCCCACGTAGCTGATTGGGATAGAGTGTATTCAAATTCAAGCAGTCCAGTTTCGGGGTCCATACTCCCGAACACACTGTCATACTGTCTTCCTTCCTCTCCTTTGAGGCTCCCTCTGTGGAAAGAAGAGCAGATTTCTACTATTTCTCTTGTCCATGGCAGAAGGCTTTTCTATATAGAATCACGGAGATGATGATCTCTGACTGAGGCAGCAGTTAATAGCTTTCTAAAAGTAAATCAAATACAATTTTTCAAAGTGCTTTTGAAAGTGTAAACTGCATATGGTCTTCTCACTCGGTAGCATTCATCACCATTATCCAAGGAGCTTGTTGGAAAATGTAGGTTGCCGATTCCCCTGCAGGGTTCCTAATTCATTGGATTTGGCCACAGGGCCCAGAAATCTTCGTTTTCATCAGCACCCGAAGATATTAAGATGGAAATGCTAAGTATCACAAGTTGGGAAATGACTAAGGCATTTTCCATTCTTTTTGGTCGCCAGTACCTCTAAACATTCTTCCTGTGCTTGGGAATTCCCTGTCTTATAAGTCAGTGCCTCCCAGACCTGCTCCTTCAGCCTTCCATGCAGGCAGAAACATGCTCTTTCAGCCTCTTTGGCAGCTGGGACACAGGGGATATGAGCTGGACTCGACCAACCAAATGCGGTCACATAAGACTATAGTAGAAAGAAATGCTGTCCAGAACCCAGACAGCTTCAGGCTTAGAGGCAACATTTCTGCTGGTAGAGGCCAGAACTCAGGGTCAAAACCACAATTTACAATATCTATACCTGGGACTCCTTTTATTTTTATGTATTTTTAAAACTTTTATTTTATTGTGTAAGATCACTTAATATAAAACCTACCCTTTTCATTTTTTAAGTATGCAACACACTGTTGTTAAGCATAGGTGCAATGTCATACAGATTTCTAGAACTTACCATCTTGTTTGACTGAAATTTTATGCCCTTTCATTAGAGAGCCATTGAAATTTTTACTGGAGTGGTTCTCGCATTAGGCACTGTTCCTTGATGCATTGCCTCCAAGACTTTTGCTCTGGCCCTTTCAGAGAATCTGTACACTGTTAAATGTTTTACAGTAAATTCGGGATCTACTTAAATTTACTGGAGAGGGTTTCTATTGTTCGTAACTAGAGAAGCCTGATTAACAAATGGTGATATCAAGCATGTCATGCCTTGAGGTCCTTTTCATATCATTATTCCTAACTGACAGCAAAGTCTATATTTAATTGATAGAATGCTCTGCTTTGGACTTGGTTTTTGCCAGTGGCTTTATACTGGTAAAAGTACTGGTACATTTCACTGCATAGATGTTAGTACTCCTGCTGATATTGGGGGTATAAATTTCTAGAACATAGAGGTCTCATCTCTTCAGCTGGTTTGGAAAGTCCCTGACCATTCTACCATATATTAGTAACTCATTTATTACAAAACTAACATCACTGTTTCAGTGTAACACAAGAATTCAGGAAACCCAATTAAATAGTTGATTACCAACAAATATTATTAGATGTAACAAACTCAACAAAATAAAAAATAATTGAAATACCTTTGCAGAGTTTGTTGTAAATGAAATTTGACTTTTAACACAATGTGAGACAGTCCTCTTACAGTGGCAAAGAAAGGAAGGGACAGAGAAATGCAACAAACTAAAGTAGAAGGAAGCTTATTTATATACAAGTAACCAGATTAATCACAGGTCACTCGAGGGAAGGCTCCCTTGGAGTCTGTATGTATTTCAGCAGAAGCTCATGTTAGAGAATATGAATCATAGACACATTGTACTGTGCCTTTCAAGTACAATGAACTTTCAAATGTTGTTATTTGGAGGCTACAGGGGCAGGCAAGCATTTTTTTTTACTGGAATATTACAATACAGTGAAATGGTTGTTGTTCAAGCTAAGGCAAGGTAATTTATTAAATAGTGAAATATAGACAGGTCGAAAACAGGAATAAGAAATAAGCTTTTGCTTCTTAAAGTGATTATCTTTTCCATTATTGTTCCTTTATTTTTTGCTATGTATTAGAGTACCCATATTTTTTACATAGACATAATATGTCCAGGTAAAACAACATAAACAGCGGGGGCTTATTATTTTAAAACTCCAATAATCCACAGTGACAACATAACAAAATAAACCAGAGTCAGTGCAGATTGCGAAGATGGTGTGCGGCTTATTAAAATACTGTCTGTCAAGATTAAACCCATCCTTTTACAATCACTTTTGTGATGCTGAGGCAGGGTTTCTCCTTTGCCTGCAGTTTCTGTGTGAGGCTCTGCCAGTTGGGGGCAGTAGAGAGAGTCTGGAAGGCAGGATGCAAGAGAAGAGACTGGCTCCTTTCTGTTTTTGTCTCTCTCTGGACATAAGAAATTTGCTCCTGTAGCAGTCATTGATTGCGCCTGGCAGTTCTTCCAGCACTCAGAACTAGCCTGATTGGGTCCTGTCAGCGACATTGGTTATCCAGCAGAAACTCTTCTCAAAGACTGAGTTCCAATCCCTGAGGATTCTGCCTTAAAGCTCTTAAGAAACCAGAACCAGCAGGTCTCCTACTCAGAGGCCTGAGTTTTGTCTTAGAAATTCCATTCTCTTTTCTTTGATCCTCCAGCTTGAGAGGAAGTAACTACAACAAAGCAGTTAGTACCTTAGTGATCCTTTATCGCCTTTAGAATTCCCCAGTACCTGCCCAACAATAACTTACCCTAAATTTTCTTTTCTAAAAAACTGGAGTGGTAGCTACCATCTGAGTGGATCTTGATGACGTAGTTGGGCTTCAGGCTTCCTCCATTCTCAATAAGAGAACAATGAAACCAGTCACTAGTTTGAAAATCAGGAAACATTTTCCTAAAAAACATACTGGGATTAGAATAAAGCAAACATGTTTGATATTTTTGATGTTTAAACTCCCACAAGTTTGAGGAACTCTGTTCCTAATGTATTATACTTTTCTCTTTGCAAAGTCCTAAGCCAAGAAATCATAAAATTTTGGACTTTGAAGGAAGACTAAAGATCATCTAATTGAATTTCCTGATGTAAAAGAGAAATAAAATCCAGAAAGCTAAGGTTATTTGCCAAAATTCATACTGTTTATTAGTAGTAAAGACAGTACTTGCATAGAGATCTTTCAGCCATACCATTTACAGAACCCCTAAAAAATGTCTCAGTGGAAGAAATGACAAATAATAGTACCCTTGGGTCAATTTGAATGAATTCTCTTGCTGAAGACAATCAGAAAATCTGAAAAACTATTTTAAAAGTCACCTTGAAGGTATCAAAAAGCTAACCAAAATAAGATTTAATCAAACCAAATCAAGAGTAGAACAGAAGCCTCATGGGGCTGGAAGGATGTTCCAAATAGATATTTAAGGCTTACCAAGTGTGAAAGGCTCTGGCAAACCCGTCAATCTTGGGGAACAAGAAGGGAGAAATACCAGAAGAAAGGTAAGTCAGTCCTAAGTGGATTGCAGCTCAGCTTCAAATAATCTGGATGGCCCAGAAAATCCCTGAAATTGAATTGAGGTGATCCAAGAGTACTAGTGTACCCAGATGCCTGGAAAAAAGAAGATATAAACTTCACTGGAAGAAAAGATCTCATACAATTTTTGTGATTTTTATAGTTTTTCAAGTACAATGTCAAGTACAAAAATTAAAACTATCAAGGCACAAAAGAAGAGACAACATAAATGAAAACCACAAGAAACAGTGGAAAGTAGACATAAATGCAGAGTGACTCCAGATGGTGCAATTATCAGAAATATTCTTTAAGGTTAATTTCTATGTTCAAGGGGGAAAAAAAGACCAAAAACACAATAACTTTGGAAAAAAGTTGGAAGGTATGAAAGATGATAAAAAAAGATTTGAGAAGGAAGTAAATAGAAATGGAGAAGGAAAGCAAAGTGAATTGGGGGAAATTGGAGAGGGAGATGAAGCATGAGAGACTATGGACTCTGAGAAACAAACTGAGGGTTTTGGAAGGGGGGCGGGTAGGGGGATGAGTGGTCCTGGTGGTGGGTATTAAGGAGGGCACATATTGCATGGAGCACTGGGTGTGGTGCATAAACAATGAATCTTGGAACACTGAAAAAATAAAATAAAATAAAACAAAATAAAAAAAAGAAATTCTAGAACTGGAAAACATAAAACCAAAATTATGAGCTCAATAAATGGGTATAAGAGCAGTTTAAACACAGATGAAGAAGGTATCAGTGAAGTGGAAGATGAGCCAGAAGAAAATACTATAGAATGAAGAACAAAGAGTCAAATGGATAGAGAACATTGAAGATATAGAAGTGAGGGTTAGAAAGAATATAATCCCAAATATAAGGTTGGAGATGCAGGAAAAAATGGAAAACAATTAGCATGGTAAATATATGTGGGCAAATCTATAATAAAATTGACATTACAAAACAATACTATTAATGTTTGGTACTCTTCAAAATATGTATAGAATTACAATTCCTTCTTTCTTCCTCTCTAAAAGGAGGAGTAGGAAGAAGGAGGAGGAGAAGGAGGGGAAGGGGAAGGGAAGGGGAGGGAAAAGAAAAGGACACAGAAGAAAGAGAAGAACTGGGAGGGGAAGAAGAGGAGGGGGAGGGGAGGAGGAAATGTATCTGAAACATGGCTCAATCAGACATTCCATAAGGTTCTGTCTCCCATAGAGAGAGCTTTTGACTTTCCTTTTCCATCTTGCCCTCCTTCTTCAGCAGAATTTGAGACTGAGTTTCATAAAATTCAGAAAATACACAGAAAGGCAAAGAGTAGAGATGCAGATCTTTCCTTATTCCGTGAGAATAATAAAAAGACTTATTATTAGGAAGTGCTTTCTATATTCCAGGAACTATTGGGCTTCACAAATATTAACTCATTTAACTCTCATAACACAGAGACTGTTTCCATGATCTGTTTTATAGATGAAGAAACTGAGGCAAACAAAGTTATGAAATCACCAAAGGGACTTTGCTAGAGTGAGGGGTGAGGGCTAGGATTTAAGGCACCTTACTCTGGTTTTTCTCACAAATCCCCTTCCAGCCACACCCCAGAGCCCCATGCCCTCAACCCTCTACAACACACACACACAGTTCTTCACCTCAGGTCAGATAGTTCCACTGCTAAAAAAGATTCTTGAGTGGGTTTTCAGCTGCCGTGGATTCTGATCACATGCGCTTTTACATCGGAGAACTCTGTCAATTGCTAACACTGGGTAGTGGGCTGTTGCCTGCATTAATTTGGTTGATGGTTGTCAGCGTAAGGGCAGAGAAATGAATCCTAAGGCCTCTGAGAGGGGTCATGGTGCACAGAGTGCCATTCCTCTTCTGCTTAGAGGCCACGGGCCCTCGGCAGCAGAATGGGACCATTGTGTTCACCTATCAGAGAAAGACCAGGTTTCATATGTTTTGGTAGGATGAAATGTGCTCATTTTTGCTAACTACATAGCAAATTAATTCCCTAGAGTTTATTCTGTGGGTCCCTCCTTGGAGACAAGACCTGGGCTAGTCATGTGTTCTTTCCTCTGTGTTTCCTGCAAGTGTCTAGAGAACAACATGCACAATTTGGTGTTGTTACTGGGATCCATTTATCACACATTTGAGAACAGTTTATAACTAAATTGAATTGAACATTATTGAAAATTTGATGAAAGGAGGAGAGAATGGAATATAAAAGGTGACCATTTGGTGGGAACCCCTTTCCTGCTTCCACCATTTAATTCGGGAGCTGGATGTGGATGTGGTTTTGCTTGAAGACACACAATTGCTCCATCATGCCCCTCGCCACTCACGAACCTCCCGATTCTTCCCTGAGGAAGGTTCTATTTTACTTGGAGAGGGACTCACCTTCCTCAGGGTGTGGCTGTCCCCTCTGTGTCAGTGTTCTTGCAAAATATGAGGCCTCAAAGAGATAGGTGAAGTTTTTGTTTTTCTTTATTTTTATTTTTTTAAACATTTTATTTACTTATTAGAGAGAGTGAGAGAGAGAAAGCATGTGCACAAGAATGGGGGGGGCAAAAAAAGAGAGAGAAGCAGACTCCCCACTGAGCAGGGAGCCCCATGTGGGACTCAATCCCAGGACCTTGAGGTCATGACCTGAGCCAAAGGCAGAGCCAAAGGCAGAAGCTTAACTGACTGAGCCACCCAGGCAACCCTGATAGGTAACGTTTTTAGACTGAGGGCCTCTGATGAAAAATTTGTATTTGTGGGTATTTTAAAATGCATTTTATTATGAAGGAACAGCTAGAAAGCCCTTTCCCCGGATAGCTGCCTGACTGTTCCTCTGTAGTATGTCTTTCTCAAATGCCACCTTCTCTGTGAAGCCTGCCCCAACCATCATATTTAAAACTGTAAGCCTTCTTCTGCCTCCAGAATTCTCTACATCTCACTCTGTTTTTGTTTTCTCCTTAAACCTATTACTGTATGTCACACTAAGTGTCATAATTGACTATTTGTTTATTCCCTCTCCTGCCTCCATGTGGAAAAAAATTTTTTTTTGTTCACTTTTGTATCCTCACAGTACAGAACTGTGCCTAGAACTTAGTAGACATTCAGCAACTTTTTGTCGAACGAAAGACTGTATACTGACAGTACGAAAGACCGACACTGACCCAATATTATTCTCGTGACACCCACATACATACAAATTTTTAAGTACAAGGATTTTTTTTTAAAGATTTTATTTATTTATTTATTTGACAGACAGAGATTACAAGTAGGCAGAGAGGCAGGCAGAGAGAGAGGAAGGGAAGCAGGCTCCCTGCTGAGCAGAGAGTCCGACTCAGGGCTTGATCCCAAGACCCTGGGATCATGACCTGAGCTGAAGGCAGAGGCTTTAACCCACTGAGCCATCCAGGCACCCCAGTACAAGGATTTTTATACTCTAACATAATCTATGTTTTCTACACATAGTTTTATTTTTGTTTTTGTTTTTTTGTTTGTGTGTTTGTTTGGTTTGACTTGGTTTTTGTTTTGTTTTGTTTTGCTTTGCTTTACTTTTTTGGTCTTTCAAGAACACTGAAGTACTAAGCATTCTGCTTTTAGCTACTGAGCACAGGTGAAGTATATTTTCTCTGTCCCTTGATCTTTCATCCAACATCTTGTTTTTGCCTCCTTGACATGTGAAGTAATTGACCTCTCTTACCTTCTTGACCAAGGCACCATTTTAGAGACCCGGAGAAGCTAGGTATGGCAGGGGAGGAACATGGCCAGCTATCCGTCTAGAAGAGATGACCGGAGCTGAACCTGAAGGCAGCTCAGGAGGCAGAAAGGACTGGGATTGTGCCAGAAACTCTGCATGAGACAGGACTTCAGTCCAAATGCCCTCCGTACTAGTCTGACTGCAATTCGAGCAGAGGCTTTGAGGATCCACTTCTGTATTCACAGATCAGTCTTGTTTATAAGACAGTTCACAGTTTGACAAAAGTCCTTCTTCCCCCAGAGAGGAGCACTGGGCAGAAACAACCAAGTTTGGCAGTGTGAGCCTCCCAGAGTGATAAATATCTGAAACACAAACAGACGACAGCAATAAAACTATGCGGCTCTCTTTTGGGAATAAGCCAGCAAGCAAAAGGACAATTTTAGAACCGGTCAGTTATCTGCCGGGCCCAGTTTTGACCCAACAAACACTTCAACCCATCAGTTGTGGCCCTACCTTTCTCTTCCAAACTTCACAGAGTGGGGACAGAAATGAGCCCTCCCTTAGTCAGATGCCCTCCAGGTCCAAACAAAGCTCATGAGGAAACACCACTCCTGTCCCATATAAATACTTTCCCACTAATCCTAGAAACCGCACATCAAGTCCAAATGTGGCGAATAGATTTACTCCCACTGCTGTTGATGCCTTGGCTCTCTGGGGGTCCCATCCTCAAAACAGCCTTGCAGGCAGTCCAAGCAGGGCTACCTGGAGACTCGGGGGCATGCACTTTGTCTTACGGTTCAATAAGCAGAAATGATTCACTGACATAAGAAAGTGGCACAAATCTGAGAGGGGTGCACTCAGCATGGACATTTTTGGCTCTTCTTCATGCTTCAGTAAATGCTCCGGATGCCCGTTATCTTCCTCTTTGTTCGCCTTCATTGTCCCGACAGCCCCACAATAGAAACTACATACCCTTCAGATCCCATCCAGTTTAATAAGCCCACCCTCCCTTGCTGGACCCTAGGAAAGCACATACACTGGGACAGGATGGCCTGTCTGTTAAGCTCTGTGATTGAAGGGAGTTTTTTTAAAAAAAAAAAAAAGCCAAGCCATTTTGCTTATTATCTCCTTTTTTTTTTTTTTAAGATTTGTATTTATTTATTTGACACAGAGAGAGATCACAAATAGGCAGAGAGACAGGCAGAAAGAGAGAGGAGGAAGCAGGCTCCCTGTGGAGCAGAGAGCCCGATGCAGGGCTCAGTCCCAGGACCCTGAGATCATGACCTGAGCTGAAGGCAGAGGATTTAACCCACTGAGCCACCCAGGCGCCCCTTATTATCTCCTTTTGCTCCTGTTCTTCAGGCACCCTCAGGGCAATCTCAGTCCAAATCTGGCTTTTGAGTTACTTAAACCAGGCTCCATTTCCTCCTGGTGACACATTCCAAAGGGCCCTGCCCTGTGGCAATTAAACCTGGAGGGACTGTGGCATCCCTCGTCTGGGCCAGATGACTTCGGTGGCCAAAGATTTACTCTGAATCAGATCTTTACATGTGTTTCTTCTCTCTCTCTCTCTTTCCTTTATGGCTGTCTCTTCTAGGCACACAGAAAAAGAGAGAGAACAAAGATAGTTTAGGAATACTGTAAAATATAATTTAACTTCATAGTTAATATTTGTTTTGGCCTGCCCCTCTTTCTTTTTTACTGTTTCTGTCCTTCCTTCTATGGATTTGTTCCGACATAGGTCTGTGTTGCTCCTAAGCACAGTGAATATTCCATGCTCTTGGAAATGTCCATTGTTGGTAATGTAACCCCGACCCACAGCTCCCAAATACCGTTCCACTCTCCGCAGCTGCAGAGCCCTTTGAACTTGTCCTTGGCACGGATCACATCCTTCCTCATAACTTTGTGATTCTGGACAGTTGCCTTATCTCTTCTAAATTATAAACTCCCTGACGGTAGGCATAGGATTTTCTCTGTCTATGAGTCTCCCAAGTATCTATTAAATGCCTTACTTAATAAATGGTTTTACTGAATGACTGAATGAGGACCAACAATGAGAAAAGATCTACCCTCTTCTTTCTTTCTCCTTTATTTACTCTTTCTGTTGTTCGTAGCACCCTCCAGAGAGAGAAGAACCAGGTATGAAATCTATAGTAGTTACATATAAATGTGTCAGCACCTCTGGGTAAGTATTACTGGTCTTGGTTATTGTACCTGGTGGGTTCATCAATATGATATTCAGTGCGGATCTTGATGAAAGTAGCACATGGAGGCCTATGGGGCCATCAGAGCTGGTTTGAATCCTGGCTCTCTGACTTGCTATGTATGTGGCCTACATGGTTAAGGCTGCTCTCTAACATCAGATTTTTTCATCTGTAAAATGGGTATAATAATATTTACCTGAAGATTAGTCTGATATATGTAAAGCACATAACATGGTTCCTGGCACCAAGTATGCTCTTCATAATTCAAATATATTTTTAGTTTACTTATTTTGCTGTCTCCTTCCCCATGACCATGGGCAATTATAGCATTACCAAAGTGCCAGAAGAAGAAGGAAGAGGTGGAGAAGGAGGAGGAGAAGGAGAGGAGGACCAGAAGTAGAGTTGTACAAAACTTCTTGCTTGCCTCCATTTGACCACAGACCTCTAGTTTCTGTTATTAGAAAGAGGACATTAACTTATCCAAAAATTAGCCTTAAATTTGCATTTCAGAATTTCCAGACAGTCACATGTTGGGGGCTTTTCACCACAAAAAATTGTTCAAAAATAGTAAATATTTTGAAGGGCTTCAAAGAGGAAAGCAAATACGGACCCTAGTTCTGAGGGGTTGATAACATGTTGTCAAAATGCCTTCTCACTTCCTGAGAAATTATGGTCTAGCTCATGCATTTGCACTCAATGGCTTCTTCCCTTTAGCTGGTTTCCTGATCACAGATCAGGGCTGGGACCAGGGCTCCGTTTCCCTTGAGTAGACTCCCCAAAGATATTTAGACCACTGTGTTTACATCATGCAAAATAAGGTAAGGGCCCAGAATCCCTTCCCATCTCCCACCAGAGAGCAAGAAGCTGATTGATCTATGGCACAGCAAAGAAGAACAAAAAAAGAAAGAGAAAAGAACAGAAAACAGGCACAAAGGGATAATAAATGCATGTTCCTTGTTCAAACATCTATTAAGTACCTGCTATGTGGTGGAATCTTCTCTGGGGAACACACAGAGAGGTTAAAAAAAAAATGAAGAGAGTTTGGCATCAAAGAAAGCTAAGGAGAGAGAGTCTTCCAAGAAGAAAGGACTTTTATGTTGAATGCCAATGAGAAGACAAATCAAATACAAACTGAAGTGGCCATTGGACTTGATGGTAAGATGGGTGTTGCTAGCTCTGGAGAGAAGAGTTTCAATGGTGGTAGCAGAGCAGAGACAAACTGTGATAGGATGAGGAACAGGTGGAAGATAAGGACATGGAGACACTCAGTTCAGACAACTCTAGGAACCTTGACTGAGAAGAAAATTAGGGTCAGAAAGCCATGGCTGGAAGGAAACAGATGATCAAACGATGGGTTTGTGTGTTGTTCTTCAGGTGGGAGACATCTGAACATGTATAAATGTAAGTGAGAAAGCGTTGTGTGAATGGGAGCTACTGGAAATATAGGAGGAGAGAGGACGGGTTGAGGCTCCTATGAGTGGGGAGGGGGTGGAATCTTGAGCAACTAGGGTGGGGATGGCCAGGGTCGAGAGGAAGGATTTACAGCTTATGGAAACTTGAAAGAAGGAACAAGGCAGACAGAGTGTGGGGGAATTTACAGGTCAAAGGGGGTGGGGTGGGTTCAAATTTGAGGGAGTTCCTACCCAATGGCTTTTGTCTTCATCATGGTGAGGATCAAGTTCATAAGTACTGAGGGTTCAGAGAGGTGGTGAATAGGGACTTAAGAAGAGAAGAACGTTTTCCTGCGAGGAGAATGGCAGGGAGCTAGCTGGAGAAACACGGAAAGACTGCAAGGCCAAACTGATGTTGGAAGTCAAGAATACATAGTTATGTGACCATCTCTAGCAGCATCCAACAGTGCAGGGGCAGGATTTACCCAACATGAAGGTATGGGATTTGAGAAGGTGAATGGATCAATTCAGGGTTGGCATTTTATTGAGTGAATCTGACCGAAGTACAAGAGCAATGATTGACATTTTGCAAAACAGCAGGCCCAGAATAGCAGAGAGAGCAAGAAGAGGAAAGCCAAGGGCAGAGAAAGTTTTCATGATGGTCTATATCTCTGTTCCATGATAACCCAACCCACACTTTGCCTCCCAGAAGAGAAAAGTTTTCTGGGAAATCTGAATAGCAAGCAGGAAAGCTGCTTAGATCCCCTACCTAGCTCTTCTAACCATCCCAGCAAACTGCCCACCAGGGTCACAGCCCCGAAGGTAGGAAACTGTGCCAACTACCAGTCTAGATTCACAAACCCGGTGAGGTAAAGTTCGCAAATTCATTGGGCCCCTTTAGTACCAGCTTTAGACCGTAAGTAACACAATCTCACTCTCAGGCTAAAGGCCCCCTGGGTACCACAGAGTGACCTGCTGCTAGGACATTTTTCTGTCAAAAGCACATTTTCAACTCAAACAATTCAACTTTGCAGAAGCCTCACTTTTTTTTCTCTTGCAAAATTGTTGAAGACAAGTTCTTGAGTTTGAAGACAACAACCATTCCCCCTTTTAAGAAGACCTTCTCAGTGGAGGAAAAGCAGAGGGAATTAGCACAGGCTGCAAGGAAAGCAAGAACAAGAAGGAGAGAGGCAGGAGGAGGCAGGAGGAGTTATCTGGGGCCAAGCAGGTAGCACATAAAGACTGTCCCGACTTTGATAATTTAGAGCTTGTGTGACGTGTGGATGAGGTCCCACAGGCCAGAGACTGCGCTCCAGCTTTGCTGTTTGATCTCTGTCAGTAATGAGATGCCAACAGTCCTTACTTCAAAGCCTTAACTGATACAGATAATCTCCTGAAAGGCCCCCAGAATCTCAAGTGATCTCTCAGACGAAAGTATGGAGGGTACGCAGACACGGAATAGATGATAGAAGAGGTATGGCTTGTTTGATATTTGCTCTTTGATTTCTTCTAAATGCCCTCGTTTTCAGTTTCCAGAGGGACATTCTGTAGCTTCCACACCGTTAACACCAAAGATTAGCATTGTCAGATTACGGGGAGGACCCCAGGGCATCCATAAATTTTATCTTTCCCTTTTTTTTTTTTTTTTTAATCCCTACTGTCTGTACAAACACTGACAGTCCGGATTCGGTGACAAATGTGGTGCAGGTAACAGTATCCAGCTTGCCGTGGAGACAGGGTTTCCTAACAAATCCATCGCTGCTCAAAGATTATACTTGGATTCTTTTGAGGTTTAATCTCTTCTCTGAAACAGTTGTGCACTCAAGGAGGGGGAGGAAGGTGGGAGGAAAGGCCACAGGCTATGAGAAACATGTTATAAAACAGCATGAACATTAGTTTCTTGTACCCAATTATGCTTTGAGTTGAAAGCATATAATTTTCAAGGCATGTTGTACCAGGAAACGTATCTGGAGTATTTTATGTTGGATGACCTCACACTCTGGAAGCAAAACAGCAGGGTAAGGTCACTCCTCATGACCTGGTCTTTTGTTATCCCCAGACGTGAAAAAAAAGAGTCACATTTCAGGGCTCTAAGACAACACCTGAGATTCAAAGGTTAGAGGCCATCTGCTTAAATTAAGCTGCTTAAAAAAGGGATAAAAACTTGATACCCTCTGAATATACATACAACTTATTGTAAAGCGTTCTTCAAAAAAGAAAACCAGGCACAACATTACAGTCTCTTCTGAGGGTACAGTGTATCTCTATTGGGACAGGAGCCCCAGCCATACTCACAGACAGCACAGGGTCCAGTCATATGCTTGTTGACCAGTTGTCTGATGTGACCACAACAGCAGGAATGCTCCCAGGTAACAGAGACACACACAGGTGTCCTAGACAAAAGTCTTTGCTTTACCCAGAAGGTAGAAGCCAGAGTCAGAGCCACAGTGCCCAATGTTCATTGTGTTTGGTGACTTAACTGATAGGACCTTGCTAGTATGGCAGGGATTGCTGTCACTCGCCCACTTCTTCCTCCTGAGCCCACAGCTGGACTGCCCTTCCCAATCTCTTTGTGTAGAGGCAGGCCCCATGGCTTATTGTCACCAATGGAAGTGGATGGAAGGGATGTAGGTCACTTCTGGACTGAGGCAGCTTAAAATTAAGGCATCTTCTCCACTGTCTTCCCTTCTACTGAGTGCCATTGAGCTGAGGCCCTAGCCCAGGAATAGCCGTATGAAATGCATGAACCACCGTATGGAGAAGAACCCCACTCTTGTGCACTGGACTGTATTCTGAGTGAGACCTATAGCATTTACCACATTGGGCCTTTGAGATGTGGTAAATTGGTTACAGCAGTTGAATACCCTAGCTAATACTGATAGTAAGAGTCAGAGCTATTGTTGGAACCCGGCTCTGTTTACCTATAAATCTGGGTTTGCTGAAGAAGTACATTAAAAATACATATGTAAGGCATCTGGGTGGCTCACTTGGTTAAGCATCTGTCTTCTGCTCTGGTCATGATCCCAGGGTCCTGGGATTGAGTCTGGTATCAGGCCACTTGCTCAGCTGGGAGTCTGCCTCTCCCTCTCCCTCTGCATCTACCCACTTTTGTTATCCCCAGACATGTGCTCTCTCCGTGTCTCTCTTGCTCTCTCTCAAAATAAATAAATAAAATTTTAAAATAAAATAAAATAAAATAAAAAATACAAATGTAGAAACTTAATCAACCAGAACCCTCCAGCCACCTTCCCCGCATGCTCTGTGTGAGGGGAACCTCTCATCCTTGCTCCTTTTCCTCCCTATATATGTATTTTCTCATGTATTGCTTCATGATAAGTGTAGAATGGATATTTTATCCATCTCTCAATCCATAGAGGCAACATACATCTAACAATCAGTAGTCACTCATTTACTATTTATTTATCCAAACCAAAGAAAAAAGAATCTTGTTCCTTGTATTTTCTGCCTCAGGAGATGATACAAAGTTAACCCAAATCAGACAAAACAAAAAATAAGACAAATGAGAAGTAAAAAAGAAAACAAAGTACTTTGTGTTCAATTCCATGGCATCGATAGTGTCAGTAAAATGCATTCCTCCGGAAGTGTACTCCTGGGAAGTGCAGTTAAATGTTTCTGTGGGGCTCAGAATATTCCCAAGCCCAGCTCTGTCCCAGCTATAGATTCTGGGTTTACCCAGTGGAATATACACGTAGGTGCCCGGCCCCACCTGAGTTAGAACTTCTCAAGAATGAATGACTTGAATAAGCCCCAAGGTGATACAGAAGTCTGGTGCAGGCTATTGTCATTCACGTAGATAGAGGAGGAAGCGTGTTCCATTTTCTTGGACTCCGTGGCAGAACTTGAAGACCTGGTCATGGAACCAAGAAGCGTAGTGAGCAGAGTGCCCTCTCCCCAGCAGCTGCCCTTGGGGAAAGGCCCAATGTGTCCACTCAGGCCTCTGGGAGTCCCAGCTCCTTCTCTGGCATCAAGAACTGAACACTGGGGCGCCTGGGTGGCTCAGTGGGTTAAGCCGCTGCCTTCGGCTCAGGTCATGATCTCAGGGTCCTGGGATCGAGTCCCGCATCGGGCTCTCTGCTCAGCAGGGAGCCTGCTTCCTCCTCTCTCTCTCTGCTTGCCTCTCTGCCTACTTGTGATCTCTCTCTGTCAAATAAATAAATAAAATCTTAAAAAAAAAAAAAAAGAATGTACAGTTGGATACATTTAAAAAAAAAAAAAAAAGAACTGAACACTGGTTCACAACATGCCTCCCTCCCATCCTGTGAGATGTCTAGCTCACTTCTGGCTTTGTCTGCGGCACTCCAGGACCGTGGATAGAGTAGCAGAGTGGGCGGACACACTCCCGACAACAGTGTGACTTGTGTGACAGGTACACGGTGGCTTGAACCACCTTTCCTATCCATCGCAGAACACCCCTAGGTAGGATGTAAGAAGATAGTTGTTCTTTCTGCTGAACGTAGTACAAGGCAGCACAGGCCTCTAGGTGCTCTGGTGTACAGAGTTTATGGACTTGGTTTTAAATGGAGAAAAGAATAAGAAAAGCTTGGGATGGATTGCTCAACTGTTATGTACTCTCCTAACAGGAATATTAGAAATGAACAAGTGATTTTTTTCTATTTTCTTTGTCTTTTCCCTGCCCGACACCTCTCCCATCAACAAAGCCAGTTGATATTCCCCATGCCCTGAACACTGACAACAGATCTGCTCCTGGGTGCAGCCCAGGGCATCACACGGTTTCACGCACAACTAAGGAGTTGAGGGACAGCCTCGTGTGAGGGGCTCCTGGGAACTAGTCTCCCCTCGCATCTGACAGGTGGGTTGGAGCTGGGCTTTCTCAGGGTTTTTCCATTCTTCAGGCTCTGGGATTTTGTGAGAGGTGAGACATGTTTCCAAGCAGATTTTGTTTACCTGGAGGATACTTTATCTTCACACAAGGAACACACACACACACACACATACAAAGGGGCAATATCTAGAAGGAGAAACATGTTTTAACCACTGATATCAGTGTCTGATATCATGGGGGAAAGGAGAATGGTTAATTAAAATCCCTAGATAATTCAGTCACAAAATCTGCATTTCTGTTTCACCTTTACTTTCCACTACCCGTGGGACTGTTCCAAGGATGAAATGAATTAATATATACTGAACCGTGCCTGGGACATGGCAAGTACTATGTAAGTGTTTGCCGTTAGTGCTGCTACTGGTGGTATCCTGAATGGAGTAAAAGTTCTGGAACAGTTAATAGTTGTTTACCCTTAATTTTGAAACACTCATGGTTATGTCCGTGAAGAGGTACTTCATGGGCAAACTTGCAAAGGTAGTAAAGATCTTCTAGGATCTTCCCATTTCTCTCCAACCTTTGGCTTTTTGCCTCTTCTATCCCCATCTGCAGTGCACCTCTCCCTCCTCTGAAGGCCTCCCAGAGGGTTCTTCCCTGGAATGGCATCCACTCTGGGGCTCCATGATCCAAAATACCTCCTTCTAATTCCAAGTAAACAGCAGTAATATCCCCTCACTGAAGAGGACTTCAGCTAGTTCTACCATCAACATGGATAAACCCACCAAGGTTTGCCTGACTTACAGATTCAAAGTGTTAACCCTTCTGGCTGGGGCTGGGGTTGCAATGTTTTCATTTTTTGTTTTGTTTTGCTTTTAACGATGTTATTTCTTTGAGGGAGAGAAATTGTGTATGAGAGAGAGATATCACAAGCAAGGGGCAGAGAGAGAAGAGGGAAGCTGCTCAGCAGGGAGCCCAATGCTGGACTTGATCCCAGAACCCTGGGATCATGACCTAAGCTGAAGGCAGATGCCTAAATGCAGTGCTTTAAAACTTGTGTCGTGGAAGAGGCATTTGGTTTGATATCAAATCTCACCAATTTTCCATTCAAGAAATATTCATTGACTGCCTCCTATGTGTCTGCACACCAGGGGTCTGTAAAATTAGCCTTCCTGGAATCTGCATTCTGTAGGTGAGACAGACAGTAAAGAAATAAATAAAATAATTCCAGCTAATCATTTAGAGTTTTACATGCTGCTCTTGACCTAGTCCCGTTGTCTTTCTGGCTGCTTGTCAGGCTAAAGGAGTTGGTCCTAAGTTGCTGTGGATAATTCATTCGAGAATAAGTTGTGAGTTCAAAGAAAGGGCCAGGCAGAGGGAGAAAAAGAGAGATGTTTTCTGATGCATCATAAACAGGTTGTCCAATTCTGATTTCCTTTGACCTTGCCCTTGCTTGCCACTGGTCCTGTGGGAAGCTCCAAGCATAACCGATTCCACACTTCCAGTCATCCTGAAGCCTATAAAATATTTACACTGACTTTTCAAATATATATATTATTTACTTTAGATTCTATAAAACATTTACATGGCATGCTAAATATATGCAGGGTTTCCCTTGCACCATGTCTTTCTGCTACAAGTCAGGGAGACTGCTTGGATTGTCCCCAAAATCATGAGGAAAGACGGTGTCAAGGGAGAGTCAAGGGCGGGCATAGCAGGGGACAGAAGCAATTTCTCTCTACAGTCCAGGGAAGGAGCCCTTCAGGGAGAAGCAGGACACTGAAGATGCATCCAGGAGAATAGCACATACCTGGTGTCTGCCTTAGTTTTCCCTAGTGTTATGGACTGAATTGTGTCCCCCACCAAAATTCACGTGTGGAAGTACTCAACCCCATACCTCAGAGTGTGACCGTATTTGAATATAGGGCCTTTAAAAAGGCAATTAAGTTAAAAAGGAAGCCATTAGGGTGTGCCCTCATCCAATCTAACTGGTACCTTATGAGAAGACGAGATTAGGGCACAGAGAAAAACACCAGGGGCACACGTACATAGAGCAAAGACCACGAGAGGACACAGCCAGAAGGGGGCTATCTGCACGCGAAGGAGAGAGAGGCCTCAGAAGAAACTGTGCCTGCTGACCCCTTGATCCTGGACTTTCGGCCTCCAGAACTGTGAGAAAATGAATTTCTGTTGTTTAAGCCAACCGCATATTTGGAGATATATATATATATACACACACACATATATATAGTGATGGTTGTGTAGTGAATTGGTAACACGTACTTTTAGCTCCTGGTTCAAAATTAGCACCCACATGAAGGCCCTTCTGAAGTCAAACTGAGAGAAACTCCTGCTCACTTGTGAAGTTAGAATCACCTCTGAAGCTGGAAGTCACCTGGGGTCATTCAGTCAAGTAGCAAGACAAGGAGCTCAGGAGCACCTCAGGTAGTGCACTCACGGTCTCCAAATGCATGAGGAAATCTTGGCAGTTCTTACCAGGTGTCCAGCCAGACTGTATGCTGCTCCTTCTGGGACGGGCCCACCACCTCTGTTGTCCACCCTGCACGACAAGTGAAGTCTAACCATGGCAGCTGTGACGTCGACTTTGTTCTGAATTACACTCTAACACTGCGATGTGAACCCTGCACAAAATACCTGTCATTCTGATCTTGGACCTTCTTTTCTGCCTCCTGGGGACCCTCGGTGGGATGGGCCACACTGTGTCTAAGCCTTTGTCCATTGCACTTGTACATTTCAATACTTGCCGAGTGACGCATTGACAGTTGCTTTACAGGTTTCTCTCAGCTGTTTTCCCCTCTGTGCTTTGTGTCCCCTCCTCAGGGGTGAGGTCTGCTCTTACTCCAAGCCTATTGACTTTTCAGGGTCCAGGAATGGGATCTCAGCTTCATAACTATTACACGATGAATGGAATGATGACAGGCAATGGGGAATACCGTTGGGTCAGGGCAAAAATGTGCTACGTTTTCAGAATCAGTTACGCCGCAGGCTTCAGAACCTCCTCCTGTGATGTCTAGATGAGCACAAAGCCCTTACCTCACGGGCGTTACTGCTTTTAATTGCCTTCTGCTGCATCTGAGGTTATGAGGGGAAATGCTGACCCAAGGCCATGTTGGTGAACACAAGTCAGGATCTCTATGGTTTTAATAACTTAAATAATAGTTGTAGCCAGCTTTTTCTGTAAAGATATGTGCCCACAGTCTTGGCACAGGCAAAGAGAGATGCGTCAGCTTCCCTGCCTTCTGGGTCTGCTTTATGTGTCAAGCCCACTCATCCATCCAACCTACATTACTTGATTTTCCACCATGCACCTGGCGCTGTGCTTTGGGGAATGTGGCAGGAGCCCCTCAGATGTTTCCCTGACAACAACAGGGTAGGTACTGGGCAGGCCAACCCCAAAGTCCAAGGGTAGGGCTCCTTCCCCTTTGTCCCCTTCCTCTCTCTCTCTCTCTCTCTTTTTTTCTTTTCTTTTCTTCTTTCTTTCTTTTTTTCTTCCTTCCTTTCTTCCTTCCTTCCTTCCTTTCTTTCTTTCTTTCTTTCATACCTACCTACCTTTTTCATTACCAGTCTGTAAGTTCCTCTATGGAAGATAAAGACTCTGCTAGTTGTCTCACTATCTGGCAAAAATAACTCTCCTAGAAATCAAATAATTCACCTGTTGTATTAATGACCAAATCTTTACATTTTTCTCGACGTTTAAAAAATCGGGATGGAATCTTGGGGAGTTAGCAACTTCTCCTTTCCCAGAAAACTGAGGCCATCTTCATACAGACAACCCATTGGCGGCGGTGCTGCTGAACTGGGCTTGACCAGCCCAGGTCAGCAGAGCAGGAGACCTGGAGAGGCGGGTGTGATCCTGAACCAGCTCTCCTTTCGTGGGCTCCACCCTCCAGGTAACCCAGGACCCTCCCTCCCAAGCTCTTAGCCAGCTACTGACTCCGCCTGCGAGGTGTTAAGTTGAGGTGTTACTACCTGTCTCTGGGAATTGAGCTTTGGATGGAAAACTCCAAAAGACTAAAATACTAAAGACAAAACGAAACACATCTCAAGAGAAGAAATGGGTGACTGCCAGAGGTGGGTGATGAAGTAGAAGGGTGTATCTGCCACTCACTCTATGCCCCTCTCCCCGTGAAGCCCTCCCTGCCTCCCCGTGCCCCAGTCCGGTGAAGGCCTTCATCAATGTGTTGATTGGAAAGCAGAACCTGATTCCTCCCCTGGCTCTGGATTCCTGCCAAGGCCTTCTGATCTGCTGAAGAATGGCTCCATTAATGGGTTACAGAGGCCGTCTGCCTTCAGCGTGGGGGCGGGCGGGGATGGTGTCTGAGTCTTTCAGACTAGGGCTGGGATTGGAGAGAGGGAAGAAAAAAAAAAAAAAGCAGATGCTGTCAAAATAGTTTATTGGCTTGATTCATTAGGTTCAGCAGCTGCCCCAAAGAAAACAGATTCCTAGAGAACTGCTAGCGGGACAGCATTGCTCTTTCAAGGGAGCCTGATGGAGACCACAGATAAGGCTTTGCTTTTAAGGTATCATGCTTACCTTAACTGGATTCCTTTTAAAGACAGGCCCGTGTGTGTGTGTGTGTGTGTGTGTGTGTGTGTGTGTTTTAAAGACAGGCCCGTGTGTGTGTGTGTGTGTGTGTGTGTGTGTGTGAGAGAGAGAGAGAGAGAGAGAGAGAGAGAGAATGAGAGAGAGAGAAGTGGAAAGGAGACAGGGATGTGACAATACCGGGAACACTGGTGTACAATGTGTTCTTCTTTTCCCAAAGTAACACCACCAAGAACTCGGCTGGGGGTTGTGATTAAACAGAGCTTTTGTGTCAGTCTCATCCAGGCTCAGCAATTTAATTCCAGAGATAAGGGTCAGGCGCACAGGACACAAAGCTTCTGGAAACTGCCCAGACCTCACCCCTCCCCAGCGGCTCCCACCCTAGCCTGGGGTATTGGGCTGCAGCATTCTGATTGCAGAGTGAAAAGGGTTTCAATGTCCACTTAGGCGATGGGATGCTAACTAAATCAGGAGCTCTTAGAACCTTTCAAGTGTTTTAACTGTTTAAATCCTTGTTATTTTTTTTTAAACTGGGCTGAATAAAGAAGAATGTATAAAACATAATGTATTGTTTAAAGACTAACTATAAAGCAACTCCTTCATGACCACAAGCCAAGTCAAGAGAGAGAACCTGGCCAGTTTCTGGGAAGGTCTCCTGCCCCATTCTTATCTCACAAATCCCCCAGCCCCTAGGAGACACTCGGCCCCATCATGGTCTTATGGCTAGGCCCCGTTACCCAGAGGGTACCTTCTGACTGTGTGGTGACATTCTCAAGTGATTCACAGTACAGTGGGGTGGTGTTTAAAATTTTTGTTGGTGCAAGGGTCAACATTTTCTATTTGAATTATATATTCATATTAAGGTATATGAGGGGGGAAATGCACCTCAAAACAGTGATTTTACAGATAATGGACTAAAGAAGATTTTTTTTTTAATGCATGATAATTTAAAGGAAAACTTGAAGCTAGCAAGTCCAGGGAGTATACAAATATGGCAAAAATCACAAAGGTAGCCCACAATGGTCGCCATTCAGAAGCCCCACTTTAAGGCACTTGGGCAAGAGCCATCGGGGCTAGAAAAGACTTGAAAGTCATACAAACCAGTGTTCCCCAAACTTTCCTGATCAGATGTGCTTATTGTCTGCTGGCTACACCCCAGTCCCCTAAGCCCAAACCTCTAGGAGTGAGGCAGGGGATTTGAATGACCTGCAAGAATTTCAGGTGATTCATGGCCAGTGGAGATTTTGGTTGAACCAGTTCCCACAACCTCAGAACAGATCCTGATGCTTCTTTACTGGAGACAGCACCAAGTGTCTGAACCTGGTATCTGGCCCAGGACCAGAAACAGTGTCTCCTGTTTCCCAGCCCAAGGTCTTTCCTTTATGCCAGGTGAGGGGAGCCCCTGCTCCCTCCTTACCCTTTAGAAGGTTAGGACAGGAAAAATTGGGGAGAGTATTTGCACCTGAAGCAAGAGGACTGCAAGAGGGATGAGCCAGAGATGGTGTGAAGGCTAGAGAGCAGAGATCTGGAGCAGAGAACAAGCAAGCTTCTATCCTCTGTCCTTGACTATGGCAAAGGGGAGATCTGTGGGGCTTCCCAAGGGCTCAGGCTTCTGGCTTCCTCTCTCTCTCTCTCTAGCTGGAGAGAATTCTAAAGCAAGACAGTCAGGACTCAAAGAGACAAGCTTCTGCATTTACAACAGGACAAGGCAACAGATGCAATTAATCTATCAACAAATTTTCATTAAATTCCTACTATGTTCGCACAGAGTGCTAAGGTTGGAAGGGTGAAAAGCAAAGAGCATGGTCCTTCTCAAAGGGCTCACTGTCTATCTCGGCCCCAAATGATAAATGTGACACACAACAATCAGCTTCTGATTGGAAGGGGCCTCCTTCCCACGCCGTGATTGTAAAGCGAGATAAGGGCAGGCCACGGTGTCTGGGAAAGATTTCAGGGTGTGCTGAGTAAGATTTCAATAAGAGGGGGTGGCTATCATCTTTATGAGTGATGGAGAGAGCCTGACTATAGCAGCCTGGATTTCTGTCCTTGCTTTCCTTCCCACCTCCTAAAACACACACACACACACACACAAAGTTGAGTTAAAGTAAATATCAAAGAGATGTACTGGCAGGTAGAAGAAGTGATTAAAAAGGCAGTCATAAAAAGGAAGAAGTGATAAAAATGCAATGGGGTTTAGAAGACTGAGTGAAGATTGTGTGTGTGTCTTCTTTAAGATATCGGCCATTTCTAGGTCTCGCCATTGAGGAAGTCACCATCATTTTGGAGCAGATCTTCTCTTTCCAGGGAAGAATAATCCAAGTGTGGTGGATGTAAAGAGGGAAAGTCTCCATTCCCCTGGGAGATGATGGTAACTGGAACTATTTTACAGCTTACAAAAGGCTGCGCATCCTGGGAAGCTGGGAAGAAGGTGGTAATTTCAATAAAAGCAATTTCAAGAGAATAATTAAGACAGAGACACCATCTCTCAAGAACTTTGGTTTGAAAATAAAGAAGAAAGATACGACATAGAATTAAGAAAGTTTTCTTCTTATTTGTTTAACAAAGGGAAGATTGGAACATGTACAAATGGCCAACAGACACATGAAAAAAAGCTCAACAGCACTCAGCATCAGGGAATACAGATCAAAACCACAATAAGATACCACTTCACACCTGTCAGAATGGCTGAAATTAACAAGTCAGGAAACAACAGATGTTGAAGAGGATTTGGAGAAAGGGGAATCCTCATACCTGTTGGAAGGAATGCAGACTGGTTCAGCCACTCTAGAAAATAGCATGGAGTTTCCTCAAAAAGTTAAATATAGAGCTACTCTACAACCCAGCAATTGCACTACTGGGTACTTATCCAAAGGATACAAACAATGTGATTAGAGGGGCACATGCACCCCAATGTTTGTAGCAGCAATGTCCACAATAGCCAAACTATGGAAAGAGACCAGATGTCCATCAACAGTTGAATGGATTAAGATGTGATATATATACATATGATAAATATATATGGAATCATATATATATATATATATATATATATATATATATATATATGGAATATTACTCAGCCTTCAAAAAGAATGAAATCTTGCCATTTGCAACAATGTAGATATAACTAGAGGGTATTATGTTAAGTGAAATAAGTCAGTCAGACAAAAGACAAATGTCATATGATTTCACCTATATGTGGAATTTAAGAAATAAAACAGATGAACATAAGGGAAGGGAAGGAAAAATAAAATAAGATGAAATCAGAGAGGGAGACAAACCCTATGAGACTCTTAACTCTAGAAAACAAACAGGGTTGCTGGAGGTAAGGTGAGTAGGGGGATGGGGTAAATGCGTGAAGGGCATTAAGGAGGGCACTTGATGTAACGAGTGCTGGGTGTTATAGTCAATTGATGAATCACTAAACTCTACCTCTCAAACTAATAATACACAATATGTTAATTAATTGATAAAAAAAGATTGGACCGTGTTATATATGTAAAGGCAATAGAAGGAAGAAGCAATAGAAAGAAGACATATTTGTTAGAGCAAAGCCTTGAAAAGTGAAGGGGAGTGGGATACAGAGCACAGACTGGTGCATTAGGTATGAGGGAAAAAAAGGGTAGAAGATCTTGCTGAGAAACTACCACCACCATCACGATCAGAGCAACACACTTTATTTCACACTTATTATTTGTTGGTTATTCTATATGGATTCCTTTAATCCTCAACGAATCTATGAAACAGGTAGAATTGTTGTCCCCATCTTTAGATGAAAAAACAGTAACTCATATAGGTTAAATAATTATTTCAAGTTATACAGCTATAAGTAGTGTTATCAAGATTCAAACTGCTGCTGTCCAACAGCAGAGCCCCCACTAAGGGAGGGACAATGGATGTCATGGATTAAAAAAACAAAATGAGGGGCACCTGGGTGGCTCAGTGGGTTAAGCCACTGCCTTCAGCTCAGGTCATGATCCCAGGGTCCTGGGATTGAGCCCTGCATCGGGCTTTCTGCTCAGTGGGGAGCCTGCTTCCTCCTCTCTCTCTGCCTGCTTGTGATCTCTCTCCGTCAAATAAATAAAGTTGAACAAAAAATCTGTATATCTTCTCACCATCCTTCCTGTATGCTCCATGAAGCAGAGAATAAATCTCATCTTTCCTCAAAAAAAATAAATAAATAAATAAATAAATAAATAAAATCTTAAAAAAAAAAAAAAAAGAATTTCTGTAGCAAGTATGGTGCCAGAGATTGGATATCTTGATAGGATCAAAAAAAGAAAGAGTGGTGAAGGTCAGAAAATGAGGAAAGCAGAAGTACAAGGGGGTTGATCAGATGACTAGAGAGAGACTGGAGTTCAAGGTGTCGATGGCAGATAGTCCCGAGCAATAAGAAGATCCAGTGTGGCTATGGGTGGTGCTGGCTGAATTAGAGGCAAGACAGCAGTTGTGGAAGTGGCGTAGGACAAAGGTCTGTGATCTGACTTGATCTTTATTAGGTACTCCCAACATCCCCAAATCTGCTGGGTAAATTGCTAAGGTGTTTAAGGCATGAGAAAAGACAATGCATGTGAGGTATTAAAGAGTTTGATGAATATGAGAAAATGAATAAGAAGTCCACAGATTACAGTTGTGAGGGATTATGGACAGTGGTGTGGGTGAATGACAAGAGTTTCAAAACAATGGTGATTTTTACCTTTGGATAAATCCAAATGGGTAGATGAGTGATGGTTTGGGGGCAGATCCAGGGGGGCAAAAAGAGACTTACTAACCTCTGGGCTCTCAGAAGAATGGCAACCTTTCTGCAAGTAGTTTGCTGGTCAAGTGGGTCCTTAAAATAGAGCCAACCAAGTTTTCTGGAATATAAGAGGAGTGGAACACTTTCAAACATTTGAGAAAAGAGACATTGTTCCACCCACCTGTACTGAAACCACTGCACTGGATGGTGAGGTAGTGATCAAAAAAAACCATAATTCTTGCTCTTGAGGATTTGTAGTCTAAGAAAAGTATTCATGAAGTTAAAAAATGACCCAAGCAGCTATTTAATCAGAGTTGTGACAAGTAGTATGAGCAAAAACTCTAATGTGCAGTGTGGTTATAGATCTAAAGCATGGGAACCTACTCTGGCTGGACGAGTCCTAAGAAGCTGCCCTGGAGCTGAGAGGAGCAGGGTAAGTTTCTCTGGGGGAAGAAGAGCATTGCAGACACAGCATGCAGCTCAGAAGGGGCTAAGGATAATAGTTCATCTACCGTGGGACTTAGGTTTACGAAGAAGAGAGATAAAGGTGGTGACAGGGAGGTTGGGACATAGGAGAGGAAGAACAGAATAGTTCAGATATAAAAGTACAACCGAATGACATGACTGAAGGAGCTAATACTCTCCTTGAGCAAGCAGGACAGAAATGTAAGGCTCAAAAGACATATGTAAGGCTGGCCTCTTTGTTCCAAGCAGGACCCTGGGATCATATGGCTTCAGCGGCTGTATGGACTGAACTCCTTGGTGGTTCTAGAGGCTGGTAGAGGCTGAGACCCTGAGTGGAGCCAGTGTTCTGGTCAAACTTCACCATACCATTCTTGGATCCACCTGCTTCTGCTGCTGCCAATTATCTCCAACTCCTGTTGCTAGGTTGAGATTTGTACCTATGCTCTGCCTGCATGAAGGCAGAAGAATTAATCAAATTATTGAGGGAAGTTGATCCATTTAGCAAAACTTAATATAACACAATCATCATGTTTCTGTGGTAGGAGGTCTCTAAGATGGCTCCAAGTGATTCCTGATATTCACACCCTTGATAATCTCATCTCCTGAGTAACTTCTTCTAACCATTGAATAGAGCACCTTTGCTGGGCTAGAACTTTAGTGATAAGGTTACAAAAGATTGATTTTCCTTTTCCTAGAAGACTCTCTTGTTGGCTTTGATGAAGCAAGTTGACATGTTGGAGGGGCTCACATGGCAAGACAGTAAGAAGTACTGAAGACAGTCTCCAGCCAATAGCCAGCAAGAACCAAAGGTCTCAGTTCCTTCAACCCTCCAGGAACTAAACCCTACCAACAGCCAGGTAAGTGATTTTAGAAGCAGAACCTTTCTTAGTCGAGACTGCACAGGAGACCCCGGTTCTGACTGATACTTGACTGCAGTCACGTGAGAGACCCAGAGGCAGAAGAAGACCCCATTAAGCCATGCTTGGATGGCTGACTCACAGAAAATGTGATGTCATAAATGTCTGTTGCTTCAAGCCATTAAGGTTTGGTGTTATTTTTATTCTACAGCAATAGGTTACTAATACAGTTAAGTATTTAAAGTGCATTCATTATTCATCTGTAGGGTATTATATGGAAATTGCTATATGTAAGCTTCTAGTTCTAGCTCAACAACATAAATGATTCGCACCCTCAAGGCTTTGGACCCACAGCATGCTGTAACAGAAAGCATTATATCCAGCTGGCAGCATCTGCTTCCTTTCCTAACACTCTGATTTTCTTGGGGATCCCTCCTCCCATTCCAGCATGCTTCAGGGTCTAACAATGGAGTCCCTCATTACTTTACACTTTGAGAATGACAGAAGGAAAAAAGAATCCTAGGAGGCCATTTTTCATAGGTAGTGGTGACCTCCCAACCAGACTGTTTGGGTCATGAGATTGTTCTGTTGCCTACTTCTTGCCCCTCTGGAGCTGCTTCAGTTTCTTCATGCTCCCAGTCCTGGTCCCCAGTGCCTGCTAGATTGTGTAGTTAGAGAAAAGTTGGATAATTCATCAAACAGCTTGGCAGTGGGTTCAACAGGGCACAACCAAAGGACCGTCTTCCTGAATCAGAAAATTACTGCTGCAATGTCTCACAAGAAACTACTGCTGTGATATGATCTGCTGAAAATTGAAAAATGCAGTCAACCAGAAGCTTCTTTGGGCTAAAAATTCTCACACTACCACTCTGAGTTATCCTTTCCCTGAGCCTATTGGTGGTTTGAGTTGTTGAAGACCCAGCTCCAACCATATCTACAAGTGCTCCAGAAGATGTCCTCTAACACATCAAATAGACCTCGAAATGGGAAAATGTAGTTTATAGCTCAACCTAGGACATTCCAGGTGGCTGGTCTCCTTAGGGATGGCATTACACTCATACAGGCACTCTTTCAGTTTTCCATGGAATCCATGTCCCTTATTCTGATATTTGAGTGAAAAGATGTTTGGCTTCTCCTGCTTGAAGTCAAACTTTTCATTGCTTTTCTGCCACTCATTCTCCTCTTCTTACTAGTACAAAAATCACTGACTGCTTTCAAGTCATGATTGACAGTCTGGATTGCTAGATAGGGAGTGAAGAAACTGATCTCCATAAAGTCAGACCTCTATTATTGATTACCTTTAAAGATTCTTTTCAAAATAATTTCATCAGTCCATTTAGATTGGCATAATAAAGTTTTTGCCAATAAAAATGGCACTGGAAAATAGGCTTGCTGTAGAGGACCCAGCCAGAATCCCATATCCATACCCCAAAACAAACTCAGAAGGCAGAGAAACCCACTCCTAGATGGACATGTTTCATAAACAGACATAGCCAATTTGAATCAAATTTTCCTTGTGGAATTTAAATATCCATGTACTGAGCTTATGAGCACTGAATAGAGTTTTTGAAAGAAAGATGATTCTAGAATTGCATGGAATAATTTGGAAGCCAATTTCTTGCTTCAAAAAAAAAAAAAAAAAAAAAAGAAAGGAGCCACAAGGATCATACTTTGGTTCCCCAAACCAGTTGACTAGAAGAGTCTTGTACTTACCTATCTGAAATCTGGGAAGTTGGTGATCATGAAATGTATTGATCATTGATTTCAAGTGAAAGAAGCCAATTTGCTGGTGTTTTTCACCATTTAGCTGCATAGGGAGAAGACCTGCATTTAATTACAGTTGTGGTTTAGCCAAGGGAGTGGGGAAGACCAGCAAAGAATTTGATGTTCTCTCAAAGGAAATGATTGATGATGGAATTTGAACTGGGTGAAAGAGCCTGTGAAGAGAAGAGGATGATATGATAAGAGACAGGTCAAAGGGATGGGATCAATGGATTATAGATCCTATTGGAGCTGGAAAAGAATTGGAGAGTGGGATGTTCACTACTGAGATGATGAAGGATTTGTAGTGATGGGTAGGACATGATCAGAAGACAAGAACAGTTGGGAGAAGAGGTAGAGCAGGGGTGAAATGGAGAATAAGGTCATTAGAGAACATGAAGACCTGGAACTTCAGAGAGGCCCCAATGTTGGAAGAAACCACCCATGGCAGGACACGTTATCAAAAACTTGGAAATAAGGTAAATGAGGGTGATGTGTCTCTTCAGTGTCATACTGGAGCTTGTTTTACTAGCCTATCTTCAAATCATTTCAGTATCTAGGAGAATGTTTCTGTGTTTGACTTTGCTATTTATTATTTGATTAGAACCCAGACACTGTAAAGTGACACGTTAACTTGTAGATCTCTGTGCAAGAAAGAGATAACCCCAAAGATCATAGTTTTTATGGCCGTGTAGGACATTAACCAGTTTTGTATCTAACCTCACAATCCTATTCTAACTTCTTCAACGTTTTATCAGACTATATATAAATGGATAGACCCTCAAAGTGCTCTTGAAATCAGTTTTTTCATCTTATTGGTTCCATTAATGAATAAACATTTTTTCACATGGGTTAATTCTGCATTTTTATGAGAGTTGTGTGCTTGACTTTTTGAAAAACTGTGATTGGAGGGATATGAAAATCATCCACAATTTTAATGGGACTAATGATGGAAATAGTCACCGTGTTTGGAGAGAGGGTCTTTAAAGAGATAAATCTAATTAAAGTAAGGTCATTAGGTTGGGTCCCAATCTAATTCGACTGGAGTTCTTACAAGAAGAGAAAGACATTTAGACACACACACACACACAGACACACACACACACACACACACACAAACATACAGAGGACCAGGCGAAGACATGGGGAGAAGATGGCCATCTATTAGCCAAGGAGAGAAGCCTCAGGAGAAATCAATGCAACCTTCATCTGGGACTTGCATCCTCCAGAACCATAAGGAAATAAATTTATGTTAAACTGCCCTGCCTGTGGCACCTGGTTTTGGCCATCCTAACAGACGAATGCAGTCCACTCCTTTTCCTTCCTTGGTCAGGATGATCACTGTGAGGGTTTAATAAGGGTATTTCTTCCCATGGTGTAAGTACTTTATTGAATGAGCTGAATTTACTATGTGCAGGAAGAAATTTAAGAAAGCATTCTTTCTCACCTTTCTCTGTCAACGTCATCCTGAGGGCTGTCCTAGAAGAAACATTAAGCAGATCTCATAGCTTTCCCAAGCCCTTTTAGTCCCACAAGCAATCTCATTTCAGCAATTAAAATATTCTGACTTGTATAATCAGCAAAGCTCCAAACTTCATTTTAAAGTAAAAAGTGTTCTCCTTGCAAAGCCCGCAGTGTAGGAGGTGGGAGTAGTTGGCTTTCTTTTAGTCTCTGCTGTTGGTCTTCCATTTCTTCTCCATCTCTCAGCCCCAGGATCTGACCATTTCCACGGCTGGATCAAAAGAGGATTAGGTCTAGGACAGTCTGATGCACAGTCATCCTCTGGCATGGGTGCCCCTGAAGAGGAGATGTGTGGCGTCTCCCCTTTTTCTGGCTGGGAGCCTCTACCTCTGGTTCCTTGATTCCAGCCAACTGCTGGACTTCTTGGATTTCAACTCCTTTCCTCCAACAGAACTCTCTGCCAGAGCAGATTCCTTTCCCATGCCTCCAAGCCGTCTCCTTGCCATGGATCCAATGGACTCATGGGAAAAATACAGGTGTCTTTGTCATATTGTTGATGGAGTTAAAACCCTACATCCCAGTGAAACATTTTTCTTGGTTTATTTGATAGACTCAAACTCCAGAGTTTGTCCATTAAACTCCAGAGGACATGAATCCAATGTCAAGGAGTCTCCTGAACCCCCTCTATCACTTGCCTTGATTTGAGAGGCTAGAACTCCTTCTTTTCCCCCAGTTGGAAGATACACACTAGCACACCAATACTCTTCTCTGCAAAGAGCTTCCTCCCTCAGCTCTTCGGCTCCTTGTCATTCATAGGCTGATGTTTGTTTTTTCCCTATTGCAGTTGTGCGGCCCTGTAAGATGTAGGGATGCTTGGCATCGATTCCATTGTCAAGGACTTCGTGGCCTCCACAGTAGAGTCCCATTTTAATGTCCCTTTACACTAAGTCTGTACTGTGGGCCTACGTGTAATTTGAATTATGGCGTCTCACAACTGGCAGGCCCATCAGTGTGGAATGTAATTTTTATAACTGGAACTTCCTCAGGTCCAAAGAGTCTATGGATTCAGGGGGAGAAATGCCAACAGTAATGACCCACATCTCATTGACTAATTGACTAATGTCTTCACCTGCTCAAGTAGGAGACCTTCATCCCCCGAAGAGGCCCCTCAAATATTCGAGATTCTCTAGGAGGTTTGTGTTTGTGAATGAAAGCGTGCCTGGTCCTCTGTTGTCTCAAGGTGGGCATTCACCCAATGGGATGTTTTACACCTGGCACGTGCCAGGCCTGAGGTGCTTCCAGGTTAACAAGGAGGGACAAATGCCTCTCTTCCCTTTGAATCAGACGTCATGCTCTAATACATGAATCTAGGCAGAGTCGCTACATTCCATGTTTTCATGAAATTTTTACCCTTGTATCCCACCACACTCACTTGTCATGGAACTCAGACATGAGTTCAAAGGTTCCTTCAACTCAGGGATTGTGAAATTTGGTAGAACCGTGACTTCTTATCACTCAGGGCCTCCTCTCACCCCCTCGCCCCCCGGCATTCCCGATCAACCCAGCTCCAGTCCCAGCAGAGAGTGGTCCCTGAATGAAAGGGATCTGGGCCAAAAACATCAGATGGGACACACGAGACCACTATGGCTGGGGAACCAGCAGGAGACATGGGGGGCCCTCACGGGGCTCCGTCCCACTGGCTCGCACCTCACCCACGCGCTCTGCTCTAGGACCCTTGAATGTGCTGCAGGAACCATGGGGCAACAATGAGCTCCAAAAGATGGGAGGGTCTGGCCCAGCGGCTGGCGAGGAGAGGCCGGCTGCCAGGCCAGGGCTGGGGCCCGGCAATGGATTCTGAATACTGCTCTGTGCTGGGCGGTCGGCTTTAACTCTCTTCAAACATCAAATCTCAGTGTTCTACAGTCAGAGACATCCTGAACCTGTCACAGCATGTAGGCGCAAAGGAAACCACATGAAAAGAAACTCCCTTTGCCCAGGCTGGGCTGGGCTGACTTGTTTGTTTGTTTTGAGTGTTGTTTTCTTTTAATGCTTTTCAGGATCAAAGCCCTTTGCTGGATTTTCTGGTGCCGTGGTAAGAAATGTAGTCTCCAAGCAAAGGTCATTGGACCAGACTCTTGGATTTAGTGACGGGAGAGGCTGCAATTTTTCCTGCTGGCAGCATCGGGCCACTGGAGAAAATTATAAAAGAGACATTGTGCCTCGCTGGTGCATAAGCTGACACCAAGGAGATAGAATGAATGGAAAGTGACGTTTATCCTACTTCGAGTTAGAGTTGTTTGCCCAGATGAGGGCAAAACAACTTTCAGGGCCAAGGAGACTCATCAGGGCAATGGATCAATGGTGCCAGAATTTTGAACCATACTCGTAGAATGTTTTCTTTCATCTTCATGCTCAAAATCACCCTGTGTCACTGTTTTATGTAACAATGTGCCTCAACCAGTTGAGCAGGGTCACTCTGCAATCTCTGTGCCCCTGAATGGTGACGGGGATCCCGCCGGGGCGATCCTGGCATGCAGACCTTCTACATTCCCAGGACCTTGGGCCGGCCTGGACACAGCTGGACGGGGCTGGGCTGGACCCAGAGGCCACCGCAGAAAGGGACTGAACAAAGAGGAACAGGAGTGGCTGCTCCCCGATGATGAGTCGGGGGCCGAGGCAGAGTGAACCAAAGAAATCTTGCCTGTGCAACTGCAGAGGACCCTCCAGGGGCAGGATCCAACTGTGGACGGCAGTATGGAGGGCTGCCTTCCGGCGGCGGCCTCCTGACACTGGTCTCAGCTGTGGGTGGGCAAAGACACAGCCTCAGACAGGGGGCCCACGAAACCAAGAGCGGTTGTCCTGCATCTCTGAAGGGAGGAGGCTGGGGCTGATACCAGGCCCTCCGGGCCCCCTGAGAGGGTGGCAGCAACTCCCACCACGACGGGACCATACGGAGGGGTTGCCGTGACCTGATTTATAAGCTAGAAACAGATCTGGTGCTCACAGGATCGTTGGGATGGCTCTCACCACTGCTCCACAGCCCCCAGGATCAAATGACTTCCACACAGTCTGGGCAAATTCTAGTGCCAGCAGCCGGGAAGTATTTTCAAAGGCTGCCAGCCGTCACTGGAGGCCTCTTCTAGATGCCAAGGAGTAGAAAATTGCCCTCTTGCCTGGTGGAACGTTGCTCTTCCTCCCATTACCAATGTAATATTAATCCTGGCTCGTGGTGAAACCAAGGCCAAGGGGACTTCATACCTCACCAGAGAGGTTCCAAGGCTGCGAGCTCTTTGGCTGGAAGGAACAGGAGCCTGGATGTCAGGAGACCCAGGCTCCGATCTTGGCCATAAAGCCAGCACCCCACTCCACAGAACTTGGGGTATGTCCCTTCTTCCCCTAGCTGGGCCTGCAGGCTGACCTGAGCCCAGACCTGAAGAGCCGGGGGGTATGGGCTTCACGTTCCGGCTCACTTGTGGTGTGCAAGCAGGGACAGGACTAATTGCCCTCCAGGTGTCTGGGTGGACACTCCTCACCCCCAGAAATGCTGAGTCCCCCTGGCTCATGAGAATAGTGGAGGTTGTTTGCTTGATCTGGCCGGAGGCCTTGACTTGGGGGTCCGGAGAGAATCCACGTGGGAAATGACTCTCACCCTGCAGGGAAATTCCCCCTAGATGGTTGTGATTGCTAATAGTGACATTCACAGTGGCCCCCCTCACCAGGGAGACAGGCACTCCTGGGAAGTCGGGCTAAGAGGCCACCCTCTTCACAACCTGCCAGTCTGTCCCCTCGGCTGTTGGAGCAGAATGGCCATAGGTCCCCGCAACAATGCATCTTAAGGTTCCTTTATCCTGCTTTGCTCTTCTATGACCCCACACATCTGGATGGAAGGCACTGGTACGGTTCTGGGATCCTCGTTTGACAGGTGAGAAGACAAACACACTGAGATTTGTTCAAGGTCATGGCCCAAACTTGTGGGAGCCCCAGGCCCAAGGCTGACTGCCTATCATCTGGTTCACAGCACTTTCTCCTTCCCTCCCTTGTCTCCCTCTCTCCCATCAATCACTAGAGGCGCTGCCTAGGGAACACCAGATAATCAGACTCTCAAAAATACCCAGATGTGGAAAGGTTTTTGTTGTTGTTGTTTTTGTTGTTTTGATCTGGTTTTGGTTTTTTGTTTTTTTGGGTTTTTTTTTTCATTTGCCTTTATATGCTGGGAAGCCACAGCCAGAAAATGAGTATCATGAAGCTCTTAGCTGCTCTTCAGAAACTGAGATGTGGGGTGTGTATGTGCGTGTGCATTCATATGTAATGTATATATATACATGTACATGCACGTACACATGTACCCATTTCTGTGTGTGATGGGAACTTTGTTTTTCAGCTCAGAATTGAAGCATCTTCTGGACTATATGAATGATAGATCCTAGATTCTGATAGTCTGATCGTCACACACCTTTTTCTTCCCGAATTAAAGACTTTCTCAAGTCAAGGAGTTAAAAAAAAAAAAAAAGAAGAAGTCACTGAGTGATCAGGAATGAATATAATTCAGGGGAAAGAACTAGGAAAGGCGACATGAGCACATGTTGGAGTGGGGGTGTTGTCATCACCTGTATGTGGTGACCCCTGCGGTAGGACGGTGGTGACATGGTGACCGTCCTCCACCATCACAGAATGATGGCTCCAGGTCTGGGCTGGGCAGGGCCCAAGCACTGGGGCCTTCCCCAAACACCCCCCAGACTTCAGGATAAGAAGCGTTCTGGGACCAATCTCTGCACCACTTTTTTTTTTTTTTTCCATGAAATGAACCATTCTCCCATAGGGGATCATTCCTCTGGCTCATTTCCACTAGGCAGAGAAAGAAAAAAGAAATTTTATGCAGAAATTGTTCTTTATATATTCAGAGTCTTGCCTAATACAGGCCATTGGATGTGTCTCATTTTCCTGTTTATCTGCAGCTGAAATTCCTCCCTGTCTCCTGAGCAGGACTGACAAAAGACGTGCACAGGTGTCCCTTACGATACGTGAAGAAATGAGCTTGAGACCTTTTGGGGCCTCTATTCAGCTTGTCACAATTCAACCCCATTTTCCTGAATGGCTTGTTTAACTTGCGGAGAGTATCAGATGTACTGCGGTGTAAATAATATTTGAACAAGAGGGAGATTATTAAGTTGCCAACTCAAAAAGGCATTTTGAAGATACCCCATTACCCTGTTGAAATACCCCTCACATTAGTGTGCTTGGAAAACTCTTTGGATGAAGTAATCGCTCTAAAACAACACGCACCGTTCAGCAAGCAGGCACGCCCTCCCCTCTCCAGGTTGACATTTAGCACTTAAAGGACTTTAAAAGACTCCAGACGGCCTTATCAACTCACAGACAGGGGCACCAAATGTCAGGTGGGTTGCTTCTGCCTCGAGACCACAGGCTAGAGCTCGGGATGAGCGGAGGCTCCAGTTAAGTGCTTAAAGTATTAAGAGAATCTGAAAACCAAGTTCACACCATTAGTCACATGGGTGCCGGCTTTTGATCTACAATGTGTGTTTGCGGCTTGGTCTTTGTCAAAAGTTTTTTAAAAGTGAGGTGGGGTAAGGGAGGGGGCAGAGAATGACATGTTTATAATTCTTCTGCTGGATACAATAGATTAAGAAGGGCCTAGTAACGGGCCTGGGCCAACGAGCTTTCCAAACATCTGATTTTCCCCTTAAATACAATTAGCTGCAAGAGGCCACCAGAAGGGAAAATAGAACAGCTCTAATGTGAAGAAATTGCTGGCTTGTATTCATCAGACAAACAGAATGGGCAATTAAAAAGGCACTAGATGAGAAAGTAGCTTTTTTTTTTCCTATTTAAAACTACAGAAGCCAATCTTTGATCTCCTGGAAGAACAATGGGTGCAAATTGAATTATTTTTGTTTTCAATTAACTTAGAGGCTTATTTCGATGGGAGAGAAAATAATCTTCCATCGGATAAGACACAGTGCTTTCCAAAGCATTCTCTGAAGTCGGCCTCACAAGGGCCCCAGGAACGGGGTACGACTGTGTCCATTTTATAGATTAGGACATAGAGAGGACATAGGACAAGAGCCCTGATGCACCGCGTGCTCTCTGAATGTGTGATTTCAAGCCCGCTTCTTGGGGTTGGGGTAGTTACGAGTACAAATGAGAATTGAAATGCCAGCCACCTGACTACTAGGAGGTCTGCAAGAATTCAAAACCAGAGCAAGACAAATACCCCAGACATTTGATGGAGATGCTCTTTTCCTGGGTCATCAAATAGGTTGGATCCCCCACTCATTCTGCCTAGCACACAAGACAGATCGCTCTTTATGCCTTCATGCCGATCTCAAATCAAAGTTCTAGAGTCAGAGAACCTTCGCTTAATCCCTCCAGGTCTGAGGTGTATGGCACTGACCCTCAGTTTCCACCTTGAGATAGAAGGTTAGCACTGACCTGTAGGCATCATCAGGAAGATACATTACGCTGAGGCCATAAAGTGCTTGGTACACGCTGTGGGTTTCATAAAGAATTGTTTCTCCCCGGTGCCATATTGGAAATTGCCTCAGGATAAGCTCATTGTGTGTGGTTGTCCTTGGCTCACCTGTATTCCAGGAGAGACAGATCCTAAAAAGGTAACGCCTGGTTTCCTTGTGTCTAAATGCTATCATGAAGAGGAACCCCATTTCTTATTGGAATTGGGCAATCACGTAATCATGCCACATTGCCTACATTCTGACGGGACACCCCACCCATGCCAGGCCCTGTGGGGTGCGGGCTGGGTGCTGCAGGAAACAGATTCCCATGATCCTTCCTGAACACTGTAATGGCCACCCCAACAACACGGTGTGAGGATTTCGTTCCTAAGTGTATCCCTATACCCTAAATAATCAGACTTAACTGAATGTGTTATATTTAAGTTTTACTTCTTATTGGCGAGCTAATCTAATCTTCACTTTAGAAATGAGTTTGCCTGGAGTCTTCCTCTTTTCAGTTTTTCTTCCATGACACGCTGTTATGGAAGTGCCCTATTTATGTCCCAACCCAGTCAGCCCCATTTTGACCATTAAGTACACATATATTTATTCAGCACCTGCTACATGCGTACAGGTATTCTGCTAGGTATTAGGGACAAGTTCCTGCGGGCTTGCTTGCATTTTAGAGTGAGAAACAAAAAGACAAATAGCTTCTAGTCTGCTAGGAAGAAAAACACCAGGGTCGAGAGAGGACGAGTTAAGATTCAATGAGAAAAAGAAAAAAAAAAAAAAGATTCAACGAACAGTGAATGCATCTCGGAGGGAGACATGCAAGCGGAAACTAACCAAACTCCCCTGTTTCAGGGGAGTACTCAGTAGAGGGTACTCAGCAAAATTTCCCTTTTAAACCCAGCCTGAGCCTAATAGCTCGAACAGTGGGCTTCTGACATAGTACCCTTAACCCAGCAAGGATCTGGTTGTTATTTCCATTTTTTACACCCACATACAAATACACACTCCTGGGTACATATTATTTTTCTGTTAAGCCTTGAGTTGGTCTATCTCTGAGATGATATTTTATAACACAAGATAAATGTCAGTTAGGGCCCTGGACTGCTGAACGTCAAATCATTCCAAACACCCATTTCTGGAAAACATAAATCACCTCCATTTGCTTGGGTGATGGATGTGAACATGGCAAGAGTTCCTCCTTTACCTCATGCTCAGTAATCTACAGCAACTTCTTCACCGCCTTTACATTTTCTGTAACTCTAGGCAGGTTTTCGAGACTGTGGAAAGCTCCCTAAATCATAGAGATGCTCCTTCCCTGCTTGCGAGTGATTTGTCCAAGATTCCCCCAAATGGCTGGGCTATGAGAACCGGACCCTCCCAGCTCAGTGTGGCTCTGAGAAGGAAGCCAGAGAGCAAACCTCCAGAAGGGTTTTGTCCGCAGTTGGATTCCGTCCCACCAGAGGGGCTATGGTGGGAAGAAGCTGTCCCACCCAGGATTACAGATAAGACCACAGGGCCAAATCCTAGAAGAGGAGCTTTCCACCAGGAGCTGTGCTGGGAGATTAGGCAGATTTTTTTCTATCAAGTCAGTGAGTGAAAGAAAGAGCCAATAAAAATTATATTACTAGGGCGTCTTCTTGTCTTCTTGCTATTAGTCCATTTATTCCATGGAAATTGTTACCTTTAGGGTGATTATGCGCACACACTGACATAATGGTGACCACACCTACTTATGAAACATCATCGCCTTGTATCCGTGCTTTGAAAAGACCAGCCAAATTTGTGGAAGGCCCTTGTGTACGGAGAAACGATTGTCTTTGGGAATTTTTAAATTCCTCGACTTTCCCGCAGGGAAAAGAGAAGCTGGCCTTCTGTGCTCTGACGTTGTGTGAAAGGAAAAGATACAGCTAATTTTATTGCAATATTAGATTATCTGGGGATTGTTTATTTTCCATGGCTTCTCCAATAAGTCATAAAATATCTGGAATCCTGGTTTGCATCGAGTGTGTCCGTTTTCAATTCCTAGGCTGTCCATAGTCTGTGGCGGGTGTCTTTGCAGACGTTTGCATGGGAAGTGGTTGGTGTATTTTACCCTAAATGGACTTGGGACATTCCAAACGAGGACGGAGATCTTTCCCAGGACTGTTTCAGTAATCGGTGCATGTGACGTCATCGATGACCTGCGAGTTTGATTTGATCTTCAGTTCTCTCCAGCCCCAAAATACCAAATCCCTTCTTGCAACACACAGTCAAGTTTTAATGGGCTTGTTCTGCTGCCATATCGAAGACGAGGATCAAGTTTGACATTCAAAGCAAGGTTTAAGTTACTGTAATTCCTAGAGAAGGACTAAGGCCATTAAAAGTTGAACCAGGACTTCTGTCACCACAAAGGGCAGATGGTTTTTAGGTTGTCTTCCGCCCCCCCCCCCACCCCCGACAACATGCTACCAACATGGTCATTGGAGCACGGTTTATTTGGCTAGAGCAGGAACAGTATTGACTCATTCCTTGAAACATAAAAACACTGAGTTTTGGGGAGGTTGGGCACAGGAAACCTGACATTTGGTGGCCTTTCGACTCTGGGTCACAACTGCTTAAACCTCACAGGCGAATTTCCCTGTGGTGTGTGGGTAAAGCTCATGGTTCCACTGATTCTGGGCTGCTGTAGGCTTGCATGGTCACGTGAGGGCATTCATCGGAGCCGGGGATCCCCCTTGAGGAGCCTGAGACAGCCTGAAGTTTAGAGCCTTGGCAGTCTCTCTCATTTCTCTGGTTCTCAGCAGCCTCCTCTGTAAATTCTAGACGATAAAACCCTTGCCAAACAGGGAGGTTGTGATTATTAGATCAGACATTATAATACCATTCCTTTCCTTCTTTCCTTCCTTCCTCCATTTGGAGGTACCTTTGAAGGAGATTTAAAAAAGAAAAACCTAGCATTAGAAAACAGATGGGTACCCAAGAAAGTGTTATTAAATCATACTTCGGTATTAAATATATACAGACATTTATATGTATTACATATATATGTATATATCATGTATTATATATTGTTATATATTACATGTAATATATTTATATGTGTAGATATCTATATTGTATATTACATATTATATACATATAACTTTGCTCCCAGTTTCTTACTGACTCTTCCCAGTGCTCCCACAGTGTGGACACTACAATCACCACATTTTACAGATGAAAAACTCGAGGTTCAAACAAGTTCATCAACTTGCCAGAAGCCTTAAATTCTGATCACCAGCTGGATCCATCTGAAGCCAGATTAGTCTCATTTCCAAGTTTACATTCTTTCTACAGGTCCAAATTCGAGTAGGTAAAGGCGGATGGTTTACTCCAATCAAAATCTAAAAAAGAAGCAAAGGCAGATGGCACAGATCAGTGGTTCTCAAATCTCAACGAATCTAGGAGAAACACGGAATGCTTTATTAAAACGAAGAGCGTCCCCACACAGCCCCAGAGCTTCTGACTCAGCAGTTGGAAGGCAGGGCCTAGGAATCTGCATTTTTCTCGAACACCATTTCCCCAACCCCCTGCCCAAGGGTGTTGGATTTCGGTGGTCCCAGGTTCTCAGTTTAAGAAACTGGAGTGAAAACACTATTTATTAATGTCTCCCCTCATCCTACTTCCATGGCGCAAAAATAGGATACACCAAAGCTACAGGTGGCTCTGTGGGAACGGTGCTGGTCTAGGACAGGAGGCCCAGGGCCAAGTCATCTGTCCGAGCGCTTGCCACTCCCGGGTGCTGCTGAATATCAGGGGCCATTGCTGCCCTGTGGCCACCATCATGCCATAGACTTTTGGATTTCTCTCTTTTTTTTTTTTTTTCCAGAACATTGTGGAAGAAGGTTTATTCACTTGAGCTCTGGAAGATCTCATCATGAACAGCATCCCCGTTCATTCCAGGAAATCTGAAACAAGGCTGACCTCTTGCCTGAGTCAAAAATATCGTGGGACTCACCTGGAGGCTGGGCTTCTTTTGACTTACCTGAGCTCACCTGAACAGACACAGACCCTTCTCTCAGAAGGAATGGTTTAAAACACAAGTGCTAGTTGCCTGCTTCTTCCTGGAAGAGCCAACAGAAACCAACCTACAGTGGCCTTCAAACTCCAGCTACATTAGAGGCCCCTGGAAGCTGGTTCAGACAGACTGCTGCCCCCTCCCCAAACTCAGACTCAGACTGAGTAGGTCTGGAGTAGGAATCAGGAATGTGCATTTCCCAGGGATGCTGATGATACTGCTCTGGGAAGAACACTCAGAAAACCATTGCCTTAGCATTAATTGTGCATCAAATTCAAGACCTTGAAACTCCCACAGAGGTGAGGAAATACCAGTCTTTGGCCTTGTTCTAGCTTGGGTAGAAAAAGGCTGACCCAGTTAATTTCTGTTAACTACATTTCTATAAAAGTGGTAGAAGAATTCATGATAATGTTTCTAAGTGTGTTCAGATGAGGATAGAAAGTGAGTGTCTGGGTGGCTCAGTCAGTTAAGTGTCTTCCTTTGGCTCAGGTCATGATCCCAGGATCCTGGGATCGAATCCCACATTGGGCTCCTTGCACAGCAGTGAGCTCGCTTCTCCCTTTCCCTCTCTCACTCCCCCTGCTTGTGCTCTCTCTTTCTCTGCCAAATAAATAAATAAAATCTTAAAAAGAAAGAAAGAAAAGGAGTGTCTGAATAAATAAAAGGAATTAAGCTTCTAAAGGAGCTTATTTGTGTCGCTCTTTGTCACTGCAAAGGTTCAGGAGACACACGTGGGACTTGTCTTTGGTTCCATATGCAGTTGCCAAAACAACGGTGACCGACTTGCATCTCTTTAATCCAAACTCAAGGAGGTCGCAATGAGATAATGCCCACGTTGGAATTCAGTTCTCGAGGATCTTCTCCAGGTGTGTATTATTTAAGTGTTTTCAAAACGCAACGCCATGCTTGATTTTGTTAAGTCTTTCGTATCGCTGAGTATACAGTTAGGTGACTGGGTCCACAGGCTTTCGAGACCTCATCGTCATGTTGGGATCAAGAGGCTTCTCTGGCTATTTGTAGGTTGTCAAGACTGTGGAGCATCTCACCAAGGCTGCTGTGACCTTTTGTCACTCTGGTCAGTTCTTTAAACAACCTGAGAAAGGTAAAGTAGGTTTGTTAAATAAAAATTCAACCAAGTACATTTTAAACATGTAATTGGCTTTCTTGAATGATGACTCGTGAATCCAGCATTCCCATCTAGTAACAGAAATGAGCTCCAAAGGGCTACAGAAAAGAGAGCTTTTTAGAGACAGGACAAGGAACTCATAAATGAGGGGGGAAAAAAAAAGATTGTTTCAGGTGAGGTCACCTTCCTTTCAGGGACAAAGGGTCAATTAAGGAGGATTACCTCACCTTCGTTTGGGGCAAAGAAAGGGCCTGTTTGGCAGATTATGTCATTGGTGCTGACCAGAAAATTCCAGACTGACTGGTTAAGATTATATTCCTGGGGAAGGCTGAAACTGTAATTAGGTTAGATATTAAGTCGTGGTGGGCTTAGCACAAGTGACTCCATTGTGGGCCTATTTCTTCTTAACAGGTTTGAAGATTTAGAAATCTAGATTTAAGAGAAGAATGTTTGGCTCCTGATATGTGGGAAGTGTAACTCTTCCCTACTCAAGACTGGGGGATGGGTAGCTCGTTGGGTCTCCGGCATAATAAACGTTTTCTGTGAATGCTGTCCTTTCACTTGAGGAAAGTAGTGTGAAAACCCGGTTTTGAACTGTGACCAGACATTCTATAAAAAGATTGTCATTTCAGTACTTGGGGTCATATTGTACCTGGGAGAAGCTTAGCGTGTCTGACTCCATGTTGCTTCTATTTCTCTTACTGCCCTGACTTTAGTTTGGAAACTCCTGCTTAGCTCTGCACATAGGCAAGTGACAGCCAAATCTGCAAAAGCTGCTTTTCACCCCAAATCTACCTCTCCCAAGAAGATAAGGAAGTACATTCAGAAATGACTGTGCTATGTTTAAGACTTTCAGGAATGGCGTGACCAGATTCCTGTGCACAAACATCGAGTGACCAAGAACAAATAAGTTACTTGTCCTTCCTCAATGTCTCCAGACATCAGTCACCTTTTGACTCTGACTCCCTCCTGCTTCTGCCTCTTCCTAGCATAAAACAAGCTCAACTATCATGCTTGGGAAGATGGTCCTTTGAGACAAGTCTGCCATCTCCTTGATTTGCTGCCTTTCAGCATAAGTCCCTTTCCCACCCCAACTTCTTGCCTCTCCACTTATTGGAGAGAGCAGAATAAACCCGGAATCAGTTACTATATCTGTGAAATGTCACGCAATGGTCCCATTGTTTGAAAATTCTGTTGACAGATCACATTATCTACACACTTGTAGCCATTTGGGCAAAATTCAGAAGCTGAAAAATGACCAAAGTTAAGGCTGCCATTCTTGGTCTCATAAAGCAAGGTTCTATCTCCAGGGCAGGCAGAGACCCATGAACAGTGTGCATTTAGGAAAATATTTTCTGTCTTATATGTACGAAATGTTATTTCCCTGTTTGGTGCTTATCTCTGAAGTCCCTTTTAACTCTAAGAATTTCTGTGTTTTATATATCCTTTTTCCTTAAAGTGATAAAAAATTTTTTTAAGATTTTATTTATTTACTTGAGTTGGGGGGGAGTATGAGCAGAGGGGGCAGAGGCAGAGGCTGAGCAGGGAGTCCAACATGGGGCTCAATCCAAGGACTCTGAGATCATGACCTGAGCTGAAGACAGACCCTTAACCAACTGAGCCACCCAGGTGCTTGTCCTTCAAGGGATAAATTTATTCTCATTTGGTTTGGGTAGAAATAACAATGTTGTGCTTGAAGAGAAATGTTTTGTCAATGAGAGAGCAGTATGGGCTTTCTGGAATCTGGAGTGGGGATATGGGTAGAAGAGAGAGGCATTGAAGGGTCAGAGGTTCACCTGTTGGAAAGACAGAAAAGACATCAGAACGTGTATAACTGAGGGTAACGAAGGAAATAGAGAGATAAAAGAATGTCAGACCTTATAAAAAGCTTCTTGATCTACCTGGCAAGAAACTGAAGCAATGACTTAAAATATAGGGTCCCAAAGGAAAAAAAAAAAATTGACATGATAGTTTTCTTAACTGTTTGTTTGTTTGTTTGTTTAACTTGACCAAGACAGAAGCAGTTTCTTTAAAAGAATCTTTAATAGGATACTTTCTCTCTTTTTAGAGCCCCCGCCCACAGTGTTGCTTGGTCAGTTTATAAATTTACACACACACAGAAGGAAATGAGAGCAGGCCCTATACATGCCCCATTTAATGTCGGAAAGGTTATTGCTGACTCCAAGGTCCAGGTGCAAAACTAGAAAAATCATTTGGATCAACCCATTTCAGCAACCCTAAAGGGGTTGTTTGGGCTTTATTTTCTTACTTTTTTTAAACTTAAGATTTTGCAAGGAAAACACACACACACAAGTAGCTCAGAACTGACCCATATACTGAATGAACTATGCACCACTTACTAAGTAACCACAGATAATATCAAGGTGTAGCTCTACGCTACTTATTAACTATTAACTCTGCAGAATGAGTAGAAAGAGGCCCAGCCTAGACCAGGACCGAGGTCTCGTCCTGTGTCAACATCCCAGTGTTTCTTCGCCCACGGGTCTGCCTTGGTGTCTGTCCGCAGTAGTCTATTTCCTCTCTTGACACGAGTCCCATCTTACTGTCCCTTCCTTTAATTTCAGGTGATACGTTCATTGCAGAGAGTTCTTTGCTCCCTTGACGAAGATTCAGCCTAAAAATCTAAACATTTGTTAGTGAACTCAGTATCCGTTGATTGGGCTAATCCTCTATTTGCTACAAAAATGCAGAAATTCTGGAGATTTCCGTTATTCCTCCTGAGAAACGCAGCTCTCTTTGTACTAAATAATGGGAGGAATCTTGACATCGTCCTGGTCTGGGGAGCAAAGACATCACCTTTGGTCTAACCTTCTTCCCAACACAGCAGACGGTTTAGCTGGTTATATCTTACTTTGCCAGCTTCGCCAGCTGTGGGAGCAAGAGGCTGTTTGAACCTGCCCCTCACCGGGCTTTACTGTGGACCAGTGAAGCCCCGCTTCTTTGTGGCTATTGTGCAACATTATGTTATAGTTACCTCTGTTCTACCTGGTTTACAGATTCCTAACTTCTCATGGTGATAAATGAGAGCACAAAATTCTTTTATGAGACCCAAATCATTCAGACAAAAGAACGTGAATAAATGTCCGATCCTTCCACTTCCCGTGCTGCCCAAACTTTCTAGTTACATTATTTGGGGGAGGTTCAGCGTGACATCGCAGCAGGGTCTACCAGACTTTCTCCAGACTCAGCCCCAGGAGAGGAGGCGAATTTAGGGACAGAAATGCTAAGTGTGGAATCAGACCCAGGAACTACCTGTGGCTTTTAGATGGAAGTGATGAACTAAGAGGACAGATGGTGGTCAGGAACCGTGTTCACAATTAGAAAACATTTCCAGAAGGATGGATTGCTATATTGTGCAACAGTTTATGGACCTGATCAGTTTCTTAATTATGCGCCCGTAGACTGTTTCAAGTTAAGACTATGGGAAAGGGTGGGAGTCTTTTTATAAAATAAATCAGTGAGAAAATTAGATTCACTTCGCTAAAATTCAGCTTGCAGTTATGAGTAAATGTGGAGGCACATATTTGTCCATCAAGTAAGAGCATATATAGTGACCTGCATTCCATCTGAAATCAGATTTTAATCCAGAGATGCCGGGTTATGGAAAATCCAAGGCAGGGTAGATTTTTAATCCACTGGCAACTCTTTTTTTAACGATCTGCTGTGATTTATTACTGACAGTGGCATTGAGACCCACACTCTTGGCTCCTTCCCTTCCATGCATTCAACCTTCAATTTTGCGAAATTTAACCTCTGAAATCTAAAACTTATGCACTGTCCACATCATTACGAATCACTTTGAAAATCCTGAAGTATAAAGACCATGCCTCAATAAAACTGATTATTTCGAGGCCATTAATCAACAGTTTTTAAAAGATGCTATCGACAAGTGACTAGTTATGCTCATTTCATTCTTCCTGGCAAACAGAACCCCTGTTTTGCTCACCCGCTTGCAAAGTGATCAGGTCCTTCAACAGATGCTGGAATCTTCCTCACCCCCAAAGGTGAAGTAGACCAGTCTCGGTAAATCAAGTGACATGAAAATGCTTCCAAACGGTGAGTCTTGAGGGGAAGTCTCCAGAAGGATATCTAAGGACAGACTTCCACAAGACCCAGCTGTAGGAGGTGTTCATGACCCCTGCACTTGGGAAGCACCTGCCATGGTGGGCTGCCCAGCCCAAAGACCTGGACAACACATGAACGACACAGAATTGGCCAAGGTCCCTGGGTGTGTGATGGCATTCAGACTTTCGCTTATGTGAGAAACAGTTCTTATAATTTAAGATGATTTCATTGGGCTATTACTTTCAGCAGCAAGTGTTTTTAGGCTATAGGTAGTGTATAGCTTAGACCCTGTCAGGGTATAGACCCATTATCCATTTTATATGTTCATTTGCTGCAGAAAAAAATTCTTCAAATGTATCACACGACACAATGAGATTTCTCAGTGATTTAATGAACAATGATAGAATAGAGTTCTGTGCCTATTTCTGTTGGAAATCCACTCAGTTGCAGAAGAGTGAAATTTATTCCTTTTGCATCTCAGGTCGAAAATTCACATTTTAATTTCATGTTCAGCTCCAAACTTGTTAGCATATTGTGATCTAGCATTGCTAATTGAGCTCACTCAGCTTATTAAAAGCTGTTAGCAAGACATTAGTGACATCTGATAGACTCATCATAAATCTAAGAGCCATTACATCCATGAGATTTCCCTACCGGCCTAAGGGATTCTTGATTTGGAATTTATACTTCTTCCTTTCTGCGAACAACTAGTAAACTTTTGTAGTAGGTATTAGGTTGATCCATGTGAAATTATCAATTTTATAGGTTAAAAAATCATTGAAAACCTTCAACTTTGCGAGATACAACCTCTGAAATCTGAAACTTATGCACTGTCCACATCATTACGAATCACTTTGAAAATTCTGAAGTATAAAGACCATGCCTCGATGAAACTGATTATTTCGAGGCCATTAATCAACAGTTTTTAAAAGATGCTATCGACAAGTGACTAGTTAAACTCATTTCATTAAAGGTTTTTCCAAGCCAGTATTCCTGTGTTGGGGTTTTTTTTTTTTTTTCTGACATTCCATTGGATCTGTCAATACAAAATCTACTATTTTTAGCTTATGTTTTTGTTTTAAAAGCAATATGGACTTTGACAAACCTCAAAATACTTCCTGGTGCACATGCCACATGGTTTATAAGGTCGTAATTGGGTCCTATTTGCCTAGTTGACTATGTCATAGGATTAGTAAAATACAACATCCACACCCTTCAGTCCCTCAACTGAATTATAAAGATGTCTCTTTATCTCAGCCTTGGCATGAGTTCGTTGGGGGTATTGCTCATTCGTTCTCAGATTCTTTTCTGAACTCAATATTCAGATAAGGGCTTTAGTTATCTTTTCATTAGAGACTGAACAAAGTGTCCTAACTCTTCCCCACATGGCTGGTTTCTCCCTCACGGGTGAAGACACAAATTCTATGTAGCTTCAAGGTCATTTCAACCTTCAGACTGTGATGTGGACCTGTTCTACCGTAGATGTCAGCCCTGTGACGTTAGTAAGTGAGACCCTCTTGTTCACCACTGGGCACATGGGATGGAATACGGGGCCTGACCCAGTGTAGCTGTTCACGAAATATTTATGAGAAATCAAGCCAGAAATGAAGCTTCTCTATGGCTTTGCTGGTCAAGGCTACTCGTCTTCTGTGTAGTGACATGAACCATGGGAAACGGTTGTTTCTGTATCTGGAGAGCCAAATGTTGGCAATTTGGTACAGGTCAACCCACAAAAAATGGAGGCCCAGAAGGTTTAAGGTTGTAAGTTGGCCAAGTTGAAATTAGGGTACGGGCTCTTTCCACGTAGCCTGTTTATCAAGAAGGGAGAGTCAATGCTGTTGCTATGATGGCGGCATGGTTGCTCCTTGGTGTCCCTTTTGTCGCGTATTGTGCCAAGGAGCTGTATGTCACGGGAAGTCAACAGTCCACACCCCTCTGAACAGGCTGCTTGACTTGTGGGGAGGTGTCTGCCCCGCTGCCTTTGCTCTGCCTGGCTGCTTGCCAGCTGCACTACCCCCGACCTGAGTGTGGAGAGAACACTAGCAGAGCCAATAGAAGTCACCCTAAGGAGGAGGAAATTGAACCTGAAGGGATGAGGCAGTTGGCTCAAGGGCATACGGTAGGCTCAAGGTTGCATAACTTGCTTGCCCAAAGCTAGCAACTGCAGCCAACGGCACGTTTTGCTGAGGAACTCAAGGCCTTGATAGATCTTTCAGGGTGTGGGTTTTACACCCTGCAGACCTAAAGAGACAATGGACTTGGTGCCTGTTCTGGTGAGCAGGCTCTGCCTGGGTCAGAACCAGCTTGCCTGTGGCTACTCTCTTCTGCCCGGGGGCGCTCTCTCTGGCAGACTCCCCCTTGGCCCCAGCCAACTGCCTTTAGGGAATAGAACCCAAACTGGGAGAGTGTTGCCTCAATAACTGAAGTGCCTCATTCTGATATTTTGAGCAGTTCTCTTTCTCTCTCTTTTTAAAAATTTTATTAATTTATTTGAGAGAGAGCGCACGAGTAGGGGGAGGGGCCAGGGGAGCAGGAGAAGCAGGCTCCCCGCTGAGCAGGGACCTGTATTCAGGATTTGATCCCAGGACCCCAAGATCATGACCTAAGCCGAAGGAGATGCTTAACTGATGGCCGATGCTTAACCGACTGAGTCACCCAGGCATCCCTTGAGCCGTTTTCTTGCTCATTTGTCCTGCACCTCAAGCTTCTGTGGATCTCCTGTGGGTCTCCTGATTGCTGTTCATCAGGTTTGGGTCTCCCACCTCATTCTACTGTCTGACATGTGTCCACAGGCTCTTTTCTAACTTCTTTTCCTCATTCCTGTCCTTTGTCTTTGCCCCCCATTCTGACTTAAGACCCCTCTAAGGGTCTTCCTCTAAGACCCCCACCCCCATACCTACTGAACCCTTCAAGCTTTGCTTTGGATTTCCTGTCCCTACAGCAACCTAAACTCCAGAGGAACACAGCTTTGTCACTCATAGGAGTGCCTTTCTTCAGAATTCATCTTGATTTCTCCTCCTTGTAAGGTGGGTTGTAAGTTTATTCCCACATAGACACATGGTGAAAATATGGGTGTGTTCGGGGATTACTAACAGTGTCTTATGTTTACATTACACTCTTACATTACATTATACTCTACATTACACTGATAAGTGAAACACTTATCACATCTATACAAAAGCATTCAGAACATCCCAGAAGCCTAGAGTGTCAGAAGGATACTCCAAGATCTATTCCCTAGTGTTGGCTGGAGTGAAGACCAATGGTAGGTTTGAGATCATTTGGAAAAAAATTCCGTTTATTGCTTCCATTCAGAAGACCTGAGTCAGGAGCTCTATACATTCTAAAAATCTGTTTTCTTAGCACTCCATGTGGTTTTGATGAATTGTCAGGTTTAGAGAGCACAGAGGCGCCCTATCTTCATCTCAAAAGGATGGTTAACTAGCTTCTAATTAAGCACCAACTGTCTGAGAAAACCTCCTGTTTTGAAAGGCCACCTCCACTCTGTTGTTGAGTACCTGTCACTGTTGGGAAGTGTGTCTGAACCAAAACCGAAGTTGGGCTACCGGATTATAAGCACAATTCAAATAAATATAAGATTCAACAACTGGACATTCCAGGGCTCTCAAGGGGGTACCTTGGAGAATCTCAACAAATGTCAATAATCCGTCTCCTAGTAAAAAATTGTCTTTTTTTTCAATTTGGGAAATTTTAATACCATACCTGATCAAAGGACAATGAGTTCCTCATTTTATTTTTTTGTATCCTTCAGGGAAGCTCACAATGGTTAGAAATGGGAAGGGAGGAAAGGTTTTTGAGATTCAATTTTGCTCTTCCTTCCCTTCTTGCCTTAAGACTCAAGGTTTCTGACAAGTCAGTGTTTTCACGAAATGCAGTGACTACTGTTTCTAGAACCAAACCTCCGTTGGCCTCATTGGAAAGAAATACTCAACTGGGGGCATTTCTCACACCTTCTGAAGCCACCCTGGAGGAAGGCCCTGAGCACCGGCAGGTGACTGTCATCTAACTTGGCCATCACATTGGGGGGGAAGTTCTTGCAAACCTGCTTTCCATAGCAGAAGGCATTAAGACAGGCCAACACTGTTCAGTCACTGTGGGGCTCTATTTATACAGCCAAGAGGGGAAAGAATTGGAAAATACACAGACAAATGAACTGAAGAATGTACAGTAAACTTCGTCTATTAAAGTTCCAGTGCAATGGTTGCCCGTGAAATTATACTAATGAGGAACAGATACTGAAACAAACCTTCCATGTTACAGAATGTGACAACTTCCCATAGCAAGGTTGATCATTTCCCAGGTGCCTTTGACCTTTTCTGTATCTGCAGAGCTCATTAACCCTTTGTGCTATCCCGGGACATGCCTGTCCCCATGATGCAGGAAACACTGTTGTCACCTTCAGGGATCCTCAACCTGTACATGTAAATGACCTCTGCATGTAGTTTTCTTGGTCTTATCCTGGAAATCTGGAAGGAGCCCTACAGAAGGGAGAGGGTTTACCTTACCAGAGCAAACTGGTGATTTTTAGTGAACACCTAATGTCACAAAATACTGCTGAAATCCAGCATTTCCCTAATGTGTCTAATAATGGGAATCACCCAGGCTACTTGTTGAAAACATCAATTCACATATTTTACCCTCAAACTACTACTACTACTAGCAGCATTTTCAAGGGACAGGCCCAGCATTGCCTGGGAGTTTGTTAGTAACTCTTACTCTTGGGTCCCATCTCAGAACTACCCTACCAAACTACCATCACCTAAAATCCCAGGTGATGCTCGTGGACGTACATGTATGGAAAGGGCTACTGTCGACCAATTCTCCAAAGCTGACGTTCACTCCCCTGGCTGCATGTTAGAATCACTTGCTTGTGTGTCTGGCTGTTGGGTTGCTGGTTTGATTGTGATGCAATGCCCAGGCCAGGAGCTGCAACCGGACACAGATTTGTTGTTGCTGTTGTTTTTAAGTTACACTAATGTGCTGCCAAGGTTGGGTAACCACTCATTAGGGATAAGCTGGTAAGAGAGAACAGAGCACCAGTTGTGTTCACACAGCAGGGGGTCCACCAGTTTGAACATCTCCATGACTCCAGCCCCTACCTACACCTTCACACTCAACGAACTCCTCTCCTATGTGTCACACATGTATCCTGTAGCAGACAGACACAGGGACTAGAGGGCACGCAGGTTCATGACATTCAAACCTTGGAATTCATCAAGGAGTAGCCATGCACTCAGAACTGTATATCAGAGAGAAGGGGATAAATAAGTGCCCACAGGGTTCTTTGCAAGTTCAAATTTGCACACATACATACACACATATCTACACACACACGCACACTTGTTTCTACAGGGTGCAATAGAATTTCATGTGTCCTCATAAATTAAAGGATGTATAAGATCTGGGCATGTGGAGATGGGGAAAAATATGAAACCAATAAGCTAAGAATAGCCAAATATTTTTGAACTTCAAACCCATGTGAGGCTTTCTTGGCATCAATAAAGATATAAATACCAACACCTATATATATACCCATGCACATAAATATATATACATACATACCTATTCACACCCATATTAAAGAAGCTTAAAATGTAGAAGAGGACTATAGAGAAGAGTATTTTCTTGCCTCTCTGGGATAACCAGAAGCTTCACTTTCTGAGCCTGGCTTCCTCGTCTCCCAGGGAAACTCAAACGCAATTGGGTTGTCAACCCTCTGCCCTTATCACCCCAGCAGAATGGTCAGCTGTGACCTGGCGCTTACAAGCTACACCAGACAGACCTGTTCTTCCTGTTGATTTCTGGACAGAAGACCAGAATCTATATAAAGCTCCATGTATGCACTTAAGCTACCAAGGTTTGGCTGAATACAAAAGATTCGCCTTGTCAGGTGCCCCTTGAGAGAAGATGTGATCTAAACAGGTGCCCTAGAAGAAAAGAAAGTTCAGAAAGCCAAGAAATGTCCTGATATTCAGTGCCTACTGCAGTCCCAGACATGGGTGAAGGCAGAGAGAGACAGGCTTTGTCACAGACACAGGAACCTCCGGAGAGCTCAGAGTCCTTCAAAGGCAGTTTCTGAAGTGCTCGGTACTGAAGCCCTGGGGTTTTCTGTGCCTATTGGAATCAGCAAGGGCAAGGAGTTCCAAAAGCAAAAACTTTTTCAGAAAGTTTTAAGTAGGTCACTTTGTGTACCAGACCTTGAGTACTTCTGGCCGCTGGCTGGTAGCAGAGCCCAAAGCACTATGCATCCCATCGGAATCAGGTTACCTTTCTGTTCTGTCCATGAAACTAGGGCAGGGGTCCATCCACAAACCCTGACAAAGGCACTGCCCAAGTGTTCCACATAGGCCACCTACCCTCGCCACCAAAGGAAGGATCACAACGGTCTAATGACCAGCTTCCCAACCCAATCTCCAGTAACTATAGACATTCTCTTTAAATATTTCAGTTGAGAGGGGAGCCTGAGTGGCTCAGTCAGTTAAGCATCCGACTCTTGATTTCAGCTCAGGTCATGACCTAAGGTCGGGAGATCGAGCCCCACATGGGTTCCACGCTCAACACACAGTCTGCTTAGGATTCTCTCTCTCCCTCTCCCTTTCCCCAACCCCCACTCACTCACTTGCTTGCTCACTCTAAATATATATATATATACACACACACACACATATGTATACACACACACACACACGCACATATATAAAATCTTTTAATAAAATTAATTATTTAAGTTTAGTGTATAAAGACAGCTCAGAGTTCTTTCCTGAGTCTCTCCTTGTCTCCTCAGAGAGCAAGACTTCCTTGCCAGCTTCTGTTAAACTGGTAGTAGGGTAGGAATGGTGCAGGAGAGTTAGTACTACTTCTAGTTAGTTCCTCTTCCCTTTATCTCGGTACCACACTGACTGTAATTCAACCTTCACATTTATTTAACTCTTTGGGTTTCGATCTACCCAAGCCATTCAACATCTGTTGGGTATTTCTAATACTTCGGGCATGGTTACTCCCCAGGGAAAGCTACCTGAAGTAGCTTCGGAAACACAGGGTCTTGGTAACAGGACGTTCTTCACAGGTAGAGACTCTAAGTGGAGAAACAGACTACAGACCCTGCCAACATCCTAAGTCATAATTTGGCTCCATTTTATTGGCCTTATTAATGTTGAACATCAAACATAATGACATTCAAACGGTCATACCAAAATATATCCAAGATCAAGTCAGCACGAGTTGGGGATTACCTGCCAACTTGGACTCCACCTGCCTTGTTGCCGTTACGTTAGGAAACAGAAACTTGATCATAATTCAAAGTTTAAAAGCCTCTGGACTTCTGGGTTAAAAAAAAAAAAAACAACCCTTTATATTAGCCAAAAAGCATGGATTTCATATTTACCATTAAATCATCTTCCTCCTTTCCCTGCATGACATCATTTATCCTCATTGTTGGCCTAACAGATATAATTCCCTCACGAGGAACAGACATACTTGTTTCAGAGGCGCTCAGAGGACAAGCTGTGAGCACTACAGAAACCACATATTCAAGTGAGAATTTGAAGAAATGAACGCACTCGCCAAGCCTAGGGCTTGTGTCTTGCTCAGGATTTGCAAACTACCCATAAGAAAGGAGTGCTCTTCATGCTAAGGGTTCTTTTATATTGACCTTTATTTTCTATACATAAAACTTCCTGCCACTTTAAAGCATTATTTGTTTTCAGTGTTAGAAAAAAAAAAAAATCCTAGCCCTTACCAATAAGTGGTGGCTACAAGGGGACAAAAATCGCCTTTCAATAGATTCTTATCTTGTACCATTTCTAAACACATAGGAGTCTCGGCTCTTTGTCTTGGAGGGTGTCTTGAATGCAGCGGGAGCAAAGCCAAAGAAGTATGAAGCACAGGCAAAGGAGGGGAAGCAAATCACCTCAAAAGGAGAGATGGCCCTGACCTCCCTCCCCGCTTCGGGGAAATTCTTTGATTATCTCTCATGACTTCTCCTCTCCAGCTCCTCAGCCCCACTCACAGCTGCCTTTTCCTGTTTGTTGATCACCCACCCACCACTTCAGCTCCCAAGTGTCCTCACAGAAGAGGGCCAGATCCCAAGTGGACCTCTCTGGTTATAGTAGCCAGAGTCCAGCAGCCTGGGCATTCTCCTAATATCAAAGTGTCTCAAGGTCACAGCCAGAAACTTAAAACGAGGCAACTGCCTCTCTGGCGCACCCCATCTCAAATTTCAGCATCTCCCCGCAACCTCCTCTATTCCAGATGCCCTCACTGGCTTTATTCTTCCTCCAAACCATACTGCTGTCCAATCAGCCAGCGATACACTTATTAACCTTGTTTCCTTTTGGTCTCCTCCACTGGGATAGAACCTCCATAAGGACATGGATTTTTTTTTTTTTTTTGGTCTGTTTTATTCACTTTTGTATCCCCAGCCCTTAGAAGAGTCTATCAAGAAACATTTGTTTCAAATCGAATTGATCCCCTGAAAGGATGTTTTGGCATAAAAGGATGAGACGCTTCTTTAGGGAGATTCGGGAAGAAGGACCACCTTGTAAAATCTGCCACCTCAAGCGACACATTATAAATTGAATTAAGCCCGGTCTTTTAGGAAAACTGATTTCTAAATCTGAAGGAGCAAGTCACAGAGCAGAAGAGGAATGAGCCGCATTCTGAGGTCTTCCTAAACAAGCAACGAAGCCCTCTGGCCAGAAGGACAGAAAAAGTGTTGTTAGTTTGCACCTTAAGATCCCTTCACCATTTTGGAAGGCTGACAGGAGATGAAGAAACAGAACTTGCCTATCTGGGAAGCTAGAATAAACCATGAGAAAGCTTCCCCATCTTATTTATTTACTTAAAATCGATTTCTCTTTATTAATAGTAAAAACAAAATGTATTAGGAAAAAGAAATTGACGTTGAGTGTAGAAAACCTAGAAAATATAGGAAAGTCCGAAGAAAGAAGCAAAAAAAAAAAAAACACCCATAGTGAGTGTCATATGAAGGAAAGGTAATCTGTCAGAATGCTAATGTACCGACATCCAGTCAAGTGTGTGTAGAATCCAATGAGCATTACGTCAAATACAGTCTGTTTTGTTTCTCATTTGCCATCAGAGACTGTACAGTGAAAATTTAGTTGACATCGGCTTTTTTGATAATGAAACTGGGCAGGAGTACAAAGCATTAGTGACGGAAGAAGTGTACATTGATTCAGACTTTCTATAAGCCTGAAATCTGCTGAGAGCATTTGACTTAATTGAATTTCCAGAAATTAGTTTTAAAAAAACAATCAGGCAAGTATTTAGATACATACGTATATACCTATAAACATATAAAGATGTTTGTTTGAAGCTTTATTTATAACAGTGAATTGGGAATCAGCTAAATTGGTCAACAAATTCTGGCGGGTACAAATAATGGAGTACTACATGGCCATTAAAAAGGATATTCTAGATCCCTACTTATACTGTGATTGTCCCTTGCCACCTCCAAGTTCCTGATACCCTCCACATGCTCTACTCTTTTTCCCCGCGGCACTAATCCCTCAAACACACCCTATAATTTACTTATTTATTACGGGCATGACTTATTGTCCCTGTTTACCTGCTAGAATATAAACTCAGTGAGAAACACCATTCCTCTTTGATAGCTCCAATGCCCAGAGAAGTTCTTGACACATAGGCACTCAATAAATATTTCCTGCAGGAAACCACCCCTCCCCCCCGCCCAGAATTGGAATTTCCGGATAAAGAAACATTTTAAAACTTTCAGGATATCTCACGAAACTGGTAATGCACTTTATTTTTTTGTTTTTTTTGCTTTAAAGATTTATATATATATATAGAGAGAGAGAGTGAGCGCACGCATGCATGTGTTGGGGGAGGGGTAGAGAGAGAGGAAGAGAATTTCAAGCAGACTCCATGCTGTTCACAGAGCCCAGTGTGGGGCTTGATCTCACAACCTTGAGATCATGACCTGGGCTGAAATCAAGAGTCGGACAGTTAACCGACTGAAACACTCAGGCGCCCCTACACTTCAAAACTGACTTTTCAAGCACTGAGGAGCATACTTAGGAATGGTAGAATGGCAGTCATCAGTATTACTTCTCCTCTTCCGAGTTTCAGTATAATGTAATGTGTTTGTTCTATTGGAACATACAAAGAAAGTGTTCTCTTTACACAGTCTCCTCTTCAACTGTAATAACTTAAGACTGTTTAAAAAAGGAAAAAGGAAGAAAGCCTCTATCATTTTCCTGTAGTTATGTTATGTAGTTCTACAACATATCCTAAATCCTAATAGTTATTTTGGGACGAACTTTTCTGTTACCATTCTGTATCTACTGTGTTTTAAGAAAGCTTGACACAGAGTCACTGAACTAAATAAATAAATAAAATTAACTAACTAAATAAATAAACTAAAACTAAATAAAACCCCACCAGCAAGATGGGTTTACACAGGATAACACTTGTTTATTACTTAGACATTATATGCTACTTAATCCCTTGTCATTAAGGATAAGGTGTCCTGTTCTTATGCAGAACTAAGGCAGATCCCCACCTAGCAGAGGGGATCTCTTTGGGCCATGAGTGGCAGGTCAAGGATAAATATCCTTACGAAACAACCTGCAGGCCAGAGCTAGGGGACCAGGTCAAAAGCCTAGGACTCAGTGACCACCTTTCCAGCAGAGACAAGACTCAAGAAAGCAAAAGGTTCAAGGGCTACAGAGGGCGAAGCAGGCCAATATTTTGAAGAGTTCTAACCTAAGGTCTGCTCAAGGACAGGCCTGAGTTGGGCTAAGGCCAAAGTCCTATTCTAAGTTAGGCTTCCCATATCCCTAATGCAGGGGGGAAGAGGCTCCCTGAACTTGAACATTTTGTGCAGAGTCATCAATGGTACGTACTAAGGTTTGGAGGTGGCCATAGTTCACCCCGAATACTGGCATTTCTTGAAGTTCTTAAAGTTATCTCTGGAGCTTCTCAGTGAGGGTCCATGACAAGAAAGACAATAATATAGTTAATATTTATGGTGCTTTTTGTGTTGTGATAGAATGGATCCTGTACCAGGAACTTTACAAACACAGCCTCGTTTAATATTTGCAACAAAGTCCTACGAGGTCGCCATCATGACTTCTCTCTATTTATGGAGGAGGAAAAATAAAACACAGACAGCTTAATTAACTTACGCAGAACTAACACAGCTAATGAAAGGTGGGACTAGGACTTTGAAGGGCAGCTCTAACTTAGCCTTTGTGTTTTTCGGGGAACCCAAGCTGATGCAGAAAACCCAGTGCTGATGATCACGTTCCACTCCTCGTTCAAAAAGAACAGGACCAATGGTCCACAACCTGCCTTAATATGAGGAAGCAATCTAAGTCTTACCTACTTGCCCTCAAAGCATGGTCTTTCCATTTTTTTTAAAAGGTCCTGAGATGCCAGTGAAATTAAGGAATGCTTATTTTTTTTAAAGATTTTTATTTATTTATTTGTTAGAGAGAGAGAGAGAGAGCGCAAAGCATGGTCTTTCCATTTTTTTTTAAAGGTCCTGAGATGCCAGTGAAATTAAGGAATGCTTATTTTTTTTAAAGATTTTTATTTATTTATTTGTTAGAGAGAGAGAGCGCACGCACAAGCACATGGAGAAGCAGGCAGAGGGAGAGGCAGGCTTCCTGCTGAGCAGGGAGCCCGATGTAGGACTCGATCCCAGGACCCTAGGATCATAACCTGAGCTGAAGGCAGACGCTTAACCGACTGAGCCACTCGGGCGTCCCCAAAAAATGTTTACAGTAAGTTGGCCCCTGTCTTCGGGACTCTGTTATAGAAAAAATGGTTTCACATAGTTGGTTGTTAAGTCAGTTGCCTTTTATGTCCTAAAAGAAAAGTTATTTCTCACATGTAACCAGGCTTCTCACATTCTGCTTAGCCAACACGGAATGTTCTCCTGTTAGTCGCTAGCGAACTGAAAGGGGTCTAAAAAAGAACCCAAATGTGGGTAAATGGGCTGACAGAGTTTGAAATGAAGGAAGGCTCTCAGAACCATTCACTGTGCTGCCTGAGAGCAAGGACTTTGTTTTCCCCCGACAGAGCTCGGTCAAAGAAACATGACTACCCCGATAAAGCCCACTTCGGGGCCCCATGCTTGCTCCTGAAGTCAATGAACCTGGAGTTCTCCCTCTCTGGCGCTGGTGGGAAAGAGAAAACTCAACCTAGATTATCATGAAATTGTTCTTGATGCCTGCTCATGGGACGTCCGGGGCCCACTACTGTGGGTAACAAAGAGCATTTGTTGAACTGGGACCTGTGCCATCAGTCTGGTTTTAGAATAATTTTTAACAGCAGATAGGGCGCACCGGCAGTGGGAGGGGGAGTGATTCAGAGGAAAAGTTAGCAGGGCAGAGAATGAAGTAGTACTCTGCTACTTGAAGTGTATATCATCCTTGGAATTGTTTTAATATTCACTGCACGATTGGAGACTTACTTGTATCTGTATATTCTTACTGATCTTGGGTTTTTACTGGGCATATTGCCCCTGACAACAGGATATTTCAAGGTCATGTATACGAAGATGGCTTTGTTCTTGCTGCAAAAAATAGCCCAACCTGAGCCCAGGTGATTGCTCCTTCCTTTGCATTGTTCAATATCTTCTTACTTACTCTGATAGCACAGATCTTCCCTGTGTTGCTTAAAAGAAGAAAAAAAAAATGTGGGGCTGATCTCATGAGCTGGTTCTACTTTGTAACTCCTCTTAGAAAATCTCACAGTCGGGTGTATTTGTATACACTACCTAGAAGCGGTTTAAGGAGCTCTCTGTTAGAAGAATATTCAAACATCCGGACAAAGCGCACAGGTTTGTCATTGTCCTCTCTTTCCACCTCGTTCTCCAAGCTCCTAGAAAGAAATCCAGTCTAGCTGCCTCCACTTTTCTATGTTCCCATATCGCTCTTCTTATGGCCAATCAAGCTCACATTCCACTTAAGCCAACAGCAACAGCCTGGCAGAGATCCCCAGAGATGAGAGCGGCCATCTGCCCTTGTTTGCCCAAGAACATGTGTTGTTCTGCTGTAATTATTAACAGCACCTCTGTTCACTCTCCGGTGTGTCCTAGTTTGAAGATAAATTATTTGGTTGCTCTATCAATGATCATCTCATTGCCGAATCCAAAAGACTTCTGTTTTCCTGTGACTTGGCCACTCTGCAGCTCTTAGCAGTCTGTCACTCTCACAATAATGAAACTCTTCTCCTTCCGCTTCCACCACACGATCCTCTCCTGCATCCCTATTCCATCAAAGCTTCCCTTGTGAGCGTGTCCTCTTTTCCACGCCCCTTAAATGTTGGCGCCCCCTAAGGTTTCATAAGAGAGCCTTGGTCACTTTCAGTGATCACCTTGGGCATTCATCTGCTCCCATGTTCTTAGTCACAACCTGAGGACCCTGTACCTTGCTTTGTCTCTCCCTCTAGCTAAGATGATTCAGCTAGGCTTCAGTCCCATGTCTTTTTCTCCAGAGAGTCCCATGAGATGGATACTCTTCACCCCTCCCCCCGAGTCTGGTCTCCCCCTCTAGACAGGCCATGGTGAGACAGTACACTTGGTACTGTCTTCCAAGTACCTGTTCTAAGATGAGGATCTTAGCCGTGGCCTCACTATGCGGTCCAGTGGAGCCACACCAGCCCAATGCTGGCCAGATCTCGTAACTATGGGGATAAATGGTTGTCCCTGTAAGCTACTGAGTTTGGGGTGATGTTTTTGCAGCAAAAGCTAACCAGAGTCTCTTGGGAGGCTCAGTCAGTTGAGTGTCCGACCCTTGGTTTCAGCTCAGGTCATGATTTCAGGGTCACTGAGATCGAGTCCCATGCTGAGCTCCCTGCTCAGCAGCAGAGTCTGCTTGAAGGATGCTCTCCCTTTGCCCTTCCCCCTACTCGTACATGCACCTCACTCTCAAATAAATAAGTAAATACTTAAAAACAAAAAAAAAAAGCTAACCAATGGAGACATTGGTTCTGGATTTGTGCTGAGCAGCACCACCCCAGTATTTGCCTCTGTCTTTCCTTGGCATTTCCTCTTTTGGTATGCAGGCTGGTCAGATTAAGTCAAGGAACACCCTAATGACCTCATCTTGACTTGATTACATCTACAAAGACTCTGTTTCTAAAAAGGGTCCTATTTGCAGTTCCTAGGGGTTAGAACTTCAACAGATCCTTTTGAGAGACACAATTTAGCTCATAAGAGCAAGTAACTCATTTATAGGTTGAAGTCACTTTCTCCTCTGGTCCCCTGCTACATTTTCCTCTTGAGTTCTATACTAGAACCATTCTTGTTGACCCCAAAGGGACAGTCATTCTATACCTCAATGCCTTTGCTCGTGCTGGTTTTTTGCTTTGAAAACCTTTTCTTTCTGCCCTCCCCAGTCAACCTCTAAATTTTTTATCCCACCTTTAAGATTTATTCACATTTTGGTATATCGGGCAAACAATTAGGTTTCTCCTATTCTTTTGGAGAATTAGCTCCTAATTCTGTTTTTAATCTTATTCTAGAAGAGATCTCAATGTGCTGAAGTTCTGGAAGGTCCTCATAATCTTCTCTCATTGCTTATACTTGCATTCTCCCCAGGACATACAGCCAGACTAAGGTGAGTTTCACCAGATTTGTTCTGGAGAAAATTTGCCACTTACACACAAGGAGTCTATTTTGATTAATGCTTTTGGTCAGCTGGTCAACTATAATCAGAGTTCTCAGTTCTCTAGTATATATGGGAGGGGGTACTTTTTTTATTAGAATATATATATTTTTGACCTTCTAGGAGAGTAACCTAAAGAAATTAAACTCAGTGTAAATCAACCAAAGCACACTTTTATAAACAGAGATGTCTTCAACCCTAATCTCCCCAGGATCTGCCAATGAATTACGGAGCCATTTCCATTGGAATACTTTTTTTTCTTTTTTTTAATCGAAGCATAATTAATATATAGTGTTTTATTCATCTCAGGCATATACTATGATTCAGCAATTCTTTTCTTTTGAAGATTTTATTTATTTATTTGACAAAGATATCACAAGCAGCAGGAGCAACAGGCAGAGGAAGGAGAAGCAGGCTCCCCACTGAGCAGGGAACCCAAAGCAGGGCTTAATCCCAGGCCTCCAGAATCCTTACCTGAGCTGAAGTCAGACACTTAACTGACTGAGCCAGTTGCCCTGTGATTCAACAATTCTATATATTACTTAGTGTTCACCATGTTAAGTGTACTCTTAATCCCCTTTATCTCTTTTACCCACCTCCTCTCTGGGAACCACCAGTTTATTCTCTGTACTGTTTCTTTGTTTGTCTCCCTTTTTTCTTTTATTTGTTTGCTTATTTTGTTTCTTTAAATTCCACATGTAAGTGAAATCATATTGTATTTGTCTTTCTCTGATTGACTTACCTCACTTAGTATTACACCCTCTAGGTCCATCTATATTCTTATAAATGGCAAGATTTCATTCTTTTTGATGACTGAGTAATATTCCACTGTGTGTGTGTGTGTGTGTGCATGTACAAGTGTACACACTTGTTTGTTTGTTGATTTATTTATATACCACATCTTCTTTATCCACTCATCTATTAATAGACACAGCTGATTCCATATCTTAGATGTTATAAGTTATATTGCAATAAACATAGTGTGCATATAACTTTTCAAATTACTATTTTCATCTTCTTTGGTTAAATCCATTGCAATATTTAAGAAAGATGAAACACTAGTCAAAAGTGTCTGTTTAACCTATGATGTAACTGACAGGATTTCAAAAGTATAGGTCACTTCTGTCAGGTCCCTGTGCAGACCCATTTCTGTCAAAGTGTTTAATGAGTTCCTATTTGTGTCAAAAGTCTGAATCAGATTAACGAAATATTACAGTCGGAAATTTTTCCAAACCATGCTTTCAGTAAGTGTGTAAATAGAGCTGACCTCCTCAAAATGGGAAAAGGCAAAGAGACTTTAATGAGTGACCTCTTTACAAAGATGAGGGCCAAACTTAGAGAAATCGACAACAAAAAAGTTAAGCAGCACACAGTGGTAGCAAGAGCAGAAAGCTCTTGATATATCAGGCAAACAATTAGGTTTGCCTAATCAGCCCTAGACCAAAAGAGACAAATGCAGAAGCAATTCTTTATGCTACGTCTACACAAGAGGCCAGTGGCCCTCACCACTTGCACAGAAATGTGCAACCTCTGCCCCCGTCTCCAGGGCCAGAAATAGAGACCTTGACCTCTCTTTCCTCCATACCTTCTAATCTCCTGCTGGTGTCCCCCTGCTGTTGAACGTCACCAAAGGCCAGAGGGCAATGGAGCCTGGTGATTCAGTCTTCAAAGGTCAGCCTCTGGGGACCGAGATTAGGCTGGAAAAGGTGGAAATAGGTCCGAAGTGCATACGGAGAAATTCAGTACATGTACCTTAATCTGAACGGATTGCTTCTCACTAGATTGCCGGGCGAACTGTGCCGTCCCTGCTCAGGAGAGGAAATGAACTAGGTTAAAGATTTATAGATTATGAGAGCTCAAAAGGTGCTTTGGGGTTATCTAAACCAGTCCTCTCACTTTACAGATTGATGAAACGGAGTTCCTCACAGATTAAGTGACATGCTTAAGATCACCTTCGAGTCAATAGCTGAACGGAGTCTAAGACCTAAGTTCTTGTTTCTCTATCCAGCGCCGGTGTTGCCCTGTCCATGCAGCTCAAGTGCCTTCTGGCCCCTGGGTTTTTAGTAATAGATTTCATCTGGAAGCATGAATAAGCAGGTCCAGCAAAAGGCAGTTTGGGAAATGTTAAGGAGACATTCTCAGAGGACTCATAGGACTAGAGTTACAAATTGTGTTCTAAAAACACACATTTCTCCTAACACTGGCTAAACTAGTTGATCAGAAGAACACCTAGTCTTTTATTTTTCATAACTGAAATGTAAAGCTAATGACTTCAGAAAGAAAAAAAATAATTTTAAAATGTATTCCTACAATTAGTCACTGAAGGAACTAAATACTTGCCTTTTTATTCTGCCCCCCGAATATGTAATATTAGCCCTGTTTTATGTATTAAGAAACATGATAATAGAAGACTAAACCCTTCCAGAAGATTCTAAGTTTCCAGAAGACTGTAGCTTCTACAATTTTCTAGGCCATACATTTTTCCTTGTTTAATTAAAAACCTTCAATTTATGAAGCTTCACAGTGGGTACTAGGGGCACAAATATGGAAGAAAACACATTCTTCATTCTCAAGGATCTTGCAGAGCAGCAATGGAGGCAAATAGACCCACAACTACTGAACTGGCTGGCTGAGACTCTGATACAGATACTTTGATCCTGCAGCACAGGGAAAGGTGTGATTTTTATCACCAGATTACACTGATCTATTTTAAAGCAGTGTTGTTTTTTTTTTTAATCTGAGTATTCAAAGATGTACTCACATGTACAGGCAACCAAGTCTTGCATGCCATTGCAGGGGGTTCATGCACCTCAAGTTCCAAACAAATCCTTGCTCTGAGCACCTAGGAAAGGCAAAAGCTGTGGGTTCTCTGTTGTTTTGTTTTGTTTTCCTCCCCTCCCCCTAATTCAGTGCAAGATAATGGCTAGAGCCATGTAGGGACTAACCACATAATTAATATAAAAATCTTAGAATCATGCTATATAATCTCTTGCGTTCCATTTTCAGATTACACTGATAGGAAAATGACTCAGAGTAGTATCGGTAGGCATCTGACTTTCTGGAACACCCTGTTTTACTTGATCTGTACAGATTCTCAATGGCTGATATTCAAATACAATCCAAAACCAACCTGAAATCTAGATAAGGTGGTAGCTTCCAAGATTATTCTCCTTCATACACACTTCATAAGGGAAATAAAATGCATTCATTTATTCAGCAAATATTGATTTAGGACTTTCTGTGCACAAAGCTTTGTGCTAAGTGGTAGGGGTATAGTAAAGTATAAGACACAACCTCTGTGATAACGGACACAGAAAGGGAACAGACCAGTCCAGAAAGTCCAGAAAGGGAAACAGACCACTAAACCACACTACTAAGTTGAATGAATAGATGTAATGGTAAGATGTACAAGGAGGAGAGATAAATCAACAGGAAATTCACCTCAGTTGGAATTATCACCTATTTTCCCTAAGTGTAAGAAATTTCATGAGTTAAATCTTGAAATACTAAAATGAAGTTGAGCTATTCTCCAGGCATACAGACTTGGACAGAGCTAACAAAGTGGGCTTGATGAAGTCCCAGTAGTTCATTCTTGCTTTTGTTTCCCTTGCGTTCAGAGACATGTCTTGTAAGAAGTTATTACAGCCAAGGTCGAAGAGGTGACTGCCTGTGTTCTCCTCTAGGTTTTGATGGATTTCTGTCCCACATTTAGGTCTTTCACCCATTTTGGGTTTATCTTTGTGTATAGTGTAAGAGAGTGGTCCAGTCTCATTCTTATGCATGTGGCTGTCCAATTTTCCCAGCACCATTTATTGAAGAGCCTATCTTTTTTCCACTGGACATTCGTTCCTGCTTTGTAAAAGATTAGTTGACCATAGGATTGAGGGCCCATTTCTGGGCTCTGTACTCTGTTCCAGTGATCTATGTGTCTGGGTTTTTTTTTTTTTTAACTACTATTTACATCAACATGGATGGAACTGGAGGGCATTATGCTAAGTGAAATAAGTCAATCAGAGAAAGATAATTATTATATGGATTCACTCATATGTGGAATATAAGAAATAGCACAGAGGATCATAAAGGAAGAAAGGGAAAATTGAATGGGAAGAAATCAGAGAGGGAGACAAACCATGAGAGACTCTTGGCTATAGGAAACAAGCTAAGGGCTGCGGAAGGGAGGTGGATGGAGGGATGGGATAATGGGTGATGGACGTTAAGGAGGGCGTGTGATGTGATGAGCACTGAGTGTCATACACAACTCATTGGACACTACATCTGAAACTAATGATGTACTATATGTCGGCTAATTGAATTTAAATAGAAAGAGAGAAGGAAAAAAGGAAAGAAGGAGAGAAATAAATAAATAAATAAATAAATCATGGGCTCTGGGATAGGACTCCTTGAGCCCAGATTCCAGCTTGATCTTGCAGGAAGTACTTAACAAAAAGTAAAATAAAATAATTTTAAAAAGAAATTACTTAAACTTCTATGTCCCAGTTTCCTCGTCTAGAAAGTGAGGATAATACTAAAAGTGCTTGAAATACCATTGATCTCGCATGTGGAATCTAAAACAAACAAACAAATAAACATCAGCAAAACAAGTTACAGGTGCAGAGAAAAGATTGATGATTGCCATAGGCAGACATGGGAGGTGAGCAAAATGAGAGAAGAGGGTCAACATTTCCAGTTATGAAGTAAATCATAGGAATGTAATGTACAGCCTTGTAACTATAGCGAATTATATGGTATTGGATATTTGAAAATTTCTTTTTTTTTTTTTTGATATTTGAAAATTTCTAAGAGAGTAAATCTTAAAAGTTCTCATCACAAGAAAAAAAATTTTTAATTATGTATGGTGGCAGATGTTAATCAGACCTATGATGATTTCACAATGTATTCTAATAACAAATCATTATGTTGTACACCCCAAACCAATATAATATTATATATCAGTTATACCTGAATGAAAAAATAATAGTGAAAGTGTTTGGCATATCCAAATAAAAGGAGAAAACTTGGTCAGTTATCAAATAGTGGTTGGTTCGGTTTGTAAAGACAAAATATCCAGATAGTTGGCTGAAATATTTAGATCCCATCCAAAACTGACATTTTTATACTTGGCCTTAATTCAATTGTACCAACAGGGACAACTTTAAACAATCTCATAGGCTAGGGGCACCTGGGTGGCTCAGTCATTAAGCGTCTGCCTTTGGCTCAGGTTTTGTGATCCCCGGGGACCTGGGATCGAGCCCCTCATCAGGCTCCCTGCTCAGCGGGAAGCCTGCTTCTCCCTCTCCCCCTGCCTCTGCTTGTCCCTGTCTTTCTGTCTCTTTCTGTCAAATAAATAAATAAAATCTTAAATAAATAAATAAATATCTTAGGCTAAAGATTCTCTTCCCCAAAATATCCCTATTTCTGGAGATTTCTGACCCCTTAAGCTAGAGAAAGAACCCCCTTTTTAAAATGGCAGCTCTTTATTACTGACACTAGGATTGTCTTTTGGAACACTTTGCTTGGCTTAGTTGTCTCAGTAACTGTACTATACCCATATTTATTACTTATTCCAAGTGATACAATTCTCTACCTACCACTCAGCAAATTACAAGAAACATACAATCTAGAAATAAAAGGAATGGTAGTAGGGCACATTGGTAAAGATAGAGAAGTACATGAAATATCATCCATATAGAAACTTAACAAAAATTAGGCCACGGAAGAAAGTATTGAATACTTGATCCACAAGGACGCCTCAATTTTCAAAGATATCCAGGCACAACTTCCCAAATATTATTTCTCTTAAACTGAATTCATTCACAAAGCGTTTGATTTTTCAATGGTGTACTCAAATTACATACAGTTGAGGATCTAACATTTGATCATTTCAAGATGGCGGTAAGTTTTTATATCAGTTTGGCAGTCACCAGAGACTTAATCGAGTCACCAGAGAAATCTATGAAGTCATTTCTGAGTACATAAAAAGTACCAGCAAAGTCCATATGACATTCCTGGAAAACTCCCTAATTTACCATATTGAAACACTTCACAGTCTGATAAGATACAGATGATATTGACTCCTGAACAAATATACTAATGATAACTTTGATAAAAGAAGTTTAAAAAAACACTTTTATAACATAGCTTGAATAAATGAATCCAAGCATCATACACACCGAGTATTTTAATATATATTATCCTTTCCTTTTGAGGTCTCGAATGAAAAGTATTAGAACTCATAGATCAGAGAGTAACTCCTTTAGAAGACTTTATACAACATTTATACATATTCTTCTATAAACTTTAGCTCTCACTCAAAAATAGTCACACATCAAATAACATCATTTGGAACATGATTTTTTTTTTATTCACTTGGTATAAGTATTACAGGTGGAATGCACATTTTAAGAAAGTGGCCCGAGACTTTTTCTCTTTTTATGACAGACACATTGACATCTACTTAAAAGTACATAAAAGCAAATGCCTTTTGAAAACACTTATTGTGTGTGTTTCAGGACAGAAAGTGAATAAATCATACTGAAGGGTATCTTATGAAACGTCACTTTGCTGTGTCCCTCCTTTTCCCAGCCTTTCTTTTGTATTGTCAAGTCTTATTAATCGGGTTGATTTTCCCTGTTCAGAGAAGAGGGAGAGGGAAGTTCATAATTAATGGTTGGACCTCATCTAGAATTTGCCTGCAAAAGGTTAGTGCAACTTGAGCTAATTACAAATACAGGCTCAAGGTCCCAACACTTAATCTTGCTGATTTTAGCAACTTTCAGAAATTGTTTTGAATTGGTTTATTCTTTTATCTAAAGAAGCGACTCCTGGGGTGCCTGGGTGGCTCAGAGGGTTAAGCCTCTAACTTCGGCTCAGGTCATGGTCTCAGGGTCCTGGAATCGAGCCCCACATCAGGCTCTCTGCTTGTCAGGGAGCCTGCTTCCCCCTCCCTCTCTACCTGCCTCTCTGCCTACTTGTGATCTCTCTCTGTGTGTCAAATAAATAAATAAAATCTTAAAAAAAAAAAAAAGAAGAAGAAGAAGCAGCTACTCCTTTTCTGAAACAAAGACCTGCATTTATCACTTGCAGCAAGAAGAGCTGTACGTACAAGTTACAGTCCCACCGAACAAAGCAAATTGGTGATCTTCTCTAAAGCTTTGGGCAGCATAGAGTGGAGGGTTTGGGAGACTTTCAGAAATTGAAATGCTTAGGATTGGTTCATCTTTGGCCATGAAGTCTTTGATGATGGACAAAGGCTGTTCCAATTAGCTGACTTGCAAAGTAAGAGTACTGACGTGAAGCTGTCACTGACTGACTAGAAAGAGTTTAACATCAAGTTCAGAGGTCACTAATTCATAGCTTTTGTACTATGACTGAAGAACACACTGTCTTTTCCTTTCTCGAATGTGGAGGATAGGAGCTCTTTATTCTTACTACATAGGTTTCAGTTCAAATGTTACATGGTATTTCCATAATGGCCCTTTGTAATACCAAGATATTTTTAAAGCATGTTTTATATGGAAATATTCAAACAACAAAACTGTAAAGAGAAAAATAGAGCAAATGGTATGATGAATTCCTGTGTATCTATCACCTAGTTTCAACAGGTACCTACTTGGTTCATTTGAATTCCTTCCCCAACTTTTTGTCTGAGTATTCTAAATTAAATCCCCAATACAACGTCATTCCCATAAATATTTCTGTAAATACCTCTAACACATAAGGACCTTAAAAATATAATTAGAACACCATTGTCATTATCCACAAAATTGACAATAATTCCTTCATAATCAATTGATGTTCAAATTTTCTGGTTGCCTAGAAATGTCTTTTTTCAATTGGTTGGTATAAATCAGAATCCAAATAAGAATATGCATTACATTTGACTGTTATGTCTCTTAAGTCTTTTAAAACCTGTAGAAGTCCCTCCTCCTCTTATTTATTTGTTGAAGAAACTGGATTCAAATTGTCCAAAAGGAAGTTTCCTCATTCTCACTGTATTGTTTATCATGTTCTTCTACCTCTCATAATTTTGCTAACTCATGGTTATATTTAAATGCTTGGCTGTAACTGGGGTCAGTGCTTTAGACAAGAATAGTCCAGCAGTGATTCTAGGTACTTTTATCCTTTTCTCTTTTAATTGAAGTATAATTAGCATGCAATATTATATTAATTTCAGGTGCACAATATTTATTTTTCCATATGTATTGAGATATAATTGACAAATAAAAATTACATACAAAATTTTTTGTATTTAAGGTGTACAACATGTGTTTTGATAGACATACACATTGTTAAAAGGGCACAATGATGGCTACAATCAAGTTAGTTAACATATCACTTTACAGAGGGACTGAAGTCTCCTACTGTGACTGTATTTCTGTTTCTCCTATCAGATCTGTTTGCTTTATATCTGTATCCAGTATCTATCTATATTTTAAGAGCTCCAATGGTGAGTGCATATATATTCATATTATTACATCCTCTTGATGAATTTACCCCTTTACTATTATACATGGCTTTCTTTGTCTCTTGCTACAGTTTTTGACTTAGAGTTTATCTTGTCTGATAAAAGGATAGGCACTCCTGCTCTCTCTTGGTTACATTTGCACAGGATATATTTTTCCAGGCTTTTGTTTTCAGCCTATCTATGTCCATAACACTAAAGTGAATCTTTTGTAGACAATATATAGCTGGATTTTTTTAAAAAAGATTTTATTTATTTATTTATTTATTTGACAGATTAGAAGAAGGCAGAGAGGCAGGCAGAGAGAGAGAGTGGAGGAAGCAGGCTCCCTGTTGAGCAGAGAGACCGATGCGGGGCTTGATCCCAGGACCCTGGGATCATTACCTGAGATGAAGGCAGAGGCTTTAACCCACTGAGCCACCCAGCCCCTGGATTTTTTTTTTTTTTTAATCCAATAAGCTACTCTCTGTTTTTTGTTTGGGGAACTTAATCCACTTACATTTAAAGCAATTATTGTTATGTGAAAACTTATTATTGCCATTTTTTTCAACTATTTTCTGACTGTTTCATTGTCCTTTTATTCCTTTCTTCTTCTCTTGATGTCTTCCTCTGTGATGTGAAGACTTTTTGGAGTGGTATGTTTTGCTTCCTTTCTCTTTATAGTTTATGTATCATCTTTTAAAAATTTTAAGGTTTATTTAGTTTTTTTTAACTTATGTTGGCCATGAAACTCACATGACATATGTGATCATTATAACATTTCATTCGAAGCTGGTAACAACTTCACACACAAAAATGACACTTTCATTTCAACTCCCTCCATACTTAATGTTGTTGATGTAGCATTTTACCTCTTTTCATTTTATGTATCCATTAACAAGTTATTTTAGTTATAGTTACTTTTAATTCTTTTGTCTTTTAACTTTTATACCAGAGTTGAAAGCAATAGATTATTCTGTATTTGACTATATACTTACCTTCTCCAATGAGTTGTACACTTTCATATGTTTTCAAGCTGCTAATTACACCCTTCCATTTCTTGCCTTGTTCCTGACTTAGTGGAAAGCCTCTAGTGTGTCCCCAGTGATCAAGATGCAGGTTTTGGGTGGTGGTATGTATCATGTCATCTTATGAAAGTGTTCTCAATTCCCGTGTTTTAACATGGATTGTTGGTAAAATTTGTCAACTGTGTTTTTTTACTATTATGGGAGATGGCCACATGATTTTTATTCTTAGCTCTGTTCATGTAATAAATTGTATTTACTCACACCAAGAAATTTGAGTCCTCTAGGAACAGCCACTTCTGAATATAAATCTTCTTGTCTTCAACTGGCAGAAAGAGAAACTAAGAGAGAGGAGAAATTTTTGAGCTGTTCAGTATCAGTAATCATGTTGAATCTTTCTTAAGTTTTTGGCTTATTTCCTAGATATGTAAGCAAAAAGAGAATTGCCTGGTTAAGTGTAACTCTATTTTAATGACTCCTTATAAAACACCATATCCCCCACCACTGCCCCCACCCTCTATTTGGCACATACACAATCGCACTCAACTTTTGAAAAGCAATGGCTTAAAACCCCTGTGTCTTAGGAGACCTGTAACAAGTTAAAATGTTCCTCAGCCAGTATTGCAGTGCCTGAGTTAAGCTCCATTTCTCAGCGAATAGCACAGACCCAGAATACACGAGCATATACAAATTAAATGCAGACATGTTTCAGCTTGGGAATGCAATCCAATTCCAGAAGTGAGAGATCAGCTTTATTAACCAAGCCACCCACCATCCCAGGAAGATGGAGGGAATTAAAACCAGACTTTCCTAGTGTTATGAATTTGATTTCTGTCAGCAATGGCAGTTACCCTCTGAAAATATCAAACTCTTCCTTTTATTTTCTCAGTCCCTAATGTCATAGTCACGAAGAACTAAGTCCAACAAGGTGTTCCAAGTTCCCTTTGAGGTGAGAAAATGAAATAAAAGGCTGAATATTCTAATGTCTGAGATTCCATTTCTTCATTGTGAGAGGGAAAAGCCTTTCAGAATTCGAGGAGGAGGAAGCGGTGTCACCCTGCAAAGATTTCATCCCCAATCTCTTAGCTTCTCAGAAAATGAATTTAGGGCAGGTCTCAATTGACAGTCAGCCTCTGTCTTTAATCCTCATCAAGACAGGAGAGGAGTTAAATGGCCAGACACGTGCTAGATAACTCTTATTTATATCATTAAATTAACTAAGATGACTTCTGTGAAATGGGCAACCAGCTTTGCACATACTCTCCCTTTACAAACATACACACTCACATCCCCCTCTGAGTCATATCAGGTCATGACATCTGAGTCATGACATCAGGAAGTGATGTCAACCTGAGCCAACCCTGAAGTTCTTCTTGTGTCCTCTGTCAGAATGAAACTCCTCCTTTGATTGAGTCTCTGCATCTGATGGTTGGAAGGGTACCAAAATGTATTTTGGTTTCATCACTCTCATACCCCAAAGTACAATCTTTTGAAGTAAGACTGGGAAAAAAAGAAGATAAAAGTATTCAAATGTCATAAGTGACTGTTTCTCTAACAAGCTTCACAAGAACAGGGACTTTCTCCTCCATCAGCATCCCCCTCTCTACCTCCCGTACCCACAGCATCTCCATCAGCGCCACCCCTTACCACCTGCGTCTGCCCTTGTGTCTCTTCTTGCACCTGCCACCAGAGGCAGACATGGTGACTGGGGCTCTAAGGTCTGAAAGGAATAAAGACCCCGGGGTCTATGTTGTCCGAGGTGGGCAAAACAACCACTGCTGGGTGCTCCAAAATGATAATACTGTCATTTCAAGAGACACAAAAGTATTTTCAGGATAAACTTAAAAAAAAAAAGAAAGAAAAAAAGAAAAATCCTAGGGTCCTTGCCTAGGTGGCTGGGGAAACTGTCAGATTCTTGCCCCTATACAACAGCTTTGCTTTTTTTACTGTCTATTTGTATTATGCTTAACCCGTAACTTTCACGTTGTTATCTGGGTCCACTTCCCCTTATCATGTCTTCTTTGGTGGAGATGGAGCCCAGCTGGTGACCCACATTCTTCACAGAGATCTCTCTGTTAAAAAGATCCTTTTCTCTGAATACAAACAGACCGTCTTCGAGATTTCTAGCCTACAAACACACTCTAAAGACAGCAATGAATGTGGCTTCTCCACGTTATTTTAGGAACGTGTTGTTCCTCTGACTTTGGACGTGGGGATCTCTCTCTCTCTCAAAATCTGCACTGGGATGGGGGCTGCAGGGGCTGGGGGGAAACAGCAAGTAAAACAAGATGTCCTCAACCACCCTTAGTAAGTGATCACACTGGCCTGCTGCACGGCAGAGCCCTGTATGGTACAACGGTGATTTTACAAAGATGGGTCCACTCGAGCATGTCACCAGGAGGCAGTGTAGATAATTTAACACTTCACAAGCATGGACATGCCTCCTGATCTATTGAAATGCTTTCCCCCGTAACTGTTCTCGTCTTCTTACCTCCACACCTTCTTACCTTCCCTGCTCTGCCACTGCCCACTCCAACCTTTTCCTTTTTTGTCAGTAAGTCCTTGGTCCCAGAGTGGGTCCATTCACCAGGGAAATAGATTACAGGTTAGGTACCCAACTTCAGCACACCCTCCAAGAAATCCCCCTGGAATGGTCTTACCTCCAAGAACGTTTCCATGTCTAGTATTAACATAATCCCTGATTTGAAACTTCACAAATGAAAAGCCCATTTTAAACACAAAACAGATGGTCATTTGCTCAAAATCTGATCAGCCAGAATTTCTGGTTCACTCGTGGCTCATTAACTTCATCCTCCAAAGGATTATCCAGGGCACTGATGAAAACAAGGGGCCTTCTCTGCCTATGTTCCCCCCTATGCATGACCTTTGTACCACTGGATCCCATTGTCCTTGTTCTCAATGACAGACTGAGGGTCCAGCATGGGAAAGTATGGGTCCTAGAGCCCCTTGAGAGGGAGACCAGTGGCCATAGGGAAAGATTTGAGAAAACCCAGAAGGAAAGAGGCTGAATGGGTTTGCAGAATATCAAGAGGATTTGATTGTTGTGGAGCTGGGTTTCTGGGGGTGCCCTTTTAAGGCTTAGATCTGCAGGGACTGGAATGGGAAGAAGGCATCCTATCTATACATTTCTCCTCTGCCAGTAGCCCAGCGTGAATTACTTAATTGCCCTATGCCTCAGTTTTCTCATCTCTGGGGCTGATCAGAGAACTTCCTAATGCTACAAAGATTGATGTTATGAGAGGTAATGCATACGAAGCTCTTCAGACAGTGCCTGGCACAGAATGAATGCGAAGGAAATAAATATCTCAAATTTGGACTACAGAGGAAGAGGTAGCTCTCTACGCAGAGGGGAGTTGTCTGGATACATTTTCAGTTTTTCAGCATGTCATTTCTCAAATCTTTGTATTTCTCAGAAAAGTGGAATAGAATGGATACCAAATCATTAAAGAGGGGGCACTTGGATGGCTCAGTCGGTTAAGCATCCGATTCTAGGTTTCGACCCACATCATGATCCCAGGGTCGTGAGATCGAGCCCTGCGTTGGGTTCTGTTCTCAGCTCAGAGTCTGCTTAAGACTCTTTCTCCCTCTCCCTTTGCCCCTCCCCCCATCTAAAGTAAATAAATAAATAAAAGTAAATAAATCATTAGAAGAGGAGAGGAAGAAGGAAAAGCCGAATAAAGGAAATGGAGGGAAAGTTGTAAAGATCACCTTAGCGCTTTCTCACAGTACATAACGTAGCACTGAGATGTGATCAAGGTAGAGGAAATCAGGAATATAGCCTGGAAGGGGCTTGCCCTTAGAGTTGGTTTAATTTTGTATTTTGTTCACTGCTGTACCCTCAAGCACCATAAGCAGCGCCTAACACAGTGCACGAGAAACATATGTTGAATGATTAGACTTTTGACTTTACTTTCCCTCCTCACCTCCTTCTCTTGTGACTGATCTCTATTTCAAAAATGAGTGAAGAGCTACACAGTGAGCAAGGCTGGGGGCAGAGGCTGGAGCCACCGTATCTCCTTTCCTAGCCCTAACCTCTAGCCCTCAGGCAAGACCATCAGAATCTCCCTCCTGGATTCTGCAACAGCCTCCTCGCTGCCCTCTGTGTGCCCCTCTTGTTCCTTCCAGGACATTCTCTTTCGGCGGCCAAATAATCTGTTAAAAATCCATATTTTAGTGGTATTGCATTACCACTGAAAACTGTTAGTGGTTCCCTATTGTCATTAACATAAAATCCCAAATCTTTAAAATATTGGGTAAGGTCTTTGGTGATCTTGGTTTCCTTTCTCCCGCCAACCAGCTTCCTCTCCGCTCCCGTCATGTGCCAAGCCTCATCTGACTCTAGGCCTTTCCCGCTGCTGTTCCTTCTGCCCCGAACACTTTTCTCTCTCTCTCTCTCTCTGCCCTAGCTAATTCCTATGGACTTCAGTGCCTCTTATACAGAGAAGCTTACTGTGACTTTCCAGAAAACTTCCCAGAAAACTTTCCAGGAAGTTCAGGCTGGGATAATGCAATGTCACTCAATTAACTAATTAACTCAATCACGTGGTAGATATAAAGGATAACAGGAGGCTACCTAGTCATTCCCACAGATTGTCTGATTTCCCTCCTGACAGACAGGGTCTGACAACACCACCGGGTTCACCACAGGGAGCAGCCACTGACCATTCAGCAAACAGAACAGTCATCCATTCACTCACTGTCCATTCATACCGGCCCCGAACTTCACATCTGCAGGTGCTTGAAAGGCATGCGGACATTTTGGCTTGATAACTACTTTTTTTTCTACATAAAATATCTATCCATGAAAGGGAACCAATATCAAGATTCCCTGTGCTTCAAAGCCAGTTTGCAAGTGGAGCGGGCTGGTTAAAACTTTGGGGTTACCTCTACCAACTGTGAAGTTTAAGTCTCCAAAATTTCAGTAAAGCAAGCTTAAATGCTGACCATCGCGGCTGCCAGGAGCTGGCTGGGACATGATTGCATGTGTGAACACGGGGACACATTTGGGAAGATGGCCTGCTCAGGCCCCTTAAGGTGCTGTGAGATTCCTCTCATGCTCTGCCCCAGGCCACGGGGGAACACAGCTGGGCTGCGTTTCCGGGCAGGGCTGGAGGGAACCAGATTCATTCCCGCATTGAACCCCACGATCCACCCCATGGCAGGCCGTGCTGGTTTATAATCTGGGTGATGCCAACAAATGCTCAAATCAGACTTGGCTTCTGTGGCTTTGCTTTCTGGGCTCACCTGGCCGGAGAGGCTACGCTCTGCAGAAGGAGGAGCACGGCCGGCTCTGCCCCCCCGAACCTCTGCCTCCGTTTCCATCTGCGACAAGGCAGGCATGGCGAAGATTACGCAATCCCCATGGCAGCTCCTCAATTTGAGCCAAATAGGCGCGCTGAGGATGGGGACCCCGAGAGCCGGTGCGTGGAGTCGCTGAAAAGATGGCAAGGGACCAGAGCAGGGGCAGCACCCCGCGAGGCACAGCAGCAAAGCGGCGGGGTTCACCTCTCGCGCAGTCACGCACGTGTCTTCACGGCGCACCGCGCCCCACCGGTGTCCGCCCGCCCCCTATCCCCACACCCCTACCCCCCACACTCCACCCCCCTCCCCCTGCTCCTGCCCTGAGCCCATCCGCCCCTGCCCTGGAGTTTGTGACTGTCCACGCCTGGCTCCCACTGGAATACTTCCCACCATTTCCAGGAGCTTGACCGAAAACATTATTCCTGGGGAATAGAGACATATTTATGTATAGGGAATGCCTCCCTACGCCAAATTAGAATACCAAGAAATTTCAAATGAACAGGTGTGGTTTTTTTTCCCCCTCTCTGAGTTCTACTTGGATAAAACCAAAAGAGAAAAGCCTTTACAGATGGCTGTGAAGGGTGGGTTCTGAAAACAACATTTCCCTGTTTCTTGTGCTTCCTTTATCCACATCGTCACATTCCCTAAGGGCGTCCTGGAGGACGGCTGGCAGGCAAGGGCCTTCTGAATCATACCTAAGGAAAACGTCGTTCTCAGGGCAAGCTACAAAGTATTTCATTTCCCGGAAAGTCTTTGAAATTGGAAAATGCTGGTATGGATAGGAATTCTCAATTAATAAAATATTTGAATATTTGAATAACCAGAACATTCCATTACTGGACCATTTTGGAGAAGCAGGCATTCACCCATCTGTAGAGAGCACACGATGCACAGAACAAAAACCTGGGTTTTTGTTCTATTCTATTCTGCTATAACAACTATTGACTTGTTTTAGGGAGATGAGTAATATCTCCAAGTATGATGTATAGCAAATCAATTTGTAACTTTAACCTTCCACTACCTTTCTGTTCTTGTAGAGGTAGAGGAGCTTAGTTTTTGCATTTCCTCAATAAAATTGCCCTTGATGTTCTGGAATGAGGTTTCTACAAATCTAATATATTGCTCCTGAAATAGTCTATTAAAAATGATGACTTGTTCTAATCCACTGCACTTTCTGGCCGGGAATGTGATTATAATCAGTAGAGCAAAGGTCAATAAGAATGAATGGCATCTGTTCCCAAGGCATCTATGAGAAAGTTTACAAAACCAGATAAGAATTTAATATAGGAATTTTTTTGTCCCCCTAATCAAATTTAGATGCCCCAATGCTGCCTGGAATTTGGGCTGTAGATTGTAATCTGCAGGTGGCTATAAATGAGGCATGTGTCTTGGAAGTTCCCCAAACAGGAGGGAAAAAAGATTATGTTTTTGGATGGTTCACAGGTTCTTGTCTGAGACCTGCTTCTTGACAAAATTTATTGTTATTTTTCCTCATGATCTATGGATCAAAATTTTGGCAGGGTTCAAATTGGGCATTTCTTCTGTTCTATGTGGCACAGACAGGGAACGTGAGGTGAGTCTCCATGGGGGCTGGGCTGGGCGGGAGGGTCCAAGATGGCTTCCCATACTTCACATAGATTCCTGACCCTTGGGCAGGAGAGCCAGAAAGCCGGGGCTTAGCCAGACCACTCTCCTTCTCCACGTGGTATCCAAGCCTCTCTATACAGTCTCTTCTCCAGAACCTGGACTTCTGATGTGGCAGCTCAGGGCTTTAAGAAAGAGTAGAAGCACCAGGCCTCCAAGATCTGGGCCTGAAAATGGGCACAATGTCACCTCCATGTACTCTATCCATCAACGTGGTCACAGAGCCTGCCCGGGTTTACAGAGAGGACACTGAGACTCCACTGCTTTCTAGAAATGTCCAGGAATGTTCGGCCATCTTCAGCCTCCTCAAGGGAATTGAAGGGAAAACACCCATAATTAGAGTTTGAGGATCTCTTCAGGCAAGCAATGGATGGTACCCAAAGAGCCTCATAGCAGTAAAGTCCCCACATAAATAATTTTTTTATTCTGCCTCTGCTTACAACGTGATTACTTAGAATAGCTCTTTCATCTGTCCAGAGATGTGGCCCAGAGACTGAGCCCCAAAATGTAACCTGTGACTAAGGGCTTCATATCTGATACCCTCCTATTCTTTTCCACTTGAAAAAATAAAAAGACCTTGCGTAGATCATTCTCTTCTCCTTGAATATTGTTTCTTAATTATGTTTAAAATGCTCCAGAAAATTCACTGGAAAAAAAATTCAATTTCTATATGCACTGTCCAAGCTGAAACAGTCTTAGTTCCCCTTCTGGGCCAATTGCCTCTAAGCTGGGGCCGGTTTTCCATTCTGGGTACAAAGGAAAAGGAACAGACCCGTAATTTGTAGCTCTCCCACCCGTGGTTGGAAGGCTCCCCAATATATTACTGTTGTGGTAGCCAAGGCATAAAATGGTGAATTACGGGTCAAGTTTCAACTAAACTTTACCACTTCCTGACTCCCCCTCTTCCCCTTTGACATTCTTCCAATGTTTGTGACTAGAGTGTGGGAGGGGGTGTTGCATGCATGTCTTGGAGAAATTCCTTTTTTAAATTGCACTATAGGTCCAGGCCCAGAAAGAAAATTCTCAGATAAAGAAATCAAAGCCGATGAGAAGTCACGTTTCGACTCTGCGTCATCAACTTCACTGGGCCTGAAGTCAGAGGTCTTCTGGTTCAGATGCGTGTCTCCAGAACGTTGTCCTCTAAGCACATGCTGGACCTCAGCGCCCCAGCAGAGCCATGAATTAATAATATTGTAAAAGGATTCTTCCCCTATGGTAACTTGCTAATGGCTTTAAGTGTTTCTAGATCATTAAATTCTTGACCAAAAAAAAAAAAAAAAAAAAAAAATTGGGGTGGGGGAATTAGAGGAGAAAGAAGGAACAACGAAGGTTAACTTTCAGCCAAAAATGTTAAGAAACACTGTCATTTGAACATCAGTCATCTCTCAGACGAGAATGTAAAGTCAAAGGAAAATGTGTTGGTTGATTTACAAAGACCCGATGAACACACGACATTTCGGGGACACATCTATTGCAAAAGCAAGTCACCCGCTGATGTGCATGTCCGTCCACTATGTTTGGGTTTCCACAGAGGAGCAGTGAGATTTGGAGGTGTTTCCTGGGTCACCGGCAAATCATTATGTGGTCTGAACATCTCTCCCAGAGACGTGAACTCTGCAGTGACTGCTGCCATCATTGTCACGCATCTTGGTGGCACAGAGGCCATATTTCAGCTCCGGGGCCTGTGACTGGTATGAGGGGTCATGGTGACAAGGTCAGAGGTGACATGAGCATTGGGCTGTATCAATCCCTGCTCAGCAACCAGTGTATAAGGACCCCCAGGAGCCAGTCAGACTCACACAACTCTCCTCACCAGAGCAGCGAAACTTCTAGGTCACCCCACTCACACCCCACCCCTGCTCTGTGGGCAGGTCAGGTCGAAGAGAACAAGGGGGAACGCAGGCTTTGCTTTCTTTAGCTTGTATTCAACTAGGTTAAGACCAACCTAGATCATGCAGAAAGCTTTAAAGAGTTGTCTTTCCGTCCGCTTTCCCATTGTCCTAATAGTTTTTCCTTTTCATGTTTGCATAGTACCATGGCTTACTGTGGGGACCCCAAGTGCCTTCTCTAGGAGGGCTCTCAAAAGCTCTTGCTCGCCAGGCTTTGTTTGAGGTGTGTCGTACTAAAAAAAAGAAAAATCCCTCTGATCCCTTTCTGCATTGTGGACAGCCCTCCTGTGTCACTTTTTTCCCCATGGCTTAAATGTGCCCCACTTATCTGGTTGCTTCCTTCGCCTCTGCTGTGGTCCCTTTGTTGTGTCAGCCTCCTCTGCCACGTTTTTAGTGTTGGAATTTTGCCAAAGTTCCAGGTTACGGGGACTTCTCCCTCCAGACAATCTCTCCCAGGCATCTACCAAACAGAAAATACACAAATGACTCACAAACCCATTGAATCCTTGTCCTCTTCTCTGAACTCCAGACCCACATAGCTAGCTGCCTACTTGACAAACTCGCTTGAGTTGTCTTGCAAGTACTTTCAACTCAATATGTGTAAAATCAGACTTCCATTTCTTCCCTAAACCTCGCGCTCTTTCAGTATTTCTACCTCTGTAGATGAGCCCAGTATGTAGGCCAGAAACTTCAGTGGTATTTTGAAACCCCCTCTCTCTGTCTCCCAGATCCAGACCACCTCTTAGCAGGTCAACTTTTCCTCCTGAATATCTCTCTAATTTTGCCGCTCGCTGTCTCTCTCTGCCCTGGTCATTTACCACACAGGCCCCTTTATTCTCTTATCCATGTGCAACCAGAATGACTTTTTTTGGACTATTTTTTGGAAATAGTTTCCAAAAAAACTATTAGGACAATGGGAAAGCGGACGGAAAGACAACTCTTTAAAGCTTTCTGCATGATCTAGGTTGGTCTGATCATTCATGAAACTGCCTTGATTTAACTCTTCTTCCACTTCTTGTTGGTCTTAAAGAAAACCCCAAACCTTTCACCTGCTTTGAAGACTCTGCACAATCTGGCCCAACAACCCAGCAACAACCCAACAACCCATGGTACGTCCTCATTCCCTGTCCAACCTCACTGCAGTTCCAGCTTCTGGAACATTCCATGTCTGTTCTCCTTTGTAGGAGGGCCTTTATATAGTGCTATGCTCTTATGCTTGGACAGTCCTCTCTCCCCACCTGCTTGGACTGGTTAATTCCTGTTCCTGCACATCTCAACACATTGATTCCTTCTTCAGGGAAGACTTCCTCACCTTCCTGGCTGGGTTAAGTTTTCCACTACTAGGTGAGTTTACAGTTTCTATCCCAAACCAGGATCCTTTTAAAAAATGAAATTAGATACTGTGATTCATTATGCTGAGATAGGGGTACAAATTGAGACTATTCCTGGCAAACCAAATCGTAGGTTCCTCCACCACCAAGGACTCCCACTACTCTCTACCTCTCCTTTTAGGGACTGTAACTGTGTATGTTTGTGTGATTCTCTGGTTGAAGCCTTCTCCACCAGAATAGCTCTAAGCTCCAGGAAGTCGGATACCTTTATTTGTTTTGTTTTGGGAAATCCATCCTAATTCCACATTTGACATAGTATCTGGGATACAGCAGAGGCTCCAAAATGATCTCATCAATGAATGAATGTTCTTTGTACTCTTCACAGAGTCATGGGGCTATCTTTCCATTTTGCTATTTCTCTCTCTCTCTAACATGGATGCTCAGTCAGTGGCACAATCAGAGACAGGGGCGTTCACCCATGTTTCTGGGAAGTCCGTCCTATACTACTTCATCCTGCTGAGGTGTTAAATAGGTCCAAGACGCCTCGTCTCTGTGACCAACCTTCTATGACCAGCACACTGACCAGCAGAAAAATGAACAAAAAAAAAAAAAAAGGGAAAGTGAACCTGAACTTTACAAAGACCTGTTCTCACGTGGAAAGATCCTCTTCGGAAAGTACTTTTATGCCGACACGGCGTTCACCCCACGGCTACCTTACCCACACACACTCCGAGCTGAGGGAGAGGTAGGAAGAAAGGTCATAGGGGACCCAGGCTCCTCAGGCCAGGCCCATCCGCTACTCTGAGGTGAGTCTGCACTTATTAGTAAGGATAGTTTAACATCTGAATAGTGATGTAAGCACTTCAGCTGTATTAACTCATTCAATTCTCACAATGGCTTTACAATGTGATATAGTACCAATAATTATCCCCATTTTACCGATGAGGGAATTAGGCTTAAAGCTGTTAAGTGGCGAGCCTGGGTGACTCAGTTGGTTAAGTGTCTGCCTTGGGCTCAGGTCATGATCCCAGAATCCTGGGAGGATGTTGAGCTCCCTGCTCAGCGGGGAGCCCGCTTCTCCTTCTACCCCTCCCCATTGATCATGATCTCTCTCTCTCTCTCTCTCTGTCACACACACACACACACACACACACACACACACATACACACAGTCTGGCTCTCAAATAAATAAATAAAATCTTTCAAAAAATAAATAAAGTTGTTAAGGGCATTGTCCAAGTTGGCAGCTGTGCGGGGTGGATGGTATCGAGTCTCTGAGGGGGTCCCTACAGTCCTTGCCTCCTGGTGTCCGTGTGCTTGTGTAGCACCAACACACTGTGTCAGGTTGGGTTTATGTGGCCAATGGAGCATTGCAGAAGTGCTGTGGAGAGGCCCATATGGCAAGGAACTGAGGTGTCTTATCAACAGCCAGCCCTGGGAGGGAGAAATTTTGGAAGCATGTCCTCTGGTCCCAGTCAAACCTTCTCAGGGCTAAAACTCTAGCTGACATCTTGACCATGGCCTCATGATAGACCTTAGAAATGAATGATGTGTACGGCACCTTACATCATTTAGATTTGGGGAAACTGGTTACTCAGCAATAGATAATTAATAAAATGTCTATGAGAGTCAAAAGAGAGCCAAATGAGGGCCGAGTCCGTGTTCAAAGCTGCTGGGCTAAATGACCTCTCCTATGCTAAACCTTTCCTTCCATTTTATTTAGTTTCTAATTCTCAGGCCCTTTTGATATGATCTCTCCATCATGAAGAAGAAAATGGCACATAGTGGAGGTGAGAGACTGGGGGAGAAGGTGACAATTCCTTGATCGAGGCGCCATTCTTGGTGCCTGAGATTGTCACCCTTCCTTAGGAGCTGGCAATCTAATTGGAGGGACAAAATCTTCATCAACGTAAAGGGTAACCAAGACTCAGTTTGGTCAGCACTGAAGGCATGGCTCAGGATCTTAGCTCAGGAGACAGAGAGAGCTTTCTGAGGGCAGAGGCCGTGTAGGCTTGGGGAAGAGCAGGCCTTCGGTTGGCCGTAACAGATGAATGAGATTTAACAGGTTCCAGCAGGAGAGAGGATAGAGACAGCTATGGGGGAATGGTAGTAATCCACTGGGGAATAAGTGAAACTCAGAGCAGGAAAATGCCAGCACTGTGATGTCCTTATGCTGGGACCAGACTTTCTGGATCATGAGGTTCCTGGAGCAGGCGGAGGGGAAGCAAGACTGCACCTCACGGTGGCCAAGACCTCCCGGTCTGCAGCCAACAGCCAGGTTCTGCCCTCCACCAGCTCCTGCACTTCCTGGTCACGTGACCCTGGGAGACTCCCTTAGCTTTTCTGGCTCCCAATTTCCTCATCCACATACTGTCTTCCTCACAGGGCAATAATGAGGAATTTCTAATTATTAGCAAATACTTACTGAGCACCAACTCTCTGCCTTGCACTGTTCTAGGCCTATAGGATATATCTACCAAAACACAGACCAATGTCCTGTGGCACTCACAAGTATTAGCATGACGTAACCCACCAAAAACACTGAGAGCAGCTCCCAGAACAAAATAAATCCTCAAAACATTCCATAAATCTTAGCTCTTCTTCTTTTTTTTCCAATTTATTTATTTTCAGAAAAACATTATTCATTATTTTTTCACCATACCCAGTGCTCCATGCAAGCCGTGCCCTCTATAATACCCACCACCTGGTACCCCAACCTCCCACCCCCCTGCCACTTCAAACCCCTCAGATTGTTTTTCAGAGTCCATAGTCTCTCATGGTTCACCTCCCCTTCCAATTTACCCAAATTCCCTTCTCCTCTCTAACGCCCCTTGTCCTCCATGCTATTTGTTATGCTCCACAAATAAGTAAAACCATAATCTTAGCTCTTCTTAAGACTAAAAGGAGATGGGGCCTGAATGGTGGAGAGCATTCCTAACACATTTTCTAAATGAGTAGAATTGTCAGTTTGTCACCCAGGTCACCAATGTAGGGAATCAACCAACCCATCGCTTCTTTAGCCAAGACACTTCCCTGCTTCCCAACGAAGCAGAACAAGTGAAACCTCATGAGTGAACCCCTCAGAGGGGAGGTGGAAACAGAAATGTCAGCCCCGACCCAGGAGAGCCCAACAGATGTTTTGCCATCTGAAGGAGAAAGACCATCATTTTAGCAAATTACTGTTCTGTTTTTATGTCAAGAAAGACCTTGTGCTCGCACTTCATTCTGAGAATGAGTTGCAGATATCAAGCTGAACCAGATTTCCCAAGTCCCGTTATCTTTTCACTCAATAGCTTTGCCCCAAGTAGAGCTGTCGGCTTTCACGTGAGTGTTTGCCAAGTGCTTAACCTCTTGTCTCTAAGAAATCGCATTCGAGATGATTCAGCACCTCCATCCTACCCCAGAGAGAAAAACCCTGCCCGGGAGAGACTGAGCGAGCAGGTGTGGAGAAGCAGATCACATACAAAGTGCAGCCTGTGTGTGTGGGTACAGGGACACCCCTGCTGTCGCTGCGGCTGGACGTCATCTGACGTCATGTCTGCTGAGCACGATTGTTCATTTAGGAAACTTGAACCCTGGTACATTCCGTGAATTAATTTATCTTTCTCTCTCTCTTCCTTCCTTGCCACGCTCCTTCCTTCCTTCCTTCCTTTTTTTCTTTCTTCTTTCTTAATAAAAGCAATCCACTCTCCCCAGATTCTCTCAACTGTAAGGACAGACTAAGAATACAGCCAGAAGCCAAAAAGATTTGGCCAAGAGCATTATCGCAAAAAGAAATAATTCTCACCTGAGTGCATTCACTCGTGCGTGTACGCAGTGGGGGGGCCCATGCGAACATTTCTCTTGGATGAAGAAATTGACCTCTGAAATGGAATCTGTGAAGCCCCGATAAGAGACTGCATTTTTCCAGATGACACCTGATGTTACATCAATGGTAGTGGTAGGAGAAAGCGGAGGAGGAGAAAGAGAAGGGAGGACGCCCGCTGGGATGTCCGTGAGGGAGCAGCTCGCCTTTCATAGCTTTTGCCGTCCCCAAGTGTCTTTGGGGGTTTTGTTTTGTCTTGTTTTCTTCTAAGTAGGCTCCACGCCCAGTGGTTCTTGAACTCTCCACCCTGAGATCAAGACCGGAGTCGAGATCAAGAGTCAGATGCTCGGGGCGCCTGGGTGGCTCAGTGGGTTAAGCCTCTGCCTTTGGCTCAAATCATGATCTCAGGGTCCTGGGATCGAGCCCCGCATCGGGCTCTCTGCTCAGCAGGGAGCCTGCTTCCCCCCCCCATCTCTCTCTCTGCCTGCCTCTCTGCCTGCTTGTGCTCTCTCTGTCAAATTTAAAAAAAAAAAAAAATCTTAAAAAAAAATGCTCAGATGCTCAACTGACTGAGCCACCCAGATGCCCCTCCTTAAGTGCTCTGAATGGACAGCTACTGAGTAGGACGTGATTTTGGAAGCAGGACTCTGCTGAGGCCACATCAGCTTCTCCAAAAGATGATGCTAGACTGATCTTGTTACCCGCTGATGTGCCTTCCTGGAAGTAGGTCATAGTAAAATGAACACCTTGAATTCTATACCCTGTCCCACTTTTCCACTTTTCCAGGGCTCCGTGAGGGTAGAACACCTAGAGCCACCTTAAGGCAAAAGAAGGAAGGGATCCTCACTCTTGGACACCCACCAAATTTCAGACATGGCTGAGCACTTTATATAGACAGTCAGTCCTCCTGACAAGCCTCCAAGGGCAATTTACCTAGGGAAACCCAGGTGCGGAAAGAGTAAGAACATTGCCCGGGGTCATACATTTCATTGGTGTGGAATCAAGGGTGGAAGCCAAGTTGGTCTGGCCTAAAGCCCACGGTCTTCCCATTCATCATCTGCCTGCCTCAGTCTTCACTCTTTGGATGTAAACAACTCATCCTCCTGCCCAGTTCCCCTTGAGTAGAGCAAGGCTAACTTTAAGAGAGCGGTTGTATATCCAAGTTTTTCTGACAACAATCCTATGAGGCAGATGCCTTTTTTATCCTTATTTTACGGAGAAGGAAACTGAGGCTCAGATCGATTGAGAAACTCCCTTGAGTCCCACCGCTCGTAAGTGGTGGGTCCCCACCCATTCGTCCTGAAACCATGGTTGTCCCATTGTGCCTGTCAGGGGACAACAGTGTGGGCTTCACGGACAGTGTGACTGTTCCCATCACAGACCAGGGAATTTCAATCTGGGGCTTCACTTCACCTCTGACCATAGGGACCACTGGGGTGGAGCCCCTGGCCCAGCTATCTTTAGACAACCACCCAGTCCGCTTTCCCATCAGTAAAGAGCCCTCAAAGCAACCTTGCTCCCCCCAATCTAAGGCGACTGACGAGGGGATAGTAGCGGAAAACAAAAACTGAAGCCATATAGAGCGGTCTGTACATTTTTAAAAATCGGTTTGCTTTTACATTCCTTTCCCTCTGTGATCCTAAGAGACACTTTCGTTTTTTGCCTGTTTCCATTCTAGTTCTCCAACTTTCCCTGTGATTCTGCGAGTTCCCCGACATGCTTCTAATTAATCCCTTTTCTGATTAAGCCGGAGTCAGTGTCTATTGCCTGCAAACAAGGAACGGCGACCCTCTGTATATACTAAATGTGTAACTGTGAGCCATTAAGTTATACTTATCTGGAACTCATTTGAGTATAAAATTAAATAATGCAAGGCCCCTACTTTTTATTGGAAAAAGACAAAGGACAGGAAACCAAAGCGTGTTTTTGGTTTGGCTTTTGTTGTTTATTTATTTTTATATAACTTGGGTTTTAGAACAATTGTGCATGTTTGCATCTGACAACAATTCAAATGTATTTGTTGTAGCGCCCCATAGGCCCCTCATACCGCGTGCCCCAAATCTTTGCCCAGAAGCTATTATAATGGGTCTGTGCAGATTCACCTTGATCCCCTATCCTGTCCTTCTCTCCATAGCTGGACAAAGATATTTAATTTGCACAACAATTACTCTGAGTAAAATTCTGCAGTGACTTAAGAATCAAAGAAAGATAACACTGTATTCAATATTTTATTGATGATCTAGTGCCCTAATAACTCAGGGTAACAAACACCCTGAGACTCAATTGTATAAAATAATAATTTATTTTGCTTATGATTCTATGATATGTCAGGCTTATGATTCTTACGATTCTATGATAAGTCAGGCTCTCTTTCTGGACTTGGCCAGGTTCACTTTTACGGTGACAATCACGCAAAGTGACTAGGCCCCCAAAGTAAGCTAGTCAGCTCAGCTAACCTCGACTGGGCTGTCTCATCTGTCGGAAGGTGAGCTGGCTGCCAGCTGATGTAGGATGGCCTCAGTTGGGACAGCTGGGGTGAGTTGACTCGTCTGGGCATCTTCTCATTGTGAAGGCAGAGGAGATGCTGAAATATACAAGCTTATTTCATGTCTGCTAGCATCCCTTTAACCAAAGCAAGTTAGAAATATATTCTACTTCTCGGTGGGAAAAAATTGCAAACGCTCTGCAAAGGGCTTGATGGATTCAGGATCATTTGGGGCCTTTGATTCAATCCATCTAACACAGAAGGGAGTATTTTGGAACCTATAACTTTATGTTATGTTAATTTTGAAAACTGCCAGGCAGCCATACCCTCTGCGAATACAACATGACTTTCTACTTTGTAAATAGCTCGGTTCCAACAACATTAACTTTAGTATCTGTTTCGTGCTCAATAGTATTTTTTTTTTTTTCGTGCTCAACAGTATTGAAGGGACTATAGGTACGATGGAAAAGGTGTCATGCAGAGAAATAATAGTTTAAGCCCCTAGAATATTGTGCTGCTTCCAGCTTCATCACGGTAACAACACAGTAACAAAAATAAAGGTTATTTGAAACTGTTTCTATTCATTCAGAGACAGGCTCCAAAGTCAGACACAGAGATGACAGCTCACAAAGGCGGGCTTGACAGTTTGGCACTGATTATGGTATCAAAACAGCATGTGTCTCAGGGGCTCTCACTGAGCAGAGAATTCCAGATGGGGAGGATTGCTGCTGGGCCCCGCGATGGAGGCAAGAGCAAAGGCTTGGATAGTGTCCTCCACGCTCAGACAAGCTCTCTGACTCCTCAAACAGACAGGTCACTTGTAGACATGGCTCCTCGTGAGCAAACACAGCCCTGGGCCCCTTCGGATGAGGCATGCTGATAAAGGCATGGAAAGCTCCAGATCTTTCCTGTGCAACCAGTCAGGTCCTAAAGAAAGTTCAGCTGTAGCATCAAATGGGGGGTCAGGAGCCCGTGTGTGTGTGTGCGTGTGTGTGTGCGCACACACGTGTTGCATACCCATGTGCTGGCGAGAACATGCATTCACCCTCCTGCCCTAGAGATTAGAGGAAACACCGATTTTTTTTTTAAGAGAGAAATATTTAAATGATTCTAAAAAGCAAAAGGAATTGGGCCACCACATCTGCCATCCTGATGCCCAAGAAAACCCTCTTTTCAAGCTGCGTGGTGAGCAACAGCGTGTGGAGAGAGATTTTTCCTAAATACATGGCAGAAAAGACAAAACTGGCCAAAGAAACCTTTCAAGAACATGAAGGCCTCCCAAACACACTGTTTTATGGTAATGATTCATTTGTTAAGTCTTCCTTAGCAATCAAAGAGCTTTTTAAAGAGGAGCATAAATGTTATGGTAGTTGACATTCAAATGTTGAATAGAGTATGCATTTTCACTATGAAAAAGTCAAATTTATATTAAAAAAAAAAAAAAAAGCAGCGTATGATGTAGAAATTCCCAAAGGCCTCAGTACTCTGGTGCCCTCACATAAGAGGCATCACCTAAACACTACGGGGGATGCTTTTAAGTGTTTGGTTGTTCGCAGTTTTTAATGCCTGAAACAATAATGGGGGGGGCACCTGGATTCAGAGTCACACTCTGCGACATGCTGTGTGCACACTGAATGTGTCCCACCCCCTCCCTGGGCCCCAGGTGCCCCTGCAAACTCTCACATGTAAGCTTTCCTTGTTAATATCAGAGCCGTTTGCACCAGAAAGTCTTTAAAGCCAAGCAAATGTAATTAAGCGTATTTTTCCAACATATAATGTTGCAACAAAGAGGCGAGTAGTAGAACCATTTTCCCCAAACCATTTAACAGGGTCCAGGGAGACAGGATTTCCTTTCAAAGTAAACTATATTTCAATTCATAGACTGTTTTTATTACCCAAATTGGACTAAGTAATTGACTGTTTTGGAAAGGACTCCTTCATTGTCTCAATAACAATTAGCTAAATGAAACACTGCATAGGAAAATGATAAACTGAAAAGATTCAGGTAAGATTTCCTGTAATCGTTTGCCATAAAGCCAATCTTGCCTTCCCCAATTACTCTTTTGACGACTCAAGATACGATCACTACACTTAAATCGATCCTATAACTTGGCACATAGACCAGCTGGCAAACGTCAAAAATGTTCACCCTAATGAAACAGAGCCGTGGGGGTATTTTTGTACTGCTTTACCGGGACATTCTAGATACAACACGGTGCACGTGGGCAGAGGGGGAGCTCCACTCTCACTGTGACACGTTCCATTTCTTTATTGTTACATTTTATAAACGAAGGGGTTGAGCATTTTTTTCCCCTTAAATCTTCGGCTTTCTCCCCCATTCATTTTTATTCCAATCGTCATCAGTCGAAACATTTAGTAGCACTTACTGATGCAAAGTGCCATGCTGGGAAGAAGTGGCAGATACTGGCCCTGACCTTAGGAAGTATACAACATAGATAAAGAAGGTGTGAACACAGAAATATAAATCTCATGTATGTGCCCAAAGCAGTTTATTTTACAGTAAGATTCCTGGTCCAGAATCTGCCTCCTCTGGGCTGGAGTGATCAGGTGAGTGTGTGATGGCCCTTTGTGTTGAGAAGAGGGTAGACACGGAGCGGTGCCTGTATATTCTAAGAAAGGTAATGGGATACGCTGTGGTCATTTCTAACCTCCACAGAAAGCAGATGTACACCTCTGGTCTGTGTGTTGATGGCTATAGCTACCCTTTCTTTTCTTTTCACGCTTCCTTCTATCCCCTACCTTTCCCCAGTGTCTCTCTTGAATTTTATCTTCACAAACTTCTCAGCCCTGTCTCTGGACATGGGGACCCACTTGAGCTGTGGCTTCTCCACATGCACTGTTTTTCTTTTTAAAGATTTTATTTATTTATTTGACAGAGAGAGATTACAAGTAGGCAGAGAGGCAGGCAGAGAGAGAGGAGGAAGCAGGCTCCCTGTTGAGCAGAGAGCCCGATGCGGGACTTGATCCCAGGACCTTGAGATCATGACCTGAGCCGAAGGCAGCAGCTTAACCCACTGAGCCACCCAGGCGCCCTGCGCTGTTTTTCAATACCAGAAATACCAATTAGTGGCTGTTTTTCCAGATACAAATCATCAGACAGAAATACGGAAAGGAGCCCGTACAAAAAAAATTTTGTGTGCACCTCTTATGAATACACGCTTTTCGCTGTTGGTAAAAAGAACACGGGTAAATGGACAGGCCTCGTAGATGGTTGATTTTCTGGGGACTTGCCCCTCCCCTTCCTGTCCCAGAAGTGCAAATTCAGTCAAAAACTAATCTTGCTTGCTTAAATCATTAGTCGCTGACCATACAAAGACCAGGCCAGCCTATCTGGCCGGCAATTAATGTCACTGCCTACAGTCACTGTGGCCACAGTGACCAGGAAATACCGTGCTGCCATTACGTTACCTTGAGCCATAAGAATGCCCATTCTTTTAAAGCTGGACTCCTTTTCGTCTCAATTCTCCTCTAAGGACAGCAATTTAAATGTTTTCCCTCGAATCCTCCAAATCTCAAACTATGTCTCCATGAGCTTCTTAGAGGAGACAGTCTATGCACAGCAATATCTGAAGTTACCCGTCCTGATGGATACCTCTTGATTGAGCCGAATTTGGTAAAAGATGGCACAGTTGGACTTAGGCTGTTTCCCAGTGACAGTGTACCCACCTCTTTTCCAGCCTTGTTCCTTTAGAAGGACTGGCCATTCCCCCTATGGTTCTACTCAGTTCCCAAGGGCTAGCGTCTTTGTTACTGTACTGTAAAGACATAAATCACTTTGTGCAATTGGGGAAATGTTAGTAACCAAAGAAACGAATGTAGAGTGGTCCTCCCAGAGCCTGGGGTACTCCAAGGGTCTGTGGGCTAAAAGCGCATAAAATTGTTTTCATTCCAAATCATGTAAAACACCCTTATGAATCAAATGCAGAACTATCCATGGGAATGACTATCAGCGCTAGTACAGTTTGCATCTTGCGAAATCCGCGGATTAGGACTGAGTGCTTTGAGCTTCTCTTGACGAAAGTCACTAAAAACGCCAGAGATCAGCCAGGAATACTGTGCAGTTTAAGGTGTTTTCCAAATGCCGTGCAGCTATGAACTACTCTCCTCCTACACTGATCCTGGATGGCAATGCTACTGGCAATTTCAACTCTCAAAGAGAAAATGCAGAAATGGAGAACAAAATAAGACTTGGAGACATATGGCAAGTTACATTAACGCTGGCCAGAGCACGAGAAGGGACTGGAAGTTAACAAAGAGGGTTGATCGGTGTGGATAAGCCACCTGTACAAGCAAAGCAAACAAACTGAAGCCAGAGCCCACCCTACCTGACATCTATAGGGCCAAACTATATATTGTCCAGATTTTCATTTCATTCTGTGGTTCATTCTGTGGCTCATTTTTTTTTTTTTTTTAGAGCAAATATGTAACCCCAGGAGAGGTCTGTAATGGGCCAGGCTGACTGGGTACACAGTAGAGGTGTGTCAGGACCCCGAGGGCCTGGACAATCTACAAAGGAAAACAACACTGCTTATCTTCTTGTCCCGCAGTCTCCACTGAGCAGGCTGGGTGCGGTGACCTAGAAGCAAATAGATCAGGCGGGATCAGAGGAGAACCAAGGCTTCTCCTGAGATCTGCAGGGCTGAGGAGCCAGGCACCTGGAGTTAGAAGTGGAAAGATCTCTGGCCTGAACACCACCAGCTCGCTGTGGGTCAGGGAGGCATGAGATGGGAAGAGATGGGGCCAGCAGAGCCCAGTCCAACCCGAAGTCCCATTCTCAGCTGTTTCCCAACAGTTTCCGGGTGTTATACCCAACACTGTAAACATGTGTTTCCTTCACTAGCCAAATTATGGCCCGGGACTTATTTTCATTCTTAGTAAGTCAGCTTCAGACTGGCAGCAAACATTTTCTCCATGTAAGGAGTGCGTTCCATAACAAATCCAGGAGAGATAAAACAACATGACGTCCTTTCCATGGGAAAAGAGAACAAAAGTCCTTTGGTAAACTTGAAAAAGAAGCCTTAAAAAATGTGATTTCCATCATATGAGAAAGAAAAACAATTTTAAAGGGGAAACAAACTCCTGTAGTGTCTGTAAATGTTGACTTGCTAAACTTGTTAATAAAAATAAATATCTTAGAGAAGAACCTCCTCTACTCAGCAAAAACACTGACTTCTTCCTCCTGAGCTCCAGAGCAAGGCAAGAATGTCTGTTCTCACCCTCTTCCTCCACATAGTACTTAGAGGCTCTGGCCACGCAAGAAGGCAAGAAAAAGAAATAAAAGGCATACAGATTGGAAAGGGAAAAACGAAACTACCTCTGTTTGCAGATGATGTAACTGCTCAGACAATCCCAAAGAATATACAAAAAAACAAAAAGAAAACAAAACACTCCCTAGAACTAATATATGGGATCAGCTGTGTACAGGATACAAGATAAACATTTTAAAAATTGTATTTCTAGGGGCACTAGGGTGGCGCAGATGGTCAAGAGTCCAATTCTTGGTTTCAGCTCTGGTAATGATCTCAGAATCATGGTATCAAGGTTGTGAGATCAAGTCTGGCGTCAGGCTCCATGCCCAGCATGGAGTCCGCTTCAGACTCTCTCTCTCTCCCTCTCCCTCTGCCCCTCCCTGCTGTGCTCACTCTCTCTCTAAAATAAATAAACCTTTTTAAAAATTGTATTTATATACACTAGCAAGGAACACATGGACATGGAAATTTAAAAATATAATACCATTTACAATTCTCAAAAATTAATACTTTGGTGTAAATCTAACAAAATTTATACGTAACTTAGTATGCCGAATGCCATACAGTGCTGATGAAAGAAATCAGACAAGATCTAAATAAATGGACACTTCTTCTGGGTCCATGGCCTAGAAATTTTAACATCGTAAAGGTGTCAACTCTCCCCAAATTGATATAGACATTTAATATTATTTCTATCAGGATCTCAGCAAGATTTTTTGTATATATAGACAAAATTTTGCTAAAATTTATATGGGAATTCAAAGGAACTAGCCAAGACAGTTTTCTAAAAGAAGAAAAAAGGTGGAGGGATCAGTTTACCCAATTTCAAGACTTACTATAGAACTACAGTAATCAAACCTGTGTTGTATGCAGAGGAATAGCACATAAGTCAAGGAAATAGAATACAGAATTTAGAAATAGACCTACACAAATAAACGAATTGCTTTTGACAAAGATGCAAAAGCAAATCAATGGAGGAAGAATCAATGCTTCAAGAAATAATGCTGGATCTGTACCCCAATGTTTATAGCAGCAATGGCCACGGTCGCCAAACTATGGAAAGAACCAAGATGCCCTTCAACGGATGAATGGATAAGGAAGATGTGGTCCATATACACTATAAAGTATTATGCCTCCATCAGAAAGGATGAATACCCAACTTTTGTAGCAACATGGACGGGACTGGAAGAGATTATGCTGAGTGAAATAAGTCAAGCAGAGAGAGTCAATTATCATATGGTTTCACTTATTTGTGGAGCATAACAAATAGCATGGAGGACAAGGGGCGTTAGAGAGGAGTAGGGAATTTGGGTAAATTGGAAGGGGAGGTGAACCATGAGGGACTATGGACTCTGAAAAACAATCTGAGGGGTTTGAAGTGGCGGGGGGTGGGAGGTTGGGGTACCAGGTGGTGGGTATTATAGAGGGCACGGCTTGCATGGAGCACTGGGTGTGGTGAAAAAATAATGAATACTGTTTTTTTGAAAATAAATAAATTGAAAAAAAAAAGAAATAATGCTGGAGCAATTGGGCATTTACAGAAAAAAAAAATGAAACAAAAGAAAAACCCACAAACCTCAAGCCTGGGTCTCACGTTTTATATAAAAACTAATTCAGAATGTATCATGGACTTAAATGTAAAACCATGAAACATTGGGGGAAAAAAATCTTCAGGGTCTAGGACAAGACAGAGTCCTGGGCCTTGACAGCAAATGCATTGTTCATAATGTAAAAAGTTGATAAATGCATGTCATCAAAACTAAAAACTTGCCCTGTGGGGGGGGAAATGTTAAGAAGATGAAAAGAGAAGCTACAGAGTGGGGGGAAAAATTGCAAACCACATGTCAGACAAAGAACTAGCATCTAGAATATACAAAGAACTGAAGTCTTGACAGTAAAAAAGCAAACAATTCAAATAGAACATGGAAAAACCCATGAATAGACATTCCACTAAAGAAGATACGTGAATGGCAAGTAGCTGTAAGAAAAGATGTTCAACATCATCAGCCATTCGGGAAACGCAAATTAAAACCACAATGAGCTATCACTATCCCTCCATCAGAATGGCTAAAATTAAAAAGAGTGACAAGAACCAATGCTGGCAAGGATGCAGGGAGATTGGGTCACTTATACCTTGCTAGTCCGAGTATAAACTGGTACAGCCACTCTGAAAAAGAGCTTGGTAGTTTCTTAAGAATCTAAACTTATAATTATCATATAACCCAGGAACTGTATACCTAGATGTTTATCCCAGAGGAAGGAAGACTTTTGTGCCCACAAAAACCTGTGCACAGATGTTTTTAGCAGCTTAGCTCATGATAGCCCCAACCTATAAAGAAACAAGCAACCTTCAATGGGTGAATGGTTAAACGAACATAGTACACCCATACTGTGGAATATTACTTATAATAAAAAGGAATGATCTATTGATTCACAAAACAACCTAGAAAAATCTAGGATTGTGGTGAGTGAAATTGTGTTTCACTGTTGTGATTATGTATGTGACAATTATGGTGGATTATGCTTAGTAAAAAAAAATCAATTTTAAAAGGTTAAATACAGAAAGATTCCTTCCAAATAGCATTCTTTAAATGATAATATACTGGTTACTAGGGATGATGGCAGGAAGTAGTGGGGGTGGCTTTAAAAGGAAACATTAGAGATCCTTATGGTGATGGAAATGTTCTGTATCTTGACCACATCAATGCCAATATCCTGGTTATGATATTGTACTATGGTTTTATAAGATATTACCACTGATGAAAAGTGAGTATCAGGTGCCTATGGGATCTCTCTGTATTATTGCTTATAACCACATGTGAGTCTAAAATTATCTCTAAATAAAAAATTTAATTTAAAAACGTTTCTGTTATGTAAGAAAAACCTCTCTGTGGCATTGATGGCCCCTCCTGATCATCATCAAAATTCTTTAAGTTTGGACTTCCGGGTAAGATGGCAGATTAGAAGGATCCTAAGCTTGCATCACCTCATGGCTACATGTTAATTATACCCACATTGGTGTAAATGATCCAGAAAATAACCTAAGCCTGGCAGAACAAACTGTCCACAGCTACTTGGAAAGAAGAGGCCACACGGAAAACATTTGCTAACAGTGCATCCCAACCTTGCACTCTCCTGCAGATCCATTTCCTCTAACCTGCCCTTGGCAAGGGTCCATCCAAAGGGTCACCACAAGCCTGGTATTGTGCAAGCCACTGTGCCAGGAGCTGGCACCATTCGGAAGAGACTCCTGCCTTGGAAAAAGAAGATAACCACACACATCAGCTCCACTCTGGCCCCAGCAGTGGGCTGGGGCAGACATCTGGTCTGATCACAGGCTCTATTCATCAATGAAAGCCTCTTGGGGGCAACACAGGGAGAGTGCACCACAGTCTGATGCAGCTGCAATTCCGGTAAATGTCTGGTCTGATCCCACTCAAGACCAAGGCAGCCCCAGACTGACCCACCAAAAACTCAGGAACTAAGTCCTGGCTGGGATCAAGTCCCATGTCGGGCTCCCTGCTCCACAGAGAGTCTGCTTCTCCCTCTGACCTTCTCCCCTTTCATGCTCTCTCTCACTGTCTCTCTCTCAAATAAATAAATCAAATCTTAAAAAAAAGAAAAGACTATCAGCTGATTTTTCAGCAAAAAGAAAAAAAATATATGGAGACAAATGAAAATGAAAACATAATGGTCCAAAATCTGGGATCCAGCAAAAGCTGCTCGGGGAGAGAAGCTTATAGCAATACAGGGCTACATCAAAAAGCAAGAAAAATCTCAAATAAACAACTTAACCTTCACTTAAAGGAGCTACAAAAAGGAGAACAAACAAACCCAAAATCTGTAGAAGGAAGGAAATAATAAAGATTAGAGCAGAAATACATGATATAGAAACTTAAAAGAAAAAAGAATAGAACAGATTAATGAACCCAGAAGCTGGTTCTCTGAAAAGATCAACAAAATCGATAAGCCTTTAGCCAAACCATAAAAAAAACCTCAAATAAACAAAATCAGAAATGAAAGAGAAATAGCAACCAACATCACAGAAATACAAAGGATTATAAAAGAATATTATGAAAACTTATATGCCAAAAAGTTGCATAACTTAGAAGAAATGGATAAATTCCTAGAAACATATTACCTCCCAAAACTGAATCAGGAAAAAAGAGAAAATTTGAACAGACCAATTACCAGCAATGAAATTGAATCAGTAACCAAAAAACTCCCACAAACAGAAACCCAGGACCAGATGGCTCCATAGGTAAATTCTGCCAAACATTTAAAAAAGAGTTAATACCTATTCTTTCAAAAAAAAAAAATAGAAGAGGAAGGAAAGCTTCCAAATTCATTCCATAAGACCAGCTTTACCCTGATACCAAAACCAGATAAAGACACTACCAAAAAAAGAGAACTCTAGGCCACATCTCTGATGAACAGAAATGCAAAAATTCTCAACAAAACATTAGTAAACTGAACCCAACAATACATGAAGAAACCATTTATCATGATCAAGTTGGTTTTATTCCTGGGATGCAGGGGTGCTTCAATATTCTCAAATCAATCAATCAATCAATCAATCTTCACAAATCAATCATTGTGATACATCACATCAACAAGAGAAAGGATAAAAACCACATGATCATTTCAAGAGATGTAGAAAAAGCATGTGACAAAGTACAACATCCACTCATGATAAAAACCCCAATGAAGTGCATTGAGAGGGAACATAACTAACATGATGAAGGCCATACATGAAAAACTCACAACTACCATCATACTCAATGGTGAAAATCTGAGGGCTTTCCCCATAAGATCAGGAACAAGACAAGGATGTCCACTCTCACCTTTTTCTTCAACATAGTGCTAACCATAGCAATAAGACAAGAAAAAGAAATTAAAGTCATCCAAATGATAAGGAAAAAGCAAAACTTTCTCTATTTGCAGATGCCATGATACTATACCCTAAAACCTCCACCAAAATTACTATCAGAACTGATAAATGATTTCAGTAAAGTCACCATATACAAAATCAATAAACAGAAATCTGTGGCATTTCTATACATTAATAATGAAGTAGCAGAAAGAGAAATTAAGAAAACAATTTCATTTACAATTGCACCAAAAAGAATAAAATATCTAGGAAAGACAGCCAAGAAGATGAAAGACCCGTACTCCGAAAACTTATAAAACATTGATGAAAAAATTGAAGACAACGCAATCAAATGGAAAGATATTTCATGTTCATGGATTGGCAGAACAAACATTGTTGAAATGTCCATACCACCCAAAGCAAGCTACAGATTAAATGCAGTCCCTGTAAAAATATCGAACAGCATTTTTCACAGAACTAGAACGAATAATTCTAAAATTTTTGTGGAACCACAAAAAACCCCAAACAGCCAAAGAAATCTAGAAAAAGAACAAAGCTAGAGGTAGCACAGTCCCAGATTTCAAGAGATACTACAAAGCTGTGGAAATCAAAACAATATGGTACTGGCAAAAACGAGACACAAGGATCAGTGGAAAAGAACAGAGTCCAGAAATAAATCCACACTTATATGGTAAGTTAATCTATAACGAAGGAGGCAAGAAAATGCAATGGAAAAAAGAGTCTCTCAGGGTCCTCGGATGGAGTCCCGCATCGGGCTCTCTCTCTCTCTCTGCCTGCCTCTCCATTTACTTGTGATCTCTCTCTATCAAATAAATAAATAAAATCTTAAAAAAAAAGTGGTGTTTGGGGGGCACCTGGGTGGCTCAGTGGGTTAAAGCCTCTGCCTTCGGCTCAGGTCATGATCCCAGGGTCCTGGGATGGAGCCCCGCATCGGGCTCTCTGCTCAGCAGGGAGCCTGCTTCCTTCTCTCTCTCTCTGCCTGCCTCTCTGCCTACTTGTGCTCTCTGTCTGTCAAATAAATAAATAAAATCTTTTTTTTTAAATGGTGTTTGGGAAAACTGGACAGCTACATGGAATGAAACTGGACCACTTTCTTACACCACACACAAAAATAAACTCAAGTGGATTAAAGACCTAAATGCAAATTCTAGCAAATGTGCTGGGTACTTCAGGGTGCATAGAGAGACACAGAGACAAGCAAGACCTCAACTCTTACAAACAACACAATCAAATTTGAATGCTACATTCTCCCTAAATTTTTTTTTTCAGACACTTTTCATAGACCGGAGATAAACACAATTCCTTCTTCCTGCCCCAGGACCTTGGCACTTACCTTACCTTCTGCCTTTGCTCACAGCTCTTGCAATGACTGCTCCCCTCTCACCTTTCAGGCCTCAGTTCAAACGTTGCCTTCTTAAAAGAAACCTGACTAGCCTATCTAAAGCAGCATGCCTATCCCCACTTGGTCACAACTTAGCCCTTTGTAACTTCACCTCAACCTGAAATGGAATTGTCTAGCAACTGTCTCTTCCACAAGAATGTGGACTGCGTAACAGCAAATCATACCCTTATTTACCAAAAAATATCTGCTGATGGAATAAATGATGTTACTCTTCATAAGGGCTGAATACTGAAATAAGAGGATTGTGTCCTTCCTCATAGGTGGGTAAATGAAGGCTTCAGATTCACTCATTGAATCCTTGGCCCATCTGGGCCCTGGTTTTGCAGTCCCTGGTGTTCGGTGTTCTTCGTCATCATCTGGTCCCCCCTGTCTGTGTCTGAGCCAGGTCTGACCAAGAAAAGAAGGAGCTCCACAGCCTCAGGCACCAGGCCTCGATCACCGAGTCATGATGTCAGCTTTGAAATTGGCCAGAGATGATTGCCGGCACCTCTGCAGCCTCCCTGAGTGCAGGTGTCCCCTTTCCCTTGCCGGAACTTCTGCCTCAGCTTTGCAGTTTCACACCCAATCCTCCTGCCTCTCACCAGGCCCATTCCAGCTTGGAGGGCTGCTTCCCTCACCCGCTGGCTGGTAGGGCTAGTGGCCTTTGTGGTGCTGGGTTCTGCCCCCTCTGCTGTACCTGTCTCAAGACGCGGTGGGGGTCCTGCCATGGACGAGCAAATAGATGGCTTGCACAGAAATGAAACTCTGCCAGCTCTCACTGACTGGCTCACGAGGGCCCACAGGGCCCATCTCTCTCTCCAGCCCCACACTCCATGACCTCACAGCAGAAGCTTGCCGCTGACCCCCAGGAAAGTATTCACATCACAGACATCAGCAAACGCTTCCCAGCAGGACTCTGTTCCCCCAGAGACCTGGTGATTAAACCTTGCCAATGCACATCGGCTGAAGTCCACCCGAACCGGGAAAGCTCCTGCTCACTGGACATGTCCTGTTGCTTTGCCAGGCTATTCAGGGAGGCGTTTCCCACCGCGCCCCTCAGCCAGCCCCCCTTCACGCTGGGCCTGAGTCAGCTCGGGCAGCGGCCTCCTCGGGGTTTCAATCTTCATCTCGTCCCCCTCTGCCCCTCCACCCCCACAGACGCACATGCGCACACGCACCCACACACGCGCACACACACACACACACACACACGCACACACAGAGTGAGATCTTTAAAACGCACTGCAAAGTCTAGCAAAGGTGCTGGGAGAGATGCAGAGACAAGCAAGACTTCAGCAACGAACAGACGGCACGGTCGAATTTGAATGCTACCAACAAAAAAAAAGAAAAGAAAGATAATGAACACTAGTGTTCATTCTCATTCTCCACCCCCCCCCTTTTTTCCCCTAGAAAATTTTCTAAGGTTCCACAGACCGGAGATAAACACAGCTTCTACCACTGATCTCATCAGGGGCGCTGGCACAAATACGCAGCCGGTTGCCCAGAAGAGAGAAGATACCGCGGCACTGTCCGGAGGGTCAGCCTGAGTTTATCACATTCGGGTGCCAGTGATCACCCGCTGCCTGGAGATGCTCTTCATCCTGACCCAGCCTGATAGTCAAATCTGTTGACTATCCGCCGAGGAGGGGACTAGTGATGATCAGGAGCTCGGAAGGGGCTGTTTCACACTCTGTGTGAGCAGCAGCCTCATCTCCTAGTGGCCAGGAGGACTGCTAAAAAGCCTGCTGCTCTAAGTGTTGTGTGGTTTCTTGTAAACACGTGGATACCTGGCTGCACAGTCGAACGCTAAGTTCCTTCAAGACGCAGGCTGTGGACTGCACATCGGCCGTGTCTCCCAGGAGTCTTCAGCAGTTCTGACAGTGTTCAAGTTAACATTTTCTGTATGTCAGAAACAACCAACACCGTAAATGCAATTTAAGGGCAAATGACAAAAGGCTCGATTTATTGGCAACTTATCCCATCTATAACATAATTTTAAAGGCTTTTCTATTTTATTAGGAAAAAGTCACTCCCTTTCCTCCAGTAGGCAAAGAATAAAAATTCACAAAAATACACAGAAGGCCAATAAACATTTAGAAAATATGCTTAGCCCTAAATGTTATTACAAATGCAAATTTAAACAACAATAGAGTAGAATAATCAGCACCTATTAGATTAATTTTTAAATTGTTTTCATGATTACACCTTCTGTAAATAGTTTTTGGGAAAATGGGTGTTAGTCTACGTTTCTGGGAGAAGTGTACATTGTGCATTGCTAAAAAAGGGAAATTGGAAACAGCATGAGTACGTAACAATGAGGAATTCAGTGGAATACAGTACATAACTGGAACAAAATAACAGTAAAAGCACAAAAATATTTTTTATAGAAAAATATTTAATGGCATGGGATAATGGGCATGACAGATAATAATTGTGTCATCGTAGATAAAAACACAAAAACCTACAGAAATATATATTGCTTTGTTTTGTTTTTTAAAAGGCAAGTATTTACAATGAAAACAGCTGATTGCATTTGTAGATCGGCAGTGAATTCTTTCTTTTGGAAACAGAAAATAACGGACCCCACCACCACCAGTGTTCCTGCGTTCATTGGGAATAATTCCTCATACAATAAGCAAAGATCTCTTCGGGCAATTTGTGTCAACAGGGAGATAAAATATATCACCTAACAGAAGATCATAACATGCGTTGAACCCTGGGGTCAAGTTATGGCTGCGTGGCAGTAAAAAAAAATTCCCCCCAAAGACTGAAGGTTTAGGCTTGGATTTAGTTCTAGAAACCGCTGTTGGGGGTTGAGCAGGGGTGCTAGGATAGAGACCGGTAGAAGTGCGGGCTGGGGCTGGGAGGGGCTGGTGGCTGGGGCAGTTGTAGACATAAGGCTGAGCTGATTGTCTCCACTCCCTGCAAGAGAAGGACAAGCTCTGAAGGTATCAAGAAGACCCGTGACCTCTGGTTGCAGGGCATTCTTCTAGCAGATTCTGTCTTGTTCCCCATTAGCTGCATCAGAAGGACGTGCCCCCAGGCAGCCGGGCTATAACTCATAAGAGGTGTTTCGGTGCTGCCGAGCCAAGAGTTCAGACAGCACGCGTGTTTCCGCCGCAGGATCCAGAATGTGGCTGAGTCCACGTGGTCAGGGCTGCCCCCGGGGAAGCCGTCCCAGGATATCTAAGAGCGGAGAAAGTACTTTGCGTGTTCAAATTTATACTTGTCCAGAGCCTAGAAGCGGGACTGCACTTCCAACAGCTTTGACAGGTTATCTATCCGCTCCGCTCCATGAGCGATCTCCCGCCTTCCTCCCCGCCCAAAGCTCCCTCACCCACCATACAGTAAATCCAACCTACACTCGAACACTCGGGACATTTCTTCAGAGCCGACAGACTCAAGTCTCCATATGAGAATCGGCTCTGACGTTTGCCTGATGAAGCAGCTGCCTAACCTAGCTGACGGCTCAGTTCATCGGAATGGCTAAACTGGGAGAGTGAGCGTGGAAACCAGACACGCACCCATCAGTCCTCAAAGTCAAGCTAGGCCGCCTCAGTCTGCACAGGCTGCCCCAGCAGAATCCCATAGACTCGTGGCTTGTAAACAACACTGACTTCTCACATATCAGGATACTGGAAGTCCAAGATCAAGGCGACTCGGTGAGAGCCCACCTTCCGGTTCATAGAGGGCATAGGGAAAGGGCGAAGGGGACTCTCTGGGGTCTCTTTTGTGAGGGCACTAATCCCACTCATGAGGGCTCTACCCTTAAGGCCGCACCGCTAAGTACTTTGGGGAGTGGGATTTCAACATACGTGTTTTGAGGCCAAATTAACATTCCGGCCATAGCGGGCAGGGTCTACCACAGCTCCGAGTGACAACAAGCGGAAAAAAAAATCCCTAGGAGCAGATGCCAGACATACAAATACAGCTTCGTCCTTTTCCATGAGGTGCCACAACTTCTCCAAATGGCCAGGAATCTGCAGTTAAAAAATTGTCAAAGTGAAGGATTTTTCAGTAAAAAATCTGAAGTAAAATATTCCTGGGTACTGGAGGCACATGGAAGTATAAAAGGTTCAGGGTCTGAAGGGACTTGAGGGATGATTTTTGCCACCTCCCTCCGAAAGTTAGCATCCCCTTTCTGATGTCCCTAGCGCCAGCACGCAGCCTGTCACCATGGGTCCCCGCCGAACCGCGCTCACTCCCTTTCAAGGTGGCCGGTCTACTTCAAGTTCTGCCTTCACGGAAGACCAAAAGGTAGAGAATCTACTTTCCACCTATGCTGTGAATTATAACGATGTGGTTCCCGAGAGAGGAAGAACTACGGAAACGCTTTCAGAAGTGAGAATGCGAAGGAAGAGCCGCTGGAAACCCTCAGTGGACTCGTGGACTGTTGAGAGACAGATGCTCTCACGCCTGAGAGAAAATGAGAAGTCATGAGAACTGGGCATCGACTGTAGGATTTCAAACCCCAACCATGTTCTAAGCAGGTCGCTAGCTATTCTCAACAGCCATGCCTCCAGATGTGAAGGCCCATTAAAAAATAGATTCATATAAAGACCCTTCTGAGATTTTTCCTCTCAAACAGTAGAAACATTACGGCTTTTAAAATGTTAACATGATTAATGGACTATTAGAGGGAGGTATGTATGTCACTGCCTCCCAGGGACTGCCCCCACTTCTTTCTAAAAATAAATGTGGATATACAGATTACCTATCCACAGTACACTTCTCATAGGTGCCGAGGAAAACACAAGCCATACAGAAAGCCGCCTTTCTGCCCCAAAAGGAGCCAACCCTCATCTGCTGAGGGCAACGGGATTTGGTTCTTTCGTCCTCTGTGAGCTGCTTCTCAGTGGCTTTTGATCTAATGGTCCACGAGATTGTTTCTGCACTTCGGACTTCAAAACAAAACTACTTAAGGGCCAAGTAACCTCTGGCAGTGAACTCTATCTCTTCATTTCTATGGCTTACTGCTCAGCTTCCTGAAAGGGGTCAAGAGAGGGAAAGAAGGAGGCAAACAAGGCTAAACCCCAGTTTCCCTTCGTCTGTGTCTTCCCGATCCAAAAGCAGCTAAAAGAAGTCACTTCTTTTCTCAAAGGAAAAGGCTCAGAGGTTCCTCTGAGTTTAAACTAGTGAAAGACATTCACTGGCACTCGCATTCTTGTTATAGCCCACGTACACCATAAATGAATTTCTTCTAATCCAATATTTTGTGGTAAAATCATTTATCCAGGCTCAGCAGGGACAAGAAAGCCTTCGGGGCTGGAAAGTTGTTTACTATTAACTTGGGGATGCCATTATTAAATTTGCCAACTTGCCCTTAGTGTTTGTATGCAAATAGCCCTTCAATTACATTTTTCTTTTCTTTTTCCCCTTTGGCAACTTTGCAAGCTCTTTAAGGACACAAGGCCCGGCTCTCAAGCGTCTGTGTGCCCAGGGGAAGCACCCTGCTTCCCACAGAGTAGATCGTCAGTAAATATTTGTCCAGTGGACACCTTCTTGAGAAACGGAGACTTCACACAATGCACAGTGTTTGGGGTACAAACTGCAATTACAGGTGACCCTTGAACCACATGGCATTGAACCGCATGGGTCCGTTTGTATGAGGATTTTTTCCAGTAACGACAACATCGTACCATAAATATACCTGCACTTCTTTACGATTTTCTTAATAACATGTTCTTTTCTCTATCTCACTCGATGGTAAGAATACAGGATATGATACATACAACGTACGGAATGTGTGTGGATCGACTACATATGTTACATGTGGATTTTCAACTATGCGGGGGTTTAGGACCCCAACACCCCTCCCTTCCCCAGTATAACAATACAGGGTCAGTTTTCCTGTCTGATGAAATATGTATTAGCAAATTCCTCCTGGGTAAAGAGACACATACAAGGCTACAGCCCTGCCAAGATGCACAAGTCTTGAAGATCCCAAATTGTTTGGCCTTCATTAAACACACACACACACACACACACACGCACACACACACAAAGACACACGGGGATCAAATGAGAAGAAAATGCAGATTTTCCCATCCCTCTGTAGAAAAGCCACTGCAGCTCTCCCGACGATAGACTCAAGTTGCTCAGTCCACGTTCTCATGTAATGACATACCAAATCAAACATACATTTGAAGAGAAAATGCCCATGGCTTTATTAGTAGAGCAAAGGAGTCCTGAAAACCCAGAAATCGTTGATGCTGGGAGACAGGAACTTCCCGGGGTAGCCTTTGTGAAAGCCCGGACTCGCCCACAGGCAGGAAACGCTTAAGTGACAAGGACGCTCGTGCCATTTATCCTGGAGACGTGATGGACGCAAACCCCTTTCAGTCAGAACAGAACGAGGTAATGGAATCACCGCCGGGAAGAATCCATGAAGGACCGTGTCTCCGAGTAGGTAGGATCAGGGGGCACGTGTTTGAGAAGGGAGAACCGCAGACTGCGGCTGCCAAGAGCCGCTCAGCGGCCCGCGGCACAGGCTGAAACCAAACGCAGCAGATGCACTTGACGGAAGGTCGGCGGCAGGGACGAGCCCAAGCGGACAGGGATTCACGGCTTCCTTGCATGAAGGAAGCATCCCAGGGCTTGAGCATGCTCCCCAAAACCATGCCTACGGGCACCTTGTCCACATAAAGAAAACTGGAAGAAACTGTAACATGGGGGGAGGGGAGGAGATGAAATCCAGGGAAAGGCGAGAAGCCTGGGATTCCAAATACAGCTTGGATGCAAGCAGCCGCGCTCTTGAGTGTACGCGTAAGAGATTTGTTGAAATATAAAGTTGCTGGTAAACATATTTCTGCTTCTTCAAAGTACGTTGACTTCACTTCCTTTTTGAACTTGTCAGTCATCCATAGTTCACGACGTGCAGTGTTTGGTAAGGGACGTCTGCACAGTCGTGAACTCCAGCAACCGGACGGATCGGAGCTCCTCCACTGACACGCCCTAGAGCTCTGACAGGACTGTCTTTCACGGTCCGAAGACAGAGTCAAAGGTCTTGATGGGACTCTAAAACGCTTGAAAGGGGTTATTCTACCTGTTTGGTGAAACTTAACCATTTCATTGAACTATGATGTTCTTTGCATTTTCTTCTCATTTAATCTCAAAGATACCTGCTTCTCAAATAAGTGCAGAAATTATCATATGGTTTCACTTATTTGTGGAGCATAACAAATAGCATGGAGGACAAGGGGCGTTAGAGAGGAGTAGGGAATTTGGGTAAATTGGAAGGGGAGGTGAACCATGAGAGACTATGGACTCTGAAACAAACAATCTGAGGGGTTTGAAGTGGCGGGGGGGTGGGGTGGGAGGTTGGGGTACCAGGTGGTGGGTATTATAGAGGGCACGGCTTGCATGGAGCACTGGGTGTGGTGAAAAAATAATGAATACTGTTTTTCTGAAAATAAATAAATTGAAAAAAAAATTAAAAAAAAAAAGATACCTGCTTCTGTATGAATAATAGGCTAATTTCTGAAGACGGAGCCTTTGCTGTTCTCCTCATCAACAGATCACTCGGTGTATAACACATGATCTGAATGTTTGTGTTGCCCCCAAATTCATATGCAGAAACCCTAACCCTCAAAGACAGTGGTCTAGGAGGTGGAGTGCTTAAGGTCGGAGGGTAGAACCTTCACAAACAGGAGTAGCGCCTTATGGAAGAGGCCCCAGAGGGCGCCCAGCTCCTTCCACCTTGTGAGGTCACAGCCAGGAGGCACTGGCTCTGAGCCGGCACCCTGATCATGGACTTCTGGCTTCCAGAACCGTGAGAAATGGCTTTCCATCATGTATAAGCTACTCGGACTGTGGTCTTTTGTTACAGGAGCCCGAACAGAGGACAAGAGTGAGTGCTCGTCTGTACTGTTTTATTCCATTTGGTGACTGTATCATTCCCATCTCACAAACGACTGGGAAAAGATGAAGCATTTGCATGCACAGGACAAAGAGGAGGAAACACTTTCTCGAATTAACTGCAAGTATAAGAAAGAAGGAAGGTTAAAAGATGTGCATACAGAGATGAGAAAGGTAGAATGAACCAAAAGCTGACAAACACAGGAAAGTTAGGGACCTCGCAAACCTGCACCTGCCTCTCCCTGGCCTAACCGTTCCCGCGGTTGTCCACTGCCTCACCTCTCCGTGGAGCAGAACCCCACTTCGTCCCCTGGCCCCGGCTCTCCAGCCTCCTGGACCCCGAGTCACAAGGCCCCTCTCTGCTGGGTGGAAATGCTCTCCCGGGCCTTTCTCCTCTGTCCTTCTGGCTGAAAAGTCCCCTCACCACTTGCCACTTGGTAAGCTCGTGTGTATCTTCCATCTCTCTGGGCCCCCACCATGTGCCGGGCCCCCCGGACAACCTCAGCCTCTCTTTCTGAGGCTTGATTCAAGTTCTGTAGGGTCTGAAGTGGACACGGAGGGGAGAATACAAATTGAGAGAATTGGGTGACTGAAAGTTCATTTAGAATGAGAAAAACAAGTGTCATAAAGTGTAGATCGGCAACAGCTGACAAATACCACAAATATTACAATTTTTACGAATATCACGGATTTTGTAATAGTCTTTCCTATGTACCTCTATAGTACTTCTCCTCCACTTTCTGTCTGTGTTCTCTTTGGCCACTTCTTCATAAGGCATTTTAAGACCTTCTGTTTTTGATACAGAGACTAGAAGGATCCATTTTCTTTCCTGCAACACTGCTGAACGGTAATTTGGTGTACCGTATACACTGTTTGAACACATTTTGCTCAGCTTCACAGCTCACTATTGGAAATGTTATGTAAAATTTTAAGATTGCTGTCAAATCTAGGGAAACCTCTCTCAAATGTTTTCATAATCAAACCCTCTGCTTACAACGTGACAGACATGTCTGATAACCTAAGGAACATTCCACAGACTGGCTGCCGGCTCCATACTTCTAAATCACATTTCTCCACCACTCCACACAGAGTTCTGGTGCCAGGAGTGAGGAAACATGTTTAAATTGTGATATAACCTCAGATCAGGAAGCTGTCTGGTGAGTCACAGCACGGAGGGACAAAAGTGTTTCTGGAGGCCCTTCCGGCATGAGGAGGGCTAACAGCAGCTTCACTATAAACCACATCAAAATATCTCACCAAACCCAAACAAAAGGTATCCCAAATTCAACCTCCCCTTTGCCAGTTATAAAAACTCCCTTGGCCGCTTCCATACCACTTAATACAAAGAGAAATATGACAGGGAGAATATCAGAGTAGAAGAGAAGAGTAATTTTGGCTGGTTCCTTTAAAATAGATTATTTGGGGGGGCCACCTGGGTGGCTCAGTTGGTTGAACAACAGACTCTCAATTTCTACCCACAGTCATGAGATCGAGCCGTGAGTCGGGCTCTGTGTGCAGCAAAGTCTGCTTGTCTCTCTCCCGCCTCCTCCCCCTGCTCATGTGCCATGCTCTCTCTTTTTCTCTCTCTCTCAAATAAGTTAATTAATTAATAAAATCTTTAAAATTGATTATTTCGAAGTGTGTAAACCTGGCGATTCACATACCTGTACCCTGGGGGATTAAAAATATATTATATGTTTATAAAAAATTAAAAAATATTAAAAAAAAGAAAAGAAAAAGAAAAAAATTGATTATTTTGGTGAATTTTATAAAAACATACCACTATATGAATACATTGGTAGAGGCTCCAAAGAGGCCCATGAAAATGTTCACACTTTCAAGCTTTGGCTCCTCTACCTTCAAGATTAAGTATGCTTCTGGTTCCTTCCCCTGGTGCTGTGCAACACTTCTGTTGTGGTGTGATCCTTTTATAATTATAATCAGTTACTTGTCCACCTGTTCCTCACTGAGTTGTGATGCCCACAGGAACCGTATCTGTTCATTTGGGATCTCCGGTGTCTACAATACCTGGAGCATCATAATTAAGCAGTGAAAAGTGGTTGAATGAACAAGTGAATGAATGAGTGAATGAATGAATGAATGAATGAGTACTTTCCTAACTGAAGGATAAGGAGTGTTGGTAAAGGTGTGGGGTCAGAGAAGCCCCTCTGACCACCAGGGGGTGCTGTTGGGTGCCGTTGGGCGGTAGGTAGGTTGGGTAGTGGAGAGGTGGGTAGGGGCACCGTATATAATTGGCAGTTTTTTTGAATGATGCTTGAAATCAAGTTTTTGTAGCCCAGAAGATACAAAAAAGGCAAGATGGGCTTTGTACAGTCAAGCAAAATGAGTCAAGAAACAGAAGTTGAAAAAGAAAAGCCATCTCTGCTGCGGAGAATCACCGACTTGGCAAACCACCTCCATTTCCAACTTTTCTACGACCTGAGCCTTTGATGACAGCTAACATTGGGAGTATTCTGGAAACACCACGCCCGGGTCTGCTCCTTATATTTATAGAGCTTTTAGCACAAAGGCATTTTCATCAAAGCACTTTAAGAGCTGGGCACACCCTGTCACACACAGGAGCTCCATGAAAGGAATTGCAACTTCACAGCGGCCCCGAGGCCCGAGCTGGCGAGCAGGAATGCTTTGGAATCCGCTCCCTGGCCACAGGCGAGCCTCCCAGTTTGAAACTGGTGGGAAGAACGACGTCAGGTGGGGTCAGACAAATCCCTGCTGAGGGGCCCTGACCTGCGCTTCTGGAAGGAAACCCAGACTTGATGTGCGTGGACCGTGAGTGCCAGGCACGTTAGCAGACTCTTTACGTATTTATCTCTTTTAATTCCAACATTATCCCCATTGTGCAAATGAAGAAACTGAGGCCAAGAGAGGCAATATAACTGCCCTCCAGGCAATGATCCAAATACAAGTTTAAATATGACTTTCTCAACAGCGCTGTACTTTTTTTGAGGTCGTCCTAAGACATGCTCTAAATTTATAAAAAGGGAGGCAAAATTTAAGGTCAAAGGGGCCCACCATGTTTCTGGGTCAACTTGTATTACTTGATATTGAGAACATGACAGCCTTAGTATATAATCCAAACAGGTCCAGAAGAAGAGGACCATCAAAGCCCACATTTTACTCAACAACCCTGAAGTCCCCATGAATCCTGTTCAGGGTGTGGAGAATGATACATGTCATCTTTTGTCATGGCACCCACGGCAAGAAGGGCTCTGGTTGCCTTAGTGACCTTTTTGCCCCTGGCTCGAGACCCCTACTGAGAAGCCAAGGCAAGTCACTTCCAATAGGCCGGCCCAACAAGATAGTACCTATTCCCCTACTTACAAGTGTCTTGAACACAGAAAGCCTTCTATAGACCTGGCAACTCTGAGAAAAGTCATTATGCCTCCTTTCTTGGTCACTTTCTCCGGAAAACAGGGCTTCCATGGTACCACAATGAACAATCTCCAATATCATTTGGAGTTCCCAAGAAAATTCGACTTTTCATAAAGACCTCCAATATTTTCCTCAAATAAAGTCTGCTGAAATTCCTCCTCTTAGAAAGAGTACAGATTTAAGTCCCAGCTCTGCCTACTAGCTGTCTGAGATGAGCAAGTGACTTCCTCATCTGTAAAGTGAAGGTAATATTGCTTACCTCATAGATTTTTATGTGAATGAGAAACAAAGGACAAAGTAAGCCTATCCGCTCCATCAGATGATTATAATGACAAGTATAATAATAAAGGTATTTAATATCTGTTTTTGCTACTGTGGACAACATTCTCCTCCCCTGGGCTAGGTCCGTAGGTCTGAATCAATCTCTGTGTCCCATTTGGCGCCTAATGGGTACTGACTCTGTCCCAAGAATTTGCACTGCCACCAAGGACATATAGGAACAGGTTAAGGGTAAGACCAGTCTATGGAATGAAAAAGGTTTGAAAAGGAGGAGACCAGGTAAATAAAATAGAAAGTGTCATCAGTGAGGTGAGACTTTAGCTAGGCTTCTAGAGTAGTACTTCCAGGACTGACTGAGTCTGCGTAGAGAAGGGCGATGTCGATGTCGGGGACAGGGAAATGACAGGTCTCAGGAGCTCCTTCTTGGGACGGGACTTCTAATTCAGACTGAAACAGCCACCGCAGGTATCCATAAAGTGTTAACTACTACTGATTTGCAGTGTTTGCTGATTTCCATGGTGTCAATACGCCCACCTTAGTTGTTTCAAGCCCCTGCTAAGACTGAAGACAGAATTGGGAAGAGATGTTAAGTGGCCATAACGTTTTTGCCACACAAATTCAGTCAGTGCCGACAATCTCAAAGGTACAGATAACAGGTTAATGGAGTAAATTAGGAAGTGATGACTTCTGAATGTTCATTACCTTGTTCTAATAATTTAATGGTAAGTGTGTATTTTTTTAATTTTTTCCAGGTCTCTTGACATAGAACATCATACAAGTTTGACATACCATGCGAAGAGCCGATATGTATATATATTACAGAATGTTTACCACAGTGAGGTCAGGGAACACCTCCACTCACCCCCACACACACAAAATGAACATTTTGTTATTGTTTTGGTAAGAACATTTAAGATTTGTTCTCTCAGCTATTTTCAGTGTACAATATGGTACAGTTTATTACAGTCAACATGCTATACATTCGATCTGCAGAACCTACTCCTCCTGTGACTGGAAGTTTGTTACCTTTGACCGATACCCCATCTACCCCCACGCCCCAGCCTCTGCAACACCATTCTGTTCTGTTTCTATGAGCTCAGTGTTTTTAGATTCCCCATGTAAGTGAGATCATGCAGCGTGTGTCATTCTCCATGTGCCTTAGCCTAACGTCCTCAAGGTCCATCCATGCTGTCGCAAAAGACGGGCTTTCCCTTTTTCTCGTCGCTGAATATATACAAGGACATTTTTAATTTTTAACCCTGGCTGTATTTGACAACCACCTTGCAAAGTTCTTGGCAATTTAAGAATGGGCTCTAATGATTTAAGAGGTTGGCTCTGGCTCTCCACTGAGCCCATCGAAATAATCCAGGGTAAATACTCATAGCTTGGACCTTGGAATGTTAGTTGGGGGGTGGTCCATGGGGGTTGGATTTGGGAAATATTATGAAGGTAGAGCTGAGAGAATCTGCTAGGAGACAGCATATGGGACGGGAGGGAAAGGGAGAAACCAAAGGTGCCTTGTCGGGTTTTATTTCTCGTGCTTCCTGCCTCCCCACAAAGCCGAGGGTGGTGAACCAGGAAACTTCTTCCATCCTTCCTCTCTGCTACAGCCGCCTCCTTTCCAACTTCAGCCCCAGCTCTACGTGCTGGGAGAATTCTGAGGTCTAGGGTTTTCAGTCCTTCTCTTTCATATAAAGGAGAGAACTTCACAAAATTCCTGCTTTCCCCTAAGCCAGACATCTAAAACCATAATTTTCTTTGTGCAAAATAGTATCCCTATTTTATCTAAATATACAGAGAGGGTAGGGAAAGGCGGGGAGGGAGAAAGAAGGAGAAAAAAAAGAAAGAGGAGGGGAAGTGGGGAGAGAAGGAGGAGGGGGGGAGGTGGCCCAGGAGGACCGTGGGAGCAAATGGGTTCCAAGCCCTGGGTGAGCCCTTTCATGTCACCTATATTCTCACACAGAATTTAAATCTTTTACCGGAAAAATATGTTAATATTTTAATGATAAAATCTAAAGAAAAAAAGGAGGAAAGCCATAAATTAAAAATACATTGATTAAATTCAGCTTAAAAAGAGAGACAGAAAGCTCTCTGGAGAGCAAGAGGCTCTGTCGGGGACAGGTGGGTCAACAGTGTCACTGAGCCACATGGTTCAGGACGCGGAGCCCAAAGACCAGCCTTCTACTCCAGAAATCTGTCCGGCTGCAGCAACCTGGGGAAACCCTGCAGCCCTCTGTGCTTCAGAGAACCGGCTCATATGTAAATCACGCCTCCCATCGCCATATTGTGACGGGGACCCGACGAGGGGACAAAAATCCAATATGTGAAAGTCTCTGGAAAAGGACTACGCACTTGCCACACATGAACCTTTGCTGTTCAATTGCTTGAGCGGCTACTACAAAGTCACCTCTTTCATTTCTTTCTTCCTATTTTTATTTTAAGATTTTATTTATTTATTTATTTGTCAGAGAGAGAAAGAGAGAGAGAGTGCACAAGCAGGCAGAGAGGCAGGCAGAGAGAGAGAGAGAAGCAGGCTCCCTACAGAGCCAGGAGCCCGATGCGGGACTCGATCCCAGGACCCTGGGATCATGACCTGAGCCGAAGGCAGCGGCTTAACTGACTGAGCCACCCAGGCGTCCCTATTTATTTTTTTTTAAAAGGAAAATATCTATAATATTCTTCACATAAAAGGGGTAGGGTCAGACGGGTCGTCGGACGGGCCTGAACTATCCGAAGGCGTCTGCTGTCTCCACGGACGTGTGTGGCCAGTGTGATCCTTCATCATTCCGACGTCATTCAGCTGCCTCTTCGGTACCTGCCAGCCTGCCCTGAGAGTAACGAGGGAGCCTTGGCCGTGATGAAAATGGGAAAGAGAAGCCGAAGTGACTCACCTCGAGCCTGCAGAGAACCTGGGTCTGCTTTCTCTCTCTTGACAAGCCTCCTCTTTGGAGCTCGCCACTCAGAGAGATGGAAGGCAGAGGGGTGGGGATGGGGTCCTGACCCTCCGGGCAGAGCACTTAAATGGTCGGGGCACATGGGACACTTTGCTGGAGCCAGTGACGTGTCCTTCAGGCTGGGCGCTTGGACGCTGCCCAGCCGAGCGGCCACCGGCCCTCAGACGAGACATCTCTATTGACCACCTCGAGGGCTCCTGAATCGATCAATAAGAACATTCCTTCTCGGCCTCTGGCTAAAAGCTAACGAGACGAACTGGTGCATATGTGATCACTAGAACTTAATTATATATTACATTGATTTTTAATTAGAACTCTGGTGAGGGCCTCATCTATTTAAAAAAAAAAAAATGATTCCAACTGGTAAATGGGTCTTACGCGGGCAGTGGGATAATTTGAAATGCCCTTCTCCTTCTGACCTTTAACCCTTTTGATCAGGAGGAAACTCCCCATGCAAACCTCACAATGAGGGCAGAGGCTTTAAGCCAGCTAGCATTTGTCCAAAATCTGTGTTCAAGTTCTGTACTTCAGCGAGTAAGACAGACACCAGGAGAGACAGAGGTGACGAGCTTCTGTGTTGTTCTTTATAATTAATCCCAATTAACACTGGAAAAGTTCCCATTGGCTCCGATCTCTGATCTAATCTCTTGGAGAGGTAGGTCCAAAGACATGGTCTGGCTCGGAAATCAGATCTGGCACTGAAGTTTGCCTCATTTGACCCTTGTTCGGCAGCAGAGCTGGGTTGCTTCGAAGCTCCCCAGGCCCCTTCCCTCAGCCTTTCAAGGCTACGAGACAAGTGCTTTGCAAGCTGGAGAGAAACTATGGATCCAGGGCCAAAGCTTTGTCCTTAGAAACAGCCCGATGGCTGGTATTCCTTGCCCAGAGGGCATCACAGACATTAAGAACCTCAAGGTTTCTCATCAAGGTTGCCCTGAGTCCTAATAGAGACACACAAGGCACTGGTCACCCAGGGCAGCTAGGGAGGAAGAGAAGGCTCAGATGTCAGCGGCCGCAGAACTGCTGGACGAGGGGCCCCCAGCTACACGCTGTGACCAGAGCCCCCCAGCGGAAGCCTGACACATCACCATTGTCACAGCAAGAAGAGCTCTACCTAGAGCCCAGACACGGGACAGCTGTCCTTACATGGTCTCATTCACCCACAGCTCAGAGCCTTTGCAGCTCCCTTCATTTTATGGCCGAGAAAACCACAGCTCAAGAGTGTAAGTGACAATGCCAAGGTCACACAGGCCTGGGGCTGCAAGACCCGCTTTCCCACGGCTGCGCCACACTGCGTGTGGCCCCAGCAGGGTGGCCAGCAGCGCCCCCCACCTCCCGCACAGCTGCCAAGAGCAGCCCCAGGAGTCCTGCCTCCCACAGGGAGGACAGAGCAGCCATTTCCTCCTCACTGTCCTGCCACTAAGCCGTCCTGTGAGCCAAAGTCAGTCACACGGCTCCACTTGCCTCCCGGGGACCGTCACCACAGGACTTGCTCAAAATTGCCCTGCCCCCAAGCATTTGCTTGGGCCAGCCCCCCCCCCCGAATTTCCAGCTCTCTCTTCTCCACTCATTCATTCCATCTCCCGTGCGTTTATGAAGCTCCTACTACATGCCAGGCACCAGGCCACAGGCCTGGGATCTCCAAGGGACAAACAGGACAGACCCTCGTCCTCAGCCTGATCAGGGAGACAGGTAGACAGATGATTAGAGACAGTGTAAGAAGGGCCAAGATGGAGAAAAGCAAAGCCAGATACTAAAGAAGTTTTGTTTTGTTTTGTTTTTAAGAGAGAATCTTAGCAGGGTCCACACCTAGCTCAAAGCCCAACATAGGACTTGATCTCATGACCCTGAGATCATGACCTGAGCCGAAATCAGTTACTGAGTGTCTGACTCCTGTAACTGACACTCAATAACTGAGGGTCTGACCTAAGCACCCCAAGTGGGATCTTCTGAATCAGGCTTCGTACAAATGCTGTCCATCCCTTGTGGCCGTCTCCCATTTTCCACTTCCCATTCTCTCCCTGCTCCCCTCCCAGTGCCAGACTGGTTTCCTGTCTCATGCAAGGGTCTTAGCACCACAGACAGACTCAGTTCCAGACAATAGGAAACATCCTATAATTCCAAATCCTTCAAAGCACACAGGCTCCTGCTGCATACCCAGGAAATGAAAGGGGAACTTTAAGTGAGTATAATGAACACACCTTCTCTAGACCAAATCCTAGTCTAAGAATCCTACTACAGAGCGTCCCCTAAGGGAATCCCCCTATCTGGCCTGAGAACCACAGCTCCTAAAACGGGGCTCCTCAGGATTTGGACTGACCCACTCCTCAGTGAGATGATGAACGAGCCCACTTCCCTGAATCTGAGTGCCTGACAACGGGGGTGGCTGTCAACTGGGTAATGGCCGCCCAGAAAGTCCCCATCCCGATCTCTGGAATGCGTGAATGTTGGTGGACGTGGCAAAGACTTTGCCAGTGCGATCCAAATACACTTCTTAAAACAGAGAGGGTATTCTGGGTGAGCTGGTGGGCCCCAGCTTCGAGCTTAAATGTTAAAAGAGGGAGGCAGAGGGAGACTTCAGACAGAAGTGGAGAAGGTGATGTGACACAGAGGCAGAGATTTGAGCAATGTGACCCCAAGTTAAGGATCTCCAGGAACCCCACAAAACTGGAGGGGACAAGGTATGGATTGTCCTCTAGGCCTTCTGGAGGGAGCACAGCCCTGCCAACACCTTGATTTAGGCCAGTCTAAGCTGAATTGGTTTCCTAGTCTCCAGAACTAGGAGAGGATAGAGTATGACAGCTTGTTCCAGCAGACCTAGTTCATGAACACAGAAGACACGAGGGCAGCTCCCTGAGCTCATGCCAGAGGCCTCGTGCTCCCCAACAGCTTCCCTTGTACCCTCCAGGGCTCCTTCTTCTTACTCTGGAGATCTGCCTCCAGCTGCTGCAAGGCACGGCTCACCATTTTGCACGAGGCTGTGGGTTGCGGCTCACGCTTTGCTTCCTTCCTTTCTTCCCCATATTTCGTGGGGTCTTTGAAACAGAGCTTCTGAATTATTTCAGTCTACTTAGAGATGTGAACCCAGGCAGAAAAAGGAGCAGAAACCCCCTTCCTGGGACCAAAGGAAGGGGCTGCTTGAGAAGGAGGTCTCCGTTTCTGCGTTAAGCGTCTTCATGTCTGTTGGCTTGTTGCTCCAGGCTGATGAAGCAGAAGGAGACAGGAGAGAAGGCAATATTGATGAAAATTTGGCAGGGTGCACACCACGGGCTGCAAAGATTAGAATACGGTAGCATGCAAGGATTTTTATACACCTAAAATGATGATGTTAGCACAAGCTCTCCTGAAGCCGGTTCCTTCTGCGTTCCATGGGGGAGGGGACTTGGGGATGCTGAGGAAGCATTGAAAGCCAGTGAGCCACAGATTGAAGCAGAACGTTCCTCCTCTCTGGACCGTGGGACCACCTCACCACAGTGCTCAGCCAGCTTCTTAATGAGACAAAAACCCTAAAGTGTTATAAAAATAAGGACTAAGAGGGCAGTGAATTTAGTTAATCCCGTTGATTTCCTAATTCTGTGCCCTTATTCCCGAAGTATACATTTAAAAATGAGATGTGAAACTGGGAATGATTCTCAAAATCCTCGTGAAGGTGGGTCACTCGCCCATTCCGTCGCTACAACCCACCACTATAAAATGTGGATATAATGTGGACAGAAGTGAATGTGGCTCTGGGGGAAACTTTCCAGGCACATACTTAATAAATGAAGGTATTATGCCAAGGGGAGGTGGGGACCCCGAGCCACTGGAGTGGGAGGGGGGTCGGGTAAAACTCTCAGGTCACCGTTCTTGAAGTCTTGCCTCCTGTCGGGTTCCCTGGGGAAGGGGTTAGCCATGAGGAAGTGGATTTCATACCCTGGTTATTCAGTTGAACCGGGGTTTGGCAGCAGAAAACTATTCGTTTGCAGCTGCCCAACCCCCTTCTCCCCAACCCAATGTTTCTGGAAACATTAAAAATACGTATCTGGGAAGTTCAAATCTGCTGCTGCAATAAAGCGAGGGAGATTCCATTTCAATGAAAAAATGCCATAAAATTCACATGAGGAGCTTTCCATATGCACGTTATTGTCCAGGCTGCATGAGGGTAACTCCAGTAACCTTTTGTCACTTTCTTCTGCAAAACATGTGAATTTGCTCTCTTCACGCAAGACACCTTGCAATGTCATCTGCTTCCAAATCCTGCAAATCTGCTTCCAGATAGTGCCACTGGCCCCCTCCCTTGGCCTCTGAGCTGCTCTGCCAGCTTTCCCTTTGGTTGTGGGGTCTTTGAAACCTGATTTCCATCTCTAGCGCCTTCTCTGACTTCTGGTATCCCTCTTAGAAGTCATTTCTTTTCTGAATACTTCAGCTTTCTTATATAAACGCAAAGGAATTGAAACTTCTTGCTCCCGAGGTCAAAAGAAGTTTGCAAGGATGTCTGAAGTTATGCACAGAAAACACTAAGTAGTCTGAAAAGACTGTTACTCCATGCATTCCAAGGTATTTTTCTTTTTTTCTCTCTCTCTCAAGGTTTGGGAGTATGTAGCTTCCTTTTGTTTAACTTTTATCTTCAACTAAGACAAAAAGAGGAAAATGGCAACATCCCATAGGACATGGTGTATTTCTGGATGTTTGTCCTAAATATTCCCAGGAAAAAATCTGGAAAGGAAAACAGCACCCGTGTAGATCTTCACAGATCTAGAAACTCAAAAGAACTGGAAGGACAGCTGCCAGTATCAAAACCTGCACAATCTTTGTGACTAGTGTGGCTCAGTGTTCGATCCCCATGACTCATGATCTAGGCAATTGTGAGTAGCAGTAGAGACTGACTCCCTTCTGGTCCAGGCTCAACTCGAATTCTTAAAAAAAAGGACTATTGCCCACTTATTCTCTACCTCGAGGAATAGAAAGAATAAAGATTTAGATATTACTTACGTTGATATTACCCCTCTGCTTGCGGGATTCCTTCTTTTCTCAAATGTCTAAGCAGATCTCTGCCACATACATCTTTTTTCAAACAGATCTAGAGGGCTGTACCTGCAACCAAATCATTACCTCCGGGGATTGGGGGTGTGATGAGCCCTCCCCTGATCTCTCCCAGAACACATGTGGTTAGCAGTGTCTTGAAAGAAATGTACTGTTCTGTTTGCTTGCAAGTTTCACAATTTGTCTTTTGCAAAGGTGCACATGGGCCTTCTGGTGATTTCTTTCAGTGTAACAGACATGATCACAAGTTACTAATTTCATTAGTTTTCCAAAAATGGGACAAATCATCCATTGTATGGTAAGTACTAAAGTCTTGGGTCTATAAAGGGAATCTGGCCAAGGTTTTTTTTTTTTTTTTTTTTTGAAGAACAGCTACTTTAAACCACAAGTTCCAGCTAAGAAACTTCTTGGCATCATTAGCACATTAATTAATAACCAAGAAGACGTAGGAAGATTTATATACGATATTTGCTCTTAAGTGTAACACAATTCCCTGACTTCATAACCAAAACTTTTCAAACATGAGTATTGAAAGTAACAAAGAAAATTCAATCCTTTTCCCCATGTACAGAAAGAAAGAAACAAAGAGAGAACGAACTTACCTTTCCCTTTGTTTAACTCGTTAGGCTACTGACTTCTGGCCTTGGCAACAATGTAAAAGTGATTTTTGAGGCAATGTGGAGAAATGTTTTGTAAAAAGTTTCTTTTAATGAAGGGGCATGAATTTCACAATGGATGTAGTTTGTATGTTTATAAATGTGACCGGTTCTCGAATACAAACAAAATCCACCATTATAATTGCCATCAGCCCACAGAGGAATTTCAACTAACTGGAATGTCTGGCTAGGCCTTACTTTGATCAGAAAGAAGTAAATCATAAGCAAACAGGTTTACTTTGAGATTTTTAAGGAAACCCTATAAAATATGCCTACTTCGTGCCCATTCATTTCATCTCGACTTCCTACATCTAGAAATTTAACAGAACAAGAAAGAATCTTCTAGGCCTTGTTAGGGGCTTGAGTCATAAAAGCAAATTCAGATATGTTTACTCTACTCATAGTGACTTTTCCAGTCAGGATTTTGGTGGGATTATTATGGTTCGTGTAATTTTATTATTTTCAACAAATTGTTAAATGTGGTCCATTTGTATATTTCTGTAAGACTTTTCATTTAAATAAATTGATAACTCATAAAACAATCCTTTTGTCAGACCACAAAACTTGGAATTTAGTTTGGAAAATACAGTCATTGCAACAATACTAGATACAATCATTCAGGAAAGGATAAAATTTACTATAATCCAGAAAACTAATCAAGATTATAGTTGAGTATACATGAAATCCCGTTTTTCTGTTCCCAATATGCAGGAATGCCTCTTGTGCCAAATGTATATCCATTTTAGAAAAATACTAAATTATTCCAAAGGAAAAGAAAAAGCTATAGTCAAAAGCAAGAAATAATCATTGTTTCATAAGAAAAATACAGGCATGCTAATTGATGAACTAAACACATCTAAAGTAAAAATTAGTGAATTCAATCAGAACTGAAAAAAAAAATAAAGTCCCAGATCACAGCACAGAGAGGTAAAGACATGGGAATAATAAACGAATGATTAACAGATTTCCAAAAAGAAAGGAAAATGCAGAAAGAATAAGGAAGAGAAAATATGGAATATGTTAAAACTGGGGAGATTTCCAGAAAAAAAGAGAAAGATAGGAGTCTAAATAAAAATACCCAGTAGGAATGAAATTTAAATATGTGTCTATGTCTTATTAAGGCTGCAGAGAGTTTAAGAAGAAAGAAAAAGCAATAGAAGCTATGAGAGAAAAAATTAGAACTATCAATAACAGACTTCTCATGAACAATTTAAGAAAAATTTTTTTTCAGAAGAAAACGGAGTCCTATCTTAAAAGGACCAAGGCAAAATTACAATGAACTTAGAACTCTCTGCCCACACTAATCCTCCTATAAGGATGAGGACAAGAAAAAAGCATTGTCAGAGACACAGGATGTAGAAAATAGGAATCTGTTTTTGGATATTTGCGGGAAGAACCACAAAAGAGCATACCTCCGCAAAAGGAAAGGAACCTCAAAATGAAGGAATACATTGTGAGGCGCAATCGTGAGAACAAAATGTGAAGAACATGGGAAATCACCTAATGAAATATCTTTCAATAAATCAACATAAGAGGAGTAACAGAAAGAGAAAGAAAGGGAAGAAGGAAGGGAAGAAAAGAAAGAACAGTTGGGGTGTTGAAAATAGTGTGAAGTAGGTAAGCAGTGGGAGAGAATACAATGCTGAGACGACAGTGTGTGACGGTCGCACACAGAGCTCGCTGCTCCCACTGCCTTGTCACAGACGATAGAGATAAGACAGATCTTGGGCTTTGAAAGAAAAATAGAAGTCTGTGTATTAAAATCATATTGCTGCTCAAAGAACAAAAATACAATAAATAAACTCCATAGTGTTAGGAGAAAATAAAATAAATGAATGGGTTGCGTGGACGCCCACCACCTCCTGTTGACGGAGACCTCTGGGGAGGGGACCAGGAATGCACACAGGGCTAGGGTTGGAGGCCTAAGAGGCTTTCAATCTCATCCCTAATGTCCTATTTCCTTTAAAAAACAAAAAACAGAAAACACTAGGGGCGCCTGGGTGGCTCAGGTGGTTAAATGTCCAACTCTTGAGTTTGGCTCAGGTCGTGATCTCAGGGTCATGAGATAGAGTCCCACTACAGGCTCCAAGCTCAGTGCAGAGTCTGCTTGGGATTCTCTCTCTCTCCCTCTGCCCCTCCCCCCTGCTCACATACACACACTCTCTCGGAATCAAATAATTAATTAATTAATTAAAATCTTTAAGGAAAAAAAAACACTGCAAGCAAATAAGACAAAATTGAAAAGCTAATATTTCTAGATGATGGATACATAGGTTTTTAATTACATGGTCTTCTATGTTTTCCCATATTTTAAATGCCACCCCCCCTCAAAAAAAAAAAGAAAATTTCTGTGCTTATTTTGAATTATCATTCCACGTGTATGTAGAGTGTGAAGGAATCCCAAAGCAATCCAGTTCAAGTCCCCAAAGTCCGACAAATTAATTCAGTCTGCACCCAGCCCAGACACAGGGCTGTAACACATACCCGCCTGTTATATGCAGGTGAGAAAAGTTCTTAATGGAAGGTAACTCCAGTGAACTTAAGGGGTCATTGCCTTTTAAATACTGGTGGGTTACAGAGCCCCATTATCTCATGCTCTGCATTGGTTTGAATTACTCGTCTCTGGCTTCGGTGCGCAAGGAGCGGAACAAAGATGTCGACATAGAAACTACCATAGCCAGGGGTCAGCAGGGGGTTACCCAATTAGAGAACCCTTAAGAAACCACAGAAAAGAAAATCACTTTTCTGTCATAATAAGGACCCTTCCTACAGGAGACAGAACAATCACTTCTGTGTGTTAGTTTTCTCTTGCAATGGGTTAATCGTGAAGCACAAAGAGAAACACAGCAAGATTGTCTTCTGTGAATGACGGGCATTGGCGATAGGCTGCCCATGGGAGTCCCTGCTCACTAGAACAGCTGTTCAACAAGACAATACCCATGCATAAGGAAAAAGTCGTTCTAACAGAAGAGAAGACTCAGAAAACGCATCAATGAGTGGTCTATATTTGTATTTCCCTCAGTGGACCCTGGCATGAGAAATATTCTCAAATGAGCTTCATACTCTTGGGATATGGCAAGATCTTGATTACTGGCCAAAGGGAGGCCTATAAATATCCTACCAATTCTTCAGTGGGAAATCCAAGTCTCACTTCTGTGAAGGCTTCCTCTTTATTGCAGAATCAGGAATGGTTCAGGGGCGGCACAAAGTCAGGACATCAATGCCATGATCCCTACCCAAGATGACAAAAGCCCAACCCAGGCAGTGACAGTGGGGAGAGAGAATAGGTCATAAATCCAAGTGAGATTTTGGAGGTAGAATCATCGCAAATGGTGGCTGGTTAGCTATGCCAGAGTTGAGATCACAGAAGCACTCTAGGATAATTGCAAACTTCCTTAAAATCCCATCAATCTACATAGGAAGCAAGAAATAGAAGAGGTAAATGGGGGGGAGGGGTTGGCAGGGAGGATAGCTAGGTGCCATTCCAGACATGTTGCGGAACCCATGGACCTCCGTGGGGTAAATTCTAGTAAGGAAGAGGAAATGTATTATGGGAAGTCAGGATAAAGATTAGGAGATGGTGACTTCGACTTCAATGCAAGTAGGCAGCTGATTCACAGGTGTGGGTGGGATTGAGCAAGGAAGGTGTGGATCCTCTGGTTCAAGGGTTTCAAAGCCATGCTTCTCATAGCCATGGGGGAGGGGAGGACAGTGAGAGGGATAAGCAGAGGAGACTCCAGACTCCCATTTCAAGTATGGCCAATCACCACTTTCTGGTTTATAATTGAAGACTTCCATATTACACTTCATTTGAAGAGCAGATCCTATGACTCAAAAAATTTTCCGAAAACCACTGCTCTAGTCCATAAATTAATTGAGGTTGATGAAATAGCTCCCGTGAAGCAGGCTGAGACATACTTGTTCCTCCACAGTCTGCGTGTCGCCCCTGGCGTCAGGATGGCTGCTGGAGCCCTGCCCTCGGGGTGGAGTCCGGGTGGTAAGAAGCCCCTAGAGTCCAAGAAGGCAGAGAGGGGACATTGTCACAGGCAGGAGGCAGGTCCAGCTCCTCTAAGCAACTGAGCAGTGTAACAGAGTCCTTCTTACTCCAGGTGGAATGGGTATTAATCTGGCTTGCATCGTTTAAGGGATTCTAGAACAGTCCAAGAGACAAAGCCTTCAACCACTGCTCTAACTGTGAAATCAAAGTGCAAATACCCCTGAGTGAGGGAGCTCGTTCTCTTACATTGAAAATTCAAATGGTTGATAATGAACCAGAGGGAAAGCAGATGGGAAATCTAGAGAGTTCGAATCAAATCTTGTAATGAAACTGTAGAGCTGATGGGATCATCTTTGATCGGAGAGAGTTCATGGGCACCAGACATTTGAAGGGAGAAGGGTATGGGTTACTGAAAAGTCAGAGTAGAGCAGTTGAAAAGACAAATGGCTTCTACCATAGTTTTGTCCTGAACCCCGCCGATACCACCAGCCATCACTGGGACAACAAATCTCTTCAGACGTGGGCTCTAGAGTCTGGAGAGAAATCTCCTTCTACAAACTTTCCAGACTTCTTCCCTTCCTTACTGGAAAGCTCCGGTTTAGCAGACATGCCTTTGAGTCTATTTGGCGTAATAACCTCCTGCACGCCTCTATCTGCCTCCACCTCTGCCTTTGCCATCCACCCTGGGCTCTCAGTAAAGCCCTGCGCCACCACCACCAACAGCCTGAGGCAGCAAGAACGCAGTTCTCTCTGGATTAGGCACTGAACCTCTTTTTTCTAATCCACCTCTACCCAGGATGATTTATAATCTCTCCTCTTTGTCTTTTATGGGTCCTTTTTACTAATATCCCTCTAAGCTAGGTCTTGTCACTTTTAAACCCTTTTTCCAGAAAAATAGAAGGAGAAATAAACCTCAAAGACAGTGACTACCTCATCATAAAAACCACCAGACCATTCCACACTTCAAAGCTTCTAGAAAGAAATGCCTAGGAGAAAGAAAGAAAGAAAGAGAGAGAGAGAGAGGAAGGAAGGAAGGAAGGAAGGAAGAAAGAAGGGAAGAAAGAAAGAGAGTAAGAAAGAGGAGGAAGAAAGAAATCCCAAGACAACCTTGGTCACTCTCTTCCCCATGCTTATCAACCTTTATCCTCCCCTGTCTCTTTCCATTATTTCTGTATTTTAATTTTTCCGATATTGTCTGGATCCAATTCCTGCAGCTCCCAAACCCTTACCTCTTTGGTTTTATATTTAAAGACTTTGTCTCAATACCTTGTGTTAAAGATGCAATATAAAAATTAATTGCCTTGTATCATGGGAAGCCAACTATTTAAAGTGTTGTCAACCAGCGTTATTACAATGAATGTGATAATAAAGTTTAAGATGAGTCACGTAAAGCAAAATCGCAAATGGGTTCAGATGAAAGAGTCAGCAAGAGTTCCAACCAAGCCTTGTAATGAGGGGATGGAAGAGATGACGACATCCTAAAAAACCCATTTCTGTTTGGCTAGATGCAATTTGAAATAATGATAGGTCTATCTAATTGCAACCAAGTTCTCCTCTTGCTTCAGCTCATGGGACAAAGACCCCAAGATATATATATATATATATATATACACTTTGCCTCTGTAAATACTGAAGAAGTGAGAAAAAAAATTCAAAAGTGGCCTTTGCAACCCCCCTGAGAGGTCTCTCTCCAACACCTGTCAACAAAAGTGATGCTTGCCAGCTCCTTCTCCTACTCATCAGAAAGGAGCCTTCTGCTAATGAGAATATAATGAGCCTTGACTCCCTGAAGGAGACACACTCTTCGTGGCTGTTGGATGGAATTCTAGAATCAGAGTCCAGAAATCTGGGTCTTAGTCCTGGCTTTTTTATAAGCAGACCTTGATCAAATCATATAAACCGGCTTGTGCCTCACTTTCTCCATCTGACAATGGTAATTAAAAAAAAAAAAAACGCCACCACTTGTCCCATGTGTCTTATGGATTTACCATGAGCGTGCCTTGAAGAGTAGAGGGTTTCACTCTCATTATTATTTACAGTTTTCTGTACTTCTTCACTTGGACAGGTTACCTGAAGATTCCTCACCTCCTCCTCTAAAAGGGGGCAGGGCCATAAATTTCAGTATATAAAAACAATCTGGCCTGACGTGACTGAACAGGAATTAGACGTTGAGTTGTTTTAGGATCCCGTGTTCTCTCCTCCTCGGAGCCCTGTAATTACAGGGCACCATAAACCACGGTGTAGCATATTGGCTACAAGCATTCTAGTAAATAACATAGAATTACAGGGCTGGAAGAGCCCTCGGAGATCAAGTCCAACCCTTTCATTTTACAAATGAAGAAACTGAGGCCCAGGAAGGTTAAGAAGCTTGTCTGCGGTTTCTACAAGCATCTAATGGCATGGGGTGAAGATCCTGGTGCCTGAGTTCCTTGTCTTGTAGCCTTTCTGGTGGTGGAGCTGACTCTGCCTGGTTCAGTTGACCTGATCTGTTGGGACAAACACTTGTTCAGAGATTCCTATCGCAGTCATTGCCCACTTCTGTCATCGGACACACATCTGTCACTCGATAGTGACAGAATTCCTGTTTTCTTGTTGGCTTTTATTACAACATTGGGGAAATCTTTTCCTGGAAATGTCTCCCTAGTAGACTGAATTGCTGATGTCTCCCCAGTGATAAGATCTGTTCCTTAAAGGCAGATAGATGGTGTGTTGATAAAGACCACAGGGCAGGACTTAGAAACTCTGGGATATGAGTCTTGCTTCCAGTTCTCTGGGGCTGGGTTCTTGGAGGAGACTTAATCTCTCTCTAAGGAATTTTCCTCCTCTGGACAATGACCTAATATTTCTGAAAACACAGTGAATTTTAAAGCGTGTTAGAAATATTGGTGCTTATGGCCTTGAAAGCCCACCAAAACCCAGGACGCGGCAAGATGTACCAGTGACATTCATCTAATAATTCTGATCTCATGCTATGCAACCAGATGGCTCTGGGAGGCATCATGGAAAACCCACAGACTTACTTCTCCCCATTGGTATCCACAGGAAGGTTTTTTTCCTCCTTTCTCACATTCGAGGGTCTCTTACTTCTAGCCATTTGTTCCGTTTCCATCTTGGATGGAAAGAAGAAAAATTCTGTGCCTCCGTATTTTCAGTAATCAAGACTTATCCTTTGTTAAAGGCGACCTTTAGGAGGTTGATGCCTCCTCCTGCACGTGTAAAGAAGATACTAAGGGAACGGCACCATATTGAACCACACATTACCCTTTGGCTTGGAAGTGACAGACACCTTACCCAAACCCTCTTAAGCAAAAAAGGTGATTTATTGAAATGGTAGTAGGATGGCTCGCAGAACTGGAGATAAGACAGATAGAAGCAGTTGTGCGCAGGGACCTCTGGACTGGGAGCTTTGGGGTCTCCCTTCCCAGGCTCATCTGGCTTCTCTCATTGGGTTCGCCTAATTCTCTCCCACAGCAGGCAGGTTCCCTCCACACCCTAGGAGATGCCCACGGCATGTCACTTTACAACCAGAGAGAAACCACCTCTGGTTTGAAAAATCCTATATAAGGACCCTCGGTCTCTTGGCCGAGGTCTGACGTTGAGGAATGAGTTCAGGTTCTACGACACAAGGTTGGACATACGACTCAAGTGTAACATTTTAGCCCCAAGCAAATATTTGGCTCAAAAAAGGGAATGCTTTTCTTTTTTTTTTTTGAAGTACACAAAGTCTGCTGGGCAGTCAGAAACAATAGCTGTATACCCGTTTTTATGGGCTTGTTTTTCTCCTCTGAGCACAGAACACTTCACTAAAACAAATTCATGTCACCAGGGAACATTATTACTTTCCAGTCTGGCGATGGAAAAGGTAATTCACAAAGGAGGAACAGCACCTACTTACAACCAGATACCTCCTGTATTAACCTTCTACCGTATCAGTAATTCCTAGCAACCCAACAGCTACCCTGTGCAAGCCTACTGGAGTTAAGTCCCTTTGGAAGAGTTAGAGCATGTGTCTTATTTCTCTACCTTGCCTTTCGGTTGCTTACCGGCATCCTCCTACACCCCGTGAATCAAACACATGTTTGAAGTTTTAGTCACCGTTCTAAGACGGCTCATAGAATTATAACTGGAGTCCTTGCAGGCAGTTTCCCCTGATGCTAACAAAAGAGTTGTCTTTGACTTTCCTTCCAGAGCCGAGGCTCTCAAGCTTTAACATGCATACGAACTGCCGGGACGAGGTCTTCAACCATGGACACGCCAACCCCATGGTTCCGAGCTTGTCTGCACCTTGGAATCACGTGGGAAACCTTTCAAGTACCCAGGCCACACCTATGCCCCAGGAAAACCCACTTTCTGAGAGTGGCCCACGGACACCAGGAGTTTTTAAAGTTTTTCTGGGTGTTTCTAATGTTCAGGGTCTTTTGCGGGGAGGGAGGCCACTGCTAGGAGGCACACTACAATCACTTGGATGTCTCAATGAACTTAAAAAGAGAGTGCGTGCGCTCGCGTGCACACAAGAAGGAGGGGGGGCAGAGGGAGAAGTAAACTCCCCACTGAGCAGGAAGCTGGATGGTGGACTTGATCTCAGGCCCCTGGGATCATGACCTGAACCGAAGTCAGACAACTTAACCGACTGAGCCACCCAGGTGTCCCTAAAACTAAGTGGAGTATTTTAGAAAGCTACATTAAAGTGAGTCGCTAAAACCAGCATTTGTCATCAGACTAGGTGAAAAGTAAATAACTAAAGATGGTCAGGTAGAAATTGTGGAAAATCCACAAAGAATCTGCACTCTGTTTCACAAGCATTTTCCATTTTTGGTCAGGTTTTAAGAGAGCAGAAATTTTCTATATGTAAGATAATGTCATCTGCAAATGTAACCCATTTTACTTCTTCCTTTCTGATTTGGATGGTGTGTGTGCGTGTGTGTGTGTACATGTGTGTGTGTGTGTGTGTGTGTGTGTGTGTGTGTTATTGCTCTGGCTCGAACTCCCAGTACTTTACTGAATAGAAGTGTTGAGAATGGACATCCTTGTCTTGCTCCTGATCTTAGAGGAAAGGCTTTTAACTTTTCACATTCAGTACAATGTTACTGTAAGCTTAATAGTATTTGTAATATATGGCCTTTATTATGTCGAGGTACATTTCATTTATAACTAATTTGTGAAAAAGTTTTTATCATGAAAGGATGTTGAATTTTGCCAAATGCTTTTGCTGCATCTGTTGAGATGATCATACGATTTTTACTTGTCCTTCTCCATGTGGTGCCCCATATTCATTCATCTGCATATGCAGAACTACCCTTGCAACTCAGGGGTGAATCTCACTTGATCATGGGATGTGATCCCTTTAATGTACTCTTGAATTCCATTTTGCTAGTATTTTGTTAAGGATTTGTAAATCTATCTTCATTAGGGATGCCAGCCTGTAGTTTCCCTTTCCTATTAATGTTTCAGTTTAGCTTCAGTGTCAGGGTAAAATTGGCCCATAAAATGAATCTAAAAGTGGTCTGTCCTCTTCAGTTTTTTGGAAGAATTTGCAAGGAGTGGTATTAAATCTTTAAATGTTTGGAACAACTCACCAGTGAATTCATCTGGACTTGGTCTTCATGATTCAGTCTTGGTAAGTTGTATGCTTCTAAGAAGGAATCCCTTTATTCTGAGTTATCTAATGTTGGCTTACAATCTTCACAGTAGTCTCATGATTTTTTTGTATATCTGTGATATAAGTTGTGATGTCTCCCCTTTGGTTATAATTTTATTTATTGGAATCCTCTATTTTTAGTCCAGCTAAATGTTTGTCAATTTTGCTTATCTTTTCAAAGAACCAGCTCTTGGTTTCATTGATCTTTTCTATTGATTTTTTAAGTCCCTATTTCATTTCTTTCTACTCATATCTCTATTATCCTCTTCTCTCTGCTAACTTTGGGTTTAGGGTGTTCTTTTTCTATTCCTTGGGATGTAAGGCTAGGTTGTTTACTTGAGATTTTTTTTTCTTAATATAGACATTTTTCACTATAAATTTCCCTCTTAGAATCATTTTGCACATTGGTTGGGCGCCTGGGTGGTTCAGTGGGTTAAGCCTCTGCCTTCGGCTCAGAATTATTTTGCACATCCCATAAGTTTTAGTATGCTGTGTTTACATTTCATTCTCAAGATTTTTTTTATTTCTTTTTTTATTTCTTTGATTTATTGGTTGTTCAAAAGTGTGTTGTTTAATTTCCATATACTTTGAATTTTCCAGCTCTCTTCCTGTTATTGATTTCTACTTTCATACTCTTCTGATCATGAAATATATTTGATATGGTTCCAGTCCTCTTAAATTTTTGAGATTTGTTTTGTGGCCAGCGTATGATGTGTGCTGGAGAATGTTCTATAACTACTGGAGAAGAATGTGTATCTGCTGCTGTTGGAATGTTCTATATATGTCTGTTGGGTTCACTTGGCCTCAAAGTGTAGTTCGAGTCCATTATTTCCTTATTGACTTTCTGTCTGTATGATCTATCCATTGTAGAAAGTGGGATACTGAAATTCCCTACTATTAGGACAGAGCTGTCTATTTCTGTTCTCAGATATATTAATAATTGTATAATCCATTTAGGAGCTTCAATATTGGATTAAATGTATATTTATAATTGTTATATCCTCTTGATGAATTGACCCCTTTATTATTATATAATGACCTTCCTTGTCTCTTATTACAGTTTTTGACTTAAAGGCTCTTTTGTTTGATTTAAGTTCAGCTATTGCTGGTCTCTTCTCGTTTCTGTTTGCAAGGGATACTTCTCTCCACCGCTTCACTTTCAACCTAGGAGTGCCTGAAAGCTTAAGTGAGTATCTGGGGCATCTGGGTCGCTCAGTTGGTTAAGCTCTGACTTCTGGTTTTGGCTCAGCTCATGATCTCTGGGTTGTGATATCAGGCCCTGCATCAGGCTCTGTGCTCAGTGTAGAGTCTCCTGAAGATTCTTTCCCCTCTCCCTCTTCCTCTCCCCGCCTGCAGCCCCGCTCCTCCCCTGCTTGCTTTCTCTCTCTCAAATAAATAAATAAAGTCCAAAAAATCTTAAGTGAGTGTCTTGTTAGCATCTTATTAATTAGGTCTTCTTTTCTTTTTTTCCATTCATCCACTATATAGCTTTTAACTGGAAAATGTAAATCATTCACACTTAAGGTAATTATTGGTAGGTAAGAACTCAATAACACCATTTTATTCGGGTTTTTTTATTGTTTTGTAGTTCCTTTATTACTTTCTTCCTCTTTTTCTTTGTAAGCTGATGATCTTTTTGTAGTGGTATTCTTTGATTCTTTTCGCTGTATTATTTGTGAATCTGTTATAGGTTTTTGCTTTGTGACTACCATGAGGTTTTTGTAATACATCTTATAACAGTCCATTTTTTTAAATATTTTATTTATTTGACAGAGATCACAAGTAGGCAGAGAGGCAGGCAGAAAGAGAGGAGAGGCTCCCCGCTGAGCAGAGAGCCCAACGCGGGGCTCGATCCCAGGACCCTGGAACCATGACCCGAGCAGAAGGCAGAGGCTTTAACCCGATGAGCCACCCAGGTGCCCCTAACAGTCTATTTTAATCTGATAAAAACTTAACTTCAATTTTATAGGTAAGTTCTGCACATTTACTATCTCACATTTTGTGTTGTTTTCATCACAATTTATACGTTTTTACATTGTGTGTCCATAAACCAAACACTGTAACTATTGTTTGTTTTAACATTTTTGTCTTTTAACATACATGCTAGGTGCAAAATGCTTTATACACCACCACTGCATATTGGAGTATTTTGAATTTTCTACATATTTATGTTGACCAACAAATTTTGTATTTTAATATGTTTTCATGGAACAAATGAGTGTCCTTTCATGTAAGCTTAAAGAACCCCTTTTAGTGTTTCTTGTAAGGCAAGCCCAGTGGTGATAACTACTCCTTGACATATCTTGAGGATCTTTTTATTTTTTTTTTTAAGATTTTATTTATTTATTTGAGAGAGAGAGTGAGAGAGTGAGAGAGTGTGAATTTTGGGAAGGGGCAGAGGGAGAGAGAGACTCCCCCGCTGAGCATGGAGTCTCATGTGGGGCTCCACACCAGGACCCCAGGATCACTACCTGAGCAGAAGGCAGATGCTTAAGTGACTGAGCCACCCAAGTGCCCCCTCTCTGAGATTTTTTTATAATGTTAGTTTATCCCAACAGTTCCCAATTGATAGCCATTCTGACTGTTGTTGCTTTTTTATTAGTACACACAATGCTGCAATGAACATCCCCATTCATGTTTCCTTCAGCAAATCTGCAAGAATTTGTTAGAGCAGATACTGAGAGAAACTGCGAGGTCTTGAATACACACATTTTAACTGACATTGCAAATTGTTCTCCTAAGAGGCTGTACCAATTTACTTTCATCAAAATTCCCACATCCTCTCCAGTTTTGCATATGAGTCACTTTGCAACATACCAAATTATATGAAAAAATAGTACTCCATTAGTCTAATCATCTTCTCATTTGTATACTGGTTTTCAGATTTCAAGATCTTCCTTGAATGCCTTTGTTCTTTCCTTTGCTCATTTTTATACTCATGTTGCTCTTTTCTTATTGGTATGTAAAAGTTCTTCAAACTAATGATTTATCTTTTGCCTATGTTGCAAATATTTTTGACTGTGCTCTTATCTCTTTAACTTTGCTAATAATGTATTTTACCGGGCGCCTGGGTGGCTCAGTGGGTTAAGCCGCTGCCTTCGGCTCAGGTCATGATCTCGGGGTCCTGGAATCGAGTCCCGCATCGGGCTCTCTGCTCAGCGGGGAGCCTGCTTCCTCCTCCTTCTCTCTCTACCTGCCTCTCTGCCTACTTGTCATCTCTCTCTGTCAAATAAATAAATAAAATCTTTAAAAAATAATAATAATAATAATGTATTTTACCTCACAGAAGATTTTTTTAAGTATTACTGTTTTCTTTGATACAGATTTATCATGCTTTTCCTTGATGGTTTTATGAATCTTACTTAAGAATGCTCTCCTGTTCTAAAAATCAAACCTACTTGCCTATATTTTCTTCTAATGTTTTTATATTTCTATTTTCTTTACATTTAGATGTTTGTATCTAGATGTTACATTTAGATGTTACATATAATCTGGACAGAATTTATTTTCATAATTAGTTAAGTACAGATTTTATTTCGCTTGATTTCATTAACATTTAATGTTTGTAAAGTTTGGAGCACTGGTGAAGAGGGCAAGCCCAAACATGGTGGTATTAACTTAGGAATACTGCTCAAATGCTTATAATATCCCTTAGCACTTGTGACTTTCTTCTGTGGGCTAGTTGAGATGTGATTAGTTGGGAGTGAGGAAAATGTTGGTTGGAAGCCTAGTAGCAGACAGTATTTGATCTACAGCTCAATATAAAGAGAATATTTAGAAGTCAATGCTCTTCTAAATGGCAGTTAGAGGAGGAGATGAAATCCCCTTGACTAGGGTCTGGCAGAGGACGGTCATGCCTCAGATGAAAGTTTGGGCTAAGAACCTTTAACTCTGGATGAAAAGCCAAGAGTCTGTGAGATCTTAGTGGAAACACAAAGTATGGCACATCTGCAGAGGAGAATGCATTATTCACTACAGGCTGGGCTATCCCATGGCATGAACAAATCCATCAATCTCAGTGGCTTAACACAAGAGAAAGTTTGATTCTATTCACTTAAAGTCCACTGGGGAAGATGACTCTGCAGGGCCTCTCTCCTCCATCAGGTAACTCAGGGATTCAGGCCACCTTCCTCTTTTAATGAGGTCAATTCAACATATGGCTTCTCTGGTTACGGAGTCAGCGGGAGAGCAGACTGAATGTTCAGACATAACATTTTCTATTTTCTAAGATCAGATCTGGGAATGGATTACAGCTCTGCTGCCTATACCCCCCATTGGTGAGAACCAGTCACACAGTCCACTCTAACTAGAAGGCAGGTTAAGAAATGTAGTCATCATACTTTCTCTTCTCAAGAAGAGAAAGATTAAATGGAATTCAGTGATCATGCAGCACTGTCTTTACCACAGAGAGATTGAATCACATCCTATAATAGGGAAAGCCTACAAGAAAGTTTTCAACTACTCCATGCATTAAAAAATTAATAATGGGTTCTCTAGATCCCAAGTGAAAGTTTTGTTACACCAACTTCTCAAAAAATAAAAGCTTGACCACCTGGACAGTTACACTCCATTAGCACCTGGACTACAGATACCTTGGGAGCAATTAAAGCAGAGAAGTCTCTCTCTCAAATGGATTTTTGTCAGTTCATTTGCAAAACACTTTGGGTCCCTTGGGAGGCAGCAAAGATAAAAATCTATCATGACATTCCTCCTTCTAGGCACATTCTAAGGCCTTTCCAGGGTCAGGAAAATGCATGGCCTGTCTAAAGTCAACAGCCAGGTCACTGTGTCAGAAATAGGATGAGAATCAGTATGTGGCTGCTTGTGCTTCTCCTACGCACTCATGAGGTCAAGAGATCTTTCCATTAGACAATGGGCCCTTTGCAGGTATGCTTTTGGATTGGGGTTGGGGTGGCTAAAGAGGGTCAAGCAATTTGACTAAATCTCCTAACCCAGAATTCTTCCCTAAGCCAAATCAACAAAACAGATGTGGTTCTCCCATTAGCCTTTATTTGTTGTAATTACCCACTAATGTGCCTTTAAGGGATTTAGAGGCACATTAGCCTTGAGCCTTGCAACAAACCCAACAAGTCCCAGGTTGTTATGCTCTCATGACACTAAAGACTCAAATTTCCAACCTGCATGTGTTTTAAAGATGGACTGATTAGAATTCCACTGAGCAGAACCCTATGGAAGATTCATGCTCTATGAATTTAAAGAGATAGCCTGTATTTCCAGAATCCAGTGTGTTTTAATCCTGGAAACTTCAGGAAGCAGTTTATATTGTGGAAAGAGAGATATGAGTCCCAGAGATCCACAGACTGATTTTACTTCTCTCCTTATGATTTTTAGCTAAGGCCCTTTCAAGAAACACCAAACCTCTCAAAACCTCAAGTTCTCTCTTGCATGCAATGGACTGATGAGGAAACAACTGAGTCAAAGTGTTGTTTTGAGGATTGAGAGTGATGACAATTTAAAGTAACTGGCATGTACGAGCTGCTTAAAAATATTAGTTTCTCCTCACCCACCCCTTCTCCTATCTCTGACAAATTTTCTTTTAATGATTTAATGTGCCTAACTGGGATTTCTACTCTTCACTTTCTTTCACTCTCCAGTAGATGAACGCTGTGGAATAACCAAACATTTGAATAAGAAGGGAAAATTTCATGAATAACCATGTCAGTTCTCAGAAGTGAAATGGGACTAAATTATTTGATTCCTATGAACACATGCTCAATGTGAAGAAATGCTTATTTCTCTCATTATTTCAGGACTTCCACCTCAAACACAAATGTAAAGTGTTGATATATGCATTTATTAAGCTTCTACACCTAAAGCACCAGAGAGTCCCAAAAAAGTAGATACATTGGGGTAATCCTCATGATCTCCCTTGGGGCTCCTGGATATCTATGACCAGAGGGGTTAAAGGTGCAGCAAATGGAGAATCCTACAGCATCCCAGGGAATTCAAACAGCTGTGACTAACAGACTTACAAACAGGAGACACCAAAAAAATACTGTATTTAGAGGAAATCTTCAATTTGCCAGAATATTTAGGAATGGAATGTTCTCATCAATTTCATCCCTGTTTAATTAAGAAAGAGCTAGAAAAACTCCATTTTTTTTAATTTGTTTGCTTTAACTTTGTTGTTGAAAGTCTTCCTAAAGTATCAATATTGCAAAGGATTTCTGAAGATGCTATGACCTGGCTTTCTGGAGGACACTTTTTTCTTTTCCTTTCTTTCTTTTTTTTTTTTTTTGTTTTATTTAAATTCAATTTAGTTAACATATAATGTATTATTAGTTTCAGGGGCAGAGTTTAGTGATTCATCTGTTGCATATATTAATCCAGAGGACACTTTTTTCTAAGAAGAGAAAGGCAGCATAGATCAGGATGCTGCGAGACCTGGAATTTAGCCCTAGAATTCTCTCTAGTCTAGTCACCCTCCTTTAGGTGCCTCTACGGGCCTCAGTTTCCACTGAAATATATTTAATTCTTCATAATGTGATATTTAGGCATAAAAATTCAGCAAAAATTTCTTAAAATGAGTGAATTTCTTTAAATGACAGATTGAGGGTCTATAGGTCACATTAGCAATTATGATTCTTATTGTTATTATTATGACCTATGAAAGTCACTCCTAGTAATGAGGATATAAAAAAAAAAAAAAAACCACTGCAAAGATTAGCCACAGGGCTGTTTGCTATAGTATAATTCAAAAGCATAAAAGATTGCAATCAACTCAAATGTTCTATGTATTTGGAATATACAGGCCTGGGATCTTTCTATGTGTCTTCCCTCCCACATCTCCTTAATGGAAAAATTGACTACAGATACTTTGGTTTTGGTTGTTTTTTTCCCATGTACAGTCACATATTGTGTCACATGAATCCTAATACTCAGGTCACAATATATGAGATTTGGAGCTAAGCCGTGAGACATCAAGGTGAAGTTGTATAAGATGGTCATTTTGGAGACCGTATTTTTATCATGTGGTTTGGCTCAAGACTGCCCAGTACACAGGCTCCATATGAATTTATAAAATACATAAATAAATAAAACTGATCCAAACAGATTCTTTTTCTGAGAGCAGAAAGTAGCAGGGAACAATGGATTCCTGCAGGAAAAACAAAAAGACCAAATCACTAATGGTCCATTGAACTGGCCTTGCCTTCTAAAGATGAACCACTGTCCCAATTTTTCTTGAAATTTCATCTCCAGAATGTCTAAACAACCACAAAGACAGCTTTCCTGATTCCTCCATATTCTAATCTTAGCTTTTATTCCTTAAGTAGGACAGCTGTGTGTCTTCTTTGCAAACTGAAAGTGGTCCATATAAAGAAAATATTATACATGGACTTGCAAATAAATTTAAGATATATTAGCATAAAAGTAAGTATGGAACTCAATAACTTTTCAAAAATTACAAGAAAGACATATATCAAAGAGTTAATAATGTATATATCTGTGAAAACATTCATTTTTACTTCTATTTTCTCCTTTTTGCTTGCCTTTACTTTTTAGTTTTCCAACAAATAAAAGAGATTACTCTTATCAGAAGGAAGAAAGGGTTTTTTTCCCTCTTCATTTCAAAAATAGTAAGTTCTGTCCAGTGCAGGGACAAGAAGCCATAGACTCACTTTCCCCTGCTCCTCCCCTGTAAACACAACTAAATATCCTGGAACTGATTCATCAGAAAAATCAAAAAAACAATTCCTCAACTTGGAATAAGAAGATGCACTGACTAGAGACCTCAAGTCTTCCAGATCAACATCACAGGGAGTCTCTTGAAATTTCTTTCAATGGTCCATCTAGCACAGACTGGGCATCAGAGATCTGCAACCTGGAATGACCCTCAGGCAGACAAATAGAAAAGTTTGCTCTCCCTGGACAAAGAACCAAGGGAGGGCTACCCCAGCAATACCTAGTGGAGAGATCTACCCTAAGCCATACCTGAGGCAGCAGCAGGCTCAATCATCAGCCACAACAACCCAAACCCAGTGTTTCCAGAACCACCCATCCATTTATACTGGGCAGCCCTACAGGAATGAAGTAAGAGCTGAGCAGAGCCAGAAGAATGAAGTCAGCCAGAATAACATTGCAAGGACTCTGAAAATTAAATTTTCATTGAAACTATACCTCACAAAAACAGTCCAGGACCTAAATCTAACTAGTATGGCTGCTTATTAGAAGCTGAAATAAGATCAAAAGTCTCGAACATAACATTCAAGATGTCTAGGATATCTTATAGATTGTTATGTACTGATTTTACCTCCAAAAAATTAATTAATTAATTAATTAATTAATTAAAAATGATGGATGGGGTGCCTGGGTGGCTCAGTTGGTTAAGTGACTTCCTTCAGCTCAGGTCATGATCCCAGGGTTCTGGGATCGAGCCCCACATCGGGCTCCCTGCTTAGCGGGGAGCCTGCTTCTCCTTCTCCCTATGCCTGCTGCTCTGCCTACCTGTATTCTCTCCATCTCTCTAATAAATAAGTTAAATCTTCAAAAAAAATAATAGATGGTAACTAGACTTCTGGTGGTGACCACTTTGTAGTGTATACAAATATCAATTAACTGTGCTATATGCCTGAAATTTATAGGTTATATACCATTTTACCCCAATTAAAAAAAAAAGTCCAGATACAATCAAAATCACTCATCAAATAAAGAATCATGAAAAAACACAACTTGAGTGAGAAAAGGCAATCATCTGACACCAACATCGAGAGGAAGCAGATAATGGGTTTCACTGATAAGGATTTAAAAGTAGCCACTAAAAAATGATTTCATAAACAATTATAAATTCTCTTGAAATATTTGAAAAAATAGAAAACCCTAGCAAATAAGCTTTTTTTTAAAAAAAGATTTTTACTTACTTATTTAAGAGAGAGAGAGAGAACAGGAGCACAAGCAGGGGGAGATGCAGAGGGAGAGAGAAAGGGAGAAACAGAACCTCTGTTGAGCGAGGAACCCAACATGGGACTCAAACCCAAGGCCCTGGGATCGTGACCCAAAGCGAAGACAGATGCTTAACCAACTGAGCCCTCCAGCATGCCAGCAAATAAGCTTTTTTTTTTTTTTTAAGATTTTTATTTATTTATTTGAGAGAGAGACAGTGAGAGAGAGCATGAGCGAGGAGAAGTTCAGAGAGCGAAGCAGACTCCCCATGGAGCTGGGAGCTTGATGCGGGACTCGATCCCGGGAGTCTGGGATCATGACCTGAGCCGAAGGCAGTCGTCCAACCAACTGAGCCACCCGGACGTCCCGCAAATAAGCTTTTTTTTTTTTTTTTTTTTAACTGCTACCGCAAATAAGCTTTTTAAAAGGACCAAGTGGAAATTGTAGAACTGCAAAATAAAATAACTGCAATAAAAAATTCACCGGATGGGCTAAGTGGGAAAGTGCAGATAAAAAAAAATTTTAATGAATAGATCCTTAGAACTTACAAGCAAAAATAAAAGTTAAAAAACATGTATCACTGAAGTGCCAGAACAAAAGGAAATAGCGTAGAACTAAGAAGGTATTCAAAGAAACAATGGCTGAAAACTTCCCCAATTTGGTGAAAGATTTAAACAAATAGATCCAAGAAATTGAGCAAGCCAAATAGCATAACTTCAAAGAGATTGCCACAAAAGACATCACAATGATACTTCTGAAAACAAAAGATAAAAAATCTTGGTAACATTCAGAGAGAAATATTATATTACCCATAGAGGGACAGCAAATTGAACGAAAGCAGATTTCTCATTTGAAACCATGGAGGCCAGAAGGAAGTGTGACACAATATTTTTCAGTTGCTAAAAGAGACACATTGTCAACAGTGATTTCTTTACCTGGCAACAACATGTTTTAAGAATAAAGGGGACATAAAGACATTCTCAAATGAAAGGAAACTGATAGAACTTGTCACTAGCAGACCTACCCTTAAAGAGTTACTTTTAAAAAGAGCACTCAAAATACAAAGAAATAATAACAGAAGGAGGCTGGGAGGTTCAGACCTTCATAAAGGAAAAAAAGAATATCCAAATGAGTGAAACTTAGGAGTAAATATAATAGACTATTCTTCACCTTGTGATATTCCTAAGTTACACTTTATGGTTAAAGCAAAAATTGTAACACATCATCATCTTATGTGGTGTTTAATGTATATACGGCATCATCTTATGTGGTGTTTAATGTATATACGGCAAACACTGAAGATAATTGTTTCTTCCCAATATTTTTAAAAGTGGGGAGAGTAAAGGGACCTAAGTGGTTTCAAAACTTTAAGCAGTAAATCATCAATACCTGTAGGCTGTGATAAGATATATATATATGAATGATAATATATGTGTGTGTATATACACCTCAAGAAAACTATATATACAAAATGCTATAAAACTCTATAAGTAAATCAAAATATAATTTCAAAAAATGTTCAAGTAGTCCACAATAAGACAAGATAAAGGAAACAGAGAAATGAGAAACAGAGAACAAGCAGAAAATAAAAGAATAAAATGGCAGACTTAAGTCCCAATATCAATAATTATTTTACATGTAAATCATCAAAATACACCAACTAAAAAACAGTGAGTGGCAGAGAGTATTTTAAAAACATAAACAGCTAAATGTTGTCTATAAGTAATGTCTATCAAAAATAAATCTCTGCATCAAACAACAGAGCTTCAAATACATAAAATAAAACTAATAAATCTGAAAAGAAAAACACATTATTATAGTTGGAGACTTCAACACCCCACTCTTACCAGTTGATAGAACTACTAGACAGAACATTGGTGATTTGTGTCTCCTCAAGTATATAGAATTCAATAATATGATCAACCAATAGGGTATAATTGACATTTACAGAACATTCCACCTTGGTGTAGCAGAATGCACATAAGTTTCAAGAGTCCCTGGAATGTTCACCAAGATAGACCATATTATGACTTGTAAAACAAATTTAAAAATGTAAAAGAATTGAAATCATACAGATTTCACATCCATAATGGGAGTTAAAATAGAAATCAACAATAGGAGGACAACAGAAAAGCTTTAAAACACACGTAAATTTAACAGTACACTTCTGAATAATCCATGGCTGGTACATAGAACTGAATAAAAATGAAAATACAACAAATTAAAATCTTGGAAACACATCTAAAACAATGCTGGAGGGAAATTTACAATCCTAAATGCTTATATTTGAAAACAGGACAGTTCTCAAATCAAGAATCTAAGTTCCTATCTCAAGAAACTAGAAAAAGAAGTGCAAAATAAACCCCAAGCAAGCAGAAGGAAGGAAATAGTAAAGATAGAGCAGAAATAAATGAAATTTTGGAAAGGGAACTAATAGAGAAAATTAATGAAACAAAAAGCTGGCCCTTTGGGGAAAACCCAATGTCTAATAAGACAAAGATAAAAAGAGGAGACACAAATCACCAAGATCAGTAATGAAGAAGGGAAAACCACAACAGATCTTTCAACCATTAAAATAATAATAAAGAATACCATGAACAACTTTATGATCATAAATTCAACAATTTAGAAGAAATAGACCAATTCCTCCAAAACCACAAACTATCATAACTCAGTCCAGATTAAGTGGGTAATTTGAATAGTTCTAGAACACTAAAAAGAATTGAACTTATAATTTCAAAGCTCCTGAAAATGGTTTCACTGGAGACTTTTACCAAACATTAAAAGAACTTACACCAATTTTATAGAAAATTGAAGGAGAAGGAACACTTTGCAACTCATTTTATGAGGTCAGTATTACCCTGGTATCAAAACCAGACAAAATCAGGAAAGACAAAACAAAACAAAAACCTACAGATCAATATATCTCATAAATTTATGTAAAATCCTCCACAAAATATTAGCAAATCAAATCCAGAAATGTATCAAAGGAACACTATACTACCACCAAGTGAGATTACATATTAACAAGTTAAAGAAGAAAATTCACATGATCACTAATTTACACAAAAAGAACATTTGACATAATTCAACACCCAATTATGATAAAAACTCTCAACAAACTGGGAGTAAAGGGGAACACTGTCAACCTCATAAAGAACATCTACAAAAATCCTGCAGTTAACATCGTGCTTAATGGTTAAAAACTCAATCAGGAACAAGACAAGGATACCTGTTCCCACTACCCTTACTCAACATAGTAATGGAAGATCTAGTCATTCCAATCTAAAATATATATAGATTGGAATGGAAAACATAAAACTGCTTGCAGAGGAGAAGAGTGTCTACATGGAAACCTCCAAGAAATCCACAAACTTCTAGAACAAATAAATTAGTCCATTAAGGTCATAGGATACAAGATTAATGCATAAAAGTCTATTTTATTTCTGTATGCCAATAAGGAACATGTTCAAACAAATTTAAAAGTGCAATACCATAAACAATTACTCTAAAAAAATTAAATACATAGGTGTAAATTTAACAAAACAAGTAAGGATCTGTATGCTGAAAATTACAAAATGCTCATTTCTAAAAAAAATTAAAAGACCTAAATAATTGAATACCATGTTAATGGATCAGAAGATTCAATATAATAAAGTTTTCAATTCTCCCTGAACGAACCTATAGGTATAAAATAATTCCTGTCAAAATTCTAAAAAAAAAAAAAAAATGTTTTATATAAATAGGCAAGCTTATTCTTAAGCTTATACAGAAAGCAAGAGGCCCTGAAGTAGCCCAAACAATGTTGAAAACAAAGAATAAAGGAGAAGGAGACATTCTTTGTGATATTAGGGTCTACCATATGCTACAATAATCAAGACAGTATGTACTATTGGACTGCACAAGAGGACCTAGAAATAGATCCACACAAATATACCCACTTAATTTTTGACAGAGAAAAAAAATAATTGAATAAAAGAAAGGAAGCTTTCTAAAAATAAGTAAATAAATAAAAGATATTGGAAAATTGGAAATCCTATATAGGAGAAAAAATAAACCTCAACCTAAATCTCGTTCCTTATGCAAAAATGACCTCAAGGTATTTCTGGCTGGCTCAGTTGGTGGAGCATATGACTCTCGACCTCAGGACTGTTAGTATAGAGATTGAGCATAGTGATTACTTAAAAATAAATTCTTTTTTAGGAAATGAACTCAAAATGCATCATGAACTTAAATACAAATTGTAAAAATATAAGATTTGGGGGAATAAATAGAACATCTTTGGGACCTAGGACTAGGGAATGATTTCTCAGATTTGTTACACACAATCCAGAAAAATAAAAATTTATAAATTGAACCAAATCAGAATTTTAATAACTTGGCTCTGTGAGTGACCTTGTTAAGATGAAAAAGCAAATTACAGAACTGGAGAAAATATTTGCAGATCATATATCCAATAGGGGACTCATATCTAAAATATACGTGAAGAACTCAAAACTCAATATTCTAAAAAATCCAATTAGAAAATAGGCAAAAGACTTGCATAGACTTTTTTTTTCCACTGAAGAGGATATATAGATTGCAAATAGTCCTATAAAAAGATGTTCAACATCATTAAGCATTAGGAAAACTCAAATTAAAATCACAGTGATATGTTACTATGTACCTATTAAAATGGGTAAAATTAAAAAGCAGTTACAACACCAAATGCTGGCAAGGATGAGGAAAAACTGAATTACTCATACATTGCTGGCGGGAATGTAAATGGCACAACCACTCTAGAAAATAGTTTGCAGTTTCTTTTAAAACTAAAAATGGGCTTACCATATAACCAGCAGACGCACTCTTGGGTATTCATTCCCAGGTGGTGGGGGTGTGGAGGAGGATTTATTTTTATGTAGAAACTTATGTAGAAGACTTAAAGAAATTTAAAGCAGCTTTATTCATAAGAGCCAGAAAGTGGAAATAACCTAAGTATACTTCAATGGGTGAATGGTTGCAGAAACTGTGGTACCTCGAGATCATGGAAGCCCATTCAGCAATAAAAAGGAATGGACTATTGCTACAAGCAATAAGCTGGGTGAATTTCAAGGAAATCATGTCGAATGAGTCAAAAAGTCAGTCTCAAAGGGATATAAACCACATGATTCCACTCCTAGGTTACAGAAATAATATAATCACAGAGATGGGGAACGGATTAGAGTTTGCCCGGGTGAGGAGAGAGAGTAGACATGACCATGACATGACAGTAACATGGTGGAGCCTTGTGGTGAGGTTTCAGTCATGTGTCCTGTTTGTGGTGGTAGCTATGCAAAGCTGCATATGACAGAATTGCATAGAGCCACACACATACACACACACACACACACACTCACACTCTCACAAGGACCGGTATACTGATGCCATGTGAATAAGCTCTGTGGATCGTACCAATGTCAGTTTCCCGGTTTTGTTATTAAGCTAGAGTCACGCGAGATGTTAACTTTGAAGGAGATTGGGTGAAGGTGCACCAAACCTCCCTGCACGTTTCCTTGGAGCTCCTTGTCAATCTATATAGTTATTGCCAAATGAAAAGCTAAAAATATTCACAAGTGCTCTTTGAAATATGTGCTTCAGGAAGAAACACATATTCTTCAGCACTTATGTTCATTATTTTTCTCTAGAATTTCCCAGAAAAACAGACTGTATCCAGGATACAAATGAGAAATAATAGCACAATAAAAAGGAAGACGTCTTAAAATTACGTGGTTAATTATGACCTCGGTACACCTGAAAACCACTCAATCTAAAATAATTTATCTGGGCTATAAGCAATAAATGTATATATATAATAATATAAATGATATATTAATATAATATATATATAATATCATATATATATATATATATATATATATATATATATGTTGTCTTCCAGCTACTTCATTGGTCCCCCTCTCCTAGGTGGACATAAAGACAGGACAAAGTGGTATGGACTAAGGATGGTAAACCTGAGTTTAAAGAGAGGTGGCCGGGGCTTTTGGAGATGGCATCCGGGCATTGAGGAGCAAACAGAAGGGAAGGACAGGAAACCTACTTTGAGGAATGAGCTAGAAGGAGCTGTGTAAGAAGACAGCAACCAGCTCTTCGTGCCTACGTCGTATAAAACATCAGACTGGTCACTCTGTCAAACAAATTTAAAAAAAATCAGACTGGGGCCGCTGGGGGGGTGGTGGGGGAAAGAGAAAGAAAACTGGAATGAGGAAGACACTGAGAAAGAAAATCCTCTGGAGTCAGAACTCAAGGCTCTGAGAAAGTCACAGAAAAAGAAGGAAAAGCAGGTCAAGCAGCCAGGTAGGAGGTAGGAGTCATAACAACTGTTACTATCTTACTGTGTGAGATACTTCCCTTCCAGTGAGAGACAGAAACACAAACTACTCTGGCCACCTGGATTATGTTACCATTTAATTGTTTGCCTAGAATTAAATGGTTTGAGGGACTAGGAGATCCCAGAACCTTGCTCCTTTGTACTCACTGTCTAAAATAAATTGTCCTGTTTGCCAATTTGCTTTTCCACAAAGAGAGGCTCCATCCTGTCTCTGATTTTTTTTTTCAAAAGCCTATTTATGCATTTTAAAATTCATTTTCAAGACTCTATTTAGCTGAGATGAGAGGAAAACCATTTAATGACTAAAGTTTGGAATCTAAGTAGATGAAATTATTTATGTAGATCATTAGAAATACATGAGTGGCCTCCCTGGCTTCCTGTCTAGGGAAAGCTTATCGTTAAATATGTTTCCTAGCCGCTACCAAAACTGATGCAACACCCAGTTCAACCTTCCACAGACCCTCATTTATATTTCCAAAAGCAACGCTCTTTTCGGCAAACAATGAACATACTTGTTATGAGTTTAAATTAGAAGTCTTCATTTGGAATTTGTGAATATGGGGATATTCTGGGAAACGTCCAGAAAAAAAAAAAAAAAAATCCTGCCAAGGGTTCAGCAAACAGTTGCATAACCCTCTTTTTATCTGGGGTGTTGACCCAGCCATTCATTCCATGTTTGCTGTGGTGAGTTCAGCACAGCTGGTTCCCACGGCAACCGTAATCCCTGAACAGAGCCTGCTCCATTGGTGGTCAGTTACAACACGCTTTGTCCTGTCAGTGTCCTGCCACCGACTGAATGGAGAGACAGAAACAAGCACCTTCAGTCAACATGACCCAATGAGGGTGGTGGCCTCCAGCTTACTGCAGTGAGCCGCCTGGAAGGCTCCGGAAGAACCCTGGCAGGGACACAGGCAAGCCACCTCCCAAAGGAGTTCCTTTCAAAGAGGGTCTCTTAGTTGGGGGATTGAATGGCCTAAAACGATCCCATCCATCCCATCTCAGGGCCAAGGAATGACCTTTGGATTGACGGACCTTTTTGGATGACTATGGCCATCGATGAATTTGGGACTCTCAAAGGGAAACCATTTATAGTTAGTTTCTTACCAAAATCTACAAGGCGGAGATCAGGGAGGAGGGGAGTGAGAGCAGGGAGAAGCCCCGCTGGACTCCAGCTGGGTGAGGGCAGGCACGTGCTGAGTGGGGACCATCAGCACGTGACCTGTCCCCGCAGGGCCAGCCAGTGCCCTTCATTAGGCGCAGCCCTCACTCAGCTGCATGCAACCAGGGCCGCTGGAGCAGGGCGGTGTAGGCGGCCGTGGGACCCCGCAGAAGTGTCTTGAAATTTCAGAACTCACCAGCCATTGCAGACTTACTTGCGTGGTTTCCGGGCTCCCCTTCCATTCATATTTACTGAGTGAGTCGCCCGGTGCCAGCACGCTTTTGACGGCTCAGGAAATTCACACTGCATCCTGGCTGATAGCACAAGTCCTGCAAGGAACAACCAACCCAGGCTTTGACGTCCGTAACTTCCAAATCAGTGCCTGATCTCTTTAAAATTCCTCTTGTCAAATCTCTCTCTCCAGACAGAGAGGAAAATCATTAATTTTATAATGAGACATATTAACAGGAAGAGTGGATTTCAACAGGAACGTGGTTCTCTGTTCAGGACACTGCGTTCAGGTCTGTTTACCTAAACTGGACTGGACTGTGTACTCACTCACTTGTTACATTGAGAATTGCTTATAGCGGTGGTTCTCACTGGGTTGTGCTTCAGAATCATCTGGAGAACTTGGATGTACAGGTACCAGGTCACATCACAGACACATTCTGGGATGGGGGGGTTGGTCCAGATACTCGTATTTTTTATTCTGCTTCTCTGCTGTTTCTGATACACAACTATATTTAAGAGCAAATACTTTGTGTGATAACCCTTAGTCGTTCTATCTTTTCCACTTTGCCAGACAAATATGGAGATCTACATTTTTTTCCTCCATTGACTTTATTACTCTGACATGGAATGGGAACCCTCTGTCCTGGAGGAAGAGAGGCCACAGAGCTCCTCATTCAACAGACGTTTGTTTGCCTCCTTGAGCATGAGGGTTTGTACTGAATTTTTTTTTTTTTTTTGCAAACCCAGTAAATATGACTCCTCAGGAAGAACATTGGGGCCCAATACGCAATTATCTATAATATAATTGACTTTAGCCAACAGAGGAGAGAGGGAAGGAGTTATACCTATTTCGGTTCTGGATTAAGGAAGAATACTAGTTTTTATCAAGTCTTTACATATGCCAGGTACATGCCTGTATTTTTTGCATATTATACTCATTTAATTGTCATGGTAACTTGCCTTTGGTAAGTTCTAATGCTAGGCCCATTTTACAGATGCAGACGTGGAGGCATGAAAAAGTCCAGCACTTTAAGGCCATAGCCCTAGTAAGTGGCAGAGTTGCGGTTAGAACCCCGGTGAACAGTTCTGGAATCCTTCCCCAAGTACCTATCTCTACCAGACCCAGTGGCCTCAGGTTTGCCATGAAAACTCAGCATTTTATGATTCTCCTAAGAACTTCCTTATTCAACAATATTATCTTCCATTTAACCCAGGTGCATGTATTGTACACTATTGCTCTAGAAGAATGCACAAAAATCAGAATGGATTCATCCCCAGAAAAATAGAGATGAAAACACATTCTTCTTCTTCCATATAATTAGAGTCTTAGAGGACATCTCCGAGTGTATACGTAGGCAGAAAAATGAGTGAGGGGATGGCAATTGAGGATGGAAGAAGGTTAGGTCACCCTGACCCTAACTCCTTATTCTACATTGGATGCTATACCTGGCTAAGCCAAAGAAACTACCAGCCAGCCTTTATTGGCTGAGACCCAGGCCATCTACACAAGCTCCAGGCTAACTCTATAAAGCTATTCCAGGAGACCATTGGCAGCTCCAGCCCCATCCCCAACAGGCACTGGGCACATCGGCTTCCGTACCTAGAAGTCACAACTCATTTTCACCATCAACAAGGGGCCATGCTCATTATTGTGCGATCACTCTGCGCTAACTCGTATATTGCTACTTATAATAAGCATATCGCTGGCTAAAGCTTAGACTATCACTTTGTTGTGGTGGAATTTTTCTTAAAAGATAAACAGGATGTAGAAAGTTCCAGCATGCATGTCAACAACCACAGAAACGGCCACGATCAACCACGTGGGTGAGCTGCCAGAGCAGTGCGCCCATCACCGTCCCTTCCGAGAAGCATTTGCATGTTGGCCACAGCCAGCCCTCCCTGCTGGTAAAAGTCAAACCCCCTGTTCACCAAAGAACCCGCAACAGTGAAGTGTGAAGTCTGGTTACACTTTCTCTCCAATACAAACGTGCCAAAGAAAAAAATAGAGCGGTGGCTTGTCACATTTGAGATGTTGCCAGCCTCCGAGCCTACAGAAATGGTCCCTGCAATGGTCTTGAAGACCAGCTCTGTGGGTCCCTGTGGCCTTGCACAGTCCCGCAGGTGAATGACCAATGGCCATCCCATCCACAGCCTGGTGGCTTGCCGCCGTCTCCCTTGGGGCACTCCCCACTTCTGCACACCATTCCTAGAGCCTCGCTGTATTCGTTAGAACCCGGGAGAAGCCGGGCTCCAGCTCCTCAGTTCTCAGTGCGGGTGCCCGGGCCCAGCCCTACTCAGGCTTGTTCACTGGAGCCGGAGGCCCAGCCTCACAAGCTGTGTAGATTTACATGTGATTTTAATAAAAAATGGGTGCATGCAATGCAACTCCTTGCCTGGGCTTGCTTTGTATAACACCCAGAACAGCATCCGGCTCATGTGGGTGCCTCATAAGCACCGTTCAGTAAGTCTTCCTCGTCAAGACTCCGAGCTTCGATGGCCATCATCGACAAGGAAAGGCCTTCCGCCTTTCAGCTTCCTTCTTACCCAGAAATGCGCAGCCCCCCAAAGATGACATTCCAGAACTCCGTGTGTCCCCTGCCCCGCTCAGAGCTCCCTTGAGGAGTGTGATTACAGGCTCACGTTGGACTTCTTCGGAAAATAGTTTGAAAGCAACGGAAATGTCAGCAGAGTCCAGAATCATTCTGGAACGTGGCCGCCTCCCCCGTCCTGGGCCCATTGTCCTCCTGGGCAGGAGGAGGACACCCGTGGTACCCCGAGCCCCCAGCACTTCCCCACTCACTGCAAGGGGCTTGATCCAGTCCCATGTTGAGGAAGAACTCCTGGGGAGATGAAGGCCATTACAAATCTTGCCCTCAACATGAAACGCCAGTGATTGTTTATTAAATTGCTCTTCAAAGAGAAAACACTGGCAGGCAAGTATCATTAAAATGGAAGCAAAGGGAAATGCTGTAACCTCCAACATGGCGCTTTTCTCCATTAACCTCAGACCAATGCGACGGGAGCAGCCAGGAGGAACTTCTGGCCCTGAGCCCTAACAATTACCTTCATCTCAGCCCTGGGGAAGGATAACACAAACCAACCAACTTAAGTACTTCCAAATACGGCCACCAGAGAAAAAGACCCCAAGAGCCCTTACCCGAACGCCACGGTCTCAACAGCAGTCGAGGACAAATTGTATTATACATGAGTCACATTAAAACATAAAAGACGTACCCTCCAGTAAAAACCTTGCACAACTTACCGAGTAAGCAGAATTAATCACAGGGAACAATGACCATTCCTGGTCTGAATATTTATGACATAACAGAAAGCTCATTTAAGATACTCAGTAGCTCGTAATTTTAAAAAGAGCCACAAGGAAAAGGAAAGGCACGCTAAGTTTGTGATGGCAAGGAAAAAAAAGAAAAAGTACGCTTCTTTCTTAATCCTCCTCACCATTTGCTGCCCTCCTCTGTCTCCTTCCTCCCCTCCCGCCTCCTTCTACCTCTCGTCACCACCTTTGCTCATGGCCTGCTGGGCAGCACTGGGCAGATGGGACCCGCTAAAGATCTCCTCCCACCTACCCAGCCTCCGGCAGCTGTGTAGTGGTCATTTGCGTGTTGAAATGGAAATAACACCGGACTGTGAATCACGAATGCTCTAACACAAACCTATAGGATCCTAGACACGACCCCCAAGGGCTGATCTCTAAGGCTTTGGACTTGGGACGCCTGGGTGGCTCAGCTGATTACGCATCTGCCTTCAGCTCAGGTCATGATTCCGGGGTCTTGGGATCAAGTTCCACATCGGGTTTCTTGCTCCGCAGGAAGCCTGCTTCTCCCTCTACCTGCTGCTCCCCCTGTTGAGCTCTCTCTCTCTCTGACAAATAAATAAATTCTTTAAAATATACATAGATAGATACAGATATAGATATGGCTTTGGACTGGAAAAGTCTAGGTTTCCTTTTGCTTCTATCAAGACATGAATTCTGTGATTCAAGCCATTCATGGATGGAAGGATTCATTCACTCATTCATTTGTTTGTTCTCTGAACAAGCTTGTATAGGGTGGGGAGAGCGTGCCTGGCACTGTCCTAGGTACCAGAGTTAAAGCAGTGGACAGGACAAATCACCCCTCTGCCCTCCTGCAGTTTACACTCTAATGGGGAAAAGACAGTAGACAATAGCCCAGGAAGCGGGTGCAATAGATAACATATTTTGGGGTCATAAATTCTGTCAGAAGAATAGAAGGGTATATAGATCCAAGAGGGGAGGCTATGGGATGTCAGGTCGCACAGCCAGGGGCCTGAGGGAGGCGAGGGAGGGAGCCACAGCAAATTCGAGGCTATTATTCACTCAAAGGGAGTGCTAGAGAGCCTTCGAGCTTCGAGTTATTGTCAGTGTTTCAGAATGGTCAGTAGGAACTGCATCCTGGCTGTGTAAGTTAATGGAGATGATTCTCAGCTTTGGTCTACAAATAGAGCCATTGGATACATTATGACTTGTCCTCTCACTCTTCCAACCCAGCAAACCAGTGATCCTGACAGACTCCAACTGATTAAAATTTGGAAAAAAATGAATGATCACTGAAGAAGTTATTGGGTGTCTACGAGTGGTAAATATTTGAAATGAAATCTTTGGGGTCCGTAAGACCAGATCACTTCCATCTCCAGAATGGATCTTGAAAGTGTACCTCTCATCCAAAAGAGAAATAACGCCTTTGTTTGAAACATAACTCGTTCATTCTCAGCCATGCAGCAACCAGTTCCGCTCGCTCTCAACTCCCCCCTCCCCTGCTCCTCTCCCCTCCCCCTGCCACCAATGATTATTTTACTGCCACTCAACTATGATCCCTCTAGAGACTGCAGAGATTGTGAAGGGACTGAAGAAACACACTCAGTGAGATTTTAGTCTCAAAAGCCATTATTCTGGGTCACCTGGGTGGCTCAGTTGTTAGGCATCTGCCTTTGGCTCAGGTCATGATCCCAGGGTCCTGGGATTGAGACCCACTCTGGGCTCCTTGCTCAGGAGGAAGCCTGCTTCTCCCTCTGCCAATTCCCCTGCTTGTGTTCACTGTTTCTCTCGCTCTTTCAAATAAGTAAATAAAATCTTAAAAAAAAAAAAAAAAAAAAAAAGCTATGCTTTTGAAGGGCCGTGATAGGAAAAAAAGCTGAAAAGGTTACCTTAAATAAAATTTAGGAGAAATGCTGAATTTCAGTTACTCATTCTCCTCATGTTTCCCATCTTTTCAGGTATCCAGACACTCATAACATATCTTTCAACAAGAAACATTGTGTGCGGGCGCCTGGGTGGCTCAGTGGGTTAAGCCTCTGCCTTCAGCTCAGGTCCTGGTCTCAGGGTCCTGGGATCCAGCCCCGCATCGGGCTCTCTGCTCAGCAGGAAGCCTGCGTCCTCCTCTCTCTCTGCCTGCTTCTCTGGCTACTTGTGATCTCCCTCTCTGTCAAATAAATAAATAAATACAATCTTTAAAAAAAAAAATAAAAATTTAAAAATTAAAACAAAAAGAAACACTGTGTGGGGCACCTGGGGGGTTCAGTCAGGTAAGCAACTGACTCTTGGTTTCAGCTCAGGTCAGGATCTCGGGGTCATGGGATTCAGCCCCACGCTGGGCTCCATGCTCAGGTGGCACCTACTCGAAATTATCTTTCCCTCTCCCCTTGCCCCTCCCACTCATTCTCTCTCTCTCTCTCAAGTAAATAAATAAAATCTTAACAAGAAAATTGGGTATCTCTGCCAGATGATAGAGATACAAAATGGATACCATGCCATGTCTGCCCTCAACGTGGTTATAGTCTAGTAGCCCTAAGAATATATTAGATAAATAATACAGATGTAATATATACTTGAAATATAGGTTAGCTCTTACATCTTACTCATCAGGATTTATGCTGCTGCAGCGAATGATTCTAAATTTGGGGTAGCTTAAAAGTACCAAAGCTTTTTTCTCATTCATGCCACATGTCCACTGAGAGTTACCAGGGGGCTTGGGTGGAGAGCCTGTTCTTCATAAATACCCAGGTACCCAAGTGGATAAGACAGTCACCATCTTGAATATTACTGGTTGCCATGCCAGGGAGAAAAGAAAGCTCTGGAGAATCTCAAACAGGAGACTAAATCATTTCCTATAATTTTTAACTTTATCATTAAGGTATAACTGACAGGTAATATTATATTCACTTCAGATGTACAATGTATATATTGTGTACATATATCGTATATAATGTGTATATATATATATATAAAATGTTTTGTATAATATATATATTTATATATTGTATAAATTGTTTCAAAATCTGTGTATATTGTGAAATCATAGGAGACTGAATCTCCCAAAACGATAGGAGAGTAAAATCTACCTCCTGTTGTTTTCTCTCTTATCTCCTCGGCCAGACTAGCCTCACGGCCCCGCCCACCCACAAGGGAGCAGGAAGTGGAATCCTACCATGTGCCCAGAAGGGGAAAGACCTGGAAATAGTTCATGAACAGCAATAATGATTATTATAACTACAGAAGAGCCAAAACACCTGGTCTCTGGCCTCGAGAAGCTTGCCTGCTAAAATAAAATTTGTTTCATCAACGAAGAAACTAAAAGTTCTGCCTTCTTCTTAAAGGACAAGTTTAACAATGCCTTGGGGAAGTATAATTATTTAGTTATTTACATCATCATGTTGAAACCTCCTGTTTAATTGGAAAGTATGCCCTCAACTTGCCCTCCACTTCTTCATGGAGTGTTTCCAGATAATGGAGGAGGGGTTACAGAAGTAGAAAGGTTCCTCTCCCCTAATAACACACAATCCAAGGAAACAAGAAAGCCAGATCTTCCGATTCATTTAAACCCCTGCCGACAAGCAGCTGTGTTAGAAATCAGTCTCCAATCTCTCTCCTTCATCTCATCCTAAGGAAGTGAGACCCTTTCCCCATGACCAAGTGGACAGTCTCCCAAGGGTCAGGAGCAGAGCTGGGAATACCAAAAGGATTCTGGTTTTTCAGAAGTCCAGAAGAGAACTGGCATTTATGCCAGAGCAATTCAACAGCAATTTTGGCATTTGTAATTGGCTCATAGTGTCAGCAAACCAGCCAGAATGTTTTTCTAATACACTGAGACGGGTTTAACCAGAAGGTGTTGCCAAAAACAGTCCACCCCACAAGAGAAATCTCATACATGTGAATCATGGCTGGGCTAGTGTTTGAGGGGCTCTCTGTTTTGACTAGATATTATCAATTTGATTAGATAATTGTTTGGTTAACCAGACGATGGTCATTCAACATCCATGGTGAGAGGGAGCCTGTTTTTCCAAGCACTACTGACCAGCAGCTCTCCTGACTTCCCAGTCTAACCAGACTTAGAATAGCTGAATCTCTTATTTATGATTCAATAAGAAAAGAAAGAAAACTTTGCTTTTGGGGAGGGGCGGGGTTAAAATATTTTGATTTCTAAGTGACATCGGGGTGAAGGATCTGCATGTAATTCCCAAACCACCATAATTATGATTAAAAATTTTGGAGCAATTCTCATCACACCCAGCAAAAAGTATCTTTTTATGCCCTCATCCACCCTCTGGCCAATAACATGCAATCTGCATGCATAGGATTCTTCAAAGACCCACTGCCCCCTCCCACTCACCTTTCACACTTCAACACATGAAGCTTCTCTCACCAATGACTTCCTAATCACCAAGCCCAATTGCTTTCTCTCCTGCTTGAAATTCTGCATCACTGCATATCAGCTGGTTATCCCGTGGCTAAACCTATACGTTTCACAAGCGCTTACCCTGAATCCCAGATCTTATGTATAGTGGGATTTGGACGCTCCAACATCCAGGCGCCCATATCTGAAAATGGGGACAATGTTATGGATTTCTTGTGAGGATTAAATAGAATGATACATGGAAACTACCCGACAGTGTCTGGCAAGTGGCCAGCCCTCACTATTCGGTCACCGATGTTATCCTTGGCAATGGTAATGGTGGTGATCCTTGTTTCCTTTGATAGCCTTTTCTTTCTTCCTTTGGTTTCTGGGATACGATATTTTCCGGTCTTCATTTTAAATCTTTGCTTACATTCTTGCTCGATCACCAAAACTTCAAATCTCCTCCTGTGTTCCCCTGGGCATGAAACCGTTCCAACCCACATTGTTGTTCACGGGACCAATACAACTGCCTTTTGGGAAATATCCCTGCCAGAATTCTTTACCCACTCCCATCCATTCCCCCTACTCACACAATTCAGGAGCAAAATACACTGATAATTTCCAACCGTGGCCCTCTCCCAATCCAAACCTTTAAAGGGCTTCCTGAAACAAAAGCGAAGGTAACGACCTTCATGATCCCTCTCCTCAGAAGAACATCCTTTGTGATTCTCTTCAATTGTTATGGCCTTAATGTTATCCAGGACATACCGAGTCATCCCGTCTGCATTTGGTCCAAATTACACTATAATTAGCAAAATTTTGTAAGTAGTTTGTGGACTTGGTTGCAGAACGATCTTAAATTTCATTTAAGAAGAAGTTATCCAATTCTTGGTTATATTGGTCGGGAAGCTTTCACCTACAAGGAACAGCAGTTCAACCGGCCTAACCCAGAAAGGGATCATACCATGCCCTATCCCAGGAAGTCTTGAAAGTTGAGTGGCTTCAAGGCTAGTTAACTCAGTAGCTCAAGAATGTCATCAGGAACCTGAATTCTTGGCATGCTGCGATCACACTGTCTTCAAGAGACCAGCTTGATTCCTGTTGGTTGCACCCAGACACAATGAGACAGGCCATTACCCAGTAGACGGTATCTAGTCACAACCATACTCGAGCTAAGCGCTATTATCTCTATACTATAGATAAGGAAACTTATAGATGAGGAAGTTCATAGGTAAATTCAGAGAAGTCAAGTGACTTGCCCCAGGCCACACAGCTATTAGCAGTAGATACATAATCCGAACTCTGGTTTGTCTAACTCCAAAGTCGATACTCACAGATACCCAGTTCTACTCTTCCCAAGCACAGGAGCAAAGGACTATTCCCTGAAAGTTCAAGAGTAGAATTTACAAGGCAATTATTTTACTCACACTCCGTAAGTTTACTGGCCACTGGTTAATTTCCTAAGAGGAAAGAATATTCAGTAATGGGGCACTTGGGTGGCTTGGTGGGTTAAAGCCTCTGCCTTCCACTCAGATCATGATCCCAGGGTCCTGGGATCAAGCCCCTCATCTGGCTCTGCTCAGCAGGGAGCCTGCTTCCCTTCCTCTCCCTCTGCCTGCCTCTCTGCCTACTTGTGACCTCTGCCTGCAAATAAATAAATAAAATCTTAAAAAAAAAAAAAAAGAATATTCAGGAATGTTGATTGTCAGAAACTTGCACGTGGTTATTAACCACGATCAACCATAGTCTCAATTCCCAACGAACACTGGTAATGCACAAGTAAATTTTTTAATCCTTAATTTCTAATCCGTACACAAATTCAGTCAATGGTTTCCCATAATAATGGCTGCAATTGGCTTTTATGTGTAAGTGATATGAATATAGGTGTATGCACGCTTACATATACATACATGTACGTGAGTATATGTATCTGTGTGTGTGTGTGTGTGTGTGTGTGCATTGATGAGCCAACTAACACCCAGAAAAGTTAAGAATCTTATTAAAACATACACAGCTAAGAAGCTAATGAAGGAAATTGGGAGATGTCACAACAGATTCCTGATACAGTGTCCCTACGGTCTTCTTTCCTTAAGGGCCTATAAACTAACAAATGACTTTCATTCAAAGTAAAGGGAATCGGTGCCTGGGTGGCTCAGGGGATTAATCTCGATCTTGATCTCAGCTCAAGTCTTGATCTCTGGCTGGTGAGTTCATGCAAGACAATAAGCCTACTTAAAACACAACAACAAAAGCAAAGCAAAGGGAGTGATCGCAGAATGTCTTTAAGGTTATTCTAAGTAACAAAATGGCACTGTCCTAGCAGACAGAGGAGCTCGCTGTAGGCAGCACATGTCACATGACCCTCCTTGCTCAAAGTGGTGTGGCAGGGGGACTTCCCCATCCCCTCCTTTCATCCTTTTCTGGGCCTCTATGGACCATGTTCATCCTCCAGAGTTCTATCTAAGCGGGCACCAAAAATATGAGTTAAGTGAGCAAGCAAACCCCTCCCCGAGAACTGGAAAACAGAGGGAATTTGAAGTATTTATTTTAAAAATCTAGCTTCCCGGAGAATCACAAAATGAGCGAAATGATGGACCCCTCCCCCAACCCAGACACACACATCCTGCCACGCATATTTGCAAACCATAAATAACCCAGATCTAATCACAAGGGCAGGTGACAAAGTCCATCGGGCTCCTTCGAACACGCGTCCTGACGCGTGACTCCTCAGGAATGCTGAAACGCCCTGGTCTCCAACTTACTGAATCCCGCGGTTCTGTCTCTGCACCAAATTGGCTTTGAGAAGCCACACAGCCCCGTTTCTGGGATTGCCCCCCTTTTTGCACCTGGAAACTCAAGGCAGCAGGTCCCGACCACATTAACCAATCACAGCCCGAGCCGTGGTCGGGCCCCTCGGGCGCTGTCCGCTGAGCCGCCCTGATTCACGCATCTCAGCTCTTGGGACAGGCTTCCTCTGCTAACTGGCGTTGGGTGACATTTCCCAAAATGCCAAGGCTTTCCAGTGACCTCTCTGTGAAATGAGCTCCTGAATACGGGGGTCTGCTGCTACTTCTCTCCTTAATTCTCTCTGGGTTAAGGACCGCGGTTCCCGGGTTCCCGCTCGGGCCAGCAGCCCAGCCCCGGCGCATTGTTTCCCTTGGCTGAGCCCCACACACCAGTGCTGTGTTTGCTTTGCTCTACATACAGTCTTGTCACAGATGCCGCGTGCATCACACCGGGACTTCACTGGCACAGCACCCAGACACCAGCCGGGGAGCAGGAGAGGGACAGGAAGCAGCTGGGCACCCCGGGCCTCCACCTCTGCAGACATGTGCCCTGAAGGAGGGCAACCCCAGGGATCCTTAGAGGGCGCCGCCAGGATGTCCACAATACCTTGCTCAGAATCCACAGCCAGCAGGCATGTTTTAGTAGCAGGGGTCGGTCATTGGTCTTTGCCACAGTCTGCTTTTCCTCTTTCCTATCTAGCTTGAGGTGACCACCTGACCAGCGTCAAGTTTCACCGGAGGGAACCTGGGCTGCCCAGAGCCAGAGAGCTGAAGACATCACGGCTTTCTTTGGGCGTCCTGGGAAAGATCTTGCTTGGGGAGCCAGGGGAACATCCTCCTTTGTGGTCACCCTGTTCCCTTTGCCACCTACCTCCCTCTCCCCAAGTTCCTCCCCTTTGATCTGGAGCACAGAACAAGCCTCAAATCCTACCCGAAAGGATTCATGACTTAAAATATGGGAGAGGGCACCCGGGCGTGGGGGGCGGGGGGGCTCAGTCAGTTGGGCATTCGACTTTTGATTTCGGCTAAGGTCATGATTTCAGGATCTTGGGATCGAATCCCACACCAGCTGAGCACTCAGCAGGGAGTCTGCTGGCGATTCCTTCTCTCCCTCCCCCTCTCCCCCCTCACATAAATAAATAAATCTTTAAAAAGGTATATGGGAGAAAAAAAGTACTGATGAGCAGTAGCCTCTGCTTCCTGGCTCATTAACACAGTGGGGTCATTTCTCTACATCTGAAACAGGATGTATGGCGAGAAGGGTTAATAAATTTCAGCTCCCGTGTCACCTGCACTCAGTTGGTAGTGACGTCCGGAGTACTGTGAGGCTGAATTCAATCAGCAGGAAGGAGTGCGTCCTTCACTAATTTCATCCATGGGTGAGAGACTGGGAGAAAGGGGAAGTCGTAACAAGGGTTCATGTAATTGCCATCTTCTGCAAAGGAGACAGAGCACTGACTTGGGGGTAAACTGTCAAGTATTAGAAGCCTAGTTTTACCACTTACTGGCTGTGTGATCTTGGGAAAGATACTTAACCTCTCTGAGTCTCAGGAAACCTTACGATGAAATAGGAAACATCCTTGGAATTATTGTGAAGGAGATCAATTTCACATCTATAAAGTGTCAAGACCCCAACGCTGAGAGGCAGAGGCCAGTCCACAGGCCTGAAGCCAGATGGTTATGAGACCATTATGTCTCTGTCATGGCCATGATGTGGAGGGATGGCAAGGCAACTAGCAGAGCCCTGTCCTTACGGGGGGTGGAGGGTAGGGATCTGCAGTGAGATGGGCTAGATGCAGAGGGCCAGCAGAAGGGCTGGGGACAAAGGCAACCAGCACAGTTCCATGTAGCTGGTGAGTGAGGCTGAGCACAAGTGTTTCCCACCTAGCGTGGATGGGTGTGGTGGGATTTTCAAAAGGCTCCTGAAGAATGCCAAGAGCGCTTAGAAGACTCGATCGCTCAGACCTAAGGATCTGGCACCAGCAGCAGAGGAAGCAGGCTTTAAATATTTCCTTTCTCCCCCCGCCTCCCTTCTCTGTCCCTTCACACAGCCAGTTCCTCCAGAGTCAGAGGCCAGCTAGGTTTCCGCGGCAGGGACAGACCACCGGCACCAAACGGAAGGAAATACAAGGGGCCAGGTGTTCCCTGTGCTGCCTTTGAACTACACCGAGATGGCTGCAATGGTCCAGTCCCCTCCCTCTGAGTCTTCCAGGCAGTCTGCCTGCCGAGGGACTCTGTTCAGAGGGGCCGTCTTCCCTCGCACTGCTCCTCTGTCCGCTAGGACAGTGCCATTTTGTTACTTAGAATAATCTGGGGAGCTGAGGCCACTAGAGTAGCTGGGGGGTTCGGGCAGAGCCCAGAACGGGGCTTCAGGGTAAGACAGCCCACCCCTGCCTTCTGGAAATACCCAGAGCAGGGGTGTCTGGGTGACTCAGTCCGTTAAGCATCTGCCTTCAGCTCTAGCTGGGTTGAGCCCTGCATCAGGCTCCCTGCTAAGTGGGGAGCCTGCTTCTCCCTCTGCCTCTGCCCCTCCCCCCACTCAAGCTCTCTCTGTCTCTCTCCAATACATGAATAAAAATCTGGAGAAAGAAAAAGAAAGAAAGGAAGGAAGGAAAGAAGGAAGAAAAGGAGGGAGGGTGGGAGGGAGAGAGGGAGGGACCCCCAGAGTACCGTAGATGCGAGAACAAAGCCTAGCACGGCAAGGATTTGCTGCCTCTGCTGGACGCCACTCTCTTGACTCAGAAACAAACTTCTCATTCATCATTGGGAGACTGAGAAAAAGACACAGCACCCTTGATGACAAATACCACCACTGCGAGCTTCTCTGAAATACTGTGAATCAGGAGACGTGCCTATGTGATTAGCAAAAAGGAGAGATTGTGGACTATTTTCAAACGAACGTAGTTGTATCACTGGCAAGAAGGTACTAAAACTTACATCATGTCCTTAACTATGTCTTACTTATTGGTACTTCTTGGGAAAGCAAATACTGTGTGAATCAGAGAGAAAGGGAGGGAGGGGAGGGGGCGGGAGGCGAGGAAGGACACCGAGGGTTACAGTAGCTTAAGGAGCTGGAACATCAACGCACAAAACTATTAGTAAAATCCACCCAGTATACTCTAACAGAGTGAAGGGGCAAACGGTGTGTGACACAAAGCACAGAGAAGGGCAGGAGTAGCTGGTGGTTGGAGGCAGGCTCTGTGGAGAGAGGGGACCTCTCCTGTCCTGAGGCTCCGGAGGGACGTCCTAATCTGAGCATGCCTGGCCCCCAGAGGCTTGGCGGCCTCTGCGGGGCGTGGACCGGGTCTCCAGACCTGCACGCAAACGTGGTGACTTCGTGTGTTTTTCTGGAGAGAAAGCTTCTATCTTTTCTCCCTTAATCCCAAACAGATTAATGAAGGAGGAAATAAATTCTAAAACGAAGGAGAAATGTGTGGGGCTGGGAGAAGGAGGAGGACATCCTGGGCCAGGGGGTGGGAACAGAGAATAAAAGTGTGCAGTGAGAGCGGATGATCCAATATCCTGTAGAATTCGGACGTGAGTATTCCGAGTGCTGGGACGGGATGGGATGGAATCCGCAGCTGGGGATGCTCGAGCTAGTCAGAGTGAGCCTCGGGTTCCACCACCAGGGCACTGAGGCAGGAGACGGCAGGGCGTGGCGGAGGGGGGAGAAGGGGACTCATTCCTCCCTGCCTGTCTCCTGCTCTTGGGAGCCTCGCCCCGGCAACCCCACTTCACCCCTGCCCAGGCAGTTCCTTCCCGCAGCAGCCGCGGAACCCAGCTGACGGGTTTTTCCAACACTCGCGGAAGGATCTCCATCATAGCCCGGCCCCAGAGACACCAGCATCGACTGGATGATGCCTCCTGCCCAGCAGGCCGGGTCTCGGCCCCTCGGATCCCTCCTCCGCACTCAGAGACACCAGCCCCGCCAGGCCCATGTTTAAGCTTCCGTGTGTTCATAATCTTAAATCCTTGCTTTTGGTGCCCTAATCCTAAAGGCGGTAGCTGATCCCTACAATCACTGCCTTGGGGCCCTGGCCTCCGAGGCACCTGAGAATCCTGGTAGGAAAGCATTCAAGTGCTCTGCATCATAGAGGGAGAAGGGGACGCTTCCAGAACAATCCAGGAAAAGGGGCCGCCGCCGCAGACAAGTAGCCTAGAGAAGACCTAAGAGCACAGAAAAGGGTTCTCAGAACTGTTCTGCCTGCCATTCCCTCCTCCTCCTTTCCTTCCAAGCCTCCAGCCAAGTCTCCTGCCTCCACACATAGTGTGAAGAGAGCAAGGAGCAGGGCTAGTCCTGAAGAACTTTTGAGAGGCTTCAAGACCAACACGATGCCAAGTATTGTTAATTTTTATACTTCTAGGAACGGCTCATCATCGTCATCCTAGCTGTGGAGGAAAAGCTAAGTGAGGCTTTGATCAGCAAAATGAGTTTTCGGTCTGCCAAGTCCGCAGAACAGCAACTACCCCAAGTTCCTAGAAGTCCTATCACTTCTCCATTATTGAAAAAAGTGGTTTCTTATTCTAATTATCACATTCAGTCTGAGGCAGAGGAGAAGATGGCATTGCTAATGAGTCCCTCATCTCTGCTGGGTCACACTGAAAGAAAATTTTTATTTCTTTTCGTCAGACATGAAAGATTGCTTTTGAAAAAAAAAAAAAAATAAAACACTTAAAAAAAATTCCTCCTAAGGATATTACAGCTCACAAAATCTCCTCCAGCTTCTTAGAGCATCTATTTTACTATACAAGGAGACCCTTTTATTAGCTTGATTTCTTCTTATGTTCCGTTTTAGCTTTAATGAGTGATGTCTTTGGGTTCGTTTATACTCTCTGTAGCTTATTATCATCTAGCTGTGTGTCAGGAAGTCCGGGATAGTGGCTTTTGATGAACCGTGCTTTAAGGCAAAACCACAGAGAAGGGGGAGATGGACTGCGGATGATTTGGGGCTTTGAAGGGGCTCAGCCTGCCTGGGGGTGGGGGGAAGCTTATTAGTGAGTTAGCTCCTGCTCTCCATCCTAACACTTGTCTTTATGAAGTCATTACTGGCCCCCTGGTACACCACTCCTGGGCAAGGCAGGAGAAACGTATGGGGATCAAAGACCACAATAACAGCAACAACAACTTTAAGAGGCAGTTTGTTCAACCAAATTAAAGAGGAATCTCTCTTTTTTTTTTTTTTTAACTTCTGCGCCCCTGGAAGTACATTTCCATTTCCACTGAGTCAGTAAAGAAATCTGATGCAAACAGACCATCTGAGGCTCCGTGAAGCCTATGACGTTCTTATCAGGCTCCTAGCTGTTATGCATAACAGGCTGTCTATGTTGTTATTGTTACATGCCAGGCATTATTATCCACATTACACAAATGTGGAAACTGCAGTCGAGGGTGGAGAGAGGCAACTCCCCCAGGTTCCTTAGCTACCAAATTATGGAGCCAACATTTGACCCACATCTGTTCAAGTCTGTGGCTTAGGTCCTCACCCACAACGGCATAAAGGAGATCTGGTTCTGGTTGGATAATCACGTCACCAGTTACATCCTCTTGGATCTTACGTTTCATTTGGGAAGCAGAAAACCTGGGAAGACGGGCTCTGATTTGGAAATCACGGGAGAAACAGTTCACAGAGAGGCATGCTGGGCCATGGAAAGGGCGCTGTCCAAGAGAAGGTTTGGCAGAAGCCCACCAATATCACAGACTCTGGGCTCTGCTTTGCCTCACCGTGGAGTGCTGCCTTGTCTAAAGACGGCACCATCTTGACAACAGACGGACAAAGTGGACTTTTTTTTTTGAATGATAAAATCTAGCTGAAGAAAATGAGAGGTAAAGTCATTCATTTGACAAATCCAATACGGAACATCTGCTACAGGCCAGGGAATGTGTGAAGGATACAGCCTTGGCCTTCATGGAGCTTCTCCTCAGTCACCTGGGCCCCTCACACACAGGTGGTGGAAGGCGATGGAATTGGTATAGCCTTTGTGAGAGTGATTTCTCAATTTATCACTAAAATAATAAAGACAAATAATAATAGCAATAATAATAATAATAAAAATAGTAAAGACACCTAAGCTCTTCTTAGAGGAAAGTCCCTTTCCTTCCTTCCACAGCTCATCTGTGGGGGCCCCGAGAGAGAGGTGAGGAGGTTGCGCACACAGGGGCTGCTGGCCTGGTGCAGGGAGTCGGGTCCTGAGTGTGGTAAGAACATATACATGGCAGCACGGTGAGCAAGGTGTCTGTACCTGATAAAATACCTCTCTGATAGGGCAAAATCACATCTAGATATTCATTTTAAGGAAATAAATAGCAGGGCTGTACCAAGTATGTACATGCCGAATTGGGAGTCACACACAATCATTATAAGAGCGAAGATTTGGAGACAACTCAAAGAACCGATGGGAAGACAAATGATTAGAGAACCCAAGCGGACTTACATGAGTTAAGTACACACGCGCTCGTTAAGATGACGGCAACGACACTGAAGATCACCGGGAAAAGCGGTGTAAAGCTGACTGATCATCCATACAGGGGGAAAATTGTCAATTGCATCCCAATTTCACACTTTCTACAAAAATCACTTCCTGGTGGGCTACAGACTGAAATGTGAAAAATAGACTTTAACATTTCAGGAGAAAATAGAGGGAAAGCTCTCTGTGGCTTCAAAGTAGAAGGAGGGGGCTCTTAAGGCCAAAAATATCCAACTTTAAAGGCAAGGACTGCTAAGGGTCAGTACATTAACATTAAGAGCTTCTTTTCATCAGAGACCCCATCGAGGAAAAAAGCAAGCGACAGACTAGAAGAAAACGCTCACAAAATTATGCAACCAGGAGTTTGTCCAGAAAAGCTGAGGATAAAATAAACCACCCAAGAAGCAAATGGGGGAAAGACATGTGTAGGTATTTTACGAAGAAAAAAGCAAAGGAGAGTATTAATCAGGGACATGCAAATAAACCCATACCTCCGTCCCGCTTTACAAACACAAGTTTAGGGACATTTCTTTTAGCTCTGACCATAACAGGAGCTCTGACACACTCCTTGTGGGAGAGTGATCTGGCAAAACTGACTGGAAGAGTGATCTGGCTGAATGTTTGGAAGGTGACGTTGCACAGACTTTAGGACCCAGTCATCTGGCTGGAGAAGCATCTGCACGGAAGGGTCAAGCGCCTGGTGCAGGTACACCAGGAGGCAGGTGCAGGAATGCTTGTAACTATATAGACTGGGTCGAACAGTGCCCCCCTCAAATTCAGGTGCTCCCCAGAGCTTCATAGTGTGACTTATTTGGGGACACCTGAGTGGCTCAGTCAGTTAAGTGTCTGACTTCTGATTTCAGCTCAGGTCATGATCTCAGGGTCATGAGATCGAGCTCCATGTCAGACTCCGCAATGAGCGTGGAGCCTGCTTGGGATTCTCTCTCTCCCTCTCCTTCTGCCCCCACCCCCGTGCTCATGCTCTCTTGCTCTCTCTCTCTCTCTCTCTAAAGAATAAGAACGTGACTTTACTTGGAAGTAAGGTAGCTGCAAACACCATTATTTAAGTTAGGGTGAAGTCACCCTGCAATTCAGTATGACTGGTGTCCTTATGAAAAAAGAGGAAAAGCTACAGAGATCCACGCAGGGAGATTCCCATGGGACAGTGGGGGCAGAGACAAAGGGGAATGAGTCTTCAGACTAAAGAACACTGGGGACCACTGATGATAATAACAGAAGCTACAAGAAGGTTGTGGAATACGTCCTCCCCAGGAGCCTTCAGAGAGCGCATGGTCTTGCCAGACACCTTGATTTCAGACTTCCCTGTAGAACTGTGAAAGAGTAAATGCCTGCTATTCACAGCCCTCCCGTTTGCATAATTTGCTGTGGCTGCCCCATAGGAAACACGTGCATCATACTGCTCACAGGGGCCAGAAAGTGGAAACAATGTAAATAAACCTAAACAGACTGTAGAAGATTCCTATAATGCAAAACTACATGGCCATGACAATAACTGTGTAAGAGCTCCACACCAGCATGGAAGATGCCTTTACCCTTTCTCACCACGTACTGGAGCTCCGATGTGTCGCTGAGACCCATGCCAAGTCCAGCGTCCTCCGCAAGGACCGAATGACCACCACGCGTTGAGTCCTGCTTTGTGCCATGCATCGCACACGGCCTTGCTTACCTTTTGGCGAATCTCTACAGACAGTCCCCAAAGGTTAGCCTTACTGCTGACAGGAGAAAAGCAACCGGCTGAAGAGTGCTTCAGCTACTCCCTGCAGGTCCGCCAGATTCCCCTGTCCACGCCCTTTCTGCTCTGCAGCTCAGACCCATAAAACACGGGCTGCCCAGAATGCAGCCGGCTGGACAGCTATGACCATTTGGGGGTCTGCGGCAACAAACTCCGCTGGTGATTACCTTCGGTTCACTTTGTTGTAACCTTTCTAGGTTGGCTTTCCAAATGCCTTAGGTCTAATGATTTCATATAAATCTCTCCATCATCTCCAGAAAAACAGTGTGAGTACTTACTCACACTTTTTCTGATTCATATAGGGACAGGAACTCAGCAGATGTTTCCCATTCAAATGTTCGTTGAACTCCCCCTATGCTAAACCCTGTACTCGGTGACTGAATTGAATAGAATCTACTGGAACCTCCCAGTGATTCAAGGAGCAAATGGCCAACAATATGCCATGAATGCTGCCTTATATACGTTTGTTCTCCCTTCCGGTGGAAATTCTGTGCATGTGTCTGATTCAAGCTCAAACAGAATGGAGAGATAAGCCACATGAGCTACAGTGGATCCATTTCCCGTCCAGGGGCAAGCGAAGTTTCCATGATTTCTCCTTGACATTTCTCTATTTTGTGTGTCCAGCAACAGGGTAGAATTAGCAGCTTCTAGGTTGCTGGGGTTTATAGGCTGTGACAGGTGCAGAACAAGTAAGCAAACAGATTAATATGTATTAAATTGCCACATTAATCTTCATTATTTCCAAGTTTAGTAATTGCATGTACCTGCGAAAGTGGTGTTTATCCATGACCTTCACCATGGGCGCTGATTGAAACAATCACTCTGACAACCAGCGCACCCGTAAAAGCCAGCATCGAAACTGTTTGTCCCCTGTCTCCCATCCTCCTCTCAAGTGCCTGGCGTGATTGTCACTTATTTTAATGGCTCATCAATCTAGAGCAATCACATGACCCAAAAACAATTTGACAGTTAAGGTTCCAACACCGCTCCATTCTGTCTTGTACAAAAGTGATTTAGAAATCCTTGTTATCCTGGATTTCTGACAAGAACATGGAGCTAACACGATCATCAGAGACACTACTGAAAGAATATACTTCCTTGACTCTGAGTTCTAAGCCCTCCTGGGAGTAGTAGCCCCTAAAGGCAGAATGCCTGGAGCAGTCTAGAGGCCAAAATGTTAATGCAACCCCAAAACATGGGGTTTTTAAGGAAGGAGACCCCCTTGAATCCGTGTTGAGAGGACCAATGAGGTAGGGAAGTGCCAGCAGTATGCATAGTCCCCTACTGGGACACTTCCGAGTGTGCTGGAACCAAAGGCATCAACCCAGAAGCAGCCTAGAACATTCTAGGCATAAGGAAATGGTGAGGCTTTGAATAAGATTGACCTGGGTTTAAATTCTGGCTCTGCCAACATCTACGGATGTGGACCTTGACACTTAAAAAAAAAAAAAAAAAGATTTATTTACTCATTTGAGAGAGAGACAGAGAGAGCAGGAGAAGGGACAGAGGGAGAGAATCTGCAGCAGGCTCTCTACTGAGCACAGAGTCTGTCACAGGCAGGATCTCATATCTCACGCCCAACCAACCCCACCCCACCCCGCCCCCATAATCGTGACCTGAACCGAAATCAAGAGTCCGATGCTCAACCAACTGAGCCAGCCAGACACCCCTAGACCTTGACACTATTTTTTTTTTTAAACACTGCTCTGACCATCTGTCCCTTACGGTGATAACAATGCCTGTCCCACTGGATCTTTATGAGGATGGAAAGATAAAATACATGGAAAGATGGGTCACAGGGTAGGGAGGCAATGCTAATTATTCCTTTCTCATTTCCCTTATCCATCACTGAAGAGCGGGACAAGCCGTGACTTTTGCTGTCTCGAAATCCACCTGCTACTAATTCAAACAAGTCTTCCTGACTACAGTCATCCTTTGTTATTAGCAGGGTCCCACATGCCTTTTAAGACCACAAACATTTCTTTTGTAAACACAGCCCTCTTATCCCTCATAACTTAATGAAAATACCAGGGAAACTATTTTTAGGCACTTTCATGACATGAAACCATACGAACTCATTACCTTAAATGTCTCAACCCAAGAAGTGGAAACCGTTCAAAAGCCACGTGCATATAACATTAGGGCCAAAGTGCACAAAAACCATACAGCCTTCGCAATGAATGTACTATGCCGAACTCTGAGGTTTCTCTCACTTAGGTCTTATTCCCCCCACTCACTGTCTTTGACCTGGGACTTGTGATCTAGGTGAGCTGAGAACAAAACCTATTGGGTCGAACCCTAGGAAATTGCTGAACTGGGGTTATTTTTGACCTATACAAATGGCACTCTCATAAAAGTTGAACCTGAGAGAATGAGGCCAAGGATAAAGGGAATCAGAACAGACTCAGAACCTGGAGACTTTGGTTCCCACACACAAGGTCGCCACGTCACTTGCAATGTCCACCTCACGCAGGTCTGATAAACTTGACCTTCTTTTTTGGGTTCTCAATCCTGGCTAGTAGGGCAGGTGCACCCGAACAGATGTATAATTATGGCCGCAATAAAAGGCGCCAGTGGAGGGGTAAAATCATTATCTCCACACCCAGACAGACTGAGGACAGCAGGCTAGAGTGCTCTGTGGGTGTTGTACCTTCTTGTTGAGTTGTCAGAAAGGTTAATGGGTAGTTTAAGTGCAAGAAATATTTTTATGAAGTTGGAGTTCCTGGCAATCAGGACATAGGAACATAAGAAGGCCATGAACGTGGCGTCACCATTAACGGGGGCCTCCGTCCCGCCCATCGTATACGTAGGACACTCAAGTGCCCCTTTCAGCTCTTCAGCGACAGGCTGGCCAGCCGGAACCAGGCATGATTCCAGACCTACCTCCTAATCCCTTCCTAGGACATGGTGTTTCCAAAGAGTTTCTTACAAAGTGAAAACGTCTGTGAATTGTCCTTTATTTTTGAAGAATCAGTTTAAGTGGGCCAGACCATTTTCTGATTTGGTAATGCAACCAAACTAATAAGATGCTACAGAAACTGGGTGGCTCAGTTGGTTAAGTGACTGCCTTCGGCTCAGGTCATGATCCCTGAGTCCTGGGATCAAGTCCCGCATCGGGCTCCCTGCTCAGCAGGGAGTCTGCTTCTCCCTCTGACCCTCTCCCCTCTCATGCTCTCTCTCATACTCTCTCTCTCCCTCAGATAAATAAAATCTTAAAAAATGCCACAGAAACTGCTCCCTGTTTGGGCATCTGTACACTGAAAAATTGCTGATGACACTTCCCACGCAGTTCTACCAAAAATGTAACCTCATTGTGTCAAGTTGGTTTCCTGAGCCCCAGCGAGGGGCGTGGGGGATCGGGGGGGGGCAGGTGCGGGGAGAGGGAAACTGCCTCGCCAAAACTCCTCAACTCTGCCAGGTACCTGGGAGATCCAGAGACATGGAATGTGCCAGATAATATTTATGAAGCACCTCATGAGTTTTGTGGAGATTTTTTTTTAAATCCAACGGTTGCCAACTTGAAGAGACTTCTGTGTTCGTGGCAGTACCGTGGGAAGCATTTTTCCTTGTTGATGGTCACCCTAGGGAGGCTTTTGTAATACGGCTTAACGTGGACAAAAAAGACTCAGTTTAATCACACTCAAGAGTTTCCCTAGGAAGCAGTTGTCCTCAGCCGGTGGAAAAGTCAGGGGGTCATCTACACGGCCCAGACTGGGGACTTGCTGTCTTTCACCCTCAACCTCCCAAAAGCAAATGAAGCTGAACCTTCGACTCCAACCAGGACGATGGGTAAAGGAAAAAACAGAATGGAATGGGGGAGACTTTATTTCTTTTTAAGGATTTTATTTATTTATTTGACACAGAGAAAGCAAGAGCGCAAGCAGAGGGAGTGCCAGGCAGAGGGAGAGGGAGAAGCAGGTTTCCCGCCGAGCAGGGAGCCCGATACGGGGCTCGAACCCAGGACCCTGGGGTCATGACCTGAGTGGAAGGTACATGCTTAACTGACGGAGCCACCCATGCACCCAACGGGTGAGACTTCAATAGGAAGGCTGAAGACAGGAAGAGACAGAGCAGTGAGTGACGGGGGCGGGGCCCCAAGTGCAGACCAGCAAGGGTGAAGACACCCACCGATACCGGAAGGCCCATGGGAGAGGCTCCCCAATAGATCGAGAGGAAGCAGAGCCCCAGAGTTGAGGAATGAAGGGTAACGACCCACAATGCCCACTGAGGAGCTGGTTGGGAGTGTTGGCTGAGGTAGAGTAGTCACCCCCCAAACGCTAGCCAAAGTGGACTCTGATTGCAGGGACACCTGGAGCTTGAAGTGAAGACCTGTGTGTAAAGAGAAGGCTTCTTCCAGGCCTCTCTGCCTTCCCTACCGTGAGTCAAGTACAGGCACCAACTCTGCCTGTGATTCCCCAAAGCACAGTGAGGAACAGTCGGATTGTTTAATAAAATTTTACTGAGGAGTCAGTGTGGACGCAATTGTGCTCAGGGAAACATGTACATGCTTATTAAAAGTGGCCCCTCTAGAGGTTCAAATCTCCAAAGGCAACCTCAGACACTCCCTATCCTTCTTGGTTAACTTTCCCATGAGCGCTGGGCTCAGCCTCTTCTCAACAAATCCCCAGGTCTCCTTCATACCCCCAAACCTAGTACTGGCCTCACAAACCCCATACAGCCCTCAGTGCCGGCCCTGCCTCCTTCACCCCAAGATGACTGATAAGGGAGCTTTCCCTTCCTACAAGAGGAAACTTTAAGCCCACTCCTTTAAGGGGAACCTTCTATGGCCCCAAACACCAACCACAATAATGAATGGTTTATTTCCATCTACAGGTCTTAATAACGGCACCCCTGGGGCTCTGACCCAGCAAGCCCTGACCAAATCTGGTTCAATTTCTCTTCCCAGTCTTCCCCAGTGTGAAATGAGGAGGGGGTCAGGCTCCCTTCCGGGTTTTGCAATGCCCTCAAACGAGCAACTTGACAAAACGAACGTGCATTCAGAACCAGTGCGTACTCACACACACACACGCCATTATGTCTCCCTCAAACAATTTTAGAGACAATTACAAAATCTAAACCCATATTCAGAGAAGCCACAGGACAGTGCCCTGCTAAAGCCAGACATGATTTATAGTAAATCAAACACATCAGATTAACAATGGCTTTCATTACACAAGTGATGGTTCGTGGACAAATTGAAATTCTGCCCATTTTCCCCCAAGCAAAGCAAGTCGGCCCCAACAGCGAGCTGATTTCTCGGCCGCTAGTAACTCTGAGTAACTCTTACAGAATGGCTCTATTGCTTTAAAAAATATTTTTCCACTGGGCATCACTACACAATGATACAGTCATGGCTCAAAATATTTTGGAAATTCCTCCTTTGGGATTGCCTCCAGAGCCAAGAGCACATTCTTTTAAAATAGTCTCAGTGGTTATAAATCTTTATACCAAGAAGGTGCATTTGATTCTTAAAGTCAACCAAAAACCATTTGAAAACAGAGCTGGTGAATATAGGTGATCACATCGGCTGACACTACTTTGGTGTGAAACAACATAGAAGTCCAAAATATTAGGCACATTTTTTTGCATGGTTCACAAAGTACATCTTAAGGTCATTCACCCAACACGCTCTTTGGCACACTTTTACTCTGAGCAAGGATACATTCCTGTATGGGGCATAAACTCAGAAAATAACTAATTACAGAGTTAAATAGGTATATTTTCAATAGTAATATATACAAAACCTCAGAGGAGGGGTGTGTAGCACAGTCTAGGGGGAAAATGGTTTTTAAAACTCTAGTGGGGGGCGCCTGGGTGGCTCAGTGGGTTAAGGCCTCTGCCTTCGGCTCAGGTCATGATCCCGGGGTCCTGGGATCGAGCTCCGCATTGGGCTCTCCACTCAGTGGGGAGCCTGCTTCCTCCTCTCTCTCTGCCTGCCTCTCTGCCTACTTGTGGTCTCTGTCCATAAATAAAAATAAAAACTCTTAAAACTCTAGGGGGAGGGGCACTTTGTCGCTCAGTCAGTTAAGCGTCTGCCAGGTCATAATCCCAGGGTCCCAGGATCGAGCCCCACATCGGGCTCCCTGTTCGGCGGGGAGTCTGCTTCTCCATCTCCCTTTGCTCCTCCCTCCTGCTCCTGTTCTCTCTCTCTCAAATGAAAAATGAATAAAATCTTTAAAAGAAAAAATCTAAGGGGTAAGTGGGGTTGAACAAAGAATTTTTTTTTAAAAATGGCTGAAGCAACAACAAAAAGAAATTTTAGCCAACGCATGTCATAGGAATCAGGGTCTTCACCATGGGCTAATTTGAAGGCCACGTTTATTCAGATGCATTCCTTCGAACATATCCATTGAAGCACCTGCCTCCTTACTCTAGAAGCGTACTTTTGCATAAAGGGACATGAACTTAATTTCACCCCTAGAGTTATGGTGGCAGGACCAAACAAGACATTATTTTTGCTCGAGGGTTCTTGACCTTTTCTTGCCTCATAACACACTTTCAGTTATGATCTTGGACTTTCTTTGAGCAAAAACCTCTTGGCTGCCATGCACCATCGTTATTTAGGAAATCCCTTATGACTTCCAAAACACTCACATGTTTTTCCTGGAAGAATTTTGCACGCATTTATATGCGATAGCGTTTTCCTGCCCGTGCATGTTTATGAACCCAGATTCCTTTGCTTAAAGCCAGTCCCCGCTGTGTAGTGGGGTGGCAGCAGCTGGAGAGCAGCACCCTATCATCAGAGGCCCCGTGTCCTGGCTGGGAAGGGAAGGGCCCTAAGCCTTGGCTTCGGGAGAGCGAAGGCACAAAGGCAAAACGTGACTACTCCAGATGGCGCTCCCCTGGGGTCCTATGACTGCTTGAATAAAGAGCATCTCGGGGCTTTGGGGTTGCAGATTTTACTACTCAGGCCTCCATTTTATATCTGCCCTAAAAACCTGCAACGGCAATTGCTACTCTAGGCTTTCTCGTACCCAGTGGTTACGTGGCTCCGATACCCCTTCCCTGGAAATTCAGAAGGGGTAATGACCTGAGCGATTTCAGCTGTGGCACCCTGAATTGCGACTGCCACTTCTCATCAAAATCGTCTCCTGGATTTCTAAAGTAAACACTAGAAAGAAGGAAAGTGAAAGAACATAGCAGCTGTGGGAATCACCGAGCTCCAGGTCTATGGGGTGAAGGCAGCTGGAATTTCAACAGGCCAGGTACCTATACGCTGCCGAATCGAAAAGTAAGAGAGGTAGAAAGGAATTCTCGTCATGTCAAAATGTCACCTAGACTACTGTTTTATACTTTTCTTTGACTTGCTCTATAAATATTTTACTACAACTTTCAAAGTTTATAGGATCCTTAAGACTTGTAAAAAGGTTGAGTAACTGGAAACCAATGACCGATACCTACCACAGGGATCTTGAATATTTTTTTTTTTTTTTAAGATTTCATTGAACAGAATGCATTCTACCCAGGATTCCTTGAAAGGAAAAACTGCTCTCTCAGTTGCAAATGTGAGTCTGTAGTGAGCAAAGAAAAATGGCTTCCACTTATCCATTCTGGTTCATTTGGCTCTTCTCTCCCCAGTACCAGAACTCTCTGGTCTTGGCCCCAGACCTAAGTTCTGTGTCTCATACCCTTCTGAGGCTAAGTATGTGGTGGCTTTCTGCTTCATCCCCAATAGACTCTAGTGGCCTGGGTCCCTGACGCTGGTGTCACGCTCAAGTCCCCCGAAGCAGAGAAGGTCCCATTCCCTGTGCTCCCCAACATTATCCTATCCCCTGTCTTGGGAATGACAGATAGGCCACTGATTTTATAAGGAAATATTTTCAAAAGACCCTTCACCAGGCTGCAAGTTTTCATTGCAAGCTCCAGAAATATGTATGAGTGTCTTCAGGTTCCCAGTGATCTGACTTTTATTGACTTTTGAACTAAGTGTCCTGATTTCTCGATTCCGTAAAAGTACATAGCACTATGGTTATCAGTGGTCTAGACAAGATGAATTCATCTGTATGTTAGGCTACATTTGTTCTATTGATTGAATCGTGTGTGTGCCTCTTTTCTTCAATACCTTATAGATTAAAATCTGGTCTCTGAAGGTGTGTGAAGCTGTTACAGACAGACCTGGAAATCCATTCATAAAGCAAACACAGAAGCTGAATGTTATGTTTCCTTTCGTTTGGAAGCAACTTCAAGGCATACCCTCCACTGACTTCCATCTTCCTGAGTGCCTTAAACCTAATCAACAGTAAAACCAGCATTAAACTAAATTAAATGGAAGGACTTAAGAGAAAGTAATCACCACATATCAGAGAAACAGCTACCCACTTAGTAAAGCTTTGTTACAGCGGGGCCTCCTTTTGAACATAACAAAACACCCAAAAGTCACATCTCTAAGAGGTGGTTTTGCTTGTGACAAAATAATCCTTCTCTGTAGGAAGGATTCATCATAGACTTCCTTTTAAAAAGTGGACACATTAGTGGCGCCTGGGTGGCTCAGTGGGTTAAAGCCTCTACCTTCAGCTTGGGTCATGATTCTAGGGTCATCGGGCTCTCTGCTCAGCGGGGAGCCTGCTTCCTCCCCTCTCTCTCTCTGCCTGCCTCTCTGCCTACTTGTGATCTCTGTCTGTCAAATAAATAAATAAGATCTTTAAAAAAAAAAAAAAAGTGGACACATTAAAATGGGATTGCAGCTACAAACTTTTTTTTTTTTAAAGATTTTATTTATTTATTTGGCAGACAGAGATCACAGTAGACAGAGAGGCAGGCAGAGAGAGAGAGAGAGAGAGAGAGAGGGAAGCAGGCTCCCTGCTGAGCAGGGAGCCCGATGCGGGACTCGATCCCAGGACCCTGAGATCATGACCCGAGCCGAAGGCATCAGTTTAACCCACTGACCCACCCAGGTGCCCCTGCAGCTACAAACTTTTTTTTTTAATTTTTTATTTTTTATAAACATATATTTTTATCCCCAGGGGTACAGGTCTGTGAATCGCCAGGTTTACACACTTCACAGCACTTCTGATGTATACACAACTCTCTGTGAATTTCTCTGTTCTGTTAGGAAAGTATTTCTGGACAAAGGGTCTGAAAAAAGGCTTAGCCTTGTTGTGATAGGGAAATTTGACCCATTTACATATATTGGGTCTGATAGTTATCTGACTTTTGCAAATGCTTCAATTCTCCTCCCTCTCTATTTTGGGATCTGAGCTTCCTGAACCTTTGAAATCAAGGCCTACGTAATCTATTTTCTTTGGCTCTGCCATAACATTCAGCATGAAACAGAAGACCTGCAATGATAGGGGGAAGATATCCAATGCTACCCTTGCCAAATCCAGGATGACTTCTTGGTGGAAATGGTCTTTCCATTTTCAGGTCCTTATTCTTATTTCAACGTGTCTTCCTTTGTCTATTTTAATCAAAGGGCCCTTTCTGGATTTTAAAAACTCTGTGCCTATGTTTGACTTCCTTATTTTATGCAAGTGTGGGGCCAGGGGTTGCAGAGGGATGACATTTCTTAAAGTCAGCCACGTCTGATCACAGAGGTTCTCCTTGCTCTGTGGGACATGATATTCATGTCCATCCAAGATAACTTTTCTTGCTTTTTAAAATAGGCCACTATTTTAGTCTCAATGTGCATTTTGACTAAGTAAGTAGGATGGGAGTATTTTACTTGTTTTTCTGGCTCAAGAGCAAAACTGTACACCATATTCTGATGACAAGCACAGCAGGGCACCACACTAGACCTGAGGAGGAAGATCTGGGGAACGTCAGAAAAGCATCACCAGACCAGAGCTGTCTGGTCTTTGACAGAAAAAAATCAGTTTCACCCGCAGTCACCTGCCTTCACCTGTGCTCGTTTTGATGCTCTCTTTCCAGGGCTGAGTGAGTAAAAGCTGTGGATTTAGTGCCTCAAGATCTCACAAGATTTGGTCACGAAAATAAGATCTAGTCTGGGTGGGGTGAGGAGGGGCACTTCCTGCCCGGAGCAGAGTCCAAGCAGTGCTGAGTGCTGGTTAACGAAGTAACTGGCATTTATGAAAGGGCAGGACCACTCTGGTGAACCAAAACCAGAACAAAAAAAAAAAAATAGATTTTCTTCTGAAGTTCAAATGTAAAATATTTTCCATGTTCCCAAGATTTTTTTTTTTTTTTTAAAAAACCTCAACTTTTCTCCATACCATAGCTGGAGAGGACTTTCCTAGTCAGAAACCGATGGGTATGGGTTGTGTGTACCTGTCAGGCATCCAGGAAGTTAGGATAACTGCATCTCACAATTTCCACCAAAAAGGTCATCCAACATTAATATGTCTCTGAGGAGACAAGCATTTATTATTTTTAGTTGTTTCTCAGTAATCACACAACTGGCCTAATCACACCATGGGCTTTATAATAAAGAATTTTTCAAAAGAAAGTGAAAATTTCCTTTGAGGCAGTGTTCTCCAGTGAATCTGGCACGCCCCAGTTTGAAGGCTTTTCATCTCCAATGAGGCTGGGGTTTGTCTTTTATCTAGCTCCCTGCCTTGTTAAAAATTTCCCTGACCCACAAAGGAAAGCCTACAAAATGTCCGGTCTTACCCAAGACTTCAAAAGTACTCAATGCACCAGATACAATCCGTCCCACAGTTGTCTCTCTTTCTTACAAATATTTAGGGAAAACCTTACTTACGAGCTCAGGGCTCCTTGATTACAACTGGAAATCTTCATGAAAAAGTGTTCCGCTTAGACATCCTGAATGAGTCAAAACTAGAGAGGTCTCTTTACTCAAAGGCCCATGGTTTTATTACACAAGGTTACACACTTCTCCAAGACCAGTAAAGCCATTCAAATGCCATATTAAAAGATGGAATATAAGGTCTTGACAGACCTGACTGCTGGGGCATATCTCCTACCTCAAACATCCTCTTAAGGGGCGCCTGGGTGGCTCAGTGGGTTAAGCCGCTGCCTTCGGCTCGGGTCATGATCCCAGGGTCCTGGGATCGAGCCCCACATCGGGCTCTCTGCTCGGCAGGGAGCCTGGTTCCTCTCTCTCTCTCTGCCTGCCTCTCTGCCTGCTTGTCATCTCTCTCTGTCAAATAAATAAATAAAAAATCTTAAACATCCTCTTAAAAACTCCTATAAAAGGTGACTAGAAGGCCGGTAGGACCTCCGCACACAGCGCTGGTCGGTGGGAGGCCTACAATCAAAGGTTGCTGGAAACACACTCCCTGGCCTAAAGTAATTCTAGCAGGTATCATTCTGATGGAAATCAGCATTATGGGTTTGTGCCCTCTTCCCCATAGCATGATTATTACTGCAATAGGTAAATATTGGATTTCTGGATTGTGAAGCTAGGCGCTATCATTCTGTCTCATCTCAGCTAGACCTCGCCAGCTGCCCATGGTCTCCAGTCAGTCGCCTCTTACTCTATACGCTGCACATCTTCAGTTACTGGCTCACAGTACACTTGCTGGAAGGCAGAGATGAGACCAGGTCAACTTTTAAGCTCTCTTCCAACACTGATCCTACTGTTCTGGTTGGTCTGTAATAAGAAAACCCAATCTGAGACCAGAGGAGACACAAGGATATCAAGGTGAACCCTTATAAGAAAGTCTGAACATGAACTATCCCAGAATCGGAAAACTTAGTAAACCAGTTAACAAAATTTACTGAGCACTGGAAGCCTTCAAAAGAGAAAGATCAGATTACATTTTTTTATAAGGAAAAAAAAAAACTAAATAGTATCATGCTTTGAGATATACTTTGTATTCAAAGCTATGTTTTTATTTTTAATTAGTTCAATAAATGGCAGTAGGCAGGTTTTTCCTCAGATAATTCCCCAGGCCATAGAATCACTGTCAGAAATTAACTCCATTTCAGTCTTTGGCCATTTGACACCAGGGTTCACAATTTCGCTGGACAATTGTCAATCATGTGTAGACCCCAGATGAGGAAAAAACTTTAATGTCCCTAAAAATGTAAAGATCCTCAATGTCAGAGAAGTAGGGTCCCATCTACATGTACCAAAGAACAAAGCGGATCATTCCCCATAAAACTGGGGGGAGGGATTTACAAACACTTTTCTCCAGAGGAAAGCCTTAGAAAATGGGTTTTCTAAGGAAATCTTTGAATATCCTTTTGCACCAAATGATCTTCGTTTGAAGACAGTCCCTTCCTAACATTTTACCTAAATATATATCCCAAGTTGTCTAAGTTGGCTCTTTAAAGTAAAATAATATCACAATATAAAAAGGTTTTACCAGAACACTTTTTCCAATCCCAGGCAATTACTTATTCTAAGCCATGCAGTAAGATTCTCATAGTTTGTTTTATTGTCTTGTAGGTTTCCATTTCCCTACCCTATACTTATTTTTCTGATGCTATGAAACGGTAAACGTATTCATGCTTCTCTTAAACTGTACATTTTGCAAAGTAAAAGCCACGGTACAGCGAGGTTTAAAAAAAAAAAAGAAAAAATACCACCTCATCCTTAATTCTTTCATTGAGTGGAATTTTATTGTTTCACTTACAATAAGGAGACTGCCATTTCTCTTTGCATTTCCTTTCCTTGAGAAGATCCCTTTAAATACACACGCATGCTTTAATCAAATTGAACGGGGCAGCTTTGTTTCAACGGGGGTGAACTAAAATTTGAGAATTGCCTCCTGTCCACAAATGTCATATCCCTTCATGCAGCTGCAACCTTTTGCTGAACGTTTGCTCTACTAAAGATTTATGATCTGCTTTCGCTCCTCTGCGTCCCCTAGTTTTCTGCCACATTTCTACATAATCACTCACTCCCCCCTTCACTTCACTCCTCCCCTCCATCTTCCTAGAATTCTGCTCAAGGCTCAATAAGTATATCAGATTTCTACTTCGGCGTAGGGGAGGGACTATCTCATATAATCTGTAACTCCCAATGTCATATACGATGATTTTTTAATTGTGTGTCTTATTTGCAAGATATCTGATCACATGGCACTATCCAAGTTCCTATATTTACTTTGGAGCAACATTTCTTTCCTGGGGCTCATTTGGCTGGTTTCACATTCTGGTGTAATAATATATCATACACAAACTCAGGGAAGAAATTAGAAAAACAGTTCTATTCATAAGAACAATCTAAGAAATCTAATGGGTTGGAGGCCTTTCTCCCCTCATTGAGATCATTTTCTTTCTTTAAAAAAAAAAAGATTAATTTATAAATTATATCCTAGGGGAAAACTTCATGCTGGGGATAGTGGGCACTGAATCCTTCTGTTCTCTTTATTTGTGCAGCGGGGTATCTTGGTGCCCTGTGAGAAACATGTACGTCGAGATGGAGAGTTCTGGAGCGCCAATACCCAATAGCAGGGCCTGGCTCCGGGTTTGGATGATAGCCACTCTCTCGGCTTCGGTTCCATGGACCTAACTCGGCCTGGACAGACGATCCCTGATTTTTTTCCCATGTGCCATCCCTCTCTGCTATCAGATTCTCAAGAGAATAACCCTTCCCACAGTCCCTATAGAAACATACCTTCTGAAAAATCTGGACCAGGAAACCGATGAATATCTCTACGTTTACAAAAATAGAGTGGCCATTCCTGAAACTTTGGTCCTTTATAAAGGAACTTTTGTAGAGGTACCCACCGATTTGTTTACCTTGGATTTGTGTTGGGTTGCCTAAAATGGCTGCCTGGAGCTGTTGGCCACAGGAACTTCCTCTCTATCTCCTTCTTCCCCCTTGAAATTGATGCTAAGGCCTCTATGGACGCGTATCCCCAATTTTCTTTTTTTGCCCCAGTGTTTATTCAGGGCAAAACCATCCATGGCCGAATATGTGGTGCCAAAGGAAAAGGGAGAGTAATGCCTCATGCCAGCTGTCACGCCCTCGCTCTCCACATCCTTATTCCCATGCCCCATTGCTCCATAACAAATTACCCCAAAACTTAACGGCTTAAAACAACCATTTCTTTATGCTCACAAATTTGGCGGGTCAGGAATTTGGTCAGAGTACAATGAAAATTGTTTGTGTCCGCTCAGTAATATCTAGAATCTCAACTGGGAAAACTCCACAGTTATGGTGGACTCAACAGCTGGGCATGGAATCTTCTGGAGGCACCTTCACTCCCATATTTGGTGGTTGATGTTGGCTGTCCACTGAGACCTTACAAGTCCTTTCAAGTGCCCTCTCCAGGTGGCCTGGGCTTCCGGCCAGCTCAGAGCTCCAGCAGTGGGTGTCTCAGTCAGCACAGGGAAAGCTACATTGCTCTTTCCACTTAGCCGTGGAAATCATGGAGTATTCTACAGGCTACAAGCGAGCACAAGCCCACCCAGATATCAGGAGAGAGAACATAGACTCCACCTCCCAACAAGAGTACTGTCAAGAAATTTGCAGACTTTTTTTTTTTTTTTTTAAATTACCACATGGATCAACCTCATTCCTCAAAGGCAACATTCTCAGTGTCTTCACTCCCATTCCTTCATAAGTCCTCCTCTCTCTCTCTCTCTATCTAATGCTCTTCACCCAGGACACTTATTTCACGTCTCATTTTTCTCCGTAATATACCTGGTTTTCCTTTGTACAAAATAACAACAACAATTGTGGCTTAAAAAAATTGGATTGGGGTGCCTGGATGGGTCAGTCGTTAAGTGTCTGCCTTCAGCTCAGGTCGTGATCTCAGGGTCCTGGGCTCCCTGCGCAGTGAGGAGTCTGCCTCCCCCTCTCTGCCTGCCTCTTCGCCTACTTGTGATCTCTCTGTCTGTGCCAAATAAATAAATAAAAATCTTTTAAAAAAAAAAAAATGGACCCATAGGGGAAGACCAAACAAAGAAACGCCCAAAAGGTGCCCATTCTCACACCCAACTTTTAAACCCACCATGCACACACACAAGCCCTCCTTCACTTTTGTTTCCAGCAACTATGGAAAAGAATCAGAAATGTCAAACAAGCTGTAAATTCACTTCGGGTACAGGAAGCTAGGAAAGTAAGACTATGTTCTGTTTTCACAATGAGGGGGAGAAGGAGAACAAGAGAAATCCTGTTATAAAATAACAAGAAGCGGAAATGCAGAAATGATCAGAAAAGCCAGCCTGGAGTCCTCTGGGCACAGGAGGTGATGGGGAGCCAACTGGAACCGAAGGGACCAAAACATGGTAGTAAAATCCTTCCGTCGCATTCTGCTTTAAACAGCTGTACAGAACAGAGGCGCACCTGGGTGGCTCAGTGGGTTAAGCCTCTGCCTTCGGCTCAGGTCATGATCTTGGGGTCCTGGGATTGAGCCCAGCATTGGGCTCCCATCTCAGCAGGGAGTCTGCCTCTCCCTCCGCCCCTCCCCCTGCTTGCTGTCTCACTCACTCTCTCTCTCAAATAAACAAATACATTTTTTTAAAAAATTAAAAAACAATAATAATAAACAGCTGTACCCAATAGAAAGGACACAGAAGACTTGGAATTCCAAGAGATCAGAGTTCAAATAGACCATTTACTAGTAATAAGTGTGTATGCCACTTCCCACTTTGTTCCTGAAGAAACTGAAACAGCATTTAGTCACAACCATGTGGCTAGAAAATGTCAGAGCTGGGTTCTAGATCTTTTGCTCATCCCTGAGTCTCCTTATGTGTTTTTTTCCTGTGACAAGCTGAGAGTTCCCCAAAAGAAGTACATGACCTATGACATTCATTTCTGAATTTCTAGAACTTAGCACCGTGCCCAATGCATGGGGGGTATTCAGCAAACAGGTGGAGATAATTGACCAAAAAAACAAATGTTGTTTAGTCCCAATAGGGATATTAAACTGCATGGTTCAGAGAGAAGCAGGATGGATGTCCAGATTCCAGCACAATCCTGCAGACTGTCTCTAGAGAGGCCAAGCGAGTGAATCTGGATCTCCTCCGTGACTGACAACCTTGTGGGCTCGGTTGAGCTGACAAGGAAACATTTCCTTCCCACGGTCCCCAGAGAGATGAGACGTTCTTCATCTTTTTGGTCTCGGACAGGTTTACAAAAATGTAACTCTCAGGTTCACAGAGAACTCTTCCCAAATTCATTCATTTGTTCTTTAATTACTCTACTTAACAAATATTGACCGAAAGTCTTCTATGTGTCACAGGCAAGTGATACAAGCCGGGGATATAATGGGGGAAAAAAATAATAGGAGGACTTATTTCCTGAATAGCTACATTAACTTATCCCATCAGTAGCATTACAATTCTTAACAGTCTAGATTATAAAAGATGCACTAATTGAAAAATAAAACTTTAGGGGCGCCTGGGTGACCCAGTTAGTTCAGCGTCCAACTCTTGATTTCAGCTCAGGTCATGATCTCAGGGTCATGAGATCAAGCCCCACAAAGGGCTCTGTGCTGAGCGTGGAGCCTGCTTAAGATTCCCTCTCTGCCCCACCCCCCAGCTCATGGGCATGTGCTAGCTTACTTGCTATCTCAAAAAATGAAGAAAAAAAAAATTTTTTTTAAAGGAATAGGAAAAGAAAACTTTGTTCCTTTAACCTGCAAATTGGCTATTTTCTACGTTAAATAAGATGTATAAATAAGATATTTTGCCTCACTACATTCTCCCAGAGGCCATGTTACTTTGTGCCATTAGATAATCTGAAACAGAAGGAAGTAGAAACAAAATTCCAAAATACATATTCATATTCAATTCAGCCCACAGGTGCCCATGTGCTGTTGATGCCAGTGGTTTGATTTCATTTCACCTGGTTACAATTTAAAGCCTACTAAGAGATGGCATGGTTTGGAAAGTATAATAAACAATGAACAATTATGCACTGCATGTTTTCTCTCAATTTTGTAACAACACAATTGGCTGAAGGCTTTTTTTAAAAAAAAGATTTATTTATTTATTTGATAGACAGAGATCACAAGTAGGCAGAGAGACAGGCAGAGAGAGAGGGGGAAGCAGGCTCCCCGCTGAGCAGAGAGCCCGATGCGGGGCTCGATCCCAGGACCCTGGGATCATGACCTGAGCCAAAGGCAGAGGCTTTAACCCGCTGAGCCACCCGGGCGCCCCAGCTGCAGGCTTTTTAAGAACTAAATTTACAGTAAGAGTTAAAGCAAGTGGGAATTTTCCTCTCTTGAGAGGTTCCCCATAACAGTTCCTTTAGCACACATAAAGTGTCAACAGAATTTCTGCTTTTTCGGTAACTCATTTGTAGTGTTATAATTCTCACAGGTATGAGCATAATGATATTAATGACAATGACTCTGTGGATATCAGTGTATGTAATGCTCAGTAACTCATTCCCATTCTCATTCAACCCAGAGACATGTGAGTCACATTTTTTTTTTAAAGATTTTATTTATTTATTTGACAGACAGATCACAAGTAGAGAGGCAGGCGGGGTGGGGGGGGAAGCAGTCTCCCCACTGAGTGAAGAGTCCGATGTGGGGCTCAATCCCACAGGTGCCCCTGTGAATCACATTTTCAACTCACGTATTTCTTTTTCTTTCAAGGGGGAAGGCAGAGGGAGAGATGGAATCTTAAACAGGCTCCACGCCCAGCCTGGAGCCAGATCTCACGACCCTGAGATCATGATCTGAGCTGAAATCAGAAGTCGAACGTTTAACCAACTGAGCTACCCAGGCACTGCTGAACTCATGTATTTCTAACTGGTATCGACATATGAGGACAATAGCTAATACATCAGTGTACCCATAAAGCTTTATCACATCCATATATATAAGCATATAAACATTAATGTGTATTTATAAAGAGAGAAAGATTTTATATGAAACCACTTCAAGAACATAACCATGTATGTTATAATATTTGGTTAAGGACACTATCCATCGGGACACCTGGGTGGCTCAGTCAGTTAAGCTGCTGCCTTCGGCTCAGGTCATGATCCCAGGGTCCTGGGATCAAGTCCTGCATCGGGTTCCTTGCTCAGGGAAGAGCCTGCTTCTCTCTCTGCCTCTACCTGCCACTTTGCATGCTTGTCCTCTCTCTCTCTGACAAATAAATAAATAAAATCTTAAACAAACAAAAAAAAGGACACTATCCATCTACTCACATATTTTTTGGAGTTGGATGAGATTCTAACTATCTAATGAATATTCCCAGGTACAGGTGAGACCGCCGAGGCTCCCAGAAATCAGACAACTTCCATCCAGTTTCTCCTCATCTGCAGCTCTTGCCTTCACACCAGGATGTTTCCATTAAATGCAGGTAAACGACAGAAGAAAATCTACCTTTATTTGAATCACAAGTATCCAGCACCAGTTTTTCACCAGACATCATTTCACAGTTCCCCAAACACAAAAAGTCAATGTCAAGGTGAAAACTATCCCATTTCGAACTTCCTTTCAGGGTCAAGGGAGAGCAAAACACGCTCCGTTTTGAAAATTCCCAGAGGTCTTCAAGGGTTATTCAAGCGTAGAGCAGATGGGGTTTCCAGCCCGCAGCCTTTCTTGCCTTTCCCGAGCTTCATTAAGACTTTGTCGCCCCACCAGCCGGGGGTGAGGGAACCAGGCTCGAGAGATGAGCCTCATAGGTTCGGTGTCCGTCTGGAAAGCAGGAGTGTGAAATGGAAGCCAAATGCACTTAGTTTCCTTTACAGAACTGTCAGCTCCACTCACGGACTGTCTTCCCTGCCCGAGAAGAAGAAGAAATTTCTTTGTCTCCCTCGCTTCATCACCTAAAACCATCTGATGGGCTTGACAGCTGCTGCTTGCTAATTATGGGCCAAACTTCTCAGCGGGAGGCTCGTTGCATCAGCAGGTCCTGGAACAATCCAGCAATTGTTTGGGGGAAGCTTGGGCACTTGGGGCTGAGTTTTCACATCAATTTGCCCCACTGGTTGTCATGACTAGGAGCTGCTGTAGTAGAAGGAAGGGAACAAAGTAATGAGCAGCTCCGAGACCCGCACACAGCTGATGGGCTCTGAAGAACATTCCGGTTGAATCTCTGTTTCCGGCTGTTGAAGATATGATGAGAAGGGTCGCTGTCCCACAGCACCCCTGCTCCAGAAAATCACCAAATACCTCCCATGGCAGAGAGGTTAGCAGTCTTACAGAAAGGGCTCATTTCCTGCAGAAATGTAATACGTTTTCAGCTCAGTATCTGTGTATGGGGATTTGTCATTTTTTTAAACTAGTAATTAAAAAGTGAAGAAGCTAATTCCCTTTCATTCTTGGAATATTTTTTGTTTTGAAGGAAGAGAGGAAGGTAGAAAGGGAAAAGAAGAGGGACACCTGAGTGGCGCAGTCAGTTAAACATTTGGCTCTTGGTTTTGGGGGGGCTTGGGTCATGATCTCAGGGTGCTGGGATCAAGCCCCATGTGGAGTGCCTCGTGTAGTCCCACATGGGGCTCCACACTCAGCCAGGAGTCTGCTTGAAAATTCTCTCCCTCCGCCCTTTCCCCCACTCATGCATTCTCTCTCTCTCTCTCTCTCTCTCTTTCTCTCTCAAATAAACCAATCTTTTTTTAAAAAAAGAAAGGGAAAGGAAAAAAAGAAATGATACATTTTCTGGGTGGTTGTGGAGACTTGATATTTGAAAGCCAAACAAAAAATACCAAGGAGAGAGTCGGCGGTGTCCCCAAAGCCACTCCCCACTTCTCCATACAGGTCTAGGCTGCGCTTCCAGCCCCCTTTGGAGTTGGGCGTCATTGTCCAGGCCACTGGACCGTGAGCAGGCAAGGAGCTACACAGCTGGGCCGAGGCCTCTGTGGAGTGGGCCTACCACCTCCATAATTGCTCCCCTTCTCACACCGTGAAACCTGGACATGCCTATAACCACCTTCAACCACGCAGATGACAAGTCGTCCAGGGAGCCAAGGACAGCAGAGGGGAAACAAGGACGGGGAAGGAACCTGTGTCCTTAAACAGCTGTGGAACAGAGCAGCCCGCATCTAGAACTTTCATCTTGGACGGTCATGTGAAAGAAACACACTTCCTTGTCTTTGAAGCCACTTGCACTGTCGAGTCTCTGAACAGCAACTTAACTTTCTACACTAAAACAGACATGGTTCTCAGATCAAATCAGAAGGGGCTTCCCGAAGTCTCACTCCCTTCATTGCCCGTTCTCAATATATCACATAATGTCTCACAGAAAGCCAAAACTTTGCCCAGACCAAAGGCAATGATTCCCCCAGCCTCAACCATATTTCCTCAGGAAAGCAGCTCACTTTTAGCAACAAGAATGTCTCCAAAAAATAAAAAATAAAAATAAAATAAATAAATAAAAATTAAAAAAAAGAATGTCTCCAGTACTCCCCTTGGAAGCGTGTGGGCTCTCATCTAGGGCATAGCCCTGGGTTCTCATGCTGAAGTCTGGAGTGACCTTCCCGCCAAGCGAGGGAAGTCCAGTTCATGGTCCAAGGAGTCTGTTCCTCCCCCCAAAAGGTCAGCGAGAACTGTGAATGCGGGAGCCAGAGGAAATATGTGGAAACTACTAGAATGCCTATAGCTTTTAGGCTCACATATGAAAAAGAAAATAATCACTTTTACAAATCAGATCACGAGTGCCCTGGAGGGAATTCCCAATGGACAAACACTACTAGGACAACACATACCACACTGGTCAGTGACAGTCAATGAGTTTAGCTCTTGCTTCCTGACATGACTTTTACCTTGGATCAAAGAAAGTGATGTAGATCCAAGAACGTGATATGTTTGGGTTGTGAGTGGATTCCATATAAAGGATTAATATATGTTCATGTATAACTTACTAATACATAAGTTTCAATAGAACTTCCTGCAATGATGAAAATGTTCTATATTACACTGTACAAATGGTAGCCACGAGCCACAAGTGGCTAATAAGTACTTGAACTGTGGCTAGGGCAAATGAGGAACTGAATTTTTTTTTTTAAGATTTTATTTATTTATTTGACAGACAGAGATCACAAGTAGGCAGAGAGGCAGGCAGAGAGAGAGGAGGAAGCAGGCTCCTTGCTGAGCAGAGCCCAATGCGGGGCTCAATCCCAGGACCCTGGGATCATGACCTGAGCTGAAGGCAGAGGCTTTAACCCACTGAGCCACCCAGGAGCCCCTGAATTTTTCGTTATATTTAATTTAAGGAACTTACAATTGAAGAGGCACAAATTACTAGGGGCTACCCTATCGGAGATCACAACTTTGGTCAAAGGGGCAGCATAGTGTTCCTGTAAAGGGTCAGATAATCAATATTTCAGGCTTCAAGAACTGTGTAGTCTCTCTCTTAACTACTCAGTCCTGTACTACAGGGCAAAAAGCAGCCACAGAAAATATTTAAACCAAAGGCCACGGCTGTGTTCCCAGGAGATTTGATTTACCAAAACAGGGGGCTGCTTTCGCTTCGTGAACCCATTTCTAAATACCCATTTCCATGTTCTCAGCTACCAAGGCTGAGGAATAAACTCACACCAAAGCGTTCGTGACAATATATTCCAGCATCTTCATTTTCCCTCTTTCGGGAAGGACACGGGGGCAAAGGCGCTCACCCTAGGAGAGGTCATCTCAAATTTTGACATCTCAGATGCTGTGGGACTTGGCAGGAGAAAACATGGGGGCAGAATGGCTTTCACCCCTTGTGCCCCCACAAAGCACATTCCAGAACTGAGCAGCCCCTCGCTGCTCCCTCCTCGTCGGGGTCCTGCTGTCTGTCAGTCCCATGCATTGTCATGACCTCTGGAGGTCATCTCTTCCCACCAGCCCCTTCCCTCTACACAGCCCAAAAGGGGACGGAACAACGCCCGGGCTGGTGCCCTCCTTTCAGAGCTCATTTGTCTATCGCCTCCGTTTGGTGCCAAAATTAGAAGATTGAAAAGGTAGATAAATCAAAGTGTTTGACCACAGGGTAAAAGCAAATCGATAAATTCAATTTCCCAGAGTCTCAGAGAAGCCATGTTTCATTTTTAAATTTTACCTCAAAACCCGTAACTGGTGAATACAGGATACACTATATCCTGCCCATTAGGCTCAGTGGGAAAGAGAAATTGAGAAAAGAGAATCCTGGGGCCAAAGAGCCCAGTAATGAAGAATCTGGAGTGGCCTGAAAGGCCATGCTTTGCACCATCGGACTGGTGATTTCATACTAATTAAAGGAACAATTACTTTTAGCCCACATTCACACCCCGACACAGCATTCTGTGCTCTCGGGAACGGCCTTCGAACCCTGTCTAAAAGTGGCGGAGGTCACTGGGGCCTGAAGCACAGAGGCCAATCATGAGAAGAATATTCTGGGAATGTCTAATCTCCTCAAAGTCATGATCATTAATCATTTCCTTTCGAGGTTGAGCTGGAGGAAAATAGATCTTTCAGTGCAATTACAATGTCGTCAGTACTGAAGGGAAAACGCTCACCTACACGGGAGCCCCGGGACAAATTTTAAAAACGAAGTTACTGGAAGCAGAATTTTTCTTGTTGTTGTTTTTCCTTTTCCCTTTTCTCTAGGATGTGGTGTTGCCTCCTAAATGGGGCATTAACAGTCGTGTCTGCTCCTTGATTGTTTCCTCCTGCCTTGCTTCCTTTTCTCTGTGCCTCTAGCCCTCCAATACGTCCCCCTGGTAAGAGAAAACTGTCCCAGTATGGCTCTAGGTGCCTTCAATCCCCCCCAGCTCCCACAACCTGTAGGAGTCCTTTACTTCTGTTTAGGGCTCACTGTGTGTCATAATCCCCACCGACTCTTTCCTTCTCTGAAGCCCCGTTCTCCCCCCTCAGAAAATCCTAGCCACTGGCCAAATGAACTTGGGTCTCCTTCGAAGGTAACAGTTCACCAAGTTCCGACTCAGGATCTCAGCTCACCGGAAGGGGGATGGAACAGCACTGACCCAAGTGACAGGAGCTGAGCTCATCCTTCGGGGACCCGTGTAGCCAGTTTTGTATGGAAAGTAAATGATCGCTAAAACATGCAAATTCTATGCCTCTCTAAAAAGAAATGACCAAATCTAAGATACTAGAATATTCTACTAGATTGACAAAGCCCTGAGTGACATAAAAGCAAAGCAAACTGTCCTTCTTAAAAGAGGAGAAATGGCCAAATTAGCTAGTTTTTAGAGAGTTAGTGGTATTAGCACTGGTGACAAAGAGGTGACAAGTACCTAAGAAAGTCAAGGGTCCTAAGAAGCAGTTTTAGATAAATTAAAGAGTAGGAGGCAAAGCTCTACCCTTAGCTCAGATTTACAGTATAAAGAAGTCCTCTTTATTCTTTACAGTGACATTTTTAAAGAATGCTTTAGGGAAGTGCTTTGGCAAGTGACCCATCCAATGTGAAAAGTTGTTCATTGGGTGAAAAAAAATTTTAGTGAAAGTTGAAAATTTTCTGGGGTGAAGATATAGAATGGAAATGTGTGATTCTCCATGAAAATATGTTTTCAAAAGAAGCCAAGGGTCTGCTCACACATTTCAGTGAAATCACAAGGAGCAAATCCACTGGTGCTGCTTCTTAACCGGCCACCAATGAGATGGAGAAGGTCAGAAGCCAGTCTTCCTTGGATAATACAGAACATACACAAGATGCATATACTACATGGGTTTGTTCCCAAGCAAAAGTGGTTCCTACAGGAGACGGGTCACAGGCCAGCGTTCAGGGGAGACGGAAACTGACATGGTGGAGGAAATCCCTTGCCAGGTCATTTTCTCCTCCCCGCAAAAGAAACCAGTGTGCTTTTGGCCAAGAGCAAGGCTTCACCTCATTGTGGCCCTGTGCTGGGTCTTGAGTTGGGTCAGATGCACTCTGCCACGCTATGGCAGTAAAGGGCAAGAATGTAAAAATCAATCAATCAGTTGATCACATGTAAAAACCAATCAATCGCCTGTTTAGACAACTTTTCTAAGGATCTGACTGAATTTCTTCTGTTGGAAAGATAAGAAAAGGGAAGTTAGTGAGTGCTTTCGGGACCACACTACAGAATGTTAGCATATTGTCCTTTTAAAGATAATGCGGAGTCTGCATAGGGAGCCCACATAAGGATGTTTATTGTAACACTTCAGTTTTATTAAAAAAAAAAAAAAGTTTAATCACCATTTTCTGGGAGAAAAGTGATTGAATATTCTAATGTCTGTCCATAACATAAAACACTATGTAACCTTTTAAAAAATAATAATAAAGCCCCACCTTTGAGCTGAACTAAAAATCTCCACCACATGTTTTTACATTTAAAAGTCAAGTTACAGATTAAAACATACAGTGTGATATAGCTTGTATTTTTTAAATCCCACAATAAAAATGAAGACTTGGAAAATTCTTAAGAGCAGGTGTTTCTGGGGAAGGTGGTCAGGGAAAATTCAATTCAAACATATTATGTGTCACCTGTGACAAAACGGTTGCAATCAGGGATTTGAAGCAAGATCCACTTTTTTTAACTTTCAGCTTCAGTATTTAGCACCTGAGGCAAATTATTGAGCCTAAGCCTCAATTTCCTCATCTATAAAATGGGAAAAATGATAGTTCCTAATCACAGAGTTGGTTATAAGCAATAAATGACCATATCTCGACCCTGAAAATTTTTCTTGTAAGACAGAGCAAAGGATTCCAAACCATGGGTGACCAGGACAAGCAGGGCATGACCCAAAAGGCATGGATCTTCAAAGTTCTAGCCTGCTCCCTCCTTGGGAAGAATGATCAGGTCATGAGAGCAGGGAAGGATGAGAGATGGGGGTTAGTCAGGATTTTTCCTTCTTTTATCTAATAAAGACAACTCATTTCTTTGTTTAGGAACCTGGAGTTAAGCATGCTTCACTATTCAAGTGCATAATTTAGGGGCATCTGGGTTGCTCAGTAGGTTAAGCATCTGCCTTTGGCTCAGTTCATGATCCCAGCTTGGAATGGAGCCCGATGTTGGGCTCCCTACTCGTTGGGAAGTCAGCTCTCCCTCTGCCTCTGCCCCTCTCCCATACTTGGGCAAGCTCGCACAGTCTCTGTCTTAAATAAATAAATAAGATCTTTTTTTAAATGCATAATTTAACCCTTAATATCTCAAACTACTCCAAGACCACTTATTTTAATATCTAGTACACACACACACACACACAACACACCACAATCTTTTTAAGCTATCAGTTACAGCCATTAGAAGCCGAAGAGTTCAGAATCAGCTTTGACAGAAACGGGCTGATTTCAAGGCAATTTAGAGACGTAATCTGCAGCTTGATTATTTCTCCAACAAACTTCTAACTAGTCTTTTAAAAAGAAAAAAAAAAAAGAAAAGAAAAGAAAAAAAAGTTCCTATGTGAGAGCATTCTTCTTAGCTGTTCCTAAACTTTAGAATTTTTTTTATTTTTTTGAAGCCTCCAGAAATATCTTCGAGACTCCCAGGGGCCAAGGGCCCACTTAAATCGAGTGTTAAGTGCTAGGAGAGGTTTAATCTAACTACTTATTAACTAAATTGTTAACAGGGGATAGGATCTCATTTAAGGAGGCAGTACTTCTACGACTTGAGTACAAACAAGGAGATGCTATAATCCCTTCGTCCTATCTGTGGTCTACGAAAACAATATGCGAGCGTGTGTTTGCTGATGGAATTAAGTTTTCTGTGCAGTGGCAGGGAATGGTTTTTTTTTTTTTTAATATTTATCTCACTCAGCCCCAGGGAGGATTTCTAATAACAAGAGATGGGCCGTTTGTTTTGTATTTAGTATGTACCATAATGAATTTTCAAAGAATGAGAGGCTTGAGGCCCATTTGACTACACTTTTTCCGAAGAGTTCAGTGTGCACACACCATTCGTTAGCAAGAGTAGAACTATCCCTTGAGGTCAAATCTGGATTCCTGAAATGTGATTCTTATTATATTCGGAGCCAAAGCACAGTAGGAATGTATCAGATTATAACAGAGAGATAAGATTTGAAATTCAATTATGGCAAGAACTTGAATTTCAACAGCCCATGGGTGCACTCTTCACGAATATATCAGATAGATAAAATGATGACCTCTTGGAATCATGTCATTATCAGAAGGGGATATCTGAAGAACGTTTCACTTTAACCTGAAGTCTCTGCGGAAGATTAATTAGAGTGAATATAAGTAATTCTAGAGTTTGTGTGTAAAGAAAACATGACCCAAGGTGGAGAATAGTTGGTAATTCACATCTACACTAGAGCTTTATCAAACACCCCTTTGGACAAGAGTAGCAGACACCAAAAGGATGGGGCCAGGAGACTGTCTCAAAGAGTCTGGGCTTCATGATGGACAAACAGATGGACTTCATGATAGACAAACCAGACAAATGGACACGATGGATATATAATAACACATACATGAATGATAGCCACTGGATACCTATGGAGAGCCCTCCTCCACTGCCTTGACCGTCACGAGGGATGTCAACCTTATAACAGCTCTCAAGAAACTTATAATATTCCTGGAAAAATAAAACAGACACATGAGAACTATTGTTTAACCATCGAAAAACCATCTATCAGAATCTCAGCCTCTTGGAGGCAGAGGAGGAATTAGAAATGATAGATGAAGTTTTTAATAAATGGGGAAATAAAGATATGGGGAGAAGGGGAAAACTAATCTTTAATGACCAGCTACCATAAAGCAGATAACATGTGGTGTGTGATCTCACGTATCTTCTCTCCCTTAATTCTCATGACTGCTCTGTGAAGGACACTTGTTACCCTCCGTTTGCAGTGAATGAAGAGGGGACGAGAGCCGAAGCACACTCACCTAGCCAAGAAGATATGGGATGAGGGAGCGGACCCAGGTCCCTTTGCACATCCCTGGTCTTCCCTCCAAACCCTGCAGGGTAGAGTAAGCCCCAGTAACAACACGAACACATACCTGTTTGAGCCTAGAGGAGAGGTGAATCTGGGAAGTCTTTCCAAGAAAGCTAGAGTCTGAATTAAGATGGAAGAAACACATAAACCAGAAATCCTATGAAAAAGGTAGTAGTGGCAGAAATAGCTTCTAACTTCAGAGTTCATCTGTCTCACCGACAAAAAAGGCCAACTTCCTCCAGGGCCCGTTGTAGGTCTTACTTTCCCCAGCATTTTCAGCGGACTACACGGGTCGCAGCCCACACGTGTTGAAGTGTGTGCTGAGCTTGAGAAATGTAGACACACACTCTTCACTGTCTTCTCCACACTTCCACCCTCAGAAAGCTCTTGCCTCATTCCTTGGATACTATACTCAAAATACTATCTCTTGCCCCAAACAGAGAAACCACAGCTACAGTCACACCGAGAGTGGGGGCCGTGATGGGTGACTTTGCCATCACTGCGAGTGTTGACAATGGGTCTACTTCTTTCCAGTCTGGGACATCAAAGTTTCAAGAATTGGGCAAAAGTGAGCACAAGTGAACTTCAAAGGAACAAATATTTCAAGGAGTGAACATGAGCTCACACCTGGAACCAGGAGACCTGTCACTTAGAAGCTGGACAGATCACATACCTCTTTGAGACTCAGTTTACCTCTCCGTACAATGGGACACATTAGCTCCCAGGACTGATCTGAATAGTAAGTGATAGAGGGTAAGAGGAAGCGTCTAGCCCAGCATCTGCTCCCTGCAGTCCTCCAAGCTGTCCACTCACTGCCCCATGTGAATCCCCCAGCGCCTGCCCAGATACTAGTGAGCACCATCAAGGCCGCCCCTGGGAACAGAGAGGGTGGATGGCAACAGTCTGACAAAATTGAAGGAGGAAGCAGAAGTTTCCCCTACACACGGTGGTTGTAAGCCAGAGGCTAGAACAGTATCCGTGAGAACGCTGAGGTTATTTATTTAACTTTTGTCTCTTATCACCTTAGATCTTTTCATTTTTTAAATTTTTCTGCTAATCTCCAAAGCAAATCAGACAGAACTTTTCAGAAGATGTCCATTTTCTTGAACCCTTAGTCTAGAGAGAATTTAAGTTCTCAGCTTGAAAGATATTTACTTAAATATCACTTACAGCAGGGAAAGGCAGAAACAGAAAATTCAGAAGCACAAGGAAAGTGAAAGTTCATCAAGCTGACGGATAACAGGATGCAGAAGAGATGCAAATATATGCAAATGAGAGGGCAAAACTGTCTTGAAATGCTGAAAAAAATGGATATACTATAACAAAATGAAATGTAAGGACTGGAAATGTAAGTCCTTTTATTCTAAAGCTAAAAGGAGAGAAGGAAAGAAAAAAGGGAGGGAGGGAAGAAAAGAATTTTACCAACGTAGTAAGAGGACACCATCAAGTACAGAGCTCAGCTGGGAGGTATGTGCACTGCACAAAAGCTCCAGAGCGAGGGAGCAAACTAGGGCCCAAACCCAGCCCTGTTTTGTTTGCCACGCTGTGGCCATTGCCTACATCATCCCACAGGGATGCCTTTTTCCCGAGTGCCCCAAGAGAGGGCGACTTTTTCTAATTCACATGCCAACATGACATAAACTAGTGATGACCCAGCACACGTATCACATGGAAACAAGTCAATAAAAAGAGACGTATTTGCGCTTATTGACAGTGAACTCTGGGGTTACCATTGTGATGTCACCGATCTAAACACTGGAACAATGTCAGGCTAGGATGACAGATACTTAAAATCTTAGAACAACGGACGTGGACACATCCCATTCCTCTTCATCACTCAGTGCCTACAGCACCTTGTCCGGTCCGGAGTGTCAGGTGTTCAAAGTCACGTGCAGTGAAGGGGAACTGCAAACCAGAGAGCATTCAGAAGAGATGCAAAAAAACACAGCATCTAAGAAAGCGTTGAGGAGGGCGCCTGGGTGGCTCAGTCCATTAAGCATCTACCTTCAGCTCAGGTCGCCATCCCGGGGTCCTGGGATGGAGTCCTGCATCAGGCTCCCTGTTTGGTGGGGAGTCTGCTTCTCCCTTCACCCCCTGCCCCTGCTTGTGCTCACTCTCTTCTCTCTCAAGTAATAAAATCTTTCGAAAAATAGAAAAGAAAAGAAAGAGTCGAGGCGAGAGGGATGTATGGCCCGGATGGGGGAATTTAGTGTGTGTGTGCAGAGTTTCAGATCAAGAGACCTATCTTTAAGTCTCTCCAGCAGAAGGAACTGTGATCTCAAAGATGAGGTCCAGGAAGCTTCAGAAAACAGATCTGGGATCTGTTCAGCACAAAGGAATTGTTCAGCACAAAGACAGAGAAAGCCCAGGCTTCCTGGGAGGGGACCAGGGTCTCCTAATTGGAGGGATTCAAACCAAACCATTTTTTTGCGTTGCTGTTTTCTTTTCTTGCCTTGGCCCTTGTTACCCTCACTGTCACCCCGACAGGCGTACTTCTTCGGTGCCCTTGTGCCTGCCCAAACTTATCCATTCTTCCGCCCCGATGTCTTTTCTTTCATGTCCTCTTTCCTGATTTCCGCAGGCAAAGGGGATGGATGCTCCCTTCTCCGCACATGCCATACATTTATTATTTTCATACATCCTGTTCCTGGCCACTTTCCCCCAATGCTAATCTCTGGGTTTTATTCAGAAACTTTATTTTCCATCAACTTTATTTCCATTTTTGTCTAAAAGTCTGGAGAGGAAAGCTTGAACCCACACGCAGCAGCTGTTCTGAGCCCGTTCAGTGGCCTGAGCTGTGGGAGCCACAGACCCGTCTTCAGCGGCGGCTGAGCGCCCCAGGACGGAGGCACCTGCACGATCTTGGAAGCTGGCGCAGTCCATTCACCCCGAAATTCCTCCTTGGTCACAGCCTTTTCAGCTCCTCCTTTTCAGTCCCTTTCGGATCTCATTGCTGCTGGTGCCCAGTTCCATGACCCGTAGGACAACCCTCCAGCCCCCTGCCTGCAAGTGGCAGAGCCCCCGACATCAGCAGCTGGCGGCGCAGGCGCAGACACTGACGGGCCCCTCCTCCTTTCTGCATAATACCTGTCTATAGAGTTGACCCTGAACTACACAGGTTTGAACTGCACAAGACACTACTTAAATGTATTCTCTCTTCCTTTTCTTAATAACATTTTCTTTTCTAGCATACTTTAAGAATACAGGACATAAGACATATATAACACACAAAATATGTGTTAATCCACTGTTTATGGTATCGGCAAGGCTTCTGGTCAATAGTTAGCCATTAGTAGTTAAGCTTTGGACGACTAGAAAGTTCTGTGCAGATTCCCCAGTGGGGCAGGGGTTGGCGTCTCTAACCACCGCCCCCACCCACAACACACACTGTGTTCAAAGGTCGTCTGTGTACATGTACTATTGTATGCAAATGTACTTGCCTGAAACTTCACCTCAACAATTGGGTAAAACATTCTAATACATGTGACCTCCCTGCTGGAGGTAATTATGGAAGGAGAGATGTTGGGAATAAAAAGAGACAAAGTGGATGAGATTTTAAGAAAGATGAGAAAGCAGAGAGAAATAAACTTCATCTCAGAAGCACTTTGGTGACTGTGGGGGGACTGGAGGAAGCGAAAAGGGGCAGAGAGAATAGAAGGTTTGTGTCTGGTGTGGTCAGGGCTGCCACTGATGTGAGGATTGGTTTCTTTGCTATTGCATGTATCTATGCCACTTTTTTTTTCCCCCTCTTAGGTGGAAAACAAGAAATCAAAAATATCGTCACAACAGTTATTATTGCACATTTTATGGACCAAAGGCAAGAAGACATTCCCTTCAGTTTCTTAGTCCTACGGGCAAATTAAAGTATACACTGAACATCTTCTAGTGCATAAGAAAACAAAAATGGAAAAGAGGCAGAGAACAGCATGCCAGTCATCATTTATTTGTTGTGGATTCTGTCTTTTGTCTTTTTTTTTTTTTTTTGAAATTGAAAACGTTTACTTGTGTCATATTTCCACAACTCAGAAAAAAAATCAAGAAGAAAAATGACAGTTGGCAATTGGCTCATCCACTGGTTCTAAGAAACGTTACCCTTAACTGAAACCCCGCTCCAGTGATCTTTTTCTATTTAAAGAAGTAAGACATTTTAGTGACAGTTGAAGCAGCTCAGTTCATTCCTCAGTTTTCATCCCCAGAAACAGAAGAACCTCACTGTGTTTCACATTTTACGCAGACATAAAACTGGACTCTGGGAAATAAGCTGAGGGTTGTGGAAAGGGAGATGGATGGGGGCATGGGGTAAACGGGTGCCGGGCATTAAGGAGGGCACTTGATGGACTGAGTATACGCAACAAATGAATCACTGAACATTACATCAAAAACCAATGATGTATTATATGTTGGCTAATTGAATTTAAATTCATAAAAAAACAAAAATAAAATAAATCACTGGGGGGAAAAAAAACTTGAAGCAATTCCTATACCTTGAAATGTACAAATGAGGTCAGTTACAAGATTTCCCAACATAAGCCATCCTACAACACTAGGGATAAACACCAACTGGGCAAAAATGTCTTTTAAAATATTTTGGTAGATTTGGTTTGCTAATGTTTTACTTCAGATCATTGCATTCATGTTCACAATATTCAGTGAGCTCTGATTTTACGTTTTATCTTTCTGGTTTTATCTTTCTTGTTCAGTTTTGCTGTCAGGTTTAGACAGATAAAATGGTGTGGGGAGTTGTCCTTGTTCCCTCTTCAGAAATGTTTATACAAAGTAGTGCTTATCTGTTCTTTGAAGATTTTGTAATCTTGGCTGCCTCTGGCTTGTGTTCTAAAGAGGGGAAGGGGCCAGATATTTTACTCGATTCACTTCTTTTGTGGTATATTCAGTCTTTTTCATTTCATTAATTTTTGTCATTGATATTTTCCTAGGAAATTGTCCAATTTCTAAGTTTCCAAACATTTTGTCAGGAACTCATCCATAATATTCTCTGATAGGTTTTTAAATCTCCATCTGCAACTACGTCATGTCTGTTTCATGCCCTCCCTCCCCGTGTCTTTGGTCATTTTCACCAGAAGTCTTTATCACTCTTTTCAACGAACTAGTTTTTCCTTTAGTTGATTTTCTGTGTTATTACTTTGTTTTCTAGCTCATTAATTGCTAACCTTATCTTTATGGTTTCCTTCCTACTGCATTCTTTCTGCTTGCTCTGTGGTTGTTTTTTTACTGCATTACCTTCAGCACTTAGCTCATGAGTTTTCAATCTTTCTCCTTTTCTAAGGGATGCAACTGAGGTTATAAATATTCATTCAAAGTCTCACTTGGGCTGTACTCTACAGGGGTCTTTTCCTGTTTGACTTTAATTATTTCAAAATAGAGATTATTCTCTCCTTTGTTCTTACAGTTTTTTTTTCACAGTTTTTTTAAATTTTATTAGGGAGAACTTCAAACATATACAAAAGGGAACATTGCTTCCCGTTGAACCGTTCTGGAAAGTTCCTAGATCAACATGCGAATGGCCTTTCTAATACATGTCTTTGGGTAAAAGTGTTCCCTTGTTATTTTTATTATAAAAATCCATGGATGTGTCTTATTTCTTCTTAAAGACAAAAACCATAGGTTAAATAACCTTTTGTCCTAGATAGTAAGTGAGTGACAAAATCTGGCTGAATGACTTTTAAAAAGTCATTCAGCCAGATTTTGTCACTCCATATGTCCATACTAAACACAGCTTATTTTACCAAAACACAGCCTTAGCTTCACAGGCAGTTAAAAATAATTTTTAAAGATTTTATTTATTTATTTGACAGAGAGAGATTACAAGCAGGCAGAGAGGCAGGCAGGGAGAGAGAAGGAAGCAGGCTCCCTGCTGAGCAGAGAGCCCGATGCGGGCCTCGATCCCAGGACCCTGAGATCATGACCTGAGCCGAAGGCAGCGGCTTAACCCACTGAGCCACCCAGGTATCGCTTTACTTCAGCATTCTGATCACAGTGCCCACATCTGAACTTCCACTAAAGTTCAGGATAGCTGAACAAACACCATTTTAGGAGCTATAAATAAAGCAGCTGCCTATGGGAGCCAGTCCTGCTCTTTCCTCTTTGCCTGCCCCGATCCCCGTCCTGCTGCATTTCCAAAGGGTGGTGTGTGTGTCCTTCCAGCGTCTATGCAATCCAGGCCGCATCAGCCGCACTGCTGAGCCCAAGAAAAGCAGCACTGAGCCTCCACAGGAAAAATAAGTTGTTGCCACACGAAGGAAAAGATTCCAGAGCCTTGAGACTCCACCACCGGCTCAACTGTTTCTAAGAATAGCGTGAACCGTGGAAAAAAAAAAAAAAAATACTGGCACCAGACACTGGTCTTTAATTGTCTCCAGGCTTTAAAATAGAAACAAGCTGAAACGGAAGTGCCCCTGGAAACGCTCTGCAGGCCTCCCTCCGTGCCGGCTGGGGATGCAGAATGTTGAGCCGGCTCCTGGCGAAGCTGGCTCAAGGGGCAAACCCTGCGCGGTGACGTCAGCGCGCAGCACCAGCTGCCAGGACAGGATGCGCACTCCCCGGGCTCAAGGCCTGGAGCCGCAGGGCGGGGTAGGGGTGGGTATGGGGGCGAGGTGGGGGGCGGTTAGGGGAGGTGGCCAGGGTACACAGGCCTCGGGCCCCCCCCCCATCTCAGAGGTTCTCACTGGGCCTCTTCGAGGGAGGCACGGGAGGGTTTCCCCTCCCACAGGTTAAACTTGCTCGCCAAAAGCTTTTCTTTCCATCTATTTTCATAATCTTAAATTTAGCTTATTGGTTCCTAAATCAGATTTTGCAGATCGTTCCCTGTCCTCAAAAATCAGCCTCAGCCTTACTACCAGGAAGCCTCTCAGCCTAGAGGTGGGTGTGCAGTCGGACCCCCTTCATAGGTTGGTTAGCCCCGCACAGGTGAACAGGGCGAAGAGTAAGGCTCTTGATGCTTCCAGCAGGCACGCAATGGTGGGGATTTTTTAAATGAGAGGGCAGCACTAGTCTGAATAGTAGGTTTCTCAGCAGGAACAAATTCCCAAACGTTGAGGATTGCTTCTGAATAAAAAGTTCTGCTTGCAAAAAGTTCAGAGAATCTGAGTCGCCGCATCCAAACACCTCTTAAACCTCATGTAGCAAAAAGAGGGGTTTTCCCCCTGCGAACAAGTATTTACGAACTTTCTCTTAGTTCGAAACATAAAATAAACCAACACTCAAGTTTCTCTCGCCCCAATTCCTAGACAAACATACTGTACAAAGAAAGGTTGCTGGCCCTGGGGTTCCCAGAAACCCAATGCCGACTGCTGATGGGATTGGTTCAGTTCTACTTCTAAAGTGGCTGGTTGTTTAGGCGGTAAACAGTAAGAAGAGAAAGAAAGGAAAGGGAAGAAAAAAGAAAATTGAACTGTTTTCTTCCTTGTGCGTAATATTCTGTAATGTCTTGAAGTCAATGGCCGCTTCACAGTGGGGCGGATAGTATACAAGTCAAATAATAGAACTTAATGATATGATTGTCCAATGCCAAACTGCAACACCACGTCCCTTCCAACCTACACTGTAGTTTTACAGACACATAGAGCCAAACCAAACCAAAAACAAAAACAAAAAATCCTAGCACCAGCGGGAGACAGACACAAATGGGCACGGTCCTCCCCCAGATGGAGCATTTAAATTGTGGGTCTTTCAGGCGCCCTGTCTTTGGTTACAACCATCAGCACATGCAGAATATATCACTCCCACCCCACCTTCAACACAATTCTCACTGTCAGACTTATCAGCCCAGGGCGCCTGGGTGGCTCAGTTGGTTAATCGACTACCTTCAGCTCAGGTCATGATCCCAGAGTCTCGGGATCGAGTCCCACGTTGGGCTCCCAGCTCTGCAGAGAGTCCGCTTCTCCCTCTGACCTTTTCCCTCTCATGCTCTCTCTCACTCTCTCTCTCAAATAAATAAATAAAATCTTCTTTAAAAAAAAAAAAAAAAGATTTGTCAGCCCAAACAGGTTACTACAGCCAGAGCCAAGACCTGTCCTTGCCCAAGATCACCAATCAAATATCAATCAGTTATACTTGAACGTGCTAGGCTGTTCCCAACTCAGAAATCTTAGAGTACTTAGTCGCACTCCATAATGTTTGTTCAAATGAATGGAACAGCTATTCTCAGCTGATCTGCATTGCTTGCCTGATACGAGTCCTGATACCAGTTTGGTCCCTAATATCAACCAGCACCCACTGCTTGGACCTTCTCCTGCCCATATTTGCCATCAAGGCTCATTCTCCCCCTAGACCCTGAACTTGCCTGCCATCTCCATTCTGACACCCAGCAAGACCTCTGCTTTACTCTAGACTTCACCTATGTCCACCCTCTGGCATTTCATGATCTAGCCACAGCTACAAATATCCAGCTATGACATTTAGAAGTAGGGTCAAGGAGGGCAAGGACGATGAAGCAAGAGGAAGGGTCTCCCATTTGTTTCTCCCCTTGTTGTGTGCCTGGCCCTGTGCCCAGCCCTTACACGTGTTACTGCTTCCAAACCAGTGGAGGATTTGACACACCCACTCTCTGAGACCTTGGGTTAGGACTCATAACTCATCCACCAGGATCCCAAGTGTCTTTACAAATGGAAACACTGAACCATTCCCTTAAATTGATTTTTCAATTTAAACTGATTTTTCATTGCAGGTCTGAGAATGGATAAATATCTATAATGAAATTTTTACCCATGTGCCACAACATGAGAAAAATAAAGGCGAGGAGATATGTTTCCATAGGCTGAAATGTTCTGTTTAAAGGACTATCGTTTGCTCTGAGATCATAGAGGAACCATATCTTTTGATGAAGTAAAGTCATTCTTTATAGCAAAATTTGTGCCCACAATTATCCTTCAAAATTCCATAAGAAGGTGGAAAACAAAGTCCAATTTACTATTTATTGGCAAAGCCAATCACAGCCTATTTTTCCTCAGCGTGGAATAGTTTTAGCTCTACGGTAGAGTATATCAGATGAAATACTGGACTTTCCTTAAGACATCATGTTGTTTTCAAAAACAAACCTCTTAAAGACTAGACTGGCATACTGCTGAGGAATGTGGGATTGTGGGTGAAGGCGAACAGGAGATTCGCTGCTTTATTTCTGTTTCTATCAATCACCACCTACTGATATAATAAATATTGTATCTGTTTATTTCTGTTTACAGTTCATCTCTATACATTGTAATATAAGCTCCAAGAGGATAGTTTTATGAGCTTTGTTTATTGCTATATACTAGCATATAGTAGATACTCAATACTGAGTATCTGAATATAATCCAAAATACTAAAAATTTACTGAATTTAATACCCACTTATGATATTTTTAAAAAGCTTTTGCAAATTGGGAATATAAGGGAACTCTCTTAATCTGATAAAGGATATCTCAAAAAATGTTCTATAGCTAACATTACACTTAATAGTGAAATATTGAGGGGCGCCTGGGTGGCTCAATGGGTTAAAGCCTCTGCCTTTGGCTCGGGTCGTGATCCCAGGGTCCCGGGATGAAGCCCCGCATCGGGCTCTCTGCTAGGCAGGGGGCCTGCTTCCTCCTCTCTCTCTGCTTACTTGTAATCTCTAGCTGTCAAATAAATAAATAAAATCTTTAAAAAAAAATAGTGAAATATTGAACTCCTTCCCTCTACAGTTAAGAATGCCAGGATGTCCACTCTCACCATTTCTGCTCAACATTGCCCTGGAGGTCCTAACTAGTGGAATAAGGGTAAAAAATTAAAAATATGCATATTAACAAAGATAAAGCTAAATTATATTTATTCAAAGATGACATGATTATTCATGGAGAAAGTCCAAAGGAATCTATAATACATTAAAACTACTGAAGAAACTTAGCAAGGTCATGGGGTTTAAAGTCAACATCAAAAATACATTTTACTGGGTGCCTGGGTGGTTCAGTCAGTTAAGTGGCTGCCTTTGGCTCAGGTCATGATCCCAGGGTCCTGGGATCAAGTCCCGCATCAGGCTCCCTGCTCAATGGAGAGCCTGCTTCTTCCTCTGCTTGCTGCTTTGCCTATTTGTGCTATCTCCCTGTCAAATAAACAAGTCCCGCATCAGGCTCCCTGCTCAATGGAGAGCCTGCTTCTTCCTCTGCTTGCTGCTTTGCCTATTTGTGCTATCTCCCTGTCAAATAAATAAATAAAATCTAAAAAACAAACTTCATTTTACTTCTAAATTGAAAAAATGAAATTTTAGAGTATTATTTACATCCTCGAAAAATTAAACAATATACAATGGCCAAACGATCCAATAATTCCACCTCTGGTCTATAAACAATAGAACTGAACACAGGGACTCAAACGGATGTTTACCACCAATGTTCATGCAACATTATTCACAATCGACAAAAGATGGAAATATGCTAAACGTCCATCGACAGATGAGTGCATAAACAAAATGTGATATATACATGTAATGGATGTTATTCAGCCTGTGCAAGGAGTGAAATATCAACCCCTGCTACAACGTGGGAAGACATTGAAGATGCTGTGCTACGTGAAATGAAACAGACACCAAGGGATAAATACTGCATGATTCTGCTTATGTGAGGCACCTACGGTGGTCAAATTCCTAGAAACAGAAAGTAGAACTGTGACTACCAGAGGGTGGGCAGGGAGTGGGAAATAGGTCAGTATTGTTTAATAGGACAGAGTTTCAGTTCAAAGAAAGTTCTTCAGATAGTGGTGACCATTGCACCACAACGGGAATGTACTTACTGCCACTGAATGGTACATTTTAAAATGGTCAAAATGGTAAAATTTGCATTATGTCCTTCTTATCACAATGAGAAATACCATTTACAATAACATCACATACCTAGCAATTAAATTAAGGACAGATGGGCAAGCCCTCTACGCTGACTACTACCAACATTGTGAAGGGAATTATTAAAGGGCCTAAATAAAGGGCAAGAATGACCACATTTGTGAAGAGACAGAGTCAATATTATTACGATGTGAAGTCTGCCTGAGTTGATCTGTAGATCCAATGCAATTTCTATTACAATCCTTGCAGGATATTTATTTTCTGAAGATTTTATTTATTTATTTTGAGAGAGCGTGCATGAACGGGAGGTAGGGGGAGGAGCAGATAAAGAGGGAGAAGCTGGCTCCCTGCTGAGGCAGGAGCCCCATGCGGGGCCCGACCCCAGGACTCCAGGATCATAACCTGGGCGGAAGGCAGACGCCCAATTGACTGAGCCACCTCGGTGCAGGATTTTTTTTTTTTTTTAATAAACAAGCATATCATAAAATTTATGAGAAATAAAAACAATCTAAATAACCAAAAGAATGTTGAAGAAGAAGGAAGAGTAAGATTAGGAGGAGCAGGAGGAAATGGAGGGAGACTGTGCACTACTACATTTCAAGGCACACTGTAAAATTATAGTCATTAAAACTGTGTGGTATTGGCACAGGAAGAGACAACTAGATCAATGGAACAGAACAAAAAGCCCCAAAATAAACCCATATACATATACTCACTTGATTTTCAATAAAGGCACCGGTGGGAAAGAAAATTCCTCTGTCTACTAGAGCAGCAACTGCGGGTAGCAACTAGATGTCTTACTATCTCACATTGTGGGAGCACACGCGTGCGCACACACACGCACACACACACACACAAATAATTCTCAATGGACATGGATCTAATACATAAATGTGAGGGCTAAACTATAAAACTTTTTTTTTAAAAGATTTTATTTATTTACTTGACAGACAGAGATCACAAGCAGGCAGAAAGAGGAGAAAGCAGGCTCCGCACTGAGCAGAGAGCCTGATATGGGGCTTGATCCCAGGACCCTGGGATCATGACCTGAGCCAAAGGCAGAGGCTTAACCCACTGAACCACCCAGGTGCCCCTGAGCTATAAAACTTTTAGAAGAAATCATAGAATGATGTATTTGGGAACTGTGGCAAGAATTTCTCGGCTAAGACACAAAAAGTACCAATTACAAGTGGAAAATGGGACAAAATGGACTCCATCAAAATTTAAAATTTTTGTTCATCAAAAAACATCATTTAGAGTGTAGAAAGTCGAAGTTTTCCACACTGGAAAAAAACATTCACAATAGATATTTTTAACACAGGATCTGCTTGAGAAATACATGAAAAATTCTTACAGATTAACAATAAAAACACAGTCACAAAAAATATAAGAATAGTTAATAATCATGACAAGATACTGAACATCATTAGTCATCAGAGAACATAAATTAAATCACAGTTAGATATCAAAAGACACCCGCCAGAATGATAAAACGAAAAAGACTGGTAATACCAAGTTTTGGTGAGGACCTAGGAGAGCTGGGTATTTTGAACATTGCTGATGAGAGATTGGAAACATGCTGCTAAGAAAGACATACTTACATTTGATTATGATTTAGCAATTCCATCTTAGATTCATGGCAAAAGAAATTCACCTACACATCCACAGGGGGTGGGGGGTGGGGACAAACTTGTACAGAAATGTTCATAGCAGCTTTATGCATAAAGACAAAAAATGGTAAGTGCACCAAGGGTCATCAACAGCAGAATGAATAACCATGATACAGTCATGCAGTGGGATACTACTGAGTAATAAAAAGGAACAAACTATTGCTGCACATGGAAGAATTTCAAGTGCATTAAGTGACAAAACCCAGCAAAGGGCACCTGGGTAGCTCAGTCGGTTAAGCATCTGCTTTCTGCTCAGGTCCTGACCCCGGTGTCCTGGAATGGATCCCCACTCCCTGCTCTGCAGGAAGCCCGCTTCTCTCTCTTCTACTCCCCCTGCCTGTGTTCCCTTTCTCACTGTCTCTCTCTCTCTGTCAAATAAATAAATAAAATCTTTTAAAAAATAATTGTCTCCCTCTGCCCTTCTCCCTACCCATATGCACGCACACACTTGCTCTCTCTCTCTAATAAATACATAAATCTTTAAAAAAGAAAAAATGAACACAACTGCATGTAAATTTAAAACCATTTATACTGACTGAAAAAAGCCAGACGCACAAAAGAAAGCATAGTATACCATTCCTTTTCTTTAAAGTAAAAAAACAGACCAAACTAATCTATAGTCAAAGAAATCAAAATAGTAGTTACATGGCGAAGTGGCATGACATGGAAAAGGGAATTGTCTAGGGTGACAGAGAAGTTCTAAATTTTTGATCTGTTGCGGTGGTCACAGGCCTATGTGAGCATGTATAACGACACTGGGCTTTAGACTTGGAATTTGTTCACTTTACTGTATTTTAAACTTACCTCCATAAAGTGTTATTAAAAATGTTTGATACTGTTGGTCACGAGATTATAAAGAGAATTCTCAAATGTTCTCCTTCGTTTTCCCACAACTGAATTTAAATCGATACGTATGCTTAAATGCCTAAAATTTCAAGTTTTAAGCTCATTCCCTGGCAGGAAATCATGCACCTAAAGGAGTTCCTTAACTCTATCAAATATTAGATGCAGAGGTTAGATTGGTAAGCTCTTCACTTACTACTAAAAACAGCCTTGAGGGCCACGGAACCGGGGTTTCCACAGACCCTCCTTATGGAGCTTTCCTTCACCTTCGCTGGAATAGTATGTATCAAAATCAGTCAAAGCGTAGATGATCCAATGTTTCCTTTTTGGGTTACATGCACAAGAAGCATGCTTAGCTAAATGTTGAATTTTAAGCCCCAAAACAAGGAGAAACAACAAACTCAAATCTCCAGTTAAAAGTATATGAATTACTTTCTTAGTTTTACGAAACAGAACAATGTCTTCGATCTCGATGAGAAAAGAAATCAGAGCCATACTGCATTACTAGTGTGCAAAATCCGGACGACAGCACAGTGAGAGAGCATCCGTCAGCAGCTTGGCGGTTAAGTAGCTTCCTTTCACCAACTCAGCACATAACTCCATACAAGAGTTCATTAACTTAAGGGGCTAAGTTCACATTAATAAAGCTTAACTGCCCCCAACCAGTTGAACAACAAATCTGTAAAAAATGCCGCTGCTTTCGGATACCTATATATTGACATATCCATCTATCAACATATCGATAGATAGGCGGATGGACAGATAGACATTATCTATCTATAGATACATATCGGTATGCATATGTCAATACGACTATTGACAGTTCCTTAATGCTTCTGTTGCTTCAACCAGACTGCATTGTAGCCAGCGTGGGTCCTCAGAGGATAAATGCCCAGTGATAAAGCGTTTCCATTCACATGTGCGGTGTTTCTTAGGTTGAAGAAAATTGAAATCAAACTGGAGCATCAGCCTTGTAAAGGTGGGCGGCCCCAGTGCGTGGACGTCTTTCACACTTCTGAAGCGGAGTGGCCGGCATCCCTAACCTTAATCCGTTAAGAGAGTTCAAGTCCACAGTCCCCGCCAACAGAGAGCCTGAGGAAGAACGATCAATCGTGTAATCACGGCTCCAGTGCACTTGGACCTCCCGTTGTGCCTCATGATTCCACCTTCAGCCACTTCAAGCCGGATCCTGGGACCAGATCACGCCGGCAACCGGTGAATGCCCCTCTGCTCATGTAAGATGACCATTTGGGCCGGTGGGCTCTTTCCTGGGTCACTTCACAGACTGCAGGTCGCCCAGGATGGGCTGCAGAGCTTGGCCCCTGCTGCCCTATCCCTCCTAGGCTCTGGAATAGGTCACCTTGGCCTTGCTCGGTGGACAGCAGTCACACTGAAGACACAGCCCCAGGCCCAGCAGAGGTGTGCTAAGGGCCTGAGTCACAGTGAGGCCGGGCTGCTCTGTTGAATAACCCGGGACAGGTGTGTTGGAGCTAAAGTCCCACAGTCCTGGGACCATACCCCAGAGACGGTGCGGATTTCTCCCTTGGGCACAGGAACTCCCAACAAGCCAGCTTCACTCCTGACATCTGGCCTTGCGGCTCCTTCTATAAGGAAAGGAATGGTGCGTTCTTGGTTTGGGTTTGGGTTTTTTAGTTGAAACATGGAGAAAAGAGGAGAGAGGAGTCCACAGCAGTGTCTCTGACCTGAATCAGCAAGTGAGAACTTGGGGGAAGACTGCAGCAGGCCACGGGCGCCCCTCACCCGCCACCCTCCCCCAAGACTGCGGGAATCCCACTACCCCTGCCCCACGCACTTTGCTGCATGAATGAGTGCAGCTGAAGGTGTGAACCAGCTCAGAGGACAGCTGTTTTCTTGTCACCCAGCTGGTCTCAGAAGCTGTCATCGTCGCCAAGGTGACTGTCACAAAGTCCCAGGCAAGGCCAGATCAAGGGTCAGAACATGCACCCGTTTTCCTTCCATCGTCTAGGGAACACTGAGCCGTAAAGCGATTGCCTCCACTGACCTTGGTTTTATTATCCTCTGAGACGGGGCACCCAGGGCCTCACACCCCCCCGCCCCCGTTGGCCTGGTTCTGCTGTAGGATTGCACTGTGCTGTCCGCATTTGGTGTAGAACACTGGGTCTGCAGCTTCCCTGAATCGATGATGCAGACATCAACTCTGGAAGCTAAAGGGAAGATTCCGCTCTGGGGCTTGTCCAGTCTCGGCTATCTCTGAGTCCCGGTTTCTCTGAGGACAGATACAGAGGGGCAGACGCCCCCTCAAGGGAAGGCTGGCTCCTTCCTCACTGTCTGTCCAGCCTGGAAGGACGGCGCTCCTTGGGCAATGTTCTGTATTCACTTGAACTATAACTTACTCACTTGAACTATAACTTGCCTTCCCCAGGCCTTGGGACCTTTGAGCTGGCCCCTCTCTAAAACTTCCAGTCACCTCCCTGGGGGAGCAGAAAAAAGGCACTTAGGTGCAGAGTCTAGAAGAGCACACACCACAGCCAAAAATAATTTACCCAGAATGTCCAGGAGCACATCTGCTCTCAATCAAAAATATATCTGGAAGCCAGAGATCCTGATTTCAAACAGACCCAATGATACAGAAAAGAACTTTCAGCACAGAAGATCTAGTTCATAATAAGGAATGTAAGGTTTTGTCAGAACATGCAAGTGTTAACTATATATATTATCTATTACATACCTATTCTATATATAATATATATACTATGTATATATATACTGAAAAACTTTTTTGTATCATGCAAACGCACTGAAGCATGTGATAAGTACTTACTGTTATTTTGTGTCAATCATAAAATTCTAAATTTACCTGAAAAGGATAGAAAATTCAGTAACAGTAAACTCTATATATTAGAGACTAAAAGGAACTCAAACTTTGTATTTCTAACCACAAAAAAATGCAAATCCGGGGGCACCTGGGTAGCTTTGTCGGTTGAGTGTCTGGGTCTGGGCTCAGGTCAGGAGATCGAGCCCCACATTGGGCTCCAAGTTCAGTGGCGGGGAGTCTGCTTGGGGTTCTCTCTCCCTCCCCTCACCGTTCCACATGCTTTCACCTGCTCTCCTCTCTCAATTCAATAAATAAATCTTCTTTAAAAATATACAAATTTGTATTACATACTCATTTCTTGAAAAGATCTTCAAAACCATCATTATAAACATGATAGTAAATCAAAATTCCTGCTGACCTACAGGGAGCGGTATGGCAAAATCTGGAAGGAGGATTTGCTGTGATACCATCTAACAAAACCAGAGGGAAGAGCAATAGAACAAGCATTTGGAAAGATTCTGCGGTATTACCTCTTCTTTCTACAGGTTTTCCTTTAAATTCTTCCAAATTCTCTTCACGCTTGTCCACCTGGGCTATCTTTTGCCAAACAGTATATAAGCATTGTTTCATAACACTTGCATGATACCACATGAACTAGGGACATTTTTGACCCATTTCCTCCTGTCTGGGTTATTTTACTTTGTTTCCATGACAACACCGGTCCCATCATCGCCCCCAAAAATGCCACGAGCCACAGCAAGCCATGATTCAAATTTTTACATAGATGGACATTTATTAAAAAAATCTGTTGGAAACTGTTCTTTTATTTTTGTTGTTGTTGTTTTAATATTTTTTTTAATTTTTTTTTTTAATTTCTTTTCAGTGTTCCAGAATTCATTGTTTATGCACTACACCTAGTGCCATGCAATACGTGCCCTCCTTAATACCCATCACCAGGCTCACCCACTCCCCTACCCCTCCCCTCCAAAACCTTCAGTTTGTTTCTCAGAGTCCACAGTCTATCATGGTTCATCTCCCCCTCCGGTTTCCCCCAACTCACTTCTCCTCTCCATCTCCCAAAGTCCTCTGTGTTATTCCTTATGCTCCACAAGTGAAACCATATGATTATTGACTCTCTCTGCTTGACTTATTTCACTCAGCATAATCTCTTCCAGTCCCATCCATGTTGATACAAAAGTTGGGTATTCATCCTTTCTGATGGAGGCATAATACTCCACTGTATATATGGACCACATCTTCCTTATCCATTCGTCCGTTGAAGGGCATCTTGGCTTCCACAGTTTGGTGACTGTGGCCATTGCTGCTATGAACATTAGGTTACAGATGGCCCTTCTTCTCACTACATCTGTATCTTTAAAGTAAATACCCAGTAGTACAACTGCAGGGTCATAGGGTAGCTCTATGGAATCTCCACACTGTTTTCCAAAACAGCACCAATTTGCATTCCCACCAACAGTGTAAGAGGGTTCCCCTTTCTCCACATTCTCTCCAACACTTGTTGTTTACTGTCTTGTTAATTTTAGCCATTCTAACTGGTGTGAGGTGGTATCTCAATGTGGTTTTGATTTGAATCTCCCCAATGGCTAGTGATGATGAACATTTTTCATGTGTCTGTTAGCCATTTGTATGTCTTCTTTGGAGAAGTGTCTGTTCATGTCTTCTGCCCATTTTTTTGACATGATTATCTGTTTTGTGTGTGTTGAGTTTGAGGAGTCCTGCCTTTTAGATGTATCTAGTATTTTTATTTCTGGAGAAATACGTTTTTCTGTATGTTGTAGTTTGGTGACAGAGGGCCATCAGAGGGCTCTGGGTCCTGGAAATCATTCCTAGTATCTGAGCATGGTTAGTTCAGTAGAACTGGCTTCTTTTTTTCTTTTCTTTTTTTTTTTTTTAAAGATTTTATTTATTTATTTGACAGAGAAAGATTACAGGTAGGCAGAGAGGCAGGCAGAGAGAGAGAGGAGGAAGCAGGCTCCCTGCTGAGCAGAGAGCCCGATGTGGGACTCGATCCCAGGACCCTGGGATCATGACCTGAGCTGAAGGCAGCGGCTTAACCCACTGAGCCACCCAGGCGCCCCAGAACTGGCTTCTTAGGGGTAGTTCCAAACACAGTGTGACTCTCCCAGCCCCCAGCGTCCTCGATTACACACAGACTTAGACACATTCGTCACAGGGAAACATTCTTGAGGCTTTGTGGCAACTAAAGCTTCATTTGTTAAAGGTTAATCCAAGGCTGCAGGAAAAATACTCAATAAAGGGGTTATTAAATTTTCTTATTAAATGTAATCAGGGAGCTTTGCTGTCTGAATGTCAGGTGAAAGCCATGACTGGGAAATTTTCTTCTGAGGACAAAAAAGCACAGTGTTATGACGATAATCATATATCAACATACTCTGTCACTTGCACTTGAGGCTACTTTAATCTTAATGAAAAGTTTCAAGTGTTGAGTGTACATTTTACAGCTGACGCAGAGCCAGAAGCCAAGGGAGCTTGTCCAGTATTTCAGAAATGCCCTTCACTGCTAAGTCATTGACTCGGCACTGGGGTTTGACAGGAGGGTGGCAAGGCACTATTCCCATGTCAGGCAAGTCTCCCACCGAGGTCCTGCTGGTTCTGGATCTTTCAGCTAGAGGACATATGACACTCAGACACATTTCAGAATAAATTCACGGTAATCATAGACAATCAATACCTTACAGACCATCCATCCAGACCATTTATTTTTTATAAACAAGGAGACTGACACCCCAAAAAAAGTAAGGTGAATTCTCAAAATAAAGCTGAACTCAAATCAGAAACCAGGTTCCCAAATATGGGTCTGCTTCAGGAAATAGGGAGACACCTGGGCACCAACGGTCCTCAAACTGGGGCAGTGACATTGTCAGACACATTCCCCACATGGAGGCTGTGACCACAAACACATCAGAGTGGAGAGCTGGAATGTTCCTCAAACGGAGGATGAACACACTGAGCAGGTAGCAGAAAGGTGGGATAAGGAAGGAATCAAACTGCCACCAGCAAAGGGAGGAAGCCAAGTGGGTCCCAGCTGGCTCTGCTCTTTGAGAACAGACCAGTGATGCCAGTAGAAGCCAGACATCCCGATTATTTCATGTAAATCTTCCAATTTCTTAATACAGTCACTCTATTCAAAATATTTTTAAGAAAGCATGTCTATAGGTACGATTCAGCTCCCAGATCTAAAACTTTTGTATATACTATCACCCTGTCGTTTTTGTCTATTGTATCCATCCAACTGTAGTTGAGCTCAGCTTTCCACCTCCTCCACGCCTAGTCCCAAGAGTGGGACGTGTGGGCAAAAAAGAGTCCCCATGACCATAGTCTCACTTAATTCCATGACCACACAGCTCAAATAAGTCCTTAAAGCTGCCTGCCAATCCCTCAGGGTACCTATTTCAAATGTCCTCTCTTCTCAGACCTCCAATCCCTCTGCCCTCTGCTCCCACTTGCAAGCAATGGCCTTGCTACTGTGGGGGCAGCAGAGAATTGGGGGTCACTCCCACCAGCAACCCCACCACAGTTGGTTTGCCAACTTCACCTATGTTGCCTGTCCTCCTGGTTCAAAAGGTGAGCTGCCCTCTCCCCTCCCTGGAGCCTTTTCCTGTGCTCAGGATCTCCCGCAACTATATTCTATTTCTTCCGCATGATTTCTACTTCCTCCCTGGGTTATTCCATCAGCTTGAAAACATGCTGCCATTTCTGCCATCTTTAAAATAACAAAAACAAACAAACAAACAAACAAAAACTCCCTTACTTTCAACCCCTTCTAACAACTTCCCCCTATTTATGTTCCCTTTATAACAAATCTTCTCCAAAAAACTGCCCACGTTTTCCTCTCTCAAACTCTCCTGAACCTGCCCCATTGAGACTATGTCCTCACCATTCCACAAAAGCTGTCCTTGTCAAGGTTGACAGTGACCTCCGCACTGACAGCAGAGATGGCCAATGTCCTCATCTTCCTTCTTGTATCAGCAGCATGCAGTAGAACACACCTTTCCTGAACACTTTCTGCAGTTGACTTACAAGATGCGTAGGCTTTATTTCTCCTCCTGTCTCTCAGTCCCATTTGAGGGCTCCCTTCTCCCTTCCTGACTTTATGAGACTGGTTCTCAGCCCCACCAGCACATGAGAACCACTTGGGAAGGGTCTACAGACTTCCAGTCCCCCAATCCCACACTAGCTATTTGAGCCAGCAGCCCTGAGGAGGAGGCCCCGATACCACTATATGTTTTTAAAACTCTCTGAAGATGATTGTGCTGTAGATTCCGAGAAGAACAGTGTGGCATGTGCTAGCCGAAGGTGCTCTGGTAGCTCTGACCTTCTCCATCCAAACCCATCTCCTAGATGATGGGTCCCATGCTGGTGACTCTCAAGTGTACGTCTCCACCTTACCTTCTCCCCAAATTCCATACTTTAAATGCTTCACTGCCTACTAGGCAAACCTCTTTAAATGAAAAATCATTTCCAAAAAGTCCTTTTGGCAATAAGAATCCAGCTTACTGGGGCATCTGGGGGGCTCAGTCAGTTCAGCCTCTGCCTTCGCCTCGGGTCATAATCTCAGAGTCCTGGGTTCAAGCTCCGCATCGGGCTCTCTGCTCAGTGGGATGTCTGCTTCTCTTCCTCTCTCTCTCTCTCTCTCTCTGCCCCTCGCCCTTGCTCTGCTCTCTCTCTCTCTCTCAAATAAATAAAATCTTAAAAAAAGAAAAGAAAAGAATCGCCATTACTCTAAAAGCTCTTTAAATATATGGAGTTCATTTTCAGTTCTTTGCCAACTTCACCTGTTTTTAGCATATGCCCAGTCAGTGGTAGTAACAAGTAAACTACTCATTCTTCATAGAAGCAGGGTGTGAATTCTCTCAGATTGAAATATAATGCAAATGAAATGAACCAGACAATTCCAGAGATAGAGTACACCCTGGGGCCTGGAATTTATAAATTAAAATGAATTATAAATTAAAATGAAGAATTATATTCCATTGATTCACCAGGAAATGCCAGGGAACAATGGTGTGTTATTTTGTAACCTGGAACCAGGCAAAGAATATTTTTAATGTTTTAGGTCTCATTCAGGAAAAAACCCAAACCAGAAATGTCTTCTTCAATCATCGAAACGTAATAAGCATGGATCCAGGGCTCAGAGGAACTAGTCCCACTCTGAGCAGTTTCCAGCCTTAGGCAAGTCCAAAACTTGCATTTCTTATATTTTCTGTAAAAAAAGAATATGTGTGCACTGCCAGCCTTCAAGGGTTTTGTGTGGTTAAACCAAGCATTTTTGGTAATAGTCTTCTGAAGATTATAAAAAATGATGTGACATTTATTATTATTGTACAACATGGTGCTCCAGTTAATAACCAAGTATTTTAAATAGCACTATTTTAACAATTTATCACAGAAACTTAGGGAAAAAATCTTAAAATTTAGAATGTCTGATATTTGAGTTTCCAACATGCCCCACAATAATCCCAAGATTGATTTTGCAATAAGCCCATGTCCAAGGTCATAAGACTACCAAGAAATTCCTTAAAGTTGGTCATTCCAAGTTCATTTTCAAGTACTTTTCTTCTGCTATGTATTATTATTACTATGATTATTTTAATTCTGGAGATTCCTTTAGAGAGAACTCCAATTAGGCAAAGTTTGTCCTGCTATACACCTACCAAACATGACAAAATCTACTCATTTGTCAAAGTTTTTAGTCAATTCCAGTTTTCCTTAAAATTTTTAAATAGTCTTTAAGACGCTTTGATTTCAAGATGTAATGAGAACTTCAATGGCACTCATTTGTGGACCTCATCTAGGCCCAGAATTGCCCAATTCCTATCAGACTCCATGATGTCTCCCAACTTTAAGTACAAATCCTGCAGCGCACTTTCTGCTCTATGTCTGGGACATACCATTTAGTCTTCAGATTAACTGCTGGATGTTGCTTTTCAGTTATCCGTTGCTTCTATGGGAAACCCAGCGGAGATCAACCTTATTTAAGAAATATCTAAATTTTTTAATCAAGGAAATAAAACATGTCCCTAACAATTTCTTAGAAACTCAATATCTGTTCATTCAGGCCTCCACATAATCCTAACATTTCAACATTGTTTCACAGTTCAAAGTGAGAATTAGCTAGAATAATGAACCTATTACCCAACTCTCCTTGCAAACTAGAGTCTGGGTTTTACAATAGGGACACAGAATGCCTCTGTCTGATCTCTCTTCCTTGTGGTTCCAAGAGGCGTCCCCGTATTTCAAACATGTCTGGCCTGATGAATTTTTTTCTTAGTGTGGTCACAATCTGTGGTGGTGTCAGATTCACAACAGCTTTGAGGGCTTTGCTGTTCTCTTTTTGGCTTCAGACCCTTGCAGTTTCTGGAGTATTGACTGAAGGTACAAAATGACGGTCTGGGCAGATCTGCAATCTTGCCACGGTATAAACCAGATTACACATTCAAAACAACTCCTTCTTCCTTTTGATCACTGAAGCAATGGGCATCCAATATTGTGAAGTATATTTTTATTTTCTTTAGGTCAACTTAAAGCAAAAGCACACCATCTTGTGAACAGACCTCCCCAGAACTTTCCCAGGTCAGGGGCAGCCAGAACCTCATCATTTTGTTTTAGCATTGAGGTCCTTGTTTTCATAATTTATCAAGAAGTTATTCAGCTAGGAAACAGCTTCACGAAGGAAGATCTCCATGGTCAGCTCAGAGTCTGAAAATCTCAGTAACCCTTTAAGGTAACATCATTCTGGGCGCCTGGGTGGCTCAGTGGGTTAAGGTAACATCATTCTATATGATTTTATTACGAGAAAAGGGTAAACCGACTTCTAGATAACATAGAGTCATACGTGTGCAGCAATTTAATTTCTTCATTTCCAGATTTCAGTCTAAAAAAAATCTATATCTGGCATTCTGGAAAGGAAGAAAGGGTTGTACACTATACAACAGTCCCTCTTCTAAGGGAACTGTGCACCTTCTGTGTGGGGATCAGTCCTGTTCTGCTGGAGTCTGATGCTTGAAATACCCAGATGAAAAGATGCAGCTCTCCTCACCAGGAGTTCATACACACATACAGAAGTTGGAGGATTTATGTTTGTTGATGCGGAACAGGGTACGAAATGAGGATGCACAAGGAAAAAAAGGTCTAAGACTGCCTGAGAATTCAGGATGATTCTCTACACTGAGACTCACTCTCCATCCCATTACTTTTTAGCAGAGTTTGCTTTCTTTTGCTTAGGCCCAAGCTCTGTTGCAATAACTTCTCACTCTATGTAAATTCGGCCACTATTAAAAAGCAGCTACCTTGAAAGTACAGTCTCAGGGCAAAAAAAAAATATTTCACCTCTACTTTGTTTCTCTAGCTCTTCTAGTCTGTGCTCCCCTGACCCCCTTCTACCATTTTAAATTATAGCCAAAGTAAAAAAAAAAATTAAAATAAATAAAACCACTCCAAGCCAGGTTTTCACCATTATCTGACCAAATTTCTCAAAGGACAACAATGAAAACAAAGAAACAGATGAACTTGCAGGCTAGAAATCAAAGAGGAGGCGTGACTATTCCTTTTATTACCTACACAGTCTCCACCAAACAGGGTCTGGGGGACACCCAGCAAATGGCTTAACATTGGACCAGTAACCAGCTCTTTTATGCTAAGTCCTTTGGGATTGTCTACTCTTTCCAATTAAATATGAAGTTACTGCTGCAGACCTTATTGTTTGCGTCTTCAAGGTCAACCATTAGAACCTACTGATTACCAGTGTGGACGTAAAAAGTCCCTTTGACTGGAAGAGAAAGATCTCTACGCTCAAAATGGCACAGCTCCAGATATGGGATGTGACTCTTGTCTCATCCACTGGCCACTCTTGTTGAAACACGACCGTACCATCCAGGGAGCCCATCTCAGGAAGGAAGTTAGGGGGTCCCCTATTTCTCTTAGGTATAGAACCCTCAACAATTCTCCAGAATACTTTGTCACTTCAGATTCTCTGTGAAGCCCTGAAAGAGAGAAGGAAGCTAGGTGAGCAAGGAGGTCTGGGAGAAAGCTCCAAATCCCCCGTGTACGGGGTATACACAGGACGTAGCTAATTACATAGAGCACCGCCCGTTCCCCTTTAGCTTCCCAGGGCTGGGTGGTTATTGGCAACTGCAAGTCAGGGCAACTGGAAATACTAAAGCTTGCCATGAGGAACATGGAAAATGCTGAACTTCAGAAGAGCCCTAAATGGGGATCTTCTCAGCATGGAGGAATAAACAGAAGGCGACGTAAGTCTTAGTAAGTCTGTGTGCCCTTTGTAGTTATCACAAGAAAACGGACGAGGGTGAAAAAAGCAGCGGAGTGGGGGAGGGACCAGAGATTGAATGTAGCCCCTCCCTCCCCAACCCACAGTTTCTACCTTCCAAATGCTCCCTCTGGAAACATCTAAGAGCCCATTATGGGAAAACTATACTTGCATTGTTGAATAACAAGAAAAGGGCTGAGCTACGTGGTCTTGGTTTCTTACAGTTTCCAATTCTTCTGTGCACTCCAAATGATAGGCACTGGCAGGACATATAATGTAGATGAATGCCCCCCTCCCAGGCTGCCCCCACCCGGGGTGGGGGGGGGGGTCGGGGTCAGGGGCATTGGCCCAGGGAGAAACTTCTGCCTGGTACAGGGGCTAATTAGGACACAGGGTTGGCCTGCGGATGGATTTTCCATTCCATCTTTAATTTTTTTTTCTCTTCACATTTTCCACACTGCACTAAAATTACTCTCCAGAAAAGCATTTATCTTTCCCATTGCCACTTCACAGCCTGTCCCCATTAGAGGATTTTCAGGAAGGACTAGCTGGTACCTGTAAAAATATCCACTGACTTTTACAAGTGGAACATCACAAGAAAATCCTATTTTCTTTTCTCCTCCTATCCCTTGCTTGCTACCCACTCAACTCGTAAACTCAGTAAAAGGATTTCTCGTCAGTTTCCTTATTTTTCTCCTCTCTTTTTTTTTCTTGTTTGGGGAAAATTTATTTCAAGAAAAATTTTTATTTCCAGGACCTGTCGTTGACTTCCAAAAACAGACAAGAAAACTCACAGTGAGATGCCTCCGTCTGTCCGGTGTTAAAATAAAAATAAGTGCATGTTCGTGTGTATGTGTGTGTGTAAAAGCTATTTCCCCACCAAGTTATTTTTTAACTTTTTTTTATTATTAAAAAAATAACAAATTCATGATGGAATATTTTGGAGATATCAAAATAGAAAAAAGCAATTTTCACCAAGTTAAAAGCCAAAGGCCACCAATATTGCTATTTTGGCATATTTTTCCATTACTTGACTGTCTACAGTTATTGTTTTCACATGCTGTTCTAGATTTCTGTAGAGTTTCATCGATTCACTTCAAATGATCCCTTCCCTGAGACATCTTTCCTAAGCCTTTTGTGGCCCCCGAGTTGGCTTCTTCCTAAATCACACCTGTCATGTCGAATGGCCAGTATTCTCTGCATATACCTTGGTGTCACCCATTATACTGAGAGCTCCTGTTTAGCAAGGACTTTCCTTCACTCATCTTCATTGCTTTAGGATCTGGAGCATAGCAATAAATTCAACAATCAAAGCAAGTATTTATCTGCACAATCTCTGTGCCTGGGCCAGTTACTGGCGACTGAGTACACATCTGTGAGCCGGGCGGACGTGAGGGGAGCTGGCCACAGGCTGCATGGGCTGAAGAAGGGCAGAGGCAAGGGAATAAATAAAAGGAGGGATGGAAGAAAGGCAAGGGCCAGACCCAGTGTGAGCGGTCCAGTGGGAGCTACAGAAGGTTTTACGCAAGCATCCCACTTTCCCCAGACGCGGTGCAGCAGTAGATTGGAGATGTCTCCCCCAGATGGAAGTGGGGGCCACACCTGTGAAGCTGAGGGCGGCTCGGGCTGGAGTGAGAACTAAGCAAACAGACTCAGATATCCTTTGGAGCTGGATGAGGCAGGAATTTCTGACAAATGGACTCTGAAGGTAGGTGAGTCCGGGGAGGTAGGTGCGTCTGCTAGAGTCTAGCAGGTGGTTCAGGTTTCTGGATGGAGCATATGGATGGGCGGAGGCGTGACTGACCGAGATGGAGAAGACAAGGCAGCCACCAGCTTAAGAGGCGGGAATCAGGGGTTCGTTTGGGGATATGTTAAATTTGAGATGCTTGTCGAATGGGAACGTGGAGGGAGCAGCTGGAGGCATCCGTCTGGAGTTCAAACAAGCAGTCTGAGTTGAGGCTTTCAATTTAGGAATCACCAGCAAATGAATGTGATTTAAACGTATGGGTCAAGTTGAGACCACCCACTGAGAGCATGGCGAGAGAAGAACGATGTGGGCATAGGGTTTAGGTGGGCTGGGGTGGAAGGAGAGCCAGAAGGAAGTCCAGACAAGGTAGTGATCGCAGGGGGTGCAGCCTGATGAGGCAGAAAACTGAGCCCAGTATATGCAACGTGGAGGTCACTGCTTACCTTGCGTGGGGCTGGGGAGGGCGAGGGGTGTTGGGGAGCCTGACCTGTGAGAATTTTAGGCAGAAAAGGCAGAAAAATGGAATGGCAGCTGGAGATCCCCTAAAAAACCAAGGAGAACATTAAGAATGTTTACATTCTGATGGGAATTATCCAGTAGAAAGAGAAGGAATGACAAGGTTGGAGATGGAGGGAAGAATAAATGCAGAAGCCCCTGAGAAGGTGAAGGGACAGGGAGGGACACTCTGACGATTCTAACTGGGTGAAAGAAGGAAGAGACAAGGTGCTGGACTGTGGATCTGGTAGGAAGCTGAGAGCCCCACTTCTCAAGGAAGCATGAGGTGAGGTCATCCGCTGAGGGTGAGGGGAAGACAGGCAAGCATGCTCAGGAAGCACAAGAGAGCAGAGCCTTCGTCCAGCACTAGGGGATGCAGGAAAGCTGGGCTCCTTAGGGAAGGAGGAGTGGAGTCTGGCTAAGTAGAGGAAGGCAGAGAAAGACGCACGTATGACTGTCCAAGACAAGGCAGGGCACAAAAAGGCTAAGAGCATTCAGGATGGCCTGCATGTACACTGGAATAGGGGTGAGGTGTGTGGCTGGAGAAGTAAGTAAGAGCTTTGAATGCCATGGTAAGGAATTTTGGTTTTATCCTGAAGGCAATGGGGGAGATTCTGGAGGGTGTTAAGCAGGGAAGGGACATAATCAGACTGGAGTCCTAGAGAATATTCTGGATGGGCATGGGTGGCCATAGCTTGCTAGAGGGAAGACACAGGCAAGAGGCCAAATGAACAACATGGGAGGTGATGTGGGCCCAGAATCGAGTGGTGGGACTGATGGAGGGAAGCAGGGTTTGGGGGTGTGGGGGATAGTGGGGAAGAGATGGGTAAGAAACACCTACAAGGAGGTGCCAACAAAATCTAAATCAAAACCAAATCACTTACAATGTTCTTAAACAATTCTTACTTGATTTTAAAAAACCAGGTGGCTATATTATCAAATATATTAAACTCCCTGTCCTTTCCTAGGTCTGACCATAGAAGCAGGCAACTCTCTATAAATGGTCTGGTTGAGCTCTCTCTAGCTTTCCCCTCCCTAGGGCTGGGTGCATAGCCCTGATTAAGTGATTCCTTCCAGCCAAAGGAAGCTCCCCATGGGTAGGACTGCATTGTTCCAGCTCGTCCCTGCAAGAGGTGCTGATCAGTAGAGGTCACAATCCCCCAGAACCTTGTAAATGGGTCACATATCATAGAAAAACCTCAATGGTACCGTGTGCATATGTAGAATGTTCTACTTCAGAACATGAAATTATTTTGTGTCACTTGATCCCGGCCACCCAAAGAGGTGGGCAGAACAGGATTATGTTAGTGTCGTGGATAATGACATTGGCAGTCTAGAGAAGCTAGGCAAATTCTTGAAGTTCCCAAAGCCAGGTAAAAGAGAGGGACCCAAGACAATGGCCAAGATCTTTGTGACTGGGGGCCCTCAGGGCTGTCCCTCCTTTTGCATTATACATGGCTAGGAGCGGGTTTCTTGATTGGAAGCCATACCCTTTAGTATCCTCCCCTACAGCGGAAGTATCCGACCCTATGGATTCTCAGCACATGTGTTCTTGACCAAGAGCTCCACAACTGCCCAGCTGGGAAGGCCCCTAGACTTCAGTGTCTCCTGGCCTGCCTACACCCACCCCTTCAGAAAGCTTTACTTCAGTGCCAACCTATGCACTATCTTCCAATGCAAATAATTTCTTTATAGGGGATGAATGGATCATTTTCTTTGACTTACCCAGTAAATTAGGTGAATCGGAGGGTTATTCTATAATTTTCATGGAATAATTTTCATCCCATGGCCTCCAAATCCCATATTGCTCATGCAAACAGCACACCCAAGAAGCACACCTTATGCTCCTTCATCCAGTCTAATATGAGGTTAGTAGGGTCACAAAAACAGCAAAACCTCACAGATATTCTCTCCTCAGCCTCTGAGACCTTCACTGGAAAATGATCATTTTGGTCACTCTTGCTCTTCCCATGTTCTTGTTTCTCCTTCCCACTTCCCTACTGAGGTTGGGTAGGGAAGGGTCAAAGGGAATCAGAATTGAGAAGGCTGAGAGTCAGAGACATGACAAGGGGGTCAGAAAGATGGAGGCCTAGAATAAAGGGAATTTATTCCATTATGTCAGCTCAGATGGCATGTGTAACGTAGGAAAAATACTTTCATGTATCAAAAATATTTAGGAAAAATACTTTCACTTTAATTTTTTTTTAAATTAAAATCATCTTAAAATAGCAGTATTGAGCTGGATCAGTAGGTAGAGCGTGAGTCTCTTGATCTTCAGGTCATGAATTCAAGCCCCATGCTGGGTATAGAGATTACTTTAAAAATTAGCTTAAAATAAACTTTAAAATACTGGTTTTTGAAAATTACAATATTTTTCTGAGGAGTAATGCTTACCAAAACGAAATCAATGATGGTTCAAGGATGGTGGGAGGGGTCTCCAAGGAATCCCATGGGGGAGAAGCCAGGTGGAAGGGTAAAGAAGAAGAGGGTTAAGGCACAGCCCCAGATCACATGTCACAGATCACAGAACAAGCCAATCTGGGGGGCCAGGACAGGAGAGAAGCCCAGGCCTGTGAGTGGGACCACAACAGAGCAGCCAAGAGCAAGGTGAGGCCAGACCAGAGTGGGGCTACTACCCAGAGGGCCAGATCAGGGAGGCTGGACATAATTTCCTGTGGACAGGCCCTGTAGAGACAGGAAGCCGTGGCCAAGTTTCACTGACCTCACCCCATGTCTAAAATGGGTGAATCCCTCCTAGAAGACTACAGTGAGTGTTTTGTCATTTATCAGAAGAGTATCTTGTCAATAAACCATGGATAAAGATACCATATATATCAGTACCTACCAAACACTGAGAAATATCAGACCAGTGTCTCAAATATTCTATTTAAGTTTCTCACCTACCACTTTATCTGTTTCTGTTCTTTCTATGTTTTTAGAGTTGAAATGCTCCCTCTTCTCTATGAAATAGAGCTGATCATTTTCCCATCTGCTCATCTCTTTCCATCGTCCAAGTCATTTTGAATATATTTCTGTTCACTCTACTTGAGCGGATTCCCCCCGCCAGTCACTGTTATTCTGTGTCCCCCCACACGTGCCCCATCACCCTGTTATTGCATCCTATTCAAGTGTTTCACCCATCTTGAGAAAACTATCAACTTCTCAGAACACAGGACCACCACTCAAAGTGGCGTAAACAAGAAGGGAACGTCTGAGCTCGTACTGCATGCTGTCTCATTGCAGGGCATCTCCAAAACTGCTTCATTCAAAGGCATGGCAGCCTCAAGGACACAGCTCCTTCCATCTACCTGCTTCACTAGTCTGTTGGTTTCCCTCAACCTAACTCCCCCATTTTTCAAGATGGCAGACACAAAGGTCCTGAGGTCACCTGAAGGCACAACGACACCCAGTACAAAAAGAACTGAGTCTTCCTCTGTGTCTCTTTTTGACAACCGTTACCCAAAAGGGCCCTCTATGAGTCAAGGTTTGGGCAGAGAAGAGCTGCTACGCTCCCAGAATTTAACGGAAGTGCGTTTGATGGAGAGACAATGTATAGGCCATAGGAAGAGTTCAGGGGACAGACCAACAAGGGATGGTGAAGTGCCAAGGATTAGTAATATCAGGGAGCTATTACTACTCCAGGTCCTGAAGGGACAAGAAGAACTGAAGTTCCTACCCCTATAATGAGAGCTGTCTCATAGGGCTTAGGAAGGTAGAGAAGTGGCCTGCCAGAGCCTATGCCTCAGAGGGATGAAGTTGCTGGCAAGATTGCAGCAAGGAAGAGGGGAGTATAGAGTCATAAAAACTCTTAGCTCCTGGCAATGCCTTCATTAGCCAAACCCAATGCAAAACAGCAGACAAGGTAGCCTTCATGAAATCTTTAACTGCCGCCTCCTGGGGCATTCAGAAAGGCAGACAAAGACAGAAAAATTATTCTGGAAGGAGAGAAGCAAATGGAAAATGACCAGCATATCCCCTCGCTGACTTCCCCCACATAGATCATTGTCCAGAATAGGATCACGTGCCTATCCTTAAACCAATCACTATCAAGGATGTTTATTTAGAGCCTCGGACTAATCAAGATTTAACTTTAACCCACATTTAACTTTAACTCACATGGGAAAGGGATAGACCCGCAAACAAAATTAGAATTTTGTCAACAAGGAAGGAAGTAATAATATCTGCCATAATATCTGAGAATATCTGTTCTTACCTGGCTGTAAAAAAAAAAAAAGAAAAGAAAAGAAAAATGAAAACCCCAAGCATATGTTCAAAACAATTATTTAAATGTACTGGTCTGTGAAAACTAAAAGCTTGGGAACAACTTTTACATACTTAAGAACAAAAGGCCATTTAGTCTCATTGGGATTTGGGGATTGAGATTTAAAAGAGGCCTGGAGCCTAAAGGCTGCAGAACACATATCCGCTTTGTAATTTTAAATGGGAGGGAGGCAGATCACCAATTAAAAGAGTCCTCTGTGGAATGTTCTCCAGCATTTCGTCTACTAGAGTTTTAAGTGTTTCGCGGAGTGGTGACTCTCAGGAAGACAGAAACATTTCCTCCCTTGCTCTGAAGTAGGTCACAACACACAAATCCAATTTAATCCTTGCCCAATGCAGCAATTACTATGATAGACAAAAAGGCGAAGAGGACAGTTTAGCACTTGGGCTAAAAGGCACTCTGTGACTTCTTTACTGAAAGAGGAACAAACCAGGAAAGGAAACGCGCATTCCAGTTACACAGAAGCCCGCTTAGGACCATCACCATCACCTAACTGTCTCAATGAGTCCCTGAGCATTCCATCTGGTTGCCTTTGACAGGACACTTACAACTTTTGTCTTCTGTTCCTGAGGTGCTGATGCTAGGGCTGTGAGTTAAGACGGGAATCTAGATTTTTCCCACCGTTGTTTAACTTGAAGCTGACTTGCGGACATATCTGGTGTGCAGAATGACAGTGCCACATGACACTGAAGTCAAGAGCTAAGACTTAGAAATAAACATCTACTGAACTGTGACAGTGTCTTAGTCCACTCAAGCTGTTGTAGCAAAAATACCATAGACGGGGCAGCTTATCAACAACCTAAATGTATTTCTTAGAGTTCTGGAGCCTGAGAAGTCCAAGATCAAGGTGCTGGAGGACTTGGTGTCAGGGGAGGACTTACTTCCTGGTCCACAGATGACCCTCCTCTCACCCTGTCACCACATGTCGGAAAGGATGAAAGTCTTCTCTGGGTTCTCTTCCCTGAGGGCGCTAATTCCCTTCATGAAGGCGCCACCCTTATGCCCTGATCCCTCCCTCAAGGCCCCGCCCCACTCTACCATCACCCTGGGGATCAGAATTCAACATCAACTTTGGGCAGACACAAATATTCAGCCTACAAGAAAGAACTAGGGAAAAAAGGCAACAAAGGACGCCAGAGGTCTGGCTTAGTGGGCTCTGAGTAAACCAGGACGTACAAACACGTGGTATAGGCGAACGTCTCAGAAACTTCCCCGTGCTGGTGTCCATAGGTGTGTTCTAACTACAGAGGATGCAGCAGCTAACACCCCAGAACAGGAGTAGTTGTGCTCCGGTTACTTATAGTTACCGGTTAACTTAAATAGAGCCCTTAGTTCTGACAGCAAACAACTGGAAAATCCTCATAAACAAGACAAATTCTTCCCTCAATCTACAAATAAAAGGGGGTACTTTTCTTTCTTTCTTTCTTTCTTTCTTTCTTTCTTTCTTTCTTTCTTTTTTTTTTAGATTTTGTTTATTTCTTGGACAGGAGGGGGAGGGGGAGACAGAGACTCTCAGGCTGGCTCCCTGCTGAGTGCAGAGCCCAATGCAGGACTTAATCTTGTGACCCCAAGATCGTGACCTGAGCTAAAATCAGGAATCGGGTGCTTAACCAACTGAGCCCCTCTAGGTGCTCCAAAAGATGGTGCTTTTCAAGCAATTTCTCATGTATTCATACACACACCTGTGATGATAAGGAAGCCAGAGCAATTTGGCTGTAGTTATATAAAACAAGAAATGGGTGATTTTGCCAGTTGCTTCTCTCAAGTGCAGGCATTATGCTCGGGCCAAGTACATATGTCATTGCATTTGTACGAACAAGCTGAAGACTAAGGAAGCATTAAGATAATGACGAAGAAGAAATCATTTGGAGGCAGTTAGAACAGACATTTATGAGAAAATAGGTCCTAAGAAGGGATCCAAACCCTGGAAGACGTATTGATAACCAAGGAGCACCGGAAACAGTCTGGAAAGAGGCAGCGTTGGAAGAAAAGGCAGGGGATGTTGAGAAAGTTAGCTTGGCTGGAATGTAAGAGCTGAAAAAAATGCATGGATCCAGAAACGGGGAGGAAACTGGTATGTAAAGATGCGATACAGTCCGTCCAAATTTGTGCGCGGCCCCCAAATTCATATGTTGAAAACCTGTGTCCACTGCATTGTTACCAGGAGGTGGGACCTTTGGGGGTAATTAGGTCATGCGGGTGGAGGGCTTGTGAATGTGATTAGTGTCTTATACAAGACTCCATGGGGGCTCCCTAGCCCATCTGCCATGTAAGGACACAATAAGGCTCAGAAGGGGACCCTCTCCCCACCTTGCCGACACCCTGATCTTGGACTTCCAGCCTTCAGAATGGTGAGCGATCAATTTCTGTTGTTTACAAGCTACCCAGTCTGTGTCATTTCGCTAGAGCAGCCCAAACAGACTAAGACACCATAAAGGAAAAAGAAATTGGATGAAGACAATGAAATGATTTGAAGTAAGCGATAATATTTCTGTATAAAAGTTATTTTGGAAAACTGATGTTATCCAGGAAAGTATCTGAATAAAGAGACACAAAACAGAGCTGCCCACCTCCACTCTTGTCACACGCATTGTAGGGAACCCAAGAGATTGACTCTTGTCAAGGATCTCAAAGCAAGGGTGCCTAGGTGGCTCAGTCGTTAAGCGTCTGCCTTTCGGCTCAGGTCATGATCTCAGGGTCCTGGAATTGAGCCCTGCACTGGGGTCTCTGCTCAGCGAGGAGCCTGCTTCCCCCTCTCTCTCTGCCTGCCTCTCTGCCTACTTGTGATCTCCCTCTCTGTCAAATAAATAAAATCTTTAAAAAAGAAGGATCTCCGAGCAGAATAGCAGCCACTTTTAATGCTACTGTCTGAAACCTACTGAGTGTGGAAGATCATGGCACCATAATAGTACCAGGAAATCGGAAAGGCGACTGAGGTTGAAATGGAAGGCAAAGAGTTTGTCCACGACCATCTTTAATCTGGGGCGACTGGCACGCCTTCCGGAGGAAGTGGCTCAGCCATAGACGGTGTTGAATCAAAATGTGAGACCCGTTTGGGGGTTATTGCCCCTGAATTTGGCTGTTTCAGAAATACAAAAAGCAAATTCCATAATAAGTGAGTTAAAGTCTGTGTGCAATTCACAGAACACTAACCCGACTCTGGGTAAAAGAAGTGGGGTAGATGCTTACATTTAAAAGAAAAATTTTGCATCTGTAATTATCATAGATTTACCTTCAATTTCGTTTTCCTGTTCAACTTCCAGAATATTTTAACTGTAAAAGCCCCTGAATTTAAAGGAAAAAAAAAAAAAAGTAATAAGAAAATCTGGTACTATTTTGTGAATCAATATTTTCAATGGGCATAAATATTTCCATGTGTTGGTGTGCCTCTGCCAGACACTTTTGGCATCTTACTGCTTTTATCTGTGACTAAACTCACTATAACCAGCTGACCGGAGCATTGTGTCAGTAGGTCTTGGGGAAATCAGGCAGTGAGGCTGAGTCAGAAGGGCAGGAAGTTTACAGGATGGGAGAGTAATGTTTGTAAAAAACACAGAAGGGAGAATGAAGATGGCCGATGGTTCAGACCATGGTTCAGATCCGACACCTGTATAAGGGGCGGCAGAGGAAACCAGATGGCACAGGGAGAACCTCGGATCATGGTGGGTCTGACAAAGGTCTGGCCAACCTGATAGGGAGCACTGGAGCAAAGACTGCCAGTTGGAGGGGCGCCTGGGTGGCTCAGTCGGTCAAGTATCCCCTCTTAATTTCAGCTCAGGTCATGATCTCAAGGTTGTGGATTCATGCATTTTTTTCAGATCTTACATTCCAGCCAAGCCATGGACATGCTTGCCCCATGTCCAGCTCTGCACTGGGCATGGAGCCTGCTGGTCATTGTCTCCCTCCTCTCCCTTGGCCCACTCCTACCACTCCCCTCATGCTCACTCTCTCTCTAAAAACAAAACAAAAACAAAAAACAGGGGCGGCTGGGTGGCTCAGTGGGTTAAAGCCTTTGCCTTCTGCTCAGGTCATGATCCCAGGGTCCTGGGATTGAGCCCCACATCGGGCTCTTGGCTCCGCAGAGAGCCTGCTTCCCCCTCTCTCTCCCTGTCTGCCTCTCTTGCCTACTTGTGATCTCTGTCTGTCAAATAAATAAATAAAATCTTTTTAAAAAATAAATAAAAATAAAAAATAAAAAAAAAACAAAAAAACCCTTCAATCCGCACTGCAATGGTTTATCTCTCAACCTCTGGAGCATGCCTCCGGCCATCTCTCATTTTTTCTGCCAGGCCAGCTTGCTGGTTTTGACGTCATGCGTTAATATGCTGTTTTCAAGGATAACTCCGTGGCCCAGATCTCAGACTGTATTATGACAAGGTGCGTGGGGCAGTTACCACCACCTGAGGGCAAATTAGTCTCTGTATATTGTTAGCTGTTCCATATGATTATGACCTGTTTCTGATTTTCCTTCTTGCCTGGGATAGAAAAGAAGGCATCTGTCAAATCAATGGTTGTGCATGTGGTCCTGAAGTCCCCATTATTCTGTGGTTGCAGAAAAGTCCCCTCAGACACACAGCTGTGGTCACTACCACTTGGTTGAATACTTGGCCGTTTACAATCATTTTTCAGGATCTAGCCAGTTCCCACAGTGGTCAAGCAAGTGGAGATATAATAACAACTACCACCCCTGCGTCATGACATAATGTCACAGAGACCCTGATAGATGACATTAATCCCCACACTCCTTCCACTCCTGCATTAATAGGAAGTGTGAGGTTCTGAAAGGCCAACAGATCAAAAGACAACTGCCACTGAAAAAAGAGTTTCTAACTCATTTCCTCTGAGAAATGGACACAAGTCACCACAGGGGCCACATGGAGAAGCCCCTGGGTCAGTTAGGAGGCAGAGGGAGAGCAGAAAATTGTGGACAAGAGCCTTTATTTTAGCTTCCATGAGAAGGAATCGGTGAGGCAGGGAAAGCAGCTTGAATAATTTCAGTGGGCTCTGGGGTCTAAGGGCTGCCCTTAGTTGTGCAATGCCTGGCTCTGGGGTCATTGTGACAGGTGGATGGTGGCCTGGAATGTGACAACCTGATAAAGGAGATGGTTGGGGGGGTGGGTTGTGGATTGGCGGCTTTGCACTTGAAAAGCACTCTAGTAGACAAGGTGTTTACTCTCTCTAGAAACTGGCTAGCCCTGGGAGGAGAGGGACAGTCCCTCTAGGTCCCAAGACGTCAAAGCATCAGAATACAGGAAGTAAAAGACATGGTTAATAGAACCTCAGAAGGCAATATTGTTTTATTTTTACTATTTTGGCCAAAAGAAACACTTCCAGCAGCTTCAGCTTGACCTTCCCCACTATGACCAAAGTTTAGCCAAAGACCCAGGGGCAAGATGATCCAAACTGCCAAGTATATCAAGACCAATTACGTAGTCAGAGACTGGACAAATGTCACGGGACAGGAGGTCCATGAGCCACTGTAAGCTGGACGTTGGCCAGAACTCCATTTATTACCTGGGTTGCCTCTGTCATCTTTCTAACAACTGGGTTACGAAGACACTTAATGCCTCCAAGGACCAGTACCTGCTTGGAGCACGTGTCTAATCACCCTCAAAATATTTGGGAAGTTTTCTCCAAAGCAGAATTATCTGAATACATGGTCTTGGGGGAAGGACCCTGGGATCACCCCATGAGAGACCTTCTGTGGTGTTGCTGGGTCCTTCCTCGTAGGAACCCAGTTACCTTATTAATTGGCGGATTCCAGGTCTCCCTGGAGATCCAAAACTAGACAAGGAATGGCAAGTGTTTGACCGAGCAGCCCTCAGCCTCCAGGGTATCCATTCTTGCTTTCTTTTGAGTTATAGACACTAAGAAGCACCCTCACTGATTCCCATCTGTTTCACGGGGTCATCACTGCTATCCACGGACTCAGCTCAGTGACTGCCCATCCCCCCCCAGGCAGAAAGAAGCTGCCACCAAATTTCGGGATAGCCTGGCCTTCACACCCATCATAGTCCTCCCGTGTTACCTTCTACTTTATGTAATCTCTCCCCTCCAGCATATCCTTCCCCGAGCCTCTTAATCCTTTCCTATCCTTAACCCATTCTGCCATGACGTTTTAGACTTTCTGACTCTGCTCAGAGTGGGCCTGTCTCCAGTCTTTTCGGAACCAGACAAAGGGCATGTCTCCACCATCCCCTGGGGGCTTTTCCATATCTGAGAAAGGGCTCCAAAATCCATAAACTCTCTCCTCTCCAGTCTTGTGTTCCAGCTCCCTTGATCAAGCGTCCTCAAAATCCAATCCCAATTCCTGACAATGGCTAATTTTTGCAGTCGAGGGGAAGGGGGTATATTCTCTAACTTACCAGGAGGGGGGACATTAAGGAGGCCCTTTTTGCCTTGTGGGTAGAGGACTCTACCGTGTCTTCCTTCACTGGGGATGTCCTAGCTTGTAATGGGAAGGGCTGACCATTTCTGAGGGGCCTGAGGAGGCAAAATATTGGGAGGTATGCACCCGGATATCCCCTCCCAAGTGTAAGGGTCCCACATGTTCCCAGGCAGAGCCCTGACCTTGGCATAATGGTTCAATCATCTTTGAACCTAAGCAAGTCCACTAAGCCCTGAGTCTGGTCTTCTCCTTTTTCTACCCTGACTCCAGGAACAAGCCTCTCCAAGAGACCCCCTGGCCTTCCCACTTGGCTTTCAATTATTCCGTAGCTGTCTGCAGCTTCTCCTTAGCCCACTGTAGGGCCTCAGTGTGACTTAGCCCAGCCAGCCATGGTCCTTGCACACCTTCCATCTGGGACTCCTCCAATGCCTGCATCCTTTCTCCAGCCAAGGCTGCCCTCCTGCTGGGCTCTTCTCCCAAGTGACCATCATGAAAGTTTTAGTGATCCATGCTCTAGGTATCACTGGGAGGGAGTCCTCATTGCCCGTTGGGTGAGTGACCCAGTCCTGAACACCATCCTGCCACCCCTCTCCTCGGGTCCGTGCCTAGGACCAGCTGTGTCCAGTTGGGTCCTTCAGAAAGCAAACACTAGGCAGTGAGGCATACGAAAGGCTTGTGCAGGGAGCAACTGTGAAGGATATAGAGTGTGATCAGACCCTGGCAGCAGAAGCCCCAGACAGAGACTTGACCCCTGTAACCGGGGTGTCTACAGTGCAGCCAGAGATGACCGTTGGAGTCCCTTGTCGGGCACCAAGGGCCAGGCTCCAGAGTCCCTGACATGTTCCGTCAGTGACTGGCAGGTTCCCAGGGAAGTCGTGGCCGGGTCTTGAAAGAGGAAAATGCTGGAGGCTCCCACAGCTCTTAGCAATGGACACAAGCCCTTTCTTGAGAGATCCAGCATCCGGCCTCCATGGCCACCACATGGCTGTGGGGCTGACTGGGGAGGTTCTGGTTTGAGGGAGCTCTGTCAGACACGGCAGTCAGCATCCCCTCATCCTTCCCTGTTCAGACACCCATGACTAAAACGACGATACGGTCCCCACCCATCATCACAGATTAAGGAGCTCAACATCTTCAGTCAGAGACTATCCTAAGCATCTCCTACACACCAGGAACAACGCTCGCTCTGAGAGAACCAAGACGAGGAAGCAGGCGGCCATATGAGTCAACATCCCAACCTGGACACTTGCAAGAGAGGAAGAGGGCGCTTCACACCTGTGCTGGGACAACAGGGGTAAGCCTGGGCCATCCTGGGGACACTGGGTGGTGAGGTCACCCTATGAATAAGAGACATCCTTGGTCTCAAGGGATCCACAATCCAGAAGGAAAAGTAGATACATAAATAAATCTGTCATCATTGAGCACGATGAGAATAAAAGGGTAAATACAAGAATCAGAGATGTGAAGTAATCCTGTACTTTCTGAGAATTACACAAGGCTTTGGGCATCAAACAAACCTGACTTTGAATTCGAGTTCTGCTGCTGACCAGCTTTGCGACCATGGGCACATGCCTTAACCTCCCAATAGGGAGACTGTCCCTGCTCCTCAGATCTCCTGCAGGAACAGTGATAGTAGGAGTCCTTGGCTCAGCAGCATACTTTGCAGATTTAAGTGAGACAAATACAGACATGTCAGCATGTCACCTGGACTTGATGAGTTCTCCAAGAATGTCACTCAAGGGTTTTTTGTTGGTTGGCTGGATTTGATTTGTTTGTTTCCTGGATCCCAGAGTCTAGGAAGGGGAGCCCTAGGAAGAGACCAGATCCTGAAGGCTGCGTTAAGGAGACTGAAGTTCACCCTGTGGGGCCAAGGGCAACCCCAGAAGGAGTTAAACCTCAGGAGGAGCCCCTCCCGCCTGTGTCGTTGAGAACCGCGTCCAAGGAGATGGACTCCATGCCACAGCCTCGGGTTTGTTTGTCTGATTCCTGCATCAGGCTCGCACCCGGCCTCCTTGCCTTGTCTCGTTCCTTCTGCCAGCAGGATAATCACTCCAACCTGCTACTCTGTCCCTGTTGCTTACCTGCACATCATCCTCCAAGACAAAATCCAAATCCTCCGTCTTGCCCTGAGCTCCAGGGCACCTGACCCTGCCCACCCGCCTCACTCACTTCTCCCCACTAACTTCTCACAGCCGCTGGGACTTTTGGCGGGCGCCGTTCCCTCTGGCATGGGCCCCCTCAACAGGTGGGATCCAGCCCTTCTTGTCACAAGAGTCACCGTGTGTATCCAGCCCCAAGCACATGCCAGCTCTCCATGGTGCCTCCAGGAGCAAAACAGACAAGGGGCCATCAGCATTTTTCTATGGAGTCTCTGTTTTCAAGTGGTGTTGGGAAAGGAGACAGACAATAAATACACAAAAATATAAATCATGTTGGATTTTCCATGCCCCAGGAAGAAGAAATGCAAATTTGGGGACAATGAGATTATCAAGGGGGAGCAAGGCCTGTGGGCCAGGGGTCAGGTTGTCAGATGAAATCAGGGGACCAGATGGGCCATACTGAGAAGGCGACACATGAGCAAAGATTTAAGGGAAACGAGGGAGTTGGTGAAATACACATGGAAAGTGGGAGAATTCCAGGCAGAAGTAACAGCTGAAGGAAAAGTCCATAAGCCGGGGTAGGGCTAGAGGGTTAAGGATTAGCACAGAATTCAGGGGGTGGGGGGCAGTGGGGGGCAGACTCACAGCTTCTGGTGTCACTAAAACGGAAGCCAGTACAATGCTTTCAGTAGAGGCCTGACGTGACTGAACTTGAACTTGAACTTGAATCTCCGGGTTGTCATGCTGAGCTCGGGATGGTGGGCACAGGGCAACAGTCAGGCTTGCACTAGTCCAGGCAAAAGACAGCTGGGGACAAGTGGCCACATTCAGGAGATGATTCAAGTCATTTAAGCCAAACTGATTTCCTGATCAACAGATGTGAGGTGTAACAGCAACAGAGGGGTCTTGCCCCCAAAAGGTGTCCCTGAGCAGCAGGGAGGATAGGGCAGACTTTCTTCTCTGGGCTCCCGGGGCACATAGCTCCGATTTAGGCCCCGTGCTTACACATCTGTCTTCTCCCCGGAAACAACACATTTATTTTGTCCTTGAACCGTGTCTCACGGGTCTTTTCGTCAGGGCCTTCTAAATATTTATCAAATGAATCACTGTTTAGTTTGCTAGGACAGCCGTCACAAAGGACCACAGATCGAGCCGATTAAAGATCAGAAATGTATTTTCACACAGTTCTGGAGGCTGGAAGTTCAAGATCAAGGCAGTACAAGGGTTGATCTCTTCTGGGGCCTCTTTCCTTGCTTGTGGAGGTTCTACGTCTTCCCATGGCCTTCCTCTGTGTGCTCTGTGCTCCTCCTGCCTCTTCTTATAAAGACACTAGTCATGTGGATTAGGGCCGCTCTAATGACCACATTTCAACTTCACTACCTTCTTTAAAGACAGCATCTCCAAACACAATCACCTTCAGAGGCAGCGGTGGTTACAACGGCAACATATGAATGGGGGGAGGGGGCGCGGAGTGGAAACAATTCAGCCCATGAAAATCTCTACATGTAATAGTAATTTCAGAGATGCAAAGGAGGACAAGCCAAATGAAGGAAACTAAGATGGAAAATTAAACATAAGAAGAGAATCAGGAGAAACCAAAGTCACAAAGCCAAGAGAAAAGAAAGGTTGAAGGAGAAAATGGTACCCAGCACCCAGTGCTGCAGAGAATCTTGACCAACTGAAGCAGGAGGTGCTTTTTCAGAGGAAAATGTTCCTATGACGGGACGTGACCCTTTGCACCACAGAGCTGTGAAACTGAGAGACAGCCTCTTCTGTGGAACACTAGCTGGGATGTTCCTGTGCAGTCTGAAATCACAGCTGGGGAAAGAATGGGGGCCCCTGGCTGGTTCTGTCGGAGGAGCATGCAACTCTTGATCTCGGGGTCATGAGTTTGAATCCTATGTCGGGTGTAGAGATTACTAAAAAAAAAAAAAAAAAAGAAAAGAAAGAAAGAAAAACTAAATATATACCCTTTGAAAAAAAGAGAGAGAGAAAACAATTGGGGAAGGAAAATACTTCTGTTGTCATAGAGATTTGAAAATGTCTAAGAAATTTTACTGAATAGGGACAGGCTTAATCTCCTCCAAGAGATCTTTCAACCTATCTTTTAAATCCAAAAGTCTTCACTCTTACTCCTTTTGAAGTTAAGGGTTTACTCAAGTAGTAAAATATGCCAGATGGGATTCTGGGCCCAGGAGCCCTGAGTCTGGCATATGAAAAGATTTCTGGAGGATGTCCTATTTCTTCTAACGTTAACTACAGTCAGATATAGTTTGCTTTACAAACAGAGCACTCCAGAAGAGACTGGACAGAATTGCTCCCACCCACATACTCCTCCAAATTCCTTGCAAAGTTGTAAGTTGTTGTTGTTTTTTTTTAAGATTTTATTTATTTACTTAACACAGATAGAGATCACAAGTAGGCAGAGAGGCAGACAGAGAGAGAGGGGGAAGCAGGCTCCCCGCTGAGCAGAGAGCCTGACATGGTGCTCAACCCCAGGACCCCAAGACCATGACCAGAGCCGAAGGCACCCAAGCGCCCCAAGTTGTAAGTTTTTTAAAAATAGATTACGTCCACTCAAGGGGGAAATGAAAAAATAAAATCCTTTCCCCTTACCCAGGTGGGAACTGTGTAAGTCTTTTTTAAATGTTCCAATATTGGTTTTGCAAGTAGGCAGATAAGCGTTATTGAAAAGTCCAATATTGCCCGAGTTCTGTACTCTCCATTCCTTTAGGAAGCCATTTAGATCATGAAACAGTTTTATCTAACCCTTTGAGCCAGTACAGGTTTTGATAACACTGATTGGATGTAAAGCTAAAGTATAGATCAGAAGTTAGAAGTATCACCATTGATCCTTTTCTGATATACCCTCTTCCTCAATAATTCATTGATTTGCGACAGAACTAATAAAAGCTAACACTTATGGAGAGCTCACTTCTTTGCCGATGCAAGCTAGGTGCTTTACATTTGTATTCATGCTTTTCCTCCCCACCCAAGTCACCCCAACTCCCACCCTACTTTCCGATGACCAGAAAGCTCTGCACATCTTGCATTTTGAAACATTCTCCCTTCCTTTCCCAACTCCTGGGACCCTTCCGCCATGCCACCTAGAACTCAAAGGCAGAAACCGAGGAGAGAAGACTTTTTTAGTGGTCACTCCGATGTGAATAATGTCCAGAATGAAAGATGACATAACCACAACAGAGAAGGGCTATTTGGTGCCATACTCCAAGCCCAGAGGGAGAGAGGTCTCTTTCTATGAATGGACCGATGTAAGTGTACCTTTGTTAGATATGATAAGGCATAGAGATACAGTGACCCTCTTTTAAATTTCCTAATAAGAAAGAAAGCCTAATAATAACAGATGATCATTTTTCATGCATTCTTTGGTTCAACAAGATTTGTTGAGTATCTACTACATGCAAAGCATTGCAATCATACTATGGAACCAAATAAGCAATTACGTCACCATGAGGATGTGAGGATATAGTAGAGGGAGAAGGCAAATTAACAGATAACTATAAACACAAAGTAGAAAATTGCTAAAACTGAGGTACAAGCAAATGTAATAGGACAGAAAGATATATGCGTTAAGGACAGAAAGATATATCCATTAAGGGGCTAAATCACCACTCTGGCTACAAAATTACAAATAAAGGAAAGGCCATTTCCCTCCTGGAAGCAGTAGATACCAACTCTATATACTAAATTCAGGCACACACACACACACACACACACACACACACAAATCCTGTAGCATTCTAGAGAAACAAATGCACATAAGGATAGGGACAAAGCAGAAAATTCTAGGTGATTCTCCTGGAGTTCTGGGGAGTAAAGCAGAGGCAGGATTAAATGATAACAATTTGCCTGATGGTTCATTTTAATATGAAGCTCTATAAGGAAATCCCACATATTCCTTGACATGGAAATGCTGGGAGCAATTAGAGAAAAATCCCCAAGAAAAAAGGGACCTTCTGAGGTCCAGTTGTTCCTCTAAGAGTGGAGAGGATGCACTGCTGTCCACCTCCAAGAACGTGATCTTGTTTTTACTAACAGAGACTCAGACTTACAAAGAATGATTTTGGCTTCAACAATACGGCTCAGACAGTTGTCATTAACAGTTTTGATATGGAGGGGCAGTCCTTATTAAAACAAAACAAAATACTGAAACCCACTATTAGCAACACTCTATATGATTTCTAGAATAGTTGGTGGTTGGCTTTCTTTTAGTGCAAATCACATTCCGCCCTTTCCCAAAATATGAACAATGCATTCTGGAAATACAGATATTAGATTACCACACCTAAAGCTGTGGCATTTTTATGGGAAAACAATGTCAGTGTGATGTTTAAAGTTTTGTCTAATATCACCCCAAAATGGTTTGCTAAACACTTCATGTACCTTGGCCAATAATTAGATTTACATACATATAGAAAATTTAGCATATATTCTTCCTTTGAAAACAAATAGTTCTACTTCATGACGTCATGGGCAATACCGGATGAGCTAATGGAATTAATGTTTATTTTAGAATATGTGGTATTTATTTAGAACATCTGCTATTTCATCCAATAACACCTCCTTACAGCAAATGACCCTGCAGTGCACTTGGGACAGGGGAAGGACCCCATCTGAGCGTTATAGGATAAGTGGTATACGGACGTAACCCAAAGGTCTTGTCATTCCTCCTAAGCTTTCAAGAGATCCCATCCATCAGTATCCAATACCCGGTTTTCTTTAAGGCTTTTGTCTGAAGGAATGTATTGTCAGCAATTTTGACAAAACATGTTTTAGTTTACACACAGCCATCTCAGATGGTACATCTGTTTGCTTTGACTAACCTCAGAAATTCAAGCAAAACATAGTTACAGTAGGTATATAAACAAGCAGGTCACAGGGTTAATGTTCGACACTAATGACTCTTCAACCACTCAACAGCACACCAAGGTGGTAGGCTGTGCTCCTCAGAAGGAAAAAAGATAAATACTCACCTACCCAAAGTCAACCAACTCGAAGCTTCCAAGCGATGAAAAACTATTTAATCATTAAAGCAAAAAAAAAAAAACACAAAGACGATAAAGCCAGAAAGTTGTCTCCATTTTCACTCAAAGAACTCTGTCCCAGGGCCTAACAGAGGATGCCAGAGGCATTGATTCTTTCTAATTTTTTGAATGAACATATATCACTTTAAAGCTCAATTTATGGAATTAAAATAATCCCTCCATGAATCATTAAAAAAAAAAGTATCAAAAATCTCTCAGAAGATGTTATTTCTCAAATCCATGAATCATTAGGGAAAAATCCTGCATGCGTCCATCATGCATGATATGAAGGATTTTTTTTTTTTTTTAAATATTGACATTTGAGGGGAGGAGACGTATTTCCAAAGGTCGACTTTGGACAGGAGTTGTGTGTCTGTCTTGCAAGACGGGGCTCCCTAGAGCGGCCAAGAACAACCCAGAGAAAGGGCTCAGAGAGGCTTCATTGTATTTGGATTAAACGTGCAAATAAAGACCAACTCCTTACTCTTAACAATAACTGTGAGCTCTAGTCACTGGGCTTCCCTCAACTTCAAGTCAAAACTCCCCATGGAGAGGACTGGAAAAGGAATTGACACAGGCCACGGGTGGACAGCATTCCGCAAACCCAAAGGGCAGTCCAAATGCATCTAAGCCCAGATATAGTCAAAAAACTAGGCTGCAGGAGACCAGCAGCTCCCATCCCTTCACCGGCCAGTGAAAATGCTTGCAGGCACCGGCCCTGCAGACTCCCACCGGGAGGCCCAGATTTAATGGACGTGGCTTGCAAAGACCCCGCGTGCTACCAAGAAGTTAGTCTGTCTTTCCACATTTCTCTGCAAAGTTCTGTTCAAGGTTAGGTTCAGCCTTTATCACAAAGTTATACATGTGCCAAGTACTTTTGGTGGGGGCCGGGGGTGGGGGCAGAGGCTCCTTTTCTGCCTCTGTAATTAAACGAGGCTGATGAGATAATCAGAAGAAACTGCTTGATCCCCCTGCCACTTCTTTCCTGTACTTCTCGGCCTCTCTTGGCATTTTTCTCATTAATACAGGGAGCAAATTTAACCCACTGTCCTGGCCCAGCAGGCAAGCTCAGAAACAACCACAAATTCCAAATGAGACTTTTTGTTTTTATTGTCCCTCCGTCAGCAAGAGGGTCTTCACCTCTCAGCAGACACTACCAACAGCTCCTAAGTCAGCTCACAGGAGACATGAGTCACTTGTCCCGGCCCCAGAATGGTCTTAAATCCTGGGCCCTAACACAGCCTCTAGAGCGTAAAGCTCCCTGTCCCCCACGCTCAGCCCATCCTAGAAAATGCTCCCCGTGAGTCCCTGCAAGAACTGTGAAAGTGATCTCATGTTTTCTAAATTAGTAAATCTGCTTGTCGGATGACTGACTGACCAAAGAACTCGCGGGATATCACGTGACACTATCACACTATGCGCGGATGCTTCGCAAAGAGCGCGCGTGGGTCCGCGGGACCGGGCGCTAGAGACCGCGCCTTCCTGCCACCCGAGACGTGCTTCAGATCTTCAAATTCAAGAAAACAACCTTTACATTCTTAATCTTAGCACTAGACTCAACTGAAGGACACATTTCAAGAAACTCAAATGCTGTGCCACATTTAATTTTAAAAGATAGATTTCACCCCCAAACTTTCTTAAGGGTCGTTCACAGGGTCAGAGTCCCTGACCTAGAAGAGAATGGGATTACCCACGATGTTTCTGTAGGTTCCTCCTAAATATCTGTCAGATGACGGGCGTTCTCTCAGCTGGAAATGTCCCATCTCCCTCCTGATGTTAAGAATCATTTCTGTTGGGGCGCCTGGGTGCCTCAGTGGTTTAAAGCCTCTGCCTTGGGCCGGGGTCATAATGTCGTGGTCCTGGGATCAAGTCCTGCACTGGGCTCTGCTCAGCAGGGAGCCTGCTTGCTCCTCTCTCTCTCTGTCTGCCTGCCTTTCTGCCTACTTGGGATCTCTGTCAAATAAATAAATAAAATCTTTTTTTTTAATGTGCTTATTTTGGAGAACAGGGCCACCTCAACCTTGTCTCTCAAAGGAAGGATTTTTTTTTCCCGCTTTAAGAAATTCCATACAAGGGGTGCCTGGGCGGCTCAGGGGGTTAAAGCCTCTGCCTTTGGTTGGGGTCATGATCTCAGGGTCCTGATATCGAGCCCTGCATGGGGCTCTCTGCTCACAGGAAGCCTGCTTCCCTGTCTCTGCCTGCTTATGAGCTCTCTATCTGTCAAATAAATAAATAAAATCTTTTTAAAAAAAAAATTTCTATTGTTGGAAAATAATCTGATAGAATCAACACACGTTGGCGGCGCCCCCACACTCATAGGATTTCCTGCCTGGTTTTGTACAGTGTCCTTAATACACATATTCTCCCCCAGGCAGAGCACATCACTTCCTCCTTATGGTCCTAACCTGGGACTGGCATCCTGTGTAAGTGTCTGCTTCTTCTGCTACACTTCGGCACAAGAGCGCTTTGCTCCTGGTTCATCTTTCTAACACCAGCCATGTGCGCGCTCCCCTCCATACTGGAGTCTCAGCTCCTACTGAACTTGGAGCTTCCGATAACAATGTTAAATCAAGTTCAATCAGTAATTCCAATCATCAAGATGAATATTTGGTTAAACGATTCATTTATTCCAGGGCCAAGACCTGAACTTCTAGGTCTTGTTCAGTATCATCCTTGTAGTATTTTTGTTTTAACGACTATTGCTTAAATACGATGTCTACAAGCTATATGCTTTCCTCCTGCCAAGTTCCCATCATCATCCACTTGACTGACTTCGATTTTCCAAGCCAGTACCTAACATATATAGTTCGGTGGGCTCGTGGCGTTTTATGTATTTTACATATGCTCACTCTGCCTTTTCCCACTAAGGGGTAAATAACTAGAAGGCAAGGGTTGTGTCTTTATTTTTGTATCTCCTTACCACACTCAACTTGGAAATCCGTGTGGAATGAGCGACCCGTCAGGAAAGACTGCTAAAGTTATTTTATACAATATGGTAAAGTCGAAGCAGAAAGAAGAATTTGCTGTCATATGCCAGAGACTAGAACACAGATATTCACCCTTTAGAGATTGGGCTTGGCGTGAGCAAACCTCCACCCAAATCCTACCACTGTTCTAAGTCTTCATTCCTCCAAGAGAATAAAGTACGGTTGAGCATTGAACAACATGGGTTTGAACTGTGTGGGTTCACTTATACATTTTTTTTAATATAAATACAGTACATAAATGTTTTTCTCTTCCTGATGTCATTCTCTTTTTTTAAAGATGTATTTGTTTGAGAGAGAGAGAAAGCACTGAGGGAGAGGGAGAAAGAGAGTCTGAAGCTAACTCCCTGCTAAATGCAGAGCCTGATGCAGGACTCAATCTCATGACCCTGAGATCACAACCTGAGCCAGACCCAAAAGTCTGAGACTTAACCGACTGCACTGCCCAAGCGCCCCACTTCCTTATGATTTTCATAATAACATTTTCTTTTCTCTAGCTTACTTTAGTGTAAGAATAGAGTGTATAATGCATGTAACATACAAAATGCGTTAATCCATTATTTACGCGATTGTTATGGCTTCTGGCCAAGAGGGGGCCCTTAATAGTTAAGTTTGGGGAAAGTCAAAACTCATATTTCGACCACACAAGGTGTCCGTACCCCTGACTTCTGCATTGTTCATCTGTATACACGGAACAACTCTCTTGTAAATAGACAACAGACTGTACCAGTAAAGATTTACCCAGATCAATCTGCAAAAGAAATTGAAATTTCAGCCATTATGTTCTGAGCACCTCCAAGATGCAGGCTGGGCAAGTAAAAATGTATCTTTGGATGATACAACCAGTTCTTATTTCTGAAGCTTAAAAATTAAACACTAATTCCCACTCAAACAGTTTTGAGAACTAACCTGATAGCCACCGAAATTTAAATTCTTAATTTGCACAGGACAATGCTTCTAAGCTATATTTCCTCTTCAAAAGGACTGAGGCTTGAGGTTGGGTCAGTCCAGAGTCTGACACCCAGACATTTATTTTCCTATCAATTGCACAGCATGAAGAAAGCAATGGAAACCAAAATCTGCATTCGTAAACATTATGATATAAATCTGAGATTAAAATATGTAACCGGGGCGGGGAGCTCCTGGCTGGCTCAGCCAGGGGGAGCATGTGACTCTTAATCTCAGGGTTGTGAGTTCGAGTTCCACAGTGGTTACAGAGATTACTTTAAAATAAAATCTTCAAAAATATAACAAAATATGTGACCCATTCTATGAAATCTGTTTCTATATTATGATGGCCTATGTACTTTCCTGAATGAGTCTCATCATCCTGTCAGGCCACATCTCAAAACTAGAAACATCAGAAGCTCATGGCTTAAGTTTTCAATGAAGTATCATTTGTTCAGCTGTCAGTATGGAATCGGACAGCCTCACGGGGCCATGAAGCATTAGTCGCTAGATTAAATATAACATATGGTAAATAAACCGTCAATACCTTTAGTAATAGGAATGAGACATTCATTTTCATACCATTTAGGCATAGGGCTTCCCAACTGTCCTCTGTATTTATTCAAGTGGTCAACAAGGGTCAGACAGATTTGAATAACCCATAACAAATCAATGGCAGAGTCTAGACCTTGAATGTGGGGCCCTTCCCAATATCCCTGCCTCTGAACCCGGACAGGACATGGAATCAGGCAAAAAACAGATATATGTAGGGAGCCCACTTTGTCCTATGCCATGAAGATGGCAAAGATCAGGTTTTCTTTTTATTTCTCAGCCACGTATTTGTAATCTTATTCCAGCCTATTAACAACTGATTTTGAAACATTTAATGATCTTGCTTATGAAAACTTTAGAGTGTTAAAGAATTTCTGGTGTTTTGATAATTGTTTTTATAGCATGTTTGGGCATACCGCATGATTTACTTCATAAACATCCCAATGTGAACTTAATTAAGTTCTGGTGAGAAGTCACAACTCTCTCAAGAAGTAGATTATTAAGAAAACTGCAACCAACTTAGTTCTTGGCTCTTGCAACTTAAATTTAGATTACTATAAATATACCCAATTGTGTACACTGCCAAATACCCTATTTCAGTGTTTGTTCATAAAATGTAATTTGAAATGCATGTAGGATGATACAGCCGTTTTGTAAAAGGAAGTTATTATCTGTGATAAAAGCAGTTGTTGACATTAGAAATGCAGACGCAAGGATCCAGACGGGAAATTTAATAAAAAGAAAACAAATGTAGCAGGGGAAAGGGGGGGTTAACAATATGGCAAAGCAAAGCCAGATGTGGCTGCAAATATTTGCCTACAGGCAAAACCTGGACTCCTACCTTTCAGATGGGCCATCAACAGCCACTAGAAGCAAAACACGGTCCCAGATTAAAAAGGAAAGTGCGCCCTTCTGATCTCTGCTGCTGGCTTGCTGTAGGGCACCCCTGTGAGTTGAGATAAGCATTTGTAAATGTCTGAGCTGGCTCCTTTTGGCTCTCAAGTCAATTACCTGTGGACTTCCATGCTCCCAGCTCCTCATATCCATTGCTTCCTCACCAGAACTTCTCCAGCATGCCCTATGCCGTGGTCGAATGAACTGACTCTAACTACATTCCCCATAAAGCACAGAGAGATGAGAGGACTCCATAACGACTGTAGTTGAACACGTTTTACTACGTTCAGATAATCTGGTAAATGTTACACTCTTTAAACAAAACCCCCTGGAAAGTTCTCCCCTCTTCATGTCAATGCAGTATTCATCCTGGAAATCATTATCATGGATCCCCAGGACCGTGCAGGACTCCCAAGTGTCTCTTCTGATGCTCCCCAGAGCGAGTTATTATCATGGACTCTGCCTCCTGTGTTGGTGCCATTTGGGAGCTCGTGGTTTTAGTCTTGCCGGTAAGACAAGTGTGCTTTTCAGTCTGTATTTTACTTCAGGCTCTACCGCAGTTCTCTTTCCTTAATGCCCCAAATAATTTCATGCCTATGCAAATGACAGAAAATCCATAGCTCTTCCAGAAGGAGGTTGTTAGGCACTAATTTCAAATTATCATCTGACTCCAAAAGTTTACATGAGTTTGGCTTTCAGGTCAGGGATTCCTTCCTAAGACCCAGAGAAGATATTCTAAAAGCATCAAAGGAAAGTCAAGTTTTTTGAGATATTTTTAGTACAAGTGCAACCCTTTCAAGATGGAAGCTTTTGATAGTTCTCCAACCTTGGGCATAATTCAGCAAACCACACAACAATAATGCCCTTTCAGGTTCTTAAATTCCTATCACTCAAGACAACTCATAATTTTGAATATCACAGAGACCCGGTCTTTTCCTTCTTCTCTTCCTAAGTAAATTGCTGGAAGACTCAAATTATAATGGAACTAATGAGCGTGAAACCTGTGGGTGGTGTGGAAATACTTGATCCTGCCTCAAACCCACAAAAATGCCAGAAGGAAGGCAGCACCCAAGGGTGTGCACAAGACATTGTAGGAAGAGAACTGACCTTGAGATCCAGAATGATTTGCCAAATTTCCTGGATCTGTGTGTCCAACAGCACAGTAATGTTTCTAATAACATGACTCACAAAAATCTAACATTTCTTCAAGTCTTGCCATGAACGTATCTGAAAAAAAAAATAGCCACATTAATAGAAATCAGCCCTGGAAAGATCTACCCAAGGTCGTTTTAAGGACATTCAGGTTAGGGAGTTTAGGAGAGTTTAGACCCTTAAACAAAATTTTCTGACCAATATTAGGCAGCCCCCAATTGCTAAATGAGACCCCCTAAACTGTCACGGTCCTGAGCAAGAACTCGTGGCCCCAGGGGCCATTTTCAGCCTCAGGGTGAAACAAAGAGGGGGATCTCTGAGCCCCTGACCCCTTCCCAACCCTCCCTCTGCTCATGCTGGTTGGCAGCTTCATAAAAGCCAAGCACACATGGTGCCAGCTAGTTAAACTTTGGCCAAACAGTAACCTTAAAGTGGGCACATTCAGCATCTGGGTATGAACACATAATCGTTTCTTTTAAAAGGTTTCAAACCTGAAGGATACTGAATAAACAGGTATTTAAGAGGAGTGGGGAAGAGCAGATCTTAATGCCAACCTTAGCTTCAAAGACAATCAGTAAGCTCATACATGGCAATGTTCTACTAGTCACGATACAAAACAAGATGCGTATACACATAGTAGTCTAAAGTTTTAATTCTAATAATTTGGATCTTTTCTTATTTCAACAGGAATACATGAACATAATACAGACTTTGGGGAAATACCGACACACAAAAAAAGAGGAAATTGTTAACAACCCTAATCTTAGGATACAGAGGAACCCAGTGTTAACATTTTGATGTATGCCATATATTCCTTAATCCCTTTATTACTCTTTTTTTTTTCTGAGAGAGAGAGAGAGAGAGAGCATCAGTTGGAGGGTGGGAGGAGTGGGCACAGAGAGAGAGCCTTAAGCAGGTTCTGCAATCAGCATGGAGCCCAACACAAGGCTTGATATCACAATCCTGAGATCATGACCTGAGCTGAAATCAAGAGCTGGACACAACCAACTGAGCCAAGGCTCCCCAATTACTCATTTATTTATTTAGCATCCATTACGGGCCAGGAACTGTGTGTATCCTTTCTGTCCTTTGCCTACACATAAATTTGCATACTTTTTAAACCTGATTTGTACTACTATATCAAGAACATTTTATTTCATCATCGATTTTGTGCCATATTATTCCAGATTTATCACTGTTTACTTATTTATTTTTTGAAAGATTTTATTTTTAAGTAATTTCTACATCGTGTGGGTCTTGAACTCACATCCCTGAAATCAAGAGTTATGTGCTCTACTGACTAAGCCAGCCAGAAACCCCAACAATAGCTTATTTAAGCAGACCATCATTGTCAAGTATATGTCTTTTATGTAAATATGTAAAGTACCATGCTAAGTAGAAAATTTTACACATATCTATGATGGGTGTATGATCATAAATTCTTATAGGTAGATTTATGACGTCGAAGAATACATTTTTTAGGACTTTCCAAACTTATTGCCAAATTAGCCACCACTTTTTTTTTTTAATTTTGTTTATTTATTTGACACAGAGAGAGAGGGAACACAAGCAGGCGGAGAGGGAGAAGCAGGCTTCCTGCCGAGCAGGGAGTCTGATGTAGGGCTCAATCCCAGGACCCTGGGATCATGACATATCCTGAAGGCAGACACTTAATGACTAAGCCACACATGGGCCCTTAGTCACTACTTATATTTTTACATTCCCATCAACAATATATGATTTCTTGTACTCTTGCAAAGACTATGCTTTTTTAAAAAATTTTATCAATTTGCTAGGTAAAAATAATACATTGTTTTGATTTGCAGTGTTTTTAATTATTAGTAAATTTTTACTTTTTCTCATTTCACAAGCTTGTTGCTTCGATGAAAAAGGAAAGATATTTATTGGGCCTGCTATGTTACAAACCAATCCTAGGCACTGGGAAAGATAAACAGTTTGCAAACCACGTAAAGAATAACCAAATACCAGGAGGCATAATATGAAGAAAATAAGACTTAGAAGCGACACTCATTTCAATAGCTACAATAGAGAAAGAAAGTTAGAACAAATGTATTTCTTTTCTCCTTGTATCCTCTATTTTTAAACTGTTTTGTATATATACTATACACCAAAAAATGCATATAATGCATGTGTACATTTTAAAGAATTATCATTTAAAAATAAATGAAACAAATACCTATGTACCTATTACTCAGTTTAACAAACAAACATGGCTGATTACCCTGAAACCCTGTGAATGCCTCCAAAAAGCCACGTTCCCCTTCTTCCTTCTAAGAGGTAACTACTGAATGGGGCAAGGAGCAAGAGGGCGGAGGAGTAGGAGACCTAAATTTCTTCCGTCTGGGGTTCAGCTAGTTATCAAACCATTCTGAACACCTACACACTCAACAGGAGATCGAAGAGAAGAATAGTAGCAATTTTAGGAACAGAAAAAGGACCACTATCAGGAAGGTAGGACGAGCGGAGAAGTGCATCGGAGGCAACAGGTGGGAAGAGAAACTGCAGGGGGGGGCCGGCTCCCAGCAAGCTGCAGATCAGGGGAGCACAAAATCGGACTGAGCACTGAGGGACATTGCTCCCAAGGCTAAGGCGATTGGGGGGAGAGGGGGAGCCCTCACGGGAACAGTGTGGTCTCAGGTCCCTCGGGGTCACAGAAAGACTGGGGGTATCTGAGTGTGGCAGAGCTCCCAGGTATGGGAGTGGGGAAGCCGGCAGAGAGACAGAGCCCAGGCGGGGCCCTCGGCTGGGGCTTACCTTAAACCGTGATCCGAGGCACAGTCCAGCCTGCTCTTCAAGCAGGGACCCCACAAGTGGCAGATCCGGAGAGACCCCCTCCTTCCTCCTCCAGGAGAATCAGCGCAGCAGGAATCTGCTGGGTTTGGAGCCTCCAAACAGGGCCGCGCACCACAGATAGAAATGGTCCCAGGCTGGGGGAGCTCAGAGCGCAGCCGAGACCAGGGAGACGGGAGGGACTGACGGCTTTTCTCCGAGGGCACACTGAGGAGCAGGGGCCAAGCTCTCAGCTCCTCCAGGCCGGAGACTGGGCGCCGCCATCTTCCTTCCCATCCTCCAAAGCTCTACGGAAAGCGCTCAGGGAACAAAAGCTCCGATAACGAAACTGCCCAGAGGACCCGCAAGGGCGGTCAATTCCACCTGAGGCAAAGACATTTAAGAATCACAGCAACAGGCCCCAGAAGATCAGCAAGAACATCCAGCCGAGCCCAAGTTCACTGATCAATGAGAACTGCTAAGGAAAAGCAACACATAGAATTCATGGCTCTTTCCCCATGATTCTTTAATCTTTCAAAGTTAAATTTTTTTTATTTTATTTTTTTCTTATTCTTTTTTTAAAATTTTTCCCCTTTCCTATTTTAACCTCTTTAATTATTTTATCTTATCAATACCTTCTTAAAAATCTTTTGTAATTTTCATTGTTATACTCATATTCTATCCCTTCATTGTATTTTAACTTTTTTGTATGCATTTAAGTTTTTCTTTCTTTAAAATTTTGGGATATAGTTTCTTCTAACAGATCAAAGTATAACCTAAATCTAGCATATGGCTTTGTTCTAGTCTCCAGCCTGATCATATTCTCTCCTTTTTTTTTTTCCTTTGTCAACCAACTTCATATCAATTCCTTTTTTAAAATCTTTTTTTTAATATTCATCTCTATAGTCATATTCCATCCCTTCATCGTGTTTACCCTTATTTTTGTATATATATAAGTTTTTCTTTCTTTAACATTTTGGGAGGCATTTTGATAGATAGACCAAAATGCACCCAAAATCAAGTGATCAAGTGTGTGCCTCTGTTCTATTCACCAGTCCAAATATACGTACACATATATGTGTGTGTGTACATATATATATATACAGATATATATAAAAGGTAGCAATGCCCCCAGAAAATAAATACTAACCAGATCAGAAGAGATGCAAAACCAGGGGGAGAAGAAAGGGAACAAGAAAGGGAAAAAAAAAAAAGAATATAGATATATACAGATATATATATAGATATATATTTTTTTAAAATATATAGGTATATACAGATATATATCTGTATATATCTATGTTTTAAAATATATAGGTATATACAGATATATATCTGTATATATCTATATTTTAAAAAAGAATATAGATATATACAGATATATCTATATTCTTTTTTTTTTTTTTCCCTTTCTTCTCCCCCTGGTTTTGGGTCTCTTCTGATCTGGTTAGTATTTATTTTCTAGGGGCATTGCTACCTTTTTAGTATTTTGTTCTCTCATTCATCTATTCTCTGGACAAAATGACAAGGTGGAAAAGCTCACCTAAAAAAAAAACCAACAACAACAACAACAACAAGAAGCAGTACTAACAGCTAGGGACCTAATCAATACAGACATTAGTAAGATGTCAGAACTAGAGTTCAGAATGATGATTATAAAGATGCTAGCTGGGTTTGAAAAAAGCACAGAAGATACTAGAGAATCCCTTTCTGAACAAAATGACTAAAATCTAACCAACTGAAATTTTGAAAAGCTATTAATGAGGTACAATAAAAAATGGAGGCTCTTTCTGCTAGGATAAAATGAGACAGAAGAGAGAATTAGTGATATAGAAGACCAAATGATGGAGAATAAAGAAGTTGAGAGAAAAAGGGACAAACAACCACTGGACCACGAGGGGGAAATTCAAGAGATAAGTGATACCATAAGATGAAATAATATTAGAATAATTGGGATCCCAGAAGAAGAAAGACAGAGAGGGACAGAAGGTATATTGGAGCCAAAAAAAGCAAAGCTGGCAGCACCACAATTCCAGACTTCAAGTTCTATGACAAAGCTGTAATCACCAAGATGGTATGGTACTGGCACAAAAACAGACACATAGATCAATGGAACCGAATAAAGAGCCCAGAAATGGACCCTCAACTCTGTGGTCAACTAATCTTCGACAAAGCGGGAAAGAATGTCCAATAGATAGTCTCTTCAACAAATGGTGTTTAGAAATCTAGATAGCCACGTGCAGAAGAATGAAACTAGACCATTTCCTTACACCACACACAAAAATAGACTCAAAATGGATGAAAGACTTCAATGTGAGATAGGAATCCATCAAAATCCTTGAGAAGAACACAGGCAGCAGCCCCTTCTACCTCAGTTGCAGCAACTTCTTCCTAGAAACATGGCCAAAGGCAAGTGAAACAAGGACAAAAATGAACTTTTAGGACTTCATCAAGATCAAAAGCTTTTGCACAGCAAAGGAAACAGTCAACAAAAACAAAAGACAACCGACAGCATGGGAGAAGATATTTGCAAATGACTTATCAGATAAAGGGTTGGTATCCAAAATCTATAAAGAACCAAACTCAACACCCAAAGAACAAATTTCCAATCAAGAAATGGGCAGAAGACATGAACAGACATTTCTCCAAAGAAAACATCCAAGTGGCCAACTGACACATGAAAAAGTGCTCAACATCACTCAGCATCAGGGAACTACAAATCAAAACCACAAAGAAGTTCCACCTCACACCAATAATGACTAAAATTAACCATCAGGAAACAACAGATGTTGGTGAGGATGTGGAGAAAGAGGAACCTTCCTACACTGTTGGTGGGAATGCAAGCTGATGCAGCCACTCTGGAAAACAGCATGTAGTTTCTCAAAAGGTTGAAAATAGAGCAACCCTATGACCCAGCAATTGCACTATTGGGTATTTACCCCCAAAGATATGAATGTAGTGAACCAAAAGGCCATGTGTACCCCAATGATTATAGCAGCAATAGCCAAACTATGGAAAGAGCCTAGGTGTTCACCAATAGATGAATGGATGAAGAAGCTGTGATATAGATAGATAGATAGATAGATATAGATATAAACATACACACAGTGGAATACTATGCAGCCATCAAAAGAAATGAAATCTTACCATTTGCAACGATGTGGATGGAACTAGACGGTATTACGCTAAGCAAATTAAGTCAATCAGAGAAAGACAGTTATATGATCTCTCTGATATGAGGAATTTGAGAGGCAGGGAAGGAGGTCATGGAGAGAAGGGAGGGAAAAATGAAACAAGATGGGACCGGGGAGGGAGACGAACCATAAGAGACTCTTAATCTGATGAAACAAACTGAGGGGTGATGGAGGGGAGGTGTGTGGGAGGGATGGGGTGGCTGGGTTATAGACATTGGGGAGGGTATTTGCTATGGTAAGTGCTGTTAGTTATGTAAGACTGATGAGTCACAGACCTGTACCCCTGAAACAAATAATACATTATATGTTAATAATAAATAAATAAGAGGTAACTACTGAGTTTTACACAAAGCACTCCTTGATTGTCTTTATAACTAATATGTGAAGATGGGAAGGTATCCCTGTATCACATACTATTGAGTTTTGCCTGTTTTTGAAGGCTGTGTAGGTTCTCCCACAATTTAGTTTTTTGTTTGTTAGGTTTTGTTCTATTTTGGTTTTGCGCACATTGTTTTTGACTTGATCTGTGTTGAGTAGAGGCTCTTCATTTCCACTGATGTAAAGTCTTCTGTTACTTAACACACCCTAAACACTTATCCACCCTACTGTCATAAGACACTTGGGCTTAGGTTGTTTGCTTTTTAAAGCTATCACAAGCAATGTTGCTAGGAGTAATCTTTGTCTCCCGATCAACAAGTGTGAGGGTTTCTTTAGGATGTATATTAGATTGAACCACATGAAGTAGTGGCTTTTGTAAGTCAAAAGTGGTTGGATTACTGGCGTATAGGGGATGCATGAGTTCGACCTAATTCCCAATAAATCGTTTTCTTTTTTTCTTAGTAAAAAATTTTATTTATTTATTCATCAGACAGAGAGAGAGCACAAACAGGGGGAGTGGCAGGCAAAACGAAAAGCAGGCTCCCCACTGAGCAAGGAGCTGGACATAGGACTCAAACCCAGGACCCTGAGACCATGACCTGAGCTGAAGGCAGACACTTAACCAACTAAGCCACCCAGGCATCCGCTAATAATTCATTTTCTAAAATGGTTTTCTAAAGCAGTTTCACCAACCAGCATATACACAGGACTGTTTGAAAGTTCCTTTGATCCATACTCTGGACAATGTTCGGGACAACAAGACATTTTAATTTCAACCAATCTGGAGGATGTATGATGATATTTCATAGCAGACTGTCCTGATAATTGATGAGGCTGAGCATTTTTCATGTGTTTATTGGTCACTCGTGTCCTCTTCTGTGTCTTACCTGTTCATATCACCTGCCTCTTTTTTATTGGGGTATTATTGTTTCCTTATTAATTTGTGTTTGTATGTATCTTCAGAGTGCTAATCCTTTGTCAGCTACGTGTTGAAATGTTCCAGATTATAACTTGCTTTATCACTCTTACTTGATGTCTTTTGAAGGACAAAAGATCTTAATTTTATTCTGGTTGAATTTATCACTCTTTACCTTAATGTTTGTGCTCTTGGTGCTCAAGAGATCCTACTGTATCCCCAGGGTCATCAAGATGTTCTCCTATATTTTCTTCTAAACAATTATAAGTTTTACCATTTATATTTTGGATTTTAATCCACCTGGCCTTCTGGTTTCAGTATTATCGTTTGACTAGGGATGAAAGGAGAGCTGGTAAGATTCTCCCATATGCATAACCAGTCTCAGCTCCAAATGTTGAACAACCCGCCACGTCCACATTGATCAGCTGCTGTCAGCTTCCTTCATCGCTCAGATTTCTGTCTGATGGGCCTCGGGCCAGGCTTTCTCTCTTCCTTTGGTTTCTCTTGCCAACAGACACTAACTTAATTGCTAAAACTACATAAGAATACTTGACATTTTTTTTTAAAGATTTTATGTATTTATTTGACAGAGAGAAATCACAAGTAGATGGAGAGGCAGGCAGAGAGAGAGAGGGGGAAGCAGGCTCCCTGCTGAGCAGAGAGCCTGATGCGGGACTCGATCCCAGGACCCTGAGATCATGACCTGAGCCGAAGGCAGCGGCTTAACCCACTGAGCCACCCAGGCGCCCCAAGAATACTTGACATTTTATAGAGTTCTGTGTCCTGTCTGGTTCTTCTTTGTATTTTATTTCTTTAAGATTTTATTTATTTATTTGACAGACAGAGATCACAAGTAGGCATAGAGGCAGGCAGAGAGAGAGAGAGGAGGAAGCAGGCTCCCCGCTGAGCAGAGAGCCCGATGCGGGACTCGACCCCAGGACCCTGGGCAGACCCGAGCAGAAGGCAGAGGCCCAACCCACTGAGCCACCCAGGTGCCCCTCTGTCTGGTTCTTCTTAAGAATGTCTTGGTTAGAGGTGCCTGGGTGGCACAGCCGGTTGGGCATCCAACTCTTGGTTTGGGCTCGGGTTGTGATCCCAGAGTGGTGGGTTCCCACGCTAAGGGTGGAGTCTGCCTGAGATTCTGTCTTCTTCTGCCCCTCCCACTCATGCTCTCTCTCTCAATAAATAAATCTTTAAAAAGAAAAAGAAGAGAATGTCTTGGTTATTCTTATCAAATTAGTTTTCTGTTGTTGTTGTTTTTTTTAAGATTTTATTTATTTATTTGACAGACAGAGATCACAAGTAGGCAGAGAGGCAGGCAGAGAGAGGAGGAAGCAGGCTCCCTGCTGAGCAGAGAGCCCGATGCGGGACTCGATCCCAGGACTCTGGGATCACGACCTGAGCTGAAGGCAGAGGTTTAACCCACTGAGCCACCCAGGCGCCCCTCAAATTAGTTTTCTGTTCAAATTTTAGAATCTGCTCATCGAGTTCTGCAAGAAATATTCTGTTGGAACTTTAATTAAAATTGCATTAGGGGCACCTGGGTAGCTCAGTGGGTTAAGCCGCTGCCTTTGGCTCAGTTCATGATCTCAGGGTCCTGGGATCGAGTCCCTCTCTGCTCAGCAGTGAGCCTGCTTCCCTCTCTCTCTCTCTGCCTGCCTCTCTGTCTACTTGTGATCTCTGTCTGCCAGATGAATAAATAAAATCTTTTTTTAAAAACTGCATTTAATCTATAATCACTGGAGGGAAATTTGACACTTTTCTATAAATCTTTCTACCATGAACATGGTTATCGCTCCATTTATATAGTTTTTTCTTATAACCGAATAGAGTTGTATGATTTCCTACATAAAGGACCTGCGCGGCATATGTTAAATGTACGCTGGGTATTCTTTTCTCCCACCGACCTTAAGAGCACCCTCCATTCTTCCCATCATGGCCTGTGTCCATGAGACAAACTTCGGAGACTACACCAACAAGTCCCTATGTCCTGACTCCCAAGAGAGTTGGAAATAGGAAACAATGGCCAGGAAAACAGAAAGAGAGTGAGACTGTGTGTTATTCCCTAGGCCCTTCTCCTTCAAGCAGAAGAGCTGTGCTCTTCTACTGAAACAAACTCACACCTCCACCCACAACTCTTGCCTAGACCTGCAACTCTCTGCAGTTCTGGGAACTGCTCACCTTTACCCACTCAGCCCTCTGGTGTTACTTACCCTTGGAGTGTGGCCGTCTTTGTTGGTTTCTCTGTAATTTGCACACATCTTTGCAGCCATTAAAGTCTGCATTGAGAATGCTACCACCTGTTTCTTGTAGAAAGCCCACCCAATAAAGCAGTGTGTAAGTGTCTGTGTGTGTATAATTTCTCATAAGTAATAGATTATTTTCCATTTTCTTTTTTTTTTAAGATTTTCATTTATTTAGTTGAGAGAGAGACAGTGAGAGAGGGCACGAGAGGGGAGAAGGTCAGGGGGAGAAGCAGACTCCCCGTGGGCTGGGAGCCCTATGCGGGACTCAATCCAAGGACTCCGAGATCATGACCTGAGCCGAAAGCAGCCGCCCAACCAACTGAGCCACCCAGGTGCCCCTATTTTCCATTTTCTATAGGGAAAATCATATCATCTGCAAATAGTGATATTTTGTTGTTTCCTTTTTGATCCTAACACTTTTTCTGTTTGTCTTACTACATTGACTTATACCCCAGAGCAATGTCCATTAGCGGTGGTAAGAGCTGCTACCTTTGTTTTAGCCCAAATTTTAAAGGGATTGTTCTTCCCAATTCTCTACTAGTAAGATGTTCAATGTAGATCAAGGAAGTTCCACCCTAAACCTAGCTTGCTAAGTTTTATCTCGAATTATTGATGAATTTCGTCTGATGTTTATCTCGATCTATTGTGATCACAATTTTTCTCCTTTAAACTGTCAATACGATGAATTACCAAATACATTTTATAATGTCAAATTAATCCTTTCAAAAATGCATGCTGATTGATCTTTGCTAGGTCTAGTTTGCAAACACTTTATTTAGAATTCTTGTCTTTAGATCGATGGAGGAGATTGGTCTGTTTTTCCTTTTTCCCAAATGTCCTTGTCTGCTTTTGGAATCAAGATTATATTCGTCTCATAAATATGACTGGGAAGTGCTCTTTTTTTTTTCTGTTCTTTAAAAGAGTTTGTGTAAGCTTGGAACTATCTGTTCCTTAAATATATAGTAGAAACTACCTGTAAAAACATCTGGTACCAGTATTTATTCTGTGGAAAGATTTTTAACTACTGACTCAAATTCTTTAAAAATTACAGGATCCTATAGGTGCTTATTACTTCTAAAGTCAACTTTAATAATTTATACTTCTTTAGGAATTTTTCAATTTCACTGAAGTTGTAAAGTATTTGACATCAACTTGGTTATACTAGTCCCTTAAAATTTAACCTCTGCTACAGCAGTACTGAGGACCTTTATTCATTCTGATATGTTTTTGTGAATTCTCTTTTTCCCTTGATCTGTCTTGTTGGGAAGTCATTTCAAGCAACATGGACTTTGGTAATTTTTGTTTGCTATCTCAGTTTCTTCTATTCTTTTTATTTTTTTTTTCCCACTATTTGGGGGCTTATTCAGTTTTGTTTTGTTTTTTTCTGTCTTCTTGAGACAGACTCATAGCTCATTCCTTGTCAGCCTCCCTTCTTTTCTAATGTAAGTATTTAAGGCTACAAATTTCAGTCTGAGATTCTATTTTTTGAAAAATCTGGAGGGGCCTCTGGGTGACTCAGTCAGATGAACATCAACTTTTGGTTTCTGTTCAAGTCACAGTCTCAAGGTCGTGAAATGCAGCCCCACATCTGGCTCTATGCTCAGCAAGGAGTCTCTGAGCTTCTCTCTCTTTCCCTCTCCCTCTGCCCCTCCTCCAGCTCACACACACAATCTCTCTCAAATAAATAAATAAATCCTTAAAAAAAAAAAGACGAAGTCTGGGTCACATTGACTTCTTTCATTGTCTTCATGGCACATCTGAAATCATCTAGTTTATTTTTTTATTCTTTGCTTATTTTTCTTACCAACAAGAAGATGTTCCATAGGAGTGGGGACCTCTCCCTATCCCAGAGCTTGCCACTTACTAGTCACTGAAGAAATTATTGTTGAAACACTGAGTGAACAGAGGGACGATTACACCCAACTGACTGCCTGAGCAGACAGACACCCAGTCAAAACAGCTTTTGACTGAAGAAAGAACTATATGACCACTGTGTTGTTGTTGTTGCTGCTGCTGCTGCTGTTGTCATATCCTCAAACAAAAACCACCATGTTTTAACCTATAAAAGCCAAACCAAGAGTCTACCCATCAGCCTATTTCATGAAAGGGGCATCCACCCTCCTTGCTCTTGCCTAGGAAAAGTATTTGGTTGGTTGAAAATTGGATCAAGCTGTCAATGACTCCGGGACTGGTGAGGAGCTAGACTTACTGCCCATGATCGAAAATCAAAACAAACTTAGAATCAAATGTTGTCTTGTGCTGTAAAATGCATCTTTGGGAGGATGCAGAGGAATAGAGAAATGGAAATCACGTAAAAAACATTTCCTTTCTCTTGCATCCGATTGGCTCGCTGTCTATGACTTTTCAAGATAAAATAACTTTGGTTTTCAGAGTCTGTGTCACATGCCCTCCTGTTCCCTTCCCGTCCCCCCCACCCCGCCAGCTGCCTGAAGACCCCTCGCTAGCTCTGGAAGCCTGCCCGCACAGAGGCAGTCCACGATCACCCAGACGCCCAAAGCGGCAACTTCTGCCTCGTCCTCCCTCAACAGTATGAGGAAGCAATGAAGAGAACTCTTGCTTCTGGAAGAGAAAAGGGAAAGCTGCACATTCTCAGAGTTCTCACAGAGCCAAAGAGATCCATCAAGATCCACCAGTCATCGTAGGCATTTAGTGGCCGTTAACATCGACAGAAACAGAGCATGTGTCCCAGCCCTGCTGTACTTGAAGCAAAGTTACTTGTCTTTGGAACTCTGCCCTCTTCAGGCTGCCAGCTCATGAGGGAAGGTGCAATGCCTGACCCGTTTTGCATCCTCCAGAGCCTGACAAAACAGTCTTTTCCATAGAAGTGCTCCATCAACTCCCAGTCGAATTGAACCTGGGGCCAAGCAGGAGGTCGCACAGCTCATTAGTGGTAAAGCCGTGGTCCTCTGGGATCCCACTCCAGGGCTCTTTCAACTTGACCACACCCCTCCCACTCAAAAACTCCGCTGACATTCCTTCTTTTAGATGGCAAGCGTGTTCACTAGCGTTTCACCAATAACCATCTGCACCCAAATGGGTCTGGTCTCTTTCTTCCTGATTCATACCGAGCGATATCTACAAGCCACGCACACGGTGTGATATCTACAAACCATCGCTCAGCCTATAAAACACGGAGAAAATCATCTCCTGAATTAACTAGGCTCTTTGACGTTGAAGGATGCGCCACCCACAAATCATCTTCAGTGAAGGGACTTGGCTTTAAGAACACACAGAGGGGGCACCTGGGTGGCTCAGTGGGTTAAGCTGCTGCCTTCGGCTCAGGTCATGATCTCAGGGTCCTGGGATCGAGTCCCCCATCGGGCTCTCTGCTCAGCAGGGAGCCTGCTTCCTCCTCTCTCTCTCTGCCTCTCTGCCTCCTTGTGATCTCTCTCTGTCAAATAAATAAAATAAAATCTTTAAAAAAGAAAAAACACACACACACACACACAGGACTGAGGTAGCCCGAAAGCATGAGAACTGTCGTGCACGCACCGTTGGAGACGCACGCATTCTTGGAGGCGCACCCCGGGCCTCAGGGCAGCTCAAACAGTGCCGGCTCCGTGCTCTTCAAAACGTGCCCCGAGCTCTAGTCCCACATCACTTGATTTTCCTGGCCCAAGAGAATTCCGTTGGGTCAGTTTGCCTCCGTCCAGTAAGAAACCATCTTGTTAGGCAGAATACCTCACCTGATGGTTCTCCCTGATATAGATCCTTTGGTTTAGTCACTGAATCTGGACCTGATTATCTGGATAACCTAGAAAGCAGGTCTGGCTCTTAAAGGAGTCTATGACTCCTCTCCAGGACATCCTGCGTGATAAACAGAAACTCTGTTTCAACTTTCCAGTAAGCATTAATATCTGTTTTCTTCCCAGTTTTTCTTCACGTCTTCATTCAACTCTTTTTTTTTCAAGACTTTATTTATTTGTCAGAGAGAGAGAGAGCAGAGCAGGCAGAGGGAGAAGCAGGCTCCCTGCCGAGCAAGGAGCCCAATGCAGGACTCGATCTCAGGACCCTGGGATGATGACATGAGCCGAAGGCAGATGCTTATCTGACTGAGGCACCCAGGCGTCCCTCAACTCTTCTTTCTTCACATCACTTCTATCTTTTACTCTTCAAGACAACTGCTCACATTACTCTGTCTCCATTCTCCCGGTTTCAAGAAGGGCCTTCTTCCATCACGTCTAAACCAGCACCCGGAATCCCCTGGGCCTGCATCTGCAGCATTTCCTTGCCCTGCATCAATTCATCATCCATCTCGCCAGAAGCTTCTCAGAAATCTGGGGGTGGCTTCCAGCATGAAATTCCTAATGAAGGCTCTCTGGGTTCCTGTGCCAACTGGTGCTTCTGTTACCCCGGCTCACTGTCAAATGGGGAACATACTCTTCACTCTAGATAAGCAAAATTGTCTGCCACACCCTGGAGCTCACTTACTCATTCTTCTCAGAGCCCTCACGTTCAGCCAATGACCTTCCTCCCCTTCACCATTTTTTAAAAGCCTACTGAACAGGATAGCCACGTGGAGGGCCTCCCCAGGGATCTCCCATCCATGCAATAGCCAATCTGTGCAAGGCTGCATTCGGGATCGTGAGTTCTACAAAGTAACTCTACTAGCCTTCTAGTCTCTCCACCTCCACGTAAGCCCATCACCAGCTCTCTCACCCGAAGAAACAGGGAAAGGGGAGCGATGAGGAGACCTTCTCCCAACGAGGTGACTTGACTAAAGTTCCAAAGAAAAGGAAGAGCCACTCACATGGAGACCTAGGGGAAGAATATTCTAGGCAGAGAGAACACTGATGCAGAGCCCTCAGCACAGAGATGCCTGATGTGATAAAGAAATGGCAGGGGACCATGTGGCTGGGATGGAGGGAAGAAGATCAACAGATGAAAGGATGAAAGAGAGGTGAGACAGATAGATAGATAATGGAATATTACTTGGTCATGAAAAAGAATGAAATCTTGCCATTTGCAATGACACAGACGGAGCTAGAGAGTATAACACTAAGCAGAATTAAGTCAACCAGAGAAAGACAGATACCATATGATTTCACTCACAAGTAGAATTTAAGAATCAAAACAAATGAACAAATCGAAAATAAGGAGACAAACCAAAAAATTGACTCAACTATGGAGAACAAACTGGTGGTTACCAGAGGGGAGGTGTGGGGGGGGGGAGTGGGTGAACAAGGTCTTGGGGATCAGGAGGGCCCTTACCGCAGTGAGCACTGAGTAATGTATGGAAATGTTGACTCAGTATACTGTATACCTGAACCTAATATAACACTGTATGTGAAATATGCTGGAATAAAAATAGCAATAATAATAATGAAATATAATAGAAAATAGCAACAACACACACAGGAAATGAGGTCACAAAGGCCTTGGAAGTCACTGACAGGCTGGAGCAGACAAGTGACAAGATCTGATTATCACCAGAACCTTCTACTGACTGTCAGGGAGATCACGGCAGGAGCAGGGAGATCTGCTAGGACATCGTTGCAATCACTTTGGTGCTTTGGACTAAGGCGGTTGCATGGGAAGCCATAGGGAAGGGTGAAACTCTGGGTATACTTTGGAGGGAGAGCCAACACGATTTTCTGGATTGAGGACAAAGCGTGAGAGTCCAAGTCAGGTGTCAGTACAACTCCCAGGGCCCGAGATTTCGGGCTAACAGAATTGCCATCACTGCCCCATGGCAGATCGCCCCACTTCCCCATCACACCGACACTTCCTTGATTTGCAACCCTGGAAGTAAAGGGAGACAGCTCATATAAAAGAGACCCATGAGGGGTACCTGGGTGGCTCACTGGGTTAAAGCCTCTGTCTTCGGCTCAGGTCATGATCCCAGGATCCTGGGATGGAGCCCCACATCGGGCTTTCTGCTTCGCAGGGAGCCTGCTTCCTCCCCTCTCTCTCTCTCTGCCTGTCTCTCTGCCTACTTGTGATCTCTGTTTGTCAAATAAATTCTTTAAAAGAGACCCATGATCCAAAGAAACCCGAGGGAGGAGGCAAAGACCCCACAGGTTTTTCTGGCCACAGTTGCTGGAAGAAGAGCGTTGCCTCTAACTGAGGTTAAAAAGCTCATCTCCCCCTGGGAGGAGCCTTCGTCCCTGACTGCCCAATATTCAGCTCCAGAACCCACAAGCTCCAGCCCGACTTCCTAAAATAGGGGTCTGGAAGATCAATAAAGCCCTTCAGTAAAGTTCTTTTCCTTCGGCTTATTTGAGCCGGGTTCTCTTCCTTGGAATGACACTGCTTGCGAAAAGAGAGTCTGAAAAAGAAAAAAAAAAAAATGCCAGGGACGCCTGGGTGGCTCAGTTGGTTGGACGACTGCCTTCAGCTCGGGTCATGATCCCGGAGTCCTGGGATCGAGTCCCACATCGGGCTCCCAGCTCCACGGGGAGTCTGCTTCTCTCTCTGACCTTCTCCTCCCTCATGTTCTCTCTCACTATCTCTCTCAAATAAATAAATAAAATCTTAAAAAAAAAAAAATGCCAGGGCCCCTGCACTGTCGATTCATCTTATTCCGTGGTACCAGGCTCTGTATCTGCTGCATCAGCTTTCAAAGAGAACGCAATATCCCCTCAACCAGCAGAATGAACAGTAAATATACAAAACAGCCCACATGCATCAAAGTTGAAAGCAACAGAAATGTGCCTCTGACTGGCTTAAGCTAAAAGGCGAATGCACACGGCCCACCAGGTGAGAAGTCAGAGCTGACGCTTCCAGTAGGGTGACTTCAAGTTCAAATTATACCATCAGGTATCTGTCTGTCTGTCTGTCGTCTATCCATCCATCCACCCATCCATTGATCTCTTGGAGGGCCTTCTTCTGTGTTGACGTTCTCAGACAGATTCTACCCACATGGCAAGAAAGACAACGCCCAGCATCTCTGGACTTTGATCTGTCGTGGAGAGACTATCCCCTCTCACAATCCTTATCATGCTGGGGGGAAGGTTTCTGTCTGGCCTGCTTGGATTCCCTGTCACCTCATGGGGAGAGTGGCACTCCAAGCCCTTCCTTGACTGACCCATGGCAGGGGTGCAAGTGTGGCAAATTCCAGAAGGGAGGGGTCATCAGAGTCAGACAAAAGGGTAAGAGACACTGGTTGCCTATAGGTCCTTATTCTAATGTATGAAAATGGTTTTCTCTGTGATTTGCAACTGACATTACAATGTATGTGTGCGTACACATCACCGCAAAGAATGGCAGATGTTTCAGTATGTTTAAAGGAAGTTTTCCTTTACACACACACACAAATACACAGACTCCAGCCAAGGTATTAACTTAAAAATTCATTTGAAAGGGTACAGGTAAGCATTTCACAGGGATGTAAATCAAGTGTGACTTCCATAGCTCCTAGGGTCAGCTAGCTCTTCTTTTTTTAAAACTGTGTGTAAGCTGTGAGGGAAACACTCCTTGGGCTGGACTGGGAATGGGTTTCAGTGCTGTCTTGCTCAAGGGACATTTTTTTAGACCCTAAACTCTTTCTGCTTAGGACAAAAAAAGCAAGGATTTTACGAAATGAATGAAACACAAATGAATTTCCCAACGCTAGGAAAAGAAAAGCCTCTGGGTCTGAAATACAGTGTGGAGAGTCCAGGTCATTAGAAAAAAAGGAGAGTCATTCAAACAAAGATACTCAAGAGACCTCCAAAAGTGTCTCATTTTGTGAGCATTACACATATGGGGGAGGGGGAGATTTGTCGGATATTGATTTATGCACAAGGCCACCAAATGTAATTTTTTGTGGGTTTGGGGTTTTCTTCCTTTTTTTTTTTTTTCTGGGAAATGTGGTTGTTACCTTTGAAAGGAGAATGAAATCCAACTAGCCAACCCTCAGTCCCTCAGGCACTAACGGCTCTGCTGTGAGCCACCCAAAATCCTTCCCCTCGGTGACAACTTCGCCCAGAGGTAAAGCTTTAACACATCAGCTTGGGCAGGGAGGAAGGAAATCCACCTGCTAAAATGAGAGTTAGGGGCAGACGACTTAAGGCTATCCTCAGTCCCCAGATCCTTCTGTAACTTACAAGATTGTCAGTTCATCTCCTGGGAGCCTTCCCCAGCCTTCCTAGGAGACGAGAAGGGCTGGGGCTGGACTGGGGAGAGGAACCAGAGGTAGATGCTCAAGGGAAATAAAATCCTCTAGAAAAAAAGGCATAAAGTACTAACAACTAAGAATTCCTGAGGCCCTTTACATTGCTTAAGTTTGGATAAAATGTCTTCTTTATAAAAAAAAAAAATACCAGCTATTTACATGTTGTTTCTTAAAACAACGTCTACTTACTTAACTAAGAATGAATATATTCCTTTAAGTGTTTATAGAATGGGGGCCCCTGGGTGGCTCAGCCCGTTAAGCATCTGTCATGATCCAGAGTCCCAGCATCAGGCCCACAGGGGGCTCCCCGCTCAGCGGGGAGTCTGCTTCTCCCTCTGCCCCTCCCCCCACCTGTGCACGTGCACCCTCTCTCTCTCTCTCACCCTCTTTCTCTCAAATAAATAGGTAAAAAAAATAAAAATAAATGTTCCCAGAATGCAGAATTAGGTGGCGTACAAAAAGAGCCGCTGTTACCTTCTCCGCGGTAACCCTGTAGCAGGCCAGTGTGTAACTTCTAGACATTCTTCCCTGTAATTGTACCCGTGCAGACAGGCACGCAGATATGTGCACACACCCATGTATGCATCCGTGCACACAGATAAATAAAATCCTCTAGATTTTATTTATAAAATCTATATGAAGGTATATGAATCTATATGAGGTTTATCAATAGAATTAAAGCATATGGATGGTTCTATGTACACTTCTTCACCGAAAAATATTTCTTATAAATCTTTCCGTGTCAGTTCTGCAGACCCACCTGTTCTCTAACACTGAGGCATATTATTAGATAGTATTATCTACATCACAACTTATTCCCTTAATGATACACATTTAAATGGTTTCTAATTTTTTCCTATTATAAACAATGCTGCCCTTAAAATGGTTATCGATGCTTCTTTGTACACATGTGCAAAGAATTCTCTCAGACAAAAGCCTAGAATTGGAAGTAATGATATCATTTTGACTTTTGAGGCACCCTGCCAAATACACATTTTTACTTTTGATTACGTGGCCAAACTGACCTCCAAAAGACTACATTTTATACTCCCTCAATGTTGAATGCAACAGAATTGTTTTCTTTTTGATTTCCAATCTAACGGCTGAAACTTTGATCATTGTTCACTGCTTACTAATTAGATTAAGTATCTTTCACATTTGAATTGGTCACTCTGAAGTCCGTGACCTCGCTGTTTCTATTTTCCCCATCTTTCCACTTTTTTTCTTTTTCTTATTTATTTGTATGAGCTCTTTATGTATGGTGGATAATAATATTTATCTAATTGTGTAGCTTGCAAACACTTTACTCAGACTGTTGTTCATGTCTTAAACATTTCACTGTATTAAAACTTCAGATTTTTAATGTAACTTTTAAAAAACTTTCACCTGTATGGTTTCTGTGTTTTAGATCTTAATGCTTAAAAAGTCATTACTGGGGAACAGGGGCGGGGCAGGGGTGGTGGTTGGTGCCTAGGTGGTTCACTCAGTTAAGCATCTGCCATGACTCAGGTCATGATACCGGGGTCCTGGGATTGAGTCCCATGTCCAGCTCCCTATTCAACAGAGAGCCTGCTTCTCCCTTTCCTCTGCCTGTTGCTCCCCTTGCTTGTGCTTTCTCTCTCTCAAATAAATAAATAAAATCTAAAGGAAAAAAAAGGCTGAAAATTACACTACGGTTTTGAGCTTTTTTTCTAATGCTTACATAGTTTTTCCTCTAGATTCAGTTTTTTAAACCATATGAAATAACGGGAGATTGAAATGTTCTTTCCTTCTTATTGTCCTGACATGATTAACTGAATTGGTCATCTTTTCTTTGAAGTGTTAGCTTTGTTATACTCTAAATGCCTATGAAAACACAGTACATGTATCCGTGTATAGATTCAATCCATTAATCTATTTCTCTGTTCTTGAGTTACAAACACACTACTTTAATTACCACCATTTTAAAGTATGTTTTGATATAAAGTAGGATAACTCTGTCCCGGTTAGCTTGTTTTCAATAAGAATCAAAAGATTATTAGAAACAAGCTATTTGTCATGAACTTGTACATGAACTTGTCAAGTTTCATGGAATATCCCCTTGTAGTTTTTCTGAGAATTGCACTGAATGAATAGATTACTTAGAGAAGAACTGACAGCCTTCACAATTTTGAGTCTACCATCCAACATGGTGTGTGTCTTTTTATTCAAGTTTTCTTTTGTCCTTCAATAAGATGTTACAGTGTTCTTCATACTGGGTTTTTTTTCTAGACTCTTTTACTACTATAATTAAGATGTTTTCGTGACATTTCCTAATTGTGTATTGGAGTCACACGAGATTACTAAAATTTCATCCATGCCCCCAGCAATTATTGTTAAATGATTACTCCGGGACACTGCGCAATCCTGATTACCTAGTGGAGGTGTTCAGACAAATCATTGACTTCTGTGTTGTTTAAAGATAAACCGAGGCACGTTAAAAAACGTGTAAGAGCTTATTTTTGCAGAAATCAACTCAAATCAGGCCGAGCCAAACCAGAAGTGGTCAGGAATGATCCACTGACAGGATCGGAAAAGATTTACACAGACGTTATGGAAGCCGAGCAAAAAAACAATTGGACTGGCAACAGTTTAAGTGTTTGCCTTATTTGGAAAAGCCATACTTGGTTATTTGTGATTGGTTGTCCTCTGGCTTCCAGCTCTTAACCTTGAAGCATTCACAAGCTTGGCTTTTGGTTTTGCTTCCATAGACTATGAAGGCATCAGAACTACCTCTGCCTAATGGCTTCCCTGTTTCATGAATTTAACAGTATTATTAATCTCTATAAGAGAAGCTACGGGATGAAATATCAGTGAATAAATTTTTTTTAAGACTTTATTTATTTAATTGACAAAGATCACTAGTAGGCAGAGAGAGAGAGAAGCAGGCTGGCTGCCGAGCAGAGAGCCCGATGCGGGGCTCCAACCCAGGACCCTGGGATCATGACCTGAGCTGAAGGCAGAGGCTTAACGCACTGAGCCACCCAGGTACCCCATCAGTGAATAAATTTTAATAACCCAGGTTGGATGGATACATGAGCCAGAAAGCTGAAAGAAAAAACAAAGGACTTAAAAAAAAAAAACAAAAAAAAAAACACCTCTTGAGCACATTTCAAGCTCATTTCTAGTGTCTTCTATAGAAAGTCAGACAGTAGACATTTCTTCACTACGAGTGGTAGAAAAGGCTTGGCTTTCCCTGTGGTCATGTGCTTTTTCCTCACAAAGAACCAAAAATATGCAAGGGCATATATTCTTCCCCAACCCGCCTTTCTTCTGCATCCAATGCCAGGAAGTTCAGAGTTAACTTGCTTGGTCAACCGCAGCGAGTGTCCATTATCCCTAGCCCTCTCCTCCCCACCTACCCGGCCCAGTGTTTGCTTTTGTTCATGTTTTCAGTGTGTATTTCCTATAAAATTGCTTGATCTGGGAAGCAAGGCAAGGAAAGAAGAGAAAATATTTCTCAGCATCTAGGACACTAGTCGGTAACAGAATTGAGGACAATGTCAGTCAGCTCTGCGCCCTCCCCCCTCAGTCCCCAGTCTCAGGCGCCCCCCCCCCCCCCCCACTGCCCCAGCCCAGGTTCAGGGAGACCAGAGAGCTGCTCTGTACTGACTACAGGGCCCTCTGTCTGGGGCTGCTCCTCTTGCCCCAAATTACCTCTGGCTTCTCAGTCAGCAGCCAAGTTCTCATGGAGCCACAAAGGACAGACAGCCCTGAACCCTTTCATCATGAAGACAGTATTTTCTTGAGTTGTTTGTTGTTGTTGTTTTTTGTTTTTGTTTTTTCATTTTTCTGGGTGTTTGTAAGGAGAAAAAAACCTTCTCTCCAGGCCCGAAACAGCTTTCAAAGCTGCGTGTTCACAGCAAACAGCTTTACTCATTCTGTTTATGTGTTTGGGCCCCACAATTTTGAGTGACTCAGACGTCAAAAACCAATTCCGATCTGGGGGAAGGTCTCCCGTGCCCTAATTTAGCAGATTTTTCACATTGTGAAGCCAAGGAGACAGAAAATGCTGAAAAGAAGCTGGGGACCAATTTCAACCTGAGCTACAGCTTTGCATTTTTCCATGTCTCCGCACTCCCTTCCTGTCTCCACCCTGCCATCCACACCCCCCCCAAGTTAGCTTTTCTATTGCAAATGATCGGGGACCCGGGATTTGAATCAAAGCAGAAACTACTTCCTCTGTTCCCGACCTACAGAAGACTGCATCACAATCTGAAAAATTTTGCACACTTACCACCAATTGTGAAATAAAGGAGCTTATCTGATGTATGTCATACGAGTAAAAGAAAATTACAAAATAATAGATAAAAATAAAGATTTATTGTGCATGCGGGGGAAGTAGTCACTGGATGAATAAATGGCCTTTAGGTTTTCATTATCAACTGGGCTGGAACAAGAGGACAATAACAAAGGATTTACACACACCCCAACCCCCACCCCCAAAAGTGATCACCACAACCTTTGCAACAGATTTCTGACCCTTGAATAATACAGAACCCGGAAACTAGCGAAGCTAAATTTCATCACAGATAGAGAGAGATGATTCTTCCACTACGAAAATTTCTAAAAGAATCAACTAACAAATTTTCAACCCAAGTAGCTCCAAGAGAGCTCTCCCGCGGAGTTCAGTGAATGACAGTCATTGTTCCTTAAAACAGACTCCTCTGTTTGGAGACTCCTGATTGCAGGGTAAGATGCTTTTTTCTTTTTTTAAATCTGAGGACGCCCAAAGTGGCTTGGGAAGGGAGAACGTCCCAGCGTTTTCATAACCGGCTCTGTTTAAACCCTGACCTTGATAAAGAAGTCTTTTTTTTCTTTCCCCCTTGGCATCTTTATTCTTTAACAGCGTTGGACCTGCCTACAGAAGCAACACGTGTACCCTTAGACGTTCTGCAAAATGCTGAAAATCCCAGGGAGGAAAAAATTCGAATCGCTTGCTCTTCTAGCACTCCTCCATTAATGTTCTTAACTGACTATTGACATTTAAATGTTGAGTCTTTGGGCCTGTACGTTTCAGTGTATATGTTCGGTCTCCCACAAAAATGAGAACATGCCATTTTTGTTTTTTTTTTTCATAAATGGTTAAAACTCCTTACCATTGTGGTTGCTGTTAGATGCCATTGAAAGCTGCATCAGAATGTCTTCAATTCATCCCTTCTCATGGGGCATTTGGGTTTTTCTTGTCAACATAGAGGTCATGGCTAAAGTCGTAAATGATGTAAAGTCTAACTTAATTCACTCCAAAGGGATATTTCCACCCCAGTGACCAAGAATCCTCCTGGGGCAGAGGCCTGATGGGGGAAAACAATAAAAGGAAAACATTTTACACACTTCTAGGAGATTTGGCTAAACCAGAATCTAGTGCCATTTTTAAAATGCCGATGACTAGCATCTTGTTGGCTTAGATACACAAGGAAACAACCCACCAAAATGAAAAAAAAAAATTCTCTCTTTCTCTATGAAAGTGCTCTTTCCCCTTTCTCTGAGGAAGAAAGAAAGAAAGAAAACCATCTGAACCTTTACATCCTTTTTTGGCAGTGAACTCCCAACATTTTAATGTCACCTCCTCTGTAAAACATCCCCGAGTCCCCTCTGTTAGCCCCTGTTCCCCCCACCCCTCCCCCAGCCCCACCCACCCCTCCCTACAAAGGCTGGCTCTGCTCCTGCTCTGGCCGGTGATCACTGCTTTCTGCTAAACTGGGGGGCTTTAAACGGACCTGTTTCGTGTTTCCTCCCAGCTTCCTTTCCACCAGGGTCTACATCCCATTCAATCTGGCAGCCCAACACAGTAGGCACATAAATATTTGTTGAATGATTCTTTCAAGGCACCTTGGCAAGGGTCTCAGGGTGTTTCTTCTGCATTTAGGTCTCTCACAGGCTGGAGGCCACAGTTTAACAAAGCCAGGGCAAGGTCAAGGGGAGCCTGAGAAGGCAGCTTTCAAGTTGAGTAATGAAAGGCGATGTTAATTACTGACATGGGCCATTTAGAAGGAAGAAAAATGCTATCTCTTATTAATTTTGCTGAAATGGACACACTCTTGTCAGTGGCTAATAGTTAACAAAGCTAATCTTTTCTGAAGACAGAGCAGGGAAATCCCAGTAAAGGACCTGAGTGGACACAGTGCAAGGCAGCTTCCCGCCCCCACATGTCTGCACTGGCCAGAGATAACGTGTTTTTCTTTTTTGGTGGTTCACGTAGAAAGTTAGACAGAAAACCATGCATGGGAGGTTAGGAGGTTCATTTGTACCAAGATGTTTATGATGGGCTTATAGGGGGCTTCGGTCACAAAAGACCAGCTCAGGAATCAGGTTTACATGTTAATGGAGGTTGGGGGGAGGGGTGGGTAGAAAGAGAAGAGAAATCAGCATGTGGAATGGGAATTCCTCCTCCTGTTAGTGGGAAACGCTAATTTAATCAAGAAGAAAGGGTTTGTGGGCCCTGGCATTTTCCCTGGGCTTTCAGATTCCTGGATAATCTTGGGTAGAAGTTCATAAATGCTTCTCAAATGCTCCCATGCTTTCAATCTGAACACTGGTTTTGGCAGTTGTGAACTTCAAGTGGACCTATTTAAGCTGATCAGAGGAAACAGGCTGACAGTGAGCTGATTAGAAACCTCTTAGAGACCCTTCTTTAAAGAGGCGAAGGCGTTCTTAACTTTTTTTCCATGGGCTTTGGAGAGGGCCCCGGGAGTGGGTCATAAAGAAGAAAGGGGAGGGGGAGGGGAACGTCCATCCTAGAACACGAAGAAAAACAACCTCCTTGCCAGACCTTTGCCAACCTTCCTGTTCTTGTCAAGCTCTGCTCTGAGGGAATGTTTGAAGATAACAGGAAAGGAAATAATGAAATGATATGGCAAAGACGAGCTAGACTTGAAAAGACGAGTACAAGCTGTTTCCTTGACCCGGGCTTATCTCAAGCCTGCCAAAAACATAACCATCTATCAGGGGCCCATAAATAGGTTAGAAACATCAGAGTAAAACGTCTCCTTGAATAATAAAACAATATCCGAGTTCGTTTAGAAAACAACAGGACCTAGAGGGCCGCCAGTGACACCGCGTCCACACAAAGGTGTGTGTTTGTGTCCAGGGATGAAAGGTTGGGTGGAAGGGGGAGTCCTTTCCAAACGCGACTGTTTATTAGGAGGGAGGAGTTCCATTTGAGAAATGTTATAAACATACTCAACATTCAGAGGGAACATTTCAAAACCTCGGGGTGGTGGGGGCTGGATTAGGAGTTGCTGGCGGTCACACGCGCACGGAGGAGAAGGAGAAGTTTCCATGGCAAATTCTCAATAAACGAGTAAGTTACCCTCTTGCGATCCGCAGGGCACTTATCAGCAACAAAAAGCGCCCGTGAAGGTTTTGTTTTCCAAACTGAGAGCCCACAGCGGACCTGAAATAGAGCAGGTCCTCGGGAGTGGGGGAGACCGGCGCCCCTGGGAGAAGCCCGCAGCCCCTCGAGCCCCTTGGCAATGCCCCGGCGGCCTCGGGGTTGCCGTCTGCGAGAACAGAATGGCAGTTTAGATTTTGAACCCAAAACTGAAAATGAAGTTTACAAATTAGCTTTGAATAAATATTATCCTTCCCGTCTCCAGAGAAGAACTGCAGCCAAATTAGAAAAAGACGCAATTCAGCTCCTAAATACAGAGAACCAAACCTAAGCTGACCTAACCTGGCAGAGGGTTCTCACTCTACCAAAATAGCATGGTGATGTCATGCTTTTCATCGCCCCCGCACCCAAAAAACCAACCACCTATCCTTCCTAAAAATAGCTTGATGCAGTTCTAAGGGAAAAAAGGAAGAAGTCGAAATAAAAGGAAAAAAATGTTTTCAACTTTAAACCAAAGAACAATAAAAGTCAGTCTTTCCTTCCTGTTTAATCATCTCCCTGACTCTGTGAGTGTGTGTGTATCTGTGTGTGTGTGTGTGTGTGTGTGTGTGTGAAAATCCCCTGAAAATTGTACAAGGAGGAAAAACCACTTCCAAAATAATTAAATTTATGGAGTCTTCTTTTCTTTTTTTTTTTTTTCTTTTTTTTTTAGAGTTTATTTATTTGTTTGACAGACAGAGACACAGCGAGAGAGGGAACACAAGCAGGGAGGAGTGGGAGAGGGAGAAACAGGCCTCCTGTTGAGCAGGGAGCCTGACGTGGGGCTCAATCCCAGGAGCCTGGGACCATGACCTGAGCTAAAGGCAGACGCTCAATGACTGAGCCACCCAGGTGCCGTGGAGTCTTATTTTCTGAAGTCATCTCATTTTAGTAGACTTTCCCTCTGTTTTTCGCCAGTCAAGGCATTGGCTTTGGGATTTTACCAAATTCTTACTGTGGAGCTCTTTGAAAAATGTTATCTGTGGAGGAAAAGGAACAAGTTACGGAGATCGCTAAGTGTCAGGAACCTAAATCAATGGTTCTTGATGCTGTTGGAACCTCAGGGGACATGTCAGGATTATCAAACAGGGAGGCACACCTGTTACATCATTAAATAAGGCCCAGGCATCCGCATTGTTCAAAAGGATGAGAGCTGCTGAACGGACTGGATTCTAGAGAGCAGGCTCCTGTGTCCCCGTCCCCACACCTGGGGCCCAGGTGTTGTCCCAGCCCTCACCGATACAACAGAGGTCAGCTATTCTGCGGGATCCACGATTTTATTTGATTTTTTAAAAGATTTATTTTATTTATTGGGGTGGGGACAGGGAGAGAAAGAGAGGCTCAGCGCAGAGCCCCATTTGGGCCTCCACCTCATGACCCTGAGATCACCACTTGGGCCAAAACCAAGAGCTGGACGCTTAACCGACTGGGCCACCCAGGTGCCCTGAGATTCATGATTTTAGAATCACCCTCCCCTCAACATAGCTTAGCCTCCCTCTCCCACTTCCTTTGTTTCTCCTAAATTGCTGCTGATATTCTTTGTCCCAAAATCGAGCTCCCTATGAAAAGGAGGGAAAATGATGGAGATAGAGAAAAACCTGACCCAAGACTCCAATGGAAGAGGAGCCAGGAGGCCCCCTGCCAGAGATGGAAGACTGGGCTGGCTGAGTCTTATCTGGAGACAAGCAGAGTGAGGGGCCACAGGGAATCACTTGGGGCGCCCCACCTACCCTGCCCTTGGGGAGCCTGCCATTTACCGGATGGCTAAGTGACAGAAAACCCAGGTCAGCAAAGTGATCCCTAGTAATAAAAATCTCTCTCCTTTTGAGACTTAACTATATCAAAGTCCTGCCACATCTATTATCTATTTTTATAACGAATCCCATAAATAACCATATGTTCATACAAGATCTACAAACCAAGCAAATATAATATTGCTATCATTTCCTAGCTGGATTAAGAGAAACACAGGAGAATTTTCCTGGGATTGTGAAATTGGTTTTTAAATAACAGTGTTTATAATTTATTTTTTAATCCTCACTTATCAAATATCTGCCCAACTTATCTTGAAAGCCAAATTGTTTGGCTACAGTGGATCATGGCCGGCAGAGTGTGCACTGGCGGGTGTAGGGGGGCGCGAAGCCTTGAAGGGTGGGGTCATGTTTTCCAAAATTTCTGTCTTCAGTCAGAGCTTCCGTGAAACTTAAAGACACAGAGTCCAGGATTTTTGACCTCCTGCTCAGGCATGCGTCCCTCTGTGGACATGCAGACTGGATGCTGAATGATATGCTTAGATTCATGAAACTGCCTTCTGCTCTGTCTCCTTCCAATGAGGTCCTTTTCCTCCCAAACTCCCAACCATCTTGGCTTCCAGCCTTTCACCACCCCCTTGGGCTCCTCAGACACCCTCAAATTCTATGGGACTTATTCAGGGGTCTCTACCACATGACTGGGCGAGTGGGGACAAGGATGGGACAATGTCACGCAGACGACCTGTGACACAGAAAGTCAGAGGAAGGTGGGTTCCCTCCACCACGGACCTACTGGGGAGACGTCAAGAGATGAGGCAGATTCAAATGTGGGCTTCACAGGAAGGATTAGGCTGTGGGGAGGGGACCTTGGCTTTGCATCAGGACGTGTTCCAGGCTTGCCCCACAGTAGCGCTGGGACACGAGTGAATGTGGGGTGGGGGTGGGGGTGGGGGTGCCCCAGGAAGGAATAAAGCAATCAGATGACTCTTCTCGTTCAAGAGGTGGACCTTCTCTGGGAGACTATTAGAAATAGAGATGGGTTGGGGCGCCTGGGTGGCTCAGTGGATTAAAGCCTCTGCCTTCGGCTCGGGTCATGATCCTAGGGTACTGGGATCGAGCCCCACATCGGGCTCTCTGCTCATCGGGGAGCCTGCTTTCCTTCCTCTCTCTCTGCCTACTTGTGATCTCTCTGTTAAATAAATGGGTAAAATATTAAAAAAAAAAAAGAAAGAAAGAAAAAGAAAAGAAATAGAGATGGGAGGAAAAGGCTGAAAACTTGGTGAAGCCTGAATGCCAAGCTGAGGGCCTCGGGAATCATCCAGAAGGCAACTGAGAAGGCACTCCTGGCTTTTAAAGAAGAGAATGACATGTAAGAGACTCACACTGGCAGCCAAGCACACAATGTGTCAGAACACCAGTAAATGTGCCATCTGGGTCTGAGGCAAAAGGACCTCTACCAAGGTTTATCAATAAGTGTGTTGCTTAAGACTGAGTCAGGGGCGCCTGGGTGGCTCAGTGGGTTAAGCCTCTAACTTCAGCTCAGGTCATGATCTCAGGGTCCTGGGAGCCTGCTTCCTCCTCTCTCTCTCTGCCTGCCTCTCTGCCTACTTGTGATCTCTCCGTCAAATTAAAAAAAAAAAAAGACTGAGTCAGAAGTCTCACCACAGTCAAGCTAGATTAGGGCTGTCCCTGGCCTTCAACCTAGCAGGTGCACCAAGACAGCCACCGAAGAAATAAAGCTCATCAGACCCAGGCCTGGTTTCTGAAGCTAGGTGAGTTGTTACTCACAGGACTGAGTCTCTCAGAATATGCGCGCTGGCTGATGTGGTGACTGCTTGCCCCCTCCCACCCCCAGTAACTTCAGGACAGAACTGCTGAAAGATATTAAAATCATAGACCGTTGGGATTCGACACAACCGGAGGAACCAGGTTGTGGCCATAACACACAAGCACGTCATTTTACACATCTGCGCAGAGAGCAGACCACAGCTCCAGCAGAGGGAGGGAATGCAGCAGAGGGGAAGCACCTCCCCCCCAAGAACACCAGCTCCTTCAACTCCCCTATCTTCCAGAGGCCCCAGCGGAGAGGCAGGGACATTACATGGTGTATCCGTGATCACGCAGGTATCCGGGAGCCCAGGGAAGTACGCGGGCAGATGGAAATATACAAGGAAAGTTCATGTTTGTATCCGTAACGCAGGAAGCTTATATATTTATAACCTCCCTATGTAGTTCCATTATATGCATACACGTGTCTGTCTATAAATACATATTATATCTGCAAAAGTCTCCATGGTAACTGAGGCCATCAAAGAGTGAATAAATGCACAACCTAATTTGGTATCCAGTCAAGGCAGATAGCAAAGCTCCCCTTTGATTCCCTTCTTAGAGGGAAAATATTAGCGATCTTTATCACGGGGCTCCCTGAGGAGCTGCAGTCTGGGAGCAGAAAGGGGTGAACTTTTAAGTAGCAGTCTCATTTATGAACACGCCACGCTTCCCCCCCAAGTACAAGGAACTACAAAGCATTCCACTCTTAGAATGCACGTTCCCATCCTGGGATGTTTTCACTTAAAACAGGCAAGAATGGGTTGCATTCGGCACCAAGGGGCAGCCCTGCTGAGTGAGGCCGTGTGGTTTGTTTCCAAGGTATAACCTCCAAGACTTCCCATTCACAGGATTCCTGAGGATTTGGCTTTATCTGTGGTCAAGGGACCAGGCTCTGACAAGCTACAGAACTTGCTCCCTTCTCCCCGGATAATGAGAAGATTTGAAAAGCCGTTTAGTCATAACTCAATCAGCCAGTTTTCCTCACGAGTGGGCCTTCATTTCTCCCCTGGGTGGGAGGGTGGGGAGGGCTGTGGCTTACAGGGACTCCAATGCCATCTGCGTTAAGGGACACTGCGTGGAGGGCTTGCCGCTGACGGGACCCAAGCCGTGGCCCTCAAGGTCTTGGTAAAAATGGTGAGTTCTGTTTTAGCTCAGGCGAAGACCAGACCTGGAAGTGAAAAGAAAATGCACACAGCCACAATGTTGGGAATCCTGAAATAGAAAGCAGCTGTCTTTAAAGGAGACTTTGGCTGCCCCTTGGTACCAAGGGCGGCCGAGCAACAGTTACCCCTCCTGGCTGCTTTCCCCGCAGAGGATTAGTGTTCCTGAGAGAGAAACAAAAAGGAAGAAACCAAGAAAAAGCAATTCTGGAGGGAAAATGCTATCAAGCTCAGGACGGCGGAACAACTCCAGCCAGTAAGCTTGTGAACGAAGGATCTAGAATCCAGTGCTTGTGATCCCTTAGAGATCTTGGATCGGTATCATTTCAGCGCTATTCTGTAGAAATTTGGTCAGGTATTTAAAAAAAGGGTCTTTGGCAGAGAGAGGCCAGCTGGAGGAGCGTTCCACTGAAATGCATATGGTTTGGATGACTTTCAGCCGAAATGAAAATGTAGGCTTTCAAGATATACTTAAGAGATTTTTTTAAAACCGTCCCCAAAATATAGCTTGAAAGAGCAGAAAAACAATTGCACCAGGAAAGTAAAATAAAATAAGGGGGAGGTGAAGGAAGAAAATGGGAGAGAGAAAGCAATGTAAAAAGGCAAGTGAGACTCTGAAATTTTCCCCCAAGGAAGCCCTGGTTTTCATTTTTAATATTTAATAAATCTTTCCATATCACAAGAGCTCTGAGGACCAAAAGTTGACAGAATCAAGAAGAGCTTGAGAGTTGGAGAAAGTAATCTCCAGGGCGGTTTTGGTCTTAGGAAGAAAAGGTTAAGTTCTGGACGCACAGGCTGAGGCTCCAGGCCCAGGCGCACACCAGTGAGCCTGCTTGGTGACGCCCTCCCACAGTGGTCACACGTTCCAGAACCGGATCTGTACTTACACAGCCTTGCTTGTTACCCATGCTGTCCCAGGACGTGGGGGACCAAGATGCCTTTATCCATTTGTGACAGGGGGGTCACATCGACAAGGAGCCAGGGGTGAGGAAGGAATGGAAGAAAATTATATGTTTGAAAGAAGACAACGGCAAGGCAGCAAAGATGAACATTTAAGACGGAGGGGGAAGGAATACAGATCTAGAATTTCTAAATTACGCTTGGCTCAAGGGTCTGGTTTACCACTAAAACAGTATAATTATAAAGTTGGCTTAAAACAGACCAGGGATCTAGTTACTAATTTCTTACTAGCAATAGCATCAGAACTCTTTCAGCTGGTAGCTGGTTTTCTTGACAAAAACCGTGTGTTTCATACGCGGTGGGACCTATAGGGAGAGCTGGTTTTCATCAGGCAGATCTATAAAACGGTATGCAGTTGTGGTCTTCCTTCTCAGATGTCGATCCGAGCAGAGGAGAAAGTGAGGGCTGGAACTGTCAAAGTAATGAGGAGAGGGGAAAAAAAAAGAAAACATTTTACATAAACGCTCCCTTGTCGGGCAGATGCACCACAGAGGCTTAGTTTGTCAGAAACGTCAGTGGGAACCCTCTGGTGGATTTGAGAAAAATGACCAGAAGCATTCCTCTTGTGTTCATGTTTTTGGACCGCATTCTGCATGGCCTCAAAAAAGGAAATCCTGGCCTGGTTAGAGCCTTCAATGGGTGCTCAAATGCCCTGCACATTCATCGCAGAAATGTGTTCATTCTTACCTATTTTAGTTAGTAAGAACAGCAAGAATCAAAGGCACAGAAGGCTTGACTCTTGTTTACCTTGGCAATTACACAGAATTCAAAATTCAAATTCAAAAGAAGACTGTTTGCTTCTAAGGTACAAAATTCCTGTTTGAAGTTAAAGGAAGGAAGGAGAGAGGAAGGAAGGAAGGAAGGGAGGGAGGGAGGGAGGGAAGAGAGAAAGGAGGAAAGAAAGAAAGAAAGATGGAAAGAAAAAAAGAAGAAAAGAAAAGAAGGAAGGAAAGAAGAAAGAAAAAGAAAAGGGAGAGGAGAAGAGCAGAGAGGAGAGGAAAGGAAAGGAAAGGAGAGAGAAACCTTCTCTAGAATTTATACATAGTGGGCATAGGTCTTGCTTTAAGTCCACCTTCTGTTCCCAAGGAAAATATGCAAATGTAGCTGAAACACCACCACTGCCAACATTTCAGCCTTTTTTTCAGAATCAGGACCCCCAATTTTTTCCCGATACAACTTATCAGTCAATGATTCCTCAGGACTGACACTCACCCCCTTTTAAAAGGCAGGTCTCTGGCGGGAGGATACAGGAAGTGGGCCAGAGAGGTCGGGGAGATTATCTGTGGAGAGCACAGGGAGGGGGCAGATGACTGTTGGAGGCTCAGGGAGGTTGGAAGCAGAATTAGATTTGGCCTCCAGGAAAGAGAAGTTTCCCATACCTGGGTCTCCTAAGATGCTGCAAGTCCTCAAAAAATTGTGACTGCCCTTGTCTCATCTTTGGTGCGGATTCCTGGGACAGAGATCAAAAAGTAAATATAAAGAGCAACAAGAACAAACTTCAGTGAATACTTGGACATTCCCACGGTACGTTCCCATAATCAAATATCATCCATTCATTTTTTTAACAAATATATACCCGCCACATACCGGAAACTATCATAGTAGTGATTTAAAAAAAATTTTTTTTGCCATATGAATCATATCATAATGTACAATCGGATGAACAAGGGGCATAAAAATGGTTATAATGAAGAGATCAGAATTTATAATTCCAGGAGTGATATTTGAGACAGACCTTAAAGGAGAACCAGAATCTGCGGAACTGATAAGCTGATTGTGGCCAGGAGGGCCAGCTCATCATGCATATTCATGATCTGCTTTTTCCCTTACTCGCACATTTCCCAGCCTCCCTTGCAATCAAGTGTGGCCATGTGACTGAGGTCCAGCCAATAGAATGAGAGTGGAAGGGATATGCATCATTCAGTCCTGACCATAAAAATCTCCTTGGTGTGCTTCGTGGGGTGCGTGATTGGCTCAGTGGGTTAAAGCTTCTGCCTTCAGCTCAGGTCATGATCTCAGGGTCCTGCAATTGAGCCCCACATTGGGCTCTCTGTTCCGCAGGGAGCCTGCTTCTCTCTCTCTCTGCCTGCCTCTCTGCCTACTTGTGATCTCTATCAGTCAAATAAATAAATAAATAATCTTTAAAAAAAAAAAATCTCCTTAGTGTGCTCCTCCATGCTCTTTTCTCTCTTCATGAAGTAGAATGGAGGTGACCCCCAGGGCCACTCTGGAAGCTATATACCAAACATGGCAGATCCTCAACCAGTCTAGGTTCCCGAAAGACTGGTCACAGACATGTTCAGCCATACCATGCTGTTAGGTGAGCCAAAACAAGCTTCTCTTACATCTATGCAACATGCATTTTTCTATTCAATGTGGCGGTTGGCCTTCGTTATGAATAAAGTGTTGAAAGCACAGCACATGAAAAGCCACCCGGGTGCTAAGGTAGAGGGCACATTCGAGGAAGTTCAGGAGAGGTCAAAATGAAGCTGGAAAGATAGCAGAGTAAGACCGACGTGCTAAGTTTTGACTTCTTCCCACAGGCCAGTGTTTTTGAACCAGTAGTGATATTTTGCCCATCACCCCCATCCTACAAGGAATATTTGCCAATGTCTGGAGCCATGTTTTGGTTGTTACCCTAAGCAGGGTGCTGCTGCTGACATCTATAGTCCTACAAATCGAAGAATTATCTGGGCCAAATGTCAGCAGTACTGAGATGGAGAGATCTGCTATAGTCAATGGGACATGGGCAACAATTCTTAAAAGAAGAGTGTTCCAATCATATTTCTGTTTTGGAGAGTTAATTCTAAAAACAGCATTGAAGATTCATGGGAGAGGAGAGAGACAGGAGATGAGAAAAATAATTTCATCCTTTGTTTATCAAGTACCTATTATGTGTCAGTCACGGGGTACAAAGATGATAAACAATAGTCTAGCAAGGGAAATAGTAATGACTTTTACAGGACTTGGGAAACTTGAACTCTAGCCTCAGGTCTATCTCCAGCAGGCATCAGCTTCTTTGGGATTTTAATACTAGTTAGGAGCCTCCTAAAATAAAGCAAGAGAACATTCCAAGCCAGATCAGTAGGTAAAGAAGTGACAAAGAGGAACCTCTATGAGAAATGTGGTGAAAATGAAATAAACATGACCCGGTCTGAGAGTGGCTGGAGAAGTGGAGAGAAGTGAAAGCCATCTCTGAGGTCTATATCCTGGCAGCAGAATGGAGAGTAATGCTAACAACAAAATGGAAGATTAAGAGCTGACTCAGAATAAAAAATAAATAAATAAAATCAGAGCTGACTCAGAGAACTGTGATATGTGTCTTTCTTTTTGAGACCTGTCGAAGTCTGAGATTCCTATAGGACAGGTACAAACAACTCACATAAGAAATATTAACTTTTTAAAAAATTTTATTCATTTATTGGTGAGAGAGAGAGAGAGAGAGAGAGAGAGCGCTCTGGCGGAGTAGAAAGGCAGAGGGAGAGGGACAAGTAGGCTCCCTGCTCAGCATGCGGGGCTCGATCCCAGGACCCTGGAATCATGCCCTAGCCGAAGGCAGACACATAACCATTGAGACACCCAGGTTCCCCCAAGAAATGCTAATTTCTTATTAGAGGTGCCTCTGTGGTTCAATCAGTCGAGTGTCCAACTTTTGCCTTTAGCTCAAGTCATGATCTGAGGGTTGTGATCTTGGGGCTGTGAGACTGAGCCCCACGTCGGGCTCCAAACTGAGTGGAGAGTCTGCTTGTGATTCTCTCTCTCTCCCTCTCCTTCTGCCCCTCCCCACCCCACTCACTTGCTCTCTCTTTCTCTAAAATGAATAAAGACAATCTTAAAAAAAAAAAAAGTACTAATGTCTAATAAACATTTAAAAAGATGTTTTATTTTGCTAACAATCACAGAGAAGGATATTGAATCCAAATGCTCTTTTGTACCTTTCAGAGTGGCAAAAAAAAATTTTAATTATTACTATCTAATATTAGCCCTGATATGATAAAACAGGAATTCTCATGCCCTGTGGATGGACAAGAAAATTTATAAAATCTTTAATGAGAAAACTGATTATTGGCAGTTGAAAAATAACAAATATATATGCACATATATTTATATTTACATTCCAACGTATATGTTGGAATCCAGCAACTTCAATTCTAGGAATAAATCCCAAGAAAATAACCAAATAAATATTTTCCTGAAAGTATGCATATCCCAAGCATTTAATATAATATTGTTTAGATTACACTGAAACAAATGTCCATAAATAGGGGACTGGTTAAATAAGTTACAGTACTTTTTGAACTAATAGAAAACTAGGCAGTCACTAGAAAGAACATTTATTGAGTGGAAAGATATTCACAATATTGACAATATTCATAACTTGACAATATTGGAGTGACAAGCTCAGGTTGGTAGGATTATATAACTATATGTATATATAAGAGGAATAATTAAAATTCAATTGGTAGATAACCAAGGGCCATAATGGGTGTCTCTGGTCGACGGACTCGTATGTGATCTTTCACTTCCTGATGAAAGAATGAACATGTGTGAGATTTTCACTTTTTCAGTTACACAATTTGTCTGATGATTTTTATGAGCATTTTTTTCTTCATTACAGCAGAAATAATGCAGATCCTTTAAAATGTTCATAAGAACCCCAGTCCCCCAAAGAGAAACAAACTGAAAGATGATGGTCTGTCTAGTCCTTTGTGTTCAAAGAAATGGTGACCACATGGGCCAGATCCCCCGCCATAGACCTGGGGTCGCCTGCTGTCCTGACATTTACTACAGCTGTCCACCTCCACTCTCAAGTGTCCTGGTTGGAGGATTAGTTCTATGACATTCTAGTCCAGGAAGAAACCTACAAATGTATCATCGCCTAATTTTTATTCTCACAAGCAGTTTTTTCTGGTCTCCCAGATGTTCTGTTTGCCTCCCCAGCGATCTCAACCTTGTACTCTAATCATTCCACGTACTATTTATAAAGAAAGAGAACGAGCTAAACTATCTTGCCCCTTTGATTCCCTCCAGCCAGCAGCTACAGTAATTGATCGTAGCCTTTTCTGAAGACTAAATTGTATCATTTAAGGCTTTCATCTAAATCCTGTTATTTTGACTTTTTGACTCCCTTTGCACCCTCTAATATATAAAGTAACAACAATTTCTACAATGAACAACTGTGTTTGTTCATCAGAAATTCTTTCTGTTCCCCAGACTTCTTTCCTGTTTCCTAAAGGTTATGCATGTGAAAATTTGATCAACGGCCTGGCACGGTCTGAGTTTAATGGGAGCATTTAAACCTACTTTCCCTGCAAAGCTTATCAGTTAGTTACTTAACCTTTATGAATAGGTTAAATATTTTCCACAGTATTTATATAAATATGATACCTGGTTTCAAGTTAAACCTAATAAAAAGGAAGTTATTCTTTGCTTAAATTCCTCCTATTTCTTTTCGTTTTTATCTTCCCCTTCTTCATGACCACTTGACGAAGAAAGAAATTCACAGGCAGATGTGGGAATGTCATTTTATAAATGCAACATTCAGCCAGCGTACTGTTGTTGTCCTTGTTTTAAGTAAAGAAAAGGTAACTATTCCGCCAGGATGTATGCTTTGGCCATGAAATTGAGGTCTCAAGTCAAGTCAAAGGGCTATGTTGAGTTAAAAAAAAAAAGAAATCTTGGAAATAAAACAATCTATGTGTTGAATTCAGAGTGATGATGCAGAGGCTTGCGTGATACACAGAAAGCATCCCCGTGTGTTCTCAGTTCTTTACAAAGCATTCCTTGTTTCCGTATTTCCCAAAGGCTCCAAGCACACACACACTACCTCTCTCTGCCAATGGAGAAACGCTCACGAAGTGCTTCATTCATTCCCACATGCTATATTTATTCATTTTTCCAACAAAAAGTGGCATATTGAATATGTATTCCTGGAAATTCCTGAAATCCATTCATTAGGCTTTCAGCTAGCTTCTCATCCACCTCCACTTCCCAGGAGCCGACCCCAGCAAACCCCAGTCCCGGTCCCTCAGCAGTCTAATGCCTTAGGGCAGAGCAGCCAGGCGAGAAAACCGTCATTAGGCCAAGTGCACGTGATGGTAAGTAATCAGCTAGCCCTGTCACCTTGTAACTCTCAGTAAAACCCAATCACCTAACTGTGATGCCACCCAAATTATTAGCCTTCGTCTGGGGGCCCTATGCACCGCGCCTTCTATTTCCTTCCCTGAATTCATTCAGGGAAAGAATTAGACCAACATATGACTGACCCACTCTCGTGATCAGGGTCAGACCCTGAAAGGTAAGCGAGTGGGAGGGAGAAGCTTCAGGCAAGTCTGAGGTTGGCCGCCTGACCTTCATCCATTTCATGAAGCCCTTGACACGCGTCCTTGACCTTCAGAGGAGATGTGGCAAAGACACTGACAGCTCAAACCTCACACCCAGCATGCCTGACCTATTTCAGGAAATGGAAAAACAAACTTCCTGGAAATGCATCTGAAATTGTGCAGTTTTCAACAGAACTAGAACAAAAGAAAAAAGTGTTTAGGGGCACCTGGGTAACTCAGTTGGTTAAGTGGCCGACCCTTGATTTTCTTTGGTGGGGTTTTTTAATAATTTTAATAATTTAAACATTTAATTACTTTTTTATTTTTTAAGTCATCTCTATACCCAATGTGGGACTCAAACTTACAACCCCAAGATTAAAAGTCACATGCTCTACCCACTGAGCCAGTCAGGCACCCTGGCTACTACAACTTCGTAGCTTATCTTGAAATCTGAGATTGTGCTACTTCCAGTTTTTTCCTTCTCAGGATTGCTTTGGCTATGTGGGGTCTTGTGGTTCCATACAAATTTTAGGATTATTTATTGTAGTCTGTGAAAAATGCTGTTGGTGTTTTGATAAGGATTATAAAAAGAGTAATCATATTAAAGACTTTTAAAACTAGAATAGCTATCAGAGAGAGTGGGGTCTCGTATGTGATTGGTAAATGACCAGACATAGAAAGCAAAGAATCCTAGATAAATACAGAGGGAAAGTCTGAGAACCCAAGCTCTGGAAAAAAGTTCATTCTCTTGGTCAATCATAATAATAGCAACAATATAACAAATATTTATTGAATTCACACCATATGCTGGGCTCTATTCTAGAAGCTCCCGTTGTTTAACTCATTTAATCCTCAAAACAACTGGATAAGGTCAATTACAGTGAATACTCCCACTACACAGATGAGAAAACCGAGGCCCAGAGAGGTCTACTTACTCCCCAAGTTCCACAGCTTGTAAGTGATTGAACCAAGTTCCAACCCAAGCACTGTGTTTCTAGACCCAGTGACTCAATCCTAAACCAGGACTCCACATACATTTCAAAAGATTACAGGCAAAAATTCAGGGCATGAGTTCAGTGTTGCCTGAAAATAAAATACCTTTTTATTTGGGTGGCTCTGATCAAGTCGTTTGGTTAAGACTTTTACATGCTACTTTCCTGCATAGTCTATATTTCAGATACGGCTTCTGGCCACTTCTGCAACTAAGAGGCAGCTGGAAAAGAGAACTAATACCAGCTGAACCCTTATTCCGGATTAGGATGGTTGAGTTTCATCTCGCCTTGATGCTAGTGAGGAAGAGGGTGCTCCAAGGAGATAAGCAACTGTCCTGATAGAAGTGCCCCAGGAACAGGGTGTGACCCTGTGATTTCTCTCCCGTCCACGCTGAGGAGACGACCTAGAAGAGAAGTGAAACTAGGAGGCCCAGAGCCCCATGTGGGCTCCACGCATGGCTGGCATGGCCCTGTTGTGACTTTCGTGGGCCCTGGTGTTTTTGCCTTCGTGGGTTTCTTCTTCAATCAATCAATTAATCAAGATTATCATCTATGATTGCATCGGTATAAGGACAAATATATTAGTATTACATATTAAAACATTTTTCAAAGATTTTATTTATTTGTTTGTCAGAGACAAAAGCACAAGCAGGCAGGGTGGCAGGCAGAGGCAGAGACAGAAGCAGGCTCCCCGCCGAGCAAGGAGACCGATGCGAGACTCGTACCCAGGACCCTGGGATCATGACCTGAGCCAAAGGCAGCTGCTTAACCAACTGAGTCACACAGCTGCCCCTAAAACATTTTTTTTTTTTTAATCTAGAAGTTCATTTTTCGTCTTCTGATCTTAAAAGAAATTGCAACATTGTTTCAGTCCCTGAAAGTCTCCTGGGCTGGGGTACTATGCCTCCTGCTGAAGTGTCAGCCTTGGTTGCTCCTTACCCAAAGGGAAACTTAATCCCAGAAACAGTGGAGATCCTGAATTATACTCCTTGGGAGGGATGAGTGCTGAGAACACAAAACGGCACCAACCCAAGCATTGTGACTAATATTCGTGTGCTTGACAAAACCTTTGATGGTGCCTAAAGAAAATGCATCTGTATACATGGTGATCCAAACTGGGGACAAATGTCGCGATAAGTACAGTTGAATGCCGGGCCATCATCCAGCCTTGGGGAACTACATTAATCTCTCTAAGCCTGTTTCCTCATTTGTAAAATGACAGGATAAAAGTCTGTAACTCAGGGGCGCCTGGATGGCTCATTTGGTTGGGCATCTGCCTTTGGCTCAGGTCCTGATCTTGGGGTCCCGGGATGGAGCCCTGCACTGAGCTCCCTGCTCAGCGGGAAGTCTGTTTCTCCCTCTCCCTCTGCTTCATGTCTCTGCTCATGCTTCCTCTCACTCTCTCACATAAATAAATAAAATCTTTTTTTTTTTTTAAAGATTTTATTTATTTATTTGACAGACAGAGATCACAAGGAGGCAGAGAGGCAGGCAGAGAGAGAGAGGGGAAGCAGGCAGAGAGCCCGATGTGGGGCTCGATCCCAGGACCCTGGGATCATGACCTGAGCCGAAGGCAGAGGCTTTAACCCACTGAGCCACCCAGGTGCCCCTTAAGAGGGTTGCTTTGAGGGCCACATAAAGTACATGAACGAAGAGCTTAGCACAGTATCTGGCCTATGATAAGCACGGGATAAATGTCACCAAAAGCGCTTATGGCCACCATCATCATTACTGTCACCACAGGGCCCCTGAGGACCCCAGAACAGAATGTTCCTATTTGGAACTTACTTGGCTAGGTAAGATGTCGCTCACCCTATCTGTACCGTCTCGGGTGAAGAGTTTAAGGTCCAGATTGGAATATCCGACTTCCGTGCTTAGAGAGATTCATAAAATGATCCCGATAATCAAGTACATAAACAAGAAGGAAAATAAAGACGGGCCCTGACTAAAGCAGGTATGGCAAAAGGAGGGAACATTCTTGGCCAAAAACTTTGCTACCTGTTACGTAAATGAGGGACCTCTCCACCAAAACAAAGACCCATCAACAAGGATCGGGGGCTATATCCTGAGTCTGGCACCCCTCTCCCATTCAGCTGAAGGCAAATCCTTATATCCCCAAACCCCGCAATGAATTGTTACGCCAGGGAAACAGCAGAAAAAAGGAAAGTAGAAAATCTCTTCTGTGGTCATCTATATTTGAAGCATTCGAAAACACACACTGATCAAGACGTTTAAGCCACTTATTAGAGATGTAATTCAAGAAATTGCAATAAAGCATTTGAGGAGGAAACAGAGGTAAAAAGGGCACGAATTCTACCCTGGGAACGGCAAGAAAATCTTGAAAAAAGTATCCATGTCCTGGGGGGAGAAAGATAACCCTGAAGAGATGAAAGAGGCAGTTACAGAGAACAGGGACGGACAGATAAGGGAAGAAGAGATGGTCCCCGGGATAAAAGGGAAACGGGTCAATAAATAGCAGCAGAAATCTAAGTGACAGAAAACATGCAAAGAGCGTGTACACAAATGGTCTGTTGGGAGGCGGCCCCGTTCCCACAAGAAGGGACGATGTAATCAGCACCCGGCGAAGGAAAAGACGGGACTTAAACCCTCTTCAGGGTCCCTTTGCTCCTGCCTGATCTTTTACACCTGAAACAGGAAACTCTTCTTGGCCCCGAACAAAAGAGATGGGGAGAAAAGCCCAACACTTGAGCTGTACTCCAGGCAATTAGAATGAAGTTGGAACAAATGCCCAAATGTGGTGCTGCCAGACACAGTAAGATAATTCTGTGCAAAAGCTTATTTCAAAGAGAAAACGAGCGTCTTTGACCCCAAAGGAAAGAAGAGTCAGCATAACCCAGTATGAGCCTGAGCAGGAGGCGGGAGACCTGAACCAGACCCCACCATGTTCCTGTGGCTACAAGGAAAAGGGGGGTCCTGCTCAGAGGGCTTGTGCTGTCCCCCAGGGTGAAGCTGTGCCCAAACAGAGGGGGCCAAAGCTCATGACAACACTGTCCCCCTCACTCCCAGTAGACAAGAAGAGTGTCCCAAGAAGCTTGTGAGAAGGAGGGAGAGAGAAAGGTAACACCACATCTGGTCATTCTTGCATGTCTGCAAGGGACCCAGCTGCCAAGAAGTGAGGTCACCCCCCTGGTTCTGGCCCTCATTATTTCTCCCTGGACTATCATGATGAACCTCCTTAGAGGTCTTCTTGGACATATCCCCTCCCACCTAACTCTCCCTACAGCCCCCAGTCTCTCTGTCACCAGAGTTCTCTTTCCAAAGCTCAGATCTGATCACGTCATGTCCTGCCTAGAAGTCTCCAATGGCCAGGCAAGCTGGTGCAGCCTCGGGGGAAGACAGCATGGAGGTTCCTCATAATATTAAAAATAGAATTACCCTGGGATGCCTGGGTGTCTCAGTGGTTAAGCATCGACCTTTAGCTCAGGTCATGATCTCAGGGTCCTGGAATCAAGTCCTGCGTCAGACTCCCTCCTCAGCAGGGAGCCTGCATCTCCCTCTGCCTCTGCCCTTCCCCTCCTATGAGCCCATAATCACACTACTGCACAAGAAAATGAAAACACTAATTTGAAAAGATATATACACCCTTATGTTTACTGCAGCATTCCTGACAATAGCCAAGTTCGGGACACAGTCTCAGTGTCCGCTGAAAGGTGAATGGATAAAGAAGATGCGGGGTGTGTAAGTATGTATCTGTATGATGGAATATTTCTCAGCCACAAAAAAGCATGAAGCCGTGCCGTTTGCAACAACGGGGATAGATCTAGAGATTAGTAATACACTGGGTGAACTAAGTCAGAGAAAGACGAATACTGTACGATTTCACTCATGCGTGGAATTTAAGAAAAAAACAAATGAACAAAGGAAAAACAAGAGACAACACCCCGCAAAAAAAGAAACGAAAAAGAAAAAACCCGGACTCTTAACTGTAGAGAACAAACCCATGATTCCCAGAGGGAAGGTGGGTGGGGGAATGGGGGAAATGGGTGATGGGGAGTAAAGTACGTACACTCATCATCCCGTCACGTTCGATGCTGCGTAATATCCAGAATGGTTGAATCGCTCTATGGTACGTCTGAAACTAATATAACACTGTATGTTAATTACACTTCAATTTTTTTTTTAAGATTTTATTTATTTATCTGACAGACAGAGATCACAAGTAGGTGGAGAGGCAGGCAGAGAGAGGGGGGGAGGCAGGCTCCCTGAGGAGCAGAGAGCCCGATGCGGGGCTCCATCCCAGGACCCTGAGATCATGACCTGAGCCAAAGGCAGAGGCTTTAACCCACTGAGCCACCCAGGCGCCCCTACACTTCAGTTTTTTTAAGAGTAGAAAAAAAATATCTCCGATGGCTTTTCATTGCCTACACAGGTTAGCAAACTATGACCTGTGAGCTCAATCCGGCTTGCAAGGTACGAATGGTTTTTGCATGGGGGCGCCTGGGCTGCTCAGTTGGTCAAGCCTCAGCCTCTTGATCTCAGCTCAGGTTGTAAGTTCAAGCCCCGCTTTCGGCCCTATGCTAGGCATGAAACCCACTTAAAAAAAAAAAAGGAGGTGGGGGGATGGTTTTTCATGTTTCATGAGCTGTACAAGAATACAACAGGATTACGGGTACACAGAGATAACGTATTGACTGCCAAGCCTAAAACATTTGGTGTATGGCCCTTTCCAGAAAGTTTGGGCTTACCTTTCTGTAAAGAAAAAATAACCCACCCAGGTACAAGACCTTTCCTGATCTTGCCCCTCTACTTCTCAACTTCCTCGCCGACTTTCCCCCTGGTTCTTACTGCTCCGCAACTACAGACCCGCCCCCAGAGCCCACGGTCCGCCGGGTGTCCTCGGGCAGGTCTGCTCCCCTGTCCTGGGACATCAGCTCCCGACGCACGCGAACTCATCTGTCACACTTCACTCGTAGCCCCGTGCACCCCGTGAGACCGGCCGTTTACTTACTGGGAACTTGGCCTCTCGCCCCAGGCCCCCTTGTCCACCCCTCTCGACAGCAATCAGGTACTGGGAGCTCCTTTGGAGCAGGCCACGCTCCTCAGCTCTGCGGCCCGCCCAATGCCTGGCATGCTGTCCCCGCGCAGGGAGACCTCACTGTGCTTCATGGGCTGCACTTGGCACTGACCATGAGCTCATCTCATCCATATTCATCTGTTTCCTCAGCTTTCCATATTCATCTGTTTCCTCAGCTTTCAAAGGAGAAGTCTGAACACGATGATTGCTAAGTCCTCCTGCCTCTCAAATGACAATACCGTCCAAAAAACAGATCTTCCAATGGAAAAGCAACTAGAAAAAAACGTCTTGCCTACGACTCCTCAAAGAATTTTGGGAAAAGCGGTGCTATCTGCCAGAGCTCAGGAGAGGGTTTTCTTTGCCTTCTGATGAATCTTGGCAAAGAGCCTCTTTCAAGAGAAGTTGGGCTGAAGGCCCCAAGAGCTCTGCCCTCACAGAGGGTCCGTGCAATGGAGAGCAGCCGCATAACTAAACCCAGATCTCTGCCCAGTGTGCAGCAAAGCCGGTCCCACATTTGTCAGCCAACTGGACATCAGGCTGGTAGCAAGGAAAGAGTTTATTCTAGGGCAGCCAAACCGGGAGACTGGAGGGCAAACCTCTGATCTGCCGCCCCGCAGGGGGCAATGACAAGTTTTTTATGATCCTAGGGGTTGAGATTACAAACATGGTGAAAACGGTGGGGATATATGGCGATTCATGAGGAACACAAGTAACAGACATCCCGTGTTCATTTCAGGCGGAGACCAACATCCCACGGAGGCTCAATTCATCCCCTGAGCCGGGAGATTATTTCCGGACAGGGAGAGGGGACTACTGGCGAGCTCGGAGAGCCAGTATAAACCAGATCAGGTCGTGGGGTCCTTATCTCTGGGGAGGAATGCAAGGCCCTCCTCGCTGATTTAGAGGCCGGAACCCTATCAGTTGACCTTGAGTCCAGGCTTCTGCAGAGACAGCTAGTAGACTTGTTCGCAGGCTCTGAAAAAAGACACACAATAGCAGACTGGGGAGAAACAGTTCTCTGAAAAACAAGCTTTCAACTCGGCACGGTTTCAGTTGTCTCTCACCTGGAGTCCTGAAAGGGAAAGGCAAGTCAATATTCAGTTATCCTTGGTACTGAAAACCAGTTCAAGGATTATCATTAAACCGGGTTTTTCTACCTTTCTTTTATTTTCTCTCTCTCTCTTTTTTTTTTTTTAAAGATTTTATTTATTTATTTATTTATTTGAGAGCGAAAGAGCACGAGCTTGGGGCGAATGCCAGAGGGAGAGGGAGAAGCAGACTCCCCGCTGAGCAGAGAGCCCAACATGGGGCTCAAACCCAGGACCCTGGTATCCTGACCCAAGCTGAAAGCAGACACTTAACCGTCTGAGCCACCCAGGGGCCCCTAGTTTCTCTCTTATTATCATAAGTTAGTAACCAAAAGGTAAAACCGACAAGGACCTGCCAATCAAAATTCTTGTGAAGGTTTGGTAAGAAAGAGACCAGAAGAACCATGGTTTAGTTTGTATAGAATAGAAGCCTATTCTATTTAAAAAGTAAAAAAGTTACAAAAGGCAAATTTTCTTCCCATTCATGACCCCCATTCAGCCCCAAATTCTCTGTTCCCAGATTCCCAGTTGTCTTTTCAGAAACACCTGGGAATATATATGCATATGTATATAGACTTTCTCTGAAAAGACACTTGGGAATACAGATATACATATATATGTATACACATACACACACACACACACACACACACACAGATTAGATACCTATCCCATTTTTTTTAAACACAAATGATAACGTTCCATTCATGCCATTATGTACCTTGCTATGCTTGCCTAAAACTATATTCTAGTTTGTAAGACTAAGTAATAGCCCCCCAAAGATGCCCACATTTCCAGACACCGTGAACTTTACTTGGCAAACAGAACTTTGTAGATATGATTGAATGAGAGATCCTGAGGAGAGATTATTCTGGATTAGCCTGGATTATCTGGGCAGCCCAACACAGGAGGGAGGCAGAGAAAAAGATCAGAGGATGGAAGTGAAGATCAGAAGGTCAAAGATTTGAAGATCAAGGAAGAAGTTATGGGCCAAGGAACACAGGCAGTTAAAAGCCGAAAAGACAAAGGAAAGGATTCTTCCCCGGAGGCTCCATAAGGAATTAGCATGGCCAACACCTTGACTCTGGCCCGGTGAAACTGATTCTAGACTTCTAACCTCTGTATATGAATTATAATAAAGTTGTTTGTTTTAAACTACCAAGTTTGTGGTCCTTCGTTACTGCAATAATAGGAAACTAATACCCCTGTGGGTTACTCTATACCTACGGATCCATTGCCTGGCTTTTTACTGGCCATATAGCATTCATGTGTATGACTGACCCACAATTCATGAACACTGAGGTTGTTTCTGTGCTTTACCATTACAAATAATGCTGTAAGGAATGTCCTATATATAAAAGGTACGCATCCAGGTGAGCATATTTGTAAGAAAAAGTGAAATTGCTGAATTACTTTTTTTTTTTTTTTGAAGGTAACTCTACGCTCAGTATGGGGCTTGAACTCACGATCAAGAATCACATGCTTCACCAGCCGAGCCAGCCAGGGGCCCCTAAATTGTAATAAATATGGTCAAATAGCCTTAAATTATGTTTTGTTTTTTTGCATGTTCCAATATAACATTATTTATGGAAATTTGAGTTTCATATAATCTTCACCTGTGTCAAAATATTCTTTTTTTTTTTTTTTCTTTTTCTCTATCTGTTAAAAATTTTAGTCTCAGCTCAGGGGCTGTATAAATCAGGTGATAAGCCAGATTTCATCTACTAGCTAAGGTTTGTCAAGTCCTGGTTTAGTCTGACTAGTCTAGTTTAACTAGAAGTTACCAAATCAGAGCTGAATTTGCACTTATCCCAACTGAAAAGTTTCATTAAAAAAGACATGTTTTAGACTTACACAAAATGTTCTTTAAAAAAAAAAAATTAAATCTAGTCTACGAATGTAAGTCACTCTGAAAAAAATCTTTACCAATTGGTTCAGAAAAACTTGCAATGGATTCATTTCAATTACAAAAGTCAATAAGGCAGACTCTTCTGGCTCTATCTCATGTTCGGCAACATTTTGTTATATGAGACCATCTTTAAGGTTATTTAAACTTATTAACCCCCAAACCACTAAAACTTTCTGCTTCTGCTGAACTAGTAGAACCTCAGAGTGGGGTCCAGGTAGAAAGGCAGGCTTGTCTGTCTCATTTTTCTAAAAGATTCAGAGATGTACAGGTTTATCATACTCTCTCTGAATTGTTTTAACATTTGGTATATTTCCTCGTTTTTCCTGTTCCTTGAAGTCTTCCCATTTGAAGAAGCAGTCCCCTCCTTCAGGCTTTACTGACTGATTGCAGGAGAGAAATCCCTCTTATCTGCTCCGTGAGGGATCCCAAGGCTGTGCAGATCTTTTCTACAGTTACCCCTGCCTCACACCTTTTGTCCACTGTTGGCAAGGAATGCTCAAGATTGCATGTTCTTAGTGCTCGGCTCTGTGAGCTTCTTCCCAATCAGACTCACTAGCATCCACAAAGGCTGGAATGCAGTGCCCTCAGGGCGCACGGAGCACCAGCCACAGGATGGGGGTGTGCAGGATGAGATGTGTGCAGCACTGGAGGTGCCTGAGAGCCATCTGGGGAGAGTCACAGGCAAGGTGACCCTCCTGACTGAGTCTGCAAAGCAGTTAGTAGGATTCCAGTCCCGTTGTTGCCCTCCGTCTACGAGCCGTGGCAGCCATTGCCCTGACCCCGGGCCCCTCTCTGTGCCCCCCTCAGCAATCCGGGGGGTATCAAGCAGTGCCACATACACTTGGGAAAGCCAGACACCCACTCCCACACTCTCACTTTTTCTTTCTGGAGAAATCTCTGGCAAGAAGGGCCCTCTTGGCCCTTGGCTGAGGGAGTCACAGGTGAAGTGAAACTGTTCCTCTTACCCTGTTTAGTGCATCCAGTCTCAGGCTGGTGTCCTCCGCCAGACTCCCAGATCCCCACCACGGCACTCTCCTCTGTGGTCCTTGTCAAAATGAGTGTTCTTCGTGAGGTAAGATGGCAGAAAACTCCTGCTTTTTTGAGAGTGTCACCCTCCTCAATAATATTTTCGTATCTTTTGTTGCTTTCCTTTGTGACTTACCTGAACCAATTAGCAGGAGAGCTCAAGAGTCCGGTGGCTGGACTTTGTTCTGTCTTGTTTTTACTTCAATCATGAGGAAGCATCTTTGGGATCTATTGGTGAGATGCCCCCAAAAAGTCACCTCAAACCTCCAGCCTGTCATAGTCACCTCACAAAGCCCCCTCCTTGAACTAGAGAAGCATGGAGTGAGCCAGTGAAGTGATGCCCACACCCAGGGGCCTCCACCTTCTTGTCGAAAGTCCCTGGAGTGTCCTCTTGGGGCAGCCTCTCATTTCCTGATTAGAGCCGCAAAATGCCAGTCAAAATCCCTCAGTCAACCCTCTCTGCCAAAGAGTGCGCCAGAGCTTGTGTTCTGCCCTACTGAGCTCTTCTTTGAACAGTACTCCCAGAGGGCTTCACGGAAGGAAGAAAATAATCTTGGAAAATTCAAAATGGAAAAAGCTGGATCCGCATTTTTCAATGCTTGACTCTTGCTGACTTAAATATTAGAATGCACTGCAGAAGAAATGTAAATTTGAAGTAATGTTTTTAAAAAATTTCGTGCGGCCCCTGGGTGGCTCAGTCAGTTGGGTGTTTGCCCAGATGATGATCTTCAGGTTCTGGGATTGAGCCCCGTGCCCGGCTCCCTGCTCAGTGTGGAGTCTGCTTCATCCTTGGCCCCTTTCCCCCTTGTGCTCTCTCTCCCTCAAGAAAATAAATAAAATTTCTTTTTAAATTAATTAATTAATTAATAATAAAATAAAAATTTGAGATATACAAGGAAAATATGATACATATTGAGATATCTAAGAAAACTCAGATAACTAAAAAGAAAGAAAAAGGAAGGAAGGGTTGGAAGGAAGAACAGAAGGAAGAAAGAAAGAGAAAGAAAGAAAACTCAGTGAATTCTCTGCTTCCTGATCAGGAATATAAGGCTAGGGAGGGAGGTTAAGTGATTTGTGGATAGACATATACTATTTAGTGACAAATTATATTTATATATATACATGCAAATATATACATAATTTTATTTCTACACATAAATATAAATTTATATTTTTATATGGAAACATGTATGTAATTTTATATGAAATATATTCATTTATATATAAACATAAAATTAAATTTTTGTATCTGCATATATATACACAAATATATATTTTATATGTATATAAAATATACATTTTACATATTTTATATATATATAAATGTATATATACATTTTAAATAGAGAGGATTGGTTTCCTCTAGTAAGTCCATTGGTAAAACTTTACTAAGGGACTATTAAGTCTGTCTCTGAGAAGCTTAACTTAAGACATGGATAATTTTTTTTTTTAAGACTTTATTTATTTATTTTACAGACACAGATCACAAGTAGGCAGAGAGGGAGGCAGGGAGAGAGAGAGGAGGAAGCAGGCTCCCTGCAGAGCAAAGAGCCCGACGTGGGGCTCAATCCCAGGACCCTGGGATCATGACCCAAGCCAAAGGCAGAGGCTTTAACCCACTGAGCCACCCAGGCGCCCCAAGACATGGATAATTTAAGTGAGGTTCCAAAGCAGGTGACAAACTTTGATAAACACATGAATCTAGAGCTATCCCTCGTTATCTAATTTATTGGTGGAGAGGACAGTAAGAATAATTGTTGACAAAAACAACTGTCAATTGTTGACAATTAAAGTTCTCAAGAATTGTTGACAATATGGGCACCTGGGTGGCTCAGTGGGTTAAGCCTCTGCCTTCCACTCAGGTCATGATCTCAGGGTCCTAGGACTGAGCCCTGCAAGGGGCTCTCTGCTCAGCAGGGATCCTGCTTCCTCCTCTCTCTCTCTCTCTCTCTGACTGCCTCTCTGCCTACTTGTGATCTCTCTCTGTCAAATAAATAAATGAATTCTTGGGAAAAAAAAAAAAAGAATTGTTGACAATAAAAGTTGACAAGAACCGGCAATAGCTTTGCTCATGTGGCAGAGAAGTCATGATCAAAGAGTGACCTTGAAGAACTTGCTAGAAATGGGAGGATTCACTTGCAGTTGCTGCCCATGAAAGTGAAATAAAGTTGAGGAGTTGACACCAAAGTATTTCTGTGGTTGTTTTTCTAAATCGTCCCAGTCTTCCACGTAGAAATATGCTTAAAATTAATTTACAACACAGGGAGAACAAAATGCATCAAACTGTACAATATTTGCTTTGTTAAAGAAAGACAGCTCCAAGAAACAGGGTCTCTAGTAATCCTGTCTGACTGCTAAGGCAATTAGTCTGGATTGGGTTCTGCGAAGGGTGGGTGGACCAAAGGATCTCCCCAAGAGAAGTCTCAGAGGTTTTCCATAAATCTCCTCTCCTGGCAATTTAAATACCAGAGATAAATGAGTGACAGACCATGACAAACCATGCCTGTCTTCATTGGGACTAAGCCAGGGCTAACATCCCTCTAATCAGCAGGAGGTAGTATCCTTTCTCTTTTACTTTATTTTCTTTATTTATTTGATAGAAAGAGCAAGAGCGTGAGCTGGAGGTGGGGGAAGGGCTAGAGGGAAAGAGAGAGAGAGAATCCCAAGCAGGCTCCACACCCAGCACAGAGCCCAGTGGATGTTGGATCTCAAGACCCCAAGATCATGACCTGAGCCAAAATGAAGAGTCCCATACCCAACCAGCTGAGACACCCAGGCACCGCCCCCTTTCTCTTTCATGAGGTCACCTCATTAGTCCCTCCAGTGTTAACACCTGATACAATTATGATTCTGTTACAGACTGAGATGAGGTGTGGCTAGACTTGCTCTGCATCAGAAAGATGATTCTCATTGCTTTCTTTTTTTTTTTTTTAAGATTTTATTTATTCATTTTACAGAGAGATCACAAGTAGGCAGAGAGAGAGAGAGGGAAGCAGGCTCCCCAAAGAGCAGAGCACCTGCATCGGGCTCGATCCCAGGACCCTGAGATCATGACCTGAGCTGAAGGCAGAGGCCTAAACCCTGAGCCGCCCAGGTGCCTTCCTTTCTTGATGAATTAAGCTTGAATAAGCCTGGGTTCCACCCCAGGACCCAGCATTCAGACAGGCAGCCACACCCCCACCCCAAGCTACTGAGAAGTTGTCTTCACTGCATATAGATAGTTATGAGCCCTTGACACAGGCACAAAGAGATAAATGGCTCCATCAGAACATTCTCCTCACCCGTCCCCTTGTTGACACTCAGGAAAAGTCGTCTGTAACTGCAGCTCAGTCGATGAATAATTACCCACTTTGAGATCCAAGATCCAAGCCAAGTTTCCCAGCACACTGCTCTCTCTGGCCACAAACGTGATCTGTCTCAGCCTTTATGCCTTGAGAGGAAAAGATGGGGAAAATTCTTGTCCTGTTCCAGTTCATCTCCTCTGATGACTTCAAAGAGTACAGTGAATCTGTTGACAGAGTTTTCAAAGTTAGCAAGTTTTTTCTTTTCTATTTTTTAGCCAGGTGCTTTATTGGTCACAATTATTGAACATTAGACTACTTTAGTATTTTCAAGGCAACTTCCAAAAAACAGGTGCCATAACGTGTGTGCTTGAAAAGTGGAACTTGCTTTTCTAAAAGTTACTTGCCTGCATTGTTTTCAGTGGTGACATGTTTTTCAACCCCTCCCCCCAGTTAAATTTAAACTGTTCTGTGCTCACTGCCTCATCTTCATACCTTGCTGAAGCATTTCTCCTACTAACTGGGGAGATTGTCCCCACCCCACCAATCCCACCTGATCTTTAAGTGGTCCCAGATTCTTCCACCCTGTTGTCTATAACCTGAGAGTACATATTACCTGTGTGTCTCAAACTCTGCCTGACATTCCATGTAACTGTTTCATGGGGGTCTATCTTATCTGAAATTAGCTAACTAATTCCTTGAAGACAAAAATGTTTATTTTTCCACTCCTTTCATATGTGTGTCCCCACATACCCCTCCCTGATTACCATGGATTACCACATACCTTCACATGTGGAAAATTATGAACTTCTTCTTAAACTTGAAATTACTCCAAGCAAGAGAGCAATAAATATGAAAGCACTTCTATAACTTTCCCTTTGTGATCTTTTCAATTTGTACTACATTCCAAGAAACATGATTTAAAGCCAGTCGTTTATTTTTTTCTGCTGGTCCAACATTTAGGGAAATTTTTATGCAAAGAATGAGATCTAGAGACTTGGAAAAATTATTCAAATTCCATTTTCTCCACAGCTGACATCCTATCCAGTCTATGACAGTCTCTCGTGCCTGATCAACCCCTCATCGAAGCATGCTTTTTATCATAATTATAGTAAACATTTCATTAAGTCATTACTATATGCTAGAAACCATGCTAAGTGCTTTACATGCATTATCTCATTGAATTCTCAGAATAATCTGAGAAGATAAGAACCATGAAAAGCCTTGTGTCACAGATGAACAAACCTAGATACATAAAAATTCAGTAACTTGGCCAAACTCTGACCTGCAAAGGGTAAAGCCAAAATTCAAATCGAGGTTTGTCTACACCCTCAACCAGCAGTATCAACAGCCTGTGGAACTTGTTAGAAATGCAAATTCTTCACTCCCATTCCAGCCCTGGGGGCTGGGGGGAGGGGCCCAACAATCTGGGTTTAACAAGGCCTCCAAGGTGATTCTGATGCTCTAAAGGAGTCAGTTTTTCCTAAAGGGTCTGGTAGTAAATATTTTGGAATTGCAGGCATCTACAGAAGCAGCCATAGAAGATATATAAACAAATGTATATGACTCTTCCAATAAAGCCTTATTTACAAAATTTTATGTACAAACTTTATTTACAAACTTGAGGGCTGTGATCCACCCACCCTGTAATTCTTATATAAGAAGTGTTCTGAGAGTAGCTAGGGCAAAACGTGACTTTATTAAAGATAGATAACATCCTCAGTACAAAAGTTTTAATTAATAGTGTATCAACCATATTTCAATAAAAAAGGAAAAAAATGCTTTTAATCATAGACATACCAAAAAAAAAAAAAAAGAGAGAGAGAGAGAGAGACCTGGAAAAAAGTAGGGAAAGGATTTTATTTTTTATTTATTTATTTTTTTAGGAGGGAGAAGATTATACTTAACAAAGATCAGAGTGGTTCAGAAAAAAATTTTATAAAACTTTGTCAATTTTCTTTTCAATGAACTTGCCCAATGAAAAATTATAAATATATGTTTCACAAATTGACTTTACTCCTGATGACAGATTAAAACATTTTTAAATGGCCTTTAAGCTATAAGTTAACAAAGTCTCCAACCCTAAATGGATTTTTCATAGAATTATTTTTAAGTATTGTGTTGTAAATTAAGGTAATATCTGTATGTGATAAAAATTTCAAAGTATAAAGAAAGAAAAGTTCCATTCTGCCATTTCCCTTTGCCCACCATCACTTCATTCACTAGAGGTTCATAACATTGTTACTCAGCCCTCCTGATGATGGCCGTTATAATCCTAGTACAGTACACATGTACATGTATTCCTTGATTCCACTCTCTCTGTACCAAAGGTAAGACATTTTGTGCACCCACACTACTTCCCACTTCACCTCCCATGTTAATCATCCAATTGTGTTCATTTTATTACATTTATTTTGTTAAAGTTTGTGTACTTACCTCATTTAGTGATTATGATAATGTTACTAGGACTTTGTCTACAAATTGATTCTAAAATTTAGATCTGATAATACAGTACTTACATTAGAATTCTATAAATATGGTACCAGGCAGAACTAATTAATGTGATTGAGTCCTTAGAGAAGGAAAGATGGTCAACTCTAGGTCATAAACCAATGCCATTTTAAAAACAATGTTCCCTGGGCTTGAAAAAATCTTAGACTATACTAGGGAATCCCTTCCTGGAGAAATAAAATCCAACCAAGTTAAAACCAAAAAAGCTATCAATGAGGTACAATAAAAAATGGAGGCTCTAACTGCTAAGAAAAGAGGCAGAAGAGAGAATTAGTGATATAGAATACCAAATGACAGAGAATGAAGAAACTGAGAAAAAGAGAGATAAACAACTATTGGATCATGAGGGGAGAATTCAAGATAACTGATACCTTAAAGCAAAAAATATTAGAATAATTGGGATCCCAGAAGAAGAAGGAAGAAAGAAAGGGGCAGAAGGTATACTGGAAAAAATTATAGCAGAGAACTTCCCTAATTGGGAAAGGAAGTAGGCATCAAAATCCAGGAGACACAGAGAACCCCCCCCACAAAATCAATAAAATAGGTTAACACCCCAACATCTAATAGTAAAACTTAAGTCTCAGTGACAAAGAGAAAATTCGGAAAGCAGCTCAAGACAAGAGGTCTGTAATCTACAATGGTAGAATCATTAGATTGGCAGCAGACCTATCCACAGAGAATTGGCAGGCCAGAAAGGATCAGAATGATCCTTATATTCAGAGTACTAAATGAGAAAAATATGCAGTCAAGAATACTATATCCAGCTAGGCTATCATTGAAAACAGAAGGAGAGATAAAAAGCTTCCAGAACAAACAGAAACTAAAAGAATTTGCAAACACCAAACCAACCCTACAGGAAATACTGAAAGCTGTCCTCTAAGCAAAAGAGAGAGCCTAAAAGTAACATGTGCCAGGAAGGAAAAGAAACAGTATACAATAACAGTCACATTACAGAAAATACAATGGCACTAAATTCAAATCTTTCTATAGTTACCCTGAATGTAAATGGGCTAATTGCCCCAATTAAAAGACACATGGTATCAGATTGGATTTAAAAAAATCTATCTGTATGCTGTCTTCAAAAGACTCATTTTAGACCCAAAGACACCTCCAGATTTTAAGTGAGGGCGTGGAAAACCATTTACCATGCTAATGGACATCGAAAGAAAGCTGGGGTAGCAATACTTATATCAAATTAGATTTTAAGCCAAAGACTGTAATAAGAGATGAGGAAGGACACTATCCTAATTAAAGGGTCTCTCCAACAAGAAGATCTAACAATTGTAAATATTTATGCCCCTAACATGGGAGTGGCCAACTATGTAAGTCAATTAATAACAAAATTAAAGAAACACATCAATGATGATAAAATAAATAGGGGAATTTTATACTCCACTCACTGCAATGGACAGAGCATCTAAGCAGAAGATCAACAAGGACATAAGGGCTTTGAATGACACACTGGACCAGACGGACTCCACAGATATATTCAGAACATTCCATCCCAAAGCCACAGAATACACATTCTTCTCTAGTGCACATGGAACATTGGAACATTCTCCAGAACAAATCACATCCTGGGTCACAAATCAGGTCTCAACTGGTACCAAAAGGATCATTCCCTGCATATTTTCAGATCACAATGCATTGAAACTCAAACTCAATCACAAGAGGAAAGCTGGAAAGAACTCAAATACATGGAGGCTAAAGAGTATCCTACTAAAGAATGGATGTGTCAACCAGGAAATTAAAGAATTAAAAAAAATTCATGGAAACAAATGAAAATGAAAACACAACTGTTCAAAATCTTTGGGACACAGCAAAGGCAGTCCTAAGAGGAAAGTATAGAGCAATACAAGGCTTTCTCGGGAAACAAGAAAGGTCTCAAATACACAATCAAACCCTACACCTAAAGGAGTTGGAAAAAGAACATCAGATAAAGCCTAAACCCAGTAGGAGAAGAGAAATAATAAAGATCAGAGCAGAAATCAATGAAACAGAAGCCAAAAGAACAGTAACAGATCAATGAAAGTAGGAGCCAGTACTTTGAAAGAATAAGATCAATAAGCCCCTGGTCAGACTTATCAAAAAGAAAAGAGAAAGGGCCCAAATTAATAAAGTCATAAATGAAACAGGAGAGCTCACAACCAACACCAAAGAAAACAAACAATTATGAGAACATATTATGAGCATCTATACGCCAGCAAACTTGACAATCTGGAAGAAATGGATGCATTCCTAGGGATATATAAACTACCAAAACTGAACCAGAAATAAACTGAAAACTTGAACAGATGCATAACCAGCAAGGAAATGGAGGCAGTAATCAAAACTCTCCAAACAAACAAGAGCCTGGGACCAGACGGCTTCCCAGGGGAATTCTACCAAACATAAAAAAGAATTAGTATCTGTTCTTCTGGAACAGTTCAAAAAATAAAAACAGAAGGAAAACTTCCAAACTCATTTTATGAGGTCAGCATTACCTTGATCCCAAAACCTGACAAAGACCCCATCAGAAAGGAGAATTACAGATCAATATCCCTGATGAACATGGTTGCAAAAATTCTCACCAAAACACTCACCAATAGGATCCAACAGCACATTAAAAGGATTATTCACCATGGCCAAGTGGGATTTATAACTGGGCTGCAAGTTTGGTTCATCATCTACAAATCAATCAATGTGACACAATACATTAATAAAAGAAAGGACAAGAACCATATGATACTCTCAATAGATGCAGAAAAAGCATTTGACAAAGTACAGCATCCTTTCTTATCCAAAACTCTTCACAGTGTAGGGATTAAAGATACATACTTCAATATCATAAAAGCCACCTATGAAAAACCCACAGGAATATCATTCTCAATGGGAAAAAACTGAGAGCTTTGCCCCTAAGGTCAGGAACATGGCAGGGCTGTACACTATGGTCACTGCTTTCAACATAGTACTAGAAGTCCTAGCCTCAGCAACAAAAAGAAAGAAAAGGTATCCCAATTGACAAAGAAGAGGTCAAACTCTCACTCTTTGCATATGATATGATACTTTATGTGGAAAACCCAAAAGACTCTATGCCAAAACTGCTAGACCTCCTACAGCAATTCAGTAAAGTGTCAGGATATAAAATCAATGCACAGAAATCAGTTGCATTCTATACACCAACAACAAGACAGAAGAAAGAGAAATTTAGGAGTCAATCCCATTTACAATTGCACCCAAAACCATAAGATACCTAGGAATAAATCTCACCAAAGAGGCAAAGAAGCTGTACTCAGAATACTATAGACCACTCATGAAAGAAATTAGGAAGAAAAAAAGAAACGGAAAAACGTTCCATGCTCATGGATTGGAAAAACAAATATTGTGAAAACGTCTATGCTACCTAGAGCAATCTACACATCAAAATGCAATCCCTATCAAAATACCATCAATTTTTTTCAAAGAAATGGAAAAAATAATGCTAAAATTTGTATGGAACCAGAAAAAATCCCTGAATAACCAAAGGAATGTTGAAAAAGAAAAGCAAAGTTGGCGGCATCACAATTCCAGACTTCAAGCTCTATGGCAAAACTGTAATCGTCAGGATAGTATGATACTGGCACAAAAACAGACACATAGATCAATGGAACAGAATAGAGAGACCAGAAATGGACCCTCAATTCTATGGTCAACTAATCCTTGACAAAGTAGGAAAGAATATCCAATAAGAAAAAGACAGTCTTGGGGCGTCTGGGTGGCTCAGTGGTTTAAGCCTCTGCCTTCGGCTCAGGTCATGATCTCAGGGTCCTGGGATCGAACCCCACATCGGGCTCTCTGCTCAGGAGAAAGCCAGCTTCCTCCTCTCTCTCTGCCTGTCTCTCTACCTACTTGTGATCTCTATCTGTCAAATAAATAAATAAAATCTTTTAAAAAAAGAAAGAAAGAAAGGAAAAAAAAAGAAAAAGACAGTCTCTTCAACAAATGGTGTTGGGAAAACTGGACAGCCACATGCAGAAGAATGAAATTGGACCATTTCCTTATACCCCACACAAAAAAAAGACTCAAAATGGATGAAAGGCCTCAATGTGAGACAGGAATCCATCAAAATCCTTGAGGAGAACATAGGCAGCAACCGTTTGACCTCAGCCACAGTAACTTCTTCCTAGAAACAATGCCAAACACAAGGGAAGCAAGGGCAAAAATGAACTATTAAGACTTCATCAAGACAAAGGCTTCTGCACAGCAAAAGAAAAAGTCAACAAAACCAAAAGATAACAGACAGAATGGGAGAAGATATTTGCAAGTGACATATCAGATAAAGGGCTAGTATAAATCTATAAAGAATTTATCAAACTCAACACCCAAAGAACAAATAATCCAATCAAGAAATGGGCAGAAGACATGAACAGACATTACTGCAAAGAAGACATCCAGGTGGCCAAAAGACACATTAGAAAATGCTCAACATCACTTGGCAGCAAGGAAATAAAAATAAAAATAAAACACAAATTAAAACCACAATGAAGCTCCACCTCACACCAGTCAGAATGGCTAAAATTAACCAGTGAGGAAATGACAGGTGTTGGCGAGGATGCGGAGAAAGGAGAACCCTCCTACACTGTTGGTGGGAATGCAAGCTGGTGCAGCCACTCTGGAAAATACTGCCAAGTTTCCTCAAAAAGTTGAAACTAGAGCTACCTACAACCCAGCAATTGCACTACTGAGTATTTACCCAAAGATACAAATATAGTGATCAAAAGGGACACATGCACCCCAATGTTTAAAGCAACAATGTTCACAATAGCCAAACGATGGAAAGGGCCTACATATCCATCGACAGATGAATGGATAAAGAAGATGTGGTATATATATACACATGGAATATTATGCAGCCATCAAAAAGTGAAATCTTGCCTTTTGCAACATTGTGGATGGGACTGGGGGTATTATGCTAAGTGAAATAAGTCAATCAGAGAACAATTATCATATGATCTTGCTAATATGTGGAATTTTAGATGTAATGCAGAGGATCAAGGGGGAAGAGAGGAAAAAATGAAATAGGACAAAACCAGAGAGGGAGACAAATCCTAAGAGACTCTTAATCTCAGGAAATAAACTGAGGGTTGCTGGAGGGGTCGGGGGTGGGAGGGATAGGGTGGCTGGGTGACGGACACTGGGGAGGGTATGTGCTATAATGAGTGCTGTGAATTGTGTAAGACTGATGAATCACAGACCTGTACCCCTGAAACGAATAAGATATTCTATGTTAATAAAAAATATAATAATAATAATAATAAATTTTTTAAAAATAAGGAGAATGTTCCAAACTTCTAGGTCACACTCAGCTGCCACTATTTCTTTTACTTCGTGTCATCCTCATTTATTCCTTTTCTCTTTTGCTTCAACAAAACTTCTTAGGGGCACCTGGGTGGCTCAGTGGGTTAAAGCCTCTGCCTTCGGCTCAGGTCGTGATCCCAGGGTTCTGGGATGGAGCCCCGTATCAGACTCTCTGCTCAGCAGTGAGCCTGTTTCCCCCCTCTCTCTCTTTCTCTCTGCCTCTCTGCCTACTTGTGATCTCTGTCTAATAAATAAATAAAATCTTCAAAAAAAAAAAAAACTCTAAAAAAAAAAAAACTTCTTAAATATTCTTTTCACACGGTTATGAAACTTTCTGAGTTTTTGGTTTTTTTGCCTAAAAATATCTTTATTTTGCCCTCATCCTTGTTTGGTGGTTTAGCTGGGTATAGAATTCTATATTCAAAAATAGGTGTTGGCAAACTATGGCCCACTGGTCAAATCCAGCGCACCCTTTGTTTTTGTAAATAAAGTTTTGTTAGAACACAGCATCGCTTATATCTCCTTTCATGCTACAGCTACAGGGTTGAATAGCTGTGAGAAACCACATGACCTATAAAAGACAAAATATTTACTTTCTGGCCTCTTACAGAAAAACTCCGCCTCCCTTTATTTAAAATCCTATCTCAAAATGTCAAGTCCCAACTCAATTGTTTTCTTGCTGATGAGGACTTGAAGGATTCTGCTCTTTTGTCCTGTATTACTAATGTCAATCTGATTATTAAGCATCTATAGTAAGCTTGTTTTTTTCCTCTCCAGAAACTTTTTTGAATTTTTTCTTTACCCTTGTATACCTCAAGCATCACTAGGTTTTTGGGTTGGTTTATTTTGTTTTTAATTTACCTGTTTCAGTATTTGGTCAGACTTTTCCAATTAAAGAGTCATATCTTCCTTTATATGAGGAAATTTTCCTCTCCTATATTTTAATTTATCCTTTTTGTTTTTTAGTATTAGCCATTTCTTTCCTATGAGATGGATATCAATCTCTATTCCTGTCTTCATACTTGCCAACTTTTCACTCATTCACATTTTTGGGGTTTTGTTTCATATATAAGAAGATTTCCTTTATTTTTATTCCAAGATATTTCATTAGTCCAGTCCAATGTATTTTTCAATCCAGCTATTGGTTTTTTATTTCAACAATCACATTTTAATTATCCAGAATGCTTCTGGTTTTCTGATTGCTCTTGTGTCATAACAACTTATTCTTCCTTTTTTTTTTTTTTTAAGACATATTTATTTATTTGACAGGCAAAGATCACAAATAGGCAGAGAGGCAGGCAGGGAAAGAGAGGGGGAAGCAGGCTCCCCGCTGAGCAGAGAGCCCAATGTGGGGCTCGATCCCAGGACCCTGGGATCATAACCTGAGCCGAAGGCAGAGGCTTTAACCCGCTGAGCCACCCAGGTGCCACTCTTCCTTTTTTTAATATAGTTATTTATTTGAGAGATAGAAAGAGTCCAAGAAGGAGAAGGCACAGAGGGAGAGGAAGATAAGCAGATTCCCCACTGAGCAGGGAGCCCAGCATGGGGCTCCATCCCACCCTGGATCATGACCGGAGTCAAAACCAAGAGTCAGATGCTTGACCAACTAAGCTACCCAGGTGCCCTACAGCTTATTCTTATTTTAAGGATATAATATCATCCTGAATTATTCTAAAAATGCAGAAAACAATTTTTAAGTTCTTTTTAGCTCTCTGAGTTAAATCTGTTTTCTTCCGGATGGCTTGTTTTGTTATTCATATTAGTCCTTCTCTCTCAGGAAGAGGGTGTTATCAGATATCTAGTGTTATGTCTGTGACCAAAGCTAAAGCTGACCTGCACGGGGGCATAAGCTTCTCAGGACTCTGTTAAGTGACAGAGTTCTGTGGGCTCCCAGGTAAGCAGAAGTACAGATGGGCAGGGTTCCCGACTGTGTAGAGCAGGAAATCTGGAGACCCCTAAGGTTGCATAGGGCTTGCAGAACTTTGGTGAAGATGTCTGAGCAAAGCTGCCTACCCCCAGCATTTGCTATGGAAGCCTGAGGGTTAATTCAGCTCTTTTCCTTTAAGCTTAGCTCCCACACTTCTTCGGTCTTTCAAAATTATTTGGTTTCATCCAGTGGCACAATTTTCCCATATTTGTTCTGGGATTGAAGAGTGGGGGGAAAAGGAGCAGAGAAGGGGAGCTCTAGTTGAAGAAAGGTGTCTCAAAGATCTGAATTCAGAACTTAAAATTAGTGAGTATCTTTCCTCCAACTGCCACCTCCTCTTGTCATTTCTGTTTGATAACTCCAAGCTTGGAGCTTTTCCAGCAGTCCCTTATCTCTGGAATCCCCTCCTCTGCCTTCGGTTTGTCTGTTTGCTTTTCATATAAATCCATCTGTTTTCTGTCTACTAGCATTTACTCATACTCTATGGTTCCTTTATTGATACCCAGCATTGTTGTGGTTTCATTAAATAGATTTTTACATGGACAGACTAGGGACAGTTAATCATTTCAATGGGATCTTGAGAAAGGGCGAAGGTTGATATATATGCTCAGTCCGCTATCTTGAACCAGACTCTCAGTAAAGTTTAAAGTACACAGAATTTGTCTTTTGGGGATCCATCTTTACACTTCCCTCCTTCCCCCCATCAAATGACATTTTCAGGAAATTATCCAATAAATATATCATTTAGTAAATACTTCTTTTATATACATACATACACACACATGAAAAGAATGGAAAAGTTTAGAAGCTAAATATTAATAGAAACAAAAGCCTCTGTCTTAAAAAAAAAAAAATGAAGAATCACTTTAGAATTTTGGGTACCATGAAGGTACAAACTTTCAGAGGTGCTTGGGTGCCTCAGTCAGTTAAGTGGGTGACTCTTGATTTCGGCTCAGGTCATGATCTCAAGGTTCTGGGATAAAACCCCATGTGGACCCCACACTCAGCACGGATTCTCTCCCTGTCCTCTCCCCCTACCCCTGGTTGTGTGTATACCATGTTTCTCTCTCTCTAAAATTAAAAAAAAAAAAAAAAAAAGAAAGAAAAGAAAAAAGAAAAGTACAAACATGCAAACATTTTAGGGGAATTTTCCTTTTATGGGAAATCTGACTGCCTGTGATCAATGAATTTTCAATCTGAACATTCCTGAACCCCAATACATCTCCCAATCAGCTGAACTAATGACTTTTTAGTGATATTTTTGATCAACTAGGGAAGCAAGGTAGTATTTTAAGAAAGACCATAGATCATACCAAGCTAACCACATCAAGGTAATTTTAGACATCTCATTTTTCAAAATGTCTAATACTGTAGGAATCTTTGAAAAGTGCATAGAAAAGAATTATACATACATACATTTCAAAGAAACTTCTAAACCAAATATATCCTGCCTGATCATAAATAATACCTTACCCAGATGTGAAAAAACCAGAAACAGAGTACACAGAGCTGGAAAGGATAAAGGTGGGCAACACATGTAAACAAATCGTTCCAGTGTAATGACCGAAAGGAAAACCGCGCATCCACTATTAACTCTCCCTTTTGTTCTAATCGTAAAGGAAAACACATACGCTAACGCTAATAGTTGAATTTTTGTAATTTCATCCATTATTCAAAACATACTCGGTTTTCCTGAACAGACATGTATTACGATGCATTTGTGTTAAGCTCCTATAAATAGAATCGTAGGACAATTAAGATACAGGAACCTTTTGAAAACCTGGCAGTTGATATAATTTGGCCCTGTTCACTTTGCAAATAAATAAAGAAAAAATAATTTCTTAGTTCCCAACCTAATCTTAAGTTCTGACCCTTTTTGACTTTGAAGCTGCTCCTGTCTCTTTTTCAAGCATGTGCGCTCACACGCGTGCACATGTGTGCACACGCCTACCCCTTGCTTTCCATGTCAGTGGCCGGGTGGACCAGGCCGATGGCCAGATTCAGCCGCACTCTACCGTTATAAAGCATGACAGAGCTGGAAGGAAAACATCTGGTCCAAGGTTGCTGCTTGCCTTTGCCGCGGAGCATGTTCTTTGATCTCCAGCTGGAGCTCCCTATAGAGTCTAGCAGATCAATTAGTGAATAGACCTTTCCCACTGGTAGTCTCCCGAGCTGACTACCTAGGGTTTAAGTAAGTTCTACTTATCAGTCCTTCTTTTCCCCCTTTTACTTTAGGCAGATCCTTTTTTCCCTTGAAATAACATAATTATTAAACCACTTCAGTCACTTCTGTGGTTAATGATTCCCTTTCGTTGGTTCTGCTCTCAGGCTGAAACCTCTCGGTGGCTTTTAAATACACCACTCCCTGACTAGAGTTCCACCCCATACTACAATTAAGGTTAGGAACAGCCTGAAATACCATTATTAAAACCAACATCTTGTCCAGGTTTTCTTAGTTCCCTTGGGGAACTGAAATTATCATCTTAGTATCTGTTTCTCCAAAGAGTCAGAGAAATAATAGAACGTGTCACCTGGATTTCATTCTAACAAACTTGGTTCCTTTTCCTTATGTTATGAAGGTCTGTCTAGGAATTTAAACAAACACATATAATCTTTTCCTAATAATCTTCTTATCCCCTTTACAATTACATTACTTTCAGTGCTGTTTAGAAAAAGCATAATTACTTGCCAGAAAACCAAAAGGAATTATTTGGGGTCTTACATAGAGAACTCCAGTTGGTTTTAATGATTTTAGTGGGGTCGAAACATTTTAAGTGAACTATTTTTCACCTGAACACAAAACCATTGTCTTGTACTATATTTACCAGTCCAAAAAAAAAAAAAAAAGCTCTAAAATAATTCCTTTCTTAAAAACAAGATTAGCCAATTGGCTGTACTTTTCAAGCACAATTAAACCAGTTTTGCACAGGAGACAGACACATAATGCTCCAGTGAACCGACACTTGCTGCCCAGCCCGATGCATTTTCTTGCAAAAGACCCCAGTCTGATTTATATACCGGGGCCAAACTCAAACTGTGCGGTGTTAACCCTGGCCATGACCGAAATACCTAGCTGGGAAGAAAACGTGGCAGCTCCTTCCCAGGGTGCAGCAACACCCCCCAGGCAATTGAGAGAGCTTCACCCAGATGAAGCTGCAAAGGGAATTTCAGGAGGCAGAATGTAATTATCCCCTTTGGACTTTGGCATGGACAGGAGGATTAAACAGTGCTGTCCTTTGTCCCCCAGACAGAACGTGCCAGCACATCTGTGACAGACACAGACAGGAATATGAGGAAGGAGCCTGGAGTCTTGTTTGTTTTCAGTGCCCTATTTTTGGCCTCCATAGGTCACCAATTCCTATGTCCCCCCAAACTGGGACAGTCCTCAATGTACCCCCTTTTATGTCATATTACTACCCCTTGGAATGTTTTTTAGAAGAAGCTAGATATAAATACCCAGTAATGGCCCTGCGAGCCACTGTTTCTCAGCTCAGTTAAAATGAAGAACCACTTATAACACAAGTCTCCAAGCTTTGCCTTGTGGGAAGCTCTACCCCAGGCTTTGATATAGAACCTTCCAAAGTTCTTTTTAGATGGTGACCACTCATGTAATTATTCTTTAAAACAGAAATAAGGTAGCTGTAGACCCCAAAAGATGTCTTAGATCTCATTTCCGTAAATTTTGTAATAATGAACACTTGTAATTAAGGTTGATAGGAAATTAAACTGCTGTGGGTGGGTCTCGACAGGTTCACCATGCTGTACTTGCAGAGAATTACTGAACGTCACTTAACTGTTTGGTTTATGCCAAAGTTCACCCCCAAGATCAGCAAGGCCAGGACACAGCAGAAGTTGGCTTACACCTTTACCCCCATGCTGTCCTGACTCCACTACCACTCTCCAGCTCGAGGCATTCTTGACATGACTTTCCCACTTTTTCATTCCTATTGACCCTTCTGAGAATGTCATCAGCCTAAAGGATTTCATCCCAGGATGTAACACTCGCTCCTTCTAACATCTTTTGACATTGGTCCAACCAGCACCCCAGTGACAACATGCCCAAGGCATGTTGACTCAAGCAAGGCACAACTTGGTGACAAAAGCCAGGAAATAGAATTCTAGAAGCCCCAAGCTTCACTCCAACAAACGCCTAAGCCCTCACTTTCAAATCCATCCATTTCCCGAAAGAAAAAATATTTTCCAAGCTTCGCAGTCAGGGTTAGTCCTGAGCCACCAAATCCTGATAGGTTATAGCTGCTGAGTGAACCAGAAGCCAAACCTAGATCAGTTCTCTGAGGTGACACACTTTCTGTTAGTGTTTGCTCTAGATAACAAATATCCTCTTAAGGATGAAACTAGTGAATTCCTCTCTCCCAAGAGCCACACTTCACCAAGTGGCCGAGGTCACCTTTTATGATGTGCAAACTTGGTAGGGAATAAACATCATCTAGAAGTCGGCACATTTCTTAACTTGGGAAATTTTGTCACCTCTAGTAAAAATGTTCTGGGTCACTTTCCTACAAAAAGAGTATAAAATTGTCATTCTAAGTCAAACTTAAATGAGGTCTCTTCTGGTCTTTTGGGTCAATATTTTGCTTTCCCATATTGATTTTTCTTTTAAAAGGAAAAACCCTGAAGTTTTTTTTAATCCAAACAATGAAATGCTCAAAATAAGCAACAGATGGCTTCTACATGCTAGCCCCAAATCTGTTTGACTCCAAACACCAACATCTTCCCTCACTGCCTCCCAAGTACCTGCTGTGGGAAATCCTTTTGAAAGGCACTTGCTTGGTGATGAGGAAGATTTACCTGCTTTCCATAAACAGAAAAAAAAAAAAGCAAGGTACCCAAAATTTAAATGACTTGCCAAGAGCCACCATGTGAATGTGAAATAGCCATACTCATGTCCACTTTTTCTGTAGGGGCATGATCACAAGGAGCTCTTCGGGGATGCTGACAGTAGACCAGGCAGGGTGACCAGAACTTTCCACCCTGATGCAACAAAAGCCCGCCAGTTTCTCTTGTGAAGTCCTATCTCCAACTCGCTCATTACATCATCTCTAGAGGTCTGTCTCCCGTCAGGTCTGCGCTTCTCAACTTCCGTTTCCTGTGTCTTGGGAACATTCTGGATGGTGATTATTTCTCTCCAGTTTCACAGGATGCTCTCTGAATGTGGAGTTTCCTCACATACGGGCTGGCCTGAGAGACCCATTTCGAAGAGCTCCTCTGGTTCCTGGACTCTGACTGGAAAGCCCTCCATGAAACCAGCCTACTGTGAATGGGACTCTTACTTCCTGCTTTAGCCAAAGCCAGCTTCCCTTTCCCTCAGTGGCCCTAGAAATGTTAGTGTTTTTTCATCCAAAGTTCACAATGAACAAAGTTTCCTTTCCACCTTTTCTCAACATGCTTGTCTGATTCTGAGGAGGACTTGTCACTTGACAGCATCCAACTTAGATAAGACCACGTGACTCTAATCTATGCGTGAGGGGGAGACTCAGAAGTTAAAACAAGCTTTGAAAGGAAGACTAGAGACGCCCCCCAAGCCCCAGGGTTTGGCTGGGACTGCCTCTGCTCAGCCCCCAATAGGCTTCTCACAAAGCAGGGGCATCCGGGCATTCCTGTAACCCAGGGTGAAAACACATCTTCGCTCTAGTGGAACCGCTGGGTTATTTCCAATAGTCCTTTTTTGAAAGTGGATGGATGTCACTTGGCGATCAAGATTCAAACAAGGTTCAAAGGTCAAAATTTTGGGGGGGGGGCCTGTGTCCCCATGTTCTCAGTTTTGATGGAAACTTATAAATGAATTACTGCCTCATACATCATTTTATACAAATCAATCATTAGTAACTATGCAGCTGGTGGCTGTAAACTATGTGCAAGCATGAGAAACCCTAGCTTCTAGACTCAACCATGATGTTAGCTAACCAGCTGTCCTTGGGGAAGTGACACAACCAATCTGGACCTCAGTTTACCCATCTACAAAAGCAGCCCTTCAACAGGGTGATTTCCTAGGTCTCTGTGCCCTTAAGAAAACGGCTCTGTGTCAGCCTTGACAGCTGCTACCTGACACCCAATGCAGTTGTGTGGCAGGCTCCATTGAAAAGGCACAAACACAGTGAGTCTTCCCTTAGCGCTTGATCCTTCCTTCCATCACCAGATTGTGACGACCCCTTGGCAAGGATACCAGCCACCCCAGAAACAGGAGGGCACCTAGAGGGCTGCTCCTTAAACAGAAAACACCCACATATAAAAGCCTGCCTTGGAAAAATTAAGGTAAACATCTTTTGGACTTGTTGCTGTTGACAGCATGTTTTCAATTTGCAACGCAAATTCGTCGGAAGCCTTTCTGCCAGGGAACCGGATGGCCCAGGGAATTGGTAATTGGTAATGAATCGTGCTGCCTTTCAGGTCTGAATGGAGCCCCGCTAATCGTGAATTACCTGATGCTGTTGGAAACCTTTGCAACATGAGCCAAACCCCTGGATTCATTCCCTAGCTTAAAACAAGAGTTAAAACTGTCTGATCGGCATTGAGAAGGAGAATTAGGAGAACAGCCTGCACGGGGTTGGAAGTGGACAAAGAGAGAGAAAACTCGGGGGTTCTGTTCTGAAGCCTAAGGTTTTCCCCCAGGATGTCCCCGGAGGGGAGGGTTGGGGTGAGTTTCCCAGGAAAGGTCAGGCCTCAGGGAAGTGGAGTGAAGGCACATCTCATAGTCTGCAAGGGTCAAAAATTCCAGTCGTGGAATTTTCATTTCTTCTGATCAACTACCCTGGTCCAGAGGTTCAAAGCACTCTTGTAGCAATTCTCAAGGTGAAAGAGATTTCGCTATTTATTGTTTGCTCTCTAAGCCCAGCTTGTCTTTAAAAAACAGAAGAAGCTGATCATCAGAGCTTTACGAACTAACCCAAACAATGAATCTCCTTTTCTGAGCGTTACCACAATAAAGTTCTACGTTACGATCTGGTCTGCTGCATTTTATTTTCAGTATTTGCAATCATCCTAAGGGGACCATCTAGCAGAAAAACAGCTTTTACATCACTAGCTTTCCCTGCCTAGTCCCGCTCCATATTTATACCACTACTTTTCCTTTACACTCTTTGGTTTATAGTAGCAATAATTTTCCCTCATATATAGTCCAACGAACAACCAATTAACAAATGCCCAGAGCGGTAAGCATTCTTGGCCGTCTTGCCTAGTCAGTCATTAATTTGGTGAAGGAAGGGCTAACAAACTCATAAAGGGGAACGTGAATTTTAGAAGTTAGTTCAATTTTACATTATTAAAAAGGAAAATGTAGTAAAAATAATAAGAGCTTTGCCAAAACTCTACAGCAAAGTCAATTAGTCTCACAAAAAGCCTGGGAGTCTACGATCTGAACTTGCATTTGGAACCACTTAGCCTATTAAAACAACTCCAAACTTCATCTCTTGCAAATCATATTTCAGCGCTCATGGCTGGATCCTAATGAGTAAAATTCCTTCCCCATCCTTGATGCGACACAATTTAAAGTCTTTCATGGGTCTGTGTATTTCAAATATACACACATGACTGAACGTATGCCGAGTTCCTTGCATATATACGTACACACCTATCATAAAAATTTCATACACTAAGTATAGTCGTATACGACATATAGTAACGCACTGGCTGCGTCATATATTGGTACGCTGTATACTTTTAAGATGGCTTTAAAAGAAAACAAATTTCAAACCGAAAAATAGAGGCACTGACATTACAGGTCTATGGCAAAATATAACATGTCTGAATCAGAAGAGGAATCATTTTTATAATTTTTTAAAATATTTTTTAAAAATATTATTTATTTATTTATTTGACAGAGAGAGATCACAAATAGGCAGAGAGGCAGGCAGAGAGAGAGAGGAGGAAGCAGGCTCCCTGCTGAGCAGGGAGCCCGATGCGGGACTCGATTCCAGGACCCTGAGATCATGACCTGTGCCGAAGGCAGCGGCTTAACCCACTGAGCCACCCAGGCGCCCTCATTTTTATAATTTTCACCATATTTCAAGTGTGAGGGGGATGCCGTTTCTTTAAGACAATTTGGTAACACTACAGACATGTCATTCATTCAATCAGCATATAACCATGGGCAATAAAGGTTTTATTTTGCTCTGATTAAGGGGAAAAAGTTAAAATATTAAGTGAGATTACTTTCATAGATGATTCTACAAAATAGTGTTTTCTCAATCAATGAGTGAATAGCTGCTAGAGCTTTTTTTTTTTAATGTATCTTATTTTATTGAAATCTAACGTTCCTTAGATGAAAATGAAGTCGCACCTTTTGAGACCCAAGGCTCTCCACTCTGAGCCTCTATAAAAATCCCAAGCAATTTCTATAGGTTTTCCAAGGAAGATTCAGCTCTAATTAACAACAATTTTGTCCATATTTTGTTTTTCTACTGCACTGAAAGAATAGCAGGGGGTGAGCCCTGCAGAAAAGAAGATTATTAAAACTTTAATAACCTGAGCCTTTGAACCTTTCCAAATTCTTTACAATTTTCTCACATTTCCAGTCCAGATGTCTGCATGTGGTTCTCGTGCTAACGTGAATGTTTTGTTTACAATTTTATTCACCTTACTTACTACCTCCTTTTTAAAAAGCAGAAGAATGCACAGTAATTTTGCAGTTCTTCTGAGCAAAGGAGTTTAGCTGTTCTTACAAGTAAATTTGCAAGAATGATTTTTATTCATTTTTAACTGAACAATTTCCAACAAGGCGGCCATTTCTTCCCTGCTGCTAGAGGTAAATTGTTAGCCTAGCAACCAGGCCGCTGAATCAGAGCATTCTTTTTGATCAAGCTACACAGCTTCAAAAGACTGAAAAGCGAATCCACTTTAGAAACTTGAACTCTTGAGACTGTTACAAAAGAGAGACTGAAAAGGAGGCATCCTTTAACATAATCAGCTGCTTGCTGTTTTACCAAAGCGAGGGATATTTGCATACAACAAAAGCCACAATAGAACTGCCCTCCAGGGAACTCAATATGAAAACTGCATTATTCCAACTCCAGATACTTGGTAACCACGCCCCATAGCCAATTATGACTTTTCTTTTAATTAAAAAAAATTATTCTAGCAAACCCACTGCCACCTAAATGATTACACTTCCCCAATATCTTTGCTTTATAATCAAGTGCTAACAAATGAAATTTGAATAGATGTGTGGGATAACACTTGCAGGACATTTCCCACAAGGGAGCCCACAGACCTCTTCTTCCCTTCCTCTTCGTGCTGAATAGAATTTTAGTGTGATGGCTGGAGCTCCAGCAGCCATCTTGGACCACAAGTCTGAGGAACGAAAGCTAGGGAAGACAGGGCACTGAGGGAGCAGAAGCCCAGGTTCCCTGGTAATCATGGAGTTCCTTTTCCAGTTTTGCAAGACGTACTTGCAGAACTACTTCATATACAAAAAAGAGATAAACATCTTTATGGCTTAAGCCACTGTTATTTGGAGACGTTTATTTAATGTGACAAAACCTAGTCCTAACTAACATATTCTAACCTGATTTTAAAAACTCTATTTATAGCTATATTCTGCTATAGCTGAGAAAGAGAAAAGCAGTCCCTGACATGTAGAAGCTGGCCTGGTACTGTCAGTCAAGACTTGGTGTGGCTAAAAGCCACCCTGATATTCACCATTCAGTCTTGGTGTTGATTTCATAAAACACTAGCATCAAACAAGGCCACTCTGTGACCAGAAAGGATAAGACCAAAATAAGAACACTGCATATCATGTCAAAGCACAACCTCGAAACCTGAGTCATAAAGAGTGTCTGGTTGCACAGATTTTCAGAAAATCTGAATTTTGCTTGTGTCTTACTCTATTTTTTCAAATAAACTTATATTGGTGGCTAACACATACCCAGGAAAATACATAAATCCTAAGTTCATACAGCTCAGTGAAGTATCTCAAAGTAAGCATACCTGTGTAAACACCATCCAGATCAAGAAATCGAACATCACGAGTTTCAAAGGATAACCAAAGACCACAATAGAGTCTATATGGAGGCTGAATGCACAAGCTTACATAACAAGCAAGAGTCACATCACTCTAGAAGATCATTAGTCTCTCTGAGTGTGTGTGTGAGTGTACACAGGGGAAAAAGAAAGTTGCTTCTAAATAACAAAGTCTTCTCAAAGACACTTTGTAATAGATTAGAGAATATGATTCAGAAATCTCTCCTAAGCATCAGTCACCATCCCAGTGTGAGCTCATAGGGGCACCACACCTGGCTCTAAACAGGTTCAAGTTAAGGATCAAGCTGACTTAGGGTCATCCAACAGCCAAGCGCTAATGGACAAGTACAGGGTCTAAGAGGACCCCACTGTGATTTGAACATACCAAAACCTCTCCCTGTCCCTCTTCCAAGCACTACCCTAACTTCTGACTCCAAAAATTAGTCTTGCCTCTTCTTTGACTTGAGATATGTACTAACATACAAAGTATTATTTTTCTTTTTACTGAGGTAAAATTTACATAGCATTATCTTCAAATTACCTAGTGATTTATTCTGCCTACTCAAATCTCCTGTTGAACCCCTCTAGTGAGGTATTCATTTCAGCTATTGTACTTTCCAGCTGCAGAATTCTTACATGGCTCTGTTCTATAATTTCTATCTCTTTGTTGTTATTCTCTGTTCATACTCATTCTCCTGGCTTTCTTTAGCTCTCTGATCATAATTAGGACATTCTAGTTGGAGTCTTTTTCTAGTAAGTCCAATATCTGGGCTTTCTCAGTGACCACTGGTATCGTGTTTTCCTCCTGTGAATGAGCTATACTTTCTTGTTTCTTTGTGTGCCTTGTCATTTCTTTTTTTAAAAAGCTGACCATTTTTAATAGTATAATGTGGTAACTATGGAAATCAGATTCTCTTTCCCCAGATTTGCTGTTAATTACCAATGGTTGCAGTCATCCATTGGTTTGGCACTTTTCCAAACTATTTTTTAAGATCATATTCCTTGTCATGTGTTGTCACTGACAGCTCTGTTCCATTATCTCAGTGGCCAACCAGTGACATGACAGTGACTTCCTAAAATACATGGAGCTAAAAAGAGAAAGAAAGAAAAAATCCACTTCCCTGGTCTTTGCATCCTGGCGCTGAGCTGGAGCATCCCTTCAACACTAAGCCAGGCCACCCACAGCTCTCTGGTAGCCTCCACCTCCTGCCCACAGATCTACCACAGTTGTAAGTGTAAGGTCTTCTCAGGTCTTTTCCATGCACATACCCAGCCCTATGTGTACATGTTTCACTCCAGTCTCACCAATTATACGTGAGAGCCCTTCCAAGCCTTTATCCCCCAAGAAACTTTCTCCTCAGCCTCCTCTTTTCCAGGCAGTTTTTTAAACTTTTTTTTTTTTTTTAAGCTAAACATTGTGAAATTCATTCATGTTGTTGTCTATAGCTAGAGTTGAATTTTCAACAGATTCTGTTGCTGCCCAGAAAACCACTCTGGCCCAAGGTAGGCAGACAAAAGGGCAGCAGCCTCTGTGTCAGACCATCAGAGAACCACTGGAGATGTTAATACACACAGCCATAGTCCTTTAAGAACAAAGTCTGCATTAAGCCCAGGATGCCGGCAATTCATATCAGGAACACTAGTCACTGTACCCGCGGCTGCCACCATGCTAGGAAATGGATGATGTCAGGTAGGTGAGCAAAAACTGCAGTGCTTTTTTTATTTTTTTATTTTACTAAAATTCAGCAGCCTTTCTCTTCATTAAACATTCCCTTCGTTGCTATACATTTTTTATTAGATTCCTCCACTCTGAAAAAGTTTTCATATGCATGAACATCATCTCTTTTAAAAATAACAGCTTAATAAAATAATAAACAAAACACTAACACCTCTCCTGGGGCCTCGTCATGCTGATGGAGAGCATTTGGCCTTCCTGAACACATGTCTACAGAATAGTTTTTTCTTCGGAAGAGTAATTTCTTAAATCTTCACCACTCACATTATTTCATTTTATTATCCCAAACGTATGAGTTTCTTTCTTTCTTTTTTTTTAAAGATGTTATTTATTATTTGACATAGAGAGAGGGAAAGAAAGCAAGGGGAGCACCAAGCAGAGGAAGAAGAAGGCTCCCCACTGAGCAGGGAGCCCAGTATGCGGCTCGATCCCAGGACCCTGGGGTCATGACCTAAGCAGAAGGGAGGCTGAGCCACCCAGGTACCACATAGGACTTTCTTTTGTAGGAAAAATAAGGATCTTCCAAAGATACAGAGCATACTGGAACATCCCACATTTTTTAGTCAGGAAAGTAGCTGAAGAAAAATGGGATATATTTTATCAGACTTGGATGTAAACAATCATAAGCAAAACAAGCCCTTAATCATTTTATAGTGCATGAGCCTCTATAGACATACGGATTTACCTATTATGTCAACAAGCATGGCTGATTTTGAAACCAAGCTGAAGGTTTTTATAGTACAAAATTTGAATGGACATTTAGCAACCTTAACCCAAATAAAGGTGACAATTCAGACAGTAGGGTTAAATTTATCATTATAACTTCTAGCCAAGCATGTGCTAACTGTGTATTCATTTGAACAAGAACCATATGCACTTAGAAGATGTCAACCTTCTGGGTGTAGACATATGTGGTCTAAAAATCATCACAAGAACAGCTCAGCAACTGTCCTGCTTCAAAGTACAGGGACTGAGCCATCTCTGGGATACAAAATGTTTCACCATGGCCCCCGGGGCAGACCCTCCAAGTTGCTCAGGAATAAGGCATCTGTGTCTGCACATTGTCTCAAGAATTCTAAGCTACTGGTACAAATGAAGGAGAAAGTAGTAGAATCAGATGGTTTCCAAACATGAGCCATAAGGTACTAGCTCATTCTGCCCTTGTCTGACATCTCCCTCTCTGCTCTCCAATGTTTATTTTTCCCTACTTTAAATTGTATGATTCACTTGGAGGGTGGGATGGGTAAAAAAAATAAATATATTGGGTATGGTTTGTTCACCTCTTGTTTCTCTAGTTGTTTTTCTAAAGTGATTCAACAAAGAGATTTTTTTACCTAGACCCAGGTCTTCCCCAGGAGTCTAACAGAGAGATATGGGAAGCTGCCAATTCAGGCTTCAGTTAGCCTTTGTCTCAGTGTAGTTCCCTGCCAGCTTTCAAGATGATTGAACATCTGCTTTTCCTTAGCTCAAGCCCCAGCCACACTCTCGCCCTCTGACAGAGAAGAAACCACAAAGACCCCCATCCTGTTGGGCGAAGTCTATTACAATGAATAGCCCATGATAGACAAAAGCCATCTGTGTCTGTCACCAGTATTACTTTATAGTAGACCACAGGTCTTACGAATAGACTTGGAGGGAACCCACAGACTGGATTTCCATCAATAACATAGTAGTATTTCCAAGAAAAGAGGTTTCCTAAAGTCATTACGTGTATTCGATGCCTTGCAATTGGTCAATGTGCCCTTTAGGCAACATTCCACATTCTCCCAACCTCACCAGCTTCTTTTTGCAACCCCTGCTGCTGGGACGAGTTCTGCGTAGGCTCCGACCAGCAGGTGCAACCCAACAGCACCCAGGCTAGGATCTCCACTGCCAGCTCCAGTGCGGCGGGCAACATGCGGAAAACATCTTGGCTTTTGAGCGTGGGCAAACTGGGAGTTGAAGAGCCCATTGATGCCTTGTGGGGCAACCCTTTGACCGTGGGTGTACAGAACTATGTATAAATACATCCCCCTTTCTTCCTCTAGGCTGATGGTCCCAAGACACATCATAGGCAGTCCCATAGCATCAGGCATGGAAGCTGTGCCAAGCTCAACAACAACACTTCTTTGCAATTGGCTCTCCTTCCTTCCTTGCTTCACACCCTGTCCTTCATGTCTGCTCCTTGGTCACACTCTCCAGTGAAGTACATGTACTTGAGCCTTGACTGTGTTGCCACATCTGCTTTCTGGAAAATTCAGGCTGAGACACTAGTCTATTAACAATTTCCTTGTGTCTCTGATTGAGCTTTCATTTTGTTATGCTGTCAGAGACAGAAAGACGGACAGACCTGATCAAAAAAATTCAATGTTCTCCAGATCCTGAAAATAGTAGCCTTCATTTTTTGAATGGAAGGAAAGAGGGAAGAAAGTAAGGAACAACGAGTAAGAGAGGGAAGAGAAGGGAGAAGAAAAGACAGAAAGAAGGGCCAGGGGAAAGGAAGGAGGGCAGGGGAAGGAAAGGGAAGGGGAGAGGAGAGCCAAGCAGAACCTACATCTTTCCTTTTTTCTTACTCCAGAGATAGCTGCCCAGCTCCCCCGACAGACTGCTTCTTCCACAGTGGGCTGTCCTGTCTCTTCTATGTAGCTTTATCTCACCTACTTCGCTGTGCTGTGTGTTTGCCCGTTTGATTGTATGATTTCACTTTCTTCACTTGATGACCTTGGAGAGTGCACAACACACCCAAGTTCTTGCCATTGGCAAGAGAAGCCATGTGCATTTCATAAATTCAGGCTTATTCTTGATGGGAAAATGAGCAAATACTACATTCATTTCTCAACCTTTGCATATTTTTGATGCTGGAAGGAGAAGTTTGACTCACTTCTCTCAAACACACCTTCATCACCTCATTAGCAACTCCCCTTGAAATTCTCATCCTCTCCCTTTCCACTTCTACATTTATTACCTTTTGAGAGTCCCCTGGGGGGGGTAACATTCAAGACTTCCCATCTTCTGGTTCCTTCCCTGCCCTTCTCCAACTTGGCCCCTCCCCTGGATCCAAGGTACCCTATCCTCACACCACTTACAAAGTCATCATTCCAACTGCAGACCTCCCCTAACTCACTGTCCTCTGATGCCTCCTTTACTCTACCTCTTCTCCACAACTACACATTGAACGAATGGGCAATACAATGCACCACTGGTTAAACCCATTATAGAGAAAGAAAGAGAAACTATCTGACTCTGATTTTGCTTGAATGAGGCAGTTATATAAAAGGTTATCCTTTGGGACTTAGATCTTCTCGCATAGCACGTATTTATAATGGTATTTTCCATCATGGCAGAGCACATCTATATCATTGGGCAATTGGGAAAGTTGCTTTTACTTTTCCCTGCATATCTTGTATTTCTCTCCACAACCTAAACAGGACTATATTTCCCCTGCTTTTTTATAACCACAGCATCATGTCCTGTCACATCTAGAGCTGAGTGTCATGTGACCCGCTCCGTGCTCACTCCACACGCTGGGACTTGTGCAGGGCCAACACTCACGTCTGAGGGCAGATGGGCATCAGAAAAGCCAGTTAAACCCTGGTCCCGGCTCTGATCACTTTTCTAGCATTCCATGTCCACCTCTTGTCATCTGTGGGGATAAATAGTTGCTATAGAAAGCAGTCACAAACCTGACTTTTAAGCTGGAGGAAACATTTTCTACATACATATACACACGTATTGTCAGACACAGGCATGTACCTCTATATTCCCTACACCCCCTGCTTTCCTGAGGGTAAAGGCAGTGCCTGTGGAATAAGTCAGCTATGTAGCGACTGAACAATAGTGTCACATGGAAACTTCATAAAAACTCTAAATGATATTGGGACATTGGTCCCACTCCCCACCTGTGTGCATTGCGTCGTGTACTTTGCCTGTTCTCCTCCAATTGCTTCAGCCCCAAACCTGGGTTATCCTGAACACGCCCGTTCCATCAGCTCCCACAGGCTCTACCTTCCAACTATAGTCAAATATCATTCTTGCCCCTCTGGTCCAAACTGCCATCAGCATTCCCCTGAACTGTGCTTTAAGAGGCTGCTAAATGTTCTCATCTCGGCTTCAACCTATTTCCTACACAGTGGCTTGAGCGATCTCATTAAAACATAAGTCAGAGGGGCACCTGGGTGGCTCAGTGGGTTAAGTATCTGCCTTCAGCTCAGGTCAGGATCCCAGGGTCCTGGGATCAAGCCCCGAATTGGGCTCCCTGCTCAGTGGGGAACCTACTACCTCTCCCTCTGCCTCTCACTGCGCCACCCCCCCAATCAGTGCTCGCTCTCGCTCGCTCGCTCTCTCTCTCTCACTCTCTCCCTCAAATAAATAAATAATCTAAAAAAAAAAATCCACAAACCATATCGTGACACTTCATTACCCAGAAATTTTTGATGGACCCCAACTCCTATGGAGCAAAAGCTAAAGTCATAAAATGCCCTACAGGCCTGTCCTGTCTAGCAGAGGAGAGGCCCCAAGACCATGCCCAGATTCAGTAACTCAGGAGAAGGACCCCGAGGACTCAGTGACGGCCATTCCACTCATGACTGGTTTCATGCCGCAGGAGAATACTAATTAAACCAGCCAAGAGAAAAGGTGCATGGGGCAGAGTCCTGGAGAGTTACGCACACAGAGCCCCCATTTGTCTTCCCCCTGCAAAGTCACTGAACAGTGCTAACTTCTCCCGGCAATGACATGCGATGACACATATAGAGTGTTGTCACTCAGTGAAGCTCCCCAAGAAACCTGGGCTCCGGATTTGTTACGGGGTCTTGGTCCCACAGACATGACTGACTGCCCGCGGGGCTGACCTTTAGTCTGCAGCCCCTCTGGAGATCAAGTTGATACCATGCGCCCCAGAGCCCCATCCTAAATCACATCCTTAGACTCCCCAAACCCTAAGTAAAAAGCCAGTCAAGCAGAGACCTTACAGATCATCTCCCAGGAGTCAAGGGCAAAGACCAGAGCTTTCCTTGGGTAAGTTAAATCTTTACTACACAGGCCTTGTGAGGAGAGACTCCTGCCTCACAGACCTCCCTCCCCCTCACTGCACCCTTGGTCACACTTCCTCCTGCCATGCCGACCTCCTTGCTACATCTGACATGCTTGGTCTCCCCCTCAAGGACTTTGCAGCCCTGTCCCCTCTGCCTGCTGCCCCTCCCTGGCTGTGCATGTGCCTTGCTCGCTGACATCATCCAGGGCTCTGCTCAGAATCCTCTGCTAGAAAGCCTTTCCCTCATCATCCAATTTCAAATAGCAACCTCAGCTGTACCAGTGGCTTCCCAGTTTCACTTTGCCTGCACCACCTCGGCCTTTCGCCTAAGAGTTTGTTTGCTGACTGTCTCAACCCCACAGACTCTGCACTTCTGCTGGCTAGGATCCTCTCCTACTTTGTTCACCACTCTGTTACAGCATCTAGAACAGTGCCAGGCACATAGTAGGTGCCCAGTAAATCTCCAGTGAATGCGTGAGGCTGTGTCTCCAAAGTCTGAATGAGGAGCCAGCGGGCCTCATGGACTGAGGAAACGGCTCCTGCAGGAGCTAAGTTTGTTTCTCTTAGACACTAACCAGATAAAATCTTTTTCAAGTGCTGAAGAAAGAACTATTGTCATAACCCAATTTTACACAGAACTTCCCTCCTGCTGGAATCTGCCCATCCTCGGAGCCTGGAAGTCTCTGGTTCGTTTTATTTTGTTCTTTTCTTCCCTCCTTCATTTACCTGCTGGTGATTTTCCAGGAAATTACAAATGACGCCAGTGTTTGACAGATGGGGGAGCAGGGCCGGATGCTCTGGCAGGTCCCGACCGGCTGCTACAGTCCAGGTTCAAGTTCATGAACTATTCCTTTCTTACCTTTCCTCTCTGCAGCTGGAGCTCTGCTCTCTTCCCTCCTTCAGAGTCCAACTGCCCTCGGCCATCTCCCTGTAGCAACCCCCGTGACTGAATGCCCCCCTGCCCTACCCCCCGTGAAGCGGTGACTGTATCCAAGGGGTGGGGGGAAGGAATGGTCACTGGACTGCTTCATCAAGTACCAGTTCTCTCTTCTTGGACCCTGGAAGCTCTGAGCCTGCTGTATCCTTTCTAAGCCACCTTTATGGCTCCAAAGGAAGAATTACAAGGTCTCAGAGTTTGGTCACTAAGGTCCCCCACTGCCCACGGCATCTCCCCTAAACCCTCTGGCCTGCCAGCCAGCCGCTGCAGCAGCCCACTCCACCTCCGGCCTGAGGTGCTGCCCCTCCCCGCCCCTCCGCCCTCCCTGAAACCCATCAGAGCAGCTGACTACAATCAGTTGTCAGGCAAAGAAGAGCTAATTAACCCAAATCCACACAAGGCCTGTGTCCTAGAGCCAACCGCTAAACCTCTGCCCAACCCCAGGTTCGTATCCCTTAAGAGCTAGAACTTATCATCTAGAACTTAGCAATTTGCCAAGCCAGTTTCACATCAGAGTCACTAGGGCAGCTTTTTGAAACCCCTGATATCAGGACTGTCTGGGAACAACAGAATGAAAATGCAGGTGCCCAGGGGGACAGGGCAGTACAGAAAGAGCAGGCCTGGGTGCTGTGGGAGTTACGCTGGTGGGGGGGCGGGGCGGGGGGCGCCAATGTATGGCCCAGGCAAGAACCCTGACGGGGGCTGCAGGGAGACCTCTAGGACAGGCCCTCCAAGGGCTTCCTGGGGATACAGACACCTTAACGGCCCTAAGGCCCAAGATATTCTTCAAGACTTGGGAGCAGGTGAGCAAATGGGCTCAACTCTTATCTTGGCACCTCCGTTCCGTGGGCTCAGGGGCAATGTGGGAGGAAGAGGGCTCAACACAGCATTCTCTCAGATACTGGCAATGATTCTCTCGTCATTGTTTGCCCCTCACAAACTCCTCCACACCCACCACACCTCACGTCACCCAGGAGGATATGGCCCAACAGTCTCGGTTATACAATATGGAAAACCATCCCAGACAACAAGGAAAACTAGGTGTGTCTGTCTGCACAGCACCAGTATTTTCTCAGGCAACACCAGGAAATGTCACCAGGATGGCCTTGCTCCGGCGGGGCTGCTCTCGTGAACCGAAAGCTAAAGTCAAAGCAACGCTCCGAACTCTTAGAGACAGGAACAGTGCCCACTGAATGAGCCAAAGCCTCTGAAGCAGAAAGGGAGAGAGTATGATGTGCTTTGTAGCCAGCCAGGTCTGGCACCATGGATGTGGACTTCCAGGGATTCGCTGTAGACAGGGACTAGAGGTCCGAGCCCCGGAGTCTCTCCTGGCCTCCTGATGGGCCCCTGCATCCTATGTGTGTAGCTGACAATGAAACCAGCAGCCCAAGATTGCCGTGTTCTTTTCCTTTAGACTGCTCAGCTGATACATGACACTGCCTTTCTTATGGAAAATAAAACTCTGAAAAGCAATTTCTCAGCAATAAATTGTGTGTGTGTGTGTGTGTGTGTGTGTGTCTATGTGTGTGGTCATCGGGCTTAAAGTTACTCAAATTCAAGCCCCTGTACCTGCCACTTCCCTGTACCTTCTCTTTTCATTATCATGTCTATTGACTGGTCCTCCTGGGTCACTGCAGCATATAACAGTGATGACTGTTCCCTTCTTGAAATTTGCTTTCTCTCCCATGGGTTCTAGGATGTCACTCTTTCCTGGATCTCCCCAGAGCTCTTTGGTTCCTCTGCCTCCGTCCTCTGCCTTCCCTCTCCATGTTGGCGCTCTCCGTGTTCTGCCTTTTGCTTCACGGACTCTACCTACATGCATGGCTTCCATATCTCCTGCACTGGTGACTTACATCTTTTCTCTCCTACTCTCCTGAGCACCAGAATGCTATCCCCCCAGAGTCAACTGCCATTCTTCCCATCAATCCTGACCTGCCTGTCTTCTTGCATCTTCAAGCTCAGCCAAGGTGTGAGTTCCATCCAGTCACCCAGGAGAACCCAGAGAATCATTCTAGTCTCCTCCACATCCTAACACACCTCCATCTAGTCAGGGACCTGATCCTGTCTGTCTCTATAGAATATCCCATGTCCCTTTCCCTCCCACCCTCCCCTTACATTGGCACTACAACAACCTGACTTTGAGCCTCATCATTGTTCTTCTGGACTATTATTTCCAACCAAGTTCTCCCTCCCACTCTCAGCATCTACCATGCTTCTCCACACCCAATTAAAATAATCATTTCAGGGAGCAAATCTTACCATGCTCCTCCTCAGCCTGGGGTCCCACTTGGAAGTTTGGCATTGGGAAGTAGCAGTTGGGCACATCTCTGTCATCATGGTGTAAACCTTACTGAATTCATGTGTGATGGGGAGTGGTGGCTCAGTCAGCCCCAGCCCAGCAAAGGAGAAACAACTCTACATATTTCACACAGAGAGACTTTCATACAGGAGAAGTGGTTATGCAAGTGCCGGAGGATCTGGGGATCTGGAAGACAAGGATGCCATCAAGACATCAGCATGAAGGAGGCAGTGTGGGTAGAGTTCAGAATATGGGGCCACCCAGCCAAGCTGGAACCACAGCAGGGACATCAGAAGCAGGAGACTAGAAGAGATGCGGTTACTGCTGGAGATGTCACCCACAGCAGAGAGAACAAAAAAAAATCTAGCTTCTCCCGACATCTCGCTCTCTGATCTCATACCAGTCCCTCCTCTGAACCAAACCCAGCTCCAAGTCCACTAAGGGGTCCTTGGAAACTCAGCTCCCTGCGAGGCAGAACAGAGCGAGGGAAGGGTAGAATATAAATGTGGCAGCAAACAGGCATGTGACTCCCACAGAGGGGCTGGACAGTCATACAGTGATGGGTTGGCTGGTTTGCCTGCACAGACAGAAAGCTCAGTTACAGGACTAATTGCACACAGGAGCTCTGGAAACCCGTGACTAATCTTCAGCAGGGATGGTTTACACACTTACCTTTCCCAAACCTCTTCAAACATGTCAATTCCCATGTTTGTGCCCCTAAATAGGAAACAAATAGTTCTTGGTTCTGATCATTTCTTCCACCTGGACTAACATTCTTCCTCTACTTATTTAAAACCCTCCCATCTTTGAGATCCCAGTTTAATTCCCATCTCTTGCACCAGCACTTCCGGACCACCACCATCAAGGCAGGGTGGACAAGGATTCTCGATTCTAGCTGAACACGGGAATGCTGAAAAGTTGCAGGATGCGCGATAGAGTTGGTTCCCAATAACACGAGAGGGACTTCCTGGGTTTCCTTCCACATGAAAGGGCTTCTGTTAATGTGACTTTTAGCTCCCCTTCACCCTCCAAGAGGTGGAAAGTCTTCTAAGACGACTGGACAGGGCATTCTTGGTTCAAGTCTATCCTTTTGCCTTTTGGGAGCAAACTTACCTGCCCTCTATCTGCCTTGCCCTCTATTCCTCTAGACTCTCACCTGCTCCATGCCCACATGAAGGGGGGTACATATATTAAATTTTGGAATTAATTTGCAGGCCCATTTGGTTCTCACAATGAGCAATGGCTTCTAGTTTAGCCTTTAACAATAATAAAGAAATACTGCGGCCTTGAGTGATACTCTGGGTCCCCTAGCTTTTTTAAAACCTGAGCAGGAGAGAGGATATATCAGTCCCTCTAAGAAAAGAGGATTAATCAGTCCCTCTAAGAAATTTGTAACAAATGGCTTTTATCTCAGGCTCCCCCTTAGAGAATCCTTGATATCCATTTCTTTGTTGTTTTGCTTTGTTTTTTTTTTTTTTTTAAAGATTTCTTTATTTATTTTAGAAAGAGAGCCCAAGCAGGGGGAGGGACAGAGGGAGAGGGTAAGAGAGAGAAAGAAGCAGACTCCACATTGAGCCAGGAGCCGGACGTGGGGCTTCATCTCACGACCCTGAGATCGTGATCTGAGCTGAAATCAAGAGTCAGGCACTCAACTGACTGAACCACCCAGGTGCCCTCCATTCCCTTCTATTTTAATGAGATACGCCCCTAACTCTGACCTGGTCCTTTCTGGACTTTGGATATGACTCAGCATTCCTCTGGCTTGAAATATGAGCACAGTAGACCTTCATCTCCCCCTCTGTTAGAATTGCTTGATGCCTCCAGATCCTGCCTCCTGGCTTTTTACAACCCACCCTTTTGGAACAAGTCATTTTCAGCCCAACATGATGCTGACTCTTTCTTGAGTACTTAGTGAGGCATCTTCACGTGGTTGCTAAGAATCTGGCTTTGGAGCCAGATAGCCTGGATTTGAATGGTCTTTCCACTTAACAGCTGTCTAGCCTGGGGCAGATACTTAAACTCCCTATATTATAGCAATACATAGTAATCAATCTTCATAAAGATGATGTGAATCATCAAACCAAAATTCAAAGTCTGTTGAATGTGCTGTTTAAGGAGATAAAAAAATACATAGCACATTCTAGAAATATTTATATCCACAATGGTTTTCAGACTGTTGGTGCTTGAAGGGCTAAGCTTTGATTATCTTGAAAACCAATTCAGAAAGGAGGTGTCACTTCCTGCCAGAGCTATGTAATTGAAGCACAGCAAAACTTATGAGGAGGCAACGTTGTACAGTGGAAAAGGTCTATATTCAAAGGCAGACCTGAGTTCGAGAATCTCATCTCTGTCCTCAGCATGTAAACTCATGTAAGGTGTTTGACTTTCCTAAGCACCTGTGTCTGTGTGTGAAAGTGGGCATAAAAATTACTACCTTGCAAAATCATTATGAACTAATGTAGGTGCAAGAATATATGTGGGTACTGACTCTGGGCAGGGGAGGGTTCTTCCAGTCCCCTGGGATCTGGATATGAATGCTGTTGAGTGCACTCAGATGGAACTCTTCTGCCCATCAACTTATTTGCCCCATAGAAATAGGAAGATACCCCCCCCCATACCTTGAAAGAAAAAGGATAGCTTCCCTTGCTATTCAAAATCATTTAGGGGTGCCTGGATGTCTCAGTTGGTTGTGCATCTGCCTTCAGCTCAGGTCATGATCTCAGGGTCCTGGGAACAAACCCCGCATTGGGCTCCCTACTCAGAGAGGAGTCTGCTTCTCTTCTCTCTCCCTCCGTCCCACCCCCCACTGCAGATTGTGCACATACTCTCTCTTTCTCTCTCTCAAATAAATAATCTTTTTAAAAAATCATTAAAATATGTTGGATGGGCTTGAAAACACCAACCAAATCCTGATTACACAGAATATAGAATTATAAGGTCCCCGAGAATTCTTCATGAGGGTTGGAGATGAAAAGCAAATCTTCTTATTGAGGGCTGAGAAACAATGATGAGCATTTTCCCTGGATCTGTGAGGCTCAAACTCTGTCCTGACCCAGGCGCCCCACTGACAGGCTTATGCCCAGGAAAGAGCCCATATGAAGGGCTTTAATGAAGCCATATGATACCCACAAAGCACATCCAAAGCAGTGCTCAGGGGGAAATGTATAGCCTTAAATACTTACAAGAAAAAGTGAAATAAATAAAGCATCTAACTCAGATAGAATTGGACTAAAGGAATTAGTCAAGATAGAAAAGCAGTAATAAATTTAAAAGAAAAAAGTCATAGAACTAGTAAATACATCAAAGAGCTCGTCATCATAGGAAAAAATACTTTTTTCTATACCTATTGGTTGTGAATGTATTACACAACCAAAAATTAAATTATCTATCACTACATGACAGGTAGATAGATAGACAGATAGATACGATAGGAATAGATAGAGAGAGAGAGGGAAGGGAAGGGAAGGGAAGGGAACAGAAGAGAAGGGAAGGGAAAAAGAATAGTTGTAGAGCTGGGATGCCAGCCTGTCTTGGTTCCCTTGAAGGAGGTCAATAGTAATAAAAGGAAGGGATAGTCCAGTCCTATTCCCAGATACCATGCTGCTACCTGGGCTCACTGGCAGAAATCCATTTTGTCAGGGGTAATGGCTCTCTTGGGTAACTGTCCTAGTTGTTACGAAGCCTACAGGGCCTTTGATAAGCTACCCCCTTTCCCACATACCCACACCAATGGTATCCCCCATCTGTCTGAACACTGGCCCCTTGCATACTCCCACTGGTGCCTTTGCCCTCCTGACGCCTCCTGCCCGGAGAGATCTTCTGTGCAGTGGTGCACTCCCTCACATCTGTCTGATCAAATGTCCATTTACCTGTGAGACTTTTCCTGTCTACTTATTTCTAACAACAGCTTCAACCCCCACACACACCCTCAGCCAGTCGCGGTTAGTCTGAGAGCAGTTAGTTTACTCTTCCCCAACTGTTTTCCACCATGGGTCTCAGACATGCCATTTACTGCATTTGCTTACTTGTTTCCCACCTCCTTCTATTAGAATATCATTTCCAAAGGGCATAGGCCAATGTCTTGTTCATTGTGTCCCCAGAGCCTGGAACGGAGATGCTTAGTAAAAAGAAGGGAAATGAACAAATGAATGAATGAAGACGCCCGTGGGGCTGAAAGCAAGAGCACCACTATGGTGAGTGTCTGGACACTTTGGACATCCAAATCTCTGGGATTTCTACTACCTCCCTGACTTAACCACAGATTAATATGTTAATTCATATGGCTATGAATGCTGTTCTACTCACTTTGTGGGAGGACCCCAAGGACCCCAGCATCTGGGTGATGTAGAGACTTTCCAGATGCAGGCACATAGTGCCCAAAGCAACAGCAGCAGCAAGGGTACCATGTTGGTGGCCGGCTTCTAGACCCATCCAGCTCCACACCCTTGGCTGTGGAGTCCGCCAGCCCGGCGGGATGTGCTGAGCATTTGCCCTCCTGGCAAGAGGCCAATATGACCGGGTTGGGAGTCCAGGGTGAGTGAGTCTCCCTGGGAATTCTTGAGCATATCAGCTTGAGGGTCCCCGAAGGGCCGATTCAGTAGACATTCATAAACAGTTGCTGAATCAGTGATGATGGGAACATTGAATCCTCCTAATCTGAGCAGATAAAAATCCAGAACTGCTTGGAAGAGAAATACTATTTTTACCCCAACCTGTAAGTATTTTTTCTGTATCTTTTTAGTATCTGGCAGGTAAAACTCACTCTATAAATTCAGCACCTTCCTTTCGTAGCCCCAAAATGTCGGTCGCCGTCCTGAATTACGGGTGCCACAGCCCCACTCCCAACCTCCGGTAGACACAGACGCCTCTTAGGAACTGAGTCTATTAAGGATCTCCAGAGAAGCAGAACCAATAGGATATATAGAGATAGTTAGAAAAGGATTATTATGAGGGACTGACTCATGAGTTTATGGAGGCTGAGAAGTCCCGTCATGTACCGTCAGCAAGCCCGCACTGTAGTTTCAGTCCAAACCCAAAGAGCACCTTTGTCTGAGGGCAGGAGAAGACAGGATGTCCCAGCTCTAGCAGAAAGAGCAAACTCACCCTTTCTCTGCCTTTTCATTCTATTCAGGCCCTGAAAGGATTGTTTGAGGCTCACTCATCAGAGTGAGGGCAATCTTCTTAACTAATCTCTTCTGTAAACACCCCGACACACACACAAACCCAGAGATGACATTTTACCCACCACTGGGGCATACCAGAGCCCAATCAACTGACATATAAAATTAACCACCATACCGACCGAATAATAATTGTAATGTATTTTTCCCACGGTAGTAGATCCAAGGAAAAACCTCTCACGATCCCCTGCTCAATATAATGGGACAATATAGCAAAAGGACAAGTGTTTTTTGGCAAAGTACATTCAGTTATTAACTCTGAACTGTCTTTAGAACCCGATATTAAATATGGCCTTTATGGCCAATGAAAGCACAGTCATTTCTCTCTTGCCTCTCCAACTAGATTCTCAACAACCTGGAAGGAGGCATCATACCCAAGACTCAGGGCACCTCTGTAGGATTTGACCCTGGGCTCGGGAGACAACAGCAGTTTCAACCATTCGTCTCCAGCATTTCCTTGGGTCCATTAAAAACTGGATTGATTTGTCTCTGAAATCTGTCCTCAGACTCTTCAACCACAGGAGCTCCTCCCAGCAATGGGTTTTAGGCACATAATGGGAATTTTTATATAAACTTATGGGGGTTTCTGGTGTCAAAAGGCACTCATGTAACGACGCCTCCCTCCGGTTCCTTCACGCCAATAATTTGCCAATAATTTGACTGCCTGCCGCAACTCCTCCACTAAGGGACATTTTTAAATATAACAACAGAAACAGTAGAAGAAAACAGATCTGAAGCCAAGTCCTCACCCTTTAAGGGGAGGTCTGCAAAGCAAGGGGACGAGGAGAGTTTGAATCAGCTTTCCAGTCTGCAAAGTAAAAATCAGTTTAACCATTTAGTTTCGTTTTCCATCTTCTTCCCCCTGCATAATTGAGCTCTGGCAACAGGAATGGAGAGGGCTCCCCCTACCCTGACTCTATTCCAGCCCCCCTCACCCCATCCCCCAGGACACAGACATCAGGCAGGAACAGCCCGGCGGGGGAAGCCCTATGCTAATGACTCACACTCCAGCAGAAAATTCATTGTTCTCTTCAAAAGAGAAAGTCATGCAAACTGGAAGAAAAGTCGCCTTCCAGAGGCCTTAGGCAGGCAGCTCTTCAGAAACAATTACCTCACAAACTGTGGGTGCACCCTTTGTTTTTTTCTTTCGACTTTTTGGCAAGCAAGCCTTTAAGAAAAGTGACTTACTGTTGCCTAACAGGATTAAATTCTTAACTGAAGCATTTTCTTCTAATCCATCCACTACTTTCTAATCCCCTGTGAGTCAGAATGTAAGGAAAAGTCTCTATTTCGACTCAAAACCCACATTCTTAGAAGTCCCCGCACCCTTGCACACTTTAGATTCTCCTTGCTGACGGGGGGACCCAGCACAGACGCCCCAGCTGCTGACCTGGGCCCATATCTGCAAACTCACCTTCTCCCTCACTCCAGGCTCCCTACCTACTACCTGACCTTGCCTTGGGCCTTGACTTTTTTCCTTTCCATTTTTTCTTTCTTTTTTTTTTTTCTTTTTAACGTAAGCACAACCAAGATGCTCCTCCTGGAGGCGGAGGACATTCCCGAGGTCTTTAAAGGCAAACGCTCCTGGAGTGGCCTCAATGTTTCTCTCATTCTACTGGTTTTCTTTGGAGAGTCTTAACCCGAAACCCATAACCCAACACCAACGCATTCTAACATATTTCCCATTAGTGGAAATATAACAAAAATAATATGGAAGTCAGAATTAAAATACCCAGATTTTGAGCCCAGATCTCCTACCCACTAGGTGAGTTTCTCACTGTTTCCAAACCTCAATGTTCTCATCCCAGAGAGGGAGCTGATCAGAACTCCGCAGGAATCTCACAGCTGGGCAGGGCAAGCATATTGACTTGTATATGAAGGCATCTCATAAACTAGCATGCGCTCTACAAAGACAAGGCATTTGTATTTTCCACTTCGAACTTTGCTCTTAGATCGTGTGGTGTCTACAGAATGTTCCTCCAAGGTTATCATCTGCGGAGTCTACCCACCCACATAAATTCCTGTTATCACTGGTCCTCTGGACAATCCTGCTGGTCTACCAAAAATAATATTAATGTTACTTAATCCAGGATTATTAGGGGCTTTCTGCTTGGCAGGTGTTACTGCAATGTTGGCATAAGATTAGACTATTAGGCAAGGTAAATGTTTTGCAGAAGTATTTATGTCTCTCGCAGAGCAGGAATTTGCACAATTAATTCACTGGAAAGATTCGCCGGGATATATGATATGACAAGATTCTACTCCGTGAAACGCTGCCATCGCAAAGCAAAGCGGTAAAATGGACGCTTACTCGTTGAGAAGCATTTTTGGAGTCCCATTTATGCAACAGGAGGCAAGAGAAATTCGTTCTGAATTTCAGAAGCATTGCTAGAAACTGAGTTCCTGGCTTCTCTGAGCTACACAGACTACTCTTCGATTCCGCCCGACACTCAGTGGCTTTGGTGTGTTCCCAGCCTCAAAACAAGGAACACTGAAAAGAAATTAAAAAAAAAAAAAACAACAAAAAAAAACACCTTCTAATAAATAAATTAAAAAAAAAAAAACTTAAAGCACTCAGATCTGTGTGCATTCGTACTGCTGCAGCCTTTCACTAAGGCACTTAGCATTTCTTGAGAACAAAAACAGACACAATGACAAATTACCTCTGGGGAGGAGGCCAGGCAATCGCCAGGCCTGCCAGGCCACCAGGTGATATGTCCTGGGATGTCAGGGCCTGGGCTCTCTTCCCCTCCTCCCCTCCGGTTGGACGAGAGAATGTTCTGGCCGACAAGATCCAGAATATTCCAGCTACATTCATCCTTCTCCCCTTCCTCCTCAGTAAGGGAGGCACTTAGAAATGCAAACTCTGTCCCAGAGAAGGGCTTGTGAATTCTGCTAATGACCAGTCTGAGAGCGGGAACCTGGGCACCTCTAGCGGAAGTGCTTGGTCTGCCCATGGCAAGGAGCAATTTTCCTTGCTCACCTTGATTAAAACAGTCTTCGCAGAGTTTTCTTCCAATCGTGGCCTTTATCAAAGATGAATGAGTCAATTCCTTGTTAATTCAGACACTGCGGAAAGAAGGTATTTTACAAGAAAAGGCAGCTCTTTCTAGAGCATACTGTAGGTTCATAAAATGTTGCTCTGTGGAGGCCTGTAGGAAACCTGTTCTGACATCGAGGTTACATAAATTATATTTATCCTCTCAATGGTCTGTCTATGTTTGGTGCTTCTCAAGACCTGTGTGTTCCCTTTCATCACCCTTGCCTCAACTATGGGCAATTCTTACTTTTCTCATCAAAGTCTGTCAAATATGCAAACGTAAGCTTCAGTCCAGCGTCTTTCCAGCCTGATTCATCCCCAAACCCGGCTTTCCGGGGTTTGAATTAATGAGGTATTATGGTGACCGAGCCAATAAGCACCAGGGACTCAATCTATGCGCCCAAGTGTTTGATGTCAGCTATGCGAGCTCCAATGAATCATTTACTTGTGTGTCCTAAGGCATGTTCTACTTTGTAGGATACATGAAATTACTAATCCTTACATCTTTTAATGGCATAAAATTTAAAACCCAGAGAATATTAATACCAGATTCTTGTTTATTGTTTCATTATTTCTGAAATCATGCTCTGCAGTGAAGGTTTCCAAATATCTCAATATTACTGTGCCCTGGGGAGGGGGACAAAACTGAACTTGTCCTAAAACTACAATATGTGGCACAAGAAAAATCATTTCTTACACAATTAGCCCCTGCCACAATTGTCCGCTGATGCCAGCTTTTGACTGCCAAGCCTGTACACCACTATATCGTCTTCACTGACATTTTCTTTACTGTCAAATTCCTACAACAGTTACAGTCCACAGACGTTTCTCGTGAACTCTTTTTATGATGGTTTACCTGAACCCATTTTTTTTTTAAAGATTTTATTTATTTATTTGACAGGCAGAGATCACAAGTAGGCAGAGAGAGAGAGGAGGAAGCAGGCTCCCCACCAAGCAGAGAGCCCGACGTGGGGCTCAATCCCAGGACCCCGGGACCATGACCTGAGCCAAAGGCAGAGGCCTCAACCCACTGAACCACCCAGGCGCCCCTTACCTGAACCCATTTTTACCACAATATATTTTGTTCTCTTGCAAAGGAAAGATGCCAGATTCCTGAGGAAAGGCCTGTGGCGGCCATATTTAAGTGGATCTTTACATGTGGAGGGGTGAGTAGGAGTGGAGTGGGAAAGGGGTCAGTGTTGTCCCTCTCAAATATGCAAATGAGGATAAAAGCTGTTCCCAGAAAATGGGGGATAGTTTGCCTCCCGAGAATTTTTTTTCCCCTAAATTCAAAATCTACCATAAAACAGAAGGCACATGCTTCTCCACATGAGGCCATTCCTGAGGTACATCAGATGATAGAAGCATCTTTTGGTCCTTCTCATAGGGCTCTCAAATGTCCACAGTCCAAAGTTCCCAACTTAATGTCTTAAATCTGTTTTCTTTTTACCATCATTTGAAAGCACTGTTGTTGTTAATTTGGCTTGGGGAAAGGACAGGGAGAAGGAGAGAAAGAGTTACACTCAGTCTTAACATTAAATATGTAAATTAAATTCAACTTCAAATTGTGTTTTTGTCTTTGAAAAATGCGGTCTTTGAAAATCCACTAAATTTCTGCCTAGTGATAGGATATCATGATACGAATCTTAAAAGCTTAACTTTCTTTTATGCTCCTTAACCTACAGTGCTGCAAAATTCTTTCTTGGCTGGAATCTGCAGCCTGCCGTTATACCTGTTGTTGACAGACTGTTAATCTGAGGAGAACACCTCCAGCAGAAGAGCTCTACTGATCTCTGGTGTAACTGGTGCACGTCCTGGGCCGTGTCAGGGTTGGCAACGCAGGTCAGTGGAAACACCCAAACTAGACCCCACAACGGGTAGTGTCAAACCTCATTTCCACTGGCATAAGCAAACGTAAGCTGAGCACCCAAACAATCTCGCCCCCCTCTTGCCCATCCATAAACTGGAACTAATCGCACAAACTCTTTTCAAGATTAAAGAGGAAGGTAGGAGGCTAAAATATTAGCCAAGACTGCCCTTTGCCAAGCATGATACCGTACTACCAAAAGCATTACTTTCGAGGGGAGAAATGGAAAGATTTAAGTATTGTCTCATCAAAGTTGAGAATATGGATTAAGGTTCTACAGAGAATCTATCTAACCTTACGGAGAGCGCATATCAGTCATTGAGACTGTAAATTTGCTATGTCAGAATTGTCCCCTAAACAAACCAACCAACATGTGGAGATGCTTAACGTGGGAGAAAAAGTTAATTCTTCAAACATCAAAGGAAAACCTATGATGGTAGAAATGTGGCCAAGTTCATCAACTTGGAGAATTAATTTAGTGACCAGATTGTATTGACTTCATCTGCTACTCCTTGTCCAGAGCAAGTCAGAAACACTAAAGATGCAAACAAAGAATTCATCCCCTTTCTTACTCACCAAGAAAGGGGGGCTGGTCTCTTTCAGGTTAGGAGGCAAGAAGGACTTCAATACTCTGAAAAATCCCCCCGTAGTTTGACAAGAAATTCAAAGGTCATTTGGCCTGGGTCAAAAGAAAAGAAAGATATTTTTTAATTAAGAAATCAGTGCAAAAGCGAAATGCCTTTGCTCTAACTTCTGCTCCAGTCGCTAAGAGACCGGAGGAAACCGGTGAGGGCTAAGCTATCTTTAATCACAAATTCTTCAGCGAGCCCCTCCTAGGTGGGCTTGGGGGCAGACCCCCGACCCCCAGACAGGCTCCTGGGCGGAAATGAACGCTGACCCCACGTGGCTGCGGGCGAGAGGCGTGGTCTGCAACGAAGGGAGGCGGCCTCCCGGGCAGTGTGAGGCCACGTGCACCGAGTCGTTTGCACCTGGCGGTAGAGCGCGCTGCACGGAGCAGACGCTGGCCGTCGCCCACCTGGGGAGACACGCACTTGGCCGTGACGGTGCCCGAGCTCCGTTTGTCCTGTTCCAGAGGGCTCTCGCAGCCGCCGAGCACCCTCATTCATCTACTGCGGAAGGGGCGCCTCGGCCCAGCTGGGCTAGTGGGCGAGGCGGGGCGCCCCGCGGGGCGGAGCCTCGGAGGACAAAGGGGTCGTGCGGGACCACGGTCTTTGAACCCGAGGCCCCGGCGTGTGCCTGCGAGACGCTGAGACGTGGCTATTTCGAGACTGTCTGCTCCGAGGCCGGGTTTGCCACATCAGTGACGGCCGGCCTGGGAAGGTTTTTCTAAAATAGCCTCCCACTTGTACTCAAAATGAAGTCGAACCCATTAATTCAAAACACAGCTCGAAGCTCCCTCCCGCCGCCGCTTTCCCGACAGACGCTGCCCCGGCGCAGCAAACCCTCGCATTTGGAAGTCCGGATGGCTCCGGAGCGCGGAGCCGGGCTGGGGGGCTTGTCTAAACAGCTCCCAGCAGTGGCTTTCATTACAGGGAGAGCCCCACGCAAACAGACAACCCCGCTTCCTTTAAACACAGCAATTTGGGCTCATCTGTTGCTCTCTGCTCCTTTTTTTAATCATTTGGACTGTAAAGTAATTAGAGGGGTAGACATTCCAAAAATAAAAAGATCAACAGCTGAGCTTTATAATTCTAATGTAAGCACACATATCATTTCAGGCTCTCCCAGGAACCCCGGGCAGGTATGATTTCGATAATCAAAGTCTTTTGCCTACATTTTCTAATTACCACTCTTGCCCCTGGATTTTTGTTTTTGAACTTGCAAGCTCGCCAGGGCCATGAAGGGTGGGCTCCATCTCCCTTGCCAGGCTTCTCCTCTCGCTCTCATCCCGGGCCTTCCCCAACGCCAACCCCCTGAGCACAACCTCCGAGTGTCCCGTCCCTATCGAGGCACTGCACGGCAAAGAAAAATAGTGTTTTGGGGGAAAAGAGTAAGGAGTGGTAATTATATTCCTAATCACATGTAATTTAAGAGAAAATGAGTAGATGTGAGAGGCCACTTAGCTTTTGACTCAGTGTCATTTTGCAGTCTGGGACCACAGGCACCCCACTGTCACCTGGGTGTCTTTCAAAGCCGCCCTCAGCTCAGCAGCCAAACGGTTAATTACAAGGGAGGTGCTGCTTCCCGGCATCTGCCGCCTGACTCAGGAAACCGACGTTAGACCGTCATGGCGGCTCTCCTCCGCCCAGAGCCCTCCTCCACCCAGTGCTTCCCCCAGTTCTCTGCCCGACTTCCCATGTGCAGAAGGCAGCAGGGCTGGGAGAACGGACAAGGACGGCAGACACGTCCACAGCCCTCCTTTGTGATAAGTGCTTGGTCTAAGTCCTTTCCGTTTCATTTGCAGCAGTCAGTGAGTGAACAAAGGACTAGTTTATTGAGCACCTACTCACGTGGGCCACGCCCAGCAGAGCAGCCACCTGTGTTAGTGCACCTGGGGAACAGAGCAGAGCACCTGCCTCGTCTAGGACGGCTGGGGACTGGTTGCAGTAGTTCAGGGAAAAACCCCAAATGCTGGGCGCTTGGGTGGCTCAGTGGGTTAAGCCTCTACCTTCAGCTCAGGTCATGATCTGAGGGTTCTGGGATGGAGTCCCACATCCGGCTCTCTGCTCAGCAGGGAGCCTGCTTCCTCCTCTCTCTCTCTGCTTGCCTCTCTACCTACTTGTGATCTCTCTCTGTCAAATAAATAAAATCTTAAAAAAAAAAAAAAAACAAATGCTGTCGTCGTCGTCCCCGCCCCCTCCCGCGAAAGTGCATTGATAAATACCAGATATTATACCTACAGTTCAGCGTCTGTACCTTCTGTGTCCCATGCTTCGCATTTCTTACCTTATTTAATATTTACAACAATACTATGAAGAAGACCCTGTTCTTATTCACATTTTGCAGAGAAGCAAACCGAGATTCAGATTTTAAAAATGTGCCAAGGTCCACTTAGAAGTGGGATTTAAACTCAGGAAATTTGACGCAGCAGCCTATTATTAAATCAAAACATCACTTTCTTTCTCTACTTCCGGGGCCCCACCTCTTTCTTAACTTTCACGTATAAATATGTATATAACGTTGAACATGTTTAAGTAAGAAACCTCATATAAACAACCCTGTTGCCCTTAGAACCTAAAGATCATTTTTGTCAAACAGATTCCCTTTTCTTAAATGGCAGAGCATTTATTTCACATTATAGACTTGTGTGTCTGTGTATATCCATAGGTAGATTTGTATGTGTATAAATTATACATAAATTTTTATTACAAGGTTTTTAAAAAGATTTTATTTATTTGACAGACAGAGATCACAATTAGGCAGAGAGGCAGGCAGAAGAGGGGTGGGGGGCAGACTCCCCGCTGAGCGGAGAGTTGGATGCTGGGCTCGATCCCAGGACCCTGAGATCATGACCTGAGCAGAGGGCAGAAGCTTAACCCACTGAGCCACCCAGGCACCCCAGTGTGTTTTATTTTTATGCGTCATCCTCTAAAATCGTTTTTTAAACTCCCTTATAACAACACCGTACCTCTCGTCCTGGACACGCTCCACCCCCCAATAGCTTGCATGTATATACAGTTGAAGTGCAATAGTCAGCCTTAATTAAATTCAAAACAAATCAATCAATAAATATCAAGTAATGTTGGAAGACACTATCCACCATTTTCCCTTTCATCCTAGGAAATGTAACATACCCAGCAAGAAAAGATCAAGATCATTTCCAACGCTTTTGGTAACTGGAACCACTGACGGAGGCTTCCAAATAAATATCCTTATTTTTTAATTAGGTAATAAGAATTTTTTAGACTGATTTGGAAGGGGAACATGTGATAGTCAGCTGCAAACATTCAAACTCGCATTCACGACCACACTCTGCAACCCATGGACTTCCGCGGGGAGATGCGCAGACAGGGATGAGCAAGGAGCGAACCATGTAATTGGTCCCGCCCTCATAGGTTATGGCGGCTTAAGATAAAGGGAAATTATAAAGGTAAAAGCAAGGACCGATGTATTCAATATGTAAGCACTGACTATCAGTTGAATTTGATGATAATTGGAATTATCATCAAAGGGAAGACAAAGACAGGATTCTAGCCTTTTGAAAGCTCACCATCAGACTGGGCAGAAGGCACACATAGAACAATTCCTCACGTCTGCCCGATGCTTTGCACTTTACAAAGCCCTTTCACACATATTATCTAACTTAAGCACCGCAGAGTGAAAACTGTGTTTCTCTGTGGATAGCATGGACACGACAGCTCATGGGGCTTTTCCTTCCTTCAGTTCCAAGAAAGCCTTGAAAAAGATTTGACCCTGAGCAGCCTGGATCTGACCGTGACCAGGTGAGGCTTTGTCACTTGGCCATCTTTTGGCACAAAAGGCAAGACAGAAGGCTGTGTGCTGTGACACACAGCAGTTTCTTCTTCCGTGGTCTAGAATCCTCCACCCAAAGCATGGGATCCATTCAGGGTCCTCCAAGCATCAATTAAGCAGAATCTTCTTTTTTCTTTTCTTTCTTTATTTTTTTTTAAGATTTTATTTATTTATTTGACAGAAAGAGAGAGAAAGTACAAGCAGAGAGGGAGCAGCAGGCAGACAGAGAAGCAGACTCCCCGCTGAGTGGGGAGCCCGATGCGGGACTTGATCCCAGGACCCCGGGATCATGACCTGAGCTGAAGGCAGACACTTAACAGACTGAGCCACCCAGGCACCCCTTAACAAAATTTTCTTGAGCGTCCCCTACAGCCAGCTATGATGTTGGAGATGGGGACACAAAGTGAGTAAGATACTGTCCTGCTGCGCAGGGAGCTCAGAGTCCAACAGTAGAGACACACGTGTAAACAACACAATCCAGTGTGGTTGGCTGGCAGACACAGAATGGGAGAGGGTGCCACTCTGCACTGAGGAGTCCAGAAGCTTGGCAGATGAGGGGACATTTTAACAGGGTCTTGAGGGCTCTACGGGAGATGGCCTGGTAGAGCAGAAGAAGGGCATTCCAGCAGCATGAACAGGCAAAATAGTACTAACAATGCATTCTCATGGCTCACTCAACAACTCAGGAGGTAGGAAGGCCAAATATTATGATCCCATCTTATAAAGGTGGAAGCAGAAGACCAGAATATTTCACGATCCTAAAAATCAGTAGCGTCGGGCTATTTGCCTCCAATTCCAGTGCTCCTTTACCTAAGATAGACATGAGCCTCTGAAGACATGGAAGAAATGTTGCTCCCAAGAGGAACACCGTACTGCTTCAAAGTTGGCAGCTGGAGAGGGTGGGAGGGTCAGTGAACGTTCATAATTTAATGGGGTTCTGCGTGCAGGTGGAAGGCTGGAGGGTCTCTGGTTGGATGTGCCACATCCAGGTGTCATAACGGAAAGGAGGACCACTTCATCAACAGTGCTTTTATTCTCCCAAGAATGGACCACACTCTGAAATAAAAGATGGTGTTAACTCCATGACTTTCTTGGTTTGGGCCTCTGGCCAGCCAATAACAAGTCAATCGTATCCATCGTTTTTGTCCCCCTGAGCACCTGAAGACTCTTCTTCAAATTCATTGTTAAAACAGCTGTATGGCTTCGATGCTTTCAAGATCTGGACATCTAGTTAGACAAAGGACACACTTTTATACCAGTTAATGCAAAAATTGAATCAGCTGTGCTGAATGAAATATGATTGTTAGAACATGAACTTGGTTATACACGGATGACATCGGAGTTGTTCGATTTTGATATCACTAAATCAGAAATGATTTGTTAAAATGATCTATTGAGGGACACCTGGGTGGTTGAATTGGTTCAGTATCTGCCTTCAGCTCAGGCCATGATCCCAGGGTCCTGGGATCAAGTTCCACATCAGGCTCCCTGCTCAGTGGGGAGCCTGCTTCTCCCTCTGCCTGCTGCTCCCCCTGCTTGTGTTTGTTTATTAACAAATAAACTCTTTTAAAAAAAGATTCTTTGAATGGCTAAAATCAACAAGTCATGAAACGACAGGTGTTGGCGAGGATGCAGATAAAGGGGAACCTCCTACACTGTTGGTGGGAATGCAAGCTGGTGCAGCCACTCTGGAAAACAGCATGGAGGTTCCTCAAAAAGTTCAAAATAGAGCTATGCTATGCCCCAGCAATCACGCTACTGGGTATTTACCCTAAAGATACAAATGTAGTGATCTGAAGGGGCAGATGCACCCCACTGTTTATAGCAGCAATGTCCACAATAGCCAAACTATGGAAAGAGCCTGGATGTCCATCGATAGATGAATGGATAAAGAAGATGTGGTGTACACATACAATGGAATATTACTTAACCATCAAGAAGAGTGAAATCTTGCCATTTCCAACAATGTGAATGGAACTAGAGGGTATTATGCTAAGTGAAATAAGTCAGAGAAAGACAAATAACATGTAATTTCACTCATATATGAAATTTAAGAAACAAAACAGGTGAACACAGGGAAAGGGAAGGAAAAATACAGTAAGACAAAAACAGAGAGGGGGGCAAACCGTAAGTGACCCTTAACTATAGGAAACAAACTGAGCATTGCTGAAAGGGACATGGGGAGATGGGGTAGCTGGGTGATGGCATGAAGGAGGGCACTTGAAGGAATGAGCACAGGGTGTTATATTCAACTAATAAATCACGAAATTCTACCTCTGAAACGAGTAATACAGTATATGTTAATTAAATTGAATTTAAATTAAAAAAAAAGTTTAGGGGCGCCTGGGTGGCTCAGTAGGTTAAAGCCTCTGCCTTCGGCTCAGGTTAAGATCTCAGGGTCCTGGGATAGAGCCCTGCATCGGGCTCTCTGCTCAGCAGGGAGTCTGCTTCTCCCTCTCTCTCTCTGCCTGCCTCTCTGCCTATTTGTGATCTCTGTCTATCAAATAAATAATAACTAAAATCTTTTTTTAAAAAAAAGTTTAAATGATACTTTGGCTAATAGTGATTTCCAACTCCATAAAAGCTAAAGCAAGGGCGTTGGTTTCAGTTTGGTACTGTAGGAGGAAACCCCATGGCCTTCCTCCCCAGATCCAAGACTTTTTGCTTAAAATTTTACTTTCTGGGCATCAGAAATCTATAGCAAGGGTCTCTTTCATTTTGGCTTTACCCAACTGCAAAATCTGCTCCAAAGCTAAAAGGACTCCCTAAAATACACCAGTCACCTGCGCAGAGTAAGCAGACCCTCCCACATTGCTGGGAGGAGGCCCACCACCCAGACTTCCCCGACAATCCCACCAGACTTCTCCCAAAGGGGTCTCAGAGTTTGCTCCTAACATGAGAGAATGAGCTGAAATACCGCTTTCAAATCGCTCACCAACTCATCCATTTTTGCGATAGACAATGCCAATCAATTTCTTCAGACTCAGAAAACCGAGTACCGCGGTTTGCATGCTTCCAAGTTGGATTTCCTGCCTTTGAATCAAAAAAGCAGTTCTTGTATTCTCCTGGAGAAGGGTAACATCAAGTTCACACAGCAGCTAGAAACGTGATAAATCCACCAGGGCCACAGTGATTCCTGCCTAAACTAACAATTCATTTCATTGCTACAGCTCACTGCTGTTGTCATCACTTGCATGTCTCTGATTACCTGACATCTGTTTTATGTTTGAAGTTTACAACACTTGCCCACTTTGGCTACACTAGTTTACATCTAACACCAAACACATGTTTATGTTTACCACATACCAGTTCTGCATTCTTGGACTTAAAATTATATCAATTTATAATCCCATTAATGGAAAACTTATGAGAAGGATCCGGCTCCTTTAATAAAACTAGAAAGAACAACCATTTGGATGCTGTTAAGTACAAGCCCGTACCGAAGGCTAAATGCTTCAATGAGATGCACCCCGCTCAGATAAGTGGGCTTCGTGAAACACTATCTTGGCTTCCGAGTCCAGACTGTGGGCCCGGAGCAGCCTGATATCTTCCCCATTCTCCTGCGCCCTGAAGTCCCCGCTGTCAATGAAGAGATAAAAAGAGATCAAAGAGAATTTGGGGGCACTTTGCTCAATACACAGCAAATTTGAATTGGCGTCCTTGGAGTTGGCATTTTGAAGGTCAACTTGGTGAACCAAAAAAAAAAAAAGTTTTCAACTTGGAGAAGGAAAGGGAGCCGGAGAAACAGTGTGTTACCAGCTGGCAAGAGCCTTCCCATATCCAGCTTCCTAAGACAGGGCTGGATACGAGTTTGGACATCTATATCTACTGCTGTACGGTTTCCAAAGAAAACTACAGATAAGAACATTATTTGGATCTTGGACCGTTTCGGAAAGGTTTCACCTCTATTAAAAAAAAAAATACTTTGGGAACTGTAAGAGATTAAATTCGGCTCCCACATGCCTCCCTCCATTTAAAGGAGAAACTGCCTTTTCCCTTCAACCTATTTTGTGAATTTCAATCCTTCCGGGAAGGGCTGGACTCCGAGTGTTGTTCTCTATTGGAGTCCCACGTCTATTAACAGGAAACTTGATCTTCCAAACCAGTAAATAAACAAGAAGCTTGATGACCTTTTGATGATCCTTCTAAGTAGCATTCCTTTAAAACAAAAAATAGCCTTCTATCTAGAATAAGCTGGTGAGAGATTAGTGGTCTCGCAGTCTGGATGATAAGAGCAGTAGGATCTCAAGGGAAACATACTAGGCAGGCTGAAGATTACTCCGTATTACGTGTTTTGCGGACACCTCACCTAGACGGGCATCTGGCTGTAGATACGTAAGAATTTTACATTATTAAGAATCACAGGCATCCAGTGAAAGCAGAGGAGCTTGCCCGTCCATGCTGTTTTAAGAGGGTGATGACCGAAAAGCCACCCTGAATTGGTCTGAACTTCATGGTCAGATGTCTTTCCCTTTCACAGAGCAACCCACTCAGCCAACACCAAATCCAGGCACCACTTTGACCCTTTGGGGTTATTGCTGGCCGTGGACATCCCCCTGCTTTGCAAGAAGTGCCAACTCCTCCCTCATGTGGGGCACCAGATCCCTCCGGATCGTCTTCACCCTCATACCACCCGCTCCCAATCAATCCAGAATAAGGATGTGCTTTGGATGGGAGGGAATGAGGGGGACCGGTGTCTCTCCATTGCATTCCACAGCCTGAGCCCTGGGATGTCACATCCAGGCTCTTGACTCATGCTTGCAAACCAGTATCAATGTCTTGCACCTGGGCTCCTTTCCTTACACCCTGGGGATTTCAGTGCAAACTAAAAGCTCCTTTAGGAGCCTAAGGCCCTCTTAGATACCCTGCTTTGACCCAGGGGACGGTGCTGTTCGGTCCAAGATGGGATCATTTTATCCTGGGCTGTGGACCACTCAGCACAATGTCAGCTTAGTTCAAGCTTGAGCCTTACAGTACTTTATGAAAGGCGGCCAGAGCGCTCCACAGCACCTCAAGAGCACCCTCCCCACTGCCCACTCCCAGTGGAAGTGCACACACGTGCACACACAAGCATCGGCCTTCCAGAACTAGATCACGCCCTCGGCTACCTGCAGACACCTGTCAGCAGGAGGGAGACCTGAGATAATGAATTTAACCACAGCCATGGCCTCATCAGCACATGAGGCTTTCTCTGCTCTTGGCATGACCACTTTTAGAATCACTCCACAAAGCAGGACCTCATGGATTACCCTGATGACCTTTCTCACTGGCAAGAACTATATCCAGTTCCCCTGGGCCACTTCTCTATCCATTTTCAAGAGAGAACCTGATGGAGGAAAAGCAACCCAGCAGGAAGACAGAAACCGGGGCTGACCCAGCTCAGCCACCAGCTCAACCAGCAGCCTTCGGGGAGCGCAATGGCCCTGACCTTGGGTTTCTAACTGCAAGATAGCCGGACTCCACTAAACCAGCGATTCCTAGACTCTTAGATTCATAGCAGAATATTTAAAGGAAAGCTTTTTTGAGGGGACATCTGGGCAACTCAGTCAGTTAAGGGTCTGCCTTTGGCTCACATCATGATCCCAGAGTCCTGGGATGGAGAGCCACATTGGGCTCCATGCTCAGCAGGGAGCCTGCTTCCCCCTCTCTCTCTCTGCCTGTCTCTCTGCGTACTTATAATCTCTCTCTCTCTCTCTCTCTCTGTCAAGTAAATAAATAAAATCTTTTTTTTTTTAAGTTTTTTGGAAAAATTTTATCTCCAAAAGATACTTCACCAACAACAACATCAAAAAATCACCTACTCACCTAATTACCAAAATGGAGAAAGAACAAAATCTTAGAGTAAAGACTAGTATTTTAAATTGAATAAAAGTCATTTCTTGGGAAAACCCCCATTAACCTTAATCTGTCCTCTGTAGTTGGGAGCAGTAGACACTCTAGCCGGAGACAAAGGCTAAGATGGCTTCCCTCGGAGTATCCTAGGGAAGGAAAAATGAAAAAGCAAACCTTTAGGAGAGAATCAGGGTAGTTCCTTTAAAGCTGAGGAGGCTGTTGTAGAACTCAAGAAAATTTCAGGCCCCACACGTCAGCAAAGGCTTTGCAATCCAGTAAGACTTTAAGAAAAGGATTTAAAAATCCATCTGTTTGCCTTGGGGGACTCAGAGCGAGAGCAGAGTTTCAAGCTGATAGGTTCATGATATTATGCCATATTCATTAGGCAATAAAGGAGAAAATAAATGACTGTGTTTGAGGGTTGTTCTGGTCGCTCATTTATACAGCTTTTAGGAAACTCACTTTATATACCCCCAGCTGGAAGGGCTCCTCCAAAGCCATTTCCCAGATTGAATAATTGTTCATTATGTCTTCAGGGAGGGTTCCATCTGTAGTCACGAATCCCCATGAAAATTTGTGGGAAAATATCCCTGCTCTTTCATTACCTCGAAAAATGTGATCACCAGATATTAAGAAACAAAAGAGCATTACATTTTCAAGGTGAACTACAAAACTAAATTGAGAGTTGACTTAATCCCATTTTTATGGGCTGATTAATGTCCCGAGTAACCAGGCTGGGAAGGAAAGTTAATGCTTATTTCCTTTACTGGAATGCCCCATGCTTCTTGGCTTTAATCGCGACGGTGCATCGTTGCCACTGCGGACTCATACGCAACAAGACTCAGAGCCATTCTCAGAACGCCCTTGACCAGTGGACCCCAAACTATTTACTCACCAAAATTCCCACCAGTCATGGCTTCAGTCCATTGGGGGAGGGGAGAATAAAATAAATCCGAAGCTGGAGATTTCCTCACAAGAGGCTAGAGACGAGTGTTGGCTAATCGTGTGTATTTGTAATAAATGCAAATCGGAGTTATGTTGAAAAGACGTGTTAACTTGGCCTCAATAGGTATAGTAATAAGCACTTACTGAAGAGCAAAATAATTTTACCAAGCGCAGAGGGAGAGGGAGAAACAGAGGGAGAAGGAGAAGCAGGCTCTCCGCTGAGCAGGGAGCCCGATGTGGGGCTCGATCCCATGACCCTGAGATCATGACCTGAGCCAAAGGCAGACGCTTAACTGGTTGAGCCACCCAGGCGCCCCTTGTCAGTTATTTCATTTGATAAATTATGTCAGACAAATGGTAGAGGGAGGGAAATAAATTATTAAAGGGGAGATTTGATTTGGGAGAGCAGTGTTTATGGAGAATACCCAGACCCACAGGGCATAGAAACGGCTCACCCCTGCTTGTTACAGAATTCAAAATGGCGACGGGTTACGGTGACTTGATTATATTTTGGTTTCCAGTAGCTCCTGGGTTAGACTAAACTATAAAACTTCCCTTGAATTCTGAATCTTTTTCCCCCATTCCAGTCTCCAGTATTCGCTGAGCCCAGTTCCCTCTTCAACTACTTGCTTCAAGTAAGACTGATAATAAACCAAAGGATTAGCTCTTGCCTCGGAATTTTTATTAATAGGGATTCTGTGTCTTATCTAAAGGAATTGTTTCCAAAGATCCGACATTTGCCCACAGGTAAGGAGACCTGATCAGGAGGGAGTGGGAGAGCTTTCTGGAATTACAAAACACACAGCCCCTGACTGTGCTTTCCAGGACTGTCCGGTGATTTATTTGCCTCTAACCAGGTGAGACAGTCCTGGCCAGAACAAAGTCAGAGGGCCTGTGCTTCACCTGTCTCCCAGACCCAACCTGGTCACCACAAGGAACCTCCGGCAAAGGCCTAGCCGGGAACCAGGTTTTTGCCAAAACCTCTAACTGCCCCGGAAGTGAAGGGACCCACTTGAGCTTCAGACTCCCAGCAATCTCGCTGCCAGGTTGGTCAAGATTTGCAGCAAAACCCGACTTGACCAGCAGTGCTCTCTGCCATTGTATTAAAACTGTGGCAAAAGGGAAGATGTCAAATCAGCGTTTTTTTTAAATGAATGCTACCTTTAAAAAGAAGAATAGCTAACAATAGCTAGCATGCATTGAATATTTACTATGTGCCGGGCATTGTTTCAAGCACGGATTAGCTCATTTAATCCTCAGGACAGGACTTTGAGGTCAGTGCTATTATTATCCACATTTTATACATAATGAAACTGAGACTCAGAAAGGTTGGGTGACTTTCCCAAAGGCACACAGTTAGAAAGTGACCATTTGGATTCAAAGCAAGCATAACCGAATGCAAGACCTAGCAATTCTACTAAGTAGCTGTGTGACCTTGGGCCTGTCACTCAACCTCTCTGGGCCATCAGAAAAAGGCATTGACTAGCTTCCTCTGACTATGCTTGGCTTTACAATCTGATGAGTCCAAGCGCCTGTGGGAAGTCCCTCATGCCACCCCTGAGAACTAAAAATTAATTCATTCTCTTGGTAGGAGGTGTGAATCAGATCCCAGGCATTACATGAATTCTGTAAATGTTCAGTTGTGACCATTATTTCTACTACTTTAATGGGAAACATCAGCACTAATTTCCCCAAACCACTTCGGGGGTTTGTCTTATCCCTGGATCCTTTTTCACTCACCATGTAGATGACAGCAACGGAAAACATTTTATTATTTTGTGTGCAGGCATCTGGCCTCTCCACTCCCAAACTGCCTCTACTCTGTCCGCCCTCGTGATGGATTTTTATCCCCAGGATGACTGCCTTTCAGCTCTAAGCTCGTAAAAAAGGAGAAAGATAGCTCTGTTTCCTTCAAGCTTGCAGTCGTCTGGTTTTTCTTTTCTCTTTTTCAGGCAGCATTTCTACCGGAAGAGTTTTACCCTTACAGTTGCGAGAAGGCCTTCGGCTACCTGTGAGGCTCCCACAGCCAAATATCTGCCTTTTCCGACTTTGGTACCGGAAGTCTGGAGTAGGTTGGATGATTGATATGGCCTGGTTTGGAGGTTGTGGGGGGTTTCTTTGTTTGTTTTGTCTTTCTGCCTCCAGTAGGCATCCAAGTGGGAGTCTCTAGGATGTCTCACGGGAAGTGCATGCAGTGGGGTCTGTCCGAAGTCCCTCCCCCAGTGAGTGGGGGGCACATTTGCTCGGCCTGGTCCCCCCGGCTGAGGACCATAGAGGTAGGACGACTGGACTATCCACAGGTACAGAAAGACACGTCCTGGTTTCTTTCTCTGTGGTGAAGCTTTGTCCACACCTGTTTAAAGGTGAAAATAACGAAAAAGGAGAAGGCATACCAGAATCAGATCGCCACCCAGAAGGACATCCTGCTCCCAAATCCGTGGCCGCAGATGGAGACCAACTGCTCACCAGCAGGTCAGCCTTCCAGCGCGCATCCTAAGGAACTTCCGGATTTCCAGAGGAGAGGAAACAATAATCAGTGGGAGCCCCGAATCTGAAGTATTAAGTATGATACGGCCTTTTACCAAACTCCATTTTTCAGGAACAGGTTTGACAGAGTCCATTGGAAGTCTCCACAGGATTGAAGGCCGGAAGTCAGAACAATGGCAAAGTCAATCTCTTGAGTCCTCTTCACGTTCCCAGAATTCTAAAACTGGATACGTAAATGGGGCGTCTCTGGAAGAGAACAAGACCGAAAGTCAGAACTAGAAAGTCACTGATGCCTGAAACTACACGAATCCAAACTGCTAAGACTAGACGCTTGGACAAGAAGGGTTACCACAGATCCTCACAGGACATCAACCAGGAGTCCTACAGATGGCCGATTAGCTCAGTAAACCAGTTCTAAAAAAAAGAAATTTAAGTATTTGGGGCGCTTTTAACCTCCCTTTTAACCGTTAATGCTGTGCGAAACTGAACCGAATCTGTCCCATTCTGTCAGCCTTTGATTTGTCCGGGTCAGCCGGTGTCTCCGCCGGCCTCTCCCCATCTCCGGCCCAGGCCTGACCAGAGCGAGGTTCCTCTTGGGAGTGCCCACCAGCCGTGGTTAGAATGTGGAACTTATTTTGCCCGTGTGACGGTTAATTGCAACTTGACTGGCTCGCAGGGAGCCTAGATATCTGGTCAAACGATGTTTCCAGAGGGTGTCTCTGGAGGAGATTAGCGCTAGAATCCGTGCAGTAGAGCGGGCTCTCCCTCCCGGTGTGCTTCGGGGTCGGGCAACATTCGCCCTGGGTGTCTGGCTTATCTCACGGATCATCATGTTTTCAAGGTTCATCTGTGCCACAGCAAGTGTCAGAACTGCATTCCTTTTATGATTTTTTAAATTTTTTATTTGACAGACAGAGATCACAAGCAGGCAGAGAGGCAGGCAGAGAGAGAGATGGGGAAGCAGGCTCCCCGCTGAGCAGAGAGCCCGATGCGGGGCTCGATCTCAGGGTGCTGGGATCATGACCTGAGCCAAAGGCAGAGGCTTTAACCCACTGAGCCACCCAGGCGCCCCCGCATTTCTTTTATAGATGAACAGTAATCTATTGTATGTAGATGCTCGTTCTGTTTATCCACTCACCCGCTGCAGGACACTCGGGTTGTTCCCGCCTGCTGGCTCGTGTGAAGGACACCGCCGAGCACGCTAGGGCACAGGTGTCTGCTTGAGTCCCTGCTTTCAGTTCTTTATCGCTGGCTCCTATGGTAATTCTATGTTCCCCTGTGGAAAGAACCCCCAAACTGCTTTCCACGATGGCTGCACCATTTTACATCCCCACCAGCAGTGTGCTGGGACACCCTTTTCCCCACACCTTCACCAACATTTCTTTTCCAGCTTCATGTTGTTGCTGCTGTTGTGGTTGTTATTGGGGCTGGTAAGAACAGTCATCCGAGAGGCGCCTGGGTGGCTCAGTGGGTTAAGCCTCTGCCTTCAGCTCAGGTCGTGATCTCAGGGTCCTGGGATCGAGCCCCGCATCGGGCTCTCTGCTCAGCAGGGAGCCTGCTTCCTCCTCTCTCTCTGCCTGCCTCTCTGCCTACTTGTGATCTCTGTCTGTCAAATAAATACATAAAATCTTTAAAAAAGAAAAAAAAAAAAAAAGATAGTCATCCGAATGGGTGTGACTATCTCATCTTGGTTCTGACTTGGCAATTCCCTCTTGGCTAGAGGGGCACAGAACATCTTTTCACGTGCTTATTGGCCATTGATCAAACATTTGATTTCTCACTGATCTGTGCTAATAGGGCACCAGGATTATGAATTTACTCTGAGAATTTTTTTAGGTTTACAGTGAGGACTGATTGAAAATACCATTCTCTGTTCACAGTGCATTGCCAGTCTCTCCCTCTTGACAGCTGGCTCGTTTTCTTTGCCTCACCCCAGTCCTCTCTGGGGTTTGGGGTGTTTGAGACTCACGCGCCCTGCACGGGTTCTGCCCACGGGACAGGACGCTGGAGCGACCAGAACCCCTGTAAGCAGCGCCGCCCGCATGCTCTAAGGACAGACCTTCCCTAGCTGCCGGGGGGCCTGTCAGAGCCTGGGGGGGTGCACAAGGGGCTGGCTCGGGGGTGCTGAGTCTCCAGTGCTTCCGGAGGCTTCTTGCCTATGCCCTCTTCTTTGCCAGCAACCAGATGAACCAGGTTCTCTGGCACCCAGGTCTTACCTCCGCTTCTCTGTAAGGTCTCTCGTATGTTGTTAAATGTTTGGCTTCTGTTTCATCACAACCTTTCTAGATGGCGCACTGAGGCCCCGGGGACCAGTCCTCCTGGTGAGCCGGGGGTGGGGACAGCCCCTTGTCGGCCTTGGCGTGTACCCATGGGCGCTGCTGGTCACGTAGCATCCTTTGATTTATGACCTTGACATAATAGATAGGCTTGTGGTTTTTAAATTTAAAGATATTAAGACTTTAATTCACTAAAACTTATTCTAAGGGGTTATTTATATTTTTATACTTTTTTACGTACCCGTATTTTATCAGCTTACAGTTTAATGCCTAAGTTTCCCCTGAAAATAACACATAAAATTGTGTATTTATGAATGAGAAAAAAAAAAAAAAGAAAATACCATTCACCTTGGGCCTACATTCTCTGAATAAGAATTAAGCAGCAAAACAAGATACAAAAGGACTGAGAACCTCCGTAATGAGTCTTGTCTTCCCATCATTTAATAGATACATATATTTATTCTACACATATGTGTGCCCTCCTCCCTGGTACTATTGCAGGACCTGGAGGTACACAGTGTGTGGAAGTCAGAAAAATCCTTTCCTTCTAGAGCTTTTTTGTTCTAGTACACAGTGACCAAGAGTGGGAAATTAATCCAAAAAGTGGTTGGGAATTTCTCCTCCTATGGTATGTGGCCTCCAAGATAGCCCAGGGGTCACTGCCTTCTGAAATCTATCTGCTCGTGGAGTCCCCTCCCCTTTAGTGTGGACTGGACCTAGTGACTTGCTTCTAACAAATAGAATACAGCAATATGGGGCGCCTGGGTGGCTCGGTGGGTTAAAGCCTCTGCCTTCGGCTCAGGTCATGATCTCAGGGTCCTGGGATTGAGCCCCGCATCGGGCTCTCTGCTGGGTGGGGAGCCTGCTTCCTCCTCTCTCTCTGCCTGCCCCTGCCTACTTGTGATCTCTCTCTCTCCGTCAAATAAATAAAATCTTAAAAAAAAAAAAAGAATACAGCAATAGGGTGGGACATTATTTCTGAGATTTCATGCAAAAAAGGCTGCGGCTTGTTACAAGCATCCTTCCTTGCTCTCTTGCTGGCTCTCTCTGAGGTGTGCCAGCTGCCTGTCGTGTGTTCCCTGAGGGAGAGGCCCACATGGCATGGAACTGCTGTCTTCAGCAACAGCCACACCAATGACCTTGGGAGCAGATCTTCCCCGAGTTGAGCCTTGAGTTGATGACAGCCCTGGCCCACTCCCAGACCACACACCTGTGAGCGTCTCTGAACCCCAGGCAATTGTCATTATTCTTGACCTATAGAAACTATGAAGTGACAAATGTTTGTGGTTTTCAGTTGCAAGTTTGGGGGTAACTCGTTACTCAGCAAAAAATACCTAATACATTCCTCATACTTGAGAGCTATAAGGCTCTGATCTTTCCCTCAGAAACTGGGTAAAAATAAACTATATGCTTACAGCCAGCCAGAAAAGGATTGGAATCTTAGAGAAACAGCCAAGGAACAGTCTAGTCTTCCCATGACTCTAGGACCCAGGGCCCTGCTCTAGGGCCGGGAAGGAACAAAGCAAAGTTGTCTGCTAATCCCCCCTTCTTGAAAGAATCTGGTTGAGGGGCTGAATTTGATGCTGTCCCCAGGAGGCTCTGAATTCTGGTTATTCAAATAGAGCATTTCATCACAGCATAAAACCCCTTGGAGTGATGCTTCAAGGTATGTTAATAGTCGATGAGACCAAGCTTTGTGTGACTTCTCTTTCTATGGGTGTTTGCTCCCATAGTCTCCTTCTTGCCCAGGGCGGGCTGCTTTCCCGCAGGACAGGACCAGCCCCAGAGAGCAAGGCTTCTGTGTCTCCTGCTGCTGCTCCAAAACGGTCTCCTCCAAGTTAGGGTCGAGAGTGCACAGCATGGCAGGAAAAGACTCAGGAGGAAAACACTGTATTTTCTATTGCATTTTATTTTAGTTTAACAGTAAGAAATTACTTCACTATTCTATATAATATACAAACTGATGATCGTCATATATATAATTACATATATATGTATATGTAATTTGTAAATGAATATACATACGTTGGAGGACAGTCAGGACACATTACCTATTATTGTCTGAGCAGACGCTGTAAACCAGAAGTTCTCAAAGTGTCTCTGGTCTGGAGACACTACAGATCTCCAAGACTTTTTGGGTTCTACAAGGTCAAAACTATTCTCCTAATAAGATGTTATTTGTTTGTTTGGTTTTTTACTCTCATTTTCTCATGAACATATAAGGGATTATTCCAGAGACTTCATGATGGATGATACTGCAACAGATTGAATGCAGAAGCAGGTACGAGGGGGTGCCTGGGTGGTTCAGTTGGTTAAACATCTGCTTTCCCCTGGGGTCATGAACTTAGCGTCTTGGGATCGAGCCCTGCATCAGGCTGTCTGCTAAGGAGGTCTGCTTTTCCCTCTGCCTCTCCCCTGCTTGTGAGCGCCCACGTGTGCTGTCTCTCTCTCCCACTCAAATAAATACAATGTTTTTTTAAAAAGTAGATATGAGAATACAGCCATCTTCTGTTAATCCGTGAATTAAAGAGATTTGGAAAAATATACACAACCACACTTCTCACTAATTTTTTGCTTTGGAAAATGCAGTTACTTTTCACTTAAAATTTAAAATGGGTTGGGGCACATGGGTGGCTCAGCCGGTTAAGCACCTGCCTTTGACTCAGGTCGTGATCCCGGGGTCCTGGGATTGAGTCCCAGATTAGGCTCCCTGCTCAGTGGGGAGTCTGTTTCTCCCTCTGCCTCCGCCCCTCCCCCTACTCATGCTCTCTCTCAAATAAATAAATAAAATGTTGTTATTGTTGTAGATTTTACTTATTTATTTGTTTGTCAGACAGACAGAGAGGGAGAGCACACGCAGAGGGAGTGGTAGGCAGAGGGAGAAGCAGACTCCCCGCTAGGCAAGGAGCACAGTGAAGGACTTGATCCCAGGACCCCGAGATCATGCCTGAGCCAAAGGCAGACACTTAACTGACTGAGCCACCCAGGTGTCGCTAAATAAAATACTTTTTTAAAATTGTATTTCTATATCCTAGCAATGAACAGCTGGAAATTGAAGTTTTTAAGGTTCGGAGGAGTCCTAAGACAACTGTGTTGCGGAATCACGGCTCTGAAGCCCGGCATTACCGAGAGGCTGTTGTATCCAACCAGGCTCTTCGCGAGGGGACAGGTCTGGCTCTCCCCCACTTCATATCAACTCCATCCGCATTTGGAAAAGCGGGATGGCCTTTCCTTCAACGCACTACCTCCTGGTTCTCCAGAGCAGGGCTTCCAGCGGACTGTAATGTCAGACCCTTTCTTCCCAAGCCATCGCAAACGGTATTTTGTAAAATACAGTACAAGTAAGTTACTAGTTGAAAGAAATTAAAAACAAAGACGTACAAAATGAAGCCCGGTCTTTCATTAGATGCTACAGACATCGCATCATTCCATCGAATTGTTTAAAAGTTTCTCGACGCTCGCTCTCCATAAACCAGTACAAAACAGGCTGTGGACCAGCCCCACCTGGGACCACAATTCCAGTCTGAGCGCTTTGCCGGCAGAGACGGGGAAAAGGGAAGGAGTAGAAACAGCAATGATGAGGAGGCGACAGCGGAGGAGGGGCCAGGTCTACCTGGGCTGTGACTCAGTCCGGATGCTGGCAAGAGAGCCCTCGCTGGAGACCCTGCGTTTCTTCACACGCTGGTCTGAGCTCTGGAGACGCTGGATGTGAACCACCCCTTGGATCTCACGCGTGACCCTGGGGTTCGTTCCATTAAATGTTAACCTGTTCCATTTGTTTCTCTTTTCTACACCCACTCTTCTAATATTTATTTATGTTTTCTTTTTTTCCTCTCATTCTTTTTGTTTATTTTCATCTCTCTCTCTCTCTCAGCATGTATGTAAACATAGAATACAGTAAATCAAGAAGAATCGGTCTGTATAGCCCATGAAGACTTTTTTTTTTTTTTTTAAAGATTTTATTTATTTAGTTGGAAGAGAGAGAGGGAGATCACAAGCAAGGGGATGGGGCAGAAGGAGAAGCAGTCTCCCCACTGAGCAAGGAAACAATGCGGGACTCTATCCCAGGACCCCGGGATCATGACCTGAGACAAAGGCAGATCCTTAACCGAATGAGCCACCCACAAGCCCGCACATGAAGACTTCTTAAAAGTTATTAAGACTTTCTGCTCGTTCTTTATATCCAGAACAGCTTTTAATGCATTGATATACCCAACCACGTTTCTCCCTCTGTGTTTCTCTCCCTCCTGTTCCTTTCTTACACATTTCTTTTAAGCGACACTTGGAAAAAGTTAAACATTGACCTTTCATGTGCTCGTCATCCTGGTGACCTTTTGTGAGTTAGACTTGAGTGGAGCGTTCCTTGTAACCTGATGTCTTCACTTTCTGATCCCAGCATTTTTGTCAGCGTCTGACAACTGCTACGACGTTGTTGACTTTAGCTCTGGTTTACCAAACGGTCATTGTTCAGTGAGAAGCTGAGTGTCTCTGGACTGGTTGATTATTCTGGAATAGAATGTTACTCTTCCATGAATTCAATCGTGTAGAAAATTCCCATTATGCTGGGTTCATTAACTGTTTTCTGGAAAGGAAATTCTTTTAGGAGAGTGTTATGAATAAAGTGAATGGGGTTGTCAAAGCATAACCATGAAGAAAGTTGAGTCTCTCTTGCTGAAAAAGACACTGTGCAAACATAATTACAGTTCGAGTTTTACTGACGCTTCAGAAATATAATTTACATAATGTTTGACATTTGACGACTTTCCAAAATATATCCTGGTCCTATTCACTGAAAATCCACCAGAATCTGTCTGTTTTTACCTAATCCCTCTGCTTGTGTTCCCTCTCTGGCTGTCTCTCTCTCTCTCTTTCTGTCAAATAAATAAAAATCTTTAAAAATAAATAAATAAATAAAAATAAAAATCAAGACTATTAAAAGAGTGAATTGCAACAGCATGAATGGAGCTAGAGTATAATGTTAAGCAAAATACATCAGAGAGGGACGCCTGGGTGGCTCAGTTGGTTGGACGACTGCCTTCGGCTCAGGGCGTGATCCTGGAGTCCCGGGATCGAGTCCCGCATCAGGCTCCCAGCTCCATGGGGAGTCTGCTTCGCTCTCTGACCTTCTCCTCGCTCGTGCTCTCTCTCACTGTCTCTCTCTCTCAAATAAATAAATAAAATCTAAAAAAAAAAATATACATCAGAGAAAGACAAATACCACACGATCTTACTAATCATTTGTTAATGAAACAAATGAGCAAAGGAATAAAAGAGAGAGAGAGAAAGAAACAAACCAAGAAACAGGCTCTCAACTACTGAGAACAACCTGATGGTGACCAGAGGGGAGGTGGATGCGGAGATGGGTGACAAAGGTGATGAAGCGGGGGGGGGGGGGGGGGGCACCTGCTGTGATGGGCACCAGGTGTGCTGTGGAAGTGTTGAATCACTGTATTGTACACCTCAAACTAATACAACACTGTATGTTAATTACACTGGAATTAGATTATTTTCATTTAAACCATTTTTTTAAGTCACCCAAATCAGTCGATTTCTGCTTCATTTGGTGAGGAAGGTAAGAAGCAAATAGAAGGAAGAGAGAAGAGACTGCACATTTACTCCCTTTCTACATCCTTCCCAAGAGCTAGAGAAAGGAAATTTGACAGTGCCCTTTTTAAATTCCCAGAATAAGGGTGTCATTGGAGAGGAGAATACAGATCTTTCCCCCATTGCTGCCAGAGCAATATATAAACTGTGCAATTCGGGGCGCCTGGCTGGCTCAGTTGGTAGAGCGTGCAGCTCTTGATCTCGGGGTTGTAAGTTCAAACCCCATACTAGGCGTAGAGATTACTCAAAAATAAATGCGGAATCTTCCCTCAAGGAATTAAATCTGCAAAGAACAGAACAAATGTCTTCTCATCCCCCAGGTCCCAGAAACAAGAAAGGCAGAGAATTCTCTCCTGGTTTCCCTGGGAGGGATAAGGTAGGACTTGGCAGAGATAATGTGGTTTGTGTGTAGCGTGGCCTCGCCTTCCTGAAAGGTAGAGACAAAGGGCTCCTATAAAGTTTCCATTCAGAAGTAAGACTGTGTGGGCTTGGTTTTATTTTTGTCACAAGTTATCTGTATCTTTTGGAGAAAAGATGGCCCAGCAATGGGGTCCTGGACAGAAATCCCTGTTCACAACATTGCCTTGAGCAAGCTACTTCGCTACCTTTTCCCAACAATGAGGCAAGCAGAGGAACCCCGAAATTTGCAATCATTAAGTACCACTTAAATGTCAAACATTTAGGCATAGATCAATAAGAAATACAAATACTCCTTCCTCGGTCTCTAACCAAGATCCAGTCTACTTGTCTTAACATTTCAGCTAGTTGTAGAAAACTTTCACAAAGAAAAGCCAGTTTTATCATTACATAATATTTGTCTTGAGTAGGGGAAAAGTACGAAGATTAGGGTTTGTTTGTTTTTGTTTTTTTTTTTCTTTTTTCATTTGAGGTAGGCTCCACACCCATCTTGAAGTCCAAAGCAGGGTCCTGAACTCTGGACCCCAAGATGAAGACCTAAGCTGAGATAGAGCAGGAGTCTGCTCCTCTCTCTGCCTCCCTTCTGTGAGCTGGGAGCCAGATGCGGGGCTCCATCCCAGGACCTGGAGATCACAACCCCAGCCCAAGTCAGTTGCTTAACCGACTGAGCCTCCCAGGTACCCCCAAGACGAAGATTCTTTTTTTTTTTTTTAATTTAAATTTTATTTATTTCTTTGACAGAGAGATAGCGAGAGAGGGAACATAAGCAGGGGGAATGGGAGAGGGAGAAGCAGGCTTCACGCCGAGCAGAGAGCCCAATGCAGGGCTCAATCCCAGAACCCTGGCATCATGACCTGAGCCAAAGGCAGATGCTTAACGACTGAGCCACCCAGGCGCCCCAGACTAAGGTTATTTTTAAGCAGACTTTTCTCCAAGGTTTTGGGATTTCTTTGGTCGGGGAGGGGAGAGAATAAAGTTTATATTTTATATTGTTCCATTTTATTTGAGACACTAGGGCAATCAACAAGTTTGTTTCAACCTGTGCACAACAACGCTACTCCCACTTCTGTTAATTATACTGTTTGGACTTTTCTCTCTTCTCTCCCTACCCACCTAGCCACAGTTCTAAGCCTGAGGTTGACTGTAAATATAAATTCAATTATAAACAATAATCCAAATGGCTGGTGTCTTTTTACTGGTGGAAGGAAGGACAGATGGTCATAAGAATGTAAGTGTTGTATACACCATTTTTTGTCTTCTCAGAGCAAATTTTTTGGTTTAATTATAAACATAGAGAAAGGAGACACAATTCAAAAACCTACATTTAAAAAGTCACAGAACTAAAAACGTAAAGGAAATAAAAACATGGAAACCAATGAGAAAAAAAAATTATCTTCATTCCAAAATAACATTTTGATAGTAATTCCTATGTTCTAGTGCTTTTCCCAAGGACATCGAAGGGCCTTGCTAGCACTATAGAATTCCCACGGCAGACAGCTGAGGTAGAAGGAAAACAGTGTTCTTGTGACTGTCATTATAAAAATGAAAAAGATGGAGGGGAGTCCTTGTGGCTCAGGTCATGATCCCAAGGTCCTGGGATCGAGCCCTGAGTCAGGCTCCACACGTAGTCTAGAGCTGGCTTGGGGCTTCTCTCTCTCCCTCTCCCTCTAGCCTTTTCTCTCTCCCTCTCTAAAAAGGAAATCAACACATAACATAAAAACCAAAAAGATGAAGCTGGAAGTTGGCCTGATTTATGAACTCCAACTAGCTGTTTCAGAACCTTTGACCAAACTGCTCCTTTTTCCAAAACTGAAAACTGACTTCACCATCATTGTGCAGCTGGGGAACACAAGCCAGAGGAATGATGTCCGGAGAGCAACCAATGCTGCTTGGGTCCCAGCCCGCCACGGAGATGGGGGGGCACAAGGCTCCTCTGACAGCAGCTGAGCGAACCCTCCGGTGGTGCCCAGCCCACTGGGTGTGCCCAGAGAGGGGCGCTCACCCCCTCAGGTAGCCTGTGCTGGCCCTCAGGCCAGTTAGCCCCAGGATGCCAGCCTCACCAGCTGCCTGCTGTGGGCCATCAGTTTGGCTACCGTACCCATGACATCTCTTCCAACCATGACCCCCGTTCCCAGTTGGCCTTTGCTGGGCCTTAGCCCCATGCTAAGCTGGAGTGCTGCTCTTGGAGGAGGCTCTGGCAAGTTCCATCCCTGGCTGCAGGCAGCAGTAAGGCGCACGCACCTGGCTCCACCTCACGGCCACCAGGAACCCCACCCTGACCTCTTCGAGAGGATGCCCTCCTTCATCTTTCCAGTCGAATCCACAGACTGGAGTAGACTGGAAATGCCACGTCCTCAGCTTCATCCGACCAAAGCATGAATGGTCATCAATGGTTCTGCCTGCTGCAAGAATTAGGGAAATTATTTCAAATTTCCGTGAAAACCATCAGGCGAGGGCCTTGGAGGGATGGAAAGTGACTTCCAGGGAGAGGATGAGCTCAGAGCCCTGGGGCCCCAGGGGCCCCAGAGAAATGGCCAGTATGTTCTCAGTCCAAAGGGGAGCGGCCTCTTCTCTCAGCCACCGTCCTGGCCCTGAGCACTACAGTTTGCCTTATCCCCCCTGAGTCCACAGGTTCCAAGCCCACGTTACTACTGGGTAAGGAATGCCCGCCAGGAAAGGCTGGGTAAAGCGCGTCTTGGGAACTTGCTGAAGTGAGTTACAATGCGATTCTTGAGTCTGTAGTCAAGGCTGTCTCTACACAACCAGGTAGGAGGGATTACCCAGGTCTGGTCCAGGACGCCATGGGCAAAGTTGACACAGAGAGCTTCCCAGTTAAAGCCTAGGTCAAGAGCCAGGGTCCAGTCAAGTCACTGGGAAACAAACCCACTGGACAGAAAAGCAAAGTGCAATCCGTAATCCAGAGAGAAAGCACAGGAAGCCAGAGCAAAAGGGGTTAGAACCAGCTGGAGGCAGAACCCGGAGAGGTGGCTGGAGTGTGGAGAGTCAGAGACAGGTAAGAAACCTCAAGTCTACGAGGAGCAGTACCGCCCACGACGGAGGGCGTCAGAAGAAGCAGGGTAAGGGCAAAAGGGTTTAAGAGCCGGTCAGCTGGGAAGTGAGCAGCAACCCGCGGCGGTGTCTCCCTCAGCCAGTGTCCCCCTGGAAGTGTCAGGTGCCTGCTTAGAGATGCTGCGTGCCGAGGTGGGACACGCAGAGAAACCCCGGGCTTGCCGAAGGCCCACTGATCTGTCACTAACTCGCGTCACACCCACACGAGGCTAATTTACAGGAACACGAAAAGATGGAGAACTAGGCAAGGCTCGACCTTCTTAGGAAGGAACCGTAAGTGACCAACTGGTTGGTAGATTCACAGCCGGTACTATTATCAAACTCAACCGCGTTTTTAGGCTCACCACTTTCCTGGAAGCACAAATGATCATGAGAACCATCTTGGTGGGCATGGTCTAGAACAAAATTCTAATTCTCCGCTTGCCTTGCTGCGAGGCTGACCTTGGCCAGCCCTTCAGCCACCACCCCGCAGCGGTGGCCAGACAGTGGGCGGTGCCACGGGCTCCCACCTCCTAGACCCCGCGCAGTGAGCTGTGGCTTGACCCCTGTCAGTCAAGTCCGCAGGGCGAGCGAACACACTCGACAGGTGTGTATTCATTAACAGGTTGTGCAAAAACAGGTGTTTGTTGTAACAGGGAGCAGATAACATCCCTCCCCGATTTTGGACAGTGTTTGCACAAACTGTTCCGTGTTGTGGTTAAGCGCTATAACTCTTCCTAATAAGTAATGTTTTCCTGCAAGGGATGTGGTAGTTTCAGTATTTTCACATCAAGATTAAGTACTTTCCCGCAGTCTTGAGCAAAATATAACCATGGAAAGGTCAAACTGGGCCAATTAAAGACACTCACGGATAAAAAAGATTAAACATCACTAAATCTTTGAATCCATGCAGTCTACAAAGTAGAAGTGGTGACCCCCAGGCCACCTGTGTGATGTCTAGAAAGTTAAAGGGCTTTTGAAGGAACAGTACCTTGGAGTAATGGCTACCATTTACAACTTTGCAAAGAATTGCACTAATTCTTTATTTGCTTTACCTCATTTAATCCTCCCAACAACCCCAAACGCTGATAATATTATCCCCATTATGTAAGTGAATTAACTGAGAGATTAATTGTCCCAAAGTCACATCACTAGTAACAAGGCATGTCTGAACTTGAACCCACGTCCCTCCGAAGCCAAAACCATATGCACACCTTTAGCAGCTATAAAGACTATAAAAATGTTAGGGTGAGCATTTTGAACAAATGCTTTTGACTTAAAAAGGTCATACAAAGACGCAACCCAGTGAGAGACTCAGTGGCTAGTCTTTCTTTGGGCCTGGGAGGGAGGTGCTCTTTCCCAGAATAGGCATGAAGATGAAGCCAAAGGAAATGGCCGATGTATTTTTTTCCAGAGGAGGTATTTATGTGATGGATATTCTGAAGACCGGAGTATTTTTTCCTTTCAGTTGTTTGCTGTTGGGGTGGCTCAGCCCTAGCCAGGGGGCCTAGAGAAAACTCCAGAACTTGGTAAGCCAGCAGCTTCCCAGCAGGTCACCTCCATCTGGGTCAGTCTGAGGACCCACAGCGCACTTCCGGTCCTGAAGCCCAACCGGGGTTAATGACCACGCCGGGGACCCTGCTGGATCCAATTCAATGCGGACGGCCTTGAGAAAGCTCCTTCAATCTCCTGCTCCAGAAGCTAAGGTCGGGCTTCCCACGTTGGGATAAACAAATTCAGCATTTCAAAGCAACCTGTTAGCCACTCACCGTAATTTGCATATAAATGCCAACAAACAACCTCCCATTGTCCAAGCAGCCCCGGAGGGCTGTCGGGTTTTACTGCCCACCTAGAGAGTGTGTGTCACAATCCTCGGCCTCCCAAGATTTCCCTCGGAGCCTGCTTCACAATCAAGTATCGGGCTGGGAAACGACCCTGGACACTTAGCATTTAGCAATCCCGGACGGACAGACAGTCCCCTCTTTGGACAGCCTCCTCCGTGCTCTGTCAGCCTGTGAAATTGGCAGCCAGAAGCCAGGAAGCCCAGGGGAAACCGAGCTCCTGATCCAGCCCCACTGGTGCTGCCCCAGGTTTTGCCCAGAGGATACGCTTCCTCTTTCCAGCCCAGAAGTTTTTGCTTTTGAAGGTGGACAACTGTGCTGCTTTTAAAGAAAAAGAAACTCTTTTTCCCCACTTCATTTTTTTTTTTAAAGATTTTACTTATATATTCAACAGAGAGAGAGGGAACACAAGCCGGGAGAGTGTGAGAGGGAGAAGCAGGCTGCCCGCTAAGCAAGGGGCTGGATTCGGGAATTGATCCCAAGGCCCTGGGATCATGACCTGAGCCAAAGGCAGACGCTTAACCACTGAGCCACCCAGGTGCCCCTCTGCCCCCCGAACTTAATACTTTTAACACACGTTACTGGGTGCCGGTTAAAGGTCTGACCCAGGGCTCATGGAAAAATAAAAATATGCGTGTGCATAAAATATGTTTAAATAAATGAAAGGATTATGAGACACTAGAAACAATACAAGGGTTATAAGGGTTGGGAAGTCATGAATGACCACACTCCCCCCCAGGCACACATAAGCACACACATTTTCTAAATTTACATCTCCTTCTTTAAAGTTACTATTCAATAAGTAATTTCCTTCAGAGAGCGCTAATAATAAAAGAAACACATATAAAGTCTCAATTATAAAACTATATATGGGTGCCTAAGAGCCAGTTGGATTTTGAAGTAAAAGGTAATCCTTTAATGAAGATGCTAGGTGTTTGCGGAGGGGGCGGGTAGTATAAAACTCACCTTTGCTGTGTCCCTGAAAGAAGGATGCAGCAAGCTGTTTGTTGCTTTTATTATAGCCTCTGGTTACAGGTTCAGTTCCAGGAGAACAAAGTTACCCCAAGTTCCCCCGTGTGGCTAGGACCAGCCAACTCAAGACGAAATAGCCTGCTGATCTTATGTCCTTCACCTTTCGGACCAACAAAACTCTCCGTGGTTTATTTTTAAATTCCTTAGGGAAACACTGATAAAAACTGGGTATTTCACGGTGCTAAAAGGAAAGTCCACCTCTTCGTTTAACGGGGAATGATGATAATGCTTCTCGGGGAGAACTGGTGTCCGGTCGTTCGCTTGCAGATCGCACCAGATTTCAAAGGTGGGGATACGTTTGACCTTAGCAACGCTCCATTAATTTTCAGATCCGTTTGAATTGTTTCTCCTCCACTCCCTTCACTGGCAACTTGTTTTCGTTGGGGTTCCCATACAAAATTATAAATCTTCAAACAATAGTTGAGAGTGGAGAAAAGTGAAGAGGAAGACATTTGGGTATTTACGGACAACCTGAATTCAGATGCCTGATGCAAGAGGGCTCGGTCTCCCTTCCAGGTCTGCTCTCCTTGGATCACAGCGAGGTACAAAGGCTGTAGGGGTCAGTCCTCCCTCCTCTCCACCGGGATTTCACAGCTGAATCCCTAACTCTAGGTGAGAAGTACCCCCATTTACAAGGCAACTGAGAATGAAAGTCTCGGGTATCAAAATCACATCCACTAAATTTAGTTTAAAAAAAGAAAAAAAAAAAAGTCTCAGCGTGGACTTCCAACACTTGAAAAAGTAAGAAACTGCTTTCAGAAGTGTGGTGTTTTTCCACTGTCCTCATCAGTTCCCTAGGGAAATTCCAAGGGGAAGAGACCAGGGATAAAGAGCTTTCTGTATTCCTCTTGGTTTTAACTGCTAAAACAATTTTTGTTCCATTAGGTTTGTAATGTGAGATCTCTCAAAGTGAATTTACACAACAGCCCCTGACTTTATTAATTCATCACAACTAACTCAGTCTTCACGTGTCGAAAAACAAATTGCTGACTTCCCATGAATTCCAACATCTACTTACACTCTGCCTTGAAAGTTGTTTGCTGTGAAATTATTCCAGGATTTCCAAGACTGTCCGGCCAGCATGGCACAGAGGTGCACACGCCACACTATGCACGTATATGCACACACACAGAAACAGTCACCAGCTCACCTCTTCAGGATTCCGCTCGGGTCACTCCAACATCAATCCAGTCTGCAAGGCCTAGGCTGCCAAACACAATTTGAAGAAGCCTCCAGGAGGCCAGCTGGCGACAGGCCGCTAGATAGGTGACTCCACCAGGTCTTGAGGAATGACGGAGGCCTTGAGACATTGTCTACCTGCTTATCCAAAGTATCTCCCCAGGTTGCCTCTTTTTGTATTCACAAAATGGGGAAAGTTTGTATAAACATGGCTCATAGGCCTCGACCTATAATGCATTGAAACTCTCCAAAGCAGATCCCCTGGAAAATCACCACCTTCCTGTAAGAAGTCTATCCCTCTGCGGCTGCACGAGCCCCAGCCCCTCCCCAGGCCGATCTCCAAATTCCCAGAACGGCAGACAAGTGAATTACGCCATCACGCGCAGGACGGTACGACGTGCGCCGACCAGCCAGGACGTGTTCAGAGCCTGAAACCATTCCAAATGAAGAGTTGTCAAATTTTCAAGAAGGGTTTAATTTTGTTATTTCATCGGGTCTCAAATTCTCAGATCAGCGACCTGCCTTTTTCTATCAGCACAGTGAGAGCCGCAGGGACGGAGGAAGAGAGGGACGAAGCGTGGGTCAGTCTCTGAAGCAGTTCCTTTTCCATCACAACTGGGACCCTCAGAGTCCCCAACTAAATCAGCTTCATCTGGGGGAATTAAGCGGATTTGTCACTAACTAGACCCCTGCCCCGTGTGAAAACGTCCACACTGCCCTAAACACCAGTTGCAGAACTACTTGTGTTTTGGTGGGAGCACCTCTCAGGCAAACTGTAGGTGCTGGTGGCCATTGTCTAGAAAGCATCAATCACGCACAAACCGGTCAAGTGATTCTGAAACAGTATCCGTCAGCGAACTGGACTCCCTTGATTTTCTCACTGGATTAACCATCATTCTGTCAAATACCAAAAAAAAAAAAAGGTCCATAAAACTGAAGTGTTCCCATCAGCAGCCAAGAGATTATTCCGAAAGGAAACAATGACAAGCCAATGTCATTAGTAGATGAGAGGCTAAAAGCAATACATTAAAAATCTGTATTAAGAAGGTTACATGCAGTCTGCAGGTCGCTGAAAGGGCTGAAAATCTCAGGTATGAGAGAGCAAAGTATAAAAAAGTCAAGGAAATGTCCACTGTAAAAGTAACAGGCCCAAGCTCTTAAATTTTTTTTGAAAAAAAATTTTTTAAAGATTTCATTTATTTATTTGAAAGAGAGAAAGAGAGAAAGCATGAGCAGGGGGAAGGGCAGAAGAAACAACAGACTCCTGCTGAGCAGGGACCCAATGCTAAGGCAGATGCTTAGCCAAGTGAGCCACCCAGGTGCCCCCCAAGCTCTCAACTTAAACAAACAAACAAGCATATTTTATTCATTCATTTGACAGAGGGAGAGAGACAGTGAGAGAGGGAACACAAGCTGGGAGAGTGGGAGAGGGAGACACAGGCTTCCTGCTGAGCAGGGAGCCTGATGTGGGGCTCGATCCCAGGACTCTAGGATCATGACCTGAGCCAAAGGCAGACACTTAACGACTGAGCCACCCAGGCACCTGTCAAATTTTGGGGAATATTTTGCTGGGCCCCTCTAGTTCATTGAAGACACTTGTGTATGTTGACAGAAATAGCTAGCATACCTCCAAGCAATAATCTTGTAAAGCATTATCATTGCCCCCATTTTATAGGTAACAAAACTGAGTATTCAAAGAGCTTAAGGAGGGGCGCCTGGGTGGCGCAGTTGGTTAAACGACTGCCTCCGGCTCAGGGCGTGATCCTGGAGTCCCGGGATCGAGTCCCACATCAGGCTCCCAGCTCCATGGGGAGTCTGCTTCTCCCTCTGACCTTCTCCTCGCTCATGCTCTCTCTCACTGTCTCCCTCTCTCAAATAAATAAAATAAAATCTTAAAAAAAAAAAACAAAGAGCTTAAGGAATTTGCCCAAGTTCACAGAGCTAGCAGGACAAAGGCAGCATTGGAACACAGCATTGGCTGTGCAACTCCCAAGGGCACTTGACCGCTACCCTTCTAGGAGTTCAGCCTCATCTCGCCATGTAACTTTTGGTGGAGGTTTGACATTATTTGGGCCGAGACAGAGAAGAGGACCAATTAGAAGTTATAAGGAAAAAAAGCTGTCCTGGCCCCAAAAAGGCTAGTTCCAGACTCGTGATACTGGATGCCCCTGCCTTCAAGCTTTTAGCCTATAATCAGCCCATATTGAAACCAGATTTACGAGCTCTTCAGAGGAGAGCTTTGTGATTTTCTAAAGCAGACATGTTTGGTATTTTAGAAGGTCAAACCCCCTATGGTGCAGTGTTTTTAATAAAATCAGTTCAGCAGAAATTAGAGACACACCAGTCAATTCCTAGGAAGCCTCTGAGCCATTCACAATAAGGGTGTGTGTGTTGGGGGGCGGGGGTGGAAATAACATAAAAGACATAACCACATACAGATAAATTTTTTCAAAAGGGAGAGAATGGGAGGGGGGTAGATATAGAAACATCATGGCAAATTTGGTCCCATTTGTCTCTGGTTGGGGCAAATTTCCACTTAGAAAAAGAATCTTACGGGGGGGGGGTAGTTCTATGTCAATATTAAACAAGGGCTGTTCTTGGTTAGCTCGGCCTTGTCCTGTCACCTCAAAGTAACAGTAAACATCTCCAGGAGGGAAAAACAAACACAGCAGTCATCACCTTTCTTACATCACCGACTCAGGTAGGTAGTTATTTCATGAAGGGCCCTTTATCTCTGCTCTTGGCAGCCTCTACGCTCTCACAGGAAAGCAACAGGAGAACCTATATTTAGTTCTTGGTAGAAATCAAAGCAGAGAGACCCGCAGTATTTTCGTCGAAAGGCCGAGTTATGCCCAGAACTGCCTTTTAAGGCTGGCGGCGAGGGCAGCGCGCAAACACTCCATGAGTAAGTATCTCATGTATGAACACAACACGCGAGAGGCACAGGGCTCGTCCTAGGAAGACACGGGAACAGGGATAGCCAGTCTATTATTCAGCAAGCACGTGAGCACCCGGACCCCCAGTCCAGCGATGGGTGGCAGGTGCACAACATGATCGCCCCCCACCCCGGAACAGAATGGGTGTAAACAGCCTCGTGAATTTATAGCAGAAACAAGACGCAGGGCAGCAAACACCAAACACAGAAGTGGGGGCATTTTGCATTCATCTTCCAGTAAATGTCTGGGATGTCAGTGCCTGGAGGAAGGGGGTTTACTGGTTTCCAAGTGATTCAAAATACGGGACTTAAGGGACACCTGGGTGGCTCAGTGGGTTAAAGCCTCTGCCTTCAGCTCAGGTCATGATCTCTTGAGGCCTGGGATCAAGCCCTGCTTCGGGCTCTCTGCTCGGCAGGGAGCCTGCTTCCTCCTCTCTCTCTGCCTGCCTCTCTGCCTAATAAATAAAATCTTAAAAAAAAAATACGGGACTTCAAATCCTTCATTGCCTTTACTTAACAAGTTGCTGAGTTCTTAGTTAACTGGTATTTAGAAGAAATGGGGTGAGTAAGACTAACAGACACCGGCTGCCCGAGGCATCCCTGAGCATGCTTGACCGCTGTACGTGAAAGCAGAAGGGGAAAGAAGCAAGAAGACTTTTCATCTTCAAGATATGAAACTGCTATAATTTGATCTGGAGCTCACAGTGGAGGTGAGGGTCGAAACTCCATCAAGGGGCAATCTCAGTGAATTTTCTTCTCTAGATGGGTTTGGATAGTTAGGCCACAATTCTCTGGCTCCCTTGAAAAGCAACACACCAAAAACGTAATACCCTTTATAAACTGAAAGTCACGCGTGCAAGAACTGTCATTCTCAAAAAGCACAATACGAATGCCATCATTTATTAAAATGTGTATTTATTCCATAGCCTATTTTGTATGGGGCTGTGGCCTCTTAATTATTGGATAATCTAGGTACTCATTTTTTTAGACTAGTCATTTCGAATCTGATTCTCCCATGAACTTGGCAACTGCATCTGTCTTAAAGGACCCCAATTATGCTTATCGTAAAATAACCCCCCAAATATGCACACACACAATCTTTTAACACTCAGTAAAAGAAAACCCCATCCTCACATATGCAGACTAGAGGTTCATTTTTAAGCAGAAGTTTCAAATATACAAAAGAATCAGGAAAAGAAGAAAAAAAGAATCCAAGGTGGCAAATTCTTCTCACGTTTAGGATAACAAAGACCTATTTGGGGGGGAAAGTACACAAACATGGCATGGGTTTGAATTCAGGCTGAGCAGTCTTGCCAGACAGAAGGTCCTACAGGAGTGAAAACACTGTTACTCAGTGTGTCAGTGGCTGAAGTCGATGTGGGGGGGCATAGGACCCTAGTGTTCTTTAAATCTCAGTTGATACAAATAACCCTCAGTATTGAAACCCTTTCTAAACACTGAAAAAAATATATATTAGTATAACACTGCATTGAAGGAAGGTTTGAAAACTAGGAGCATAACACAATTGAATTTGGCTAATTTGGGATCCAAAATACTTAAATTGGTCTGAGACAGAAGCCAACTGATATGGTAAATCAATCCAAACGTAGTAAAAGTAGACAGTGACTAACTACGAGAAGTTTCGTTTAGCGGACTTGGTTTGGTTTTTCTTATTTGGTTGGAGGTAGACACATTTTTAAAAAGCATTTCAGAGCAACTGAAGTTGATGAATATGACCTTTTCTCAGCTCTAGACACTGATCCACCATATCCACCTGGTCTAAAAAAGTTTAGGATTTCTCATAGGTGAAAGCTAAAAACCAGGGTTATCCTAACACCTAACAAAAACATGTGGGTAAGACACCGAATGATGGGCAGGACACAGTTGGAAATTCTCCACACTGTAAGAAAACTACAAATATGCAGGTAAGGACAAACAAGATCTTGGTCTTATTTAAATACCAAAAACAAACAAACAAACAAAAAAACAAAGCAAAACAAAGCAAACAAACAAAAATCAAGCCAAATCCTATAGTTGAGCGACAACAGAACTTCATTTGTATAATTAACATGAAGTTTCTTACACTTCCCACTTGGTTTTTAATTTATGACAAGACACCGCTAAGTTTCAGACAAAATATATATATATATCTATTTTTTTTTAAATCTTTACAATAAATCAAGATGTTGGAGCTTACACAGAGCACATTTTAGTTTATTTAGGTACTCAATTCCAGCTCGCTCAGACGCAAAACCCTGGTAACAGTGTGTATGAAGTCTTCTCTTTGCTTTTTATAATTTTAAAGCAAATAATACATTTGACTGTATTTAAGAGTCTGTGCAAATAATCCTTCAGAAGAAATATCCAAGATTCTGTTTGCAGAGGTCATTCCGTCTCTCAAAGGTGATTCGGTGAGTTCCTTTTTCTGCAGATAAAGTGCTCCTGTCCAGCAGAACCCCAAGCCTTCCAGCGTCCAAGAACTTCGGTTTGGGGTCAGACCCCATCATACAAACTCCAGCTTCCCGTGCCCGCTGTACATGCCCCAGTGGACGAGCGAGAGGATCCTGTCGTTGCTGAGGTCCGCTTGTCTCATCTTGTCACAGGTCAGGCAGCAGTTCTCGTGGCCGCTCACCGGCACCATGCACTCCAAGTCCAACTTGGCCACCTGCCCCTTTTTGGAATGGTGTCCGTGGAAGCTGTAGTGCAAACGGGACAGCATCTGCTGCCGCTGATCCTGCAGTCTCTTGTTCTCACTCCGGAGCATCCTCAAGGCCAGCATGATCAGCAACACCAGAATGAGGCCGCCGGCGATGGGCACGGCGATCACGGCCGCCCGGAACCACAGCTCTTTGGAGGAAGTCAGCTCCTGCACTCTGGTGATGAGGCTCCTGCCGCCGTCGTGCGGAGAGCGGTTTCCTTGTCCTAGAGCAACACAAACGCGTGAGCGGCCTGCGGTTACGCCCTCCCACCGGGACTTACGCTCATCTATCCATCCGCAACGAGACACCCCGCGAGAAAGCAGCTTACGGTGATGTCAACACTATTTACAAACGACACGCTGCCCAGCGGTGCAGAGATGGGCTTCCGAGAACAGTCTGTGTAGGGACTGTGGTTCCTGAACAGGAAGGGTCTTCTGGGTCTTCCAAAAGTGGAAAAGCCAAGCAAAACCTATCATGCGGACAGACATCTCATGCTTAGGCAGACAGAAAAGCTACTCAACAGAGATGCATCTTCGCATCCACAGCCAGGCCTCTCCCCATGGTGTCTCTAATTACATTAACAACAAAATCAAGAGCAGACATACGGGTCGTGGCCGCCGCGCGCCAGAGGAGGCCGGCGTGCTGGTCCGAGGGGGCTTCTACCTACCTGAGGCCTCCCCCTTGGGAGGGGCGAGCACATCGTGCAGCCCTCGGTAATTGCACATGTCTTCGTGACAGCATTCCAATGTGGGCACGGCGGTGCCAGAGTGGTTTCGGGCCTGTTTGGCTTGGCAGAGGTCTGCTGTGCTTGCAAGAGAGTCCAGGCAGCCATGGGTGAGCGGGGAGTTTGTGTTCTGCGGATCGAGAAGCCTCGAGAAGCAGGCGTTCAGCTCGGATTTACACATATAGCCGGTTGCCACGCAGTGGGCAGCATCACAGTAGCATCTGATTTCACCTGAAGACAATGAGAAATTGCGTCACGCGCCTTCCTGAGCCCAGATAAAGCCTCTACCTGGGCAACTGCTCAAGTTCAAAGGCATGAACTTCTGGATATTGAGCTGAGAGCCCACAATGGCAGCCCGGGGCAGACTTGGGAGAGCCCTGTGTGCAAGGCAGCGCTTAAATTTCCACCCAGTTAAAGGTAATTTTAGAAACGTACTAATCCCAACTGCAGAGAATCAGAGTTCAATTGCGATTTCTAAGGAGTTAGCGGGTTAATTCAAAATATTACTTCTGGATCTGAAGGAAAAGAATCATCACAAGAAATTCTCCTACTGTAAGGTGAATTACACTGTTTATTCATTTTAATCCTACGTGACCATACAACATAAAAATGCCAGGCTTTTTGATTTTGTCAGTATAAATATTTGATCGGAACTACTGAATTGTTTACTACCTTAAAGGGCTGTGCCAAGATTTAAGAGCTTTAGCTAACACCTTATAAAGTTATTAACTAGAAACACAACAATCTAGAAATTGCTCCGGTCAGGAGGTTTTAAAACTATGAAACTGGGCAGCTATTTGCAACCTCTCTAGAAAAGGCAAACTTTGCCTATAAAGATCTTTTCATGCAGAGGAGCTTTTAGTCAGTATATTGTAAAACAGGAACTAGGCAGTTTACAATTAGTGGTTTGCTTGCCAAAGTCAATTTCTTTCAGCCCAAATGGAAAGTCATAAAACTGGGGGCAGGGGCGGGGTGGGGGGCGGGTGAGGAGGGGAGGCGGGTGTAAAAGCTAACTTCTCCTCCCCTTAACTCCCCAGTTTTACATGTAATTCAACATGGGATCTAAAAGGGGAAACACTGAAACTGAAAATCCTCTGCCGGTTGAATGAAAAATCCTTAAGGAAACCTCAAATTTTTCTCCAGGAAGTGATTAAAAGTTTCCTTTATAAAACTTATTTGGGGAGTTGCAAGTCGCTGGTAACATTTTGCTGCAATGCATGCTTCTGAGGCTTCAAGCATCCTCCTCTAGTTGAAATGATCTGGGTTTCAGAGCGATCACCAATAGCGCATCTGACCCCATGGGCTCTGGTCACTGTCAGATGCCACAATTAATGCTACCGTAAAAAGAACTGAGGCACACACCTTTTCCCCGCTTCCCGATCAGAAGTTCTAGTAGTTACTGAAACCCCGGCTCTGAAATTAAACACCAGGGACTGTGGTTTTATAGACCCTCTCCTTTCTTCCTCCTCCTCCTCTCTGCGAATGTGAACGCCTGAGTGAGGTGTCTCATTTAATTATCTGTCCAAATTCCAGGCCACTGTATGGTATGCTCGAGTTTTCATCAGACGCTAATGCTTTCGTTCTTTAAAAAAAAAAAAAACACACAAAAACAGAAAAATATCTTCCAGCTAATCACAGATCTCTGGCAATTTGAGTTTAACTGTCCAAAGCTGGAGGTCCTGCTCTAGCGTCGGTTGGCGGGCTCCCTGGTCTGTCCCACTCTGGGCCGAAGTCCCTTCTCCAGGAAGACCTTCAAGTTGGAACCTTGCTTTTTAGAGGTTCTCGCTCCTCTTTCCAAGATTACTCGATGCTTTGCACAAAGCTCACCAGTCTTATGTGGTGATGACTACGTATCCCTAGCCTGACTAATTCCACCAACAGATTTAAAGTAGAAATAAACCAGATTCAAAGTCCATTTTGATCCCATGCACCTCAAGCCCAGTGCAGAAAAAGAGCACCGAATGAAAAAAAAAAAAGAGTAAAATGTTTATGAGATCCTATTTAAAATACTGTATTTTCAATGACCTAAAACAGTCTAATCCAATTTTGACAGGTAACTACGAAAGTTCTAACAACTTTTTTTTTTAATTGGAGCCACATTTCAACAAGTTGAATGGACTTTTGTATTACTGTATTAAAACTATATTTCTGTCGTTTCATAAACTTTCTTCCTGTGGCATGCAAAAGGCCCAGAAAGGGGACTGGTATTTGGAAACAGTGAACAATGCTCTTCTGTTTCCCCCCCTTTCTTGTTACTGTATGTAGTGATTAAACAAAAATGTCTGCTTTAGTCAAGATGGCTACAGGAGAGACTGCTGGTTCTTTTAAAGCTTTTGAAGTCCGCAGCAGTCAGAAATCTCTGATCCCCTAATTATATCATTATCAGGCACATAGTTTCGGTATCTGTGACTTCATGTCAGCCTGAGTCCCTCCCTGTTCTGCCGGCCTTTGATAGGGCCAGGAGGCTCCCCTCTGCAGGCTACCAGGGCTGTTATTTAGGGTTAATTACACCCTTCCTTTCAAAATAAATAAATACCGTAGCACAGCATCCTTCTGGGCTAGCTTATCCTTTAACCTCATGCCTGCTACATGGCAATTAGAGAAGGCGGGGGGCGGGGTGCAAAAGCTAAATAACGCTTCTCATTTAAAAAAAAAAAAAAAAGAAAAATTATCTGTTCGGAGAACAGTAAGGAGAGTTCATGGCGGGGGAGGGGGGAAATCCTTGAAATCTAGGAGTTTGGGTTATTTCAACCCAAAAGGCGAAAGACTGCAGGAAGCAAAAAGAAACCGACCTTTTCTTTCTTTCTTTTTTTCCCCCCGGTAGTAGTGTAAACCCTGAGGGGAGTGGGGAATGGGACCGCTGCCGGAGCCCACCCCTCCCAGCCCGCGAAGCCACCCATCAGACTCCTGCACACGGCGACTCGCACTTGGGGGGCACCTCCTCTCTCACACTCGCCGGCTCACAAAGACACGGAGAGACACACACGGAGGCACACGCGCGGACGGAGTCACACTTGGGGACGGGCGCTGACCGCCCGCACTCCGGCCCCGCAGGGTCGGGGGTTCGGCGCGGCCGCCCCCAGCCGCGGGGTGCGGAGGGCGGCTGCGTCCCCGCGCGCACCACGGCCCCGCTTCCCGGCGGCAGACGTTCAGGAAAGTTCGCCGCGGACAGACTTACAAAAACATTTTGACAACCACTTGCCCCGAGGTCTGACTCCACCTCCACGCGCCGGCCCCGGGACACCCGAGGGGGGGCGGCCGCGAAGCCACCGCCGCGACTTCTAAGAACAGGCAACTTGTCGCGACCTGCGGGCTCCAGCGCGGGAGGAAGCCTCGCCCGCCGCTAACAAAGCCTTGGCAGCCGCCTTCAAAGGCCCGCGGCAGCGGCCGCCCCGGGACCCCCGCGCGCCCCTCCGCGGAGAGTCCGCGCCTCGGCCGGCCGGCGGGCACCCACCTTTGGTGAGCAGCACGGCCATGGCGCAGAGTTCGAGCTGCAGCCAGATGAAGATGTAGCTGGAATGGCGATCCATTGACGCCCCCCACGGCCGCGGCGCCCCCGCCGGCTCTCGGAGCCGCGGCGCAACTGCAGCCTACGGCTCCCGGAGCGCGCAGGGCATGGGGGCTCCCCGGGGCGGCGGGCGCCGTCAGCGACCGGGCGAGGAGCCGGGCCGCGGCCGGAGCATGGAGCGCGGCTGGAGGGGCGCCGAGCAGCTCAGAGGACTTTCGCGGCCCGACTCCGCGGCCACCGGGGGCCCCTTCGCTCGGCTCCGCGCCGCAGTCCCGGGTGGGCGCTATGGGCCTCGCTCCCCCTCGGCCGGCCACTCCGCGAAGGAAGCAGCTCCCCGAGCGCGCGCGCAGACCGCCAGCCGCGAGCTCCAGCTTGCGCCCGCCTCTGCCGGCCCGGATCCGCGCCGTAAATAGCGCCCGGCGCCTGGAGCCGGCCAGACGCCGCCCCGCCCCCGGCCCCGCCCCGGCAGCGCCGGCGCCGCCCGATTGGCCGCCAGGCTCCAGTCGATCATCTCCGCAGCCAGGAGGCGGGCCCAGAGGGGGGCCGGGTGGGACCTGCCCCGCGGCTACTAGCGGCGCCGGCGTCTGGGGCTGCGGGCGGGTAGGATGTCGTCTCCCGCGCTCCCCCTCGCGGAGGGCTGCGCGTCCGTGACCTTCGCGAGGCGCGGGTCGATCCCGGCCGCCGGGTCTCTGGCACTCGCCTCCGGGACCTTCACAACTCAGACTTGGGCCGGCGTCCCCCATCCCCTGGCTACTTTCTTGTTGCCCCCGAAACGCGCGAGGGACCGAGGGGTCGCTAGCGGAAGGCCTCCCGGGCCACGCTGCGCGCTCTAGGAACCCCAGGGACAAGTGGCGGTCCCCCGGCGTGCGCCATCTGCCACGGCGCCCCTGTCGAGCCCTGGGGGCTCGCGTGTGGCCGAGAAGGGGGTTTCGTCGGGGGGAGCCCGGAAGGGGGGCGGCCGGGGGCCGGGGTCTGCTTTCAGCCTTTTCCCCCCTCTCCCTCTCGGCGCATCCGCCTTGAGCCGCCCGCCCTCTGATCAATAAAGCCCAGACAGACAGACTGTTGATCAGTGGGGGCCGCTAAGTTCTCCTGGGGAGACAGGGGACGAGGAGCCGGCTAGAGACACTTAACGAAAATTAGCAAATCCAAAAGCACCCGGCGCCAGCGAGACGACACAGGCCGAGACTGACACTCAATTAACCACCCCCCAAACAATCGCAGGCAAACACACCGGCTGACCCTGATCAATATCAGCCCCGCAGTGATCTCCTTTCTGAGATACTAATTCATTTATTAGGACTTGCAGGGCTGCCGGCCCCCAACGTACCCAAAGGCAGCCCTGGAGGTTTTGCTATTGTTGTGTTGTGTTTTCTTTTGGTTTTACTTTTTGGAGGCTAAATTCAACTTAAAACTCTTATCTGCGGGAATGCTCTTGTATCCTTTCGTCCCATAACCTGAGATTAACAAAAGTCCACCGTTTGAGAAATTTCCTTTTAGGATCAGCCAACATTTCCCTACCAGATAAAATGTCAAGGGGTGGCGGGAAGAGGAAGAGAAAAGCATTTAATGCTAAGGTGACAGATGTGAAGTCAAATCCCTTTAGACCATGGTACAGCAATGAGCTCTGAGGCTAAGAAAAAAATATATATATATCCATGTCTGGAGGACCAAAAATCGAGGTGAAACCCAGTAAATTAAAGTTGAAAGTCCACAGAGGACACAGGATACAGTTAATGAAATTGCCCTTAAAAAATGTTTATATGCAGAAAGAAGAAAGTAATTTCATGAATTGATGCTCTGCCCATTACTTCACTAGATCAAAATCGCATCTACAAGGATGGGAGAGAACACTGAGTGGACCTTTTAAGAGGAAGTTAAACTGGTTAGGGCACCAGGTAAACAGCAGGTATCTCTCAAGTGGTGGGTCGACCCTTGGTCCTGAGGAGGACTTTGATTAGAACTTCCTGACATGGGATTCTTTGACAAATTAACAGTTCTAAGGGGCTCATGCAGACAATGCGTGAGCCCCTTAGAATGTCATGTAATGACGCACTCTTTTTTAACTCTAGAGAGTCAATTATTAGCTAAAAGGAAACTTCTAGAGCATATTCATTCAACTATCTCGAAGCGCCCACTATAGGCCAGACTCTGGGGTTGTAAAGCTGTCAGAAGCTAAACAGTAAATCACAAACAATGCAGTGGGACAATGATAGAGATTTATGTGCATAAAGTTAGATGCACAAAGAAGAGATAACCAGCCCAGGAAGGTACAGAAGTCTGGATGGTCAGCCGGAAGCAGTGACATCTGGCATGACTCCTAAAGAAAAAAGAGAATCTCGAGGAGACCATTACAAGCATAGAGGACCACAGGAACTTAGGTGTGACATTTATTGATTGTGCTGGGGGATGTGGGTGGTCAGTAGGGGATGGGGAGATGGGACTGCAAGCAGTTCTTTGTTGCTGGAGCATAAAGTGTGAAGCAAGGGGCAGGCAGAGGTGCATCAGAAAATAATGATACTTATTGGTAATGCAGATAAATACTTGTTTAACAGAAGGCAGTGTGGGGGATGGGTTGCAGAAAACACTTTTGGAGTGCCTTCCCAGCCCACTTCAGAGGAACATCTGCTTTCTCTGGAGGGTGCACCGGAGCCAGACTGGGGGGCCTCCCCGCCTCTGGCCATAGGTAGTCACATGACCCTAGCTGGGCCAATGAAGTACTCTCTTCTGGGTGGTTGGCCAGAGATGCTGTCCGTTCCTAGAGGTCAATTCACAGGTGACGTTCAAATTCAGAGTCCACCTATCTGCAAAGAAAGAGAAAAACGACAAACGTGTAAGTCCAAATGGAGTCCCAGTTACTTGGTGTCACTTCGGTTCCTTATTAAAGTTAACTGAGGCGCCTTAATAAGTTCCCCTTTTTACTTAAGATTCTTCTTTTTTTTTTTAATGATATCATTTATTTATTTGACAGAGAGAGAGAGATCACAAGTAGACAGAGAGGCAGGCAGAGAGAGAGGAGGAAGCAGGCTCCCCGCTGAGCAGAGAGCCCGACGTGGGGCTCAATCCCAGGAGCCTGAGACCATGACCCCAGCCAAAGGCAGAGGCTTTAACCCACTGAGCCACCCAGGCGCCCTTTACTTAAGATTCTTGTACTTTCACCCAAAGGATCCAAACTATGATACTTGTATTTTATTGAATTAATTTTTATTTTATCATTCTAGGGTGAATACATTTTTGTTCCAAACACGATTCAGAATAAGAGTTTATGATCCATCCCTCAGACAATGATTTCAATTCTTTTGTTTATTATTATTAGTTTAATGGGCAGACTTTTTAAATGGCCAGAAATTAGTTTGAAGAGAAACAAGTCTGTACTTTGTCTAATGGTTTTGGAGCAGACATGGGCTTTTCAACAAAGTGAATGAGAGTGTTTGAATCAATGTGGAAAGTCAAAATTGGTTTATGGATAATATGTCAATTATGAGGCCATTTTAATAGTTGAGAGAATAGGTAACAATTTTAATTCAATTTAAGACTCAAGGAAATTGCTTCTTTACAGAATTTTACTTGCGTTTTGTACCTAATTCAGTTATTACTTTCCGACACATAGGTTGGTAAGTAGAAGAGAAAATAGTAAAAGCTAGTATCTTTTGGATATATAAATTAAGAAAGGGAATCAATTACCAGATTTCTTTTTACTCTTATGAAAGGAATTCTGAATACAGAAGCTGAAACCAGCTACCCATACTTAAGAACAGAATGCTGATTCTGGGCCTGACTGAAATAATTAAACATCATAATAGTTTAATATTATTACTTTCAAAGAGTGTTGTAGGGGCGCCTGGGTGGCTCGGTAGGTTAAGCCTCTGCCTTCAGCTCAGGTCATGATCTCAGGGTCCTGGGATGGAGCCCCACATAGGGCTCTCTGCTCGGCAGGGAGCCTGCTTCCTCCTCTCTCCCTCTCTGCTTGCCTCTCTGCCTGCTGTCAAAAAAATAAATAAAATCTTAAAAAAAAAAAGAGTGTTGTAGATATGTTTTGTCCTCGGACATATATGGTACGTATTATATATAGTGTATATAATGTATATAATCACAACACACCACTGTGACATAATTTTATGGTTGCTGTACACCACAGAATAACTAAATTTTATTTTATTTTTTATAAATAACAAAAAGGGGGGTGGTTTATGTCCAACCCATTCTGTTAACATAAATGTAAATACCAATCTCCACTTACTCAAATAATGCCATTGTTTCCCCAAGTTACATGTGATCCCCATTTTCAGCAATGCCTCTCTCTTCACAATGCAGAAGAAAAATAACTCGGGACATTTTGTTCGGAGAGAAACAGTTGTGTTCAAGTTCCTGGCTAGCAGGCAAAAAACTCTTAGAGTCTAGGGATAGAATCTAACATTTCTGCCTGTTATACAAATCGTCTACCAACTAACAATCCACAGAGGTTAGATAACACTCTGAATTCATAGTAGCAGCTTTTTAAAAAAGAAGTCATTTGTTCTCAGTGGAAGTTAGGAGTTCAGAACTGAAATTTGCTTTCGATGGAATAAAGTCAAAGGTGAGAGATTAGCCCAGCCTAAAGGAATGGCTATCTAGTGAAGTGGGGTTTTGTTTTGTTTTGTTTTGTTTTGCAGGGGTGGGAGAGTTTTTTTCTTCTTTTCCAAAATGAACTGACTGCAGAGTCCGGGAGGTAGTGTGATAGGACCTAGAAAAAGCTCTGAAGGTCACATTCCAAAATGCCCATCCTCCCACAAGCTAGCAAAGATGCTGTGGGGTCTTACAAATAACCCTGCAGGATTTGTTGTCTTGAGGTTTTCTTAAGATTTTTTAAAACAACTTGGGGCACCTGGGTGGCTCAGATGGTTAAGCACCCAACTCTCGATTTCAGCTCAGATTGGGATCTCAGGGTTGTGGAATCAAGCCCCAGGATGGGCTCCGGGCTCAGAGGAAAGTCTGCTTGACATTTTCTCCCTCCTCTCTCTCTGCCCCCCCCTCAAATAAATAAATAAATCTTTTTTAAAAAACGAATTTTTAAGGCAACTAAGTTTAGAATACACGAAGAAATGTCCCTGTTTAAAGAACATTACTTTATGAACTTAACAATGAGTATTATTCATAATCCAAGAGCATCAAATACATTCTGTATGATCTTTTTTTTAAGATTTTATTTATTATTTTTTCGACAGACAGAGATCACAAGTAGGCAGAGAGGCAGTCAGAGAGAAAGGAAGAGAAGCAGGCTCGCTGCAGAGCAGAGAACCTGATGTGGGGCTCGATCCCAGGACCCCAGCATCATGACCTGAGCTGAAGGCAGAGGCTTTAACCCACTGAGCCACCCAGGCACCCCTATTCTGTGTGATCCTTGACCATAAGCCATAGCCTTTATTCTATCCGGTTATGTTAATATATTTAAACCAGTAGAACTTTTAGAAATTTTCCAATAACCTGCAAGTTTTGCCTACCTGATGTCAAATAACCAGTTTGATTCCTTTTGTTCTTTTTTTTTTTTAGAAAAGATTTTATTTATTTATTTGACAGACGGGGATCACAAGTAAACAGAGAGGTAGACAGAGAGAGAGGAGGAAGCAAGGTCCCTGCTGAGCAGAGAGCCCAATGTGGGGCTTGATCCCAGGACCCTGGGATCATGATCTGAGCCAAAGGCAGAGGCTTTAACCCACTGAGCCACCCAGGCGCCCATATTCCTTTTGTTCTTTTAACTAAAATGGTAAATCAATCCTTTAAAGCAGAGGAATGACTTTAAGTAAATCCCTACTTAAAGGAACATCCTTGACCCACAATGCTGTTCAGAAATGCAAGGAAGAGTATTTTTGAGTTCTATCTCCTTAGCTGACAATATTTTGCTTGTGTTCTTTTGGATTAAAAAAAATGTTCACATTCAAACCACTGAAATTCAGGAGCTTTGATATTTTCATTAGACAGCCAAACATTCAGACTCTAGCTTGAAATTGACTGAAACCACGCAACCTTTTCCACTACCCCAACTCTGCCCAAGTTTTCTTTTTTTTTTTTTTAAAGATTTTATTTATTTATTTGACAGAGAGAGATCACAAGCAGATGGAGAGGCAGGCAGAGAGGGAGATAGAGGGAAGCAGGCTCCCTGCTGAGCAGAGAGCCCGATGTGGGACTCGATCCCAGGACTCCGAGATCATGACCTGAGCCGAAGGCAGTGGCTTAACCCACTGAGCCACCCAGGCGCCCCTCTGCCCAAGTTTTCTGCTTCTACCCGCTCTTCTTCCTTTGGTGACCCCACAGTGACTTCTTATCCTAAAGCCATTCTCGTCTAATAGTGGATCTTCCAAACTAAAATCTGACAGAACAGAAGGAAGTCTGTCGTGGTGGAACTTGGAAATTACTTATATTTACCATCACGTTTTTGTCAATGCCACTGTGTTTATTTCATAATAATCTCTGAGGCAATAATTAGCTATACATTATTTATCATTTACAAAGTATCAAGATACACATTAAATCTGATGCATGGGTTGAACCCATGGAATGAAATGCCAGCCAAATGAGCATATCTTCTAATATTGAATGCATTGCAGTGAAATGTATTCTGTGCGGAGAGGTTTTGGAGAGAGCTACAGGGTTGCACAGAATGAGACTACCAGTGAACAGAATTCTTATTCTTCTCCTTGATATTAAGGGAAGAACTTATAATGGGTTTTCCCCTATTTTCAATAATGTTCCTTTGTTCCATTTGGCCACCTAACAAACAAGCATCTAGTCTACTGTGAATTTGCTTAAAAACATAACTCTCCACTGTCCCATTTGTGGTTTAATGTCATTTACCTATATTTTTAGCCTAGCGTCTCGAAGACGTCATTTAAAATATGCACATTTGGGGCATCTGGCTGGCTCAATGGGTACAGCATGCCACTCTCCATCTCAGGGTTGGAGTTCAAGCCCCATGCTGGGTGCAGAGATTACTTAAAAAACAAAATCTTTAAAAATAAATAAATAAATAAAATATACACATTTATGGTACACTGTTCAGTCAGACTTGTTTAATTAAAAGAAAAAGAGACCCATTCAAGATTAGTTAATTTGGGAGGGGTTTCTTGTACAGATACAAGAGGCTTATTGTAAGGATACAGCTAATCGAGAATTAATGAGCATCCCTTATCTTGTTGGGAAGCCAGCCTCCTTGGAACGGGAAATGAGAAGATTGGGGTCTCCTTTCTTTAGGGTTGTCTCTTCTCACCTTTCTCCCCCAAAGCTGGCATCCTGTCCTTAGCTCCGGTTTTTGCTCTGACAGAACTTCTGCTTGCTTTTATCCAGACATAAGCCCCCTTTACGTAGAGACAATGCTCAAGAGATAAATGGTTTTTGCCTTCCATCCCTATGGCAAATGACATCAGCCCTCTGGCTTTCTGATTTCAGTATAGCAGTCTCTATGTAATACATGGACAAAATTCATCAACTTTCAACCAAAAAGCCAAAACAATCACTAGCTTCCTTGGAGCCCTTCCACTCCCACTGCCCCACACCCCACCCCTTAGCTATTCCCCCATAAAATCATAGGAATATAAAAAGTGTTCTTTTTCTTAAAGATTTTATTTATTTATTTGACAGACAGAGCTCACAAGTAGGCAGAGAGGCGGGGGGTGGAATGGGGGAGGGGAAGCAGCCTTCCTGAAGCAGAGAGCCAGATATAGGGCTTGATTCCAGGACCCTGAGACCATGACCGGAGCTGAAAGCAGAGGCTTAACCCACTGAGCCATCCAGGCGCCCCTAAAAAGAGTTTTCTAAAGAAGCAGAGAAGCAGCATTGTTTATATGGTTACTATGCTTCCCTTTTCCTTCTGGCTATTCAGAGACATTATAAATAAAGACCAGAAAATACTTCCATTACGCTTTCTCTTCCCTTTGATGCCTTTCACAGTGTCATCCAGCATAAATTTTCTTTTTTAAGGAATTAACGTCAACAAGGGAATTCTGAATGAACACACTCATTCAGGAGCATGAGATGAGAACTGAATTTGTATCCATACTTCACCACTCGTGTGTTGTCCCCAACAAATCCGATGTCCCCTTGGTGCCCCTCCTTCCTCTCCCATAAAATGAGGACGAGCGTGCTGGGCGCCCCCACTGTCCCAGAGATCACCAAGGGAGTAACATAAGATCAGCATGTTAACGGTGGACCCCTACAGAAATGTTATATGATTTTTCTTAGAAACATTGAGCTTATGCAAATCTGTTGTTGAATCATCTGAACAGATTTATGGTAGCTTCAGGAGTCTTCAGCTGGGTTCAGGACTTTCTTCTCCACAGAGCTGATCGTTTGAAGTGGAAATAATGCCACTGCCGACCCAGTCTTGGCAAGATGACGATATCTCTCTAAACACAGCGTCGATCTTGCCCACACAGGTTAGCTCTCAGGACGGCTGAATAGTCCAAGAATCAGCAGAGACAAATTGGTCGGCTAACTTACCATTATGCAAGAAATGGAGCTGCTCACTAAAGGAAGAGCCAGAATCCATGCCCCTAATCTTCTGGGAAACCCAAGAAGTAGCTCCTACCCTGTAAAAGACTCCTTTAAAAGACTACCCATCTCCAGTTCAATAGCATTTTTCAAAGAAGTGCGAACTCACTGTCAGAGAGAAGCGTTTCCAACAAAATCCCTGATTGAACATCGACGTATTTGCCATGGACTGTACTCATGAACCTTGTTCTTTTTTATGGGTCATCAGTAAGATGACTGAAGCGGCTCCTTGCCCTCACAACGCTTACCGTCCTGCCGTCCTTCTTTTAGATGACCGCCTAATTTCAACCCAGTTTGTAGAAAGGGCAGAATTTAAACGAAGGTTTGCAGAAAGGGCAGCCAGGTGGGAGTTGGGAGGGTGTATTGGAGGGGGGTGACATTTCTTTTTTCCTAATCCTTCAAGTCATCCTGTGAAGACCCGCACAGTTTTTCTGGAAACAGGTGAGTTCGGCCCCGGAATGGGCGCGGAGAAGCACCTGGACGTACTAGTTCAAGGATAAGGTGAGCGCGGAGGCAAGACCCTTTAAGTTCCCGTTGAAAACAGAGGAACAGAGACAGCCCCATGTCAGACCAATCAGTGGGATATTAATGTGGGTTCTGGGGTGCAACTGCCCCCCCCCTCCCACGGAGAATGTCCGGAAAGAGAAGGTGGAGAGAAGGGAGGGCGAGGCTGGGAGCGGCGGACCAAGGCGGACGGCCCGGCGGAGAGCGAGAGCGCCAGGCGGGCAAACAATGAGGCCGAGCGAGAGCTCCCTCGGGGGAAAAGCAAGCGCTGCAGAGGCACCAATTATTATAATTGAAGGTAATGGTGCCGAGGCGCCAAGGAGCTCCGCTCTGTTTTACATCATTCGGCCCCGGCCCAGACGCACCCGCACCGGCGCTCGGCTCCTCCCGCGCCGAGTCCACGCCCCCCGGGGGCTCCTGGGCCCCGCCCCGCCCGCGTGGCTCGGCCGCGCCCCCGCGGCGCCGCGCTCAAGCTCAGGTGCGCGCCGCCGGCCGCGCTCACCTGCCGGACTCACTGGGCCGGGCTCGCCCAGCCCTTCTGGGCCCCGCGCCGCCGCCCCCTGTCACTTGTGGCAAGTCCGGCGACACTGACTGGTGCCCGAGTGAAACCAGCGGGCAGACCCTTCTGGTGTGGACGGATCCCCTGACCCCCTCCCCCGCGCTAGAAACAACGCTGTCCTTGTGCCCTTGCGTGTCTGTTCAGGCTGTAGTTCTGTCTTACCTGCCCCCACCCCCAGTCACAACCATCACCCCGTTCCTCTTGTCCCCTTAACTCGGGGAAAGTAAGTGGGGTCTTAAAATTAAGCCCTGTAGGAAACAAAATAGATCAACATAGGGGAGAGGACCAGTGTTTGATTTGGGCCAAACATCATTACATCCCTCTAGACCTGTGTGGTCACCGATCAGATGGACCAGGAGAGTGATCTCTAAGGTCATTTCCAGGTTCTGTGAAAGACAGTCTCACAAAGGAAATCAGCGCCGCAAAGATTGTGACATTGCCTTCTCTATCGAGTCGAATCAAGTCACTACTTCTCAAGAAATACTTTAAGAAGGCCTTCAAAAAGCAGCCAGTGACCAATCTGTCCTTTAGAAACTTTGTTTCTTAAAAACAGATGTGAATCGTAACACAAGTATTTGCCAGGGCGACATGGTGCTCATACAGGTTTGAGTCCAGCTCAAAATGATGACCTGCTCTCGGGGAGGCGGCACTGACGGGACCACGCAGGGCTGGTGAGCTCACTGCACAGTAGAGCACCTGGGAAGGTCTTTGATGAAACAGAGTGATCAGGGAGTTAATGGCTCTTAATACCATGTTTCACAACACAGGTGAAGGAAAGACTTTCAGTGATTTAAAAAAAAAAAAAAAGACTTGCTTGTATAATTGCAGAGGGCACAACGAGGACCAGTGGGTGCCAGCTACGCCAGCTAAAAGTTGTCAGGTCGACTTGAAATAAGGAAGAACTTCCTGGCAGTAAGGCCACCTGGAGGCAGAACAGGCGGCCTGGGGAGGCTGTGGTTCCCAAGCACTTAGGTGAAAGCCCGTGATGGGTATGTGCGATAATTGTTGGAGCAGGTGACCCTTTAATGTCCCTTTCAACACTGAGATGCTATAATTACAGCTACAGCTTCTACTTATTATTTCCTTTAATATTAAAGACGACGGTGCTGTGTCATTTTCTAGAAGTAGGAAGAATGCTGAGCCCTGGAACTGAGCTAAGGAGTGAGGACCTCCGAGTTGACACAGGCTGCCCTGAGCTGCTCCAGACCGAGGACATTCCCCTGATGGGATGCATGAGGGCTGAGGTTCAGCTGTGGCTCTCAGAACCAGCCCTGTACCCTGGAGCTGGCCATGACTGCCCGAGAGAGGTGCCTCTTTCTAATTTACAAAATGAGCCTAGGATGGGCTGGGTCACCTAGCAGGACTGGTTCACGGGCAGGAAATTCTAGCTGGGGCTGCAAAGGGCAGATGACCCACCCGAAGACAGCTAGGAAGTGGGGTCTTAATTCAAGTCTGGGAGCCATACAAGATCAAGGAGAAAAATCTCAAAAGCGTTTTAAACAGATACAGATTCTCCCAGCCCTGTCCTGCGCGTCACCAAAAGGCATTCTATATCCCTTTCCTGACAAGTGCTGAGGCAATGCCCTGCCCATCTTCTTTCAGTCAACAACTGGGCAGATTTAACTTTCAATACGAATAAAGACAAATTTGGCTTGGCAAGCCCTAATGACCTTCCTCCTAAGTTACTTCATCTCATATCATCATTCCTGACACCCTGCCCCCCCCAAAAAAAATGGTAGAAGAGGGAGAGAGAAAGAAAAAGAGGAAGAGAACCCACAAATCTCTCCTATCTTTTTTTTTTTAAGGTTTTATTTATGCATTGAAGTAATTTTGACACCCAGCGTGGAGCTCAAACTCCCGACTCCAAGGTCAAGAGTGACACGCTCTGCCGACTGAACCAGCCAGGTGCCCCTCCTGCCTTTCTCCATGACATAACTATAGTTTATTTTCCCAGCTTTTGCTAACACATTATTTTAAGTTCCTTGATAAGTACACCTGGAGGTGTGCCTGGAACTGGACCCCAAAACCAGGAAGAGAGTCACCCTAACCCAGCCTCGTGTCTCTGCTGCTCGTGAAAGCCCTGTCCTGCCCCAAATCTCCCCAGATGCCCTCGCAAGGTCCCGAAGCTACAGTAGCAGCACTAGGAAGAGGGCCTCTGCTCCAAAGCATCAGACCATCCCTTTAAGCACACGTTTGCATTCTCACACACGTTATCATTAAAGTTACTTAAAATAATGCGTTTTTCCCCTGGAGAAGAATTATGTTAAAAAACCAAAGCCCACCCGGCTAACCCTCTTCCCCTAAGCCAACACTAGAACGTTCACATCTATCATCACTTTTATTTTTCAGAGAACGTGATGCATTCATCTTTGCAGCCCCGAGCCTCCTCCTCTGTCCGGTGGACACCCTCGGCGGAAGGGAGCTGACCTGTGGCATGTCTCTCTCGCCCTCCTGTGGTGACAGGGAAGCAGCACCCAGCAGGGAAGCCGGCCGCTGGGGTTTGCTGTTGGTACAAGTAGTGAGTGAGGTCAAAGCAGGGAAAATTTAGAGTCAATATTTTAATGACTGGGTCTCAAAGTTGGGGAGGGACATCAGGAAGAGGGCTGTGAGCCCTGTTTCCAGAATCTTCTTAGGGCTTTGGACAATAAGGAACAGGCTTCTCTCTGTGCGTAAGGCCAGGAGAAGGTTCTGGTAGCAGGTCCAGGTATGCCGTGGAGTACAACAGTGACCTTGGTTCTTGCCTAAGAGTGTCTGTGTCACCCCCCCCCCCCCCCGGCAAGCCAGCACTCTTGCCAAGGAGGAGCTCATATTCTCAAAGACCCCAGTTTATTTCTCGGTCTTTAGCATTTTCGAATGGAAATGTGTTAACAGAACCAGCACAGAGCATTACCTGTAATCCCTAAAGTCTAAATGCATGCATTGTTTCTACAAATCCATAGACCGTTTGGGACCGGCTTCCACTTTAAAAAGCAAACACACAGAAAACCTCCACAGAGATGCGTCCGACAAAGATCCCTTCCTTCCCTGACCCACAGAATGCTGATGGGTGACTGACATTTCCCCCAGAACCACGCACGGCAGCCTTGCATGGATACTGTCTGGAACTTACCCGCCCCCCCCTCCCCCACCGCCCAACCTCCCCCCACGTGATGTGAAAAGCTGACTCCCCTCCGGGTCAAGATCAAAGTCAGGAGACTAACAGGATAATTCCGCCTCCAGCTCCGCGCTCGCTGCCAGTCTAGACCGATCAAATCCATCAGGCAGTTCTTCTGTGTACTAAGAGCTAGGTGAGGCCACGTCAGCCACTTTTTAAATTAAATCATGGAAATCATCACTTCCGACTCTGGTTTCACAGCTGAGGAAGCTGAGAGGAGGCGAGGTGGCTCTCCGGGGGTCACACCAGCTTCAGCGAGAGTCTGAGTCAGGGTACTCGCCTCCTGGCTCACGGAGAAGGTGGGACCGTGTGGCCATCGCATTCCCGGGTAAATCGCGGTCGGTTTCTCCTTGGAACAAAGATGGAAAGAAACGGTTAGTGTTCTGAGCTACGGTTCCCTAGAAACATTTTGACCACATTAAAAGAGAAAATTACTTCTTGACGAATGGAGTAATTGGAGGGAGAAAGAAAAAAGGAGAAGACAGAGAGAGACATTTTACTGCTGAGAACAAGCACTGTTTATGAGTGGGTTGATTCCCCGCCGTTCCCAAACCTCCCGGGGTTTCTATGAGCCCAAAGTAAGGATTGCCGGGAACGAGTTCTGGGGTCATTCTTGGAGGGCGGTTGCTGTTACAGGAAGCAGCTTGCCCAGGCAGCTGTCAGTGATCGTTTGCCTTGATGGCCGATTTTATCTGCAGGCTCGTTCTGCTCAGACCTTGGCCTTCCCCTGTGGAAACGCGCTCTGGGAACTCCCTGCCCCTGCCCCTGCCCTCAGTGCTCATCAAGCACAGAAGCATAATCAACGAGGGATCTCAGCCTTCACACCCACCAGACCGCTCACACCAATCAGGGAAGCGGCTTGTGCGGAGGAGACACCTCGGGGCTCCTGAAATCCAGACTGTTTTAAGGACAATGGACGGGAGTCCCACTGATCACAGAGAACCTGAGATGACATCATGTTCCAGACCAAGAACAAGGAAGGTAGCCGGGACTTCGCCAGGAGTCCTGCCCGCTGGGCTAGAGGCGTGGGGGTCTAACCATGTTCTGCTTCTCCACCTGACCTTGCTCCTCTGTCTTGTACCCCACCTTCGAGTATGGGTGCGAGAGAGCAGCGGCACTGAGCACCGAATCATCCCGACGCCAACTGTTGGCCTGGCTTGCAGTCAGATCTCACTTGACCCCTTGGCGCTCCAGAATCCTCAGCCACGGGATGAACCAACCTGAAAAATGGCTTCTCAGGTCCCTCCCGGCTCTAGAACTCGAAGCCTGCCCCATACCGCTTGCTCAAACTGTGGAGGACGAGCAAGAGGCTGTTAAAGGTGCCCTGGTCTTGGTTTCTGCAGAGGCTCCAAGCCCTCGTTCAGGGGTTCCCCAACTTGAGCAAGCCTCAGAATCATCTGGAAGGCTTGTTAAAACAGATGAATGGGTTCCTCCCCCAGAGTGCCTGATTCTGGGTTTCGGAGGTGGGGCCCGAGAATTTGCATTTCTACCAGGTTTCGCCAAGTAGCGCTGATGCTGCTGATGGGGGAGCACACTTCAAGAACCTCTGGCCCTGTGCTATCCAGGAGCATCGAGGACCCAGGCTCTAGAAGACATGCCGAAGTACCGCCCAGAGAGAAAAACCCACTCTGCCAGCCGAGAGAGAGGCTCCTCCAGACACCTAAATGCAGCCCTGCCGGCAGGTCCCTAAATAACCTGTACCCTGTCTCCTAGGCTTAGTCTCGTGGGGGAGGATAGCATGACAACGGATATTTCCATGCTGCTCTCCAGTTCTCACACGGCTTTGCTCTTCTTCATTTGTTCCTCCGGACAATCCTCTGATGTGGATCAGGAAGATAGTACCATCCTCAGTTTCTGAGGCCAAACCTGCCGTTCCGAGGGGTCCCATGTTTGATCAGTATCACCCAGCCCAAAAGCTGTGGGGGGCGGGGCACTCAAGACAACTGTTCACCCAAAGCGTCCAAGTCTTTTGTGTCCTTCGGACTTTGCACAGCTAGCCTTGAGTGTCCTCTTCCAGGTAATGGGAGCACTGTCTCTAACCAAATAATTTTTTCCTCAAAGTGCTAATTAGGTATCATCTTTTTTTAAAAAAATATTTTATTTATTTGACAGAGAGAAATCACAACTGGGCAGAGAGACAGACAGAGAGGAGGAAGCATACTCCCCGCGGAGCGGAGAGCCTGATGTGGGGCTTGATCCTAGGACCCTGGGATCATGACCTGAGCCGAAGGCAGAGGCTTTAACCCACTAAGCCACCCAGGCGCGCCTAATTACGTATCATCTTAACCCACGCGAGGCCGTATTATTCAGAAAGCTGTCTCCTCGCACAACGCAGTAGAACCCAGAGCTCAAAGCCCTTACTCCTGCGCTACAGTGTGGCTTCCCAACACTTGGGTGAATCAGTGAGTGAATCTGCCTTGCATTTCAGTCATCTGCATGAGAAGTACCAAACAATTCTTCTGCACAGCCCAGTGTCCTAGACAAGGACTCCCGGGATAAGATGCTCAAAAAGCAACTTTTAGTACTTAGCTCTCAGTTTTGATTTTTAAAGTCTCTGATCACTTTCTTGATTCCTTTCTGGCTTCAGTTAATGCAGTTATCAGCAAATCCTTGGAGCTCGTTGGCAGACCAGGAATAGAAAGCGGGGGCTGCGCGGCGCCTGGGTGGTTCAGTGTGTGGAAGTCTCTACCTTCGGCTCAGGTCATGATCCCGGGTCCTGGGATCGAGCCCCGCATCTGGCTCTCTGCTCAGCAGGGAGCCTGCTTCCCTTCCTCTCTCTCTGCCTGCCTCTCTACCTACTCTTGATCTCTCCCTGTCAAATAAATAAATAAAAATTTTTTAAAAATTAAAAAAAAAAAGAAAGCAGGGACTGCACATGAACAGGATGAGGCGACTCTCCCCTGTAGGCAGCCTGTCATCATCGACAGTGATGAATTTCCCAAACAGAGTGACTGGAGTGGTGCGTCGGGCTCACTCCCCATCGCCCCTTCTGGGAGCCCTGCCAGAGAAGGGTCTTTCCTCTTGAACACTCCAGTGCACCTCTAGGGAATTCAGGCCTGCTTACTGGGATAAAGGAACAAAAACAAGACACAATACAAAACAAAAAAAGAACACGCCGATCATACTAAATGTTTCCACTGGAGGACAAAGGGACTGTGAACAGTGATTCCGCTGTGCTTGTTTCCTTGTGAAACAGTGACTCTTGGAATTGAGAGTTTGCAAGAGAGATTGAAAACCTTGCTCATTTACCCTGAGAGCCTCAGCCCAGAGAGGGTCCTGCACCCCCTGTCAGTGATGCTGAGCGGTGGGGCTGGGACACGGGGAACGAGCAGGGGGCAGTCCCCAGCCACTACAGGACTGAGTTGGGCCTTCTCGTCTTACAGCCAAAACCTTAGCCAGAATCTACGTGTTGCCCGGGTTATATGACCGAAGAAGTGATGCCAAAAATATGGTCCCTGCCCAGATGCCTTGTCCACTCGCCTCCGTTTCCTCACACACCAAATGGAGTTCATGCGGATAGTTTCGACCTCATAGGAGCATCGTGAGGATTAACTACAGCATCAGCTGAGACACTGGTTGGTAAGCTGTGAAGAGTAATGACTAGTATTCTAAGGGACCGATGTCTGAGGACAGACCATGGACAGGAGAATGAGGACAAAGGAAGCACACCTGGGAAGACACTGTATACAGACTTTTCCTCAGAATTACGCCCAAAGGCCGCCATGGCGCCTGAAGTGTCCAGCTGCCCAAACATGCATCGTTCTGTTGCTGGGACTCGGTTTCTCCCAGAGGCAACATTTTAATATTACTTGCTCTTTTTTTTTTTTTTTTTAAGTCATCTCCATGCCAACATGGGGCTCAAACTCCCGACCCCCAGATCAAGAGTCACACGCTCTATCAACTGAGCAGCTAGGCGCCTTCAGTATTGCTCACTCTTGATTTTTTTTGTTTTTATTTTTAAATTTTTTTCTACATTTCCTATTTATCTGTCAGAGAGAGAGCGGCAGAGGGAGACAGAAGCAGGCTCCCCGCTAAGCAAAGAGCCAGATGCAGGACTCGATCCCAGGACCCCAGGATCATGACCTGAGCCGGAGGCAGACACTTAACCCACGGAGCCCCCTGGGCGTTCCTAGTATTGCTTCCTCTTTAGATCGAGACCCTCCAGACTCCCTCTCACTGCTCTTGTTCCCTGCGTGGCTGACAAACAACCTAGAGAAAAGGCCAAATGCTGCCCACAGGCATGGGGCGAGGGCAGGGGGCTGCAGGCCCCACTCTGTCTGCAGGACCACCTGGCCGCGCCCGCAGTCCGTCAACACTGGAGAGCTGAGATGGGGAAGGCGGGGCGGGAGAGCCGAAGACTGATTTTCTGTAGCTCATTTCTTTTCTTTCTTTTTTTTTAAGATTTTATTATTTATTTGACAGAGATCACAAGTAGGCAGAGAGGCAGGCAGAGAGAGGGGGAAGCAGGCTCCCTGCTGAGCAGAGAGCCCAATGTGGGACTCGATCCCAGGACCCTCAGATCATGACCCGAGCTGAAGGCAGAAGCTTTAACCCACTGAGCCACCCAGGCGCCCCCACCGTAGGTCATTTCTATCCTGTCAAATGAGGCTCTCCAGACAAACAGTCCATGTGGCGAAACCTACTGACACTTGCTGTTTTGCCCGGAACGGACCCTCATGCGAGAAAATGAAGAAACATGAAGGACTGAGATTATCCCAAGATAAATAAAATTATCCCATTTTCTTCTAAAGTAACAAAAGTCACAACACGTGTGTTGGAGTCTGATCCCCCCACCCCACCCCACCCCCCGTTCTTCCCCCCTGCTACGGGCTCCTTGCTAATAACATTATGAGCTCAGGCTGGAATGTCAACTTGAACTTTAGCATTTGTGGCACAACCAACTATAACTCGGTTTAAGCACACTTGTTTTATTTGATGGAGTGCCCCAATTTACTGTGCACTTCCTGAGGCCCTTGGGTTAAAACAACATGATCTAATGCAATGAAAACCAGCAAAAAAATATATTCTTTATTTCCAGTAGCACAAGGCCAATTGAAGCTACCCAAGGCATACTTAAACAGTGTTAATCAGCCTAAAGACTCAGTGTTTTTTTCTCCCCTTTCTTCGTGGCCACACGTTCAACTCACAAGCTCCCTTTTCCCCCCATCTTCTGACGGCATATAAACATGCCTAATTTTAGGAGAAACCAAGTGACTCTGGAAGCTAAAAGGCAGTGTTAATAGTGAGCTTAAGGAGGTTCCTGAATCATTTTGAGACAGATTAGACCAAAGGGGAAAGAGGCCAGCCTTCAGTAATTCATTCTAATTCTCGAACTCCTGCCAGGAATGTGAGGTGTAAGAACGTTATAAAATTCTTGGAGACCTAAAACCAGAAAAGCAGCCGGGGAGAAGGTGGGACTTGATTTGAGGTTTAAAGCAAGGGTGGGGCTTGGCTGATACAGAGGAGGAAAGAGGGCAGGCCGGCACACGGAGCCACCACGCGAAGGCGGGCACACGGAGCACGGCCCCGGCGCCCTCCCCAAACGTGAGCAGTTCACGCGCTCTGCCCCGGGAAGCAGGCCGGACCTGGGGTGCCTCACGGAGCACACGTACCTCCTGGGAGTGAGATTCTCGAGAAGGGAGACGGACCGCAGAAACCAGCCAAGGACCAGAGAGAGCTGCCACATGGTAGTAAGGGCTGTGGAGAAGGACAGAGCAGGGAGGGAAGACAGGGAGTCCTGAGTCGTGGAGCTGGGCTTTAAAATCACATGATCTGGGACGCCTGGGTGGCTCCGTTGGTTGAGTGTCTGCCTTCGGCTCAGCTCATGATCCCAGAGTCCTGAGATCGAGTCCCACATCGGGCTCCTTGCTCAGCGGGGAACGTGCTTCTCCCTCTGCCTGCCACTCCCCCTGCTTGTGCTCGCTCCATCTCTCTGAAAAACAAATAAACAAAATCTTAATAAGAATAATTAATTAATTAATAAGTAAATAAATAAATGAAATCAAGTGACCAAGGAGGGCAGCTGCGTGGCTTAGCTGGCTAAGCGTCTGACTCTTGATTTTGGCTCAGGTCATGATCTCAGGGTCGGGAGACTGAGCCCTGTGCCAGGCTCCACCCTGAAGGGGAAGCCCGCTTGAGATTCTCTCTCTCTCTCTACCCCTCTCCACTCACGCTCGCTCTCTCTCTCTCAAAAATAAAAATAAAATAAAATAAAGTGACCAAGGGATGGCTCTCTGATAAAGGGATTGTCTTAGTAAGGCCTAGAGGACAGCAAGTACCACTCTATGGGGGAAGAGTTTTCTAGGCAGAAGGTACAGGAAGTGGAAAGGCCCTGAGGTAGAACTACATGCAGACAGTGAAGGGAAACATCCTCCTAAGGGGATGAAAATTCACTCTTGGGGCGACTGGGTGGCTCAGTGGGTTAAGCCTCTGTCATCGGCTCAGGTCATGATCTCAGGGTCCCGGGACCCAGCCCCACATCGGGCTCTCTGCTCAGCCTACTTGTGATCTCTGTCTGTCAAATAAATAAAATCTTTAAAAAAAAAAAATTCATTCTTGGAGGGTAAAGAAAATCTTAATCTTTTAATGTGTAGAGCACAGATTCAGGGGTTCCTGGCTGGCTCTGCTGGTAGAGCATGAGACCCCCGATCTCAGGGTTGTAAGTTTGAGTCCCAGGTTGGGCGTAGAGATGACTCAGAAAAACAAAATCTTTAAAAATAAGCAAATGAATAAATAAGTAAATAAATAAACAAGAGCTCAGCTGCACAGACAGTACGGAAACATAACGGATAGTGCAGGCACGCCTCGGAGCTATTGTGGATTTGGTTCAGACCAACCACAATAAAGTGAATATTTATCACAATAACGGGGTGAGGTGTTTTTTTGTTTGTTTGTTTGTTTGTTTGTTTTTCCTTCTCAGAGCATATAAAAGTGATGCTTACAGTATTCTCTGGTCTATGAAGTATGCGGTAGCATTGCGTCTAAAAAATGCTCTACGTAGCTTAATTTAAAAATAACCGATCGCTAAAAAATGCTGACCATCATCTGAGCGCTCAAGGAGTCATAATCACTGATCACAGATCATCATAACAAATATAATAATAATAATGAAACAGTTTACAGTATTGTGAGAATTACCAAAATGTGACACAGAGGCACGAAGCGAGCAAATGCCGTTGGAAAAATGATACCATAGACTGACTCGACGTAGCATGGCCACAGACCTTCGGTTTGTAAAAAACGCAGTATCCGCGAAGCACAATAAAACGAGGTATGCCTGTATATGTCTGGTATTAAAATTTCATGGGGGTAATGGCAGGGTCAATTAAGAAAAATGTCTGAAAAGGCATTTCCCTTTTGCCCCTATTGGGGGCACGTGAAAACAAGTAGAAAAACACTGAGTTAGAGGAACAAGAAAGTGGCTAGAATGGAGGGAACAAGGGAAACAAGGGAGAGGACAGAAAAATAATCGGGAGCTATCCTCTAGGTGATTAGAAACCTTTTGGCTTTTACTCTAAGAAAATGAGAGTCATTGCAGGCGTTTCACAGAGGAGTGGCGTGACTCACCTTGGCTTTAAGAAGAACCCTTCTGGGGCGCCTGAGTGTTGATTTCAGCTCAGGTCACGATCTCAGGGTCCTGGGATCCAACCCTCCTGGGGGCTGAGATTCTCTTTCTCCCTTTCCCTCTACCCCAACTAGCCCCCCACCCCCACCCCCTGCTCACTCATTCTCTCTTTCTCTAAAAAACAAAAAAATCTTTTAAAAAAGAAAAGCATCGTGGCCACGGTGTTGAAAACAGACTGTAGGAGGAGAAGCTGGAGAGGACTGCAATGGCCCAGGTGAGACCAAATGGCGCTTGGTCTAGGATGGCAGGCGTGGGGGTGGTGAGAAGTAGGGGGTTCTGGATGGATTCTGATGCTGAGACTGACCGGGTATGCATGCGTGGAATGTGGGTGTGAAAGAAGAAGACCTGGGTAGGTTTGGGCTGGAAGAACTGGAAGGAGAGAGTTGTCACTGTCTCGGAGGGGCCCATGGGGCGCTGGGGCTTGATAGGTTAAGTCTGAGAGGTCGGTTGTGCGTCCAAATACAGACGTTCCGTAGGGGACTGAATTTAGAAGTCTGCAGTGCGGGGAGAGAGGCCCAGACTGGACGAACGAACATACATGAGACATGTCAGTGATACTAAACAGGAGGAGGGAGGGGGAGCCTGGCTGGCTCAGTCGGTGGAATATGTGGTGACACCTGTTCTCCTGAGCCCCACGATGTATATAGAAATTGCTTAAAAAAAAAAAAAAAACTTAAAAAAAAAAAAAAGGGAGGAGTGCAGAGGAAAAAAGACCAAAAACGAGAGCAACAGAGTGGGTGGGGGAAGCCTGGGTGGTTCAGTCAGTTAAGCGTCTGCCTTTGGCTCAGGTCATGATCCCAGGATCCTGGGATCAAGTCCTGCGTCAGGCTCCCTGCTCGGTGAGCCTGCTTCTCTCTCTCCCTCTGCCTGCTGCTCTGCCTGCTTGTGTGCTCTCTCTCTTTCTCTCTCTCTCTTGCTCTCTGTCAAATAAATAAATAAGTAAAATCTTGAACAAGAACAATAGTGTAGACCAAGAGAAAAGTAATACAATAGTAAGTCCAAATCCAAAAGTATCAATAGTTACATTAAACATTAATGAATTAAACCTGCCAAATAAAGGCAAGCTTTGTCAGAGATTTTAAACGTATGTATCATATATACAACACAGATATATGTAAGATGTGTGTGTGTGTGTGCGTGTGTGTGAGTGTCTCTGTGTCAACTATCTAGAAATGCAGTTTATTTTTTTCCAAGTTTTTATTTAAGTGACCTTTACACCCAACATGGGGCCCAAACTCATAACCCAAAATCAAGAGTCATGTGCTCCCCCCGACTGAGCCAGCAGGCGCCCCTACAAATGCAGCTTAAATCCACAAACACATCTCAGCACGAAGGAAACGCATGGGAAAAGACACGCGGGGCAAACGGGGAGCTGAAGACGGCTGCAGTGGCTGTCGCCGTCCTGCGTAAGCTTCAAACGAGGAGATGCCACAATAAGGTTCTGAAAACGAGAACGATCTGTTCCCCTAGCTCCGGTCTCGATACGTCACAGTTTCTCGGTTTTAGGTCCAGCTCTGACTCAGCTTTCTAGATAAATAAACCCTCCCAAGACCGGAGGCTGGGGTTCGGCTTGAGCAGACCTCACCTGACGTCAACGGCAGGGCTGCCCGAGGAAGGACCACAGCCGAGGCCCGACTCGGTGTTCATCAAGCGCCTACGAGCCTCAGGGATGGGCCTTGGCCTCTGGAAGAAAGACAGGGCCTCAGTGCTGCTCAAGTGTCACCCGCAAAGACTACAGGCCAAGGCACAAAGAGCTTCTCCCTTGTCCTCTGAACGACAGGGGTCCGTGCTGGCATTCATTTTGCCACCCACGCATGGGGGCACCCATGCCTCAGCTGCTCGTTGGGTCTCCACATGTTCTCCTTTCCCCTGAACCCATTTCCCTGTTAACTCAGATCACCAACTCTCCTCCCCAAGCTAGAGGGAGGCCCCTCCTCCATTCAACAAGCCACCCTGTCCCAAGGAGGTCCTACCTCTACGTCCCCTCTTGGGGTCATGACAACCTTCACTACCTGGAAAGTCTTCCTTTCATCGGACCTGCGCATTTTACAGAATTTCAAGATTACATTTCCTGTTGGATCATCTTTAGGATGCAGAAGAGCGGAGCACCAGCCTTCCAGGGACAGCCCTCCGGTATGTGAAGACTATGGTAAGATGTGGCCTGACTCCTGTCATTATTACATTAAACGTGCCAGTTCCTCGCCAAAGTCAGCTGTCCCATGACCTCTCCTCCCGCTCTGGGAATCGCTCCCTTCTTGCAAAGTTCAATGCTCTATGCCGTTCTGCCTGGTAAGGCTCTGACCAGCACGGAAAAGCAGCGACCCTCAGCCAAACGGTCAGTCCTGCCTTCCTCTGAGAAATTCTGAACTCTTGGTGTGTGGCCACTGTTCTTTCTCCCCGTGCCACCTGCCTGGGTGACTCCGGTTTGGCAGAGCTATGAAGGGGCGGAACTTGTGGCAGAGGTTGGGAGATGGGGAGCAGGGGAAGAGGGAAGCCAAGTGCATTGTGAACAACACGAATTCCGTGTGTTTTCCCTCTTGGTGCCAGATGGGGCGAGAAGTCCTCAGCAGCTGGCTGCCTCAAGGGCCTTTGCAGCCAGGCATAGATGACCAGACCTTAACTTTTGTGGGACAAACCCCCTACATCATATCAGCCCCAGAAATGGCCTCTTCCTCTCCCCAGCTTCAGGGGCCACTAACCTCAGGGTCAGGTGGAGTCTCCGGAGCAATGCGCAGGAGCTGGAAGGGATGTGGCAGGCTTGTTGGGGAGGACTGCCTCGGCCAGTCTCGTCCGTATCTCCTCGGCCCCGGCCACTGTGCACGAGAACACACCTGCCCAGCACCCCCAGCCCAAGGCTGAGGACCTCTCACCTGCCAACGGTTTCAGCAAGAGGGGCCGCACAGGGGAACTCAGCCCCCAGAAGCAGGAACAGCCAAGGGAGGCACCCCCCTCCCCCATTCCACCAACCCAACTCCTCCAGGGAGCACCCCAGGATCCCAGGCCCAGAAGAAGCCGTGTTCCTGCCAAATACCTATTTAGCCCCTCAGCAGAACAGGTAGAGGTAAGTTGCTGGAAAACTCTGCTTCCTATTGAAAGGAACAAACACAAAGCCCTGAGTTCAGACTAGTTCCCCAGAACAGTCTATGCTTTCGGGTTATAAAAATGTCATCAGTTTTCAGACCGAAGTGCTAATTGCTTGAAGGGTCCCCTCACCAGTTGATGCAAACACATTAGGAGGAGGAGGGAGCAGAGCGGGATGGAGAGCAGACAGGAAGCGGGGAGCTGTGGCAGGTGTCAGAGTCCCTCCCCAGCCTCCCCCAGCTCTGCCCCACAGCTTCCCTCTTACGGTTCTGATCTTATTCTGGGCACAGATGGGCTTCTAGACCCAGAAGCCACATGTGACTCACCCCCTTGGCCCCCAACCCCTCTAAAAGAGGGCTGTCCCCCAGGAATCCCACCCCTTTTCCCCCCAGTGCCCCTCTCACCCTTTCTGTAAAGGTCATGTTGGTTCAACCTGAGAAACAGTCAGCTACTTGACTCTAACTTAAGTCACTGGGGCAGAGGAGACAAAGAAAAATTTTATTCTATCCCATTATTAAATGAATGAATGCCACCGGAAGCAAGGCAAGATGAGCTTGATTCAGACCTTTTCCCGGTCGGTGGAGAGGGTGCGCACACCAGCAGTCTAATGGGTTAGGAAACGTCTGTCTGGCCTGGTACCCAGGTCTCACCAGGCCGGTAGCACCCGGCACCCCAATAGCAGCCACGTAGACTATTATCCAAACTGGAACTCTTGAATGTGGAAAGCTGGGGTTTCTTGAGGTGCCAAGACAACAACTCTGAACGGAGCTGCCCCAGACACCCCCGATGTGTGGACCCCCTCCCCAGGATGCTGATGACTTCCGAGCTGAAAAGGGGGGAACACGGGGTCCATGGCACAGGGAAGGGCTGTGGGTAGCATCCGAAGAAGCACAGTCCCACCTGTTCTGTCCCACTCGGGAATTCTGGAGGAAGAAGAGCCATCGTGGCAGCTGGAGTCCGCAGGGGTTTTAGGATCTAACAGCGAGGGCCTGATGAAGGGCTCACAAGAACAAAGGTAGGTTATTATTTTATGTTATTTAACAAACCTGGTTTTGAGGTTTGGCAGATACCCGGGAACCCCTGTCCAGGGCAGTCTTCTGCACACCAGGACAGAAAACCCCTGCTGCCCCTGAGGCCGGGAATGCCCTCAGGTCTCTGGGCCCCCAGACCCAGATGGTGCATCTTCTAGGGCCAATCCTGGAACGGCCTTGAGGTCTCCCCTCACCTGCCTGGAAGGTCACCCAGTCACTTTCTAAAGGACAGACTCTCACTCCTTGTCTGAGCCCCTTGAGAGCCACTGCGACGAGGTGGTGGAAAGGGGGTCCTTCTGCTGGATCTGCTGGGCCTCCCGCTGCTCCGGTGCCACAAGCTGCCCAGAGTGACCCGGTCGGTCGCAGCCTTCAGTGCACCGAGAAGCGCTTGCCCTGGCAGCCCGGTTCTTCTGAAGCCATCGGGGTCATCCCGACTGTCCTTCCCTCGCAGCACACATCCCGTTCACCAGCCAGTACCATCCGGCCGCCCCCTCGGTCTTCCCGGACTCCTACCTCTTGTCACTACCGCGGCTGCCAGGCCCTGCTCCGGCCCCGGCAATCACACCCGGATGGTGGCACCAGTCCCCGAAAGGGTCCCCTTGCGTCCCCCTCCCCCACCCCCCAGCGCCACCCCACGCCGTCTATTCTCCACACTCAACCCTTTAAAATGGAAGTCGAGTCACATCACTGTGCGGACCCAAACCCTCCCATGGGACCATTTCACTCAGAGTAAATCAAAGTTCTTAAGTGGGTCCAAGACCCCACGCGCTCGGGACCGGATCCGGAGCCAAACTGACCTCCTCCAGGTCCCGGCGCTGCTCGCTCGACCCACCACGTACTACGCATGCGCCAGCCTCGGGACCCCCGTTCCTGCTGTTCCTCTTCCTGCTGTTCCCTGACACGGCCACAGCCGGCCCATTTCCTTGCAGCCATGTAGTCCACGTCGCCTCTGGACCATCTGCCCTGCTCACTCTATTGAAAATGCCAGTCCGCTCAGCCACCCACTAAGGCCTCTGGATTTTCTTACCTGGTTTCTGCTTTTCTCTTTTATTTTTCTTTTAAAGATTTTTATTTATTTATTTGACAGAGAGATCACAAGTAGGCAGAGAGGCAGGCAGGGTGGGGGGGAAGCAGGCTCCCCACTGAGCAGAGAACCTGTTGCGGGGCTCGATCCCAGGACTCTGGGATCATGACCTGAGCTGAAGGCAGAGGCTTCAACCCCCTGAGCCAACCAGGTGCCCCTGGTTTCTGCTTTTTCTTCCTTCTTACCACCTGTCACCTTCTAACTCATCTGAGAATTTACTTGTCGGTAATGTTTGCCATTTATGGTCTGTCTCCCCGCGCAAGCCTACCTGCTCCGTGGGGGCGGGCGATGCTTTGTTCACCCACGTGCCCCAAGTACCCAGGCCATTTTCTGGCACTTGAGTAAACAGATGCTCAACTAATGTAGGTTGCAAGGGTGGGCCAAGCAATGGTCCTCTTTGCTAAGAAACGTCACAGCACGTCCCTGGGCGCTGAAGCCACCCTGCTCCGGTGACTTCCAGGGTCCCTGGTGAAAACACCTCTTCCTGCTGCATCGTAGGTCTGTCTGAATCTCCAAGACGCTCCATAACCGAGGCTAAACTGGCAACTCCGGGTTCTGTCAAGAGTGGAAGAAAATACGAGAAGAGGTCCGGAGAACGCCCTGGGCGTAGCCTCCTCACTGTAGTGCGGAACTACACTATAGTGTGGTGCAGCGGGGCCGGTTCAAAGCCCGGGATGAAACTCTCCACCCCTCCCCCTCCACCCCGCCCCCCAGTAGGGCTTGGGCAAGCGGGTGACATCCAGCCGCAGGGCTGTCCCGTTGGTTCGACAGATGATTTTGTGTAATAACGTAATATATGGTAGGTACCTGATAAATGACTGAGCTTCAGTATCTGCTTTTACAAAAAAAAAAGTTGATTTATTTTTATTTTATTTTTAAAGATTTATTTATTTATTTGACAAGCAGAGGGGGCAGGGAACACAAGCAGGGAGAGTGGGAGAGGGAGAAGCAGGCTTCCAGCTGAGCAAGGAATTCGATGCTGGACTCGATCCCAGCACCCCTGGATCACTACCTAGGCCTAAGGTAGACACTCAGTGACTGAGCCACCCAAACGCCGCTGATTTATTTTTATTTTAGAGAGCGCGCGCGAGAGAGGAAGGGAGAAAGAGAAAAATCTCAAGCAGACTCTGCAAGGAGCCCCATGTGGGGCTTGATGCCAGGACCCGGGGATCATGACCTGAGCCCAAATCAAGAGCTGGGCGCTTCACAGACTGAGCCCCCCAGTATCTGCCTTTGTAGCCCCGGAAGCATAGCTGCGTTTGCCTTTACAGGTCGGCTCTGCATTTCCAAGGCTCATTCCTGTTGTCCTGTTCCCATGTGAATGACGCCTCACGGTCCTGGCCTGCCTGGCAGGGAGAGCCGAGAGGTTAGAGAAAGATGCTGCAGGAAGCAGTCGCTTGTATAAATATAACCAGCTAGTTATGAGACCGGTTCTCTCCGTGCCCTCTCACTGGGGAAGCTCGGTCGGTGTAAATGAAGATCCAACGCAGAGTTGAACACACAGACACACATTCCCGGTTCACGCTGAACACCCTCAAGGATTAACTGCTAAATCTAACTCATATTCTTTTTCCTTTCAGGAAGTGTGTTCCATTTTCTTTCTCATCAGGTTTAAAAAAAAAAAAAAAAATTCCCAAGCTTCATGTTCAGAGCAGCCACCTGCGTGGCTTGCAGCTTTGCACAGATAGGAGCTACGTACTAGCTGCTTGTGTTCAACTCGCTAACACACCTCCCTCTTTAGAAAGGGGAGGAATGTTGGTTCTGTCAGATTTGGTCCCCCCCCCCGAATTCTGCTTCCTTTTGTCCCCCTCTGGGATCGGAGTCAAAAAGCAAAAAGATCATGGGGTGTCTGGGTGGCTCAGTTGTTAAGCTTCTGCCTTCAGCTCAGGTCATGATCCCAGGGTCCTGGGATTGAGCCCCGCATCGGGCTCCTGCTCTGCGGGAAGCCTGCTTGTCTCTCTCCCACTCCCCCTGCTTGCATTCCCTTTCTCACTATCTCTCTCTCTCTCTCTGTCAAATAAATAAATAAATAAATCTTAAAAAAAAAAAAAGAAAGGCAAAGATTAGAACTAAGCAGGCCCATACCAACCCTGTCAGCTTCCTAGAGGGTCCTGTTCCCCCTTTGAATTTCCTACCAGCTCCAGAGAAACACAAACATCGCTATTTTAATAAGCCTGCTTTTCACCAAATTATTTGGATCATAAATACCACTTATTTAATACCTTCTATGTGCCAGACACGGGGTGAAGTGCTTTACTCGGAGAAGTGATTTGCCCCAAGTCTCACAGCTAGAAATCAACAGGGTTGAGATTCAAACCCAAGCCCGCCAGCTCTCCGCCTGGTGGATGGTTCAGTGAAGACTGAAGCCATCTTGCTCTGTACTAGAAACCTAGCATGGAGAGAAAGCCCAGGCTCCCATAGTACAGCTGAGTTTAAGCTTGTCCCCAGTATCCTCTCATGGCACTGGCCTGCCTCAGTTTCTCTGCCTTCCAACCCAGACCCCACTGAAAAGAGAGCCCTGCCCTCAACTACACAGGGAGCTTCTTGCAAGTCAGGCCCAACTGTAGGCCAAGTTGTTGAACGAGACCTCCGTCTCCTTGCCCATGTTCTAGTCGTTTTTCCTGATTTATCCAGGACCCCAGCCCACGGGACCGATCCCGCTCTTGGCTGCTGGCTGGTGTCTTCCCATGGGTCTGGATCACTGTCCACCTGGGCGACCATCCTCTTGGACCGTGGCCGTGTCCAACCATTGGCCAATGGCATACTCATCAGATGGGCCGCTTTTCCCCAGGTCCCCTTCGCCTCCCCCCAGCTAGCCTGTTTCTTCTCTTCCAAACCAGTATGGACCAGATCAGCTTGAGTTGAGTAGTAAGGCCTGTTTGCATAATGAGAGTGGGTAGTTAGAGGGCCTCTGCCGGCTACAAGTCTTTGGATTTTTCAGAGCAGCTGGAAAAGGGCAGGCACACAGCTTTCTTTCTGCACATTCTTTCTGCAGGTCCAGTGTGGCCCTCCAAATTTCCTCTCTGTTCTTACCCTGTGTCCCAAGAGCTGTCCTAGACTGCTCATGTTCAAGGGCACATCTGATCGGTTTGTTCTTAGGGTCATCAGAATAGTGGCTTTGAGGACGTTTCCAACTCCCAAACCTCTAGCTCTATGATCTAAACACTGAATGATAAACCTGGAGCCAAAGAAATAGCCCCCAAGCACCAAGGAACTGCTATGCCCGGGATGGGCACTCAGAACGTTCCCATCTGAAAGCGGTAGTGAGTGCTGAACAACAACAAGCAAGACAGACACCCCCTCTGCCCTTGTGGAGCTCGGTACTCAAGTCATGAGAGGGAAGCCACAAACACAGAGAAAATAAAATGAGATAACCTTTTCTGGGGCCCCCAGATGAATTACTGTAAACTTAGACAGTGATAAACGTCATGAGGAAAGTTTCCAGAGGGGGAGCCTGATGAACAACTCACGAGGGGCCTCCTTGAGAAGATGCCATTGAGGAGCTGGAGGGCGAGAAGGACCAGCCGCGTGAGAATCTGGAAGGGACCAATTCCAGGCAGCAGAGGAAGCGGCTGGAGAGAGCAGAGTGGCTTTGGGGTAAGAAGCGGCAAATGCATGGAGCGGGAGGAGGGGACCTCCAGCCCCAGCTGAAAGGCAGAGGTGGTGAGGTCAGGAGAAACAGGTTGGAAAGCGAGGCGGAGGTGGACAGGAGCGCGGGCTGGTGTGGGGGGCTCTGGGACCGCACGTGGGCTGGAATGAGCCTCCCCATGACCTTGGAGTCATTACCACTAGGGAAGCTGACTTGCACCCATGGGCCAAAGCAGGCCGCGAGGGCTCTCGGAAGGGGCGCGGTTAAGCAGGCAGAGGCCTTGACTGTCTCCAGCCACAGCGAGTTCCAGGTGGTTTTGTGCCACTGTTTTCTGAACCCCAGCTCAGGACCTTTGTCCTTTTTAAGTTCCGGACAGGCTGTCCGCGGCTTGTGGTTTCCGTGCTGCTTCTGAACGCCTGGGTGCTGCCCACCTACCTAACCCTGAAGCAGCCGCCGCCGCCGCGCACCCAGCACGCAGGGAGCTTTGGAAAACCCGCGGGCTGGAGCAGAGGCGCAAGTGGTTTTCAAGGGACTAAAACCAGCACCGACTCAGCCAGCACGGCCCGTGTCCTTGCTTCCTGTCCCACTCTGTGCTCACGGCTTTCTGAGCGCTGCGCGTTAACCCCTCCCTGCAGTCCTACGGAGGATAAGACCAAACCAAGACTTCACGGGTCAAGTTAATTGTCCGGGACAAATCGGATTGACGGAACCTGGGCTTGAATTCAGTAGGTGGGACTCCTGAGACAGTGCTCTGTACAAGCCCCCAAAGAAGTGCATTCAAGAATACAAGTTCTTGGGACGCCTGGGTGGCTCAGTTGGTTAAGCAGCTGCCTTCGGCTCAGGTCATGATCCCAGGATCCTGAGATCGAGCCCCACCTCTGCTCAGCGGGGAGCCTGCTTCCTCCCCCCTCTCTCTCTGCCTGCCTCTCTGCCTACTTGTGATTTCTCTCTCTCTGTCAAATAAATAAAATCTTTAAAAAAAAAAAAATTGTCCGGGACAAATCGGATTGACGGAACCTGGGCTTGAATTCAGTAGGTGGGACTCCTGAGACAGTGCTCTGTACAAGCCCCCAAAGAAGTGCATTCAAGAATACAAGTTCCTGGGACGCCTGGGTGGCTCAGTTGGTTAAGCAGCTGCCTTCGGCTCAGGTCATGATCCCAGTGTTCTGGGATCGAGTCCCACATCGGGCTCCTGGCTTGGCAGGGAGCCTGCTTCTCCCTCTGCCTCTGTCTGCCTGTGCTCGCGCTCTCTCTCCCTCTCTCTCTGACTAATAAATACATAAAACCTTTAAGAAAAAAAAAAAAAAGAATACAAGTTCTCTGGTCGTTTTGCCCCTTCCTTTGAAACCGTAACCATTCTCATGCTCCCTCCCTGAGCTGCTTGGGGAGCCAGCTCCCGGGTCAGACGGTGCGGCTGAATGTAGCCCAACACCGCCACCTAGCGTCGGTGGCGGGATCACCAGCCCCCCGCCCCCGAGAGCCAACCGGCCACAGGACGTGGAGACCAACTTGTCCTGTGTCTTCGTTTTTTTTTTTGTTTTGTTTTGTTTTGTTTTTTTTCTGGCTACGAGAGAACATCCTCATCGGAACACTTTTGAGTGCGCTTGTGAAGAACGACTCTGAAAGCTTGCTTACATAGTGGAAATCCGAACCAGCCCTGCTTTGACCTCCAAATGGGTATTTCCCTAATTGTCCTTAACCCCAAATGCCATCAAATTGTAACTGTTCTTCCGATAACGGTGTTACGGTTATGCAGGATAATAGCCTCACTCTTAGGAGAGTCACTCTGAAGTCTATAAGTGTAATTTCCACAAAGTCTTGCAACTGGTTAAATGGTTGGGCGGGGAGGGGCAGAGAGGCAGGTAGTGGGAATGAACCCAGACAGTAGTAGTTAACACGTTCATTGCACAGTTTGTTCAACCGTACGTATGTTTGATTGCCCAAATAAAAAATCACAAGCATCACTGGGATGTGCGAGTAGAGAGGAAAAGGGAAACAGAAACCAAGGCACCAGCCGTTTCTAAAGCCTTCCTCCGGAAGACACTGGCGCTCGGGAGCTCCGCGGAGGGGGAGCGTAAAGATAGAGCCGGCCCTCCAAGGTCCCTGCCAAGGATTACAGCAAGTCCCAAGATTCATGCCTGATCAGAAGCCCAGCCCAGCCACAGTCATGGGGATCAGCTAATAGGCCTCCTTCACAGAAACAGTGAGCTCGTGGGCTTGTTGCCTCCCTGGACCCTGGTAGCTGTCGAAGAACTTTCTCAGTTGATTACAGTTCTGGGGGACCCATGAGCATAAGGGCCACCGGCCACTAGAGCCAGTGGACAGAGAGGTAGGTGTCCCTTGGCAACAGTCACAAAACTTGGGGCACCAGACCTGTCAAAAGTTTGCCTCTTAAAACACTGGAGCACAGCAAAGGGAGCGTTTAAAGATGGTACCAATCTCCACTGCAAGGGTTCCAGCAGGTTCCTGGATGTGTGTGTTAAATTAAATACCTGCCCCTCAGGCTGACTTTAATATAAGCAGGCGGGCCACCTTTCCAGGCCTCCTCCAGTCTGGGTGAGACTGACTGCCTCTGGGCTAAGCAGGGGGCAGATGAGTCCAAGAGCCCAAGACTTTTTTTTTTTTTTAAAGATTTTTTCTTTATTTATCTGACAGAGATCACAAGTAGGCAGAGAGGCAGGCAGAGAGAGAGGAGGAAGCAGGCTCCCTGCAGAGCAGAGAGCCCGATGTGGGGCTCGATCCTGGGACCCTGGGATCATGACCTGAGCCGAAGGCAGAGGCTCAACCCACTGAGCCACCCAGGCGCCCAAGACTTTTGAGCTGCTTTCCAGATCACAAGGCACTTACTTATGGGACTCAGGACCCAAGCCCCGGTGGTTTTCAAAGTCAGATGCTCTGGGGGCTCATCTTCAAGTGTATGTCCCCAAAGTTGGGATGCCCAGTGTGGGGTCCAAAGGCCTTGCCCCTCTAGGAGCTCTGGATTCTGAGTTCCCTGCATTGTGGGGATGCCACACTGAGGGTAGGATTTATGGCAAGATTGTGTCCTAGCCTCTCCTACCCATTTTGAAGGGGTTTTCTTCCTGTTGCCCAATGTGCAGTTGTCTCTAGGCCAACCTTTAGGGGTCTTTTTACATTTTTAAAAGATGTCCTCTTGTTTCGTTTGTAGCTACAGATTCCATGTTGCCATGGGAGGAGCTGAGCTCAGCATCTCCCTATGTCACCATCTTGAACTGCCATCCTGAGTGGCCTTTAAAAAAATTTTCCCCCAGTAATTTGTACATTTATTTTTTGAGGCCAACATATGTATTATTCTAACAAATTCTCACTTAAAAAGGTGGTATTTTATTGAAATTACATTGAACATATTGAGAATTTTGACACTTTTTTCAATATTGCATTTTCCGATCTAGAACATGCATATTTGCTGCATAAGCTATATTCTGTATTCCACAGAAAAGCTTTAAAGAATTTTTTCACATGGACTTATACATATTTTTCTCTGTCCCCATTTTATTGAGAAGTAATTGGTATATAATATTGTGTACATTTAAGGCATACAACATGATTTGACACATGTATATGTTATGCAATGATTACCATAATAAGATTAGTTAACCTATTATTTTTAGTTAACTAGTTTTTTAAGTTAGTTAATTAGTTAACCTGATTTTTTTTTTGTAGTTAGAACATACAGTCAGAAACTTGCAGGTATACCCTAAAATTTTAACTATAGTCACTATACAATACTTTAAATGCCTAGAACTTATCTTCTCATCACAAGTTTGTACCCTTTAATCAGCAACTCCCTATTTTCCTCACCCCTCAGTCCCTGGGAACTACCAATCTGTATTTCTATGGGTTTAGCTTTTTTAGAGTCCACATGAAAGTGGACTTTTCTTTCTCTGACCTATTCTACTTAGCATAATGCCCTCAAGTTTTGCCCACATTGTGGCAAACGGCGGATTTCCTTTTTTCTTATGGTTGAATAATATTCCATTTTATAAATACATTTTCTTTGTCCACTCATGCATTGATGGATAGTTAGGTTGTTTACATATTTTGGCTATTGTGAATATTGCTTCAGTGAACATGAGAGTACAGACATCTCTTTGAGATAGTGATATTTCCTTCAGATACATACTCAGAAGATCGATCACTGGATCTTTAATTTTTTAAAGAACATCCATACTGTTTTCCACAGTGGCTGAACCAATTTATGCTCCTACCAACAGTGCCCAAGGGTCCTCGCCAATCCTTATCTCTTGTCTTGTTGATAACAGCCATTCAAACAGGTGTGAGGTGACATCTCACTGTGGTTTTGATTAGCATTTCCCTGATGACTGCTGGTGATGAGCACTTTTTCATGTATCTGTTGGCCATTTGTATGTCTTCTTTAGAAAAGTTTCTGTTCAGGTCCTTTGCCCATTTTTTAATTAATTGTGTTTGGTTGCTTTGTTTGCTTTCTATCAACATGTAGTGAGATGTGTAATTTGCAAACATCTTCTTGTGAGATGTATAATTTGCAAAGATTTCTCTCCCATTCCATAGATTGACTTTTTGTTTCTTTTGCTGTGCAGAAGCTTTGTAGCTTAGTATTGTTCCACTTTTTTTTTTTTTTTTTTAAGATTTATTTTTTTGAGAGAGAGAAAGTTGGGGGAAGGACGGAGGGACAGAGAGAGAACCTCAAGCAGGCTCCCTGCTGAGTGCAGAGCCCAAGGCCGGACTCAATTCTACCACCCATGAGATCATGACCAGAGCTAAAATCCTAAGTCAGATGCTTACTCAACTGAGCCACCCAGGTGATGCTAGTTCCACTTCATTTTTGTTTTTGTTGTGTCACTTTTGATATCATATTAAAAAAACCAGCCAAGGGGCACCTGGGTGGCTCAGTGGGTTAAAGCCTCTGCCTTTGTTTGGCTCAGGTCATGATCCCAGGGTCCTGGGATTGAGCCCCACATCGGGCTCTCTGCTCAGCGGGGAGCCTGCTTCCTCCTCTCTCTCTGCCTGCTTCTCTGTGATCTCCATCTGTCAAATAAATAAATAAAATCTTTAAAAAAAAAAAAAACCAGCCAAGACCAGTGTCATTTTTTTCTATGCTTTCTTCTAGGATTTTTACTGTTGCAGGTCTTACATTTAGGACCTGAAATAATTCTATTTCAAGTTAAATTTTCATAAGTGGTATAAAAGAGGAGCCCCATTTCATTATTTTGCATGTGAACACAATTTTCACGCTACTTATTGAAGAGAGGTTCCTAAATGTTTTAATTTTATTGCAATAATAAATTAAATCTATACTTCCATTTTATTTTCTATGTAACAAAGCTATGTTTGCATATTAGAATTGTAATTAGCCCTCCTACTAAATTCTTGACTAATAGCTTTTCAAATTTTCTGTATATACATCACTGAAAACAATTACGGTCTTCCTCCTTTCCATATTTGCAGCTCATTTCTATTTCCTGTCTAATTGCATTGACTACTATTTCCCAAACAGTATTAAAAGTAGCAGAGGAGATAATGTTTTTGAATGTTATGGAACTGCTTCTAGTCATTAAGAACTGTTTTGTCATTAAGCATGATATGATGAGCTTCACATGACTGTCTTATTCTTATTCCTCAGATCTCAGCTCAAAAACTATGTCTTTCAAGGTTTTTTCCTAAATACATGATCTAAAATCGCTAACACTCACTCCTTTGCGGGTCTTTATTACCTTGTTTTAAAGTCTTCACAATTATTTCTGTATTTATCATGCATTATGTATTGAATTCTGAATTTTTTTGTACATTTGTTTTTTCTTTCACTTAAATGGAAGCTTCAACTAGAATGAGAACCTGGTCTACTAGTACATAGCACCTTTTTATTTCTTGATCAGTCACTTTTGGACTTTCCCCCTAAGACAAAAATGAATGCCCTTATATTTCCTCCTATCTTCTCACCATCTCCCATTTTATTATTTCACTTTGCCACATTTTACTACATTGATGTACCACATTTCCCATCATTCTGTAGTTGCACGTGTAAACTGCTTCCATGTCACCAATAATGCTTTGATCTTCATTCTCCGTTCACCTCTTGGTTAGCTTTTGCCAGTTACTGTTTTCTTCAAGGTCTCATGAGTGCAACCTTCAGCCCTTTTACCTTTGGGAGTCACTGTTGCTTTTTTATTTGAGCAATTTGCTGAAGATAGTATTCAGGTCACAATACATTTTCTTACACGTTTCCTAGAACTTCATAAACATGGTTCCATTACCTACCAGGAAACGTGACTTGAATTGGCATACTTTCACTCTTCCCTTTCTCTATGGGTAGGGTCAGAGGTTATACTGGTTATTTGCTCCCCTTTTCTCCACCGTTCTCAGCATTGCAGGGACTGTCCCAAACTCTCTTACCCTCTTGCTTCTAGGTTCTGCCAACGTAGGCAGAACTAGAGGACAAAGCGGGGAAAGCCCGGGATTCTCCCTCACCCTGCTTCAGAAGGCCTCTTCAGCAGCAGCTTTGTATTGCCCTTGGATCCAGCTCCCTCCATACTGCCCTCTGTCCACATTCCCAGCTCTCCTTTACTATGTCCTCCAATACGGCCTGCCTTGGTTTTAGTCCCCGCTAGTTTCAAATGCTCACCTTTTCAAATAACTACGGTGATTTCTATTTTCTGACTGAACTCTAATTTGGGATGATTAAATGTGCTGAATTACACCAAAATTTCCTATCTTCCTTTATTTCCATCCATCCACCTTTCGAAAAATTATAGAAGTTTCATGTTTCTTTCATTGTTTTGATGTTTGTGGAGAAATATTTTGGCTCTTTAAGTACTTTTGTTAAGCAGTGGGTGGTATTTCATCAGTTAGCTTATCCTGCAATTCTGTTACTAGTATTTTACTTGGTATTTTTGGAACCCTTGGGCTTCTGAAATAGGTCTAGAGAAATGTACATTGGGACTGAATTGGCATTTTTGAAATTAGAGGTCTTGCCAAAGATGGTAATATTTTATCATTTTTAGTTCATAAAAATGAAAACTATCAAGGCATCAAAATAAAAAAAAAGTGACATTTAGGCAAGAGGTTTGTTGAAATTTCGGAGTGACTCTGTTCAAGGTTCCTTTAATAATTTAAGATTTTTAAGTAATCTCTACACCCGTCATGGGGCTTGAATGTACAAACCTGAGATCAAGAGTCACATGCTCCCCCAACGAGGCCAGCCAGGTGTCCCTAATAATAAATTTTTAATTAAAAAAATGTTTGAAAACATTATGCTTGGCATGCCTGGGTGGTTCAGCCAGTTAAGCGGCTGGCTTCGGCTCAGGTCATGATGCTAAGGTCCTGAGATGATTCTCTGCAGAGCCCCCTTCTCCCTCTGCCTACCAATCCCCATGTGTGCTCACTCCCTCTCCGATTTAAAACAAAACAAACAAAAAACCCATTGTTTAAAGATTAAATACAAATTTCAGCAAACTTAATACTTAAAATATATATTTCATTCACTCATTCATGCAAACATCTTGAGCACCTAGTATGTGCTCATTTTTCTAGGTCTGGAAGATACACAAGAGACAGTTCTGTCCCTGCATTCTGCCTTTCTCATCCAAGGTTAATAATCCTGTTAACTACCCAAAGAGGTAAGACTTTTGATCCAAATGCAGCCACATGGGCTGAACAAATGAAACACTAGGCACCTTAGAAAATGAAAAAGATCCCGTTTATGAAGTACACAGAGTGTTATCAAGGGCCTGTCAAATCTTAAATCTTTCCACCCATCACAAAAGCAGGGTATTCCTAAATCCCATTTTCCTGCAGGACTTTATCTGTAGTAGAGATGTTCTATTAGTGACACATCTTAGAATGTTGACTTGAATGCTTCTTGCCTCACACCCTACCCTATCAAGTCAGAACGGTGTGACCGGATGTGAAGGCTTCATCTGAACCAAACAGACCTATCAAAGAATCCTACTGTGAAAGTACTCGAATTATTACTGGATCAGTTGATTAAATTTCTTAGATCAAAGTTCATAATGTTAACAATAAAACTGGTTTGGAGTTAGGTTTTGGTAACCATTAGTAAATTGCAGTAGTTTCTTTAAAAACAGAAAACAAACAAAAGCCCAAGTAACTAGTTGCTGTTTCTTTCCTGTCTCCCAAGGTGGAAGAACTGAAAATAAATCAGATTTTAAGTCACTTGTTTCCGAAGGGCTATGGAAACATCTATTCGACATATATTTCTGGAGTACTTAGTGTGTATCAGGCACTGTTCTTTTGAAGAAAACAAGTGAAGGAACAGTGATGGTGTTCTTTTAGATGGGAGATCAGGAATAAGCATGAGGTGGCCTTTGAGCACAGACTGAATGGGCAGCTAACTGTGCAAGTCTAAAAACAAAATTTTCCAGACAGAAAATACAAAAATCCTGAAGTGAGATTACAGTGAGTGAGGGAGAATGTAGCAGACAAGATTGTGGTAGTATTCAAGGGCTTGAACACAAGCCATGGTAAGAGATCTCAATTTTGTAGTATATGAAATCATTGATTTAAGATTATGAACAGAATGGTGGTTTTTTTCCTTTTAATTTCATTCTGGTGAACAGTCTGGAGGACGGACGGGAATGTGTGGCAAAGAGGAAGGAGGCTGTGGACTGGACTAGAGGGGTAAACATGGAGATAGTGAGCTCTCAGATCCAAAATACATTTTGGAGAGAGCTTGGAGGGTCTTGATGATGGATCACATAGAGGGCATTAAGAGAGAAAGGATGCTTCCTCTGTGTGGGGAGTGATACTGGTAACAGTTACTGGAAACGGGGACACTGGAGAATCAACTCTGAAGTACAAGAGTTCTCCTCAGAGAATTTGCCACCTAAACTGACTGCTGTTCAGAGCTCATGAAAATAAATACTAAAGACAATTTGGATGAAAATTGACCTAAGAGTAGAATTCTTACAGCCAAGGGCTCTAGGCAGACCACTGGAGGGCACCCCCAAAATTCAGATCAGGAAAAAGGGATATGGCAAGAGGATCTATAGATCTTTAAAGATCTTTAAGCCAAAATTTTCATTAAAATAGTGCTAAGACAGTATGTTGAAACTTCTGAAACACTGTAATTTTAGCAGTAACTTAGCATTTTCTTACTCAAATGCAAATCATGCACTCTAAGACTTTCAAAAGACTGTTCTGAAATAACTGCACAATATAGTCAAAACATATTTATTACTTTAAGTGTCATTTTGTACACTCCAGTACAAATACAAGAATATAGCCGTATTTACAGGTATCGAAAAGAAATCTGTATATTCAAACCCCACATCTAAATACAGTAGCTTTAAATCCTGAACTACAGTAGTTCCGGTTTGCAGAGTAAATTACTTCACAACACCCCCCGCTTTGAAATAATCCCTTACAGCTAGTTGGGTTTAAACAATATTGTTTGAAATGGGGTACAATTCATCTTCGCAAAGATTTAAGCACCTCCTTTCCAAGGTTTTCTAAGTGTGAAAGATCTATAAAATTTGTAAGATAAAACCATTCATCTGAGCTATTAAAAGAAGCATCATGTCTTTAAAGAAAAGTTGAAGCATGGAGTTTTCAGTGTGCTTAAAAACTGGAGTTGGACTATAGTCCAAGTTTTAAAATTAAAAGGTAGTCAAAGTAGTTAAACAGGAAACAACTGGAAAGAAGTAGTGAAGCTGGTTAAGAGGAAAGACTTTCTAACAGATCCCCCTTCACAAAATACATTTTATTACAGTATCAGTTTTTAAGGTTTGAATAGAAGACTACTAACGTCCTTTTTAAAAATAAAAACCCTGAGGTTTCCTAGCGGCTCTTTGTATTTCTATTTCCAAATTATATGAACCAAGGTGCAAATCAAAATGACACACACGTTCAAAGCCATGGCAACAATATAAAGAATATTTGAGGATATTATGCCTATTTTAATAAATATTCCCTGGTTATCTCAAGATTAGAAAGTAGCTGGACACAATGTATTCAAGTGCGATACTTAAAATAATTTACTACAGAATAAGTGAATCAAATATTGTAAAAATATTTCCACAAAAATTTTAATTTTGTTTAAAAATTCACCAAGAAATTTCATTTTAGGCATCTTCTCCTATATATATATGTGAGCAATTCACTTAGGGATGTAAACATTTTTTAAAGCAAAGGAATAAGATGACACAGACCAATAAACTATTAGCAAATAAAATTCAAATTTACCTTAAATCACAAGTCAAGTCGCCCTCTGATCAGGAAACATTTGCCTACTACATCACAAATTGCTCACTTCTTCCCAGGAAAGACACAGGACTCCATCAGTAAGAGTTCTAGCTTAACAATGCTCTTTGGAGTTAATTTTACATGCACTAATCAAGCCCAGTGAATGTTAACAATCTTACAGGTATGAACATTTCATGATATGATTTGACATTTGTCTTTTCTTACATTTTAAAAGTATGCTCAAGTTACAACAACAAAAAGTTTCCAGTGTAAGATTTTAATTCCTCTTAACTACACTGGAACATTTTCTTTTCGTATTTTAGAAAATATCATTCATACTATTGCTTACATTTTACTTTTTGAAGTTTCCTGAAAGGTCTGAGCATTATCATCTATACTTTAAATATGCTTAAAGCACATGAGCAATTTTGGAATTTTCATATCCAAAAACGCAACATTGTCTAACATCACAAAATAAGCCCTTGGTGCTGGCAGTTCTGAAAGCACATAAATATATCTGCCTCAACAGGATAACAGTCTCTAGATCAGGTAGGATTTTGAAATTAAATTTTCTGCATAAAGAAACCCTTGTGATTTGATAAATACTGGCAGTGTCATGCTAAGGCCATGTGACCAATATTTTAGAAAAGAAAAAAAAAAGCCAAGGTAATTTTATAGTAGCAATAGTTTCTTTTTTTATTTTAATATACTTTAGGAAACAATATACAAAGCTGAGCTTTCCCACCATTTCCAGATAACAGAAGGAAGCTCCAATTACACAAATTTAGCGTTTTGTGATGGCTAAGAACAGCAGTCAGCACCAGACTTGAACAGTTAGCTACAACACAAACATCCTTCAAAATGAAATGTCATAATAGCAAGACAGGTTAAACCAGGGTTTATAACAAATGACAACCACTTGGGAAGTGACTTAATCATTCTTGTTGAATTTCGTATTTCATTAAATATCTTATACACAATTTCCTGTTAATATGCTTTAAACAAAACCTCCCTTAAGGAATTATTTCAATTAAGTATAAATATTCAACAAGAATAGTTCTGATAAAGAATCCCCAGGTAGTTCAAATTCTAATATGCACTGACCGAAGGAAAAGAAAAATAACAATTTTTTGTTTGTTTTAACATGTTTATTACAACAGATACAATTCACATCGGACTAGCTTCGTTTCCTCTTTCCCCTCCCACAACCATGTTCATCGGGCCATTTCCTCCTATGCGAGCCATCAGTGTACTTTCAGCACACGTGCCCGGCAGTACTTTTAAGTCCATTCTTACAGGGTGCAAATGGATCTCAATAATTTATACAAACAAGTGGGTTATGCTCGATCACTGCAATTCAAGCTACTGTACACAGGAATGAAAAGGTTATAGAAAAGTGCCATAGCAACAGTGCCTTAAGAAAGGAGAGAAAGAGGAGCCTTAAAAAAATGGATAAAATCAGATCAAGGATTTCAGAGGGAAATGGAACACATGGGAAATGAGAAACATTTCTCTGCAAAACAAATGGAGAAGCACTGCTCTTGATCAGGTGCAAGTGTGGAAACAGTTGTTTCATCATCTTTTGTACACTGCCCATATGGTTCAAAATCGTATCCTTAAGACACAGATCGCCTGGCGCTTGCACTGAATTTTTGAAAATGCAAGATTTCTGAATGATAAATTAACCCCCCAATTTTTTTTTTTTTTTTTAAAAAAAAAGCTAATTTTGCAGACAGGTTTACATGTAAAAGGCTAGGTATTTAGCCACCTCAGCATTGATTAGTTTTGGATGTCTAAGCTCTGTTACACATGGCTTCCCATGGCTTCACTCTACAAAACATATTTACAACGTGAAGAATACATCTACAAGAAATCTACATTTCAAGGGTTTTACAAATCAATCTTGTATCTTTCCCCTGAATTGACTCTCACAGACCCCATCCCCTTGTCATTTCCTCTGCCCAGCTTAACGGTCCAAAGTCTACTTAAATGCAGCTCAAAAATGTTAAGATTGGGCAATAAGATTTACAGTTCCTGTACGCAAAACCATGTGCAATTATTCACATCTTCACACCATGAAGGAATTCTGATTTTTTAGCTTTTCGAGTTCCTTAATTTGTTGTCTCAAAAATAGTATCCTGAAAAATAAAAGAAAGCATTAGAACTTGTGTGGTTCATATATAAATGTTACAGAAAAACCAAACAAAACTTTACTACAAAAATATCTTAAAAAAATAAAATAAGTAACTACAATTAAGATTAAGTACTTAAAAGTGGATTAACCTAAGGGCACCTGGGTGGCTCAGTTAGTTGGGTATCCTGACTCCTGGTTTCGGCTCAGGTCCTGATCTCAGGGTTGTGAGATCAAGCCCCATGGGGGCATCTGTGCTCAGCAGGGAGTCTGCTTGAAATTCTCTCTCCCCCTCTCTGCCCTTCCCCACTCAGATAAATAAATCTTTAAAAATAAATAAATATGGATTAGTCTAGAGTTAAAACAAAATGACCAGTGAATGTACGACATATTAAAGAACTAGGATGACAAGTTAGAATGTTTCCTAGTTCTCTAACAATTTCTCAATAATCTGACTATAAAGACTGACTTAAAATGTGGTTTGTTTGCTGTATCATCACACACACACACACGGCAGCAGATATTAAATATGAGACAAACCTATACTTCGTGTGTTTCCTAGGCCACAACAGAGTAAGCCTAAAATTAACAAGGTACAAGAAGCTAAATTTGAAGAACAATTCTCAATATAAACATAGGCTCAGAAAAACAGAGCTGAGTCAAAGTCCAACTGATATGAATATTTAAAACAAACTAGAGATTTCCATGAACTTCGTAAAACTGTTCCCCTTTTGACCTTGACCCCTCTCTTCTGTAAAGTCTGATACTTACTGCCTGTACCAGAGAATTAGGCGTAATCATAAAGTGGCCTGCTATTTACCAGTGCACACTGTGTCAATAGCTGAGGCTGCAAATAATTTCCCAAAAGTCCAATCACCTATCTTAGTAAGCCAAAATGCAGTCAAGTTTTATGTATGCTTAAAGTACTTTCAGAACAGAGAGTCAACACATCCTACTTCCTATTCACAATATAACTCCAAATACTTTTATAATTGAAAGATTGGATAAAAACTTACTTTTCTAAATTTACATAAATTCCAACTTGGTATTTACTAAATATTTGCAGTTTCATGTTAAGACTAACTCTGCTTGTGATCCAGTAACTTATACAAACAGGATGTGAGAGGGCATTAAAAGTTTGTCCTTGATTTTGCAAGACACATTAAAAAAATATCTGTACTATTTACTGGGATGTAGCTATCCTTGAGTAGGATACTAGACTAGGAAATGTGAGACAGTAAATGTTTAGGTGAAAACAATTCAGAAAATAGGTATACTTGCTAGACAACCAGATTTCTAAGAGATCTCTAGGTGATCCAAAGACAATGTAAATAGTGATTTGAAATTTCAACTAAAACTTAGCAACTGTGTACTACCCTCAATCAAAGAGGAGACCCTTTATAATTAGTTGCTGTCAACAATTCACTTTTTATTTTTTTTGTTTTTTTTTCTTAGATTTTATTTATTTATTTGACACAGAGAGATCACAAGCAGGCAGAGAGAGAGGAGGAAGCAGGGTCCCTGATGAGCAGAGAGCCCGATGCGGGGCTCGATCCCAGAACTCTGAGATCACAACCTGAGCCGAAGGCAGTGGCTTAACCCACTGAGCCACCCAGGCGCCCAACAATTCACTTTTTAAAAGTATTTTTATCTTTTTTAAAAGATTATAGTGTAGTTAATAGTGTTCTATTTCACTTTTAAAATATTACTGTACCTTACAGAGTTGTAAGAATAAAGTCTAACGAAGCATTTACCATGGGTTAGAGAATTAAAATCTAGACACCATTACCATTTACCAGGCATATTATTAAATTATAAAAATGCAGTCATAGTGTGGGGTGCTTGGGTGGCTTAGCTGGCTGAGCCAACTCTTGGTTTTGACTCAAGCCATGATCTCATGGGTCTAGAGATAAGAGTCCCATGTCAGGTTCTGCGCTCAGAAGGAAGTCTGCTTCAAGATTCTCTCCCCTTGTCCACCGCCCTCCCCAAATTAAATCTTTTTTTAAAATGAAATTACAGTGTTAAGGAACAGGATGTATCAAAGAGAAGTTTAAATTTCAGAAATGAAATTTTATTTATATCCTTCAGTCTGATTTAAGATATATAATGCTAAGACAAAAAACTGTCCATAAAAACCTTACCTTTGCTCTCGCAAAGTTGCTTGAATTTCACATACTCGGACTAAAGATCGTAAATTTTTTAATTCAGTACAAATTTCTGACATGTGAACACTTCCCATATTATGGGCTTCTTCTCGCAATCTCGATGCCTATATTTAGAGAAATGAAGATCACATAAAATGTAAGTCACAATCACAAAAGAACAATCATTAAATTTGAGTACAACTTTATACCAAGGTTACAGAATCCTCCTTCTTCTTTAAATCCACTTTTGATAGTGAATCTAAGGGGGGAAATTATTTTCTTAAAAACAAACAAACAAACAAACAAACAAAAACATTAAAAAACAACCTGTCTCTACTGGTGGGAGGTATTTTCAAATATTTCCCCTTCAAGTTCTGGAGAAAACAGTATTTCCTATTTTAGTATTTGATAGCACTAGGATAAAAAAACTCATGATTTGTGGTTTTTAAAAGATGCTGAGTCAGCCAGAGTAAGGTTCAGGTGTAACACTGATAAAAGGGCCTTCGCTGTATTCTTGTGTCATAAGATACACATTATCTCTGTGAACTTAGAGTTTTCAGTCAGTAAATCACTGGGAAGAGAAGCCAATGGCAGTTACTGGAATGTTCAAAGGTCCCTCATTCCAAAGCAGAACTGTTTCCTAACTCCTCGTTGCCCGTCTAGTGGAGAGATCAAATAGTAGTAGTCTGAAGAAGTTCTAAAACTGTAAGAACGGCTAGCTGAATGGAAAAGCACACTGGCTTTGAGCCCGATCGCTGTTTTAACTGGGTGATCTTGGTATTTTAATTTATTTGGTCCTAAGGGCCTCACTGGTAAAATGGAGAACTCATTATCTGTACCAGTTAACAGTTTTGAGAAGTGGAATAAGACACTTGGCACAGTGCTAAATGCTGAGTACTTGGTAATGGAAGCTATAACAATAATTATATTACAATATTTTATGGGAGGGGCGCCTGGGTGGCTCAGTCCTTAAGCATGTGCCTTTGGCTCAGGTCATGATCCCAGGACCCTAGGATTGAGCCGCCATCAGGCTCCCTGCTTGGTGGAAAGCCTCTTTCTAATTCTTCCACTCCCTCTGCTTGTGTTCCCTCTCTCTGCTAAATAAATAAATTAAATCTTTAAAAAAAAAAAAATTTATGTGAAACCATAACAAATTATCTCCTAAATACCTTAAAACAAGTACTTACAAAATATATTATAGAGTGACTATAAACAATCTAATTAGGAATTCGTTATTTCAAACAAAGCTTAAATTCAGTGACCTAGATTAAGATTTTCTAAAAGTAGAAGTTGTATTTTTGTCACTCATCCACAGGTAAAATACCTGCTGAGTCATACCTGTTTCTCTGCATGATCTGCAGGCCATCCTTGAACATGTTTTATGAGATTTTCATTGAAGTGTGCTGCTAGCGTAGGTGTTAATGAGCATGTAGGTCGGGCAGATGAATTCTGTGGTACAACTGTTGCATTTGATGCATTACTACTAGAAGTATGGTTTGGACCAGGTGATGGACTTCTCTGGCTACTGGAAGAAAAAACAGAATTGAATGTGCACAGTGTTTTAAGAAGTACGCATCCTAGAAATTGTCCATAACTTCTACTAAATTAAAGATATCCAAATTCCTAAGAAAAATTTGTTATATTAACATCAAATAAACAGAACTTAAAATCCAAAGTGTATTTATATCATGTATTCCTCTAACACACTTTTGGGGGGAAAAGAGCCCTTTTAATAAACACTAATGTCAGTTAAATGTAAAGAGTGCTCTCCAAATTTGACCTGTTGATTTTGTATACCAGAAACACTAGTAAGAATGTAACTAAGAATGTAACTCAGAAACTCTTAAAACACATTTTAAGAGTTGTAGATATAAAGCACATCTGAATATTCTATCTTAAATACATGTGGATAAAGAGGGGAAAAATATATTGCCTTTGTTTAACATCAGAATAAAGTACTGAAGCAGAGGGTAGGTAATGTGAAGCAAAACACAGGCATTTTACTGGACAGCAATGAATGAATTCAGTGGCAAAATAAGACCAAAAACATAACACTCTGAGACTATTTATATTCTTCTAAAATACTATATGGTTTGGGCCAGGGTTTGGGGATATGGTGGTGAGAACCAAAAATTTAATCACCCAAGTTGATTTCCTACCTGCTTCACCAGACTTGGCTCTGAATGAATTTCAGTTATTTCCAAAAACTAAATCTCCCAAAGGATGAAGAGTTTTCATCACTGAGGATATTTAAAATAATACTGCAGCCTCTAAAGACAATTTAAAAGAAGAATTTCCCAAAAATGTTCTGAGCAATGGCAACATTGCTGGAGTAAGTAGACAGCTTCCCAAGGTGATTATTTTGAAGGGAACAACTCTCATTTGGATGTATAAGTTCTGAAATGCTTGTTTAGAAAACAACAATAAAAACAACAGTTGAATTATTTTGCCACCTCATAGCAAGAAATAAAAATAGGAAAATCAATCAAATGAAAATCATTTAAGGTTGTATTTGTAAATTAACAAAGAAATGTGACAACACAATAAAGCCCTATCTGACAAGCATTCCATACAGGGGTCAGAGGTGAAGCTATGAGGAAAACCTAACATATACCAGTTGGGAAATACTGGACCAAGTTTTAGATTTAACATTTTTGGCTTCACCAATACTCAAATTTAAAACTGCTATGAGGAAGTTAAAAATGAGGTCATTTCCAACAAGTCAAGTATTACAGAATCAGGTGCCCTCTACCTACAGGTATCAATCACATACTGTTAATCCTATCATATTCTAATAAGTAAAATTCTTCAAAAATAACAAGGCTTCCCTACTGGAGATAACCACTTACTTATACGTAAGATTTGCCTCTGTCAATCTTTTAATACATAAAACTTAGCCTATCCATGGATTCTAATGAGATCAAATTATATTACACACATTTTTTATAATATTCAAACAATGCCACATGCAATAGTAATGAAAAATAGTATTTCAGCACTTATCAACTTACTTTGAGCGCTGAAGACTTCGAGGAGAGACAGGCTCATGACCTTGCTGCTTGTCAGCAGTTACAGGCTGCTGTGTGGCCGATTGGGAAACCGGTCCTTGCTTAACTACTGGAGTACTAACCTGCAATGTCAAAATCTGGTGAGACAGGCTTCTATTACACAGATAAATACCACAGACATTAGATAATAGCAAAGTACTATCAATGAGAAGTCCCTGTTATTTCTATTCTTTAATAATTCTTAATGTAACATGAGCTGACCTGTTTCATAATAAAATGAGTATTAGCAATATAGACATATTTAATTGTGTGAATCATGCTCGTTAAGTTCCCAAATCCACACACCCCTCCAAATTTAGCTGGATAATCTTAAACTCTGAAAAATCTAGAGATTTAAAGAATTAGAATCAAATAAAGTTCATGTAGTTAGAAGAGAGTCTAGTTTTGAGACTAAAATCTAATTTCTTCATAAAATGGCCTAGGGCCATAAGACTACTTTCTTAGCATAATAGCACAAGAAACTAGTTCTAATGTTGAGCTCAGTTTTCTTTCCAATACACTAAAACAGCTCTTCTGATTTACTGTTACTTTTATATCAATAAAAATTAATGTTACCACATCCTACAAATACAGCTGCTCAAATTTGAACCACATATGCAGACAATTATAGACTGGTGTATTAAGAAAATGAGCTATGGCCCATAGAAAATTCAACTGAAGTAGTCTTCAAAGAGATGTTATCCTACAGTGGTGGAACAAGAGGTCCGTGACTATCAGTGGGGATATATATACTATATACTCAGATGCCACAAAGAGAAAACGCAAGTAGTTTCAAATTTAAGACCCAAATTAAGGCACAAAGGCAGACTGAAAGCCATTTCTAATTAAGTCATACCCTCCAACAGCAGTTCTTTAAAAATTTTTTTCTTCTTTTTAGGTTATTTGTGCAAGAGAGAGAACGTAAGGGGGGAGGGGGGCAGAGGAAGGGAAAGCAGACTCCCTGCTGAGCTAGATCTTGGGACCCTGAGGTCATGGCCCAACATGGCAGATGCTTAACCAACTAGGTGATCCTGGCACCCCTTTTTTTTTTAGTTATTTTTTTGATTAATATTCTCTCAGACAAATTTCAACATCCTGGCTACTTCTGAACATAAAAGAACATTTTTCAGGGCACCTGATTAAGTGGCTGCCTTCAGCTCGAGTCATGATCCCAGAGTCCTGGGATCGAGTACCGAGTCAGGCTCCCTGCTCAGCAGAGAGCCTGCTTCTCCCTCTCTCTCTGCCTACCACTTTGCCTACTTGTGCTCTCTGTGTCAAATAAATAAATAAAAATCTTTTAAAAAAAAAGAAAAGAAAAGGAAAGAACATTTTTTCAAGGTCTACATATTACTTACTGAATGCCCACTTTAAAAAAAAACAAAAAAACACAAAACTTGGAAAAGTTTTCAAATGCAAAAAACTGATATCCATATGCTTACAGGATTTGAAATGCTGATTTTACCAATGACTGTAAAACTAACACTACCACTTACTTCACTTTTAGTCATCATTTATTGTACTCTTAAAGATACTACCCTGAGGATGAGTTTTAAGCTCTAGTAATAAGGTCTCTATTGCTGAAACTCACATTTTTATCTTCCTCCATCAAAATGCAGGCAAACAGTAAGAAATTACATAATAAACTAATACTTTTTAAAAAAGATTTTATTTATTTGACAGAGATCACAAGTAGGCAGAGGCAGGTGGGGGGGGGGGAAGCAGGCTCCCTGCTGAGCAGCGAGCCCAAGACCCTGGGATCATGACCTGAGCTGAAAGCAGAGGCTTAACGCACTGAGCCACCCAGGCGCCCCAATAAACTAATAGTTTTAACACAGAATTTGAAAATTCAGTCCAGACTGACCCTAAAACATACTTAGATAAATAAACAGGAAAGGGACAAGCCAAAAGAAGGCCTTAAACAGTGCCTACAAATACTTTTAAGTTATGTTTCAATGCATTTTTATTTTTAGGCTTCTGTTTCTGATTTGATTTCAATATAAAATTTTTGGCGAGACGCCTGGCTGGCCTAGGTAGAGCATTCAAATCTACTACCCACAATGAGTTCGAGCCTCACACTGAGTAGATTGCTTAAAAATAAAATCTTGGGGGTGGGGGGAGGGATCTTTGGCATGAAGAATTAAAACAGCCCGCTTTTAGATTTCCTAAATTTACAATTAATAAGAAGACAATTGCAACTTGCATATGCCAACTTCCAAATCTTTTAATGTTTTGCTGGTACAGTAGGACTATAAAGCAAAGAATGAGCGTAAGTGGGAGGTACAAGACTAAATGATGTAATACAAAATCTTAAGTGTAGCATTGTTAAGGTCCTGTTTCTAGTCCAATCAGAAAAGACCAACAATTTTTAACTGTGCTCTGGGGAGTCATCCATGAAAGACCTTGCCTGGATAAACACAGGTAGTACAGCTGAGTAAAATGGGTTCTGTGTTCAGAAAAGACCAAGGCCTCAAACTTTGACTCCACCATAAAACCCAGATTTAACTGAAGGCTTCATTTTCTTATCTAATAAATGAAGCAAACAGTAGTTGATTCTCATTATAGGAAGTTAAAAATAACACATATAAAGCTCTTAGCACAGAAATGCTAAAATAAAAGTATGGGAGGAAAAGCCGCGAGAAAACCTGTTCCCTCCTATCCTTTAGAGCTAATAGTATACCCTTCTTACTCCACTCTCCATGTCACAAATCCCAAAGTCAGGAAGAGAAAACAATCAGCACGTAAAAGCACAGGTGATGGGACACCTGGATGGCTCAGTCAGGTAACCATCGGACTTCGGCTTAGGCCATGATCCCAGGGTTCTGGGATCAAGCCCCACGTTGGGCTCCTCGCTTAGTGAGGAGCCTGCTCGTCCCTTTACCACCCACCCACTGTGCTCATACTCTCTCTCTCTAACAAATACAATCTTTAGTAATAATAGTAATAAAGTGGCAGGTGCAATTCCCCTCCTCTAGCCCCTCAATTTACTGAGAATCTAACCTGTCTCTTTTTTTTTTTTCTTTTAAAAGATTGTTTATTTATTTATTTGACAGAGAGAGATTACAAGTAGGCAGAGAGGCAGGCAGAGAGAGAGAGGAGGAAGCAGGCTCCCTGCTGAGCAGAGAGCCCGATGCGGGACTCGATCCCAGGACCCTGAGATCATGACCTGAGCCGAAGGCAGTGGCTTAACCCACTGAGCCACCCAACCTGTCTCTATTCTCACCCACCATTCACTCCACCACTACATTCTTGAAGAGGGCTCTTTCTACACGACAGATTCTATAAACATTAAGCTTGTTTCTTCCAAAAGTGAATGCTTTCTTTTCCAAATTTCCCTCAAAGGCAACATACCTTTGGCTGTGATGAAACAGGAGGAGTACTAATCAAAGGTTTGATTGGGACTGTGTTAGTCTGAGGTGTGCTTATTCTTGGAGACACATACGATCTTGGGGATGACGCATCAGAAGTTAAAGACATTGGAGACTGATTAGATGGCTGGGCTGTGAAAAAGTGAAGCAATTAATTTTAAATAAATCCAAACTTCTGTAATACATGTGCAGAGGTCTTTCCATCTCTCCACATGCCACCTGAACCCAAAAGAGAACACTCACTTATCTGAGAAAGTCTGAAAGTACTCACTGGGCCCACACGGAGTAAAATGAGCTGTGGATCAGAACCAAGGACACCCAGTGAGTGCCTCTCCCAACCGCCTTCTTAGGTTGAAGCAAGAAGGTAAGCCTGAACCTACTCTCATATGGAAGGCATCCTCACCATTCTTATTTCTTTCTTAATTTACATTTAGACCTGTATCTCCTGCCTCATAAGGCTAACCCTGAGGGTTATAAGTCTTTTTCACTACTATATTTCAATTTTAAAATAAGTATTCCTGGCTCAGTTTATCAATTTTCTGAATTGGGGATGGGGGACAAGTCAAAGTGACCCTTTCATTTCTCCTTTGTTCCTATGTATGTCTCTTTCCATTGGATGCTTTCAAAGAAAAGAGAAATAGCTCATTCAAGTAAGGACTTAAGCATTTCTGTATCCTCTGGTCAAAAACCATCGAACATCAAACCTGAACCAAACTTCAACTCTTAAAATATATTCAATGTTTCACAAAGACTGAGGACATACCAGTTTATATTCACCTTTGAGGTAAAATATTTCATTGACAAACTCTGATTTAAGTATGTATTACAGATTTGATGGCAATACTGCAAGATAAATGTCAATGTCACCTCATCTCAAAAAATAAAATACTGTATATACTAGTGTCAAAAAAAAAAACAAACATCAAATCATTACAGCTAATCTCTTCGAAGACTAAGAAAAATATGCTATGAATCCCCCTCCAAATCAATACACAATTCCAGTGATACCTAAGAAAATGAATACCTTGTGTAGAGAGCTGAGCAGCTTGAGAAATCAAAGAAGTTATGTTGAAAGCAGACGGTCCAGCAGTAAGAAACTTATGAATTATGGACTGCAATGAGGCTTGTGTTACAGCTGCTGTAAGAACTAAAAACATATCTTAAATTAAAATAAAAACACAGAGGCATATTAAGGCATTAGTAACAACTCAAAAACTTAAAGCAACCCCAGAGAAAACTGCCATGTTTCAAACTAGAACTCTCAAAACAGAAATCTAGTAAATAAAATGGGTCTAGAGATAAATGATCTGAGGCAGAGGAAAAAAGCTTAATGGGTTTGTAGCATGGAAAAACAGTGGTTTCCTTTGCACTAAAATTTAAGTGCTCACTGGAACTTCTGATTATACCAGAAACCTATTCACTGATACCTAATATGGCATTTACATATTACATATGTAGTATGTATATATTATGTATATATTACATTTACATATAATATGGCATTACATGTAACGTCCTATTACAAAAGGTAGGTTACAAATGTAGCTATTTCATGCAAATGCTTTATTAGACAAGCTAACCATTCAAACCCTACCAAACCCTCTCCAACAATCTTTTAAAAACAGACATTAAAAAGCTAGATAATTTAAGAACATCATGGATTTTTAGAGTACAAGATCTTTTATTACTGAAATTTTTTAATGTTATTACTTCTTCAAACTGTTTAAAAGCCCCACTTTCCCTAGTAAGACATATACCTATCAAACAGGAGAAGGGCATAGTTATCTAAAAAGAATGAAATAAAAATGCAGAAAAGTACAATAAAAACAAAGTTACTGACCAACACCTGAAATAGCTCCATTTTTAAGATAAAGGAAGAACTTAACCACTGACTACTACTGATAAATACATTATGTGACAATGTACACAAGTCAAAATGGACTATTCTAAACAGAAAACTTTGCAATGCTCTTAGGACTATTTGGTTTGTGAATTAAAACAATATCCACTTTTACTCAGACTTCTTTGAATCTAGGTAAGTAATTAAGTAACATAGTGAAAAGCAAAGTTGGAATTAACAATTAACTAGGAAAACCAGGAAAACGTTATCCATTACCACCATCTCAAATTTTTTTTCAAGTATTTTAAGAAGGAACTACCTGAATTCCCACTTTTAGTAGTCACCCTATTTTTAATATTCCAAATAATTATTTACCCATATACCAGAGGTTTTTTTTGAAATGTGCTAGAACTCAAGTGTTTTTGTATCAGCTTTGGGAAATGCTCTTTAACTTAAAAAAAAATTTACCATAAACATTAGGCAGACACAACAGCTTATCTTCAGTAACTACCAGGTACATAGCAAGTCTTAAAAAATACAGAAAAACCCATGTATTGCTAACTCAATTACAAAACCGAAGGCTTTAAACAATGGAGGATATAAACTCAAAAGAATGAAGCTCAAATGTGAATTTCAAAATGAAACAAAGATCATTCCTAAACTGGGGATTTCACTCATCACAGAATCCTACACAATGCAAATGAATTTAAAAATTTGTTACTGTAAAAATTTACCTTCATTTATTTTGGATATGTCCACATTAGAATTATTAAGTTGCAGTGTGGCTTGCAAAGCAGGAAGCAGCTGTCTAAGAAGGTTTGGGTCCTGAAGTAAAGGAGGTATTGGTGACTGTGGAACTGGAGAGACAGGGATTGCTGAAGCAGATGTTGGAGGTGCAGATGTGGGATTCAGTCCAGAGGCAGAAGATGTGGAAGGAGTTGTGCAAGAATGGGATACAGATTTGTCTCCTGGTGTAGACTCTAAGTAAGAAGGAGATAACAAGGCTGAAAAAATTACTTGAACAGAGGAAAACTAGAACATCAAAAAAGCAACTTTCATGTGCCAAACAACTAACTCAAGTAACCTCATTTAATCTTTGCAAGTAGCACAGAGCGGGGCTCAGTAAATACCTGTCTGATTAGAATAACGAAGCAAACATTTTTATATCCCAATTTCATAGGTGAGAAAGGTCTCTTGAACAAGAAAGAATAAGTAATTTGCTTGATATCACAAAACCTGGTAAAGCAGTGATTCAACCGTATTTGTGTCTGATTCTTAAAGTACCTTGTTCTGTTTCAAACCCAGTTATGTATTAACTACACATTCAATAAGTTTCTATTAGGATAAAGGGACAATACAATTCTCAGGACTTCATTTAAGATGAAAATGTTTATCATCATAATAACAACCTTCTAAACATGACAAAGGTCTGAAAACAAATCAGGACTGCCACTATCACAAGCACCTCCAAAAATGCGCTAAGGGGATCAGATGAATGAGACTCTTTCAATATTTTTTATAAACAACTGAGCTTCCAGGGACACCTGGGTGGCTCAGTTGGTTAAGCTGCGGCCTTTGGCTCAGGTCAGGACCCAAGGTTTCCAGAGTGGAGTCCCACATCCAGCTCCCAGCTCAGTGGGGAGCCTCTTTCTCCCTCTCCCTCTGCCTCAGCCTGGGGGCGCTCTAACAAACAAAAAAATAAAATCTTTAAAAAAAACCCCACAAGACCAAAAACTGAGTTTCCAGATTACATACTTTCCTTTGGTAATTAAAAATATAAAGCACCAAAGCTCTATCTGTAGCGTTTAAAAATTATTGGCACTAAAAAGGATCCTTTTTAAATAGCAACCCCACCCATGATACTCTATATTCAGTATTTAAAAATAAACAAACAAAAAAGTGTAAAACATGCATGGAAAATTAGCATTATTTGAAACCTGTCACTGCAAATTATGTATACAGAGTCAACACAATTGCGGTCAAAACCTCAGCCACAGTTTTGGCAGCATGTGACAAACTGATTCTTTTAACTTATTTGAAAAAGGTAAGGGCTAGTATAGTCATGAAACTCACGAAGAAGACGACCACAGCTAGTAAAATGTGTCTTGCCAGTATAAAAACTTACATTTAAAACAAAACCAATTTAATGTAGATTTAACTTCTACACCTATGTTCAGAAATCTTTACAACTAGGAGATGAAAACGGGAAGGTACACAGGAAATTCAAAAAAGCAAACCTCACATTCACATCACTGACAATCAAAGTACTCTTAAGGAACTCCTATCAATCAGAAAAACAAAAAGGGGGGGGCATGAAATAAAGACATTTCATAGAAGAAACCTAAATGGTTTTTAAAATCACAGGAGATGGGGCACCTGGGTGGCTCAGTTGGTTAAGCAACTGCCTTTGGCTCAGGTCATGATCCTGGAGTCCCCGGATCGAGTGCCACATTGGGCTCCCTGCTCGGCAGGAGTCTGCCCCCCTTCCTCTGACCCTTCCCCTTCTCATGCTCTCTCGGCCTGGGTGGCTCAGTGGGTTAAGCCGCTGCCTTCGGCTCAGGTCATGATCTCAGGGTCCTGGGATCGAGTCCCACATCGGGCTCTCTGCTCAACAGGGAGCCTGCTTCCTCCTCTCTCTCTCTGCCTGCCTCTCTGCCTACTTGTGATCTCTCTCTGTCAAATAAAAAAAAAAAAAAAAAAAAAAAAAAATCTTTAAAAAAAAAAATCAAAGATGATGATCAACTTCACTGATAATCAGGAAAATGCAAATTTAAATCAAGAGGATATCCTTTTATGCTCACCAGAGTGAGAGAAATTTTTAAATTCTGACAACACCAAAAATTAGAAAGGTGTAACAGGAACTTAACATTTCTGGTGGAGACTAAACTGATAGATCCACACAGCAAAGTAAGTTGGCATTAACTAAGAAATTAGGAGATGTAAATAAACACTCGATGACCCAGTATTTCCCCTTAGTGAAACTATGATGTATATAAATTGGGAGAAACATTCAACAATTTTTATAATAATAGCATGCTTATTTTTTTACTTTATTTTTTTCAGCATAATAGTATTCATTGTTTTTGCACCACACCCAGTGATCCATGCAATACGTGCCCTAATACCCACCACCTGGTTCCCCCAACCTCCCACCCCCCTGCCCCTTCAAAACCCTCAGATTGTTTTTCTATTTTTTTTTTAAGATTTATTTGAGAGGGAGAGAGAGAGAGAGATCACAAATAGGCTGAGAGGCATCCCTGCTGAGCAGATAGCCTGATGCTGAGCACAATCCCAGGACCCTAAGATCATGACCTGAGCTAAAGGCAGAGACTTAACCCACTGAGCAACCCAGGTACCCCTGCTTGTTTTGATTTTAACACAAAACTATAAACAAACTAAATGTCCACCAATAGAAAGATGAACACTTAACTATTTTCATACCATGGAATTTTACTAATATATAGTAACTTTAATGGGAAAAAAAAAAAGCTGGAAACAGAGAACCTCTGGGTAAAAACATGAAGACTATTCAACTATTCAAGATGTTCATATATATTCTTACAATACTGGCCCAAAGACTAAGTATGAAGATTTGCTGAAGTATCTTTAATTTCCCATATGGAACCATTTCTTGAAGATTTTCAAGTTCAAATATACATTATATAACCTGAATTAAAACTGCCGTTATTATGTATGAAAGTTCCAGGAACACTGCATCGGAGTATTACACTGCTACCTAATAACTGTAAATCCTCATTTCCAATTCTAAGAACTAAACATTCATTAATCTTCACAATCCCACAAAGCTGGGAATTACTAGCAAACTTACTAGAGAGGAACTCCTCTGTCAGCCTTTTTATACCACCACGGTAATCAAAGAACTAGGGTCAACAGCTCTCTGAAGTATGGACCTCACAGCTGCTTTAAAATATATTTCATGGCTACGTTTATCAACTACGATCAAAACTCATAAAAAGTCTACGACATTTTAATTTTTGTAAATCACGCATTTCAAAGGTAGATTATTCACTCTGGCAGACCTCTGGTATATTCAACTTTGCTGTCCTGGATTCAGAGAGAAGTATACCGAAACTCGAAGGACGTGAAGATTTTCCCTAGGTGAACCTGTCAATTATTGCATTTTATGGGGTAATTACAGATGACAGTAGGGGTTTTCTCCAGGATCATATTCCTTAAGGGTCAGCTTAGGGGATATAGAGCTTAGGGGCATTCTTAATTAATGTTTAAACTGAAAGAAGTTCTGAGGTGCCTGGGTGGCTTAGATGGTTAAGCCTCTGCCTTCAGCTCAGGTCATGATCAGGGTCCTGGGCTCGAGCCCCACATTGGGCTCTCTTCTCAGCAGGGAGTGTGCTTCACCCCGCTCCCACTCTATGCCTGCCTCTCTGCCTACCTGCGATCTCTGTCAAATAAATAAATAAAATTTAAAAAATGAAAGTAGTTCTGTATTTTTACTTTCTGCATGAACAATCAAATTAGTACTTACATACCTTTGAAATGATCATTACTCTTTTTATTTTTATTGTGGTTTTCTTCTGTTTTTAATGATAGGAGCTGGGAGAAGGTGTAACAGTTTTCAAATGTACTTTGATGCTGCTAAATCTACCCACAGATTTCAAAAACTAGCAGAGCTTAAGAACTCTTTAATGTTGCCCTCCAAACCAAGAAAAGGAAATATCCAATAGAAAATACTTATCACCATAAAGAAATAAAGTAACAAATACTAAGTATCCTTAACTCCTAGTTTATTCACTCTCAGGAGAAATTTCCTTTGAAGTTTTCTGAGAGATTATCACTGATGACTAGTAGGAAACCAGCTGATACTACATACTACCCATGAGACCCTTAACAGGTAACATCTTTATCTAAATGCCAGAATTTTTCTATTAAAAGGTCTGATTGTGATTATTAGTTTTCAAAATAATGTGTATCAGAATCATCTATAAACGAAACAAAACAACAGATACCTATATGCCCTTACTGATTTCTGAAAAACAGATCAGAGAGTTTCCCAGGTTGCTTTTAACTTTAAAAACCAAAGGAAACAAAACCAAAATAAAGCAGCATAGCACAAACATACAGGAGTGAGTGAAATTAATGATAAGCTCCAAGACAGGAAAGTGCGATATCATTTTTCCAAGGGAGGTCTTCAGCACACTATTTTCTTATTGAGGTATAACTGACATACAATATTATAATCAGTTTCAGGTGTTCAGCACTGTTAGCTGTATATACTGTGAAATAACCACCCAACATAGTCACGCAATTTTTTTCTTGTGATGAGAACTTTAAAGATGTATTCTCTAAGATCAACTTTCGAATATGCAACAGATTTATTAACCACATAGTTGCCAGACTGGACATCACATTGCCATGCTTTATTTTTTAACTGAAGTTTGTACCTTCTGACTTCGTTCACTCATTTTGCCCCAGGCAACCACCAATCTGGGCTCTGTAAGCTTGTTTTTTTTTTTTTTTTTAAAGATTCTTCACAGAAGAACTTCCACACTATTTTAAATAATGGCTCCACTCACCTCGTTTCCCTAGAAGACCCATCCATACAAATGCCCTTCCAAAGCATGTTACATGTTAAACATTTTACCCATTACTTACCTCAATCTACATGTGTAACTGAGAACAACATATGGAGTTTAAGAATATGAATATAAAATGCTAATTGGCAGTGTTAGTTTTACTATTACAATATTACAAAAGGGGGCGCCTGGGTGGCTCAGTTGTTAAGCATCTGCCTTTGGCTCAGGTCATGATCTCAGGGTCCTGGGATCCAGCCCCGCATTGGGCTCTGGCTCAGCAGGAAGCCTACTTCTCCCTCTCCCACTAGCCCTGCTTGTGTTCCCTCTCTCACTGTGTCTCTCTGTCAAATGAATAAATCAAAATTTTAAAAAAATACATATATATATTATAACAAAAGAAAGTTACTGGTTGGGTACCTCTCCTCTGTGTTCTGCGTGCCTTAACACAGATGTACTATACTGTTCAGCATCTTCTATTATATAGTTTATCTTCCCCTTCTATTAGAACTTGAATTTCTTCAGGAGAGGGATTCTGTTGTTATCTCCCTCTGTACCCCTGGTACAAAACAGGATTTGGCACCAAGACGGCATCAACATGTACTTGTTGAATGGGTGCCCAATTCTGCAATAAAGGCCCAGGTTCATGTACACGTGCTCTCCCTCTTAACCTGTAGGTTTAGAACTTATGATAATGGGGAGGAAAGCCCAAGGTCTCCATCCATAAATAACTGACGAAACAGATAATTAACAGCTTACTTTATGCTACTTTCATAAAGATAAATGTATACAGTCTTAGAGATAAATTTGATTGATGTAGGCTTACTTTATATAATCTTGCAAAATACTAAACCTCTCTTTTTTAAAAAACACAGAAAGGAAACAGAACTATGTGGAATTAAAAAAAACAGTCATCAAATAAACTTTTCTGTATGTTTAATTTTAATTAACAATTCTATTTATCTGAAACCTCTTGATCTGGAATCCGTTAAGAAGGCAGGCTAACACACTAAACGTACTTATCAGAATTTGTATCAAAACTAAATATTAAAAAATAAAAACTTGGACCTCTGAAAACAGTTAAAGCAGAATTAAATATATATAAGGTAATAAATGTAGTATTACAAGCCATATCTATCGGCTCTTCCACTTTTAAAGAATACCATCCTCCATTCTCATTCCTTAAATGAATACTTTCCCAAGTATTAAAAAAACACTAGCTTCCTTTGAGCATTTTTGGTCTCTTCCCTAACCTTTTTAAACTTAAGTCACTTTCCCATCTGACATTTCTAAGACTTACAGACCTCTAACCAACTCTTTCATATGAGCTTTAAAATATGCTATCCTCTGATTTTTTAAATAAATGCTTTAACAAAACTGTCCCTTTGTGCTTGTAAATATAATTATTCATTCACATTTCCAATGCTTACCAGTAGGGGGCATAAAGTACCAAAGACTAAACTTCACATATAAATCAAATTGAAATCTGTTAATATACCCTGACTCTTCAAGGTTGAAAGTAATATTTACCTCTTCTAACTCTAGGCACCACTCAAAGTATCCAAGAGTATAAACCAAAGTCAAAATCTATTTCTGACCTACATTTTTCTGGTATGCCAAATAATTCCTTTTAGATCTACAGTAAGATTAAAAAAAAAAAAAAGGAAAAAAAAGACACTGAACTTAAAAGAGTAAACAAGTACCATATTGCGTTTCTAATCATAATTTCCTCTGATGCTTACACAGTTGCTGTAATACTCAAAGAGACATGTGAGCAAAGCTCAAACCACTGACACAACAAGGGCAGTCTGTTTTGTTCTATTTTGTAGTAGTCATGTTACACTGACGATTAGGATATGGAGAAGTTACAAAGCAAAGAAGTATTTCAATGTAGGAAAAAACTGTAATAAGGTAGCACCCTTATTATTAACTGTAATAAGGTGAAAGCACCTAGTATATAATGTGACTTTCATTTACTTTTAATCTGCTAATTCATGAATACATTAAATCATATATCCACCCAGAACCTTTACTATGCATTTACAAAGGTATTTAAGTATGGTGCTGATGTAAAATACATTAAGATGTATTTCTACAACCTACTTTTTGTTCAACCGAGGAAATCTTTATGGTAATACATATAAAGGATAAACATATTTTGCAACTTTTTAACAGATTTTATTAACCAATTTTATTAACTAACCAACTTACTCCCACCAATTGTGCTTCCCCATATTCAACTGGTAAGTCACTAATCTTAAGGGAGAAAAATCTTATTTTAATATTAATTTCCAGTATACACTGATAATATTTCTGTTGAAAGTTTTTTTCCCTTTGCTCTGATACATGTCATAAAACTTATCATTTTAACCACTTCCGGGTTTACAATTCAGGGCATTAAATATTTATACATTATCGTACAAATATTTCACCACCATCTATCTCAAATTTTTTCTATCTCTCCAAACAGAAATTCTATAACCAATTAAAGAAGGGCTCCTCATCATCCCACGCCCTAGTACTGCTATTCTTTCTGTCTCTATTAATCTGCCCATTCTAAGTATTGCATATTAAGTGGAATCACATCTGTCCTTTTGTCTGGCTCACTTATACTAAGGTCTTCAAGGTTCACTATGTTGCAGTAGCATGTGTGAGAATCTAAATCCTTTTTAAGGCGGAGTAATATTACATGTCTGTCTAACATGTTTTATTTATTTACTGTCTATCAGGTGATGGACACTTGGGACAGTTTCCACCACTGGGCTATTGTAAATAACACTGGTACAAACATCAGTGTTATTAACACCTGTTTGATTCCCTTTCTTTTGGTTATACACCTAGGCAAAGAACAGCAATTCTGCTTATATTTGAGGAACTGCTAAACTGTATTCCGTAAGAGCTGCACCATTTTGCACTCCTACAAGCAATGTACTAGGGGTCTAACATCCTCAAAAACACTTATTTTCATTGCTATTTTTCTAATAGTCATCCCAAGCGGGTGAACCGTTGTGTTACTTAGTTTTGATTTGCCTTCCCTGATGATTTAACCCTTTTCATGTGCTTACTGCCCGGCCTTAGAGAAAATGTCTTTCAAGTCCTTTGGCCATTTTTTAACTAGGTGGTTTCATTTAATTGTTCAGTTATAGGATTTCATATATATGGATATCATCCCTTAATAGATAAGGATTCACAGTTTATTTCCTATCACTTGGTGGGTTACCTTTTCCCTCTAGAGTGCTCTGCTACAGTTTTTGAATTCTGATGGTCCAATTCATCTATTTTTTCCTTTGTTGCCTGTGCTTTTTGGGTCACATCTATGAAATCACAACCCAATCCAATGTCATAAAAATTTTCACCTGTTTTCTTCTGAGAGTTTTATAGTTTTAGCTGCTACGTTTAGGTCTTTGATCCATTTTTTAGTTTTTTTTTGTAGCTGTAAACTAAGGCTGACAACCTTAAATTCCTCTTCCGTAACTGCTTATTCGTATCTGTTGCTCATTTTTCTACTATACTTTTTCCCATCGTTCTGATGTATTCTTAACGTACCCTTAACATACTGTTATGTATGTTATAAGTTATGTTCTACCAATTTTGAGATGTGTCTTTCAAACCATATCTCTGTCAGAGAGTTTCAGATGTCTTATGTATTCAAATCTATCAACATTTTTTAAAAAGGCAAATACATTTAGGTCTTGATTTCAAAAGCCCTCCCCTAACCCCTCAAATTATAAACAGTATTTTCTAATATTTTTTCATCATAGCTATTTCCCCTGTCTCATTGTTCAAAGTGCCATTAGGTTGACTAACATAATTTTATTTTAAACTTACTAAAACAGACTAAATTCTTCCACGAAGGTATTTGGTTATTCAACAAAATTCGAATGACTAACTCTGTGGCCAGTTTTCCTAATTTTCATGAATAGTTAGTAATCATAAAAATTACTATAAAGCAAAGCAATGAAGGAGGGCTGAACGTGGCCCACTAAACCTAGTTAATGACCTTCTAGACTGGCTGTAAAAGGCTATTGCCTGAATGCATACTTAAGTCCTCAAGTTCATTCAAATCTACAGATACTATCAAAACATAAAAGGTAAGCTTCTTCCAAGTGATTAACTCACACCTCATGCTAATGACTGACTAATTCCCCCCTCCCATTAGGTTGAGGGTGGAACTATGTAACCACTCAAATATTTAAGATACAGGCTAGCCCTCAGAAGATAAGCATAAATCACTGAACAGGTTTGCTTCTTTAGTTATTTTGCTTTACTTTTCAAGTTTATCTATGCTAATAAATCACAATTCTAAATTACTAAATAAGAAACTTGCTAATTAAGGTCATCAAACTCTTTTGACTCTGACAGTTAATTGGCCAAAGTGATGGTCTCTTGCTTTTTTGTCATTTCATGAATCTGGGGGTGGGGGGGCGAGGGCAGAGTACTAACAATTTAGAATGGTTAATGGAAGAAAAGGGGGAGGCAGATACACCTGGATGGCTCAGATGGTTTAGCTTCCTGACTCCTGGTTTCAGCTCAGGTCATGATCTCAGGGTCATGAGATTAAGCCCCTCATCAGGCTCTGAGCTATGTGCGAAGTCTTCTAGAGATTCCCTCTCTCTCTCTCCCTCCCCCTCATACTCCTCCTCTCTTGCCCTCTAAATCGGTCTTTGGGGAAGAAAAAAAGAAAAAAAGAATGGTTAACAGGATGCCAACTGATAAAAAAAAAAAACCATGTTTTAGGTTTTTAAGCACATCACTGTCCCTATTACTTTGTTTCAGGGTTGGTTGTCCAACAGAGTAACCTTGCCAATAGATGTACAAATGTTACCCTAACAATAAATACAGATCTAAAAGATACCTGACCTCATTTCACCCTACCTAACACCAGGATTGTTCCCTACCAAACCAGAGCTTCAAATTCTACACACTCTCTTCTAGCAAGCACAGACTGAATTTATCTCAGGTTCTTTTTCTTTTAAGGCACACTGGCATTAAACAGATCTAAATCTACTGCTGGTATCCTTTAATTAGTTTCACCACAAATGTTAATACTATTCTTTTTCTCCAAATTCATTTTTAAAACCATGACCTCTGCAGGTGCTTCCCCAACCCCTTAACACACTTAATACCATTCTTTCAGTTATTTATCGATCTACAACAAGTACTTCCTGACTACTTGTTATTCTGTCAACAACTAGGGACAGAGCGATGGTACACAATGACAAAGATATTGCTCCCATATTATTTTAGCATCCTACCACTAACAGCCCCAGATAGAGCTTAGCTATATACTACTGGCACTTTCAACCAAAAGTCTGAAGGGTCTGATCTTACCTAACCATCAACATTTTAATATAAATTAGCTGTTAAGGAAAAATCAAACAAGGAAATCACTGTATTGATGAGAAGAGTCAATAGGAAGCTTAACTTGAATAACATGAATGTCTCCACTGAGGGGAAAAAAACATATTTCAAATTAATGGACACTTCATAAATGTAGACTAACTGGTAAACAATCTGAAAGATCTGAATTGTTATACAATTTATTTAAAAAAGTAATATTGCCTTCATTGATATATAAGGAGTACTCAGAAAGACTATACCAATTTTCCCTATTTCAACAGTCAACTGCAAGGTAATACAGTCTTTTCCTGTTTAAAATTATTATATACAGAAGTTTTAGATAAAGTTTGGGATTAACAAACATACTTCGTAGAATTAAAAATGACTCATCTGTTAGGAATTCTGAGTTTCTGGGAGTCCAAATTAATATAGATTTATGTCTTCATTATCTACAGTTTTACGGTGAGAACATGAATTCTGGAGAAGCTGCCTCTACCATCTAACAGGGGCAATGTTCAGGTTCTTATCTAAGAGATACACCACCATCCCTTACAATGTTATTTTAAGAAATAAACTAAAATGTATAGTATATACTTAGCACCAAGCCTGGTATATAGTTAATTTTTAATAGTATTTAAAAAGTCTATCAGGAACGGATTGGAAGAATGGAGGGAGAAGGCAGAAAGCGAACAAAGTTCAACATGTAATTAACACCTAACTGTAAGCAGTTTAATTAAATGAACTAAAATCATATTTGGTTAAGTGCTCTAACAAACCAATATAAGAGAGGTTAAATGACACTGAGAACCCAAGGACATTAGGGCTGGCTTTTAAAGAAAGAGTACTGAGTTCAACAGCATGGAAGAAGGAACATGTCCTTCTTTTCAGCAAAGGCGCAAAACAAGAACGAATACAACATGCCCAAAGAAATGTACAGGTTTGCAAAGATGAATTATAAAAAATGTGAGACTGGAATGTTGAAGATCAAACTAGTCAGAAAGGCCACAACCAGACTGTCAAGTACTTGCTATAATCTTACTAAGAAGTATGTATGGACTTTATCCTGTGGATAATGGAAAACTATTAAAAGGGAAAAAACACAACCCAACATGTATTTTATAATGATGCCACTGTTACTGAATAGTCTAGGTAGAAGGAAGCAGAGCAGGTATCAGGTTATTTCAAGAGAGAGGCTCTGAGTTTCAATAATGGTAATGACAATAACCGGAGAAAGGATATAGACACATTAAGACAGAGAAGGCAGAATCCAAGATTTGTTGATAAGGAGGGACAAATGTTGAAAAACAATAAAGAGTTGGGAGGATAGTGTAGTTCTGTACTGAGAACCTGAGAATAAGTTGTGGGGAAAGGGAGGAATTTGGGACCTATCAAATGCCTATCGAAAGGAAGCAGATACATGTTAAGAGTTAGAAATAAGGATCTGTGGGCGCCTGGGTGGCTCAGTGGGTTGAAGCCTCTGCCTTCGGCTCGGGTCGTGATCTCAGGGTCCTGAGATCGAGCCCCACATCAGGCTCTCTGCTCAGCAGGGAGCCTGCTTCCTCCTCTCTCTCTGCCTACCTCTCTGTCAAATAAATAAAATCTTTAAAAAAAAAAAAAGAAAAGAAAGAAAGATCGATCGATCGATCTGGGAGTCACTTTTGTAGACAAGACTGCCCAGTGAAAGAGAACATGCTGAGCCAGAAAAAAAAAGAACAAAACACAGTAAAAGGCTGAACAATACTGGTATTTAAGGGGCAAGAAGAGAAATAGGAAAGAAGGCTAGCAATATCCCAGCCAAGGAAAAGAATTTTAAAAAGGAGGTAAAGCTAAGAGTTAAGTCAACAAGAGATGAAATGAGATAAAGACTTTTTAAAGGCCATCTGATTTTTTTAATTAACTGACCAGGATTTTAAAATAAATTTCCGGGGGCGCCTGGGTGGCTCAGTGGGTTAAAGCCTCTGCCTTTGGCTCTGGTCATGATCCCAGGGTCCTGGGATCGAGCCCCACATCAGGCTCTCTACTCAGCAGGGAGCCTGCTTCACCCCCTCCCACTCTCTGCCTACTTGTGATCTCTGTCAAATAAATAAATACAATCTTCAATAAATAAATAAATAAATAAAATAAATTTCTGTGACCAAATAATAAAAAATTTAAGAGTTGAAGAACCATTAACATCCTTTAGAAAGTACTACCACACTAACAATTGCTGCACTAATTTACATTTCATCTCTCAAGACTTCTCTTTACAATACTAATTCTGCATCAGTGTAAATAGGATCTTAGGGGAATCTGACAACATTTGGAACAACCTGTTTATAACGTATTTAAGCACTATAGATAGAAGTATGTAGCTTAATATGTAATGAGGACTACAGAAGATATTCAAATAAAATGCATAAAAGAAAAAGAGAGGCAGAAGAAATCTATGAGAATACATTATGAGAACCCTTTGTCAGCAAATTAAATCAATGTGAAATAATGAATCAGACAACAGATTAAAAGCTTAAAGACTCATTAGATCCCTATAGCATCTCCTAAACCCACTTTTAAATTACCATTTAAAAGTTTCTCAATGTTTACTGATGCTAATCTGCTAATTAGTCAGTTAATGGGTCTGCCCATAATTTATTTACTTACTGCCTTTTAACTTCCTCAATTTTTCCCCCTTTATTTCTTAAAACACATTATAATGTGTTAAGTTTGGAACGTGAGTGGTCTATGCAAATACACTTTTTCATCAGTCTGCTGCTGTTATGTGTCACCTCATAAAGCAGTTTTGCCACTATTTTTCTCTCTTTTAACAAGCTATAGTTATCAGCACTGAGCTGGATAAACACAGTTTTGAGTTACGAAGTTAACTTCTCTTCAGACTTAAATTCTAATTCAGACATTAAGACTCTATCTTGTAGCCTAGGATACAGTTTTCTTAATTCACAAACTGAAACCAAAAGTTGCATGTTATGCAGAGATAACAAGTTTAAAATGTCTCTATTCATATCAAATTTTAATTAACAGAAAATTGAGACAATATCTAAACTAAACCATCATGGTAATTACCACAAAAACTAAAAATTACTTTATACAAATATAAAGGGACAGTCTTTTGAGTTAGTTAAGCCATTACTGTTATAAATTAAGCACCTGACTTCAGAGTGTCAAAGGCAAAAAAAGTTCTAAGGCTTCATAATTAAAAATTAAGAAAAAAATCTAAATATGGCTAACTCTAGGGCCTAAATCTATGCAGTAACATTCTGAAAGACTTTTAAAGAGAATTTATAATTAGGAGTCTTATTCAAGCTAATGGAGATAATGTAATATAATCAAAAACTCAAAAACTATAGTTCAACGTGCAGCATCTGGTAATAATGGCATACCTTTTCTTTCTGTTTTCTGTGCAGGGACAGAAGATGTGGGTGTAGGCAGTTTTGATAAAGTAGATGCTCCATTAGCATCAAATGATTTCTTTGGCTGGTGATCAGACTGTAGCGTAAATGGACTAGAAGGAAGAGTGCTTGGGGTAGCAGTTGGATGAACCACTGGTTTGATGGGGTGCTGTACTGGCGTAGAACTACTGTGAGTCTCTGCTCTTGGCAGTCTGTAGTCTCTGTCATTGTGTCTGCTTGTTTGAGACAAAATATTCTGTGGGAGCAAACTACTGGCATCACTGGAATGCTTGTCTTCCACTTTAGTTCACAGTTCGAAAAAAGAGATGTTGGAATGACAGAAGGGGGGAAGAAAAAAGATTACGTTAGAATCCTGTCTTTAACATCAGCTAATTTAGCAACATACTTGTATCTTGTTATAAAACTGCAAGCCCAGTTAGTACCTGCAGTTTTACCACCAGCACAGAAATATCCAAATACTGAAAGAGGATTTTTAGTTCAACTCAAAGTAATCTATACTCAGATTTCAAATGAGCTACTGATTTAGGAGGATTCTTTAGAACCACACCACAGTTCAAACAAAACAATGAAAAAATACATCAATATATGGAGCTGTAACATTTTACTCAAATGAAAATTTTTCCAAGTATTTTAAAAATATCAAAAGGAAATGGTCCATTCTTACAAAATATGGACCATGGATTCCAATACTGAATTATCCACAGTGGTTCAACTGCAAAGGAGTACTAGCTTTATTAGCCTGATTTCTCATAATACTCAAGTAGCTAACTGAAAAGTAGTTTGTGCTGGGGCTTATATGACCTCATTTTGGGATGGCTGAAATTTATGATGAACTGTGCATTCAGTAAGTAAAACAGTTCATATTTTTGATAATGCTAACAATATCAGTTAGTTGTAACCTCAAGGTACAGAAAATGCTAGCTGAAAACAGAAAGCCTATCTGGCAGCACAGTCAAAAAATCTACTTGCTATTACCATTTTCATTAAAAACATCCTCTTCCAATTTAAAGTCACAGAGAAATATTTAAACCTCAAGTACTTCTGCTTCAGAAAGAGTATAAGGAAAATTTCAATAATCATGATAAAATTTGTATTTATCAAAATCTCTAGCCAAAACTATAATAATCTAATCATTAACTAAAAATTAAACAACTTTCAAGTAGAGAAACATCTTAAGATTCAAAAGCACATACGTAATAATAGTATTACCAAAGGATGCCCTCCCTGTTGAGTATTTTAAGTTTTTTCCACAATTTCATGGTTCCTCCGAGTCTAGAGACCAAGACAGCACAAAAAAGGAACTATGCTTAAACTACAAGTCCGTTTCCAAAACCTTCAGTGCACAGCTCCCACGTTATACTAAACAAAATGTACTGGATACCGCCAAAAAACTTGTTATATAAAAACACAAGTCTTCTGACTTAATAAATGAAATTCAGTATTATAAATTGCACATATACTAACCTTAACAGGAAAAAAATGAACAAATAGATTGAACTATCACAGAATACAAACATCTGTTGCATGATATTAACTCATCGGTAAACTATCCATTTGCATGCACAAGAAACTTATATTCTACAAGTTCTTCCTGAAAAGAATACTGCTACAACAGAAACTTTTAGGGATCGATAAAACGGAAATAATACCATACCATGCCCAACTGCCACAAATCCTGTCCCCTGACTACCAAAAACTTTTACTCCCTGCACACCACAAAAAATCCCTCTCAGTTGTGTATGACTAGAGTCAAAGAATATCAAGTGTACTCAGATAAAAATTAAAGCTGATACTATTTCAAACACTTGTAAGCTCTGGGGGAGAAAAATGGCAGCTGCATTACAGGAACTAAGGAAGCTGTAGCTTCAACAGCTTTCCATGATTCACAACTCTACACCAAACAGTTAATGCAGTGACTCTACCTGCACACCCCCCACAACAAAGACATTTAGCAAATGTCTGGAGACATTTTTGGTTGTCATGATTAGGAGAGGGGAGGGGTGCTATTGGCCTCTACCATGTAGGGGCCAGGTATGGTCCTCTACATCCTAGGTCACAGGATGGCAACCCTCAGCACAGCATCACCTAAAGCAAAATGTCATTAGCGCTACTTCTCAACAGTATTAGAGAAAGCACAGAACAATCATTCTATGAGGCACAAATTAAAGATAGTGAAAATAATCTAGTAGCAGTAATACCAAATCAAAAATTTTACCCATAAAGTTTTCGATGTCAAGTTCTGGGTAACATTATTTTCTATAGAGCAAAAAATAACTTTTCTACATTTACCTCTTTCCATATAAAATCTTTCAGCAACACCCCCCACCCCCCGCCCACATACACACCTTTTATTGGCAATTACAAACTACAAAGCTTTAGGTCTTACCCAATATGATGTATGGGACACATGGAAAACTCTGCCAACACTTTTTGGATAGAAAAGGTTAAGCACTTAAATGGCTTAATGACTTCATTACTACCATGCTTAAGTACTTAGTAAGTATTTAACTCAGTTGACCAACTGAGGAAAAATAAAAGGAAACATAGCTAAGATTTTTCTTAAGTATTACTTAAAACTGAAAAAGTGAGACACATGACTGTAGTTCAACACACACCGACCTACTGATTTGTCACTTGCACTTCTAGGAATTTAGCTAAGGAGTAGTAAGTGGGCAAAGAGAAATCCTAGCACTGCTGACAGTAGGAAAAGGCTGGAAACGACTCAAGTATCCAGGGATAGAGGATCATTTATAAAGGAGGGCACATTTAACAACAACAAAAAAAGGAAAACCACGCAATCTAACACATACGGATTTCTAAACTGATAGAGAAACATTTCCTTGAAATACTACTGAAAAGAAAAGGTTAAAAGCAATAACATATAATCCCATTTTTGATGTAAAACACATACATACATTTTATACAGATTTATATATACACAGGAAAAAGTGTACCTCCCCAAATGCTCCTGGCTCATGGAATTTAGGAAGTTCCCTCTTATTTTTTAGTAACAAACGTGACTCACTTTTGAAATTATGAAGAAAAAGGAAAAGGAACACCTTCATCTTTCAAAGAAAAAGATATGCACACAATTTATTTAAAAACACATCTCTGATTTTATTTCCTTAAAGATGGTTTAGCAAAAAGACAAAAAAATACTATTTTCATTTCCATCAATATTTCCATCAGATCTTTAATTACTTCCTTCATTTACTCTACCTCAAAGGAGAAGAGACTTAAATGATAGGATATTTTGGAAAGAATAAAGGAGACACACTAGGCTCTTATTTTTTTCTCTCTGGGAACCATCACCCACTAAATTAGAGGCATGGCCCAATACATAAGTGATTAGTTTTACATCCATTTGCCACTCCTCCATACCCCCTAATATCCCTCTGTAGTTTGTTCAGGAGGACCACAAGCTGGGTGTTATTTTTTTTTTAACCTGGAGAGGAAAACCTTTACCTCATTTCTGACTGCTTGCCAGAAGATATTAAGTAAAATGGAACTAGAACCCAAGTCTTCTGTCTCAAAATACAATAGTTTTAATTTCTTCACTTCAGTACTTTAAGTCATTGTTTTCTAAGAATTAAGCACAATTTCACTAATATAAAAAATTAAATATTCCAAGGAATATATTGTAAACATTCAGTGCTGAAGAACTGTGTTACTTTACTATCTGTTTCATCGTGGGAGTTTTTTCTGTCAAAGAATCAGTATCCCCTGCTGAGACCAAATACACCCCCTACTTAAGTTACAGGAGGAAGATTCAAATGCCCAATTCCATAAATACCCTGAACGCATCTTTTAAAAATTCTTCTCAATGTTTCAACATCTGATAAAGAGCCTAAGAATTCTACGGTGGCATTTAAATTCTATTCTGGGCAAGGGAAGTCATGGGGAATAGAATACACTTAGTAAAACTTCACATACAAATTTAATTTGAATTAAGAAATAAATGTATGTTACTCATTTTGGCCCACTTAGACAAAATCTGACCTCAAAAAACATTAAGGTATGCCCGCAGCATGGAGACGTTATCTAGATCTATGATCATGATAAAAAAAGTTTCTCACTGATAAACGTAAAACACCAACAGACACTCTGATGTCACTATCTGTATGTGACTATAATTCAATTATTAGATTGAAAGATTCAGTGCGTTCTGGAAGGGATTTCCCTATCCAGTCTAATAGGACACAATTCAGGAAAAGAGGGGGGGAATAAACCAAACAACTCCTGTTTTAAAAAAGTCAGTCCACAATATGAAATTTTATTTTCTACCAATTCACCTGCATTATAGCCATTTTGAGTAGTGATGAATACTATCTGTACTATTCCTCTGTGCACCCTTTTCCTTTTCAGGAAACAAAATGGTAAAGGTTAGGAAGACGTATCCAACATAAAAGAAACCTGTTTCTATTATTTTACTTTACATATGTAAACATCTATGAATATAGATACAAATATATGAACTATAGGAGTGAATCAAACTTCATGTTGTTTCAAAGAAAAAAATTAATACTTACTTCCACTGGCAAACCCACTAGTGGCTGTTGCCTGCATCACCTCCCTTCTGTAATCCCTATCTTTTGGGAAGCTATTAACTGCCATCTTGTTTGCTTCTTTTTGTCTCTGTTCTCTAAAAATAAACATAGGTAAACCCATAAAAATTACATCAAGTACAATGAGTTTACATGTAACTTTCTGGTCAAATGCTCAATTAATTAAATGGTATATGGAAAATAAAAGAACTGAACACAGCCATAATATCAACTGGTGCATGAGATAAGATATGGCTAACAGAACAGTAACGTTTCCCAGTGATGGTCCTATTTTAGCAATTATCTGTAATGTCATTTACCCCAAAACCAGAACTCTCCAGTATTAATCCTACATATATGAAGGATACATATTATTATACTTAAAGAATTATGAAAATTTCCACTACAAATTATAAGGAAGATGCAGTAAGTACAGGCTGATCTAAAATCTCAAATATATTGATGGTTTACAAGGTGCTCAACTGTCCAAGTTTTTGTTTGTTTTTTAAGTAAAAAGTAATTACAGAAAACCGCTACAATTAATGACGAGTTTCACTGTTAAGAAATCTAAACTCAGAATGTTCTAAGATGTTAAGCTGTAAAATCAAGAGTAAGAAATATTTTTTAATGAGTAAGAGCAAATACCTTTCAAGCCACTCTTTTGGTTTTTCCCACTGTGAAACTTCTGTTCGACAATTGTAGTAGTATTTTTTCCCAGAAGAGCTAATATGCTCAGACCAGTCATCTGCAGAATCATAAGGCTTAAAAATACATTTTTAAAAATTAGAAAATATTAGTACTATTTAATCACTTGATATGAAACATCAAGAAGGTCAATGGTTTTCAAAGCACACATAAGGGAAAAGACCATTAAATAAAAACACCCAGATCTAGAATGTAATTATCTGTGTATGTATCTTAGGAGACCGTAGTCTATGAACACCTTAAAAAAGAACAGTGGAAAATCCTGTAAAATATGAAATTAAACAGAAGATATATATTTATTAGGCACAAAATGAGAAATGTGAAATTAACGTCTTGACTTCAGAAAACCATTCCTGAAGTTCTCCACTGTAATAATTTTACTTGCTGAAATCCAGTCACATGGCAATGGGGAGGGGGTTTAAAAAACCCACAGACAACTGACTGATTTGATGACACGACCGCACATCAGTTCTAAACTCACTATGCACAACAGTACTCATATATAGTATTAACAGAGAACAATCTGCCTGTATTTACTGTTACTTAGTGGGGGGGGGGGGACACGATGTTAATAAAACCTGAATACAAAGCTAATTAAAAGTGTAGTATCTGTTTCACCAGCAAAATCCATGAGGCGGGGCCAGTGTTATCTAGACCTTTTCTTCTCACATGCTATATGGGTCAGCAGCATCACTCATTTCTCTGTAACAAAAACCAGCCTTTCAAAAACTCTCAGCTACATTCTCTTTAGGTATTTTATAAGTACTGGAAAATTATAAAGAAATTAGAAAAATCTGAAAGAAGGCCCAATTTCCATGGTACAGATCTAAAAAGTATAAAGTTTAAGTGCACTAGGCCCAGGAAATCTGGTAGAATTCCAAGTACACTTCTGGATGAATTTGACTATTTTCTCAAATGAGCTTGAAATGATGTTCTACTTTGGTAGTTTATACCTCTTCTGGGCTCAAGCTTGAGGAAAGAAAGGAACTCTCATGCCCTGCTGACTCGGCTTTAATTTTACCAAGTAAGAAACAGCCTACAGAATGTACCAGTTTGCTATAGGTCACAAAACTAACTGGTGATAGACGGTAAGGATCAAAACATCTAGGTTTCAGGATGCCCATTATTTCCAACAAATCAATACCAATTCTCAAAATGCTACAATAATTTAAGGGTAGATGAAAAGATATTGCAGATTCCTAAATGCAGATGCCACACTTATGTCTTGGGATTATACCTCAAAATAATGAAGCGACCGGTAATCAGCCCTGTGCATCCAAAACCCTCATATCAGGGGAAAGTTAATCCTCAATCCTTCTAGTTTTCAGAAATAGGCTACAACCAAGTTGTAGAAACCCAATCACAGAAAGTCAAATTCAGAAAGTTCTCTTCCACCACTCACCACTCCTTGTACCTAAATTATTATATAAACTGAACATTTCTATGGATATATCTGAAAGATTTGGTTTCCTTGGAAAGTGGTTTTATGGGACTGATTACTAGTTTGGTCTGAAGAAGTAAGAGTAAGATTTGAGGCAGGTGGACAGAGGACATCAGAGTAGGGCAGAGTGGTCTACACCAGTGCTCTTCAAAGTGATGGTTCTGTGCCTTGTTCTGAAGAAGGTAAGGAGCAGGCATCAAAATATATACTGACATACTCTTTCCCTCATCAAGAGTCCCACTTTAAGAAAAAAAAAATTTTCAGCTCAAGTAAACAGTGTATTATTTGACAACGGTTAATTTACATCCTGGCATAACCTCCACGACAGTTAAAAGTTCACGGACCAGAAACTTCAACGGTATGGGTCTATGACACTGCACTGATTTTGCCCACCAAATCTCAGATTAGTACAAGTTAATGTCTTACTTAACAAAATGTGTTTCAGGGTACAGCACTAAAATAATATACCAGTAACTTTAGCTTATCTTCTCACCCCACTTCCATCCACCACACAAAAAAGGTAAGGGGGGGCAGGGAACCCTTTCAGTAATGGGGAATTTTTCAAAATGCTGATGTGCACAGGTGTTACTGCTTTTCTTCATTATGTATTTTCAACTTTATTGGAAGATATAGTTGACAAAGCTGGAAGACACTTAATGTATGCTGTGATGTTTTGACACTGAAAGGATTTCACCTATCTGGTTCACTAACACATCCATCACCACCTCACAGATTTTGTGAAAACATTCTGAACTTTTCACTCTCAGCCCATTTCAATCACACAATATGGTGTTGCCAACTACCATCACCATGTTAAACATTAGATCTTATTATTAAATTTGAGTAAAAAAAGGAGGATCTACAACTAAGAACTAAACCCCCAAAAGGCCTGCAAACACTTCAAATATTCTGAATTAGGCTTGATGTATTTGCCAACATAAGCATTAAGGCAACAGTTTTCCCAGTGTTGTCCAGGAACCCTTGAAGGACCTCAAAATCATTTCAAAAGATCAAAACTATTTTCATAATACTACTATAATGATTTTGTCTTTTTCTTCCTCATTCTATCACAAGAACAGAGTAGAATTTCCCCAGATGCTGTGAAAGGAGATTTGTTATCACGGAAGACTGAATGCAGAGCACTTGTGAAGTTCTAGGTATCGCCTATGAAGATATTAAAGAGATACTCCAGATCTTCTTGTTTTACAAAGTTATTACTTTACATTATTATTTTAACAGTTATTATTTTACAAAGTATTTTTTCATAAAAACATTACATATGCTAACATGTAAAGGGTTTACAGATTTGTAAAAATTTACAAATCTTTGTAAAATTATTTTTCAAGGTGTTTTATAAAGATTTTGAGTGAGTGACTGAGACAGTAAGAGCACGAGCACCCAAACACACAAGCAAGGGGGAGGAGCAGAGGGAGAAACAAGCTCCCCACTTAGCACGGAGCATGACACAGGGCTTGATCCCAGGACCCTGGATCCTGACCTGAGCCAAAGGCAGATGTTTAACCAATTGAGTCACCTGAGTGGCCCTCATATTTATCAAGGCTTATTTTTTTAAAAAAACATTAATTTGACTGAAACGAACGGGGGGGGGGGGCGCGGGGGGGACGTAGGGGAAATGGGAGGAAGAAGCAGGCTTCCTGCTGAGCAGGGAGCCCAGTGCAGGGCTCGGACCCAGGACCCTGAGAGCTGAAGCTGAAGAGAGAGGCTTAATGACTTTGGCTTAATGACTGAGCCACCCAGGTGCTTCCCCCAAGGTTTAATTTTTAAATATGGAAAATACGGATAAAAGATGAACAAAAGCTCTCAATTTTTATGAATGTAGACAAAGGTCTTGAGACGAAAAAGTATGAAAATGACTGCTCTGAAAGAACAGTACTAATAAACAGTTATGGCGTACCCATCTGCTCTCCTTCAGTTCAAAATGTCTTTTAGGTGTGCTTTTCTCCTTAAAAAAGTGTATCCCCTTCTGCTCTCTCTCTTAAAATACAGAATCCTACTACTTCTTTCCCATGGGAAACACTGGAAAAGGAATGGTTAATTCTGGAATTAACTTTTTTTTTTTTTTAAAGACTTTATTTATTTATTTGACAGAGAGAAATCACAAGTAGATGGAGAGGCAGGCAGAGAGAGAGAGGGAAGCAGGCTCCCTGCTGAGCAGAGAGCCCGATGCGGGACTCGATCCCAGGACCCTGAGATCATGACCTGAGCCGAAGCAGCGGCTTAACCCACTGAGCCACCCAGGTGCCCCATGGAATTAACTTTTTTAATTCTAGAATTAAAACGGTTAATGGTTAATCCTAGAATTAATTAATTTTTAATAAGGAGCCCCTTTGCTGACTAACAATATCAGCATCAAAGCATCAATTATTGTTAACAAAGAATTTCATGGAGTCCTAAGAGTGCTCTGATTAATTTCTGATTTTTTTAAAATTAAGTGGAGTATCTTCAGAGGCAAAGACTGGTTACAGAAATAAATCTTGAGAGCCTCAAGCTGAAAAGCTCCAAAAAGATATTTATGTGGTAACAAGTGAAGCTGGACTATAAATGCCAAGTCAACTGAGACTGAAGTACCTCCCAGCAAATCAAGACTGGAGGGTATGTAGAAGGGAAGATATTTGTTATGTGTTTAAATGGGAATAAATTATTTTTTCTAAATGAAGCAATTCAGAGGTCTCTTAAAAATCACAAATATGGGGGCGCCTGGGTGGCTCAGTGGATTAAGCCGCTGCCTTCGGCTCAGGTCATGATCTCAGTGTCCTGGGATCGAGCCCCGAATCGGGCTCTTTGCTTGGCAGGAGCCTGCTTCTCTCTCTCTCTCTCTCTGCCTGACTCACCGCCTGCTTGTGATCTCCCTCTCTCTGTCAAATAAATAAATAAAATCTTTAAAAAAAAAAAAAATCACAAATATGCATAACTAACCTAAAACAAGGCTTGTAAGTCCTGTTATATTTAGATTAGGGAGGAGGAGGCATTCAAAAAGCTTTTCCTAAATAGTTATCATGGGCTAGGCTCTGCGTTAAACCACAATGAATATGAAAATCTTAATACTGAGAAAATAAGGCAACTTCAACTCGACTATCAACAGCTGATAAATATAAATCACCCATACAACCAAATGTCTGTGTAGATGTTAACTAGATAATATTGTTACTGATCTTTCAAAGACAAGATTTAAAACCTGAAAACCTCAAAGAGGAAAAAAGAACTACTTTTTAAAAAAGTTATTCCATATTTTAACCTAGATTAAAATGTGTTGACCTAAGTTCTCTAATTTTCACCTGTTCTTTTATTCTTTCATTATGAAAGTATCAGATAAAAACTAATTTTATGTTTTACTTACTACTCAAAAACTTCCATTAGACATGATTTAAAGACAAAAAGTTTGTAAGCAATCTGCAGAAAAGTTCAAAAGCTAACTTTTCAGGTAAGATTAAATTTGTAGTTTATAAAATCATATATGCATCATGCCCACTGGACACATCATAAGACCACTACTTGGAGGTTAATTATATACCTATACCTGTAATTTACAGAAAGGGAAATCCTGATTCTTAAAACATATAATACTTAATCCATTCAGGTAACAGTCTTCAGCTTCCATCCACAAAACGAAATCCCCTGACACCATTTATGATTTGGGTAGAGCAAGCTTATCTGCCCATTATTTACTCTTTCTGATTTCACCACTAACCCATGTCTTAGAAATCAATCAACCAGAATTAGTTCTCCCTGAATTAAGATTTTTCTTAAGTCAAAACAATGTCCACATGGCCTGCCACTGCAACTATCAGCAGACAAATACCAATTTGGGATTGTGAGTGATAAATGGAGCTTTGTTAGTGTTTGTTACTTTGTAAATTAATGGGGCCACCTTCCACAAAAACAAATTCATTCTAAAATCCTGAATATACACCTTATTGTGTAACTCATGCCAAGGAGTTTGATGATAACACCTGTTAAGGCTTACCAAGCTGTTGTCTCAGCCTCAACACCACTGCCTTCTATACTGATCTGTAATACGTAATACCAAGGCGAACTGCATCATTTATTCAGCTAGCTACCAGTTAGATTCGGCCAACAGCAGGCACTGAAGTTAAGACCGAAAGGCATGAGAAGCCTAGCAGCCACAGATCTCTCCAATTTCCAGCTCTCTGCCATCTGCCAGAACTAGCTTCATCATACACTGTCCCACTCAGAGGTCCTATCACCAGTTCTGCGAGGCTCCTCCTCTAAGCCATTAGGTTCTAATAACCACAACCTCCTCCTACTGGACTCCAGCTCTGAGGCTGAAAGTATGGGTGTATGTTCCTTTGTTTTTTTTCAGTCCTCAATAACATACACTATCTGCCTAGCCAATCCTGGATATAAAATTTTCTGTGCTGCCAAATTTTCTGTGCTAAAATAGCTAGCATGTTTTGTTTTCCTACCTAGACCCTGACTGATACAGTATTTAAAACTATTCTATATTTATCTTTATGAAAATGCTATCATTTATGTCTACATTTCCTCTGAAAATGTACTACCCACACTGCTTCAGTAAGGGAGAAGAAATAATAAATCCCAAAGACCTTTCAATGTTGATTAAGGTATGATGATCACCCAAATATCCAAGGCAGAATCTGTTGAATTCAACCTACACTTCTATAGCCTTCTAGTGGCTCCTTCCTGGTCTTTTCCATGCTACTCTGTGACAGAATTTGTAAAATCCCAAGTAGGAGGTTACTTCACCAATTATATCCTTCAGTAGTTCTGCACTGCCTTTATATAAAATTCATATTCCTTGGTAAGATACGCAATTTTGGGGGAGCTAGTTTCCACTTATCTCTGTAACCTGAGCTCTTACCATTCTTTCACATTTTTAAAACCTTTGCAGTTCTCCAAAACGCTACGTTATTTCACACTTCTAGGTCTTTGCAGATGCTGCTCCCTTTGCATACCACATGAATTCACCCAGCTGCTATATTCAATCCGCTGGGGAGTGTTACTTGTACTTTAATACTTTCCTCTCATCCAAGACGGGAGTTACCCTTCTGAGTGCTCCCAATGCAACTCTAACAGGCACTGTTTTAACTGTTTACTCTTCTGTTTTCACCACAGGTCCAAAAGTTCCTCTGAGATGGGCCACATTTTCTTAGTATTATACATCTCTCCAATTTGGCATATACTTGGCAAATTGAAAACTTAAACTTTTGTTGAATGAATGTATTAAAACTTTCATTTGAACCATAACTTTAAAAAAAAAAATCAAAGCTGAGTTACTTCAGTTTAGAAATACCTAAAATTCCTGACTTTCATTGCCTTGAAGACAGGAATTCTCACATCACTAGTATTTAGTAGGGTTTATAATACACAGCATTATGTTCTGAATATATGTTTTAAGAAATGTATACACTTTCCTAAAGGAGGACAAGGTAAACCACTTTAACTACATAAGTTTCACAATCTATAGTTCTTTTTATCTCAGACATTGCAATAGTCATGTTTTGCTCTGTATAGAAAAGTTATGAAAAAATACCAGTTATCTCCTGACTATTCTCAGTTCTACGAAGCTTAGCTCATTACTTCAAATACATTGAAAAAGGTCAACTTTAGATTAAACAAGACTTGGTGGAGGAGTTTTGGGGGGCGTTTTTGAGGGAGGAGGGTAATAAGCACAAACACACACAATCCCCCTCCAAAACCAAAATTGGGCACATTTATATACTTACTGTATCTGAAGTTTTGCTTGGATTATTGCTTGGATTAGAAGAATGTGAATTTGAACTATGAAGAGCACTGTGGTTGTGTGAATTTTCTTGTGGAGAGTAACTGGTCCCTGCAAAGAAACAAAGACCAAAGTGAATTATAAGTAGTATTTCATGTTTAATTTCAACTGCTTTCTATCATACTACAGATTCTTGTGTATCCCTAAAATCATTTTACATAAGCATCCGGAATATATACATATTCATACTTCTTACATATAAAGTATTTGTGAGCCTACAAAAGATGTGGCTTAAAGAGCATACAGCTTGCATGGCTGACAGCCTATGGAAAAATGTTATGTTTATCAGATGAGCAAAACCTCATCAGTATCATTTCCTGAAATTTTTTAAAAATAAGAGATTAGGGAAAGACAGAAACATAATATAAAGAAAAAAAGCACAAAAATTCAGTGATACAGAACTAAAAGTCACAAATATCCAGTATGTTTTTGCAATTATTTTTCAATTTCTTAAAGAGCCTCTGCAACTTGATTTTAAATAGTTTTGCCAATATTTCAACTAAAACAGTATTAAGAAAGTTAAGTCCAAGGGAAGGTATCTGATGAAGCTGGTATCCTCTAAGTCTCCTAATAACAGGACCAACTCTAAGAATTGCTTAAAAGTAATTCACGAGCCTTATGAATAATCCACATATCTCAAAGACCATCAGGGATGATAGTGTTTATTGTCTTTAAGAAAAGCCAAGGTATAAAAATAGACTTGCAAAAACACTGATTAAAGTTCAAAGAAGGTTCACCATCAAGTCTAACTGTTATTACAATTTCTAACTGTATTTCAATTTCATTACATTTTTCCCCAGCAACAACATACCATAATTCACCTTAAAAATTAACAAACAAACTACACTGGCAATGGTAAGAAGTCTACACTGTAATGAACAAAATGTGGGAAGAGTAATATAAATGACTGAGAATTAACTATTTCAGTCAGCAGGGGAAACTAAGTAGGTAAGAAAAGTGAAATGGGACAGTCAGAAGCTGACTTTACAGTTTCAGATACCCAAGTGGAAATGTCAGTAGACCTACAGAGCACTAGGAATTCAGAAGTGATCGGCAAGTCTCCTCCATCAGAAGTCAAAGGGAGAGGACTCAACTTTGCCTTGCATAATATCAACAAGCACTATGAGCTTGGAATGAAGTAAGAGTATGGCAAGAGAAAAGGCAATGGCCAACATCAAACCCTGGATAAGGGCCAATTTATAAAAGAAACCAAAAGCAGATTCAAAGACCCAGAAACACTAGTAATGTGACATAGACAGGAGAGGGTTACTGAAGGACGTGGCACAATGTGGGTGATGTGTGATGTAACAGAGAAAATATCTCAACCAGACCACTGCCTGATGACTTCTTCATCTACTTGTTTTTAATTTTACCTTGCTGTATGGCATGCATTTATATAAAACACCCTAAACTTGTAACAGTAGACAAAATATTCTTCAGTAAACATTGTTAAGAACAAACACAAAGAGAAATTAGTCAAGATAAACTCAGCGGGAAGAAACGTTAACATAGCTGGCCTTAAGACCTCTATCATCAGAAAGGCCCCTGTGCACAGGTGGCCCTTGGCTGACATGTGGGAACCTAGATCAAGTTCCCCTAAGAGTTAACAGTTGCTCACTGTGCCCAAGTTGTTTGTGCATACAACATGGTTTATGCTTAACATATGCTTTCCTACTGGGAATCCACATTTTTGGTAGATGCTAGGTAAAGGGGCCTAAGTAACAAACCAAATCTAGTAACAATTTTGGGTACCAAATTTCTAGTAAGTCTCCTTTATAATCAACATTTCACAAATACTGTCTAATTCATTGCTGAAGGAATGAAGTATGTCTTGTGTGACTCTACTAGGAAGACTCTCAGAAGCCTACACCTGGCTTCCAACAGGCGTTGTTCTGCATACCTTTTCTCTTAGCTGACTCTACTATGTATCTTTTCCCAGTAGTAAGTCATAGCCCTGATGAGGACTATACAATGGGTGCTGTGACCCTCTTAGACAATCACCAAACCCCAAAACACTCTTTCACAAAGAAATCTTAATATTCCCAAGTTTTTAAGAAAATCTTAAACCTATGCCAAAATCTGCACTTTTCATATGTAACTCCTAGTCTGTTTGTTTTAAAGAAAAATCAGGTTAACAGGAAAATAGAGCTAAGAAACTGAGTAATATATACAAAGAAGGTCATATTATCCATCCCTAGTAAGAGTTCAGATACCACTGAAACTTCCATAAACAGGCTGGCAATAATGAAGAAAAGGTCAATTTTATAGACTGAAATGAATTCTAGAATAATCCTTTAAGAAGCCTGGGTTAGATGCCTTTACATTTACATGCATATATTCTTAAGCAAGATGACCTACACTTAGACTACAAAAGTGCCACATTAAAGATTTATTACAAGACTGGAGAAGTGAAGTACTCTACAAACAGAAGGTACACTAGGCATCGAGGTCTACTGATCTCTCTCTCATGAGGTTAAGATCAAGACATCTACTCCATTTTAGTGTTATTCTTAGTATCAATGAATATTCAAAAACTGACAAGCACCCAATTTAGTTAAGCTCTTACCTCTGAAGAAACAGTAAATATTCCACCAGTGTGACAGATGGTTATCAGATAGCTTTTAGGCCTAATCTATGTTTTTTCAGAGGCCATAATATACTGAAAAAACACAAGTACTGAGGCACCCTGGCCTAAAGCTTTAGAGACAAGAGAAAACTCAGCTATTAAGAACAAAGACATTTTCAGAGACAGGAGCTTTCTGAGTCTACATCCTGTGAAATAGATTTATCTAGACCACTTAGCAAAACTAACAACTGAACCTTAAAAAAGAAGTGAGAAGCAAGATTAAGATACAGATTATTCTGGTAAGGGACTAAGAATAAACTGACGTTCTTAAATCGGATCCAAAACTAAGTAAAAGAGGTTTTATAGAAAGCATGGTATGGGACGGCAAGAAATCAATCTTTACACTCTGGCCAGAAGGATGTGCTTAAGAACTGAATGCAGGGCAGATCTGCCCCTAAATAACACGACCATACAAAGTTCCAGCAAACTCTCCTTAATAAAAGCTACAATTTATATTACCTTCCAAAGTACTTTTGGGAGGGATCTCATTTGAGCCTTTAAATTCCTTCAGGTAGTTCTTTTCATACTAAAGTTAACACCCAAGTAGAAAAGCAAAGTGATTACATACACAGCCTACCCAGCATCAGAGTAACAATGATGCTGGATATGATTTTCTAGGACTACACTTTCCATACCTAATATACAAAGTGCTACAATATAAAATTTCTCAGAAATCTTTTTATCTCAAAAATTCACGTAAGTTATTTCCTGCCCTATAATTAGTCTGCATATTTCAGGATAAGAACAAAGTTCTTTTTATTAACAGTATGATGTAGGGAGGCCTGGGTGGCTCAGTTGTTAAGTGTCTGCCCTCAGCTCAGGTCATGCGCTCAGGATTCTGGGATCTAGCCCTGCATGGGGCTCCGAGCTAGATAAGAAGCCTGCTTCACCCTCTCCCACTCCCCCTGTTTGTGTTTCCTGCCTTGGTGTGTCTGTCAAATAAAATCTTTTTTTTTTTAAGATATGATGTAGAGTCTAAGACTGAAAGAAAGAACAAGTGATCTGCGGATGCCAATATATGCAAAGAGTAGAGCCATGCATAAAACTGAAACTCAGAATTCTAATACTAAATCAACGATTATTCAAGTGCACAAAGGAAGTTAATATAAATGCGGGTAAGAGATAGTCTCATGGATGCTATCTGGCCCAAGAAAGTCTCTTTGAGGAAAGCAGGATTTATGGATTAGGTGGGAAACAACTGGCTTTAAATGATACTTAAGAAATTAAACTTAGGGGGTGCCTGGGTGGCTCAGTGGGTTAAAGCCTCTGCCTTCAGCTCAGGGCATGATCCTAGTCCTGGGTTCTCTGCTCAGCAAGGAGCCTGCTTCCCCTCCTCTCTCCCTGCCTGCCTCTCTGCCTACTTGTGATCTCTGTCAAATAAATAAATAAAATATTTAAAACAAAACAAAACAAAACAAAAGGAATTAAACTTAGGACTAATGAAGCAAGTCTTAAAGATTTCTAAGAAAAGGATACTACTGGGGCACCTGGGTGACTCAGTGGTTTAAGCCTCTGCCTTCAGCTCAGGTCATGATCTCAGGGTCCTGGGATGGAGCCCCGCATTGGGCTCTCTGCTCAGCAGGGCGCCTGCTTCCCCACCCCACCCCCACCTGCCCCTCTGCCTACTTGTAATCTCTGTCAATTAAATAAATAAAAATCTTAAAAAATAAATAAACTGTTTAAAAAAACAAAGAAAAGGATACTAGTGAGAATTACTTGGGTTTTGCGGGGGAGAGGGGGTGGAATAAAGGGGTTACAGGTTTATGCTTGGGCAAAGTACTCTCATCCAGTGCTTAACCAGAGGGATATAAAATGGAGATGTTTTCACTCAACTGGATATTAATGTCAGACTGGAATCCAAGGATCAGCAAATTACAATCTGCTGGGGGCATGTTTTCATGAATGAAGTCATTAATAAAGTTTTATCAAAACACAGGGACAGGGATAGGCAGAGGATGGTTGGATTATGGACACTGGGGAGCCCATGTGCTATGGTGAGTGCTGTGAAATGTGTAAGCTTGATGATTCACAGACCTGTACCCCTGTGGCAAATTAAATACAGTTTATATTAATAAAAATAATTTAAAAAAAATAGTGACAGCCAATCATTTACATTACCTATGTTTAGCTATTTTTTTCTTTTAATTTTGACAGTGACTGTGGGACCCAGGAGATTAAAACATTACCCAGTCTTTTAAGAAAACTTTGCAGATTCTTGGATTAGACATTGATCTAAGGTAAGCAATTAATGAACATAATGCAATACACAAACCTGACAGAATCTTCAATGTTTAAAAGGCAGAATAATCCCTACTTAGCAACCTAACTTCATAAGTGAGGTCTTAAGGATAAAAAGGCTAGACCTCCAGACTGAGAAAGATGGAGCCCTAGGAGAGTACCCTGGGAAATGGGGGGGGGGGGGAGATGTAACAAAATGCACCTGACTCAGCTAGAAATTAAGCAATTACACTGGACTTCATTTAGAAAAGGGAACTTGGATATTAAAGGGAAAACAAAGAATATACACTCCTCTATGAGCAAACAAGACTGGGAAACACAACCAGCTGAAATTTCAAAAAGTGAAACAACAGTTTTCATTCTATTTAGGGATAAATACTATGGCATTTGGGTCCTTATTCAGAACATGAAAACCACTAGAATTCACTACCAGATCATCAGAAATTAAGTCTTCATGCCACCTACAAATAAAAATAATGAGTAAGGCATAACTAGAATACTAAAGATTTCAAGGACATCTACCACCCTAAACTGCTATTCAAACTAATAAAAGTAGGCAGTAGGTAGGACTAATTAAGTTCACTGGATCTCAGACTTCAGTATATTTTTTAAAATGTAGATTTCAAGGTTGAATCTCACAGAGATTCTGATTCACAGTATATGGGACAGGACCCCCAACATGTAAATTTTTAATGACATGGTTTTGATGTGATCAGTATCTGCACCACACTTTATTTTAAATGGTCTACTGCCTTCCACTACTTTGGTTTTCCTCTCATCAGTCCAAAACAAGAGACCACAAACAGTTAAAAATAAGGAGATTTTACAAAGAATGCCACATCTATAATGAGTATTTTTACCATAACATAAATATCTTCCTGACCAACCTTAAATTCTGCAAAATCACACTAAAAATAAGCCTTATGGGAAAAATAGAGTAGGAACAAATCACTTAAAATTATGCAACTGTAGGGGCGCCTGGGTGGCTCAGTGATTGAGCCGCTGCCTTCAGCTCAAGTTGTGATCTCAGTGTCCTGGGATCGAGTCCCACATCGGGCTCTCTGCTCAGCAGGGAGCTTGCTTCCTTCCCCCTCTCTCTCTGCCTACTTGTGATCTCTCTGTCGAATAAATAAATAAAATCGTTTAAAAAAATTATGCAACTGTATTATAACTAAAGCACTAACAAAAACTTGAAGAGCACAGGCAAGCAGCTCAGCCTAGTTATAGATTTGTTTCAGAGGATATTAAAAATGCCCAAAAAAAAAAAAAAAGGTAGAAATGAGGCTTGCTGGGAATGAGAACAGAGAACGAAGTTCTAAGCACTGAGGCTACAGTTTAAGTGGATGGAGAAGAAGTGCAACTTGCCAGAGAGCCAGGCAAGGCTGGGGAGCAGACTTAAATTTTCTTTACCCTAGGCAACAGCTAGCTGGATTAGAGCTTTTTCTTTTCTATTTTAAGATTATAACCCTATTCCTGCTATTCTGATTCTTCTTGCCTAGAAAAAAAAAATCCCGCATATAAACCAATACCGCTTCAATTTATTAATGTCATTCTCCAATTTACTAATTGTATATGAGCTACAATAAATGGTGGTGGGAAATCAAAATGTAGCTAATCAGACTATGTCTCCTGGCAAGGGTAGAAATGATTCAGATGTGTTAACAAAAGACTTGTATCTGACAGCGCCCTGTAGTTGAGTTATTCCCTCTAGGTAAGGGTTATCCAAGTTAAGCCCACTAGGCCACATATGTTATTGAGCACTTGAAATTTGGCTACTCTAAATTCAAATATGCTACATGTGTAAAACACACACTGGATTCAAAGACTGAATACAAAAAGAATGTAAAACAGCACATTAATATTTCTATACTGATTACATGATGAACTATTTTAGACATGTTAAATAGTATTTATTATTGAAATTAACTCCAGATGTTGGCTAGCAGAAAATTTAAAATCACATACGTGGCTCACTGGATGGCACTATTCTAGATGAAGGTATCCACTGATAATTAGTGGAATGGGGCCAGAGATGCCTACTAAGCAGAGGATATTTCTCAAGTCCTGTCCCATCTTAAAAATCAGCTTCTAATTATCTGAGCCTAGTATCTAATTCTGCTTATCACAATATGCTACATTTTCCAATAGTATCAAGGAGATTCCTTTGTTAACACAGTAAGGACCAAAAATTATTAAACTAGAACAGATTAAAGATGTAGCTTACACTGAATTTGATTAATAAAGCTTGTTTTATAAACATTACTGCTGTGATGCTGGATGGGCTCAGTCGTATCTCAAGCCCCACATGTCTGGCTCAGAGCTAAGCAAGGAGTGTACTTGAGATTCTTTCCCTCTGCCCTTCAACTCTCCCCCTCCCCCCTCCCCTGGGGACTCACAGAAGCATGCACTCCTCTCTCTTAAGTAAGTTAAGTCTTTAAAAAACTAAATAAAAACAATACTGCTATCCTTTATGTTTACCCCAAATTAATATGCTCTATATCATTTTGCACAGTGATCCAAACTACTTTGTGCAACATATGGTATCACATATTTCCTTTGGAACTACTCACATCTTTCCTACTCTTACATGTGTACGTAACATATATTATTTAGGTATACCTGAAAACTAGAAACGGAATTCTACAAAATACTTCAAGGAACAACGCACATGCAAAAGAATCAAGGTGAGTTGGACCTTTCCTCACACTATACACAAGGACTAATACAAAATGAATTACAGACATAAATGTTCACCAAATTTCAAGTGTGAAAAAAAAAAATAGGGGCGCCTGGGGGCTCAGCTGGTTAATCGTCTGCCTTTGGCTCATGATCCCAGGGTCCTGAGATGGAGCCCCACATCTGGCTTCCTACTTGGCAGGAAGTCTGCTTCTCTCTCTCCCACTCCCCCTGCCTGTGTTCCCTCTCTTACTGTGTGTCTCTGTCAAATGAACAGAATCTTAAAAAATACATATTACATATATATAAAAATTAGGTTTTGTCAAAATTTAAAGCATTTGTGCTTTAAAGGATACCATCAAAAAAGTGAGAAGTCAATCCACGGAAGGGGAAAACATATTTGCATATCCTATGCAAAGGACTTTTATCCAGTTCTACTATTACAACTCAATAAAAGATAAATACATTTTTTAAATGACTGAAAATAACAAACACCTCTACAAAGAAGGCATACAAATGACCAAAAAGCACATGAAAAGATGCTCATCGATATTAGTCACTGGGGAAATGCAAATCAAATCTGCAATAAGATACCACTCAACATCTATAAGGACAGCTACAGTCAAAAAGACAGACCATAACAAGGGTTGAGGAGGATGCAGAGAAACTGAAACCCTCATAACACACTGCTGTCGTGAATATAAAATACTCAGCTGCTTTGGGAAATAGTATGGTATTTCCTTAAAAGATTAAACAAAGATTTATCGTATGACCGAGTGATTCTAGGTATAAATCCAAGAGCGGTGAAAACATGTCCACACATGTTCACAGTACATTAGTCTTAACAGCCAAAAGTTGGAAACCAAATGTCCAACAAATATGGATTATTCAAAAATAAAAACTAAGAAATACTGCCTCAAGGTATAACACGGATGAACCTTGAAAATGCTTTGCTAAGTCCTATAAAGCGTTCACAAAGGACTACAGATCGTAGGATTCCACTTATATGAAACATCCACAATAGGTAAAACAGAAAGGAGGTTTCCCAAGTCTGGGGGCGAAGTGAAAACTACAAAAGTTTCTTTCTGGGTGATGAAACTGTTCTGAAACTGATTGTGGTGATGGTGGCACAACTGGGAATACATTAAAGACCACCGAATTGCACACTTCAAATTGGTGAGCTGTATGAGAGGCGAATTACACATCAACAAAACTTACCAAATAAGAGTAATAATAATAATGTTACCATACTTTACGCGTGTGACTTTGACTTGTCTAGCTTACGGAGATCCCTAATTCATCATTTCTCAAACTCTACTCCTATGAGATGTTTTGAATAAAAATGTCACATGGCCACGTAAATCTGGAAAAAGTTGTATGGCATACCTTCTTAGAGAAAATTTTACATGTACTTGAAAGGATCTAAGAATTTCTGAACCTGGGGGTAGGGGAAGAAAAAGAGAACTGAGTATGGATACATGATACAACATATATGAACCACAAAAAAACACTATATTAAGTCAAAGAGGCCAGTCACAAAGAATGTATACAATCCATTTATATGAAATATCCAAAATAGGAAACTATCAAGATAGAAAGCAAATCAATGGTTGGGGACCAGGCAGGGAGAAGAAATGGGGAGTGACTACCAACAGGTATGGGGCTTTCGGTGGGGTGATGGTGGTGGTGGTAATAATTGTGTCATGTCAATTATACCTCTATTTTTAAAAACAGACATTTGAAATGAGAATCACTCAGTGAAAAGAGCACTCCATCAAGTAATCTGGGCTTTACTCCACATTCTGCCTCTGCCTTATTAAAGTGAAGAGGTCACTAACTTCTACCTTCATCGTCAAGGTAAGATACTGGTTGGACAGTGTGTAGAATTAATTCCATTCACTTAGAAAAATTATCAACATAGAACTTGACCCCTCAGTGATCTCAAGCATTTGATTCAGTATCACAAAGAACAAATAGCTGTCATTTCAGAGCTATGTAGAATCCTGGAGTAACGATCTCCTCATTCTTAGAGATTCCAGGAGAAATTCACAGCGTTCACCATAATCTTCTCAATACTCTTCCATTTTCATTCCTGTCTTCGTTTTAAAACAATCTCTACAGCAGTCCAAGTAACCGTTCAAGCCTGCATCTCTGAGCACATCTGTCTTGAATTTTAATGGGTACACTTCATGTCTTACCCCCCCCCCCAGCCTCATTCTGCCGCATTCACAACTTGCTCACTACACCCTACCTATTCTGGCCACTTTCAGTTCTTTCAATACTGCCCAGTTCCTTCCTATCCTAGAGCCTTCCTACATTCTCTCTCTTCATCTCTCCCATTCTCGCTCTGCCTATTTCTTGGTCATCCTTTGGTCTTAGCTTAAATGCTACATCCTTAGAAATGCCTTCCTGATCCTCCAATCTAAAACAAGCCCCCTAACATATCACTTCTCTCTCCTTAACAGCTATTTTTATGCAGTGTAATTAGATTACATCTCACACTATTCTGTTTCCTTGTTTTTATATTAACTACAGGGTTTGTCAAAAGTAAGGAAAAGACTCCTTCGAAAGAAAAAGTTTACATAAAAAAAAAGCTTTAAGAAAACGTATCAAATTATCTTAAGATTAAGAATGGACAGGCATGGGCGCCTGGGTGGCTCAGTGGGTTAAGCCGCTGCTTTCGGCTCAGGTCATGATCTCAGGGTCCTGGGATCGAGTCCCGCATCGGGCTCTCTGCTCTGCAGGGAGCCTGCTTCCTCCTCTTTCTCTCTGCCTACTTGTAATCTCTCTCTGTCAAATAAATAAATAAATTCTTTAAAAAAAAAAAAAAGAATGGACAGGCAACAACGTAGCTGCAAACTGAGTATTACCCTTTTTCAAGCTGATGCCTTTAGAGAGACAGTACACCAAAGGAGAAAGAGGCAGGTCCTGCCAAGTCTTTATGTCCCTCCAAGTAATTTTACCTCCTGACTGTAATCAACTGAGCAAGAAGTAACCAATTTCAACTCTGGAAAGCCTCATTGTACCCCTCAAACTAAAAATGGGTGAAAAATGAAGCCACAGGAATCTTCAAGAATGTGCTATGCTCTCATGTTTCACACACTTAAAATTCTCACTTACATTAAGAAAATAATTTAAAAAAGGTATGAGAGGGACACCTGGGTGGCTCAGTGTGTTAAGCCCCTGCCTTCGGCTCAGGTCATGATCTCAAGGTCCTGGGATCGAGTCCCACATCGGGCTCTCTGCTCAGCAGGGAGCCTGCTTCCCTCTCTCTCTCTGCCTGCCTCTCTGTCTACTTGTGATCTCCCTCTGTCAAATAACTAAATAAAATCTTTAATAAAAAATAAAAAAAGTATGAGAAATGGCATAAGAATAGGAAGGCACAGGGTGACAAGGGTTCAGAGGGCAAGGAATAAAATTAGTCTGATAGGAACACAGAATTCCTACACATGAGATAAAAGGGGTATAAAGCTAAACAAAGCCAAAGACTACTAAAAAGGGCTTAGAAGCTAAGGAAAAAACAGATTTTATCTTTTGGACAAAAAAGTCTCCAAATAATTAAGAACTGATTATTTGGTTTTGAGTATTTGGGGTTCTTTCCATCCTTTTCAACAGTACTGGGTGGATCATGAGAAAAGGAGACTTTAAAGTATGCATCTTTAAGGATGACACAAAGACTAAAGAAAATTCTGAAGGAAATGGTTGTCTAATGTTTCCCCCCAACTTTAAGGCACAGAATTCTTTCCTTACATGGCTGGCTGTTCATTCTTCAGTTGTTAATTCACAAGCTACCACCTAAAACACCTTCTCCTCCCTGACCCCGACCCCGTCCTACCACGTGCCATTACCATTTCAAATCACTACTTCCTTTACGGCTTAAATCACAATATAAAATTATGCTGTTTGTCTATTTCATATATTGTCCATCTCTTCTACTTCTAACAGGAGAGAAAACCTCCCCGAACACATGGCTACAATTCCTTAATTACAACAGTGCTGGGTCCATTAGTATACCAAAGTAAATTCATCAGTATACCAAACAAATTCATGAATGGAAGCCCAATACTCAAAACAGGAGCCACTTTTACTGCAATAGGGTAATGGGAGATTAAGGATCAACACGCTCAGTCCCGTTCTTGGAACCTCCAGCCTCCATACAGCACCATTAAAAGAATGATAGCATTTCTACAGATGAGTTGCCAAAAAGCTGGGCAGTAGTAACAAATTGTGTGTTACATGCATGTATATAAACCTCACCTGTTAAATGTAACTAATATGACACAGCAAAAAAAGGTGTTAAGAGGACATTAGCTGTTATACCCACTGACTATAATTACTAAGTTAAAAAAAAAAATCACTCTCCTCCCTTCTTTTACCTGTACCCATAATATATATTGGAAAAGTGCTTCTCCCCAAATCATGAGGTATTAGAAAGAAAAGGGCATCGTATTACAGCAGAGTTACCTCATAGAAAACATGGGTTTTCCCTTATTGTTTTTTCAGTATTTTTAATACTTTTTAAATTTTTACTATTTTAAATATTGCTCTTGTGTGTCAGAGACACACGCATGCAACAGCATTTATGCAAAAACTTCATGTCCCTGCTGCTTAGTCATCCCACTTTTGTGCTGAGACAGTCAGGGCTGCTACTGGTAATCCAACATCGGACACACTGTGTCTAGGTGTTCTCCAACTGTGAAATGGTTGTCTATTATAGGGAAAAGTAAAAACTGCCATATTGCCTAAGTCAATTTTATACACATCAAGTAGCAGATGCAAATGCTGCTTACTATGAGGGATTTTAAAAATTAAAAACAGAAGCTCAATAATTAGAAAAGGAGAAGCTTGACAGATCACATTTTGCTGATAATGTTGAACCAACATACCAATTTTATGGCAACATTCTTGGGACAAATACTACATCTCTTCACTCTCCCTTCAATCCTATCTTCCATTTCTCACCACCTTCTTTGTCCACTTACAGCCCTAGCCAGATTAGATTATACAGGTTTTCGAAACCGTTTCAAACTTTCAAGGAAAAAGCATTCCTGTAATGCATCTGTTCCAGAAACAGACTTAATCCTAAAAGAAACAATTACAAAATTCTGACAAAGAAAACAAGAACCATAAGGCAATATAGAATAAGAGAATTCACAACTGAATTAAAAAAAGAGCTGGGAGAGAAAGGTCACTTGACCCAGCAAGTTGAATTTTTGGCACAATTAAGCAGAGAACTACCTGAAACAGGGCTTCTAACCCTTTGCCTGGACCCCGAGAGTGAGCTCTGGGAAGAGAATTAATCACGTACAGTACCAGTTCAGGAAAAAACCAGAATGAATGAACTAGTCTTTCCCACATTATGGTACCACTCATACCTTTCTCTGATTTCCAGGCAGATTGTAAACAACCAACTTCTAAGGACACAATTAATGTAGTGTCCAGGAGAGTAAGAAACAGAATCAAGGAGAATCAAGGAGAATCAAGGAGAACTGAATAACTTTACACATATACATCCATACATATTCAAATTCACTCAACACAAGTATATACACAGAAATCACCCTATACAGCCTGTGTAGAGACCGAAGTGATGATATGAACATTAATACAGCAAGGAAAATACTCTGAAATAAATATCAAAAAACCAGTAACTTTCAAATTCTCTTCTATCCCAGAGTACAAAAAACGGAATTCTATGAAACAAAATAAATAAATAAAGGGGCGGGGGAGCTGGAAGAAGAGGAAGAACTTAAAGACGAAATCATACAAGAAACAAATACTGTTTCTGAAGTAATAAAAGAATCAACAGTGATGAAAGCAATGTCAACTCTAAGAGCAACACTGACCTGAAAAAGATCACAAAGGACAGAGATAAGCACTTAGAGATAAAGAGCCACAAATGAAAAATGAAGTCAACTTATGTAAAACTGGAGGTACTGAAGAAGAGAATAGAACACAGGACACTTGAGTATTAAAAAAAACTAATAATAATAAAACAGAATTTTTAAAAATCTTCCCTGAAATATAGGAAAATCTCAATCTGGAGATTGAAGGGGGTTTACCATGTACCAGGAAAAATAAAGAATCGATAAAAACTGAAACATATCTTCATGGTCTGGTGAAGCTGCTGAATTTTAAACATAAAAAATTCTTAAAACACCCAGACAGCAGAATCATGTCACTTATAAAACAAGCAAAAAAGTGCTGACCTAGGACTTCTCCACAGAAATTCTAAATGCTACAATACAAAGTAGTAATGTCTTATGCTAAAACAAAAAAAATGGATGTGACCCAGGAAATTATTTTTCCAACCAGGATGCCATTTATACATAACTGTAATAGGCAGGCATTATCAAATGTTTAAGAATTCAAAAATCAAAGCACTCATTAACTTGGGGGTGGGGTTACATTAACACAGAATAACAAAAATAATCATAAGAAAAATCAAATTAAAAAATCTTGCAAATGGAGAGACCCTACACTTCTACTAAAGTGGCAGTATGCACGAAATGCACCTAAACTCACCTGCTTAGTATCTGGAATCAACAGCCAGTTATGTTACTGTTTTGAGAACTTTTATGTCAAATGACTGATGTCATACAGCAAATATATCCTCAAAATATGGTCTTGAAATTTTTCCTTTATTGTAATTTTATTTCATAAAAGCACTCAGTAACAGTGAGCTACCCCCCACCCCCCACCCAAACACACAAAGTACTCATCTGACAAATACTGAACAGCAAATACCCAAGATGGTACAAGACACTAACAGAATCAAACAGAAATCGTTCTTCCCCAGAGTTTTAGTTTCTCAAACTTAACTATGTATATCAACAGAAACTGAGGTGCTTTTTAAACTGTTAAGATTCTGGTCCCATATCACCACTTTTAGTAAAGAAAAATTTCAGGTTTATCTGAACTTCCTAGGTGACTGACAAGATACCTGCCAAAGCTACAGCATGTAACTTCTTCAAGTCTCCTCAATCTTCAAAGTTAGATTAAGTAACGTCCAGTAATTTTACTGTTGACTTTATTTTATCCTATTTCAAGTTTTTGACAAGTATAGTTTAGTAGGTGTTGGCACTCTGCTATAAATGTCAGATTCTAGATTGTGTCACTGCTTTTTTTCTTTAAAAAGATTTTATATTTATTTGTCAGAGAGAGAGAGCGCGCGAGCAAGCAAGCACAAGCAGGCAGAGCGGCAGACAGAGGCAGAGAGAGAAGCAGGCTCCCCACTGAGCAAGGAGCCCGATGCGGGACTCGATTCCAGGACCCTGGGATCATGACCTGAGCCCAAAGGCAGCGGCTTAACCAACTGAGCCACCCAGGCGTCCCGTGTCACTGCTTTTTGAACACAATTTTTAAATCTCTTAAAAGGAGAGCAGCAGCAAGATATACTTCTGTGAAAATAGAACAGCTCCAGAGTTTGGTAGGTTAAACAAATAGTGTATTTGTTTCAACGAATATACCGACCAAATATGAAAATACACGTTATTCAGAAGAGCTGCTTATACTATTTTCTGAGCAAAGTAATAAGCAAATCGGATACATTTGCATCACTCTACATTAGAAAAAAATATTGAAACATTAAATTGGCATCTAGTAATTAATTAAGCCTTTCCTGAAAAAAAAAAAGCTTAGATATTTGTGTAACAAAAGATGACTGTGACTGGAAACATGACCATCGATGAGGATTAAATTCTGGCAAAAGTAATACTCTGTAATAATATGGTTGATGACTGACTACAAGTGAAGATGTTCCTGCATAATTATAAGTCACTAAAGTTAGGCAGCTAACCAAAAAAAAGCCATTTCGTACAAAAATTTGTACATGAATGCACAGCTATGTTGGTTAAGAGCCCCAAACTGCAAACCACCCAAACGTCCTTCACCAGGTGAATGGTTAACCAAGCTGAGGTATACATCGTACCATAGGGTACCATAGGGTACTCCGAGCAACACAAGAGAAAAGCATCAGATACACAGTACCCCCTTGGTTCTCAGGGGATCATGCTGAGTGAGAAATTCAATCTCAAAGGTTACACACTGTGCTTCTATTTACATAACATTCTTGAAATGACAAAACTGAAATGACTGAGAGCAGCTATCTTGCTACAGGTCAGGATGAGTGGAAGGAGACAGCTGGCTGTGGCTATAAAGACTAGCACAAGAAATTCCTGTGATGAGCTGTTCTGGATCTTGACTGTGGCAGGAGTCCTGTTCATCTAGTCTTGTGATAAAACTGCATATGAAACATACACACTGCATGTAAAATTAATAAAAATCTGAACAGGCCAGGGGACTGTGAAGGAGAACAGCATGTCACCCCAAAATAAGCCACTGTGGCATGCAGATCATTTTGAGCTGAAGGTAATCAAGACCCAACAGACCCAGGAAAAACTTTTCCCTCTCTCATAACTTCCTAAAAGAATTAGATAGGGACCATGAACCAGAAAAAGACTAATTACCTGAGGTAACTTTTTAAACTAAAAGAACTATCTGTATTGGCAGAGCAAAATTCTAATTACAAACATCTGCTCTTATCATGCCATGAGTTAGTTGCCCTCCTTCCCTAAGAAGCCCCAGGCCCCATCCCAGGATGGGGTCACATGGGCCTCAACTGCCGGACTCACCCTTGATTCCCATGTTTGGGGCATTTCTTTTTCTCCTATTATGTCAAAAAACCTCAGAAAGAAAACGGGAATCTTTCCACCCTGCAACTTTAGCTATGTGAAATTCCTGGTTTTGATAGTATACAGTTATGCCAACATGTTATTTACAAACAGGCGAACTGTTTAATTACCTTGAACACCTTAGGGAATGTTACAGATTTCAGATAATTATTCCATTTAATCCTCAAGCAAATCTTTGAGGGAGGAGTAGTAAAATTAAGTATTTTAAGGGCACCTGGATGGCTCAGCCAGTTAAGCAAGTGACTTGGTTTCAAATCAGGTCCTGATCTCAGGGTCGGGCCTGGGTCCCAGGGCTCATCCACTTGAGATGTTCCTTCCTGCTCCCTCCCTGTGAATCATATTCAAAGTAGAGCCCAAATCCTTTCAAAAGCCCACACGGCCCTGCCTGATTGGCCCTTGTCTTGCCTCACCTATCACTACTTTACCTACCCTAAAAATACCCATGGCTATCTTGTTCAAACACAACAAACATGTTCAGGTGAAGCCCTTGTCATTTACTATTCTCTGCCTGGAACAAACTTTCTTCACCCCATAGCCATATTCCTCATTTCTTTATATAACCCCTACACTTCCCTAGATTATTTTATTTCCTCTTATTCAGCTTTACTTTTCTATGAGGTGGCACTTTTCTCGAACTCATATATTATTAGTTTATTATCGCTCTCCTGTGTCAATTTTTTCTTTTTCTTTTTTTTTAGATTTTTATTTATTTATTTGACAGAGATCACAAGTAGGCAGAGAGAGTGTCAATTTCTTAAGAGCAGATTTAAGTATCTTGTTCTCTGCAGTATCCAGAGTGCCTGGCACACAGTAAATGCCCAATATACTTGTATGTCCTACATCAGTATCTTACAAAAAATGTCACGTTCTTCCTCTTGTTTTTTTACCTTACATATTCCATTTGTTATAGTAACAAATTCATGTTAGCTGATCTGTACCAATGCATGACTACAGATTCATTTTACAATTCCTCAATACCCTCTAACTTCGTTTCTAGTCAACCTCTGACTTCTAAGTGCCTGCCAACTGTGTGGACTAAAAAAGCCTGCAGTATGTAAAAATTTTGCTCCACTCTTTGCAGAGTCTTTAAGCCCCAGGACAGTCCTACCTTGGGATGCCTTTAATTTCTTGAATGCACCAGGTTTTACTGACTCTCAAATAAATTCAGGTTTTTTTTTTTTACTTGCTTTCCTTAAAATAACTGTAGTCCTTGACACAGACACACAATAAAGTACGATAATGAGAATCATGAGAAGAAAAATTTCTAAATTTACAGAGGTTGGAGGTTGGTCTGCTCACATCAAACTGTATTTTTATAAAAGTGGACTGCTGGGATGTCTGGGTGGTTCAGTCAGGTAAACGCTGGACTCTTGATCTCAGCGTTGTGAGAATTCAAGCCTCGCACAGGATTAGAAAAAAAAGAGAAGAGAAAAGAAGACTGCTACATGTAACACTGGAGCAAAGTAACATGACAGCAGGGAAAAAAAATGAAGAAAAATAATTTCACAGAGGTAGTTTTCTCTCTCGAGACTGAGCCTGCTAAATCTCATATACCTTATATAGCTCATTATAATACTGTATGATATTAATACAGTCTTATAATGCTGTTGTTATACTGCCCCAATATGATTTATACTGGCATTGAAAATGCATAAAATTATGCCTAATAATTTATAAGTCAACTACACAGGTACTCAAAGCTAATTTATAAACACCTCAGGGTATAACCATCTGTTTTTAAGAGAAAAAGCCTGCTTCAAGTTAAATAATTTTGACTTTAAGTAACCTTTTCAGAAACATAACCGAAGTATCCAAGTGCCAGTCCCAAATGTTTAGAACAATCTCCAACTTAAAACTCTTACACCGTAAATGGATCTTAAAACAGCAAAGTTTTCACTTAACAAAACTGTGAGAAGGTAGGAAAAAAATAGCTGTCCTCAACCCAAAATAACCCATTCACATTCAGGCTAAAAACTGAGTGCTAATGTAAAACAGTTCTCAATTACTCTAACACACACCTAAAATTTGTTGATGCAACCAAAGCACTAAGACAAAAGAGGCATTTCCCTAGAAAGAAGGGGTTTGTAGACGCTACAATACTCTACATTATGTTTCTGTGGTTCAAATCACAGACCACTCCCAAGGTTCTCTAGTGTAATCCCAAGTTACAAATGTCATTAAGAATTATAAGGCGAGGGGGAAATGGGGGTGGGGTGAACCATGAGAGACTATGGACTCTGAAAAACAATCTGAGGGTTTTGAAGGGGCGGAGGGGGTGGGAGGTTGGGGTACCAGGTGGTGGGTATTATAGAGGGCACGGATTGCATGGAGCACTGGGTGTGGTGCAAAAATAATGAATACTGTTATGCTGAAAATTAATAAAAAATAAATTAAAAAAAAAAAAAAAGAACTGTAAGGCGAGGGGCACCTGAGTGGTTTCTGTCAGTTAAGCATCTGCTTTCCACTCAGGTCATGATCCCAGGGTCCTGGGATCAAGCCCCACATCAGGCTCCTTGCCCAGCAAGGGAGCCTGCTTCTCCCTCTCTGCTCATGTGCACTCTCTCTCACTCTAGCTCTCAAATAAATAAAATCTTTAAAAAAAAAGAAAGAATTAGAAGGCATGTGAGTATCAACAACTCCTCACAGATCCTGGATCAATCCCAAAATGTTTCATACTTGTCTCCAGAAAAAAGGCAAGGGTACTTCTGCACTCTTGAAGAGCCCACGTTCTTTTAGCATCAAAATTATCTTAAATTTTTTAAAGTTTTACAATATGTTTAAATTAAATGTTAAGTTTTAAATTAAAGTCTATCCCAAACTTTCTGCCACTAATCATGCCACAGAATTCTTAGTTCCTCCACTCCATTATTAACCCTATCATTCATGCAGCACAAAGCAAGGGTTGTCAAACTTTATGTGCACCTACATGACTTTCAGGAGCATGGAGACATCCAGGTTTCATCCAGCTGATTGCTGAGGAGGACTCAGTGGCATTTTTCAATACTCCAAGAATTCTGGAACAAGTCCATGAACCACAGTTGCACATGCTTTTGACCATAAGCGGGGAAAAGAAGTTGGAATGTTTCTCCAAAAATGTAATAAATACAGATTTCTCTGAAATAATGTTCTAAAGAACACTGAAAAACCTGGTAGACTAGTTAAGGTTACTGGTAGTGTATTTCATACTGTATGTTCACCTTCTATGAAAAAGAAAAAACTAGACTCTAAATTACTGCATCTGACTTAGTCTTAAAGATTCAGTATTTAGTCCTCTGGTAGGATAAAAAAGATTAATAAGAAACCAAGCATTTGAACCATCTGTTGCTGTTCCACGTAAGAACCACAGTACCACAGATGTCACTGTCATCCTTCTGATTATTCCAGTCAATTCATTCAGCTCATTATTACTCTCTAATAATTACTCTAAATCACACATTTTATATATCATTTTCAAACTACCTAAACAATAGTAGAAGATACCAGATATTCAGTAAGAAGGAAAAGCAAAGACAGACTGTGAAGCAGGAGTGTGCATGAAATGCTCAAGAACTACAATGATGTCAGTAGGGTCAAAGCTGAGCAAATGAAAAGTAAAACAAAAGCCGGAGAGGTAACAATGGGGAAAGGAACAAATCACACTGGGCCAGTGGGCCACTGGAAGACATCTGAGAAGGTTTTGAGTAGAGGAGCAATTTGATATGACCGCTGTATGGAGAATAAACTGAAGAGCTGAAGGTAGGAGAGCAGACGGACTGGCTTAGGAAGCTCAAGATTACTGGCCTGAGCAACTGAGAGGCTGCACTTCCTATTTAACAAAATACAGAAAACTGAGAAAAGCAGGTTTGAGAGGGAAAAATGAGAAGCTAAACTCTGGGCACTACCATATAATCACCAGAAATAAAGTGTTACATGTGATAACAGATGTGCTAAGCAACCTACACTGGAGACTTCGAGGTTAGAGGAAGTGAACTTCTAAACTGAAGCCTAAAAACCAGGAAGGAATTAACAAGGCAAACAGGGCTGGAGGAGAGATGGTTTTCTAAAGGGAACCAGCATGCGTAAAGTACCCATGTGTGACAGAACTCATTATCTTCAAAGAACTCAAGCGTATAGGAGGGCTAGAAAATTAGAGATGTAGCAAGCTGTTCAGCACATTTGTACTTGATCTTAAGAGCAATGGGAAGACACTGAAAGATTTTTACATGAGGAAGGAGCAAACGTGTACTTTCCTTAAAAGGTGATTCGGGCTGTGATGCGAAGAATGAACTGTGGGGTAGGGAAGGGGCAGTACGCCACCGCTTTAATTCAAGCAGAGGATCAGGGTCTGAGAAAAAAAATGAATAGATTCAAAAGCTATTTCGGAGGCAAGATCTAACAGACTCAGTAAGTGGATACCCGGGATAAGGGAGGTCAACAGCACTGAGAAAATTAAGAGCTAAGGAAAGGAAACCAAGATGCAAAGAAAAGTGAAGCTCATACAACTGGTAAACGCACAACCAGGACGTTTCGCCCAAATCTCAGCGCGCATTCCATTCCAAAGCTACATAAACCTACACAAAATTACAAGTATTTACTCATGCCAGATATCTGCATTTTGAAAAATTCATTTTCACCAAAAATAAATTGTCAAATTTTCACTTACACATTAAACATAAAACCTGTAAGGTCTCTTCCCACAGTTTTAAATGGCACTACATAACATAATGCCTGTTTTATAATTCCTGTATCTCCTCCAACAAGTAAAAACCAGAAGTCTCTACTTTTAAAATACAAAGAATAAAAAAGACTTTCTAAAATACGGAATTAGTAACTCTTTCATTTTTTAAAAAGTAAACCCAACCCACAAGAAACTGGTGTTTGACCAGTAGATTAAGTTTAAAATGTTTAATAGTCTTATTTGGAGAATCTATCCTGACTTAAAGCAAAAAATGAATTCTGTATTTGGTGGGCAACTTAAGACTTAATAAACTGGAAATTTCTATTGATATGGCTAAAAAAAACCCATTTTTATGTAAACAAAATATGATTTCTACCTTACATACAGTAAATATACAGTATATATATACAGTAAAATATACAGTAAAAACTTCTAATGGGATTTGTTTATAACATTCTTCAAAAATGTCAACCTTGTTTCTCAATTTAAACTTAAAAAACGCAAAGAAAACTATCATTCTCTTCTACCTTTCTCTAAATATACACTGGTGGAAAACATTCTAAAGGTCCCCACACAAACAAAGTTAAGTTTCACAAACTGTTATCGGACTTCTGGCAGGAAGACTGTTTTAGTTACCAAGGAATAGCAGGACACAGAGCGAGTAACAAAAATTGTATTAAATCACAAGAAACAGAAGGTTCTCATGTACACATCTCAAGCTATTTATCTGGAAAGGACCTTGGAGATTATCAGTTCAACTTAGTGAAAAAAGGGAAAGGAAAACAAAAGCAGTAGCTAAGAAGTTAGAGGAGTATGATCTGCCCATGATTACAAGGCTAATAACCAGCAAAGCAAAAACTAGAATATCCACATCTCAAGACCAGTAGGCACGTTTTCCACTTTACATGTTTTCACCTTAATTCTTCTTATCAAGTTAACTGATCTATCTCTGTAGCAGCATAGCATCCTGAAAGATACATTATATCCAAACCCCAAAAGGAACTTTTTCATAGACAATTAGAATACAGTAAATATTCAAAGAGTTCTGGCTCTATGACTCAATATTTATTTTTTTGATGCTTTAAATTTTATCTGGTTATAGTTCCTTAACATGATGCTTTGACATGTATATTAAAAAACTCAAAGGCGGGCCCCTGGGTGGCTCAGTCAGTTAAATGTCTGCCTGTCTTCAGCTCAGGTCATGATCCCAGGTCCTGCAGGATCAAGCCCCACATTGGGCTCCCTGCTCAGCAGGAAGCCTGCTTCTCCCTCTCCCACTCCCCCTGCTTGTGTTCCTTCTCTCACTGTCTCTCTGTCAAGTAAATATATAAAATCTTAAAAAACAAAAACAAAAAAACTCAAAGGCCAATCAATAAAGTTCTTCTGAAGTAACAGTACACATAATGGAAGCTCTCTATGTGCTTCCCTGCCTTCCTCAATTGATACTAATTGATTGATAACTAATCTTAATTGATACTAATCTAATTAACAGATTAACTAATTGATAATTTTAATGTTAAAAGGATTACAATGTTTAAAAAAAAAAAAAAAAAAAAGACAGGGCTAACAAACCAAAACTTGAGTACCACTTTGCCCAACAAAAAGACTTTTCTCCACTTAATTTGATCAATTCTAAGCCTAGAGGAAAAAAAATCTTATGATACACCCTTCCACCATCTACAAAAATAAATGGTGCTTTTCAAAGCCAGAAGACAGAAAACCCACACATATCCTTCAGAATAAATACAAAGAAAAAACTGGAAAAGTGACAATGCGATTAAAACACATTAGAATACTCACACACAAAAACATTAAGAACCTTCCAATTATTCACCTTAAGACTCTTTAATGCCAATTCTCAATTTTACTCCTTGAGAAACTATTTCTGAGCCTATAATACATTCACTCATTCTTCCCAGATTCAAAATGATCTTCAGTTAACATTTTAGTCACTTTCAGGAATAAAATCACAACACAATGAATCACTAATTAAAAATAATTAGAGCAGCAATTCTCAAGGGCTTACCCTTGAGAAATGGAGCACTGCATAGCAGAATTTCTAAGGAAATTCTTAATTTCGATAAGTTTGAAAAACCTACTGACTATTCAAACATAGGGTTATAGTTTGAAAACGGACTAACAACAATTAAAAAACAAAAATATCCAACCCATTATTCTGCCTAATATACTACAGAAAAGTACAACTCTATAATGGGGCATGAACTTAATAGGGTTTGAGAAACACTAATTTAGGAAAAGAACAGTTAAAATTGATAAGAAGTTGAAGAATTTAAAATATCACATGTATCTTTATAATAAACTTACTGATATTAGTCTAAAAATCAGAACTACTTAAGGGAGTAGCAATAATGTGGTGGAATTAACTTACCAATTATGCACACAATATTTTTTAAGTTCATAACGAAAACTTTATGTGTATTTTCCTGGAGGTCTGAATAAACGATTTGCTTCCTTCATAAACAGTACAAAAGCAACTTCAACCACTTTAGAAGTTCTAATTTTACTCTTAACTGCACCTGAAAAATTAACTTTAACTTGAAACCAATTAATTCCCTGAAGGTTATTACCACTTATTTCTGACACGTACTAGACATGTCAAATGGCATGTAAGACATTTACCATTATTGAACACCTACATTTACACGCCAGGTCCTGATACAATAAAAATTAAAACCCTCTCTGCCTTCTCAGAGCTTACAGTATGAGGCAAACCACATGTGTAAACAATCAAAATTCCCTATAAAAGAACTGATAGAAAAAGGTTCAAGGAAGTCTTCCCACAATAAAGAACTGAGATCTTGAAGGATTCAGAGGCTTGCCAAGAAAAAAAAAATGTGGTAGGACAAAGGACAGTTTTAGCTTTGAAAACATACAGGAGGGCAACAGCAATCTGATGTTCTAGAACTGGGTAGGTAGATTTACATGACAGTAGTACAGAGAGAGGGTGGGTGAGCTGAAGTTTGGACTCCTGGCAAGGATGACTCAGATGATTTTAAATTCTTCAAATTTTCAAGCTGTATTTATAAGCAAAAAAATCTATTCCGAAATGTCAGATTCTGGTGTGAACATAACAGTGTTTCCTTTTCATTTGTGTCCTCGACGTACATCAGACAGGAATATTTCCCAATTAGGTACATGAGGAAGGAGAAAAATCATATATTTAGAGACAATTATGTTGCCAAAAAAGTATCAGTGAAGACTTTAAGGGTTAATGAAGAGAACAATATGTTTAAATTTTGTCTAAAGTTTTTACTCAGACAGCAATGCATAAGGAATTAATAAACAAAAGATCTGTTAAAATGATGCTGCAATCATTAAGAGGACAATTAGGTCTAGAATTCCCCTCTGAAGATAGAAGTAAAGGAAAAGGAAATCGAGGATGACTTCCTAGAAGCATTAACACCAGAATAATCAATTCAGAACATATTTTAAGGAAGTTTTCTATGGGATGCCATATCAAACATGCTGAGTAAGCAAAAGGACAAGTGGCCCTAGAAACCAAAGGGTAGAATTTATAGAAAAAGCAGAAGCAGGGACAACACCGCAGGGAATACGACGTGTTCAGTGCAGGTAATGAGATGAAAACAGCATAGAACAGAAAACTGGCATCATAAAATGTATGTATACACACATACCTACATATATACATCCATCAAAGGAAAAATCATTCAAACAACTTATGAACTGAAAGTGGATGTGTTAACCAAGAGATCATTAGCAGCCTCAAAAAAAGCTCAAGTGAGGAGAGAAGCAGCTTAATAGCAACAGGCTAAATTTAAATTAATTAACATTAAAACCTGAATTTTGTAGTTCTACTTGCCACATTTGAAATGTTCAATTGAGCACATGTGCCTAGTGGCTACCATATGAACAGCTTAGACTTTCAACATTTTCAACCACACAAACGTTCTACTGAACAGTGGCTAACCTAGACTCTCATTCCCAAATGCAAAGTCAACTACAAACAGCAAAACGTCTGTGGAACCCAATAATGTGGAAGCACCAAACTCAAACAGAAAACCTTCTGAGGAAATACATGTGACATGGAAAAAAATGAAGCTGTAACTTAAATTCCTAGAGTATTTCTACTGATTCAGATTCATAAAATTATAGGTTTAAAAAAAAGTGCACTGTCCAAAATAAAACTTTCAAAAGGTGAAATGAACACTTTTTAAATTTAGATTTTATTTATTTGCCAAGAGAGACTGAGACAGCAAGAGAGAGAGAGCACAAGCAGGAGGAGCAACAGGCAGAGAGAGAAACAGAATCCCCTGCAGAGCAGGGAGCCCAATGCGGGACTCGATCCCAGGACCCCGGGGGATCATAAGCTGAACCATCTTTAAATCATAACCGCTTCTCTCTCTGCCTCTGCCTGCTGCTCTGCCTGCTTGTGTTCTCCCTCCCTCCCTCCCTCTCTGACAAATAAAATCTTAAAAAAAAAATCTGTTGTAATTTGCTGTATTAGTAAACTGAAAAAGAACCATATGACCATCTTTCTTAACAGTTACACAAAAAGCCAAGATTCAAGATCCATTCCTGATAAATACTCTTGGCAAACTAGGAAATGGAAAATGTCTGTCTTAGTAAAAGATCTACCAAAAAACTTAAAAGCAGCATTCTCCAAGGTGAAACTATAGAAGTATACCCATTAAAGTCGGGAACAAAAATGTTACATTATCAACACAATACACTTTATATGGATGCCTACCTTTGGCAATATACATTAAAAAAAATTACCGAGGCAGGAAAATGTATTTAAATACATCTAGAGGGGCGCCTGGGTGGCTCAGTGGGTTAATTAAGCCTGTTGCCTTTGGCTCAGGTCATGATCTCAGGGTCCTGGGATGGAGCCCCGCCTCGGGCTCTCTGCTCAGCAGGGAGCCTGTTCCCCTTCCTCTCTCTCTCTGCCTGACTCTCTGCCTACTTGTGATCTGTCTGTCAAATAAATAAATAAAATCTTTTTTAAAAAAAATTAAAAAAAAAATAAATACACCTAGATGTTTTTGAAAAACAAGGGGACTGCCCTAACAAGAAGCAGAATACGCTACAAATCTGTTATAATTTAGGTGGAACCACATGAAACTGAGATTTTTTTTTTACTTACAGAACAGCAATATTGTATGATTTAACTTCATATAAAACTATAGCGAAGGGCTGCAGCAGAATCGTATATTCTACCTTTCATCAACACTGCTGTCCTATCTATCTATCTATCTATCTATCTATTTATTTATTTGAGATAGAGACTGTGAGCACAAGCTGGGCTGCAGACTCCCTGACCCCAGAACCCCAGGACCAAGACTGGAGCCAAAGGCAGACATTCAACCAACTGAGGCACCCAGGTGCCCAGCTGTTCTAATTTTAATGAAGAAATACAACAAGCAGTTAGCAGGAATGTATAATGACTACCCTGAACATGTTTTCATTGTAACTGTTTTCTCTTTGGATAATGTCCTACTGATTTTATAAATATTAAAGCAACCTTTTTGTTTTAAAATAGATAATGTAAGATGTTTTTAACGCAACCATTCTATGTTATCAAAACAGAAATGAGAAGTGCCCACATTAGTGAAATTTTGGTATGGTGGTTCCCATATAGCAAAATTCTAAACAGGATAATAAAAGCCAACAGAAGTACCCAGTAACATAACATGTCTAAAATCTAACTTTCTAGGCTCCCATGCCCGGTATCTTGGATTCTCCCAGTGTATCAGGTTCAAGCTTGAGCTCTTCCTTAGCATTTCTAAACATTATGATATCAAACTACTCATATCAACTGTAATTCTCTTTAAATGCTACTTCCACCATCTTAATCCAAATCCTAAGCACAATCAATGCTAGTAACATACGGCTTTATATAACCAAAAGTTAGCTAATGTGCCCAAAATCAGCATACAAGACAACCATTTCAAATCCTAAATGTGTAATGTGCCAATGTACAAGGGCATTGGGGGCAGGTAGCTTCCTTAACTATGCTAATAACGTGCTGACGAAGTCAATTAAACAGGCAGAAGTAACAGCTCCCAACAGTCTCCAGCTCAAGACTGACCACATTTATTTTAAGACTTTCCATGAACTACTTTTATAGTTACAATGAAAATCAACTAATACACTAAATTAATTAAACAGTAAGGGAAGTTTTCCACCTCCTAATGTCTGTACTGAAAATTAGTTTAAATATCGCAATACTAAAATGAGTGCTGCATTCTGAAGCCTGTTCTTCCCAAGAAATCAAGAACATCCCTACATATGAGTCAGTGTCTGGGACTCACCCACTTCTTGTCAAGGTAGTAACACAACTGGCCCAAATCAATGGGGAGATTTTGAAGGTTAAGCACTTTGTCCTGTTTTTCCAAAATAATCAACACTGACATTTAACAGTTATATCAAAAAGAAACTATCATAATTACACAAAAACAAAAATTAAGGTTAGTCTATAGTTTCACTAAATACAGCTTTGTGACTTAACCCTTATTATTTTTTGTAATTTAAATGTCCCATGATTTAGAGACTCATATATTTATGCATCGAGTATTAAATACAACTGCTTTAAAACCCTGGTAAAGAGCCAAAAAGCAGCAGCAACAGAAACTGAACCAAACCACCACAGAAAACGCTACAGAAAAGTAGTAAAGAACACTATTTTTTTTTTTTTTAGCTTTTATTTGACAGAGCTCATATGCGTGCACACAAGCAGGGGGAATGGGTAGAGGGAGAAGCTGACTGCCCACTAAGCAGGCAGCCTGATGTGAGACTGCATCCCTGGATGACCTGAGCCCAAGGTAGACACCAAACCGACTGAGCCACCCAGGCACTGGAAAACCCTACTTCCTGCACCCTGTATCATACTGTGCAACCTTCTAGCTTTTTCCTATTACAAGCAGTGTTCTCATGATCAACCTGCACACATTTTTATGAAGTTGGAAGAGTCTGCAAAATTATTCTTCACAAATCTACTTAAAGAAAATGATTTTTAACACCTAAAATCAGCCTCAGTATACCAACAGGTGAAACCTATTTTTCAAACAAAAACTAAAAGAAGTTTACTACTCAACAGTCTCAAGACAACAGAAAAGCACAGGGACTGGGGGGGGGGGGGCGGGGAGGATACAGAGTGCCAGAGACAGCTTTTTATCTAAAAAGTAATAGCAACAGCTCCTGATACTACCCAAATATATTTCACTGGTCGGCCAGTTGCTGATACCGGTTAGAAACTTCTCTACTGCCCAGAATTAGTTCTACAGTGGGGCATTAGATGTCTGTGCCACAGGATACTAAGCTAGCTATTTAATGTGTAACTACATACAAACTGTATAATCTATAAATCAGGAAAGAAGATCAAAGAGAAGAAAATTCTTTAAAACGCAACACATTAACATATGATCTGGCAAACCACCTCACTAGACTTCTAGATTCCGAATGATAAAATTCTGTAATGCCCCACACTCAGAGTTCCTCCTCCTCTTCCATATACTCTCCCTAGACCTGCGGGTTTATTAAGTATCTAAAATAAATCTGTGTTTATTTAAAAATTCAGGTTTCTAGGCTATATCCCCTACTGCTCTGACTCATGGTAATTCAGAAGGAGTCAAAGTACCTGTCACTTTAAAAGCTTCTTAGGTGATTCCAACAAAGCAGCCAAATCTGGAGGAAATTATCCTTACATGTATTCTAAAAATCTCTGAACTGTGGGATCCTGGGCATGAGCAGGCACCAAGTCAGAATCGCCCTGGAGCCCCCTTCATGTAGCTCTCACTTGCCAGGCTCTTCAGTTTGGCAACCGAAATACCCAGTGTTTTCCTTCCTAACTCTATAAAGACTAGTTTGAGACCTATAGTGGCTGACTTGACACTAACTTAGTCACAGGAAAAAGAGTAAACCTAACCATTTAGGGTGTCACAGTCCAGGCACTTAGCTATGTGCTTTCAAAGCGTTTTAGATGCATAATTTCCACAACAATCCTAAGGGAGTGAGAAACTCAGATTTTGTAGTGTACCTAGCTAGAACTATCAGAGATTAGATTCAAACATCAATTTAGCTGAAAGAAGACTTCAACACATTGTTAAGAATAGAAAGAAGTATCAGTATCTAAGAATCAACTAGAAAGTATTCCTACTCAGTCCTCTGATACTGTCCATACCAAGTGTCCACTGAACCCACTACACAAATATTAAAACCCCAAGAAAACGCGTAACAGAATATGAAACCATTTTAATAAAAATTCTGGAAAAGCTATGTATTTTTATTTTTTTTTTAAAGATTTTATTTATTTATTTGACATAGAGAGATCACAAGCAGGCAGAGAGGCAGGCAGAGAGAGAGGAGGGAGCAGGCTCCCTGCTGAGCAGAGAGCCCGATGCGGGCCTCGATCCCAGGACCCTGAGATCATGACCTGAGCCGAAGGCAGCGGCTTAACCCACTGAGCCACCCAGGCGCCCTGGAAAAGCTATTTATAAAATCTTTCTGATATTTCAGAACAGTGTCTTATGAAAACTATTTTAACTCCAAATGACAGGATTTAAGGCAGTTTTATTTTCCTCCTTTCTCTAATTTTTCTATGATCAATGTGTCCTACCAGAGAAAAATTTTAGTACAAGAGCACTGTATATAGTTCAAGGATTCATTAACTCTAACCATACCTTGCACTTACATGGTATTTCAGAAATCAGGCATATGAAAAATTTTAGGGAAATAGGGAGGTATGTGTGAAGCTAGACCAAGAGAAATCGTCATATCCTCCAGAACTGTGCCGTCCAATCAATAGCCACGAACTACATATAGCAAGTAAGCACATGAAACGTGGCTAGTCCAAACTGAAAGGTGCTAAAAAGTGTAGAATACTGGATTTCAAAGACTTTACGGGAGGGGAGGGAGGGATAAAGAATCTTATTAATAGCTTTAAAAATATCAAGTACATGTTGAAATGATATTCAGTAAGTACATGTTGAAATGACATGTTGAAATGATATAACACACTAAAATTAATTTTGCTATACTTTTACTTCAACGGAACTACTAGAAAACCACACATGTAATTTGCGTTGGTGGCTCACATTAACTAGAATATGCATTTTAGCCAAGATCCCCAGGTGAATATTCTACACATTCAAGTTTCAGAAGCACTGTTCCAGAAAACTACAATTTCATTTCCCTTAAATCATAGTAACAATTCCAGTATTATTCTAGCCACCCATTTACTGAAATGCTACAAGATGTCAGGCACTCTTCTATTCAAGAGTAATACAAGTTAACAAAATAAATTCACTCCCTGTTCTTTCTGGTAGAGTATATTCCACAGAAGACAAGCAAAGAAAAGCTCAAATATAATCAGTTCAGCTATTAACACTTGTATTTGAAAAATACACATTTGTTCCAGCACTATTGATAGATCAAGAAATTATTTGAGCATAACACGAAATTTCCCACTTATCAGCAGTTTCACCTGTGAGAAACACTAGCTGTACCCAGACGAACCAAGCTACATAGGAATTTACAAGGCACACACCCCAAACATCTGCCAGCTACCTCAATTCATCCTATGAGTTATAAATCATATCCATCAGTTAGTTTAACAACTTTCAGAGGGTTCAGATACCCCTCCCTCCATCACTTCAGAGTAACTCACAAGCTGCAGCCCTTTCAGAAGATGCCCACCTCCCACAAGCTCATTTCAGAACATAAAGTACTACGTTTACTGAACTTTAACTGTATTCCTTAATCATTTAATATGTCATGCAATGATTTTCGTTGGATTCCTGTCTCTTTCATGTGCCCCTACCTACATTTTTCCCATAAATCCTGTGGTGGGATTTTGCATAGCATGATGACTTTCAGGAACACACAAGTCATATTAAGTACAAGGCACAATACTCCGTGAAAAGGACGGAAAGTGATGGACATGGCTATTTCAGAGTGATCGGGAAGGACAGGGATGGCCCCTGGGAGATGGTGACATTTAAGCACATCACTGAAGAGCACACCAGAAGGACACACAAAAAGATGAATGTTCTAGAGAGGAGCATACAATGCAGTACTCTTGAGACAAAAACAAACTTCTTTCTCTAAGGCCAGGACAGGACAGCACAAACCAGGACAAGAGTGGTAGGTGAGGAAGCTAAAGAAACACCCAGACACCACATTACACAGGGTCTTTTATACACCTTCCTAACAACAGGGAGTCACTGGATGGTTTTCAGAAAAAGAGTGATGTGAGCTGACTGGCATTTTAACTGGACCACTGTGGACTGCATGGGGGAAGTAACTCTGTGATGCAAAAAAGAACACCATTCGAAGGCTTCTGCAGAGTCCTGGTAAGAGAATGTGGTAGCTAGGAGTATAATGGTTGTATCTGAAGCACTGAGAAGTGGTTTTAACTACAATCCAAGTGAAGTATTTAAGCTACTATTAATTGTTAAAACTGGAAAGCTAGGCTCTTAGCTATATTTAACACCCTAGCTCTACCTTCAACTAACAGTCCGAAGTATTCCCATTTAAACAGGAAAAATCTTCATCAAAGGGTTGTTCTGGGATCAGATGAAAAACAGTATAAAAGCGTTTTCAAAATTATGAAGCATCCCATAAAAAAGTAGAAAAGAACTCTTCTGAGACATTTCCAAGACCTACATAACTGGTCTTGAAATGATTAATGGATAGTATCTCCAATACTTAGTACAGAGTTCCAGAAGCAGAACAGTTACAGATGTGGTCCTACATACATAATCCCTGTAAAGACGCCCCAATTCATTGCTACTTCCCACTTTCCAGCATCGTAACAAAATGATAAATCTACATACACAAACCATTCTGCACAACAGAAGACAATGAGCAACACTTAACATTGAAATAATCTAGTTTTCTGTGAATTATGGGCCAAAAATCCTTAGTATGGTATACCAAATATTTTAAATATATCTTGCACAACTAAAAAACAGATCAATTAAGACTGCCTTAGAAGATCAAGGTGAGGGGTGCCTGGGTGGCTCAGAGGGTAAGCCTCTGCCTTCCACTCAGGTCATGATCTCAGGATCCTGGGATCAAGCCCTGCCATCGGGCTCTCTGCTCAGCGAGGAGCCTGCCTCCCTTCTCTCTCTGCCTACTTGTGATCTGTCAAATAAATAAAAATCTTAAAAAAAAAAAAAAAAAAAAAAAGAAATACCACTGTATCAGTAACAATATATAACCAACCATCTCTTTAAAAACAACAAAAATGTCGGGGCGCCTGGGTGGCTCAGTGGGTTAAGCCTCTGCCTTCGGCTCAGGTCATGATCCCAGGGTGCTGGGATCGAGCCCTGCATCAGGCTCTCTGCTCAGCGGGGAGCCTGCTTCCTCCTCTCTCTCTGCCTACTTGTGATCTCTCTGTCCAATAAATAAAAATCTTTTAAAAACAATAACAACAACAAAAATGTTAAAAAGTGATGATTAAGACAAATGATGGAGGTGTTCAAATACATGCATATATGTCTAGGGTGTGGGTATGTATTTTCTTAAAACAAAAACTAAATTATCAGGACCACTAACCTGCCAAGCTTATTCTGTTTCTCTTGAAATGGAATAGCTATTTCCTGTGGTCTTTAAGTGAACTATGGAGATCCAAGGCAAACATATCTGCCTATTATCTTATTATAAAGCACTGGTCAATAAAAATAGGTAATATCTCCTATTTCACTGGACTGAAATCCAAGCTTTTAGTAAACTTTAGCTTCTGTATGAAATCTCCCAAGTTGCTCTGAGTACAAATGTCTGAATATAAAGGCCTGAGAAAAATGGCTGCTTCTAAACGAAAATATTGGCACACTTTCAAACTCACTTAAAAAGTAAAATACTGATGTGCTATCTTGGTTCAAAACTACACACACGTATAGTGCCAATGTCAATGCCATGGCTTTGATAAGGACTAAGTTAGACACAACCACCAAGAAGTTGGGTGAAAGCATCAAGATACAAGAGGATATGACTTTAATTCGTGCTATAGTAAAAACCCACCAAATAAGCTATTGATATGCCTATATGTCTCCTGACACTGTAAACAATTTACCAGAGAAGACCAATTTCTAGAATCAGATCTGCCACTATTTGTTTAATTTTACACAAGTAAATTTTCTCTCATTTGTAAAACTGTAAAACGGATGGTTTACCTATTCTACCTTCCAAGAGCAACAGGAGGATCAAATGTGACTGTTAATTTTTATAAGGCTTTCTAGCATTACAAATGCAAAACATATTTCATTTTATTCAAAGCATAAAGTTGCCTGAAGAACCATAAGCTGTGCATATTACACAAATATCAGCCTATCACCCAAGGTGAAGAGATTCAAACATTCTTAAATTATATTTTAAAAACTAAAAAGCATCCATTATCCCCAAATAGTCCCTACAGAACGATTTCTTCTAATGTTACATAGTATCTTTTGTTTGAAAATTAGATGAAAATACATTTCCAAATATCTCCAAATATGGCTAAATGACAAAACGAGATAAAAACTTTTACTATGCACGCTAGTAATTTTTTCAAGTCTGTAGAAACAATGGTTACTAAAACCACTAAAAGCAATTTTACTTTGTACTCGAAGATATCTAAATAAATGCTCAGGAAGCCAATGAAGAGTAATTTTCAAGGAGTCAATTGAGTTAAGCTATCTCCCCCCAAAAAGAGATTTCTGACAAGTATTCCAAATGTATCATAATCTAAGTTTCGTACAAATAGTTCTGAAAGGGATGTGAAAAATGGGACAACCCCCAAGAGGTTTAAGTTTTGTAGAACAGCTTTCCAGAATCCTTGTAAAGATACCTTCATTCCTAAACTGATCTGTACTATCATCATTCTTAAAGTTATGTGGGTAAAATCATCATTTAAAACAAGTCCTCAAAAAAACATACTTCACTAAGTTAAGAGAAAGTGTTTTTAAAATTCCACGAAAGTACAAATTCAACACGTACTGTATGCTCATACTTCTGCGGTTTGGATGTCAGCTGCACTTTTAAAAACGTGTTTAAGCTATAAAAACAGATCTAATGATTGTACCTAAGATTCTTACTTTTTGATTATTTTTTTTAGAAGACTGTTTTGCGTGTTCTGTTTCAAACCCTCTCCCTTACCCCAGATGTGGGTTTCCAGTATCACTTAAATAAAATGAGTTGAATGTCAAAAAAAAAAAAAAAAAAAAAAAAGACTCTTTTGCAAATAACTCCCAAATATATAAGAATAACTTGATTCACCAAGTTAAAGAATCGTTTAATTTATACTCATGTTAACATCCCTTAAATTATAATAACCTACGTTCTCTTTAATAAATCCAAGAAAGGACAAAATCTAATTCTCTAAATTGTACATACTATGCTATAGTCTTTTTTCTTTTTCTTAAGATTTTATTTATTTGACAGAGACACAGCAAGAGAAGGAACACAAGCAGGGTGAGGGGGGGAGGGAGAGGCAGGCTTCCTGCTAAGCAAAGAGCCAGAGATGCTCCTCTCAGCCAGCCCTGAAAGGGGTCCAATGCAGGGATGGATCCCAGGTCCCTAGGGTTGTGACCCGAGCAGAAGGCAGTTGCTTAACGACTGAGCCATCCAGGTTCCCCTGTAGTAAGTCTTTTTTTAAACTAAAGATTTCTACAACTGACAAGCCTCCTTGCTTTTACTTTTCCTAGTAAATTACTTGAAGTCCTTTTATACATTACTTCCAAACTGGCACTTTCCAAGGAATGCCAATGTGCCATAAAAGAAATCTAGTCATCAATGTAAAAAATACACTGTGATGTAGACAGATGCCAGTGAAGCCCAAACTTGATTTTGAGTACATTTGTTTAACCAGCTTTGAAAATGCAAGTTACAAAAAATAAATAAATAAATAAATAAATAAATAAATAAAAAGTTATGAATCACCTAGGCTCTTAATTTAGTAAACATTTACTAAAGTCTTAAGGTCTTTTTTTTATACCCCAAAATGGGGACGCCTGGGTGGCTCAGGGGGTTAAAGCCTCTGCCCTCGCATGATTCCAGGGCCTTGGGATCAAGCATGCACATTGGGCTCTCTGCTCAGCGGGGAGCCTGCTTCCCCCTCTCTCTACTGGCCTCTCTGCCTACTAGTGATCTGTCAAATAAATAAAATCTTAAAAAAAAAAAAAAAAAGTAAAAAAAAATTAAACCCTAAAATGAAAATAATGTATTGGATATTAGACCAATAAACAATACAGTATCCTGTTCTTAATAGTTTTTTTTTTGAAAGATTTATCTGACCGAGATCACAAGCAGGCAGGCAGGCAATAAGGGGGGAAGCAGGCTCCCCGACGAGCGGAGAGCCCAACGAAACGTGCAATGCAGGGCTCGATCCTGGAACCCTGTGATCATGACCTGAACGGAAGGTAGAGGCTTAACCCACTGAGCTACCCAGGGGCCGCTACAGGATTTTTGTTGTGTTGTGTTGTTTGTTTGTTTTTTAAAGATTTTATTTGAGAGAGAGAGAGCATGAAAGAGGGGAGGAGAGAGAGCAGCAGACTCCCCACTGAGCAGGGAGCCCAACGTGGGACTCAATCCCAGGGCTCCAGGCTCATGACCTGAGCCAAAGGCAGTCACTTAACCAACTGAGCAGCCCAGGCACCCCGAGTTTTGTTTTTGTTTTTGTTAAAGAGGGAGAGGGGGAAGGTAGGGAAAAGGGAGTGAATCTTAAGCAGGCTCCACACCCAGCGTTGTAGCCCAACGTGGGGCTGGCTCTCACAACCTGAGACGTGACCTGAGCTGAAATCAAGAGTCAAATTGACAGAGTTAACTAGGTGTCCCATAACCTGTTTTTAAATTAAGTTACTTACACGGGTGCACTGATAATCCAACTCACTGTGCTGAACTTCGGGAAATGGTTCTGACTTTACATATATGAATACTCATATATATCACAATTTATCTAAAAAAACACAAATGGCTATAAAAAAAATCATATTTACACACTTTAAAAAATTAAGTTTCAAACACATATCAGCGATAAAAGAAAATATGGGAGCCAATGAATAAAGACTAAAGAAGTATTAAATGAGGAAAGAATGACCACTTCACATCTTAACAGACACTCCAAACTCCGGGATGGAGATCTCTAGTTCATATTTATTACTACCCATACATCATAATTAAGGAATACGGCAGTCAGGCATACCAGAAGTGGTAGCTAGAAATGGAGCTATTTTACTAGTTAAAAGGTTCCAGAGGGAGGCAGATAAACAGCTAAAAAGCAAATCAGAAAGTGGGGCCTAACTTAGCAAATGACTGTATCAGAAAAATTAGAAGTCTCTTACAAATGAACCATCAGCAACCAGATGCAAACAGAAGAAAACTAAAAGCCTAGAAGTAAGTACACAGAGTTCATATAGGAAGCAAAATTAAAATCAAAATTGGAAAGAAAAAAAAAAAAAGGAGTACAGAAAAAGTTAGCAGCTAGAATCACCACTAGCTGGCCAAGGGTCAAAGCCCTTCAAACTAGTTTCTCAAGGCCAGGATGACATTTTATCTTTCCTTTCAGGAATACCACAAAACTGCTGCCCCGTGTTTGTTGAATGAATAAGCCACAGAATAGTCTTGGGGTTATTTCATTTGTAAAGGAATTATCAGGTATGATTAACTGTGAATGTTCGAAGAAAGCATTTACAGAACTTTCCCAGGGTGCCTAAACTGACTTCTTCCCAGATCTGGACACAGAGGATATAGGAACAAGATCACAATCACTAAAAGAAAACTCAAGATACTTATCTGTAAGGAGATTAAGTACCGCATCCTATTCTGTCACAACTACCAAAATTTTAGAAATAAAGCAGAGTACAATGCAAACAGCACCTGCCTTCCAAGAGCTAACATTTAAAATGAAATTCACTATAGAAGAATAACCGAAAATAGTATCATCTCGAACCCTATCTAACACTAGAAAATTTACCCACAAAATTAAAAATATTAAGTTTAAGTAATTTTGCCATCAAAGAACTTTTAACACTTCAATAACCAAACCCACCTCCTACTGGTTATATACAAAATATTAACTTATCTGCGTAAGTAGCACAAAGTTATAGTTACATTCAACAGAACTGTATCCCCCTTCCATACAGCACCAAGATTCTTTCATTTCAACGCTATCTTCTGACCATTATTAATTTCCTCAACCCAGTAACTATGGACAGAGGAGACCTGTGTTTCTGATTATCTGATTTCACGGAATAAAAATTATCTCCATCCTAAGAGGCAGAAAAAGAGGACCAGAAGATGCAGGCTACTTTTAAAAACTGAACAAAGTATTGAGAAGCTCGTGGACAGAAAGCCACATGGCACTCATTTGAGTTTCCTTAGAAGCTTCCGAAAGCACAATTGTTGTATATATGTATCTCAAACACAAGCAATAGAAGATCTTATGATGGGGAAAAAACACAATGTTTTATTTACTGCAGTGAAAATAGTTTGTGCCTCAATACATGCTTTAGACTTGAAATCTGATTTTTTGGTAAATTCTAGGCAAATTAAATCTGAAAATAGTTACAGAATGTGTTTACTTTTTCTTAGCCTCCTAGGACAAAGAGCTTGAGGCAGGGTAATAACTGAATAACAGCACTATACAAAAGAAAGGAGACTAACTTTTAAAAAGTTGAATGTCTGTATGAACACAGTATAAAAATTACACTATTAAAATCCTGGAGAATACGGAAAACAACATTTTAAATGCAAACAACAAAAACCCAAAAGAATTTTCTGATCACAGGTCATTTTTTTAGCTTGTAAACAATCTCAAAAACCATACTAAGCTTTTAAATTCATAACTTATCAGTAAGAATCACATTTGAACTCCTTATAAAAATAAATTTAAACCTAAGAATCTCAAACGGAGTCAAATAAATTTAAGACTTTACTTGAAAAGGTGATAAATTTCTTTTCTTGGGAAAATGTCCTGTATTTCTCTCATCGTTAACAAAGCATTTAATAAGTTATATTCATAAATACATTCTCTTATAAGCCATTGGTATCCATTTTAAGATGCTCAGCTCAATACCTTATTTCTAGAGTGACTTGTTTATTAAGTGAATTGACAGAAATAAAATACTTTGATGACACAACCATACAGGGAAATATCACTGCAACCTACTGTTTTACAAAGAGCTATTAAGTATATGTGGAAGTTTCATCAAAAAAGCTACTCACCACCATCCCTCTCTCTAACTCTGTGAATATGCACATTTTTGGCCTTACTGTGACCTGTGCTGTCACTATATTTGTTTTCAGGACTATCAGATCTCCGCAACATTTTATTTGGTGGTGAAGGATCTGCGGCGTCTCGCATTTTTTCATGTCTGTGATCACCACTACTGGGGTGACTCTTCGATGAATACTTAAGTGCCTGTAAAACATCACCCCCCCAAAAAAAGAGAGAAAAAATTAAACTTTAAACTTCCTAGATGACTTTATCATAAAAATTGGCATATTAACTTCAGTTTATGAACTTCTACCAATAAAATTAAAATTTCTACTTCTAATTCTGTCTTTAAGTTATTCAGACACCTAAATACCTAGGACTAAGTCTAAAGCTTCCTGAATGAATCAGGTCAAAAAAATTTTTTTTCATTGTTATTTTTTTAACTACAAAAAAAAAAAAAAATCCAACACCTTGATACATTAAGTCCTTAATAAATTTTTCTGGGAATAACAAAGTTTAATCCAAAGTAGAAACTAGTGTACTAGTTTCATCTTGAGTACTAATGTAACCTTGTGTTCTACAACTGATACACACAGATACAAGTATACATTAAGAATAAGCATGTTTCTACAAACCTACAAAAAAAAAAAAAAAAAAGCAACCATCAGTTTCACCAATTTTTGATCCAAAAAAACCCCTTTCACATCTAACTTACCTACTCTTGCACAGGTATTGAAAATAATTTCGAGTTATAAAAATGTTGGTGGATATCTCTAACATAATTTAATGGAACTTCCTCACAATGGTTTAGTTTGATTCTAATACACATTTAAGACAACCATAATAAACCAGTGTTAATTAGTAGGTTTCAGAAAAGCAGATTCAACAGGGTTTAATCTTCTGGCTATGCAAACATAATGAACAATGTTTTACACATCAAAGGACCTAGGATTTCTAACTTGAGCTTTAAGAACTCATGCTAACCGGTAACATAACTATCAGCTTAGAAATTCCTTTAATTCCTTTAAGGTGTAGAAAGTGGAGAGTGTTATTTCTGGTGACATCTGATAGTTCCCAACCATTTACGAGATTTCCACCTCAGAACAAGGCCCACTTTTATCCCAATTTTTAAAAACTTTACATGCAGAAACCGCAGTAACAAAAAAGAACCTACCTACCTAGAACCATCTATGCTAGAATGAATGATCCACAAAAAGACTTCTGACCATGGAACGAATTATCCAAGTACTCAAAGATCTCAATTCTCACAAAGAGAACAGCTCTTTCACTAGTAACTCAACTATTTGCACCAAAAACAATTAAAATGGGGAAGGGATAGTTTAGGAGACACATTTAAGAGTTGAAAATCAATTAGTTATTTCTTCTTAAGCTTTCCATCTCACTTAAGTAACGTTACGTTAACTTTTAGTTCCCAAATACAATAAATATGGCTCAGAAGTCACCTATCATCTCATCTCTTCGATTCCTTCACACCGAAATAATCGAGTTAGGTCCTCCCTGACTAATTTTTTTTTTCTTTAAAAAAATAAAATAAAATAAAATAAAACAAAAAACCCTGAACTTCCTCCAGTCACCTGTCAAAATATGCCACTAAACGTTGCTGGGGAGCGCTAACAGAACCAAACACAAAATTTTAAGGGGACCCGCGGTGCTAGTTTCAGATTTGTTGCACCGAAGGGCCTGTAGCGACTTCTGAAGCCTGCGCTCGAGTAGCAGTTCCTCCCTTCCCCCTCCGTCCCCCCACCCACCCCTCCACCCCGGCCTCGGCTGGTACCTGGTAAGGCTGCGAGTCCCCCCTCCGGTCGTGACAGCTGAAAAACAGGAAGAGAGAACGCGATATGAGACACCTCGGTGGGGGGTGGGGGGGTAGGAAGAAAACGGGTTCCCCCCCCAGAGCCCCTCCCCGCGGGAGACCTACCAAACCTACCGGCAACGAGCCCACACACCACACACACACACACACACACACACCCCGCACACACACAGCCGGCTGAAAGACGGGAACCAGGGCGAAACGCCGAGAACCCGGCCCTCTGCTGCCTCCACACTCCCTCCGTCCTCGCCTGCTCGCGCGGCTGCTCCTCCTCCCAGCCCGATCCGGATCAGGGTTAACAACAAAAATGGCGGCTCAGCCAGCACCAGATAAGGAGGAACAGCCCCCCCCCTCCCCGCGCCGCCGCCGCCGCCACCGCCCCCCGCCCGCGCTGCGGCCCGGCCCGAAACGAAAAGACAATTTACCCATCACTGAGTCTCTGCTGTTTCCTCGCATACATTACCATCAATGCCCGGCCTGTGAGTGTGTGTCGGGGGAGGGGGAGAGCGGCCGCGAGAGGCGGGCGGGCGGGCGCGCAGGCGGCGGGCGGGCGGCAGCACCGGCACCAGGGCCCGACGCGCCCTCGGCGACTCTCAGCACCTCCCCGTTACTGGCGCCGGCGTTCCCGGGCCATCTCCCTCCGCCGACACCACGCTCACTCTCAGCCCAGGCAGCCGCGCCAACTACACGGCGGCAGCGGCGAACGGGGGGAGGGGGGGCAAGAAGACGCGTCCGGCTCTGCCCCGCGGAGAGCTACTGCCTCCTCCGCCTTCTCTTCCTCCTGCTCCTCCGCCTCCTCCCCTCCTCCCCCCGTCGCCGCCGCTGCCTGGTCCTTCGCCGCCGCCTCCTGCCGCCGCCGCCGCCGCTGGTGCCGCCGCTGCCGCTCCACCAACTACATCCGGGCAACTCGGACGCCGCGGCCTTCGGAAAACCTCGGCAGTTTCCGCCGCGCCCCTCCTCTCCCACCCTCTGCCTTCCTCCCCGCCCCGCGCGGCTCCGGAACGCCGCCTTCGGCAAACCTCGGCTCGGCCCGGCCTTCCTCTTCCTCTGAGGCCTGGCTCGCCTCCTCGCGACCCGTCAGCTCTTTCCGGTTGTCGCTTCTTTTCCTCACGCCCAAGTCCGGCCGCTGCCGTTCCAGTTTAGGGATAGTCCCGCTCGGGGACCTGCTCGAGGCTGGTCCCGGGGGCTCCGGGGTGCGCGGGGTGGGAGCCGCCTTCGGGAGGAGGACGGTGGGGCGCGAGAGGAGCCATCGCTGACTAAATAAAGGCGGCTGCGGCTGCTGCGCGTGCGCCCGGAGGCGCGGGGGTGGGAGGGTGCCCTTGGGTGAGCTCTCCGGCCGCCCGCCCCCGCCCCTCGGGGCTCCGGCGGGGTGGTCGGAAACCCCGGCTTAGGCGGCTGGCGGGCGGGTGCCGAGGCGCTTCCTCGGCCGGCAGCGACGGCAGCTGCGCTCGGGGAGGTGGGGAGCGCGCCGCTGCTCCGTGCGGCCCGCTCCCGGGAGCCGGAGCCCGGGCCTGGGCACTTGCCTCAGACCGGCGGCCGAGTGCGCGGGCGGCCTTCGGGGGGCCGGGGCCGCCTGGAGCTCGCCCGTTAGAAGTAAGTCTTACCCCCAGAAGCGTGCGGGAGGGCGAGCTTGCCGAGCGAGGAAAGACGCGGCAGATAAGGGGTGGCGTACCGAATGCGGGAAGGCCGCGCGCGGCGAGAGGCGGGAGCGCCGCTCCGGGCGGTGAATGGAAACCGAGGCTGGCCGCGAGCGGGAATGGGTTACTGGGGGAAGGTGGTGAACCGCCTCATCCCTGTTTCCTGTTTTCCGCCCGCCCCCGCCCCCACCCCCCGCTGTGTCCTCCCCACCCTCTCCTTTATTTCCCATTTTTCTCTTCTAGTTCCTCCAACTCGCCGAAGCCTTTTGGTGAAAGAGCGCTCATTCGGTCGGCGGTTCTGCATGTGAATAAAGGCAGCGGGCGTGCTACGCGAAGCTGCGACGAATTGGATTTTGTAGACCGCGGCGGGCACAATACGGGCGTTGGCATAATTGGGAAGGGGGCAAGTCAAGTATATCGCCCCAAATTAAGCTTTACTGGAAGGGTGGCGGTTGATACTCGGGTGGGATTTTCCCCCCTGCTCTAAATTCCTTATAAGACAGCACTAATTTAACGAAAAGATTGTAATAAAGTAAATACATTTTTGCATAGAATAAAAAGGTAAAAGAGGAAACAAGCCAGAAGAGAGACGATCCCACCAAAAACCAGTATCAAAAAAGTAACCGACTGATTTGGTATCCCACAAGCTACATTACAGCTGGGCCTAATGAAGAGAAGGTATGATGTGCGGAAGAGGTCCTGAAATCACAATTGACAAATGTTTACGTAGCCTGGTTTGTCACATCCACCTGCCAGGTGTTAGGATAATTGACTGCTGTTTTTGAGAACCAGTGAAAGCCTACTTAATGCCCCCATGAGCAATCGGTAATTAAAAAGACTGCCAATGACTGAAATGGGGGAAAAAATCAAAAACCTAGAGTCCTATGTGCAATTTCTTTTTTATTTAAGATTTTATTTCTTTTGGAGAGAGCATGGGGGAGGGGAGGAAGGAACAGAGGGGAAGGAAGATGGAGGAAAGACTCTCCAGCATATTCCTGCTGATGGGAGCCCCACCCAGGGCTGGATACCATGACCCTGACATCACTGAGCTGAAACCACGAGTTGAACTCCGAGGGGCTGAACCATCCAGCCACCCCTTAGGGTGCAATTTCTAACGCTTTTGTAACACATAGAAGATAGAAGATAGCAGCTTTGCAGAGTACACAAAGTAGTACATACATTTTATATAGAAACTTCTTGAAAACTGGCAGCAAAATTTATTACTAATTTCTTGATGGTAATGGTGTGCTGAAATTTTGATATATACTGTTTGCTTTTCTCTAAAGTTTTTTAAGATTTTTTTTTTTAATTTGACACAGAGAGAGGACAAGCAGGCGGAGCAGCAGGCAGAGGGAGAAGCAGACAACGCCCAACCCCCTCCCCCAGAACAGGGAGCCAGATGTGGGGGATCAATCCCAAGACCTTGGGATCACTACCAAAGCCCAAGGCAGAGAGAGGTTCAACCGACTGAGCCAGCCAGGTGCCCCTGATATTTTACATTTGATCAAAAGCAGCAAATGAGGAAACTGTAGGAGGCAATATAGTCTTCATTATTTATAGATCCTATATTTGCAAATTTGCCTACTCATTAAAATTTGTAATCACCAGTATGCATAGCAGTCATGGATATGCACAGAGTGGCAAAAAATGTAGCATTCCCAGCTGAGTTTAACAAGACAACATTGGTTAATTCTGCTCTCCTACTGTAAATAAATGTATTTTTCACAATATATATATTTTCAGGGTTTTTGCACTTTTCATGCTTATTGGTGGTTTTGCTTTTCTAAATGGCCCTCCAAGCATGGTGCTGAAGTGCTGTCTAGTAATCAATCCGAAACAAAGGATGCGGTATGCCTGGTGGAGAAAATAGTGTTCTAGATGAACTTTCAGGCTTATCATTAGTGCCCTTGGCCATGATGAGTTCAGTGTTAAGGAATCAACAATATATATAAAATAAGCCATCTAAGTAAAAACACATGGATGGAAATGTGACCTAAGTCTTTCAGGAACCTAACCCTGTTTTCCCTAGGAGCAGATCAGTATTCACAGTGACTTAACAGAACTACCTCCAATAAGAATCAACTGCGTACTAAAGGACCTATTCAAATGTTATGCCCATTTTTTAAAAAACTCAGGGCCTATTTTAGATTCCATTATCCATTGTTATAAATTCTTTACAAATACCTTCATCCTTCCCTTCTTTTTTCCTCCATTTTACCTGTCTAAACCACAATCCTGGTTAATTCACTGTGTGCTGGCAGTGGAACTTGGCTGGAGAAAAACAGCCCTCCTAACTCTGGAAGGGCTCCTTACGTTCCTCACACACACACCCCCACCCAGTCTAATTTCCTTAATCCATTTACCCAGCTCCCTTAAATGGCTATATGACACTTTTAAACTAAGAAAACCTCCCACTCCCCTTTCTGAATAAGGCATTATCTTGCTTCTTATCTCTCTAGGGAAATAGGAAAAAAAAAATCATTAACAGCTCCCTTTTCACCATTGCACCTTACCAACCTTTCTAAATCTGAATAACGTGCTACATTCCTAACTATGGATAAACTGTCAAAATTCCTAAAATCAAAGTTGCCACCTTTTCCTTGAGTTCCATTTTACTCTTGGAATTGTATGATTTCCTTAGAAATATTTTTCCTCTCAACTGGATCACCTGTCACTTATAAACATGTCTTAATAGCCACCATCATTTAAAAAACAAAAACAAAAAAACCTTAACCTGTATCACCCTCCAAATACTTCCCCCTTCCCCGCTTTGATTTGCTCTTCCATACAAACTTCTCCACTTCTGCTACTGTCTCTTAAATCCACAAATCAGACTTGGCCTCCATATTCCACTGTTAAACTGTTCAATATCAACAGCAACCTCCATGCACTCAAATCCAATTTTTATTTCTTCATCTTCATATCCTTTAACCTGTCCGCAGCATTTGACATAGCTGATGAATTACTCTCTTCCTGAAGCTCTTTATCTGGCCTGCCAGGATTCCATTCTCTCCCTTCTCTTCCCTCCTAAATGATTGTTGCTTAGCCCTCTTGCCGGTTCCTCCTAATTTTCTAGCCTCAAAATGCTAGCTAGAGTGCCCCAAGATTCAAATCAGGATCAGACTGTTTCTCTTTCTCTCCCTCACTAGGCAATCCTACCCATGTCTCTGGCTAAAGGAAACTCATTTGAATCTCCAGCTTGTAACTTTCCCCTGAACACTGGGCTCACAATCAACTGCCTACTCTACAGCACCGCTCGAATGTCCAGGTATCGCAGACTTAATACGCCCACAATCAAACTCTTCATTCCCACTGCCCCCAAATAAATCCTGATTAAGTCTTTCCTGTTTCATGAAATGGCAACTCCATTCTTCCAGTTGAGATTAGAGACTTTGGAGTCCTTGATTCTTTCATACCTCATCCTCTCCATCGGCAAATGCCACCAGTATTATCTTCAAGATAGGCTCAGAATCTGATCTTTGTTCACTACCTCCATCACATTCACTCTGGTCCAAGTTGCCATCTTATTCCTAGGTAGTAGTAAAGGCCTCCTAACTCATCAACTTCTATACGTGCTTTCACAGGGTCTACTAGATTACACAGCTGTCAGAGTGATCTCTTAAAAGTATAATTCTGTCTTACGACCCACCAATGGTAGGGTGCCTGGGTGGCTCAGTCATTTAAGTAGCTGCCTTCGGCTCAGGTCATGATCCCAGGGTTCTGGGATGGAGCCCCAGGATGGGCTCCCTGCTCTGCAGAGAGCCTGCTTCTCCCTCTCCCTGCCGCTCTGCCTACTTGTGCGCGCCCTCTCTCTCTCTCTCAAATAAATAAAATCATAAAAAAAAAACAAAACACCAATGGTATCCCATCTCAGAATAAAAGCCAAAGTTCTTACCATGGTCTGTAATGAACTACCCCCATCCACATTATCTCTGGTTTCATATCCAGTGACTTTTTTACTTGCTCAGTCTCCCCCGCCCCCACCACTCTCTTTCCTTTTTCTCCAATATAACAAGCATGTCCGAGAAGCTTTGTGCTACTATCCTGTCTGGAATGATCTTCCCCTTTGGTCCTACTTGGTTCACAGTGTATTATTTTAGGTCTGTACTTAAATCTCACCTTTTCAGAAAGGTCTTTCCTCTGAGAACTCTATATAAATGGTACCCCACTACTATCTTTCTCTCACCCTGCTCTATTTTTCTTTCACTATTTGCCATATAATATATATTTAATTTATTTTTTGTGTCTCACTAAAATGATATCTCTGTGACATCAGATAAACATTTGTTGAGTGAAAGGATATTTGCCTACAAAATTACAAAGGAAATAGCAAAATATTTTTCATTGTTAAGAGGAAATGACATGTTTTAAGTCCAGTCCTACTGTCATGAATAGGTAAAAGCTGTCCTCTTCCCAATACAGATAAAATACTGTATTAGATAGCATTTGAAAATTTATATAAACTTGCATATATAGCAAATCTTAGATTGTTTTCATTCCTCTCTGCTGAGAGATTACAAGTTTTTAAGTGTGCAGAAGACCCATATATTTCAATGAGGAGATTAACACCTAACCAATAGAGGGGGAGAACTATCAGCCCATGTAGGCTGTAGGTGACCATGATTTTAATGTGATCTTATTCATAGAGAATCAAAAAGTGAAGTTCTCAAGCTTTTGGTTGTAAAAAGAGCCAGGTGATGTTTTTCCAGAATTTCTAAAGGATCACAAAATAAGAATGTATTCTCTGAAATTTTTACTTACTCTTTTCTTTATTTATTTATCAGAGAGAGAGAGCACACAAAAGCAGGGAAGCTGCAAGTGGAAGGAGCAGGTTCCCTGCCAAATAAGGAACATGATGTGGGGAGTCAATCCCAGGACCCTGGGGTCATGATTGGAGCTAAAGGCAGATGCTTAACCAGGTGAGCCACCCAGGGATCTCTACCTAAACTCATTTCTGTTTCCTCTGTCCTTCACTTCCTCTCAGACAGGATAGTATAGTGGTTAAAACTATGGCTTTTAGAATCAAAATGACATAAAGTAGAGCTCTGGCTACATTATTGACTGACTAGCAGTGTGATTTTGGGCAAAATACAGAAATTTCAGAGATAATGCATCCTAATCTCTAAAATTGGCTTGATAGGGTAGAGGGCTATTTGTCAGAAGTAAATGAAATCACTTAAATGTGCAGCACCTGGCACCTGGTGACTGTCATTCATTCATTCAAAACAATTATTGACCTGTGTATCATGTTTCCGCAATACAGCAAATTCACTTGGTTTCTGCTTCCATGGCGTTTATATATTTTTAAAAGATTTTATTTGTTTATTTGACAGACAGAGATCACCAGTAGGCAGAGAGTCAGGCAGAGATGGGAGGGGGGGGGAAGCAGGCTCCCTGCTGAGCAGAGAGCCCAATGCGTGGCTCAATCCCAGGACCATGGGATCATGACCCAAGCTGAAGGCAGAGGCTTAACCCACTGAGCCACCCAGGCACCCTTGGTGTTTATATTTTAATATATAACTAAAAGGAGACCAATTTGAGTTCTGAGTTGTGATGTGAGGCTTTCCTTCAAGGATGTGATAAAATAGGAAAACTGCCACAAAAATTACTATTTAGAAAAGAGGAGTAAAATTTTCCAGGACAGCACTATATCAGTATATTATGTATCTTTTTAAGCAGAGATAATAATGTAAATGATCAATAGATCCACAGTTCCTTATTTACTCAGGTAGAGGCAGTAGAGCTAAGCTCTGGATGTACAAACTGGCCACTTTTTAAAGTCCTTCCAACTGATAGATAGTAAGGTACAGCCAATACTGAGAACTATACCCTAAACCCTTTGCCTGTATCTAGCAAAACTTCAGCCTGAATTAACCTAATTTTTCACTTTCTCAGTGCCTGTGAGCAACCGCACACTGCTGAAGACTATTGGACAATACAATAGGTTGATTCAACTAAAATCTCATGATCACCAAAATCAAATGAATTCCCAGTACATCTAGGCAATCTTTTATTTCTCTCTTCAACTCTCTCACCAGTTCAGTAAGGTTTTCAAACTTCTGCTCTCCTCAAATCCGTCCCCCTCAATTTACTACCTCCCCTCTACTCTCAGCAGATAACATCACCACTTTCCTCCCAAACTGAAGCCACCAAAGGGAAATTTCTTCCTGCTTCCAAATTTGCAAATCTACCTATAGTCATCCTTCTCCCTACTTACTCAACAATGTATTGAGTACCCACCATGTGCCAGGGATACATCAATGAACCATACAAAGAAACCAGAGAACCAGGATCCCCCTGGCCTTTGAGCTTACATTTTAGTGGGGAAAGACAGGAATAAAATAAGTGATATGATGACTCAGAAAGTAGCAAGGACTATGAAGAAGAATGGAAGGAGATGATTAAGGAGTACTGTTTTAAATGGAGTAGTCACTGAGCAGATGACAGTTGAGCAAACACTTGAAGGTAGTGAGAGAGCAAGCTGTATGGGTGTTTGGAGAGGCATACTCCTCCTGGCAAAGGGAACAGCAAGAAGAAATGTCTAGAGGCATGAGCCTGGTGTGTAAAAATAATAAGGAAAGCTGTGGGGTGAAATGTGATGGCAGGGGGAGAGTTTTAGGAAATGAGATCAAATAGGTTGTAGAAGGGGATGAAGGGGTAGATCATGAAGGATTTAATAAGCCATTATAAGAAGTTTGGCTTTCATCATGGGTGAGATGAGAAGCCTTAGGAGAGTTAAAAGCAGAAAAGTGATGCTGGCTACTGTGTTAAGAATAGTCTATATGGTAAGGAAGGAAGCAGGGAAACTACCTAGGATGCTATTGCATTGTCCTAAGGTCACTGTTTCAAAACAGGAGTTAAACTTCCTCTCTAAGGCCATTTCCTTCACATGTACTTTCCTTCCACCTCTTGAGTTACTTTACACTAACAAGTATCCCTTTCTTTGTATACTTAAACTCTTCCTTTTATCTGGATCATATCCATTGTTTTTAAACACATCTGAATCCTGTGTTAGAATAAACACTGCCCTGTCCCATTCCTCACTTCAGCCAAATTTCCAGTAAGCCTTGTCTCTGGCATCTCACTAATTTCATTGTGCACCCCTTTATTAATATTCTAGGTTACAATCATCTGACACCTGTCCCTTTAATATCACCAAAATAGAGATTCCTAATGTAGTGGTTCTTCAAGAGATAGTGCTAATTCTCCAGGGGACATTTTGAGATATGTGGCAGTACTTTTGGGGTTTGATTTGTATACTTTTGATTATGACTTAAGGGTGAAAGGTGCTACTGGTGTTTAGTGGTCAGAAGTCAAGGATACCTAACATAACTGCCATCTGTAGGACAGTCTCTCACATTTAAGAATTATCCTGCACAAAATACCAGTATCAGCCTGTTGAAAAATAGTCTTGGGCTTTCTCAGTTGGTAGAGCATGCAACTCTTCATCTCAAAGTCATAAGTTTGAGCCTCATGTTGGATGTAGAGATCACTTAAAAAAAAAAGAAAAGAAAAAAGACTATTTCTTGAAAATTAGTCTTGAAGTCATAAATGACTTCTATGTACCTGTGTTCACCAAACATTTTACAGTCTTTTTCCTAGAATCTTAGAATATTGGCTTTGATATCTCCTCTCTTTGCATTACATCTCTCTCTTGGCTTCTACAACACTGCACATTCCTTGTTTCCTTTCTCCCTCTGGCAGCTCCTCTCATTCCTTTTTGCAGACTCATCCTCCTCTACTCCACTACCAAATGTTGAGGTCCTCCAAGAATCAGTCCCTGGGGGGTGACATCACTAAAAATGGCTACTCTAGAACTCCAAGGACCTATCTCTCCACATAAACAGCAAATAATTTGGCCAAAATTATCAGAATCAAGTTTATGTGAACTCTGGAAATTAGTGAAAGATTACAATAACCAGGCAAACATTTAACCAAGAACAAGGTGATTGGGTCCTAGTAGGAGAGCTTTATGTTAGTGAAACTTACCCTAGCCTCATTTCTTCATCCCCAGTTCAGTGGCAGTTTTGGACAACAGCCTACATTTCTGGTGTAGGTTCCTGGTGCCAGAGGTAGCAGAATGCATCTTCTTTTCAAAGAATTGTAAGATTTTATTTTGACTTGTCTGGTGACTCCCTGAAGGACTGGTGCAAGGGCTTGCCCTTATTTTGCCTAACTTAGAACTTTCCTGAGGCAGAAGTGACTACCCAGGACATATTAAAGGTAAGTTTATTAGCTGCTGCCAGTTGGAGAAAGGAATGACAATTGGGGCAAACACAAAGCCTGGGAAGAAAAGCTGAAGAGTGAGATACTTTGGAGAGTAAAATCTTTGAAAAGCTCCTACATATTCCTGGGAGTCTAAAAGGTTACCTGGGGGTACCTGGCTGTCTCAGTTGGTAGAGCATGTGACTCTTGATCTCAGGGTTGTTAAGTCCAAGCCCTATGCTGTGTGTAGAGATTACTTAAAAATAAAATGTTGAAAAAGGGCTACTTATATATCTAGGGTGGAGCAGATGCACAGAAAAAAACTTCAAAATTCCTAAAGTCTCACCTCTGACTAACATTAGGCTTTGCTCAGATAGAAAGTGAAAGATAAGGCAGACTTATAAATTGCCCATTTGAATGATAAAGTCATGCCCAAACACACCTGGAAAGAGCCCTCTGACAAAACCTGGAAATTTTTTATGGAAGTTTTTCCTGGAAGTTTTTTCTTTTAGTTATAGGCATTTAAGGAAATCTCTGTTGAATCACTAGCTGACCACTGAGCCAACAGAACAGACATTTCAGTGGTCACACATAAGGAAAGATACAGACTTCACAGAATCAGTTTGGAAAAATCCTTAAACAGACAACCGCAACCACAGTAAGCAGCTACAACAAAGTCTAGGGAGGGAGGAGAATTTGGTTCTACCCTTCACACATTATAAAAATCAAAACAATGGAATGACATATTCAAACTGCTGAAAGAAAAATACTGTTAATTAAGAATTCTTTTTTTTTTTTAAAGATTTATTTATTTGTCAGAGAGAGGGGTTGGAGAGGGAGAGAGCACAAACTGGGGGAACAACAGGCAGAGGGAGAAGCAGGCTCCCTGCTATGCAAGGGGCCTGAAGTAGGACTCAATCCCAGGACCCTAGGATCATGACCTGAGCTGAAGGCAGACACTTAACTGACTGAGCCACAGAAGCATCCCTGTTAGCTAAGAATTCTGTATCCAGCAAAACTACCGTTCAAAAATGAAGAAGTTAAGACATTCTCAAATAAGCAAATACTGAGAGAATTCGTCATTAGTAGACCTGCCTTACAAGAAATACCAAAGAGAGTTCTTTAACCTGAAATGAGAGGACACTAGATAGTGACTTGAATCCACATGAGGAAGCACGGTTAAAGGTAAGTATGGGGGAATTAATAATAAAAAAAGTTAGGGGCGCCTGGGTGGCTCGGGTTAAGGCCTCTGCTTTCAGCTCAGGTCATGATCCCAGTGTCCTTGGATCGAGCCCCATATCAGGCTCTCTGCCTGTCAGGGAGCCTGCTTCCTCCTCTCTCGAGATTTCTCTGCCTGCCTCTCTGCCTGCTTGTGATCTCTGTCAAATAGATGGATAAAATCTTAAAAAAAAAAAAAAAAGTTAATGCATTGTTGGTTAGTAACTTCTTTTTTCCTGTATGATTTAAAATACAACTACTGGGGCACCTGGTGGCTCAGTGGGTTGAGCCTCTGTCTTTGGCTCAGGTCATGATCTCAGGATCCTGGGATGGAGCCCTGCATTGGGCTCTCTGCTCAACAGGGAGCCTGCTACCCCCACTCTCTCTGCCTGCCTCTCTACCTACTTGTGATTTCTCTCTCTGTGTCAAATAAATAAATACAATCTCTAAAAAAAATAATAATAATAAAAAATAAAATACAACTACTAACATGGTAATTATAAATCTTTGTCCCTGGGCATATAATGTATAAAGATGTAATTTGTGATAACAAAAGAGAGAATGAGACATAAGAGCAAAGATGTTTTATGCCCTTGAAACTAAGTTGGTTTTTACTTAAGATTATTATAGGTTGCTAATTATAATCCCTAGAGCAACTATTAAGAAAATAACTAATGTAGTAAAACAAATGACAAGAAATACAAAAGACAGACTAAAAAATATCTAAAACAAAAGAAGTCAGTAGTGGAGGAATTGAGCAACATAAAAGATATACAGCATGTGAAGAAGCAAATGGCAAATTAAGTTTTTCCTTATCACTAATCACATTAATGTAAATACATTAAATTCCAATTAAACAGAGAGATTGGCAGAATGGATTTTTTTTTCAATGTTCTAATTATATTCCATCTACAAGAGACTCACTTTAGAACTAAAGAACCCTATGAGTTGAAAGCGAAAAGACAGAAGATATTCCAAGATAGTTCAATTGTATGTGGAACAGTCTCCAGTATAGAGTATCAGTTGGTCTATAAAACAAGTCTCAATAAATTTCAAAAGACTGAAATCACATCAGGTATTTTCTCTGGCCACAATGGTATGAAACTACAAATAGACATTTTTAAACCATGAATGTGTCAAAGAATAAATCGCAAGAGAAATTTTAATATACTTTAAGATGAATGAAAAAGAAAATACAGCGTAATGAAACATGGACTGCAGCAAAAGCAGAGCTCAGTGGGAAATTTATAGCTGTAGATGCCTACATTTAATAAGAAGATCTAGAAACAATAACCTAACCTTAAGGAATTGAAATAAGGAAAGCAAATGAAACCCAAAGCAAGCAGGAGGAAGGAACTAATGAAGATAAGAGGGGAGATAAGTGAAATAGACAATAGAAAACAGAAAAATCAATGAAAGCAAAAAAGTTGGTTCCTTGAAAACCATCAATGAAACTAACAAGCCTTTAAAGAGAATGAACAAGAAAGAAAGAAAATTCAAATTACTACAATCAGAAATAAAGTGGGAACATTGCTACTACTACTATCAACTTTATAGAAATAAAAGGAATTGTTAACAATTATATGCCAAAAGATTAGGTGATCTAAATGAAACAAATTCCTAGAAACAAACTACTGAAACTGACTTAGAATAGACATAACAGTATAAGAGACTGAATCAGTAATCAAAAAACTTCCAAAAAGGAAAAACTGAGAACCATAAGTCTTCATTTGTGGCTTCTATCAAACATTTAAAAACCTCACCACCACCACCAGTCTGGGGGGCCCAGTTGGTTTAGCGTTTGATTCTTCACTTTGGCTCAGATCATGATCTCAGGGTTGTGGGATCAAGCCCCATATGGGGCTCCATGCTGGGTGTGGAGCCTTCTTGGGATTCTCTCTCATGCTCTGCCTCTTCCCCAACCCACCTCCTCTCTTCTAAAACAACAAAAACAAAAATTCTCAAACTCTCACCCACACACAAAAAGTAAATGAAGAGGAAGCACTTCCTAACTCATTCTATCAGTTCAGCATTACCCTGATACCAAAGCCAGACAAAGACAACACAAGAAAATAAAACTACAGACCAAGATCCCTAATAAGTATGTTTACAAAGAACTCAAGAAAAAAGTAAATTCAGCAGCACAGTAAAAGGATTATCTACCATGACCAAATGGAATCCATGAGCAAATTATTTCCACTAATAAACAGATCTGGCAAAATCATAAGATACAAGATCAACATAAAAAATCAGTTGTTCGGGCGCCTGGGTGGTTCAGTGGGTTAAGCCGCTGCCTTCAGCTCAGGTCATGATCTCAGAGTCCTGGGATCGAGCCCCACATCGGGCTCTCTGCTCAGCGGGGAGCCTGCTTCCTCCCCTCTCTCTGCCTGCCTCTCTGCCTGCTTGTAATCTCTGTCTGTCACATAAATAAATAAAAATCTTTATTAAAAAAAAACAGTTGTTTTTCTGTCCATTTCCAATGAATATTCCAAAAATGAAATTAACAACACAATTCCATTGACAGCATCAAAAAGAATAAAATATGAAGAAATAAATTTAAATGAGGTATAGGAGATGCACACTGAAAACTACAAAACACTGGGGTCTTTTTGCTTCATTTTGTTTTGTTTTTTGAAAACTACAAAACATTGTTGAAAGAAATATAAGAAGACCTAATGAATGAGAGGATGTGTCTGTGTTTTTATATTGAAAGACTTAATATTATTAGAATGACAATGCTCCCTAAATTGATCTACAGATTCATTGCAATACCTACCAAAATTCCAACTGCTTTTTTTTTTTGCAGAAATTGACAAGTTGACACTGGAATTAATATGGAATAACAAGAGATTCCCCCAACAGTCTTAAAAAAGAACAAATCTGGAGGACTTACTGTAGTAAATTTAAAACTTACTACAGGGGCACCTGGGTGATCAGTTAGTTAAGTTGCCACCTCTTGATTTTGGCTCAGGTCATGATCTCAGGGCTGTGAGATCAAGCCCCCGTTGGACTTCATGCTCAGTGCAGAGTCTACTTGAGATTCTCTTTCTTCTCTCCCTTTGCCCTTCTACCCACTTATGCACTCTAGCTAAATAAATAAATCTTTTAAAAAACCTACTGTAAGTGTACAGTTATGAAAACACTGTGGTACTGGCAGAAAGATAGATATATAAATCAATGTAATAGAATTGAAAGCCCAGAAATAAAGCCATGCATTTATGGTCAAATTGATTTTTGATAAAGCTATCAAGACATCATTAAGGGAAGAATAGTATTTTCAATAAATACTGTGGAGAAAATTGCATATCAGCCTACAAAGAGTGAATTTGGACCCTTACTTCACACAACAGTAACTCAAAATGAATCAAAAACCTATGTGTAATAGCAAAACTATAGAAATTTCAGTTAATATTGGGGTAAACCTTCATGACTTTGGGTTTAGCAATGGATTTTTAGATATGACATCAAAAACACAAGTGACAACATTAAAAGTAGATAAATTGGACTTTATTAAAATTTAAAACTTACATGTATCAAAAGACATTATCAAGAAAAAGAGCCCATTGAATGTGAGAAAGTATTTGCAAGTCATATGTCTGTTGACAGTCTCTAACCCAGTAAGTCATCAATAAAAAGACAACCCAATGTAAAAATGTGCAAGGACTTGAGGAAGATATTCTAACAGCCAAGAAGTATATAGAAAGATGATCAATATTGTAAGCCACTAAAGAAATGCAAAGTAAATACGAATACCTCTTCACACCCACTGGAGTGGCTATAATTTGAAAACAAGTATTGGCAACAATGTGGAGAAATTGGAACCTTCATAAATTGCTAGAAGGAATGTAGAACAGTGCAGCCACTTAGTACCTTAAAAGTTTAAACATTGGATTATCATATGACCCAGCAATACTACTCCTAAACAGACACTCAAGAGAACTGAAAATAGATATTCGAACTGGACTTATACATGAATGTGTATAGCCAAATAATAATCAAAAAGTAGAAACAGTCTCAATGGCCACCAACAGATGAATGGATAAACACATTGTGGTATCCATACAATGGAATTATTCAGCCATAAATCAGAATGAAGCACTGCTACATGGATCTTCCTTGAAAAATGCACTAAGTAAAAGAAGCCAGGCTCAAAAAGCTACATAGAGTATGATTCCATTCAAGTGAAAAGTCAAGAGTAGGCAAATCCATAGATGTATAAAGCAGTATTACTATTTGCCAGGGTAAATTTGCCCAGGCACCCTAACTAATTAATTTTTGAGAGAGAGTGAAAGAGAGTGTGTGGCAGGGTGAAGGGCAGAGAGAGAGGGAGAGGATCCCAAGCAGTAATGGGAGGCAGGACTGGTTAATTACCGCTTAATGGATATGGGTTTTCTTTGGTGAGTGATAAAAATGTTCAAATTTAGTGGTGATGATTGCAAACATTGTGAATGAATATTGGAAGTCACTGAATTGTGCATTCAAATAGTTAAAATAGTGTATTTTATGTCATATGAATTTTATCTCAACTAAAAAAAAAAAATTGGTCTTTTCCTCACTATTTTTTTCCTCAGTCAGTCTTATCCACTCCCATGGTTTCTGTGTATAGCTACCGTCTATATACAGATGACTGACTAATTTGTAGATCTAGCTCAGATCTTTTTTTCTGAGTCCCATGCCTGAGTATCCAACTGCATATTTACCTAACACCTCCACATGTGTTCCTTAAATGTATGATTTGAAATATACATAATTGAGTTCATTACTTGCCTTTCAAACTGGATCATCTTTGAATGTTTCAGTGAAGACTAAACATAGCTCACACTCATTGAAGTCTCACTATGTATTAGGGCTGAAATAAGTTTTTTGTATCCATTAATTCACTTAACCTTCACAAGAACCTCATATGTTATTACCTGCTTTTTGAAATGAGAAAATTGAGAAGCAAAAATAACTTGTTGGTATCACACCCCTTCTAAGTAAGGCCAACTTTGAACAGAGATATCCTGACTTCTCAAAATCTTTGCTCTTAATGATAATGCTAGACCATTCATTATTTACATTTTTATAGAAACCCAAAAAACATCCTTTTTTTTTTTAAGATTTTATTTATTTACTTGAGAGAGAGAGTACGCATGAGTTGGGGGGGAGGGGCAAGAGGGAGAAACAGACTCTTCCCTGAGCAGGGAAGACCCAAGCAAGACTTGATGCCAAACACTGGGATCATGACCTGAGTCAAAGGCAGCAACTTTACCAACTGAGCCACGAAGGCCCCCCGCAGAAGATCTCTTTGCCGCCTCCTTCCTTTACATGCCATATCCAATTCATTAGGCCTTGATTTAATTTCATCAGTTTCTGTTAGTCCATCCAGTTCCTTTCATCTCTACTACCACCAGCCTCAACTAAACCACCATTTTTTGTCTATATAATGTCCTCCTAATTGATCTCCCCATATTCACTGAGAAAAACCTAATGAAAAAAATTATAGATATTATTTTGTATCTTAACAAGTAGGGAATTCATGCTGTCTTGTGTCTATGAAGCATTTCCAAATACTAACCAAGTTTGACCACATAGAAAACCTTAGTGAATTTCAAAAGATAGAAATCTTAAAACCTATTCTTCAGATGTCAATGTAAAAGAACTTCAAGTCAACAAAAGTTACCTTTATTTCTTGATGACTTTAACTCTCTCAGCCTCTCCAACATTCCTGCCTCAATTCTTGGTGATCTTAATGTGCATATCAATGATTTTTCTAATGCTTTGACTTTCATCTTCTTAATTACCTCTCCTTTTCATACTACCTACACCACTCCCTTGGTCATTCCTTATATAGAGCTACTTCTTATAACCAATAACTACAGACCCACCACTATCTTAATTTCATGCATTCCCCTTCACGATCATCTTCTCCTGTCTTTCCAGCTTACCCCCTCTAGATCCCTGATTCCCAATAATTCTTCACACTCATTGGAAATTCCAATATATTGATCCTATCACTGTTTCACTGCCCCTCACCTTTTTCTCCCCTTTTCACTCTGCTTAAATTTCATGGTCTATGATTGATCACTCTTTTGGACATTTCCTTAATGTTCTCTCAATTCATCATACTCACCTGGCAAAACTGTAACTCTGATCAGTCTTTACTTACTTAACTCTTGCTCCCACAAAGCTAACCATGACTGGAATTAAAATGCAAGTGTGAAGAGGTCTCTCTTTAAATTTGATGAACACAAACCTCAAGTGATCTCAAAATGCTGCCAGGCAATCAAATTATATTGGCTCTAATTATATTCACTCTCTTTTTCATAGACAACTATTTTATACAATTCTCCTCTTCAGACATTCAGCATTTTTGGCTCTCAATCTTACCTTCTGATAACTTTTCCTATTTCCTGGAGAAAATTGAAGCAATCAGAAGACAGATCCTACTACATCTGTCTGCCTACCAGCATCTGAACTTGTATACTCTGTTTTCCAGACTATTACAATACAAAAAACTATGCATGCTCTCTATGCTCTTATCTAAAATCAGCCTTTTTGGAGTGCCTAGCTGGCTTGGTAGAGCATGTGATTCTGGATCTTGGGGTTGTGAGATTACTTAAAAATAAAATCTTTAAGAAAATAAAAATAAAATCAACCTTTCTGCCTGTGTACTGGATCAAGGATTGGCAAACTACAATGTATAAGCCAAATCCTGCTATTTTTTTCCACATAGCACATATGAGCCAAGAATGGTTTTTACATTTTTGTAAAGTTGCAGGTGGAGAAGAAGAATATATAACAGATACCAAGTGTGGCTGGCAAGGTCTAAAATAGTCACTATCTGGCCCCTTACAGAAAAAGTTTGCTGATTCCTATACTAGATCCTATCCTCTTAGCTACACAATGATATTGATTCAAAAATTCTCCCTTCTCTCTCCTACATCAACAAGTTTCTGCCTCCATATTAGATTTTTTCCACCATCATTAAAGCATTCTGTTACTTCTCCCAATTTCAAAAAAGTACAAAACTCTTGACCCTACCTCACTTGCCAGCTACTGTCTCATTTCTTTGCTTCCCTTTGCAAAACAGCTTCTTGAAATAATAGTCTATACTATTCCTCCCCTCCATTTCTTTTTTTTAATTTATTTTTTATTTTCAGCATAACAGTATTCATTGTTTTTGCACTCCCCTCCATTTCTTACTTGAACCTATTTCAATCAGGCTTTCATCCCATCACCAAAACCACTCTTGTTAAAGTCACTAATATTCTCAATATGCCAATGGTTAATCTTCACTCCTAATATTAATTGACCTAACAGCAATATTTGACACAGTGGGTTACTCCTTCCTTCTTTATATACTTTCTCCACTTGATTTCCAGAATACCAAAATCTCTTTTCTCCTTACAGTACTGGTGTTCCCTTCACTGGTTTGATGCTTCCTTCTGATCTCTTCATATTAGAGTGTCCCAGGGTTTGATCCTTTAAATATCTTGGTTATCATATCTAGTTTCATGGCTTTCAAAACCATCTATTTGCTCTTAACTCCCAAATTTCTATCTTACCTTGACTTTTATCCTGATAACTGGTTTTCTATATATAACTGCCTACAGAGTATCTCCACTTGGATATCAAATGGATATCTGAAACTTAACATCAAAAACCAATTTCCTGATATTCAACCCTAACCCTGTTCAGTTATTGTTCTCATTTCATTGTTGCTAACTCCATCCTTCATCTTGCTAAGCCTAAAATCTTGAGAGTCATCCTTGATTTCCCTCTTTTAGAACACACATCCTTTTTGTCAAGACATTCTGTGGGCTCTACCTGTGAAATGGAACCAGAATCTGACCACTTCTCAGTTCCTCCACTGCCCCCACTCTGATTCAAGCTACTTTATCCCCCACCTGTATTACTGCTCAGTTGCCCATTACTTGATCTCTCTGGTTAGACTCTTGCTCCCTATAGTCTATGCTGAACAGCCCGTGATGCTTCAAAATATAAATTATATTGTGTCACTCATTTGCTTAGAATTCCTCAATGGCTCCCTATTTCACTCAGGGTGAAACCTAAAGTCATAGCAGTAGCTTACAAAAGCCATATATGAATTGTCCCCTTATATATATATATATTTTAAAGATTTTATTTATTTATTTGACAGAGAGAGAGATAGCACAAGGAGGGGGAAAGGCTGAGGGAGAAGGAGAAGCAGGCTCCCCGCAGAGCAGAGGAAGCCCCATGTGGGACTCAATCCCAGGACTCTGGGACCATGACCTGAGCCAAAGGCAGTGGCTTAACCAGCTGAGCCACCCAGGTGCCCCCCCTTTTATATTTTTGACCTCATCTCCAGTTCTCCACCCTTGCTTGCTTCCAGGCCACCTTGGTCTTCAGATACTCTAGACATGCTACTACTTGAGGGCTTTTGCACAGGCTATTTATTCTGCTTTCTTCTGCTACATATCCATGAGGCTGACTCCTTCACCTCCTTTAAGTCCTTGCTCAATTGCACCTTATTACTGGGACTTAATTTGATTAGCATATTTAAAATTGCAGCCCCTCCCCCTGCATCCATGATTCCCCTTTCTCTGTTCTGCTATTGTTTTGTTTTGTTATACCTATAGCATTTATCATCTTCTGGCATGCTACATAATTTACTTAGTTTATTGTGTGCTGCTCATCTCTTGTCCACTAATATAAGCTCCATAATGTGAAAATCTGTCTCTTTTGCTCACTGATACAACCCAAGCATGTGACTCACAGATATTGCTCAACAAATATTTGATGAATGAGTGAACAAATGAGTCAAAAAGATGTGACACCTCAATAGTTTTTAAAGTACTCTACTACACAATTTTTGGGTGACAGCAGAAGTCAAATTTGAGATTACAAATTGTATGCAAATTGACAACTGGGTATTTACCCTAAAGATGCAAATGTAGTGATCCGAAGGGGCACATGCACCTGAATGTTCATAGCAGCAATGTCCTCAATAGCCAAACTGTGGAAAGAATCTAGATGTCCATGAACAGATGAATGGATAGAGAAGATGTGGTATATATACACAATGGAATACTATGCAGCCATCAAAAGAAGTGAAATCTTGCCATTTGCAATGACGTGGATGGAATTAGAGAGTTTTATGCTGAGTGAAATAAGTCAATCAGAGAAAGACTGATCATATGGTCAAATGGTCTCCCTGATATGAGGAATTTGAGAGGCAAAGTGGGGGGCTTGGGAGGTAGGGAAGGAAAAAATGAAACAAGATGGGATTGGAAGGGAGACAAACCATAAGAGGCTCTTAATCTCACAAAACAAACTGAGGGTTGCTGGGGGGTATGGAGAGGGTGGTTGGGTTATGGACATTGGGGAGGGTATGTGATATGGTGAGTGCTGTGAAATGTGTAAGTCTAGCAATTCACAGACCTGTACCCCTGGGGCAAATAATACATTATATGTTAATAAAAATAATTAAACAAACAAACACATTGTATTCAAGTTGAAAAACCAGAACATTTCATACAAAAATATATGGGATAAGAATAAGACCCAACCTCAGAGTAAAACATCATAGATTTAAAGGAATATAATGCCAAACATAATAATTATCACTGTGACCAGAGATCTAACTTATAATGCTCTCTCTACCATCTCCTCCCACATCAATCTCAGCAAGGCTCCTGGAATTTCTCTCCCAGGGTTATTACAGTAAACCAGTGGTTCTCCAGGTGTAGTCATTGGACTAACAGCATCAGTATCACCTGAAAACTTGTTAGAAAGCAAGTTTTATTTTAATAAGCCCATCGACTGATTCTGTTGCACATGATTGTTGGAGATTCTATACATTAAAATCAAGGAGCTTATTTCTTACTTTTCTCTTTCCAAGACCCACTTAGAGGAATAGAATCTACATTTGACCCAGACACTTTATCTTGCTTGAGGAGACATATTTAATGGATCAAACAAGTTTAGCAGACAAACAGTTCATCCTTCTTAGTGCAAAATTATCTTTAATTCTTGACGTATATAAATTTTGAATACCTTAACTTCTATTTTTCAAGATGAGGCAAAACAAACTATGGTGCAGAAGAAAATTCACAATTGTCTTATAATTCACAATCTGCCTTATAGTTTTTATCCTGATTGAGGGTGATAATCACAATCTTTACAGAATAGCCTGTTTGATACATAAGTTTTAAAAGAAATAGCAAGACCTATATTGAGAAAATCTTAAGAATTTGCTGAAAGGTGTAAAAAATAATCGGACTGAATTAAAAGCTGTTTAATTTCCTGGATGAAATAAGTTAATTTGTTTGTTTGTTGTTTAATTAAACTCCAATATGGGGCTTGAACTCACAACCCTGAGATCAGACTCTCATACTCCACTGTCTGAGCCAGCCAGGCATCCAGGATAATTTAATATTGTAAAGGAGGACAGTGCTTCCCAATTAATATATAAATGTAATGTAATTCCAATAACAATTGCAATTTGGGGGAAGTAAGGGTTGTATTTGAAAAATTCATTCTAAAATTCATGAAATAAATTCATAAATCAAAATTATGAGAAAGGAGAATAATGAAGGGGGAACTTTTTATATCATACATTAAAATTTACTACAAAGTTAAAGTAATTTAAAATGTATGTTATGGATGTTGGAAGAGACAAATACTTTATGAAACAAAATAGAGAAATCCCAAAGTAGATCTACATGATTATAAAAAGTTAGTGTATTATAAAGAAGACCTCCTAAATCAGCAGCAAATTAATGGAATATTAAAGAAATAATGTTGAAACAATTGGCTACCCATTCTGCAGAGAAGGAATAATTAGATCCCCTCTTGTACATAATACTCCAAAATAAATTCTTAGTGTATTATATATCTAAATATTAAAAATTAAAATATAAACTACAGAAACAAAATGTAGGATGTTTCAATCTAGGAGTAACAAGACATGAAAACCAGAAGCCAAGGGGAAACGATTAATAAATTTGACACATACAAATTTAAGACTTCTTCATGATGGAAAATGCACCACAAATAAAGTTAAGGATAAATTATGGATTTGGAGAAAATAATAGCAATATATACAAGAATTGAGAAGTTAATATGTATGCTATGTAAAGAGGTCATAAAATCAGTATAAAGACTAACAATAAAAATATAGATAAGGTATGTTAATAAATGAGTAAAAAAAATACAAATGACTGATAAACATACCAAAAAATATTCAGCTTCACATAAAACTAAGAAATGAAATGAAAGTAATAATGAGCTTCTAGTTCAAGACTAAACTGAGCACCTGCATATATCCCCCTTTCAAGACACTGTTTCATTTTACTAATTTCGTAGATATATACCCTTATGTTTATAACCTCTTTATTATCTTTATTCTACCCAGGGCACAAAATAGTTAAATTCGTTGGCCAGAGTCCAATGGATAATAAAAATGGCAGCAGAAATGGGGCAGTTTAGCTCTAGGATCTGCCTTCTAAACCACCCTACCCCACTAGCGAGCTCCAAATGAATTAAAGCGGAGCTTTCCATTGTGATCTGAGAGTAGTTAAGATCATCCTACAGAAGATCTATGGATCTTCTTATAATTAAAAAATATTATTGGACTTTCTCACTCTCTTTCATGAGTGTGCAGAGCCGTCTACTGAGCCCACATGACATGAATGTTGCAAAAGACTGAATGCAGAAGCAGATATGAAAATACAGCTGAGTTCCATTAAGCCAGATGTTAGATTTACCAAAATGTAAACAAAACTACTTGTCTTTTGTTTTGAAAAAAAAAGTTATTTTTCATAAAAAATTTATGTTAACATGTAGTTTATTATCATTTAAAATGAATTAGTAAAAACTTTCAAATTTTCTCAGTTTTCATTTCTTACATGGTAAATGTCAGTAGCTAAAACTCACATAAACAAAAGCTCACTAATTTTAAGGATATAAAGAGGTCCTGAGACCACTAAGTCTGAGGACTACCAAGTTAAAGAATTACCTCAGACAACTGACAATTTTCTCACATATACAGAGCTTATCTTTTTTTTTTAAAGACTTTATTTATTTATTTGACAGAGGGAGAGAGATCGCAAGTGGGCAGAGCAGCAGGCAGAGAGGGGGAAGCAGGCTCCCCACTGAGCAGAGAGCCCTATGTGAGCCTCGATCCCAGGACCCTGAGATCATAACCTGGGCCGAAGGCAGAGGCTTCACCCTCTGAGCCACCCAGGCGCCCCTATACAAAGCTTATCTTGTGGGAATCTGTGGCTTTTCTCCCCAAGAAGAAAATCTTGAGAACTATCGTTTAGGCTCAAGTAGTGTTTCACGTAGTTATGACTACAGACAACCATTTGTGATAGTACTGTGCTACCGTCAGCCCATTTCCACTCCCTGGGCACAAATCTATGCATGGGAAAGACTGTTCTTTGAACAGCACCTTTGTCCAATAAAAAGTCCCACCCCAACATAGTGGCAGATGTAACTGCCCACTGTTAGGGCTAGGACATGCTTATCTAGGGCCACCAGCAAGGGATGTCCTGGATGACAAAGGAGTACCTGATGTTTATAATCCGCTGTGGCTGGAAGGGCATGTGATTCTGGTTTGCCATTTACAATATTGATTTTAAAGTTTTAAGATAAATTTAATTTTTAAAATTGAGTTGATTTAAAGAAAAGTGTTAGAAAAAATGTTACATATTATGTGAGTATGGCAAAAATTGTCAAGTGAGGGAAGTTTGAGAAACACTGCCCTAAAGCAAATCATTGATCTATCTTGGGGTGGGGGGGTCTTTGATATGGTTGTTGGAGTTGGGGAACAAGAGGGAGAACCTTTAGGTAATGCCATGCCCACACACAAAGTGATCTTTTCACTTTGTGGGGGATTACTTTTATTTTTTTTAAGATTCTATTTATTTATTTATGTATTTGTTAGAGAAAGAGAGAGAACACAAGCAGGCAGAGGCAGAGAGAGAAGCAGGCTCCCTGCCAAGGAAGGAGTACAATGTGGGACTTGATCCCAGGACCCTGGGATTATGACCTGAGCCTAAGGCAGCAGCTTAACCAATGAGCCACTCAGGTGTCCCTTGTGGGGGATTTCAAAACTACTTATTCTTTTCCCCAGGTGACCTGCTCATCAGTATGTTTTGTTTACTTTCAGCAAGCTTGTGTTCATCCCGTGAGTCTTCCATACTCAGCTACCATTATGGACCTAATTACCCCTTAAAACACTAAGTGAAATCATGTATCTGATAGGGACTGAGTTCTAGAATATAGAAAGAACTCCATACAACAACAAAAATAACCACAAACCTGATTAAAAATGGACAAAGAACTAGAATAGAAATTTTCCCACGGTAGACAAACAAATGGCAAATAAGCACGTGAAAAGGTGCTCAATATCATTAATTATTAAGGAACAGCAAATCAAACCTGCAATGAGATACTACTTCACATCCACTAAAATGGCTATTATGAAAAAAACCCAGAAAGTAGTAAATGTTGATGAGGATACAGAGAAACTAGAAAACTTGTGCATTGCTGATGGGAATGTAAAATGGTGCAGGGCGCCTGGGTGGCTCAGTGGGTTGAGGCCTCTGCCTTCGGCTCAGGTCATGATCTCAGGGTCCTGGGATCGAGGCCCGCATCGGGCTCTCTACTCAGCAGGGAGCCTGCTTCCTCCTCTCTCTCTGCCTGCCTCTCTGCCTACTTGTGATCTCTCTCTCTGTCAAATAAATAAATAAAATCTTAAAAAAAAAATGGTGTGGCCACTATTGCAAATAATTTGGAGAGTCCCCAAAACATTAAAAATAGAATTATTATATCATCCAGCAACACCACTTCTGGGTGTATACCAAAAAGAAAGCAGGGACTCAAATATATATAAATATATATATATATATTTGAGATTTATTTATTTTTGAGAGGAAAGGGAAGGGGCAGAGGGAGAGAGGGTCTTAAGCAGACTCCGTGCTGAGCATGGAACCTGATGTGGGGTTCTGTTTCACAACCTCGAGATCACAACCCTAGCCAAAACCAAGAGTTTGACGATTAACCAACTGTGCCACCCAGGCACCCCAACAGATATTTATACACCAGTAGTCACAGAAGCATTATTCACAACAGCCAGAAGGTGGAAGCAACCTAGTGTCTACTGACAGATCAGTGGATAAACAAAATACGGTACACACCTACCATGGAATATTATTCACCCTTAAAAAGGAGAGAAATTCTGAAACATGCTACAACACAGATGATCCTCGAGGACATTATGCTAAGTGAAATAAACCAGTCACAAAATTTTACATATTTACACAAATCATACAAATATTGTATGATTTCATTTATATGAGGGACCTACTTTAGTCAAGTTCACAGGAACAGAAAATAGATTAGAGGTTCGATGGAAGTAAGGAGGGGGGTTTCTTAGAGAGCTGTGTTTAATGGGTACAGAGTTTTAATATGATATGATGAAAAGCAGGAGGTCCATGGTAGTGATGATTGCACAACAATATGAATGTACTTAATGCACAGAACACTTAAAGATGTCACCACAATTAAAATAAAACACTGTGTAAGGAATTGTTATCTATATAACTTAAAGTACAATCTGAATCATAACACCACATGTCTCACATGAAATGAATAATCAGACATACAGCACAGAGGATCCCAAAATACGAATCAATCCCTGCTCAGTTTTCACAATATTGAACCACGATCATCCATGTAATTTACATGACATTGTCTACTTGTTTGTTTGCTCATTTACTCACAGATGAAAAATTTTAGGCTGATGAAACATTGCTGCTGGGTCCCCATTTTAGGCTTTACTTTTCTTTTGCAATCCTGGTCATGTTACAATAGAGCAGCTGTATCCAAAAGGGAAGCTCTCTGTTGTGCCAGGAAGTTACCCCAAAACAGAAGCACCAGTTATCCAACTATGAGGCAACTCCCCTTAGTCAGGGAGTTCAAGTGCTACAGTAACATTGGCTTAGTCCTTACTATTCAGATCCTATTTTATCCACATTGTTTGCAATGCAAACTTCCCTTTGCAAACTTCTTTTTCCAAAACAGGATAATATCTTAAGGGAATGGTAAGCTACTTTTTAAAATAGGAAAGTCAATTTTTATTTTGAGAAAGTTCATAATTTGATCTACTTTTACCAAGTTCCTGCAATTACTCTTGTGAATGGAAAGAATGAATGGTTTTATTTCTTATAATGTAGGAACTACATAATCTAGCAAAATTTCTCTCCCCCCCTTAAAAAAGAGTTTATCATTGCCTTCAAAGACTTCTGTATCATCCGTTAGCTATTACCTGTGTTTGAATCCAAGCAAAGGAAAATCCTACAAGTAGTTTCTTCAGACTCTTTTATTTCCTAAATTTTAGAAAGATCCAACCCATTTGAGGGGTCTTTGCCAAAGCAAAATTTGCTTATAGGTAGAGTGTGATATAGAACACTGAAGTTTTCTAATACTTTCTGCAATTATTTTGTTCCTAAAGTATTGTTATTAAAGTAGAGTTCTGGAGCCTGTCGCTAGCAATCATTACCCTGGTCAACACTGTCTCCCGACAGAATATAATCCTCCATCAAAACATCAAAGGGTCCACTTCTGCCAAACCTTTCTAATATGCATATTCAAGTGTTTATTCATAATGTGAATTCCTGGGAGATAGATCAAAGGTGTCATGAGAGCTACATTTGAATTCAACTTGGGATAGAATGACTAGGTACCCAGTATTACATGCACAGGTTTCAGAAAATGCTATAATAATTTCACTCATGTTAATGTCCAGTATTTCCTAACTATTCAATCTTCATTATCCTATTGAGATGATATGACTTATGTAGGAATAATCCTTTAAGCTCACCATTGGCACAGATTATATGCTTTTCGGCCACTGCAATAACATTGCACCAGGGAGCACCCTTGCCACAAAAACAGGTGTGTGGCCTTGTAGCCCAGTCTAGTAGGAACATATGACTTCCTCAGCAGGGCTCCAAACTTATTTAGTGTTGTTTCCTGGCTAGATGAAATGCAACTCTATGATAGTACCAAATTCCTAACTTTTTTTTTTAAAGATTTATTTATTTATTTGAGAGAGAGAGAGCGCACATGTGCACACGAGTTGGGGGGAGGGGCAGAGGGAGAGAGAGAGAATCTCAAGCCGATTCCTCACTGAGTGTGGAGCCCGATACAGGACTCAATCCCAGGACCCTGAGATCATGACCTGAGCCATAATCCAGAGTCAGCTGCTTATCATACTGAGCCACTCAAAATCCTTCCTGTTAAAATGTTTTCCATCTGGCTTTCATTCTCTCTTCATCACAAAGTATACTTCTGGACAAAGGAATATTCATCAGTTATATCAAAAAAGGCCATCTTAAGTCATCCTTTAGAAGGTTAAGTTTAGTTTGCCAAATTCCAAAGTAGAGTTTTCATGTTTACCATATGAGAGTTACTTTCCTGTTTGAAGGGATATTGATCTTTTTATATAATAAATACATTTACCTGTGGAACATTGCAAATCTAAAGGCCATCTGTGGCAAAGAGGCTTTCTTCCAATAATTTTTCTCCCTTTCTTTCTGAGTAGAATCCCTGATTTTTGATGAGGTCCATTTCTGTCCAGAAGAAGACTGTATTTCCTCACCTTCCTGCAGCTCGATGTGGCCACATGACCACATTCTGTCCAGCAGGATATAAGCAGGAATAGCACATGGAAATTTCAGGAAATGTCCTTAAAGGGAAAGGGCTGTTCTAATTTTCTCCTTTCTCTGGCTAAGATTTGAATGTGGTATCTGGAGTCTGAATAAGCCCACATGGGCTCTGAAGAGAGAGCCATGTGCTAAGGGTGATAGAACAAAACATAGAATCTTGGTTTCCTGGCACCATGGAATGGTTTATCAGCCCTAGAGAGATGATCTCCAGATTTCTTCATGAGAGAGAAGTCAGTCAACCTGTTGTTTTGTTAAGTTACTGTGATCTGAGATTTTTGTTGTTGTTGTTATTTATAGCTAATTCAGCTTTCAAATATGGAAAGAAATATACCATATTGTGTTGTAAGTTTAGTTTTGGCTAATCGTGGCATCTCCATTTAATGAAGTCATTCAAACCTTAATGATGTTCCTCATAGTAAAAATAGTAATAATAATAATAATAATAATAATAATACAGCTCTCTCTCCTTTCTCTTCCTGAGAACCAACTTAAGGCAATAGATAAGAGGAGAAAAACTATGGAATTGGCCGCTATCTTTCCTTTTGTGTTTAGTGTTGCCTACAGTTCACCTGCCTACTGAACACCTCATTTTATTGTGCCTCACTCGATTGCACTTCCCAGATGCTGCATTTTTTACAGATTAGAGGCTTGTGGTAACCCTGCATTGAGCAAGTCTTTCAGTGCCATTTTTCCAACAGCATTTGCTCACTTGGTGTCTCTCTGCCACATGTTGGTAATCTTAGCAATATTTCATATTTATTATTATTATTATATCTGTTATAGTAATCTGTGATCAGTAATCTTTGCTGTTACTATTGTAGCTGTGGGTGGGTGGGTGCCACAAACTGCACCCATATGAGAAGGCGACCTTGGGGCTCCTGGGTGGCTCAGTTGGTTAAGCATTAGACTCTGAGTGTCCACTCAGGTTATGACTTCGGGGATGTGTGATAGAGCTCCATTTGGGGCTCTGGGCTCAGCAGGGAGTCTACTTGGGGATTTTCTCCCTCTTCCTCCCCCCGCCCCCAACTCACACATGTGCTCTCGCTCTCTCTCAGATAAATAAATATTTTTTAAAAAGAGGGTAACTTAACAGGCAAATGTTGGGTGTGTTCTGACTGCTCCACTGACCAGCCATTCCCCCATCTCTCTCCCTCTCCTTAGGCCTCCTTACTTTCTAAGATAGAACAATATTGAAATTAGCCCAGTCAGTAACCTCACAATGGCCTCTAAGTGTTCAAGTGAAGAGTTGCATTATCTCTCACTTTAAGTAAAAAACTCAAAATGATTAAGCTTGGTGAGGAAGGCATGTTAAATGCTGAGATAAGGTAAAAGCTAGGCCTCTTGCACAGAACAGTTAGCCAAGTTGTGAATGCAAAGGAAAAGTGTTTGAAAGGAATTAAAGGTGCTACTCCAGAGAACACATGAATGATAAAAAAGTGAAACAACTTTATAGCTGATGTGGAAAGCATTTTCGTGATCTGGACAGAATATCAAATCAGCCATAACATTCACTTAAGCCAAAGCCTCATCCAGAGCAAGGCCCTAACTCTCTTCAATTCTATAAAGGGTGAGAGAGGTGAGAAAGCTACAGAAGAGAAGTCTGAAGCTAGCAGAGGTTGGTTCGTGAGGTTTAAGGGAAGAAACCATCTTCATGACACAAAAATGCATGGAGAGGCAGCAAATGCTGTTGTAGAAGCGGCAGCAAATGACCAAGAAGATCTAGCCAAGATCATCAGTGATGGGGACTGCACTAAACAGGAGATTCTCAAAGAAGATGAAACAGCCCTCTACTGGAAAAAGATGCCACCTACGATTTTCATAGCTAGAGAGGAAAAGTCAATGCCTAGCTTCAAATCTTCAAAGGACAGGTTGACTTGCTTATTAGGGGCTAATGTAACTGGTGACTCCAAAGTGAAGCCGATGCTCATTGAGCTTTCCAGAAATTCCAGGTCCCTAAAGAATTATGCTAGACCCACTCTGTCTATAAATGGAACAACAGTGCATGGAAGACAGCACATCTGTCTACAGCATGGTTTACTGGATATTTTAAGCCCACTGTTGAGATCTACTGCTCCGGAGAAAAAGATACTTTTCAAAATATGACTGCTCATTGACAAAGCACCTGGTCACCCAAGAGCTCTCATGGAGATGTACAAGACTAATGTTTTCTTGACTGCTAACTCAACCTCCATTCTGCAGCCTGTGGATCAAGGAGTAATTTTGACTTTAAAGTCTTATTATTCATGAAATGTGTTTCAAAAGACTATGGCTGACATAGATGGTGAGTCTTCTGACAGATGTGAGCAAAGTCAATTGAAACCCTCCTGAAAAGGATTCACCAGTCTAGATGCCATTGAGAACATGTATGATTCATGAGAAGAAGTCAGAACATCAACAGTATCAGGAGTTTGGAAGAAGCTGATTCCAACCCTCATGGATGACTGTGAGGAGTTCAAGGCTTCAGAGGAAGTCACTGCAAATGTGGTGGAAACATCACAAGATCTAGAATTATTAGAAGTGGAGCCTGAAGATGGGACTGGATTGCTACAATCTTGTGACATAACTTGGATAGATAAGAAATTGTTTCTCATGGATGGCAAAGAAAATGTTTTCTTGCTGTGGGATCTACTCCTGGGCAAGATGTCTGAGGACTGTTGCAATGACAAGAGAGGATTCAGAATTTACATGAACTGAGTTGATAAGGCAGCACCAGGGTGGGAAAGAATTGACTCCAATTTTGAAAAGAGGTTCAACTGTGGGTAAAATGCTACCAAACAGCATTGCATGCTACAGGGAAATTATTTGTGAAAGAAAGAGTCCATTGATGTGGTGAACTTCCCTGTCTTATTCTAAGAAATTCCACGGGTCGCCCCAGCCTTCAGCTAGCTGCCAAATCAGTCAGCAGCCATCAGTCTCCACGCAAGACCCTCTATCGGCAGAAAGATGATGACTCACTGAAAGCTTAGATGACAGCATATTTTAGCACTAAAGTATTTTTAATTATTTATTTATTGGGGGGGTGGCGAGCACAAGTTGGGGAAGGGACAGAAGGAGAGGGAGAAGCTGACTCCCCATTGAGCAGGGCGTCCAGTCTGGGGCTTGATCCGAGGACCCTGAGTTCATGACCTAAGCCAAAGACAGAGGCTTAACTGGCTGAGCCACCCAAGTAGTGCAGCAATAAACTATTTTTAAGTTAAGGTATATACATTGTTTTTCTAAACATGATGATAGTGTATACTTAATAGACTGCCGTAGAGTGGACACATATCCACTGGACACCCAAAAAAATTCATTTGATTTGCTTTAATGTAATATTCCCTTTATTGCACTGGTCTGGAACCAAGCCTGCAATACCTCTGGGGTACACCTGCACAGATGACACGTGTATAGTAAAGGGTCTACACGCATGGGCTGGCTTAGCTGTGATGGCAGGCGTTTTGCATTATCTTTAATAATATGACTCAGAACACATGGCTAGTTAAAACCAGAGAGACAAAATTTGAATCCAGGAGTTCTGGGCCCCCAAATCTTCATATCGCATTGGGCAGTTTAGTGTTTCTCACCCACTCTGAGTGATAGGCAAAAGACAGAGTGGCCTGAGCAAATTCGTGACTTTTTTTTTCCCTGCGAACTAAACGAACTAAATTAAGTATCAGGATTTTGAAGATAATACCATAGAACTTTCTGTGGTTGTGGCTGAATCGACAGACAGACAGTTCCTACCAAGTACAGCCTCCCTGCATTATCAAAATGGGAATCCACAAAGCTGTGGTCACTGACAGTGGCAGCACTGGTGGACAGAGAAGATAGCGGTGACCGAGAACTTGCAACTCCCTTCTTCTCTTCAGTACCCAAAGCTTTTTCCAAAAAGGGCATCTCAGTAAAGCCATCCCAAGGTCACCCGTCCCAGAGCACTGTCTGTGACCTGCCAGGAAATTTACCAAAGTACTTTTGTGGAGAAGTATTCTGTGACTCTTCTCCCTCCTATTCAGCTAAAACAAAATCTTAGGTTTAGCTGCTGGCTTTTCAAATTTTTCTTTGATGAGATTAAGCCAAAGGGACTGCTCTTGACCAACAACTTGGTCAACATAATCAGCAACATAATCACTGGTTACTGAAATCCTGAAAAGACTATACAGCCCCTAAATTATAGTCTGCTTTGAAAATGAATAGCTGTATTAGATAAATACACAAAGGCTAAGGGTAGTATGCTTCTAGATTTTTGTCTCCAGCTCTAAGATTATGATCTAGTCAAAAGTAGGAAGTGATAGGTAGAAAGGAACAGATTGTGATAAAAATCTCACTGTTTTCTGAGAAGAGTGTTTTTCTCCCCCTCCTTTTTAGAAGATTTTATTTATTTATATATATATTTATTTTTAAAGATTTTATTTATTTATTTGACAGAGATTCCAAGTAGGCAGAGAGGCAGACGGAGAGAGAGGAGGAAGCAGGCTCCCTGCTGAGCAGAGAGCCCAATGTGGAGCTCAATCCCAGGACCGTGGGATCACGACCTGAGCCAAAGGCAGAGGCTAGATTTTATTTATTTTTTTGAGAGAGATCACAAGCAGGGGGGAGGGGCAGAGGGAGAAGCAGACTCCCCACTGAGCAGGGAGCCCTATATGGGGCTCGATCCCAGCACCCAAGGAACATGACCTAAGACAGAGGCAGACACTTAACCAATTGAGTCACCGATGTGACCCCTTTTCCCTTTCTTTAGGGGTCACCCTGTTAACTCCATTTCCATATTAACAGTGTGTCTCAACTGTTTATTTTGTAAGTCAGTTTTTTTTCTATCAGAAATAGCAAGCATGGAAACTTTTAAAAAAGAATGACTGTATCAGGACTAAAATTTGAGAAAGTAAAAATAGATCAGTTTAGGCTTCACCAAAGAGTATGGTTCTTTTTGTTGTTGTTTTTGTTTTAAAAAAAATTTTTTTTTAAGATTTTATTTATTTATTTGACAGAGAGAGATTACAAGTAGGCAGAGAGGCAGGTAGAGAGAGGAGGAGGAGGAAGCAGGCTCCCTGCTGAGCAGAGAGCCCGATGCGGGACTCCATCCCAGGACCCTGAGATCATGACCTGAGCCGAAGGCAGCGGCTTAACCCACTGAGCCACCCAGGCGCCCTTGTTTTTAAAAATTTTTATTTATTTACTTGACAGACAGAGATCACAAGTAGGCAGAGACAGAGAGGGAAGCAGACTCCCCACCGAGCAGAGAGCCTGACTCGGGGCTCCATCCGAGGACCCTGAGATCATGACCCGAGCCAAAGGCAAATGCTTTAACCCACTGAGCCACCCAGGTGCCCCAGAGAGTATGTTTTAAAATACATATATAGTATGTACTTACATTACAGCAGAGCAACAATCCAAGAGTTTCTGTATTTGGAAAATGTTTTGATAAAAATTTTGGCATTTATTAGGAATAATCACATTTTTTAAAAAGCAAAGCTATAGTCTTCGCAAATTCTGTTTGAAAACTAGTATAGACTTGGGAATATATCCTGGCAGTGGGCATATGATAAAGGTTAACCAGAGAACAATGCTTTGTAAGAAAATCGAGATCTGAGTCTTGTGTCATTGAGGTGGGCTGGTTCAAGTTTAGGAGAAGAATGGAAATACAGGAAGCTTCAGAGAAACCATGCTTTCTGGATGGATGTGAGCCTTTTAAAACAAGAACAGCTTAAGGGAGATAAACCCAGCTCTATATTCCCAGAAAAAGGGAAGCAGAGTTAAGAGCATTTTGTAAGAATCCGTGGTAAACTAGGTAGGGGTTTATTTGGCTATCAAGAGTGCATTTTTCACTTGTACTGGGCGGCCAGACTTAGGGCTCAGATAGAAAGGAATGTGCTTCCCTGGTACCCAAGGGAACTGAGAAAAAGAAATTTAGCAGCTGCTTCAAATCTTAGTAGCAGTCAGGGTATATATCTAAACTAACCAAATAAATAGACGGCTCTGCTCTTGGACTGGCAGTGGAAATAAGCGAACTAGAATGGAAACCGGAAACAACTGAAAGACCGTGCACTGTGGGGCCAGAGTTGAATGGCTTGAAGCAACACACAGGCTTATTTACCTCCTTTGTACACAATTTGTACCTAACGATTTGCTCGGACTGGACAGCTAATTGACATACCCTACACGGAGAGCAGTGAAATGGATCTGGAGTCAAACGGCACAGACGACGTGATCCCAGCGACATCCCAGGGGCGGAGCCTGAGCTCCTCACCCGACTATCCTGGGCCTCGGGAAAGGTTTAGTGAATGTTTGAATGAACCTTACTGCACCCCGGAACCTACTTCTTTGAGCTGCCCCTGCACACTGACCCCCCTACTGGTCTCTCAGTTTGTAGCCACTCCAATGTATTGCTGACAGCAAAACACAGCTATGGGTTCTTTCGGCTGCAGGCGGATGTAGACCGCTTTACCCGCTGCTTTGCAGCTCCTCCCCTTGGGAGACAGTCTATGTCACCCTTCATAAAGCGAGGCTTGACCATGTGACTTGCTTTGGCCAATGGGACATTAGCAAATAGAACTTAAGAAAGGCTTGGAGAGGTTTATGCATAAAGGTTTGTCCTTTCTCAGGGATTCTGCCCACTCCTACTCAGAAAGAGCCCAGGCCTGTCTCCTAGAGGGTTAAAGAGCCCGTGGCGAGAGGGCATCTCATCTCCCAGACATCCCAGCCAATCCAGCCCCTTTAGATGACATGGAGTGAGCTGAGTCAAGCTAACCCTGCTTGGAGCAAAACAGACCCAAATTGTTTACCCACATAATTGTGAGCAAACAATGAAACTCTGCTTTGAGGGGGATGGGGGATGATTTGTTACACAGCATTTGGGGGATGATTTGTTACACAGCAAAAACTAACACCAGTACCAAAGACTATATGCCAATTACTATCATCTAAATAGAAAAATGTTACAAGGCTTTAGCAAACATGATATGGGGATTCCTTTTCTTTTTTTCTTTTTGAAGACTAAAATAAATTTAACATTTCTTTCTTTTTTATATGAATTTATCTTACATTTTAAAGAATAATACAATTTAAAGCAAATGTTATACTACAGCACTGGGGTGCCTGGGTGGCTCAGTCCTTAAGCATCTGCCTTTGGCTCAGGTTATGATCCCAGGGTCTTGGGATGGAGCCTCGCATCTGGCTCCCTGCTTATTGGGAAGCCTGCTTCTCCCTCTCCCACTGCCCCTGCTTGTACTCCTGCTCTCACTTTCTCTCTCTCTCTCTCTCTGCGTCAAATAAATAAATAAAATCTTTAAAACAACAACACCACCTATCTACAATTAAGTGATTCACCCAATTAAGTAATTTGAATATACTCAATAATCAAATCTCTCATTTCTTAGTCAACATCTAATACCGCTTTTACTTATTTATGCAAATTAACCTTACTTATTTCATATTCCAAATCTGAAAAGTTAAACACCTATAGTCTTTCAAATCTGATTCTATTATTTATTTCTGTTAACTCTCATCCGTGATAGCCTGTTTTCCTCATGTGTTTGGTATTTTCTGACTATGAGTGAACTGTTGTACATTTATCTCTTGTAATTCTTTGAAGTCTGTGTTTTAAGTTGGATTCCTGCAGAATGGATTTGCATTTGTTTCTTCCAGGTACCCAGGGACACACAGGTAGTATGAATTTGTGCCTTCAAACCGTAACAGGACCTGCTTGTTGCAAGAAACTCAGGGAAATTTCCTACCTCCCTGCCTCCAGCCAGAGCCAAGGCCAAATGAGGTAAGTTCTAGCACTATATTTTTTTTTTTTCTTATGAGAGAGAGAGAGAGAGAGAGAGCATATGAGAGGGGAGAAGGCCAGAGGGAGAAGGAGACTCCCTGCTGAGCAGAGAGCCCAATGTGGGACTCGATCCTGGGAGAGCCAAAGGCAGTCACTTAACCAACTGAGCCACCCAGGTGCCCAACTCTAGCACTGTTTTACTGGAAGGGTAGTGTTGCCTGCTAGCAAATAAAAATATAGGACAGCAGTTAAACTTGAATTTCAGAAAACAAGAAATAATTTTTTAGTATAAGAACAATTGACCCTTGAACAACATGGGTTTAAACTGTATGGGTCCACTTTGACACAGATTGTTTTCAGTACATACAGGACAGCCCTGTACTTCCTTATGACTTTCTTCTTTTTTTTTTTTTACATTTTTTTTCCAATTTATTCATTTTCAGAAAAACAGTATTCATTATTTTTTCACCACACCCAGTGCTCCATGCAAGCCGTGCCCTCTATAATACCCACCACCTGGTACCCCAACCTCCCACCCCCCCCGCCACTTCAAACCCCTCAGACTGTTTTTCAGAGTCCATAGTCTCTCATGGTTCACCTCCCCTTCCAATCTACCCAAATTCCCTACTCCTCTCTAACACCCCTTGTCCTCCATGCTATTTGTTATGCTCCACAAATAAGTGAAACCATATGATAATTGACTCTCTCTGCTTGACTTATTTCACTCAGCATAATCTCTTCCAGTCCCGTCCATGTTGCTACAAAAGTTGGATATTCATCCTTTCTGATGGAGGCATAATACTCCATAGTGTATATGGACCACATCTTCCTTATCCATTCATCCGTTGAAGGGCATCTTGGTTCTTTCCATAGTTTGGCGACTGTGGCCATTGCTGCTATAAACATTGGGGTACAGATGGCCCTTCTTTTCACGACATCTGTGTCTTTGGGGTAAATACCCAGGAGTGCAATGGCAGGGTCATAGGGAAGCTCTATTTTTAATTTCTTGAGGAATCTCCACACTGTTCTCCAAAGAGGCCGCACCAACTTGCATTCCCACCAACAGTGGAAGAGGGTTCCCCTTTCTCCACATCCTCTCCAACACATGTTGTTTCCTGTTTTGTTAATTTTGGCCATTCTAACTGGTGTAAGGTGATATCTCAATGTGGTTTTAATTTGAATCTCCCTGAGGGCTAATGATGATGAGCATTTTTTCATGTGTCTGATAGCCATTTGTATTTCTTGATTGGAGAAGTGTCTGTTCATATCTTCTGCCCATTTTTTGATGTGTTTGTCTGTTTCGTGTGTGTTGAGTTTGAGGAGTTCATTATAGATCCTGGATATCAACCTTTTGTCTGTACTGTCATTTGCAAATATCTTCTCCCATTCCGTGGGTTGCCTCTTTGTTTTTTTGACTGTTTCCTTTGCTGTGCAGAAGCTTTTGATTTTGATGAAGTCCCAGAAGTTTATTTTCGCTTTTGTTTCCTTTGCCTTTGGAGACGTATCTTGAAAGAAGTTGCTGTGGCTGATATCAAAGAGATGACTGCCTATGTTTTCCTCTAAGATTCTGATAGATTCCTGTCTCATGTTGAGGTCTTTTATCCATTTTGAGTTGATCTTTGTGTACGGTGTAAGAGAATGGTCGAGTTTCATTCTTCTACATATAGCTGTCCAGTTTTCCCAGCACCATTTATTGAAGAGACTGTCTTTTTTCCACTGTATATTTTTTCCTGTTTTGTCAAAGATTAATTGACCATAGAGTTGAGGGTCCATATCAGGGCTCTCTACTCTGTTCCACTGGTCTATGTGTCTGTTTTTATGCCAGTACCATGCTGTCTTGGTGATCACAGCTTTGTAGTAAAGCTTGAAATCAGGTAAGGTGATGCCACCAGCTTTATTTTTGTTTTTCAACATTTCCTTAGCGATTCGGGGTCTCTTCTGATTCCATACAAATTTTGGGATTATTTGCTCCAGCTCTTTGAAGAATGCCGGTGGAATTTTGATCGGAATGGCATTAAAAGTATAGATTGCTCTAGGCAGTATAGACATTTTAACAATGTTTATTCTTCCGATCCAAGAGCATGGAATCGTCTTCCATCTTTTTGTGTCTTCTTCAATTTCTTTCATGAGTGTTCTATAGTTCCTCAAGTATAGATCCTTTACCTCTTTAGTTAGGTTTATTCCCAGGTATCTTATGGTTCTTGGTGCTATGGTAAATGGAATCGATTCTCTAATTTCCCTTTCTGTATTTTCATTGTTAAGAAAGCCACTGATTTCTGCACATTGACTTTGTATCCTGCCATGCTGCTGAATTGCTGTATGAGTTCTAGTAGTTTGGGGGTGGAGTCTTTTGGGTTTTCCATATAAAGAATCATGTCATCTGCGAAGAGAGAGAGTTTGACTTCTTCATTACCAATTTGGATACCTTTTATTTCTCTCTGTTGTCTGATTGCTTTTGCTAGGACTTCTAATACTATGTTGAACAAGAGTGGTGAAAGTGGGCATCCTTGTCTTGTTCCTGATCTCAATGGGAAGGCTGCAAGCTTTTTCCCATTGAGGATGATATTTGCTGTGGGTCTTTCATAGATAGATTTGATGAGGTTCAGGAATGTTCCCTCTATCCCTATACTTTGAAGCGTTTTCATCAGGAACGGATGTTGGATTTTGTCAAATGCTTTTTCTGCATCAATTGAGAGGACCATGTGGTTCTTCTCTCTTCTCATATTAATTTGATGTATCACATTGATTGATCTGCGAATGTTGAACCATCCTTGTAGCCCAGGGATGAATCCCACCTGATCATGGTGGATAATCTTTTTTTTTTTTTAAAGATTTTATTTATTTATTTGAGAGAGAGAGACAGTGAGAGAGAGCATGAGCGAAGAGAAGGTCAGAGAGCGAAGCAGACTCCCCATGGAGCTGGGAGCCCGATGTGGGACTCGATCCCGGGACTCCAGGATCACGCCCTGAGCCGAAGGCAGTCGTCCAACCAACTGAGCCACCCAGGCGTCCCTGTGGTGGATAATCTTTTTAATGTGCTGTTGGATCCTGTTGGCTAGGATCTTGTTGAGAATCTTAGCATCCATATTCATTAGTGATATTGGTCTGAAATTCTCCTTTTTGGCAGGGTCCTTGCCTGGTTTGGGGATCAGGGTAATGCTGGCTTCATAGAAAAAGTCTGGAAGTTTTCCTTCTGCTTCAATTTTTTGAAACAGCTTCAGGAGAATAGGTGTTATTTCATCTTTGAAGGTTTGGTAGAATTCCCCAGGGAATCCATCAGGTCCTGGGCTCTTGTTTTTTGGGAGGTTTTTGATCACTGTTTCAATCTCGTTATTAGATATCGGTCTATTCAGGTTGTCGATTTCTTCCTGGTTCAATGTTGGTAGTTTATATTTTTCCAGGAATGCATCCATTTCATCTAGGTTGCTAAGCTTATTGGCATATAACTGTTCATAATAACTTCTGATGATTGTTTCTACTTCCTTGGCATTAGTTGTGATCTCTCCCTTTTCATTCATAATTTTATGAATTTGGGATTTCTCTCTTTTCTTTCGGATTAGTGTAGCCAGTGGCTTATCGATCTTATTGATTCTTTCAAAAAACCACCTTCTAGTTTCATTGATACGTTCTACTGTATCTCTGGTTTCTCCCTCGTTGATCTCAGCTCTAATCTTGATGATTTCCCTTCTTATGTGTGGAGTTAGTTTGATTTGTTGTTGATCCTCCAGTTCTTTAAGGTGTAGAGACAGCTGGTGTGTTCTGGATTTTTCAATTTTTTTGAGCAAGGCTTGGATGGCTATATATTTTCCCCTTAGGACCGCCTTTGCTGTATCCCATAGGTTTTGGACCGAAGTGTCTTCATTCTCATTGGTTTCCATGAATTGTTTCAGTTCTTCTTTGATCTCCTGGTTGATCCAAGCATTCTTAAGCAAGGTGGTCTTTAGCTTCCAGGTGTTTGAGTTCCTTCGGAACTTTTCCTTGTGATTGAGCTCCAGTTTCAAAGCATTGTGATCTGAGAATATGCAGGGAATAATCTCAGTCTTTTGGTATCGGCTGAGTCCTGATTTGTGACCCAGTATGTGGTCTATTCTGGAGAAGGTTCCATGTGCACTTGAGAAGAATGAGTATTCTGCTGTTTTAGGGTGGAATGTTCTGTATATATCTATGAGGTCCATCTGGTCCAATGTGTCATTCAATGCTCTTGTTTCTTTATTGATTTTCTGCTTCGATGATCTGTTTAATTCTGAAAGAGGCGTGTTAAGATCTCCTACGATTAGTGTAATCATATCAATATGACTCTTTATCTTGATTAACAGTTTTCTTAAGTAATTGGCTGCTCCCATATTGGGAGCATAGATATTTACAATTGTTAGATCATCTTGGTGGATAGTCCCTTTAAGGATTATGTAGTGTCCTTCTGTATCTCTGACTACAGTCTTTAGTTTGAAGTCTAATTTATCTGATATGAGAATTGCTACCCCAGCCTTCTTTTGAGTCCCATTGGCATGAAAGATGCTTCTCCACCCCTTCACTTTCAGTCTGCGTGTATCTTTAGGTTCAAAATGGGTCTCTTGTAGACAGCATATGGATGGGTCCTGTCGTTTTATCCAATCTGCAACCCTGTGCCATTTTATGGGTGCATTTAGGCCATTCACATTGAGAGTGATTATTGATAGATACGTTTTTATTGACATCGAGTTACCTTTGAAGTCTTTCTTTCTGTAGACTGTCTCTATATTTCTGTTCAATGCTATTCTTGGGATTTTTCCTTTTTTATAGAACCCCCCTTAATATTTCCTGCAGTATCGGCTTGGTGGTTGCATAGTCTTTTAAGCCTTGCCGGTCTTGGAAACTCTTTATCTCTCCATCCATTTTGAATGTCAGTCTTGCTGGATAAAGTATTCTTGGCTGCATGTTCTTCTCATTTAGTGCCCTGAATATATCTTGCTAGCCTCTTCTGGCTTGCCAGGTCTCTGTGGACAGGTCTGACGTTATTCTGATGGGCTTCCCTCTGTAAGTAAGGAGCCTCTTTGCCCTGGCGGCTTTCAAGAGATTATACCTACAATTATAATTTCTCAATTTGACTATCAGGTGTCGTGATTTTTTTTGGAGTGTATAATCTTGGGTGGAGACCGTTCAGCCTCTAGTACATGAACGCTGGTTTCATTCGCGAGATTCGGAAAATTTTCATGAAGGACTTGTTCCACGACATCTTCTAGACTTCTTTCTTTCTCCTCCCCTTCAGGAATTCCAATAATTCTGACGTTGGAACGCTTCATGGCATCATTTATTTCCCTGATTCTGCTTTCGTGGGATCTAAGCTGTTTGTTCCAGGCTTCCTCCTGATCCTTTCTCTCTATCTGTTTGTCTTCCAGATCACTAATTCTATCTTCTGTCTCAGTTACCCTAGCTTTGAGAGAGTTTAGATTGGATTGGAACTCATTGAGAGCATTGTGGACCTCCTCCCTGGTAGCTTTAAGCTCCGCCCTAACATTGTGAACATCCTGTCTGGTCGCTTTCAGTTCGGCCCTAATCAATTCTGTTTGGTCATCCATGGCTTTCTCCAACCTAGCTATTGCCTGGATAATTATTAGCCTGAATTCTCTTTCCGACATATTATCTATGTTGATAGCTGTTAGCTCTGTTGCAGAAGGTCCATCCTCTGTATTTTTCTTCTGTTGGGCATTCCTCCTCCTAGTCATTTTAGTGGGAGAAGACTGAACAGATGTAGCTGGAGGTATCAACTCTGGTGCAGTCAAGGTGCACCCTGGAACACTTCCTGATCTCCGTCTCAGAGAGAAGCCTCAGTCTGGGTGCAGAAGCTGAATAAATTCCCCCTTGGACGCTGGCAGTGCAGGTTCCAAGTTAAAGACCCTGGGGGCGCAGGATCTTTTGCTCGTCCCCAAAGCCAAGGCAGTGGCGGCTGTCTGGGAGCTCCTGACCACCAGAGAGGTTCCAAGCAGCGATCGCACGCTGAGATTTTGCCGCCGGCCGGGGCTGGGAGTGCCCGGCTTGCGCGCACCTCTTTTCAGAGGCGGCTGTGGGTCGGGCGCGCGTCTGGGGCACTGAGAACGGGGCGCCGGTCCGTAAGCCGCCGGCTGGGCTTTTGCGCGCCTCTGTCCGGGGAAGAGTTTTGCGCGCACGCGGCTTAGACTTTGAAACAATGGTGCAGGTCAAGAAGCGCCCCCGGCCTTAGAAACCCAGGAGAGCTGGAGGGACGTGCGCGCGTATCTCAAGCTTTGTGGTAGGGCGAGCGTGCGATCTGCAGACGGCGCGGCTCCCATCCCCTCACAGGAGCCGGAACCCCGCGCTCTGGGGCGCGCTGGCGGCTTAGGGACCAGGAGCCGGTTTCCCCGCCGCACTCTCTCTGCCTCCGCGCCGGGGAGGCCGTCTGGGACCGGGGACTCAAGCCCCTGTCCCTAGCCCCCCCCCGATTCCCACAATTTGCCCCCGTGATCCTTTGCTCTTTTGGAGTGCTTTCAACCAGTCTCCGAGTTACTGCTGGTCCCCAGACACAGGGCGCTCTCGCTCGTACCGGGGTATTACTTTCCCACCGGTCGCCTCTGGTGGCTCCCTCCCCCTTTTGTTTATCTTCCGATATCAGTCCGCTGTTCCCATCCCGCTTTACCTGCTCACTGGCGTCTTCTGCCCCTGTAGAGATCCAGACGTGTATAATTCTGATCTCAGGCTGATTTCATGGGTGATCGGAGTTCTTTGGTAGGTAATCAGCTCACTTTGGGGTACGGCTGAAAAGGCGCCTCTTCCTACTACCCCGCCATCTTGTCCCCCTCGCTCCTTATGACTTTCTTAGTAACATTTTCCTTTCTCTAGCTTACTTTTTTTTTTTAAGATTTTATTTATTTATTTGACTGACAGAGATCGCAAGTAGGCAGAGAAACAGGCAGAGAGAGAGGGGGAAGCAGGCTCTCTGCAGAGCAGAGAGCCCGATGCGGGCCTGGATCCCAGCATCCTGAGATCATGACCTGAGCCGAAGGCAGAGGCTTTAACCTACTGAGCCACCCAGGCACCCTTCTCTAGCTTACATTATATCATATATGTAGCATGGAAAATACGTGTTAACTGACTGTCTATGTTATGTTTATGTCATCGGTAAGGCTTCCGGCCAACAATAGGCTAATAGAAATTAGGTTTTGGTAAATTTCTGATGACATGTGAGGTCGGCATCCCTAACACCCACAAGTGTTCAAGGGCTAATTGTATATCCTTTTTCTAGAGATGGATCATTTGCAGTTCATCCATTATGGGGTCTCCCTTGAGGATTTTCATTTTATGTGGGGTCTTTGACCCTACTCTGTGGCTGTTGCACTCCCCCTGTCTACAGAAATCAGCAAATTCTTTCAAGACAGATTTAGCTTATGCTTGCTTTCCTTTCTTTCCTTCTTTCCTTCCTTTCTTTCTTTCTTCCTTCTTTCCTCCTGAGCATTTCCCTTACTTTCCAATTGACCTTTGCTCTGAATAGTGGTAGGGGAAAAGTTACTTGCTGCCTGAGCTTTATGCATTGAGTGGTGCCTAAGGACTTTGTTCAAAGTCCACAATTAGCACAAAGCAAGACTGTATGTCCTCTTTATCTTGCCAATTTGGAACAGAATGAATTCTTAAAAGCAAATCCAAATTCTATTCAAAGTTTTTGGAAATGAAGAAAAAGATACAATTTAAATCGTCGCCAAGCTCCTGGTTTTAAGTTATATGTTTCTATGTTTAAAGAGTCTACTTGGCCAGGGAGTTAAGTTTCAGAGCTTTTCAATTTTTCAGTTAAGAAAACATGCATATGAGAAAATGCAGGTGGTTTTATGAATGACAAACTTATAAGAAGAACCCAAGAACTGAAATGTATATAATGATGAGTACAATAATAATTGGACTATAAAAGTCACTGTCTTTCAGAACTTTGAAAGTATGGGTTCTATGCCTTCTAACCCATTGTTTTGTTTTGTTTTCTTTATATCAGAAAACTTCCAAGAGTTCTTTGTCATTCTTATAAAATTACAGGAGGAATGTCAGTCTTATTAAAATTTATTCTGCTTGGCACCTGATGGCCCTATCAATCTCAGCTTGGAGAGATTTTCTCTATTGTATCTTTAGTTACTAATCTATTCCCTTTTTCCTTCTTTTCTCTTCCTAGAATTGCGTTAGACTTCTTGAATTGATCTTACATTTCTCTTAGCAGCCTACTTGGAATTGGAAGTATGGAAACATCTTACTGTCTCTTAGCAGTCATATTTTCTATTTTTCACTTTTTTTTTTACCCGTCTGGAAGCTTATCTTGACTTGTCTTCTTAATCCATAAATATGATGTAAATAAAAAGAAATTCACTTCAGATATATCCACATTCTCGCTCAATAGTTCACATTTCTCTTGTCACAGTTAAGATACATTAATATACACTTTGTAATAATTTTCATTTATATACACTTTGTAATAATTTTCCTAAATTATATTAAAAATTTACATGTTGAGAAACAGTGATCCGAAGAGCCTGGATGATTGTGAATATTCATGTCATCAATAAGTCATATAGAAAAAAAGTAACCAGTGGCAGAGTAAGATTAAAATATATGGACTCTGAACTGAGTCTAAATGAGTCCACAGTGGTTAAATAAACTTATCAACCTACTTCAAAATGGAAACATCCACTTTGAACAAATATGTCTTACTTTTCTATATAGCAGTAGCAGTTACTGAATTTTTTTAATATTTTATTTATTTCACACAGAGAGAGAGAGAGCGAGCACAAGCAGGGGGAGTGGCAGGCAGGGGGCAGAGGGAGAAGCAGGCTCCCTGATGAGCCTAGAGTCTGATATGGGGCTCGATCCCAGGATCCTGGGTTCATGGCCTGAGCTGAAGACAGCTGCTCAATTGACTGAATCATGCAGGTGTCCCGCAGTTACTGAATTTTTTAAAAAGATTTTATTTATTTATATGAGAGAGAGCACGCAAGAGCAGGGAAGGGGACAGAGGGAGGGGCAGAGGGAGAGGGTGAAGCCGACTCTTCCCTGAGCTCCTCATGGGGCTCAAGGCAAGGCTCAAGGGGCTGTCGATGGGAGAACGTTCCACACAGGGCTCAACCCAGGGCTCGATTCCCGCCCTGAGCTGAAGGCAGAGGCATCAGTGACTGAGCCAACCAGGAGCCCCACAGTTATTGAATTTTTAAATATATCTACAGTTATACACTATTCTCCAAAAATACCAATCCCTAACAAGTACCTACCTTAACAATAAAGGGTAACTATGAAATACATAGACAGACATTGAAAACTGAAAGATACTTCGTGTGACCCCTTCATTTTAGTAATGAGGAAACTGACTCACAAACATTAAATGATTTGTTTAAGATAACATGGCTAGAAACAGGGTATCTTTATCCCTATCTCATTAAAAAGCAGCTCATTGTCTTAATCATCAGCATGACTGGTGGTTGGTGATGGTAAGATGTAGCCTTGGACACAAACCAAACTTTGAAGAGTAGGCGCTTCTCTGAGTTAACCACACAATGACCACCTTGACGCTGTAGAGCCCAAATATCACAGACTCCAAGCCTTGGACTCATGAAGGTATTAAATTAGGGAATGGGACACAGCACGGTAAACTGTTAGTGAAAAAAGGACTTCAGGCGGTAATAAACACATATAAATAAAATCACTCCATAATGCGGCCTTACAATCTCCGTAACATAACCATGCCTATTTCCTATTTTCTTATCTCTCAAAGCTTCCTTCCCTTCACTGTCTTCTTTCCCCATCAAAATCCCCTCAATAATGTTTCAACATGATCAGACCTCCATAATTAATTTTTGGAGAGGGAAGAGATAAAGTGTGTGGAGCACATACGCAATGTCATTTCCCCTTCTTCCAGAATTCCATAGACTTGGTCTTAAGCATATAATTTAGTAATTTTCCCTACATATTTAATGTAAGGTAAGTCAAGAATAAAGCATTCTTTTCCCTTAAAATAATGATAAGATTGCTGCATTATGCACGCCACGATCCATAATTTGTAAAAAATAAAAAATAAAATAAAAAATAATTTTAAAAAACTTGAAGAAAAACAAAAAGCATTAAAGCAAACATTTATAAGACCAGAAGGACCTCTCCCTATGAACCTTGCTAAATAGAGGATTAAATACCTTTAAAGGAATAATCTAGAAATATCTCTAACTATGAAAATTACCAGATAAAGGCTTATAAAGCAATAAGAAAATAGCAGATGGTGTTTTCTTTTTTAAAGATATACTTTGTCCTAAATATGAAACTGTCTTGACATAGTATTCACTTCAGGCTTTGATTGTGCATGGCAGCGGCGGGCAATACATCAATAATCAGAAAGTCCTGTTCATTCTCATTCTCATCATGTTGTCAAAAAGGTAATGAAAACTGAGGATTTCTCAGTGGTATTGATGATATGTGAGTACAGCCAATTTGCAGTTATTCTGGGATCCTATTTTAGGCCTGTGTTGATAATAGGGTCCTCACTGTGTTATTTCTTTAACAATCTCTTATTCTTTTGAGTAAGTTGACATTCAATTTGTTTGTGAATTTTTTTATTACAGAAATTATCATCTTTCATATCAAAGTATGAACACATAAAAGTAGACTTAGTTTCTTGAGGTCTATGGTCTCCCGGATTCTGAACCTTAGGGGTTTGCATCTAGGGCTGCTTAGTCCTTATGAGTAAGATCGGAAAGTTCCAGCTCACACTGGAATAATTCATATCCTCTATCCATGGTGGATAAGGCTTGGGGTCAGATCTCATGGGTCTGCTTTGGGCTCTGTGCTTAGCAGGGAGACTGCTTGAAGATTCTCTCCCTCCCTTGCCTTCTGCTCCTTCCCCTACTTTCTGTCTCTCTCTCTCTCTCTTTCTCAAATAAATAAATAAAGCTTTATTTTATTTTTCTAAAGGTTTTATTTATCTGACAGGGAGAGAGAGAGAGCGAGCACAAGCAGGGGGAGCAGCAGCAGCAGAGAGAGGGAGAAGCAGGCTTCCCACTGAGCAGGGAACCCCACATCCTAGGACCCTGGGATCATGGCCTGAGCTAAAAGCAGGTGCGTAACCATCTGAGCCACCCAGGCACCCCATAAATAAATATTTAAAATAAATAATTAAGTGAGGCTTTGGAATGATAGCCTCTAGATTTGGGGATTCAACAGGCATCCAACATCTTGAATCAGTGTCTTTCTGAGGGAAAAGGAACATAATGCACCTATGTATTTTGGAATGAAAGCAGAACTTATTTTGCCACAGAGCTGTAGCTTAATGTTTTCAGCACAACATGGATCCCTTTTCTCAGTCTTTACTTAGGATGCCCGGGCTATACCTCTGTTCAAAGCGACATAGCACTGACAGCAGAGTCCAGATGGACGATTAAGGCCGAAACCCCAAACTTGCCTTGGATCATACCACTGTTTCAGGTAAAAGCAGAGAGCGGTTCAGGCTAAATCACGCAAATTATTGTCGGTGGCAGCCAATGGGCTATGCCTCTCAGATCTCCTACTGCGGGAAGCATGACGGGCTTCCAGCGCTAGCTGCGGGCCACACTTCTCAGGTTCCGCACCTGGCCCGTCACTGAACATGGCAGAGATAGTACGGAGACGGAGGTGCCAGTGATGAGAGAGTTTGGCTCACGGGTTCCCTTCTAACCCTTGCTGAAACTTTCTGAGAACGAGAAGCAGGCTGTGGCTTTCCTCCTTCCCTCCCTTTCCACCTTCTTCCTTTTCTCCTTCCCTGTCTTCTTCATGGGTCTCTGACCTGCCTCACCATCTAATAGTTCTCCCTGTCACCTCCTGCTCCCTCCGTACTATCCCTCACAGATGTTTTCCCCAGTAAGTGTCTTACCTATCCAATTCCTTCTTGGCATCTACTTCCTAGAGAACCCTGACCAAATCTTCATTTAACTATTTTATTTTGCATGGATAACTTAAAACCAAGCATAATTTCTGATTTCAGGCCAAGTATCATTCATTAAAAGGAGGGAGAACTAATAAGGAAAAAAATTTGTGTGAATTATAGCAGTCAGTTAACTCTGTTGACTGAAACATAGACAAGAACATTCCAGGTCTAGATAACTTTAGTAGCTTCAGCAAGGCCCCACAGATTAGAAGAGCCCTTGGAAGAGCCAAAAGGAAAAATGTGGGACCAGTTCTCCTTCTCTCTGTGCACTGGAATGAACTCATGCAGGAATAGCGTGCAACCTAGAAGCCACAGCACTGTCTCAAAGCTTAGCTGGGGATACATAGGGCTCTGGGGACCAGGTTAGCCTTTGTCATCAATCCACTCAGCCACACAATAAAGTCCACTGAGCATGGGCTCTACAGGGAGTAGTGTGGTGGGCCTTGAAGAAAACAGAGATCAGACAAGAGCCTTGCCCTCAAGGCTGATAGAAGCAGATCCTTCCCAGCCATCACTTTGCATTTTCCCTTTTTCTAACAACACAGGTGCCCATCAAAGAGCATACCTCTAGAATTCCCAAGTTTCCAGACCATGTATTTTTTTTTAATTTAAAATTAATTAATGTATAATACATTATTAGTTTCAGAGATAGAGTTCAGTGATTCATCAGTTGCATACAACACCCAGTGTTCATTACTTGAAGTACCCTCCTTTTGTTTTTGTTTTTTGAAAGATTTTGTTTATTTGTCAGAAAGAGAAAAAGAGCACACAAGCAGGCAGAGACAGAGAGAGAAGCAGGCTCCCTGCGGAGCAAGGAGCCCGATGCTGGACTCGATCCCAGGACGCTGGGATCATGACCTGAGCCAAAGGCAGCGGCTTAACCCACTGAGCCACGCAGGCATCCTGTGAAGTACCCTCCTTAACACCCATCTCCCAGGCACCCCATCTTCCCACCATCCCCCCCAACAGCTCTCAGTTTGTTTCCTATAGTAAGAGTCTCTCGTGGTTTTACCTCCTTCTCTGTTTTCATCTTATTTTATTTTTCCTTCCCTCCCCCTGTTTTATTTCTTAAATTCTACATATGAGTGAAATCATGTGATATTTGTCTTTCTTTGGTTGACTCATTTTGTTCCGCATAATACCCTCTTCGCTCCATTCACATTATTCCAAATAGTAATGTTCCACTATAGATAGGTAGGTAAGTAGATAGATAGAGAGATACCATATCTTCTTTATCCATTCATCTGTTGATGGACATCTGGGCTCTTTCCATAGTTGGGCTATTGTGGACATTGATGCTATAAACACTGGGGTGCAGGTGCCCCTTCAGATCACTGTTTGTATCCTTTGGATATATTCCTGGTAGAGCAATTGCTGGGCTGTAGGGTAGCTCCGTTTTCCAGAGAGGCTGCACCAGCTTGCATTCCCACCAACAGTGTAGGAGGGTTCCCCTTTCTCTGCACCCTCACCAACATCTGTTGTTTCCCAACTGGTTAATTTTAGCCGTTCTGACTGGCGTGAGGTGGCATCTCGTTGTGAAACCTCCTGCTTCTAACGAATTGCGAAGGAAACCAAATCAATTTGACCTGGTGCCGGCCCTGCCTTCCTGAACTCTCCCAGGGGCTGTGGACAGCCTGGGTTTCAGCCTGGGTTTCCAATCTCCCCTGTGCCCAGGGAAGCATCTGAGAGGTGCTGGGGGACAGGAGGTAAGCAGGGACTCTTCTCCAAAGCCAGTGTGAACATCTGCAGATGCAGACAGCTGACATGGGTGTTTGCCCGTGGTTTTCGGTTGTTCTCTGGGACTGGCCCACTGCAGGACTGAAGGATTGAAGAGAAGGAGCTTGTCTTAATCTCTGTTCCATGCCTTATACCATCCCCAGCTTCCTTATCTTGAGAGGCTGTTTAAGTTCCACCTTCCCAGTAATAAACTTCATACTTACACCATTTAGGTGACTCCTATTCTAGCAGAACGTAACTTCTCTGTTTCTTATTTATTTGTCACACACTTGTATATTTCCCGTGAGCTGGGCACTTTGCTTCACAAATACCAACTTGTTTGATCCTCATAATAAGCCTATGAAATAGACACTATTATTTTTCCCTGATAGGCACAGAGGTCACTTGGCTAAGTCACAGAGTCAGAAAGTAGTGGAGCCACTAATCCTGTCAGATCAGAGTCCCAACCTTAGCATCTCATTTCATCTTTTTTCCTTCTAGTTTTATTGAGATGTAATTGACACGCAGCACTGTAGAAATTTAAGGTACATAGCATAATGTTCTTCTTCCATATACCGTGAAATGATCACCACAATAAGTTTAGTTAACATTCATCATCTTGTATAGAAAGGAAGAAAGGAAGGAAGGTAGGGGAGAGGGAGGGAGAAAGAAAGAGAGAGAGGAAGAAAAGGAAAGAAGGAAAGAAGGAAGGGGAAAGAAAGAAAGAAAGAAAGGAAGGAAGGAAGATGTGTTTTCATGTTTTTTTCCCTGTGGTGAGAATTCCTAGGATTTACCTCCCCAACAGCTTTCCTGCATATCCACAGCAGTGTCAGCTTTAGTCATCATGTTGTACATCATGTTCCTATCCTTTATTTACCTTATAACTAAAAGTTTGTGCCTTTTGACCACTTTCTCCAATTCCTCTGCCCTCCACTGCCTCACGGAATCTTAATTACTTCCATAAAGTCTTCATTTCCAAATAAAGTCACATAGAGGGGTGAGGGCTTCCACAAAAGAATGTTGGGGGATTCAAACATTTAGTCCATAACAGAGACCAAGATAACATTAACACATACTCTCACTATTATCATTATCTTGTGTGGGCACTAAGAATGCAGTGTCTCTTGCCCTGGGAGAAGGAGATGCCTGCTACAAATCTTTCTTCAAAAAAAAAAATATATATATATATACACACACATACATATATTTTACTCTCTCTCTGTCATGGGAACTTGCCCAAGTTATTTAATCTGGCTGAGCCTCAGATTCCCCACCTTAAAATGGGGATTATAATACCTATTTCGTAGGGCTGTAGTAAGTAAAATACAACACAAAATTCATAATCTGGTACCAACCACACAGCGGCTACTCAGGATACCTTAGTTGCCCATTTTGACTTCTCTTCAAACAATGGTCACCACACAGTGGGTCTGCCCCAGCGACTCGGCGACGGCAACATTCTCATTCCTGACTGTCGACCCCTATCCATCACATCTGTAGGGAATATTCTAGTTTGGCTCCCTCTGTCCCATTCTACCTCTTTGAGTGGTCCTCCCTCTAGACACTAGCGAGGAGGGACTCTGCCCCTGCAGCGGCAGAAATCTGATTTTTCTGAGGCGGGAGTAGCTGAGGGGCAGGGTGAGGGCATCTGTTCTGTGGTGTGAACCCCAGCAAAGGCAGTGCCCCTCAGAGCCCACAGTGGGGAAGTAGCTCCCGGGGTGTCTGGATTCATGACTGGAACTGAGGTTCCCCTGCGGGGCTAGTTCTGTGATGTTGGCCTCACTACAAGTTTGCTCTGAAAGCTTGGTCATAGTCTTCCTCTGGAATAGTCCAGCTCCCAGAGAAAGAAAGAACGGTGGTCACTAGAGGCTGGGGGCAGGAGGGGAGCGGGGAGCTGTTTAATGAGAATAGAGTTTCAGTTTGAGATGATGAGAATGTTCTGGAGGTGGATGGTGGTGTCGGTTGCACAACACGGGGAAGGTCATTACACTCAACTACACTCAGAGTTCCTTTGAGTCAAGAATCTGAGAACGGCTTTGCTGGCTGATTCTGGGTTGGGGTCTCCCTCAAGGTGAAAGTGTACACTGAGCCATATGCTGGAAAACGGTTACATGGCCATTATTATATATATTTAAACACAATATTAAAAAAAGAATAAAAATAAAGAAGTGCCATCAGGGGCACCTGGGTGGCTCAGTGGATTAAGCCGATGCCTTCAGCTCAGGTCATGATCTCAGGGTCCTGGGATCGGGTCTCTGCTCAGCAGGGAGCCTGCTAGCCTGCTTCCCCCACCTCCCCCCACCCTGCCCCCTCCTGACTCTCTGCCTACTGGTGATCTCTCTCTGTCAAATAAAATCTTAAAAAAAAAAAAGAAGAAGTGCCATCATTTCTGCCAAAATCTATTCGCTAGAAGTCAGTGACTAGATCCAGCTCACACTCAAGGAGAGAATTAAGTTCTTCCTCCTGAGGTAAGGCGCAAAAATGATTTGTGGATGTATTTTTCAAACCATCACACCTTTCAAAGTCTTTCATTTTGGAGTGGACATAATGGGTGTAAAGATAGAAAAATACGTGAACTGCTCGCACAGAGTACTTGTGGAGCCAGCTTGAGAGTCTTCTTCTCTCCTTATCCCCCTGCCCCCACACATGCTCTCTCACTTGAAAATTTTTTAAAAATAAAAAACAAATCTTTAGAATACTGATAAAGAGATAAGATATTCCATCCAGACTCAGTGAGTTAAGATTCTTTTAGAAAGATATTCTACCTTTAACGATTTCAATTCTAAGTTCCTAGGGACTGTATTAGGAGTTATAGCCACACATTGTACAAGGACTGTAGTCTGTATAGACTGTAATTCCGTTGTTACTCAGTTTTGCTGGATTGCTAGGTGTATATAGAGACCATACTCTAGAGGGGCTCTTAATAAATTCTCCTGTGATCTCCATACACTTAACACTGTGAACCCCTCAGTCACTGAATGGAACGGGGGTGGTCATAGGCCTAGCCAGAGGGGGCTGGGGCTGATTATAAGCAGAAGCAGGGGCACCTGGGTGGCTTACTCGGTTAAGCGTCGGCCTTCAGCTTGGGTCATGATCCCAGCGTCCTGGAATCGAGCCCTCCTCAGAGTCCTCGCTCAGTGGGGAGTCTGCTCCCTCTGCCTGCCTCTCCCCTGCTTGTGCTCTCTCTCTCTCTCTCTGACAAATAAATAAATAAAATTTTTTTTTTAAAAAAGCAGAAGCATCTGCCTGCTGTTTTACTAAAGCCCTTACAATGCCCTCCATTTACTAATGCCCTGTGAACTGCACAGGATCGTAAGCAAATAGAGAAGACCCAAATGATAACATTTTCCACTTCTTTCCGAAGCAAGGTGCTAACATATGTGCTCTTAATAAGTTCTCTCTCTTGGGGCGCCTGGGTGGCTCAATGGGTTAAAACCTCTGCCTTCGGCTCAGGTCATGATCCCAAGATCCTGGGATTGAGCCCCGTATCCGGGGTCTCTGCTCAGCAGGGAGACGGCTTCTCTCTCTCGCTCTGACTGCCTCTCTGTCTACTTGCAATCTCTGTGTGTGAAATAAATAAAATTTAAAAAAAAAAGTTCTCTCTCTCTTTTAAAAGATTTATTTATTTATGAATGAGAGAGAGAGAATGGTGGAAGGGGCGGAGGGAGAGGGAGAGAGAGAAGCAGACTCCTGGCAGACCACACACAGAGCCCAATATGGGACTTGATCCGATGATCCTGAGATCATGAACTGAGCGGAAACCAAGAGTCAGCTGCTTAACCGACTGAGCTGCCTCGGCGTCCCAATAAGTTCTCTTAAGTGGCTTATTTTTTTCTGTGTATAATGAGTTTTTTTCTTTTTTTCTGTCTGATTTAGCCATCTATTTCTTCCTGTACGAGGGATCTTCCACTTTGGGAAAGTTTATGTTTTGCCACTTGGCTTTTACAAAAGACGGAATCTAGCTAGTCCCTGTTCTCGCTAACTGAAAGGAATCCAAAGAGGCTTAGAGAGAGAGAGGCAGAGAGGCGCTGGGAACCCCTGGCGGAGGCCTGCCCTGCACCGGGACCCCACTTGGCATCCCAGCCTCCAGCTGCCAAAGCTATAACTGTGTCTGTGAGCACCTGTGCTGTTCTCTTGATTTATTTTGTGCATCCGTTAGCAAGAGGTGTCCTAAGATCACGTCGGGAAAGCCTACAAGAGGTGATTCTGGCGGTCTGGAACACCCCCAAAATGTCCATACACGTGCATGGTAGTTGCTCTTTGCGTTACTCCCTTTGGCTTACAAAAGTTTTCCTAGGAACCCTTTACTTTTGGAGAACCTGTAACTTCCTTTTGCTTCTGAGAGACCAAACTGTTTCCAATGTAAGCTAACACTGGGCTTTTTTGGTAATATTGTATCTGCTTTCCTTCCTCTTCTTTTTTCTTTCCCCAGAGTATATTACAGAAGAGTTTTAGCTATTTCTCAATATTAAGTAGTTGCTTTCTGGGGAAAGGAATCAATCAGCAAGAAAATAAGTTAAAAAAAAAAAAGAAAAGAAAAGAAAAAAGGATCAGGGCGCCCCGGGGTGGGGGGTAGTCTAAAGGGGCTGCCTTCAGCTCAGGTCCTGATTCTGGCATCCTGGGATGAGCCCTGAATGGCTCCCTGCCCAGCGGGGAGTCTGCTTCTCCCCCTCCCTCTGCCTGCTGCTTTCCCTACTTGCTCCTTCTCTCTCTCAAATAAATAAAATCTTTAAAAAAAAAGGCTTAGCACCTACCCTTTTGTTTTTTGTTACTTGACAGGCCTCTGGTTACACCAGGACTTTATCAAAAGAGTCAGACATGAAGTATAGACAGTTTTTACCCAAGCTGAGGGCTTCCTACATTGCATGCTTCCCCCAGCTCTTGCTTTTTCAAAATTCCTTCCCTGTTCCTCACTTTATTCCTTCCCCTTCCCCTCCCTCTCACTTTCTCTACTGGGGTTAAAGGAGTTGCCCATTCTGTTTCCATCTTTGCTGTTCACCAACAGTGCTGCCCCCAAGGGTCACTGCTCAGGAATCACCCAATCTCCCTTCCTCCTCCTCCTTCCTATACAAGCACAGGCGCCTGTGGGCTGGGAGGTTTTTTGCTTCTGTCTTTGTAGTGGAGCTGGGGCCAGCTGGGAGGTGTTGTTTTATCTGAGGGAAGTGTGTTAATGGGTGCTCTTCCACTCCCCTGCTCGTGCAGGAGGAGACAGGAGTTAGACCAAGTGACAACTCAAAATTTTTTTAAACAGCTGGCAAAGTATCGGGGCTCACGTGACCAGGGCTGTTCCCTGACCTCCATCTTGGTTAGTATATGAGAGACTTTGTAAGGGACCCCCGACATACCCCCTCAGACTCCAAGTTCACTTTCCTATTGCTAAGCCTTCAAGGCTAAGCCTTCAAATTTTAAAGGTCATCCTTTTCAACATGGAACTAAACAATTATCACCAGTTGAATTGTTTGTTTTATAAGGTTGACTCACTATTGACAGTCCACAATCAGAAGTCTCTCAAGAAATTGCAGCTTATTTAAGACAGAGCTTTCTGTAAAATTCTGAACGTGCCCCCTACTGTTTTCAGTGTAGTGAAGCACAAACATCAGTGTCAGTCAGGAAACTGACTGAGGCGCAGACAAGCAGGCAGGACCTTTACTAAGGAATGGTCCCAGCATCTTATCTGAGGGAAGGAGAGGAAGGGAAGGAATCCAGGATTGGGCCGATGCAAAACTGGGCTGTGGTGATTGCAGTCTCCACAGAATCTCCCGTGGGCCCCATGGAGAGCTCTGGACTTGTGATGGCTTCTCAGAGCTGCCCCATCTGTGTCAAAGTTTAGGTCAATGAGTCACTAAATATGGGCCACTGGGACGGGTGTAGAACCTTGGGTGAGGCTCTTCTCTTCAGCTGAGGCAACTTCCCAGGAGGCCAATAGCAGAGAGTGGTCTGTGGGCAGCCTCCCACAGCTGGGGGACTAAGGTCATCACCTAAGGGATATTTGGGCAGTGCACTAGAGTGTTCCAAGATCATCAGGATGTCCTTTTGCAAGAAGAATCACATGCATTGTGAGTCTGAAAGGGTGAATTCATGGAAGCCTATGGTAAGGTAGTCTCTATGGTGTAGACAGAAGCCTCTGTGCCGCAGAGCTGGTCCATGGCTACCAGGTGAGACCTGACCATAGCTGTCAGACAAAGAAGAGTAGAGAAGCAAGTTTATGCTTAACTCTCCTCCTGCCCCTTCCCCACCAACTTTCCTCCACTCCTCACACAACTCTGGAAGGAACTCAGGTGACCCCAATCCCCACCCCCTCCCCAGGACAAGGCTTTCTAGCTGGGACCAAGGCAGAGCTCATGTCTGCATTTACTCCTCCTCCAGTGTTACACCTGCCCCAAAGCTTCAACCAACCAAATCCTTTGCTGTTCTCATACTTAAGTCCTGATTCCCGTCCTTTTGTGATAAACCTGAAAATGTGGTCCAAGGTGAGGAAGGGGCAACTTTTCTGGAACTATAATTGTCTTTCCTTCTCTTTTTCCTCCCTCCTCTGTCCAGTGAACCCTGAGCCGAGCACTCTTTGAATGGGGTGCAGGTCTCAAACTTCCTCTCCACACTCAGCGGGAACCCCTGCATGAAATTTCTAATACCATTTTGGAGAAGGGATATCAAACTCGGTACCACCTTCTGACACTCTGAAATGATTTGTGTTAAACCCATAGAGGTAAATGGAAGATTAAGACCAAATCATTTAAAATCCAGGAGAAATCACTCTTTTAGGTTAGGAAAAGAGAATGTATTCCTATTCCTGTTAAAGTTTTCTTTTGGAGTGGAGCTTTATAAAGAGGCACAGTAGAATGTGTTACAGGTTCTGTGACTTGTTTATATTTACAGAAGAATTTTGATTCTATATCTTATTTGAAATTTTTGGTTTTGAGGGCAGAGTAATAATAATACATCACCAACTATAGTCTGTCTAGAATCAAATGCGGCTTTATGTGTATACAATGCAAAAGCAGTTGGTACTAGTGTGTACGGAAGAGATGAGTGTGGATTCAGATTTCTTTATAACTTGTGAGATAGGAAATTTAGAGGAGCTGAAAAGTCTTTGGTGAACTAAAGCCTAGCATGCTGAAATGAGAAGGTTTTCTTCTACTTAGAAAGAATTTTTAAGTAATGAGAGAGAAGAATCCTGAAGAGCAGGTATTACATGATATGAAGAAGTATAGAGAGACAGAAAATCAGTCCTACGAAGGGATCTCTCAAAGATTAAGAAGGTAAGGAAGAGGGGTTCCTGCGTGGCTCAGTGGGTTAAAGCCTCTGCCCTCGGCTCAGGTCATGATGCGAGGGTCCTGGGATGGAGCCCTGGGATTGAGCCCGCATGCGGCTCTCTGCTCAGCTGGGAACCTGCTTCCTCCTGTCTCTCTGCCTGCTTGTGATCTCTGTCTGTCAAATAAATAAATAAAATCTTAAAAAAAAAAAAGAAGGTAAGGAAGAAATAATCCTTTGGAGGCATCAGGTTGAGCTCTTAAGTCTCACTCATCATGTGCACGATTTCTGTCTTGCCTATGAGAGAAAATACTGCTTTTCAACTTTTTTGTTGTCTTAGGTTTCCCGCTGTCACTCATGTGAGTGACAGCGAGCGCTAAGAGCCGCCCTTCATTCCAGAGAGAATGCGAGATACAGCCGCAGGCCAAAACGAGCTCCATAACCCTCACTCCATATTTTACCTTGTGTGTAAAAGACAAGCGATGAGAGATGAGGTGAGGGACCTGCAAGGAATCCCATATGCTTTCCACTGTCACACGGCTAACAAGCAGGAAAGCCACTACTTAATCCAGGCACGGGCTGTGCCCAAGTTCATGCTCTTTCCACCACCCCGGCCTGACTCCCGAGAGGAGTTTTCTGAGTAACCATCAAGAATCTGTGACCCAGAAAATGCAACTGAAACATTCCAAGAAAATGCCAGGGGTGGAGTCTTACAATGCAAATAGATTTCAGATGAATGCTGTAGGAGGAGAGAATTTCGAGACTTTAACTGAGGGCAGAATATCTGTTTCTTATAGAGTTTACTTAATTTGAGGCTCTAAATATAGTTTATGCGCAGTTTTCCCAGGGGAGAGTTCATAGACCATGTCAGATGCTAAATGATGCTCACGACATTTAAATAAGTTACATGCTAAACGACCAGAGAAGTAGGACAAAGACAAACAGAAAGTAGAAACCAGAGATTATGCTAACAGAAAAGAAGGAAGGCAAATAGAAGAAAAAGAAAGTGAAGAAGGACGAAAAGAGAACGGCTAGCACGAGGAAATTCTTACCACCTCTTTGTCCCTCTGTCCCCACTTTTTGTTGTCCTGTATGTTTGTCAGCTGCTGCTGCTGCTGCTGCTGCCTCAAGATCAAAGAACTCATGTCAAGAGGTGCAAAGGGACCCGAGGTCCTTTTCCTCTGTCTTACAGACCTGGGGATAGGGCTGAGGGATTCAGAAGAGCATTTCTACCCTCACAGGGGCTCCGTTTCCAAGACTCGCCCTGAGTTAAAATATCAGCAGATATGACTGAACTGAGCCACAAACAGAACTGAGTAAGTTAATCAGAAATCACACAGGCAGTGGGATTGAACCGTTAATAGTGCAGCAAGATAAATGTATATTATAGCATGTTACATATAAAATTATAGCATATTGTATAAAATGTAGTGATCATAGTACATATGCATTTTGGACTGAAGAGTAATTTGAGGTTTCCTACCATGGTTAGTGGTAAGGAAAAAGTAAAGAAGAAGAAGAAGAAGGAGAAGGAGAAGAAGAAGAAGAAGAAAGAAAGAAAAATGAATTGCTGTCAAACCAGGTAACAGAGCAAGTTCTGAGTTTTTTTCCAGGTCAACCACTGACCAACTCATTCTTACCTCATTTCCTTTTTTATTTTTTTAAGATTTTATTTATTTGAGAGAGAGAGAATGAGCAGGGGGAGGTGAAGGCAGAGGGAGAAGCAGACTCCACCCAGGCACCCCTTTACCTCACTTCCTTTTTCTAAGTCATCAAGTTTCCTAATACCCTTCTATCACCCACAGACATTTTTCTCTCATTTACACAAATTCAAATTGGTAAGATCATTTATAAAGATAGAGATCGATTTTTGGAGGTTAGTACTTGAATAAAGCTCAGATTTATAGAACTGGAGATTTCTTATTATAACCAAATTTTAAATGATCAGAAGACACTCAGATACACTGATGGATGGTTCAGTCGGTTAAGTATCTGCCTTCAGCTCAGGCCATGATCCCAGGGTCCTGGGATCTAGTCTTCCATTGGGCTCTCTGCTTGGAGTCTCCTTTTCCCTCTCTCCCTCTCTCTTGCTTGTGATCTCTCTCTCAAGTTCTCTCTCTCTCTTTCAAATAAATAAAATCTTAAAAAAATACACTGATGGGTGAATCAGAAATAAGGGTTTCAGTATTGTTCAGAATAGGGCTAGGTTATGCTGCATGACAAAGAACCTTAAAAATCTCTATAACTTATTTCTGGCTCACGCTGCATTGAAGGTTAACAACGGTTTTGTTCCACAAACCATCAGAAACTCAAGCTGACACTGGCTCCACTATCTTATGACACTTCAGTCTTAGCACATGGCTTCACGGGCACCATACAAAGGCTCAGTATGAACTCAACTAAATCCTATTCACAGCCCAGTGGCCAGAATTGGTCACATGATCCCAACCAAGACGCAAGGAAGTAGGAAGGAGAGGAGTAACAGATGTGGTGATTCTTGTAAACTCTACCATCCAGGGTTGTTCGGATTTGTGGAGATTGTGTCAGTATTACCACTAGTTGATAATTTTTAAAAAGATTTTATTTATTTATTTGACAGACAGAGATCACAAGTAGGCAGAGAGGCAGGCAGAGAGAGAGGAAGGGAAGCAGGCTCCCTGCTGAGCAGAGAGCCCGATGCGGGACTCGATCCCAGGACCCTGGGATCATGACCTGAGCCGAAGGCAGAGGCATTAACCCACTGAGCTGCCCAGGCGCCCTAACTAATTAATTTTTGAGAGAGAGTGAAAGAGAGAGAGAGTGTGGCAGGGTGAAGGGCAGTGAGAGAGGGAGAGAATCCCAAGAAGGCTCTATGCCTCACATGTGGGGCTTGATCCCATGACTCTGACCTCATGGCCCGAGCCCACATTAAGAGTCAGAAGTCCAACCCACTGAGCTGCCCAGGCTCCCTGGTACTACCATCAATTTAGACACATGATTAATAGAATTTTTATTTAAAAAGCATGATAGAAAGGGAGTTGCTGTGTCAGCTCATGCAGAGTTGAGCTTTGATATAAGAGTTCTTGTAAGTTGACCTATTTTAGTAAGTACAAGAATCATTAGAGAAATCAATGAAACACAAATTCCTGGTCCCCTCTATCCCTAGAGATTTTTAATCCAGCTAACCGGAGGCACAGCTCAGGAATCTGGATTTTAACAAACACCTCTGAGAGTTTTTGTGCTGGTGATCTTCACGGTTTGATAAAACACAAGATTATTGGTTTCTGCCTTATTGACGGTGGTACATCAGGATTTCAGCATGTGTGAGAGCGTGTGTGTATATGATATTTTCTTTTGAGGAGCAGAGTGGTAAGAAGCAGATGGCTGTTACTTCTATCTCATTGATTTTCACAAGCTAAAGCCTTGGTAGAAAGGGACCTGAAAACATCAGATGTATGTGGAGAAAAACAGCTGAAAATGCCAGGGAGTAAGTAGAAAGTTCATGGAGAGAAGCTGTGGATGATAAAGGACCCAGAGTGTTTGCAGAAGGAGAGTGGGAATGAGGAGAATGAGCATCCCTAGCAGACCGATCATGTTCCTGGTACTGGGATTAGTTTATCTGGGTCAACATATGGTCTGGTGGGAAGAGACGGTGCTGAAAGGTACCTACAATATGGCCAAGGAGTGTTATGATGGTTTTTATTTAGAACCACTTAATGGAAAAACGAAGACAATGCTAAGAAGGGGCCATATAGAGCTCAGTTCCCTGTCATATTTTGAAAATGTGGTCTTTACTAATGAAATAATCAAAGATGTGCACAAATATCATGTACAAGGTTTTTGTAACTTTTTTTTTATAGTGATGGAAAAATTGGAAATCACCTAACCAGTTGCCAGTTGGAAATTGGTGAAGTTTATTCAGCTTTCCCCGTGTGATTAGGATGATGTGTAACCACCAAATGTGCTCTGGGAGCATCCAAGAAAGAGCAGTGTATTAGTGGGTTTATAAAAATCTCCTTCCAAGGCTCACTGGAATGAATAAAACAAGATACACCAAGGAAAGCATCATCCAACAAAGAATCTAGGGGATTTTCTCAACCTCATATTACAGACCTCCAGAAATACAAAACAATTAAGCCTAACTTGATATAAGATTCTGGGAATCAACTGACAACTCCCTTTTTGGAGTGAAATGCACAAAGTGGTGAGAAGAGGCAGAATTTCTGAAAATCCCACTAAAAATAATTCTCACTTTGGAAGGACAGGAAATAGGGGCTTGAGTTGGCAAGAGACAAGATCTGGAATGTTCCACTCGGGGCCCTTTTTCCTTCTCATAAAGCCAAACATCAGTCGAAGGCCACAGTGGTGGGAGAGAGTCCAGAAATAAGCATTTAGCAGCAAATGTTTCTGAGGGGCTGGCAGCCCGGGACAGAGGGATCTGGGTGGAAGAATGAGCCGGCAGCCACACAAGACATGACTTTCACACCACCTGGCAGGACCCTGCCTCCACCTTTGATCAGTGGAAGAAGGGAGACAGACCCAAATCCCCAGACCCACCACCATCCACGGGATAAGGTAGACGCTCTGTTCCTTGGACCCAGCCTCTACTCAAAGGTTTCAATACAAGAAAAAAATAAAATGAATGTGGAAATTGTTCCCAGCTTTGACGGCTCGTGGAAGCACTGCCCTCCCTGCTCTCCTCAGGCAGCTTTGGGGCCCCTTCATACAAATGATGGGGCTCCAAGAACCAGCCAAATCATGTTTCTCAGGGAAGAAGCAAGCCATGCTCAGCGAAGCAGGGAGATAAGCAAAAGACCACGTGGGGATTGTTTTGGGAGCAAGGCACAGGCCTGTGAACAACTGTGATGACGTCAAAATGACTAAGTGAGAAAGAACCCATCTTGGGGTCCGTGTGATAATTCTGCCCACCCCCACACCCCATAAAAGAAAAAAAGAAAAAAAAAAAAAGGAAGAGTGGAGCTCAAAACACATCAGAAAAAAGACGAGCTCATGTTTGTTGGAAGAAAATTCCTTCTATTCCTACCTGAATTCAACAACCACAACATATGGTTAAAATAACAGAGTGAAGAGGTCTGCAGACCCCCCAGAGACCCAGACTTAAAATGTATGCAGGAGTCAGAAGCCCTTCAGAAAAGGGCTGCAGACATTTTGTGAAGCTGGGATTATTGTTTGAAACCACTAGATGGGAGGGGCGCCTGGGGGGCTCAGTCGGTGACTCTTGATTTCAGCTCAGGTCACGATCACAGGGTCGTGGAGTCGAGCCCCATGTTGGGCTCCCTGTTGAGTGGGAAGTCTCCGTGAGGATCCGCTCTCTCTCCCTTTCCTTCTGTCCCTCCCCCAGCTCATGCCGTCTCTCTAAAACAAATAAATGAATCTTTTTTTTTTTTTTTTTTTTTAATGATAGATGGGAAAGGGTGTAGGCATGTTGGATAGCCAGAGGGGAATATTGAAGTGAACACCCTTGACACACACTCTCCTTCCATCTTTCCTGACAGAATTCCCACGGGGTTTAGGTGTGCACCCCTCTTCACATAGTCATGCCCTTCAGAACACACTGACCCCACCCATGGACTCTGTATCTGACCAGGTCTAGTTCTGAGCAATTAGGATTGCCCCCTGACTGTTGTTGGTCAGGGAGATCATATGACACAAGCTGATGCCATTGGATCTAAAGAACAAATTGATATTCCCCAGGAGAGGGACGTAAGAAGGGACTATGCAGCACTGATCAACAGAGGAAGCCATCTTGTGATGCCCAGGAGAACAGGCTTGCAGATGAGGTCCCCAAAGACAGCCGAGGAGAGACGGAAAGCACCTGGTGTTCTCCTGACGCTCTTGAGCCTATTCTGCCCCTGAGGCTTCTGTTGTTTAGTTGCTCATGCCAACTCAAGTCACAGTTTCCCAACCCAAATACTTCCTCTCTTCCCTTTCTTTTCTAGACACTGTTGGCATTTCTTTCACATTTAGTGTTTATTCCTTTTGTAATCAGGAAAAAAAAAAAGATGTTTATATTTTGACGAGTCAATACAGAAGGATGCTTAAAGACATTACAACTATTTTAAATGTATTATTAAATTAAAAGTCATGTTACAAAGTTTTTGAATGACATAACAATTTTATTTTCGAAGGTATACATAATGCCCTGCATGCACAGGAAAAAAAAAGAAAAAAGAAAAAACACGGAAGGAAGTCATGCCAAAATAACAGAAGGACTATGTGTGCTTTCTCTGTTCTTTCTTTTGGTCAGGCTTTTTCCTCCCCTCTATGATGAACATAAAATGACTTACATAGAGATTGAAAAGATAAATAAAAACTTAAATAAAAATTGAGTTACTTTGACTTGGCCAATAAATACTTCCATTTTTCCCCCCCATGCCAGATTTGAGTTTGTAGTGTTTTGCAACTATTAAAATGAAAGGCGGCACCGCCTCTTCCCGCCAACCCCCGCGTTATCCCCAGCAGATGCCGCCATCTTGTTGGATTGGGCAGAGCTGGCCTCCCGGCAACCCCATGACTCTTGCCACTGGAACCCTGACAGCATTTCCTCTCTGTTCTCACAGGGGTGAACTCAACATTGACCGTTTGAAGATCTTGGCTGATCCTGGTTTGCCCCTGAGGGGTTTACTTCAGGTATATAACAACTCCAGTGCCTGGTCATATTACAGTGTTACACTTTAAGGATCAGCAATCCAAACAGAAGATGGCTTTCTGTGTCCAGCAAGTAAATGCTCAATTCCCAATTGCAGTGAGAGCTCTGTCTTCAGCATCTTCTTTCATTCATCTTCATTATTCCTCTTCATTGTTTTTCTTATTCTCATTCTTATCATATACTCTACAGCAAGTTCTTTGTATACATTAAATGGTTTAGTTCTCATAAAACTTGTAACAGGTTGGCATTATTAAAACTATTTTATGGATAAGTCTTGAGGCAGAATATCTCAACTTTGGTACAATTGGCACTTAGGGTGTGATAATTCTTTTTTTAGGAGGCGGTCCTGTTTTGCAGCATCCCTGGCCTCAACCCAACTGATGCCAAGAACACCACACTCTCCTCCCACTGAGCTGAGACAACCAAAAATGCCTCTAGACATTGCCAAATATTTCTGGCTTTGGCCAGTGGGCAGCTCCTGCAGGTGACTGGAGGGAAGGAGAATGACCTCAGGGAATTTATTTCCTAACTCCTCTGATGGGCTGTATCCTTCGAACACAGGTCACGGTTCTTCTCCTGGAAATGTCACTACCTAACTTTCTCCTTCTTGTTTCCACATGATCTCCTAAGTAGTTCTCCTGAACCCTATCTGTAACTTTCCAAATGGTCCCTTAGTTAAAATTTCCTCAAATTATCCTCATTCGTACTCTCTGTTTCCCATCTGCTACAAGGCGGCAATTTTAAAAGACAAATGGTAAAACTACCTGAATATATTCATGCTGTAAAATATTTGAACCATCCCCATAAACTGAACACATCTACCTTAACCTTCAATCTCCCAGCTGTAGTCCCTGCCTCGGAGTTAACCATTTGCTACATGTGCGTTTACATAAATAAAACCATACGGTGCATATCATTCCATATCTTGCTTTTCAAATTTCTGTTTTGAGGATTTTTCCACTTCAGAACAATATAAAATCTGACATGTTTTGAAAACTTGCTGCTCAGTAACGTGAAGATGCAGTTGTTTATTTAACCACTACCCTGTTGACTGACATTAAGGGTATTTCCAATTTTCCACTATTATAAACAACACAACTCTGAAAATCCTTTCACATTCTTTCCAGTGTACTATGTGGGCAATTATTTTTCTAAGGCAGATGCTGAGAAATAAAACGCTGGGCTGAAGGTTAAGTGCATTTTTTTGTTTCATTTTGTTTGTATATCAAAGTGCCTCCCCTAAAGGCCAGACCTTTCCTGTTTGTAGATTCGCATGTCTGTATGACAGAATGCCCTAGAAGACTAGACTCTAAGGCAGTATTTTTTAAAACAGTGACTTTTATTTAAAAGTTGCAAGACTTCTGTCTTTAGGACCTGACATATATATTTTTTTAAGATCTTATTTATTTATTTGTCAGATAGAGAGAGTGCCAGCAGAGGGAACAGCAGGCAGAGGGAGAGGCAGGCTTCCTGCTGAGCAAGGAACCTGATGTGGGATTTGATCCCAGGACCCTGGGATCATGATCTGAGCCAAAGGCAGACGCACAGCCAACTGAGCCACCCAGACTTCCCGACAAAATTTTTTTTTAAGATTTTACTTATTTATTTGAGAAAGAGAGTGAATGAGAGAGAGAGAGCGTGGGGGAGGGGTAAGGTCAGAGGGAGAAGCAGACTCCCCACTGAGCAGGGAACCCAATGAGGGACATGACCTGGGACTCTAGAATCATGACCTCTAAGTTGAAGGCAGACACTTAACTGACTGAGCCACCCAGGCACCCAGGACTTGATATTCTAACTTTTGGGTTCTCTGTGTCATTATAAAGTGGGTGTGAACCTCAGGCCACAACTCAGATGTGCAAGACTTGTACCATATTCACAACCACAGCATTTCCGTATCAAGTCCCTGCTCTGCCTGGCTCCTGAAACGAAGTCACAGAGGATGTCTGTCCATTCCATGTGTTACCTCAGTAGTGTGGGGTGCCCTCTCATTTCCCAGAATAGGTTGCTTGGTTGTGGTGGGAGCCTGAGGGCCCTAGGGGGGAGTGGCTTGAGGGCAGGTTGTGTACTGTCTCGCTGTCTTTAGTCTCGGCCCTTGTTGGGGTGCTCCGTCCCACCTGACCCTTGTGTCTCTACCCCATGGCCTTCCCAGGCCTGGCTCTTTTTCAGCTACCCCTGACCTCTTCAGGGCAGAGAAAATAAGTAGCCTTGTTTCCTCGCCATGTCGGACCCCTGGGAGCTTTCTCATAATCAAAGAAGAACCGGAGCTCTCCTTTCAGATTCCCCACGCAAATCGATAGTTTCTGGAAACCCTCACCTCCACTTGGTCCTGGGCTAGGTATGGGGATAGGGAGGGTGACCCACATGTAGGGTGAATCTATGACTGAGCTGGTTTGCCTCGATAGTCCTGGTTTGTGTCTGTGATCCCAGCATAATTCAATAGTTCCCGATTATCTGTGACTTTGCTTTCCCTGATTTCAGTTACTCATGGTCCACTGTGGCCCAGAAGAACATGATCCTTCTCCTGACCCATCATCAGAAAGTCAATGGCGGCCTAACGCTATGTCACATCTTGTCGTCAAAAGAAGAAGAAAGGTAAGTACAGTACAATAAGATTTTTTGAGAGAGAGGCACACACAGAGACCTCATTCACTTAACTTTTATTATACTTTTTTGTTGTTATAATTGTTCTATTTTATTATTAGCTATTGTTGATCTCTTATTGCAACTACTCTCTAAATTAAACTTCATCGTGGGTATGTATGTATAGTAGGAATAAGCATAGTATACGTAAGTTTTGGGGCTATCTGCAGTCTCAGCTGTCCGCTGAGGGTCTTGGAATGTGTCCCCGCGGATAGGGGGAGCTAGTGGATTAATAGCACTCCCTTTCACTTTCAAAAGTGAACCAGTTGGGATGCTAAACTTTATGCTCTCCCTACTCACACAGAATCTAATTTACCTGTTTCCTTTCTAACTCTCCTCTCTTCCAACCAACCGAAGCTGTATCTCCTTTTGGCTTACAAGACCTGACTTTTGCCATCACCTCATATTCTTTCCAGTCTAGTGTTTATGGCCTAAAATTAATGCTGCAACTCCTTCAAGGCTAGGCTTTTGACACTGAAAAATCCAGATGCTTGAACCTCCAAAAAGCATTTCCTCTCCTTCTCTGATGTAACAACTCTTCCCTGGGATGTACAATGGTTGCCTCATGGTCTCCTTTGACTGGTAAAGGGCCATCGAGTGAAAAATAAAGTAGCAGTAATGAAAAAAACCATTGTATAGGATTCCAAAAATTTACCCTACCACAAACCCCCTCCCTCCTGTAATTTCCCCTGAACTTACAAAGAAAGTTGGCCTCGCTAGAGGTGTTCTCTGCTCCCATGCTTCCTAAGAAGTGGGAACTGGATCCAAGTTGGATGCTTGGGGAGGTCAGTTCCACTGTAGGCACCTGGGTGAAGCACTGGACTGGGACCCAGGCCCAAAAGTTAGACACAACCCTAGAGAGAGAGAGAGACTTTGAGTTAACTGGAATGAAGTTTCTGCTACCCAGGGGAAGGGGTATACAAAATAGAAACTAAACAGACTTACAGAAAAATAAAGCAAGTTAGGGGCGCCTGGGTGGCTTAGTGGGTTAAGCCTCTGCCTTCGGCTCAGGTCCTGATCTCAGGGTCCTGGGATCGAGCCCCACATCAGGCTCTCTGCCTGTCAGGGAGCCTGCTTCCTCTCTCTCTCTCTGCCTGCCTCTCTGCCTGCTTGTGATCTCTCTCTGTCAAATAAATAAATAAAATCTTAAAAAAAAAGAAAAAGAGAGCAAGATACTGTTTCTGCCTCTGTGAGTTGTGACCTAAGACTTACCCCTGCCGCATGTAGGGATTCATATGGGCTTTGTAATATTCATAATTTTTATGAATATTGCATAAGATTTATCACATAATATTTTATTTTATTTTGCATTTTAAAAAAATTTATTTTTGTATTTATTTTATGCATTTATGTAAAAATAAATTGTATTTGTTTTTTGTATTTTATTTTATAATATTTATTACATAATATTTATTCATATGCACTTTGTAATAGTCATAATAATATAATAGTAAAATTTATTGACTACTCTGTAACATGCTTTGTTCTAAGGACTTCACATGTTACTATGCCATAGATAATATTATTTGTCCCATTTTATGGAAAAAAATAGAGTCACAGAGAGATTAAACTATTGCCCAAGGTCATAGTATACATTGGCCCTACAGACTGATGACAAACCATAGAATGGAATCTGGGGCCGGTCACTCCGGGACATGAGAAAACTGCTGTGTAGAGCTGAGGCAAGCTTCTCAGAAATCGCTGTGGTTCTAGAAGTATCACTGGGCCAAGATGAGATTGCATTTGAGAAAAAAAAAAAAAAAAAAAGCATCTGAGTTTATGCAGAACAGCCAGCAAAGGAAGAAATGTAAGGGTAAGAAAAAGAGAATTCAGGGTGCCTGGGTGGCTCAGTCAGTTAAGCGACTGCCTTTGGCTCAGACCATGATCCTGGGGTGCTGGAATTGAGCCCCATATCGGGCTCCCTGCTCTGCTCTGCGAGAATCCTGCTTCTCCCTCTCCCTCTGCCCGCTGCTCCCCTTGCTCATGCTTTCCCATTCTCTGTCAAAAAAAAAAAAAAAATCTTCAAAAAAAGGAGAATTTAAAATTCTTGAAAGACCTTTTCCTGCTTTGTAGTTTGGACTAGCTTTGTAGCTTGTGGTTCCTGGCTCCACATCATGGCTTGGGGTACCCAAGCTCTGACCACCCAGGGAGAGAGCCCACTGCTGCAGGCCCTGAGGCTCCTGAAGCCTCCGCAGACCAGCCCCGGCTTTGGAGGAGGATCCCACTTTCCAGTGCCAGAGGGAAAAAGCCTCCCCCATCCTAAAAGGATACCATTTCTGTTCTGTTTTGCCTCTGAGACAACCTTTCAAAGTTTCCTGAAGAACGAATGCCTTCCTGCTTCTCCTGAATCTGTCCATGGGAAATGGAGTATTGAACAGTGGACTGTTAGACAGAAGCTCAGAGGGGTGTGGGACTTGGGCAAGCTGGAAGGGACCCTGAAAATAGCAAGAGTCTAGGCTCAGCCTACCCCCCTTCCCTGGCTGAGGCCCAGAGGGCAGTGAGGAGGGGAGGAAGGCTTGGTGGGGCAGGCGGGGTCAGCGGTGGACCAGCATCCCTCACTCTCTTAAAGGAAAGGCAACCGCTCAGCTCCACCTGGCAAAGGGGCTAGCAGTGACCCCCAGGTAAGCACTGGAAAGTGGGATCCTCCTCCAAAGCAGGGGCTGGTCAGCGGAGGCTTCAGGAACCTCAGGGCCTGCAGCAGTGGGCTCTCTCCCTGGGTGGTCAGGTGCGGGGCCCTGTGGCCGGTGGGAGCTGCAGGGCCGCCGAACATTTCCCTATTTCCCTGTGTGTCTCCGAGCAGGGAGCATGCACCCAAGAGGGTGCTGTCCCAGCGCCTGGGACTCTCAGAGGAGGGAGCCGAGTTCAGGTTTCTCTTCCTATGATCTTGCAAGTCTTCTCTGACCCCCATTCCCAGAGGTGAAATGCTGTCCTAGGTCGGGGTGGAGGGCGGTAGACCTGTTGAGAAATCGTGATGTGAATTAGCTAAGATCTCACTTTTGCCACCCTGGAGGATGAGGAGCTATCTCAGACAAAAATCAGTGTTGTAAAAAAATAAATGTACATGTCTTGTGCACCTGAGTTTAAGATCTGCGTAATTGGTACCCACTCTGTTTATTTTAGGACGTTTGCTGGAAAAGGCCCTTTCTTACTACAACAGGGGTACCTGTTACTGTCCAAGAATGTGGGCCGTCACCATTAACTGGAAGGCACATGAGAAGTGTGGCTTCGGAATGTGCATTGCACATCCAGGTGAGTGGCTTTTATTGATTTGGGGTGTGAACAGTGGGAGAGTCTTGGCTTTACACAAATGAAGACAATGTGAATTCCTAAGGAAAAAGGTGTTTATTAAAGTTTTGGTTGTTGGGGCGCATGGGTGGCTCATTCGTTGAGTGTCTGCCTTTGGCAGGTCATGATCCCAGGGTTCTGAGATCGAGTCCTGCATTAGACTCTCTGCTCAGCAGGAGGCCTGCTTCTTCCTCTCACCTTGCTTGTGTTCCTTCTCTCCATGTGTCTTCTCTCTTTCAAATAAATAAATAAATAAAATCTTTAAAAGAGAGAGAGAGAGAGAGAGAGACTGCATTCACATAACTTTTATGACAGTACATTGTTATATTTTTATTATTAATTGTTAATCTCTTACAGTGCCTAATTTATAAATTATACCTTATCATAGGTATGTGTGTGTAGAAAAAACTCAGAGTCTACACAGGGTTTGGTACTCTCTGCAATTTCAGGCCCCGCCGCATGTTTTGGAACATCTCCCCCATTGATAATGGGAGACTATGGTAAAATCTGATCCGGTTTAATGTTTACTGAGCTGGCTAACAGAATATTCCAGCCCGTCCTCTTTTGGAGGCTGTGTCTCTGGGTGAAAATGTGTCTCTCTGGATGCCTAAACCTCCCAAACAGAAACTTGAGTAAAGGAGGCGAATGGTTTTGGTCACATCGGTAGGTAGGATCTTGAGATGTCGCCTTCACCAGCAAGACCATCCTTGGCGTCCTGGCCAGGTGCATCCCGGCTGGGGAGAAGTGGGAGCGCTTGTGAGACCATATGCTGCCTCTCGGCAAGGTGTTTCTCCAACTGGCACAGGAACTGGCTGCCAATAGGCCATTCCCGCTCTACCGAGCCTCCTGCTTCTGGTGTTCCGGTACAGAACAGGATCAGGGAATCTCATGGGCATTTGCCCATGGCTTACTTTTTCCCTATAGCATGAGTTCCTTGCTCAGATGTTGTAGTGTCATGCGAGGCCATGACGACTCTCAGCCGTCCAGGCAAGTCTAGAGAGAGCGTCCTGGCAGCCGCATGACGACAGCCAGGGAAACCAAATCCAAATCCAGAATAAGCGCCTGTTCCAAAGAGAACAACCAAGCTGTCTCCCCCTCATGGAAAAGGTCCAGTCATCAGCCTGCGACCTGGTTGCTGGCTCCTCTCTCAGGATGCCTCACTGCACTCAGTGGCACCGCCGGGAGCTCAGTTCAACCGGCCCAAATCCTTGGAGTCCTCCGTTTCACTCGCCTTTCCTTCACACTCAATATCCAACCTGTCAGCAGGTCCTACTGTTTCTCCTTTTCATTTATTTAATTTTTTAAAAGATTTATTTATTTATTTTAGAGAGAAAGCGAGAGTGGTGGGGGATAGGGACGGGGTGGAAGGGAGGGGAAAGGAGGAGAATCCTCAGGCAGACTCCTTACGGGGCAGGGAGCCTGACATGGGGGTCCATCCCACGACCCGTGAGTCTGTGCCCTGAGCCAAAACTAAGAGTCAGAAGCTCAACTGACTGAGCCACCCAGGCACCCCCGTTTCTCCTTTTTAAATGGACCCCAAATCTGATCTTTTTTTTTTTTTTAACTGTCTCCACCCTTATCACCAAAATCCAAGCCACTGTCATCTGACCTGGCCCACTGCAGTGTCCTCCCAGCTGGTCAGCCTGCTTCCACTTTGTCTTGGCTACAAACCATCCTCTGCACAGCAGGGATTTAAAAATGTTTTTTTGAAGGATGATAAAATGCACATAACATAAACAGGCACTATCTTAACCATCTCTAGGTGTGCCTTTCAGCCGTGTTAAGTATGTTCACATCTTTGTGCAATCAAGCACCACACTTAGATCTTGCAGAGCTGAAAGTTTATACCCATCAACAGCAGCCCCTTTCCCCTCCTTCAACTCCCTGGCAATCACCCTTCTGCTTTCTCTCTCTGTGAGTCTGATGACTCTGTGTACCTCATGTAAGTGGAATCACATGGTATTTGTCCTTTCTTGACTGGCTTATTTCACTTAGCCTAATGTTGCCAAAGTTCGTCCATGTTGTGGCATGTGACAGAATTTCCTTCCTTTTTAGGGGCCGAAAAATATTCCATTGTAGATACATGCCACATTTTGTTTAGCCACAGTGATTTTTCTTTGTTTGTTTGTTTATTTAGACTCAGACTTCCGGTTTATTTAGACTCAGACTTCCGGCTGGGTGGAGAGCTAGATGCGAGCATGGATCCCAGGACCTGGGATCAACACCCCTGCTGAAGTCAGATGCCCAACCGGCGGAGCCACCCAGGTGCCCCTAGCCAGAGTTATTTTGAAAAACATACATTAAACACTTATATGTAGAACATATATCTATTTGTTCAGTTTGTTCAACAAATAAGTGGCATGGGAAGTAGATAAAGCCAATTTTAAAGGGTGGATGTTGTTTGCATACTGATTTGAATAAAACAACTATGAAAGATATTTATGAGACAATGGGGATATTTGAACAAGAAACAGAATTTTACAAGGGAAATTTTCTTTTAAGATTTTATTTATTTATTTGACAGAGAGAGATCACAAGTAGGCTGAGAGGCAGGCAGAGAGAGAGGGGGGAACAGGCTCTCTGCTGAGCAGAGAGCCCAATGTGGGGCTTGATCCCAGGATGCTGAGATCATGACCTGAGCCAAAGGAAGAGGCTTAATCCACTGAGCCACCCAGGCACCCCAACTAAGGAAGAATTTTTAAAAAATATTATTTTTTGTGTGTGATAAGGGTATTGTGGCTCCCTTTTAAAAAACATATCTTCTAGAGATATTAATAAAGTATCAATAGGTAAGATGCTTTACTATAGAATGTAAATACTACAGAAAAAATGTGTGTGTGTAGTAGAAAAATAGGTAAAATGAGATAGGCAAATTGTTAATCATTGTTGAAGTTAAATGATATGTAAAGGGAGGCTTATTGTATTTTTCTACTTTTTTTTAAAAAAAGATCATTTATTTATTCATTTGAGAGAGAGACAGTGAGAGAGAGCATGAGAGGTGAGAAGGTCAGAGGGAGAAGCAGACTCCCCGTGGAGCTGGAGCCTGATGCGGGACTTGATCCCGGGACTCCAGGACCGTAACCTGAGCTGAAGGCAGTTGCCTAACCAACTGAGCCACCCAGGCGCCCATATTTTTCTACTTTTGTATATATTTGAAAATGCCCATTAAAATGTTCTTAAAGTCACCTACTACTATTGTATTGCTGTCTAGTTATATATTAACAAACCTAAAGAGGGAAATTGACACCAATAAAATAATAGTAGGAGACTTTAATACCCCACTCACACAAATGGATAGATCATCCAGACAGAAAACCTAATAAGAAAACATTGGTTTTAGAAGACATGTAAGACTAGATTGACCTAACAGGTATTTATAGAACATTCTATCCAAAAGTACTGGAATACATATTCCCAAGTGCACACAAAACATTCCTCAAGATGGATTGTACTTAGGCTAGAAAACAAATCTTAATACATTTAAGAAAATTGAAATCATATCAAGCATCTTGTTTGAACACAATCGTATGTAACTAGAAATTAATTATAAGAAAAAAACTAAAAATTTCAGAAATCTGTGGAGATTAAACAACATGTTATTGAGCAACCAATGGGTCAAAGAAGAAGAAATCAAGAGAAACCAAAAAATACCTTGAGACAAATGAAAATAGAAACGCAACATATCAAACGTATGGGACACACACAAAAAAAGCTGAGAAGTTCACAGTGATAAATGCCTACATCAATACACAAGAAAAATCTCAAAGAAATAAAACTTTACCCCTCAAAAAACTAGGAAAAGAAGAACAAATGAAGCCCAAAGTTAGTAGAAGGAAGGAAATAACAAAAAGCAGAGTGGTAATAAATGAGAAAAAAACTACGAAGAAAATAGAAAAGATCAATGAAGTTAAGAGCAGTTGGTTATTTGGAAAAAGATAAAATTGACAAAGCTTTAGTTAGCCTCACCAAGAAAAGAGAGAATACAAATAAAATCTGGAATCAGGGGTGCATGGGTGGCTCAGTGCGTTAAAGCCTCTGCCTTCGGCTCAGGTCATAATCCCAGGGTCCTGGGATCAAGCCCCATGTCAGGCTCTCTGCTCTGCTGGGAGCCTGCTTCCTCCTCTCTCTCTGCCTGCCTCTCTGTCTGCTTGTAATCTCTGTCTGTCAATTAAATAAATAAAATCTTAAAAAAAATCTGGAATCAAAGACTAGATATTTCTGCTGTTATCACAGAAATACAAAGGATCATAAGAGATTATTATGAATAATTATATGCCAATGAATTTAACAATCTGGAAGAAATGGATAAACTTCTAGAAACATGCAAGCTACCAAGACTGAATCATGAAGAAATAGAAAGTCTAAACAGACTGATTACTAGTAAGGAGATTGAATCAGTAATCAATCTCCTTACTAGTAATCAAAAGTCCAGGACCAGACAACCACTGTGAATTTTACAAAACATTCAGAGATTTAATACCAATCCTTTTCAAACTATTCCTCCCCCCCCCAGTAATAGAAGAGGAAGGAACATTTCCAAACTTACTTTATGTGGTCAACTAAGGCATCCACACAAGGATGCCATAAGAAAAGAAAATTAAAGGCCAATATCCCTGATGAACATAGATGTAAAAATCCTCAATAAAATATTAGCAGACCAAATTCAACAATGCATTAAGAAGATCATTAACCATGATCAATGGGATTTATTCCAGTGATGCAAAATTGTTCAATATCCACAAATCAGTTGATCAGCACATTAACAAAATAAAGAATAAAAAAAATCACATGATCATCTCAATAGATGCAGAAAAAAATTTGACAAAATTCCATTTATGATAAAAACTTTAAACAAAGTGAGTGTAGAGGGAAATTACCTCAATAAAATAAAGGCCGTATATAACAAGGCTATCATACTCAGTGGTAAAAAGCTGAAACATCCTAGTTCAAACACAGATGCCCATTCTCAACATTTTTATTCAACATAGCTTTGGAAGTCCTAGCCATAGCAATTAGGTAAGAAAATGAAATAAAAGCTATTCAAATTAGAAAGGAGGAAGTAAAACTTGCACTATTTGCAGATGAAATATTATATCACCCTAAAGATTCCACCAAAAAAGTTTTAGAATAAAGAAATTCGGTATATTTGCAGGATATAAAATCAATATAAAAAATCAGATGCACTTTTATACACGAATAAAGAACTATCAAAATGATAAATTAAAATAATCACATTTACAATTGCATCAAAAAATAAAATACCTAGAATTTTAAATTTAACCAAGGGGGTGAAAGACCCATACAGTGAAAACTATAAAACATTGATGAAAGAAATGGGAGAAAACACAAATACATGGAAAGATATTCATGCTCACGGATTGGAAGACTTAATATTGCTAAAATGTCCACACTACAGATGCCGTGCAATCCCTATCAAAATTCCAATGGCATTTTTCACAGAAATGGGATAAACAATCTTAAAATTTGTATGAAACTGCAATCTTCAAATTTGTATGAATCTTGAGAAAAAAGAACAAAGCTGGAGGCATCAGTCTCCCTAATTTCAAGCTATACTGCAAAGCTATAGTGTTCAAAATGGTATGGTATCAGCATTAAAACCAACACATAGATCAGTGGAGAAGAACAGAGAGCCCAGAAATAAATCAGGCACATATGGTCAATTAATTTATGACAAAGGAGCCAAGAATATACAAGGGAAAAGGATGATCTTTTCAATAAAAAGTGTTGGGAAAACTGGACAGTCACATGCAAAAGAACGACACTGGATGGCTATCTTATGCCATACACAAAAACTAACTCAAATGGATTAAAGACTTGAATGCAAGGCCTGAAACCATAAAACTCCTGGAAGAAATTATAGGCAGCAGTTCTTTGACATTGGGCTTGGCAATGATTTTTTGGACCTGACTTCAAAAGCAAAGGAAACAAAAGCAAAAATAAATGCGCAGGATTACATCACATAAAAAGCTTCTGCACAGCAAAGGAAATCATCCAAAAAGTGAAAAGGCACCCTACCAAGTAGGAGAAAATATTTGCAATTCATAATCTGATAAACGGTTAACACCCAAAATATATGAAGAATTTACACAACCCCATAGCAAAACAAAAACAGTCCATTTAAAAAATAGGCAGAGAATCTGAATATAAATTTTTCCAAAGATGACACATATATGACCAACAAGTACATGAAAAGGAACTTGACACCAGTAATCATCAGGGACATGCAAGTCTAAAACACAATGAGGGGCATCTAGGTGGCTCAGTTGGTAGAGCACGTGACTCTTAATTTGGGGCTTATGAATTCAAGCCTCATGTTGGGTGTAGAGATTGCTCAAAAACACAATGAGATATCACTTCGTACATGTTAGAATGGCTGTTATCAAAAAGAGAAGAAATAACTGTTGGTGAGAAGATGGGGAAGTTGGAACCCTCGTGCGCTGTTGATGGGAATGTAAATTGGTGCAGCCATTGTGGAAGACAGTATAGCACTTCCTTGAAAAATGAAAACTAGAACTACCATATGATTGAGCAGCTCCACTTGTGAGTATTTATCCAAGGAAATAAAGACATCAACTCAAAAAGATTATTGCAACATTATTTACAATAGCCAAGACATAGAATCAATCTGTGTCCATTGAGGATGAATAGATCAAGAAAAGATTGTTTATATATAATTATGAGATAAGAAAAAGTTATATATATGTAAAATATTCTATTGTGTTGTGTATACACACAGAAATGCGCACACACACAAAGCAATATTTTTCAGCCATAAAAAAGACTGAACTCGGGGCACCTGGGTGGCTCAGTGGGTTAAAGCCTCTGCCTTCAGCTCAGGTCATGATCCCAGGGTCCTGGGATCGAGCCCGGCATCGGGCTCTCTGCTTGGCAGGGAGCCTGCTTTCTCCTCTCTCTCTGCCTGCCTCTCTGTCTACTTGTAATCTCTGTCTGTCAAATAAATAAATAAAAATCTTAAAAAAAAAAAAGGCTGAATTCTTGCCATTTGTGACAACATGGATGGACCATGAGAACGTTATGCTAAGTGAGATAAGTCAAACAAAGAAAGACAAATACTATATGATCTCGGTTGTTTGTGGAGTCTACAAAAAAGAAAAAAGGAAAAAAAACTGAACCGAAAGATATAGAGAACAGACTGGCAGTGACCAGAGGCGAGGGATGGGAGTGGTGATCAACATGGGTGAAGGGGATCCGAAGGTATAAACTTCCAGCAATAAAATAAATAAGCCCTGGGAATGTAATATGCAGTGTGAAGACCATAGTTAATGATATTGTGTATTTGAACATTGCTGAAAGAGTAGATCTTAAAAGTTCTCATCACAAGAAAAAAATTTGTAACTAAATGAGGTGATAGATTTTAAACTAGACTTATTACGGTGATCATTTCACACTATATACAATTAATGAATCATTTTGTTGTATGTTGAAAATAATATTGTTATATGTCAAATATATTTCAGTAACAAAGTAATTGCAAAATAAGCTAAAAAAAGTATGTACTAATTACATAAGCAGGTATAAAGAATTTAGTCATGAGAAATCAAGGAATTCAGAAAGCAGCTATGAGAATTCAGATATTAAAGAGATTATTTTCAGCTCTTGTAGTCAAGGGCACCTGGATGAGACAGTATTACTTGAGCTGGGGTCTGAGGCAAAGGTAGAATGTTAACAGGAAAGGGGATGTAGTGGGTTTATCTATTTACAAGCTAATAATAAATATACAAGATATTTTATCTCATATAAGAAAAATACATGTACACGAGTCTTCGGGGAGATCTTATTAAAATACTGATTCTGATTCAATAGGCAATGACTATGACATTTCTAACAAACTCCTGGGTGATGCTGATGCTGCTGGTTCAGGGAGCAAGGAATGAGGCATGTCAGGTGGATGGGACAGCATGAGCAAAGGCCCAGAGGTAGGAGAGTTTAATATGAGCTACACTGGAGCCAGAAACAAGAACAGTCCAGTTGAACAGTTTCATCTGTATACGAGGAAGCTGTGGGAAATAAACCTACAATGGCAGATCAGTTCTGAGCTTTAGAATGTTCTAAGTATCAAGTTTCAAACTGTGGACTTTATACTAGTAATAGGGGAACACTGAAAACTTTTGAGTCGGGGGATAACATGATCAGAAGGGATGTTAGTAAAATTAATCTGGCTATGGTATGCAGGAGCCAAGGAGACCAGAGAGCTAATTGCAGCAATCCAAGTGAGAAGTATTAAGGGCTTAGGTTGGAGAAATGCCAGCAAGACTAGGGAGGAAAAAATTATTTTTAGGTAGTAAAGGGATGCTCAAGAACTGTAAATCCAATAAATAAATGAATCCGTAATAAAGTAAAAAACTGACAAAGGAAGGCTGAACCAGCCGTGGAGGGTGATATAAGACAGTAGTGTTGATATTTGGGAGAATATTAATGGCATTAATCATAGAACCCAGGAAGGTGCTCTTTCTCTGGGGGAAATATAATAGCAGTACCCAGTGGATATTCAGATAGGCCATTTCTAGCTTTGAGTGCTTTTTTGCTCTGTCTCGTTTAATCCCTACCCCAGTCCTGTGAGGAGATACCATTTATATGTCCTATTTTAAGAATAAAAAAGCTGAGCAACAGAGCAAGTAAGTAACTTGCTCAAGGTCACACAGCAAGGAAGGGGTGGAGCCAACACCGGAAGTAGGCATTTTGGGTCCAGAATACAACTCTGAATTTTTGCCCTTCTCCTCATATCCATTCAATGTATTTGGGGATGTCTCCATCACCCATTTCTCTTGCGGGTCAAGAACCACGGGGCTTCTCCCGGACCTGACCATAGCTAGCTGTCTACGGGAGGAGACCTGACAGGACAGGCCATCCACGGGCTGGCCTGAAACCGAAAATCTGGTGACCTGGTGGGAAAGGTGAATTGGCATGCTCTCCTTCCTCTCTTGGAAATTTAGAAAAGGGAAGCAGATTGATTTTGGAAGCTAAAATATGGGACGGCAATCTCTGGTGCCCGCCCTGCCAGACTCTCCTTGTGCCCCTGGGATCTGAGGCCTCTCCTTAAGTCTCTGTGTGCCGGGCATAATTTAATCTCTGCCCTTTGTACCCAAATGATCCTGACTTCAGCTCGGTAATTCATCTCCTCCTAAGAATTTACCCAGATCCATTGAAAAGCGAATAAAATACTGTAGCTTCCCTCTATTATCTTAAAAATAGGTGAAAAAAGGGGCACCTGGGTGGCTCAGTCAGAAAAGCACGAGACTCTAGATATCCAGATTGTGAGTTCAGGCCCCACGTTGGGGGTAGAAATTACTACAAGAAGATAAATAAACTTTTAAAAAGATAGGCAAAAATATATCAGGGTAATGTGCATCTACAACATTCAGAAGTGAAAGCCTCGTAGTCAAACCTGAGCCTACACTAGCCCGAGGGGGTGTTTGGGAGAAAAATGTGTTTCTGGCAGAAATTGCAAATGGTCCTCAATCTACAGGATTCTTTCTCTTTTTTAAAAACATATTTTTTTGATGAGGTACAATTGACATATATATTATATTAGTTTCAGGTGTACAATGTAGAGAATTGACATTTGTATATATTGTGAAATGATCACTACGTTAAGTCTAATTAAGGTCTACCATCGTATATAATTACCAGGTTTTTTTCATGTGATGAAAACTTTTAAAATGTATTCTCTTAGCAACTTTCAGATATGCGTTGCAGTATTAATTAACTTTAGTAACCGTATTGTACATTATATCTCCAGGACTTACTTATTTGATAGCAAGAAGTTTGTATGTTTTGTCCCCTTTCACCCATTTCTCTTTCAGACTCTTTCTCCTTCAAAAGAGCTGTAAAGCACCATTCTTGCTGTTGTAACAGGAGAGGGGACAGAGACATGGACAAAATGTCTTCCAGTGAAGGGGAGATGTAGATAACTAGAAGTGAGACAGGCCTTTCTAGGCAATTGGTATTTTACAGAATATTCTGGAAAAGAGATCTCCTCAACTTTGTACCACTGAGAGTGGAGATAGGTAAGGGCACCTGGCTGGCTTAGCTGGAGGGGCATGTAACTCCTGATCATGGGGTTGGGTGTTTGAGCCCCATGTTGGAAGTAGAGATTATATAAATAAATAAATAAACTAAAAAAAAAAAAAAAAAAAAAAAGGGGAGTGGAGATAGGTAAAGCCAAAGCAGAATGCTGGATGAAAGGGTGATCTGGTCTTAACATCAGTCACCCCCAGTGATTATCCAGGCTGATTCTACTGATCTGGGTAGACACCTTTCCGTGTCACAGCTATGCATGCTTCTTCCTTCTTAAAATGGCCTGCCTGATGGAGCAGGCTGACAGTCCCAGACACAGGAAGACACTTCTTCAGACAAGGGTGCCTAAATATCTATACCCATTAGAACCCTTAAGAAATTATGGAAGATGGGGTGCCTGGGTAGCTCAGTGGGTTAAGCCTCTGCCTTCAGCTCAGGTCAGGGACTAAGTGTCCTGGGATCGAGCCCCACAGTGGGGAGCCTGCTTCCCCCTCTCTCTCTGCCTGCTTGTGATCTCTCTCTGTCAGATAAATAAATAAAATCTTAAAAAAAAAAAAAAAAGAAATTATAGAAGAGCCTATGCAGAAGAGTATAAGGAAAGCTTCCAAGATTGGAGAAACACCAATGGAGACACTGAATTGAGGTAGGCTGCTGTCAAAAAACAAAATTTATGGGGCGCCTGGGTGGCTCAGTGGATTAAGCCGCTGCCTTCAGCTCAGGTCATGATCTCAGGGTCCTGGGATCGAGCCCCACATCCGGCTCTCTGCTCAGCGGGGAGCCTGCTTCCTCCTCTCTCTCTGCCTGCCTCTCTGCCTACTTGTGATCTCTGTCTGTCAAATAAATAAATAAAATCTTTAAAAACAAAAAACAAAAAACAAAAAAAAACCAAAATTTATGAGTACTCAGTACTTAAAATCTGAGCTTTGAGCAAATTGCCAAGAGAAAGATAAAAGCTGTTTTTTAATTAACAGCTGTAATCAGCTGTTACAACCTTGCACATACTGTTTATACAGACTGGAAAATCCTTTGCCCCTGTGAACTTCTGGAAAACGTTGGCTTAGTTTTCAAGCATAATTCCAACGTCACTTCCTCTGAAAGACCTTTCCTGATCTTCCCAGACACCTGTGCTTCCTTCATTGTGCTCCCACTCCTTCCTTGTGCGTTCTTTCAGTTTACCAATGAGGTTTTGGACCTCCCAGAATCAGACACTGTATAATATTTATCTTTGTGCCAGTTGGTGGGCATTTCAAGTATTTTGGCCAAATAAATGAAAACAACCTTATTGAAAGATGCCCCATTCCAGGGGACTTGTCTATCTATATGAGACTTGAATCAAGAAGACACCACTCCAGGCCATCTGAGCATTGACAGCAAGGTCAATAAAGCTTTGATGATGACAAAAGAAAGACATGGGTTGAAAAGCCTGTTGCCTTGGGACCCCAATAGCAAATAAGATGGAAAACATTTTTGGGGAGAAAAAGGCCCATGACTTCTTAATTGAACAAAGGGATTCAACCCTGTTGCAAAGATCAGTGAGGGTAAGGGTTAGAGAAACACGGAGGTAAGAAAGCCAATAAATTAGAGTCTTGAGAATTAGGTTTTGAGAAAGAAATGGACCAGAATTGGCTACATTTTTTTTTTTTTTAGGGAATTACATGTTCAAACGCACCAAGAACCTCACCTAGAAGGAGCCTGCTACTTTAAAACACCTTTTGACTGGCCAAATTTGCAAAGGCAATGAGTGATGGGTGTGATTGCTACAGCCTCTGAAGAGGACGTTCTCCCTGACGCCCAGTCCAGGTGAGAACAAGGGACATGGATGTTCCTCCCATTTAGCAGACCTGGGTCTAATCATGGAACCTCTTCCACTGCTAAGACAGGTGTTTTCACAAGGCTTGCCCACTAAATATCATCACTGCCGTGAGTCATTAATTGATAGCTGTCTGTTATTCTTCACATTTCCAAATGGGAGCTTTCACCGTGGTTGACATATCTCTGTTCCACCATTTTATGCTGAATGTGTATATGGGAGAAAAGGAGGTGAAGATAATTTGTAGCTTAGTTCATAGCTCTCCAGGCCACAAAGAGCCCCATCCAAAACTGAAAAATAAAACTGTAAATCAGAGCAAAGTTCTGGAGTATGAGCTGCATGTAGTGGCTTTCTGCTAACACCCTTGGGGAGATAGGTGGGTGTGTTCTATGGTGTAGGAAAAAGACTGCGAATGAGTATTTGGTGCCAAGAGTAGAATGTGGCAGATACTGATTCATTTCTCTTCTTTCTGGGCACAAGTTGGACCATATTTCCTGACAGTGAGCTATAACCATGTCATGACTTCTGCCAGTGTGTTGTGGTAGTAGACTCATGAGGATCTGCTCCTCTATGCATTTTCCCTCTCATTGTTTGGATATCAGTGCTCAAGATGACTAAAATAAAGCTCCTCCCCACCATTTACCTCCCAACAAGGACCATACATTTGAACTCCTAAGCAAATGAGAAAGAACCTTATATTGTATCAAACCACTCAAATTTGGGGGTTTGTTATAGCAGCTAGCAACCCTTAGCTAATTCATAACTTTCTGCTTTTTATTACCTGAGTCATTGCTAGCCAGAACTGATCTCTTGCCTGCAGCATTCTTGGGGTTCTTTGAGTTATAATGAGAGAAAAGACTCTTGAAGAGCAGAAAAATTCTTTAACTGATGAGATGGGGTTTCAGAGAAATTTAATTAGACAATTAAGAGTTACTTGACTTCATCTTGTACCTGAGGCTGGTGAAATGGCTTATAGGTGAATTAACTTGACTCATATCGTCAAGATTATGGTGCTCAGACAAAGTTTGTTTCTTTATGGATGATGTTCACACCATAAAAATGAAACATTTAGTTTTATTTTGCCATTTTTTCCATTATAAATTATTTTAACATTAGAGGAAAGTACTGAACATAAGAAAATGTTCAAAACAAATTAAGTGGAAAAGGCTACTAATAAAATAGTATGCTCAACATAATTCCAATTTTTTTTCTTTTTAAGATTTTATTTATTTATTTGGGAGAGAGATCACAAGTAGGCAGAGAGGCTGGCAGAGAGAGGGGGAAAGCAGGCTCCCTGCCAAACAGAGAGCCTGACATGGGACCCTGAGACCATAACCTGAGCTGAAGGCAGAGGCTTAAACCACCGAGCCATAATCCCAATTTTTTAAAGTAAGTCAAAAGACTACAAGTATATTTACAGACACATTGACCTAGAGAGATAACACCAAAGTGTTGAGTGGTCATTTGTAGGTAATAGTGTTAAGTGCAAAATTTTGTATTTTGTCTTTATTCTATTTGATAATTTTCTTTCTTTTTTTTTTTTTAAGATTTTATTTATTTATTTGGCAGAGAGAGATCACAAGTAGGCAGAGAGGCAGGCAGAGAGAGAGGAGGAAGCAGGCTCCCTGCTGAGGAGAAAGCCCGATGTGGGGCTCGATCCCAGGACCCTGGGATCACGACCCGAGCCACAGGCAGAGGCCTTAACCCACTGAGCCACCGAGGCACCCCTCCATTTGATAATTTTCAACTGATATCTTCTCAGTGAACATTCATCATGTCCATTAACAACAAGAAAGGTAATAGTTATTTTTAAGGAAAAGACAAAGCAAAAAATATGGTCTTGGAATTGAAAAAATCCAGTCTCTTTAGCCACCTTTATTGTGAGGTTTTTGTCAAGCTCATATCTCAGCAGAGACGTAGGGATCCACCAGTCCATCAATAATGGTAAAACTACAAGCCACAGTCTCCTGTCTGTGATTGATTGGTCATAAGGATTTCATTTAGAACTTGAGAAATTAGATTTCCCTGAGAGTTTTGTATTTTAAAGAACTAGTAATTGCTTTCCAACAAACACGTCTCTACACTTCTGTTACATTTAGGAGACCTACTGCTCTTTTCCTGGTCTTATATGCTGACATCTATGGCCACGTGAGAGTTACCATGTTGTCAGCATCAGAGCCCTGCTTTCCTTCTGCTTATATTATCACATCCTGGTTTAAGAATGTGTTAGTGGGTCTTCCCTTCCTGAGATCAACAGAGTTCCACCAGCAGGTTAAAAATCATTCACATTCCAAAGGAAAGGAAGATTGATCAAAGCAAGAGTTTCTGGAACATTAAGTACTGTGCAGGGAAATGAGATTTCAACACCCCCTCCCTCTGCCTTGAGCCACTATTGCCACCTCCACTCTTTCTTTAATGTTCTTGTTTTAGAATCCATCCTGTAACATAAATCTTCCTTTCTGGGAAAAGAATGAAGCTGTGGTCCTTGTACTAAGAAAGCCCTCAAGTTTGGAAAACTTCTCCGCTTTCTGTTTAGACCCTAAACATGATCTTAGAAAAAGGCATGGGATTAGATTAACATTTGCCTGCTGGACTTCACTGCTCGGTAAATTCTAAGAATTAACTATGGAGAGATCCAGACAGCAAGTGATACAAACATGAGAAATATAAATGCGTTTTTGTGAGGAAGTGTGGCTTATTGGAATGGGTGTAGACTTCGGAGCCTGACAGACACAGGGTCAAACCCCAGCTCTGTCATTTGCAAGTGGCACCACCTGAGGCTAACATTGAGCTTCTCAGAACTTTTTCTTTCCCCGGGACAATGAGGGTCACAGGATCTATCTTGTTGAGTTGTTAGGAGAATTAAGTGACAAATGTATGAAAAACACCTTACTCAGTGCCTGAAACTCAGTAGATGCCCATTAGTGTTGGGACTCTTTCCCACACTCTAGGAGTTGTTGTTCAATTGTTTGGGGAGAAGCTAAGACAAAATAAAACCAGATAGGAGGAACGTGTTGGGTGAAAACAAAGGCTGAAAAGCAAGAGATAAATTTATTAAATGTGCAAGAAGAACAATTTTACTTCAGAGCACATCACATAAGGCACACGGGAGTGCTATTGAGAAGGCTGCCCGACAAAAAGGCAGATTAGACTTTCACCCGGCAGAGCTATCCCACTCTGAAAGTGACCTCTTCCATAGCCGCACATGGGCCAGGACTGGTCAGCTTACCAGAGCCACCATCTTTCATGCTGCAGCAAAGAGAGTTTTCAAAATGGCGACTTTCAACATCACCATGGCCTCATTAATGGGGGAAAAAAGGAAAAAAAAGAAAAGACTGTTTATGAATGTAGAATATTCATTTCCTGTTTACATTAATTAAGGAATTCCAATACTACTTGGGAATCAAGTTCCATGGATTGCATAGTTCACCCAATCAGATAGGCATTATGGTAATTACATTTGCCAGCACTTAAACGAGGATCCACCTCCAATTAACTGTCTGGTTTGGAATCAGCAGTTGATATAAAATTTGTTGATTCAAGGGGTTGGTAGGTCGATAAGTGACTCTGTATTGCTGATTCTGATCCAGGTCTGAAGAATTACTACCTAAGAATTTTTAGGCAGTCAGTTGCAGTTCCATGGAAAACTAGCTTCTGCTGACTGTTCATCTTTGAGATCATGCTAAGTGACTTTGTAGCTCCCTATGGAGAGCTCTAGCTTGGGTTAGTTAATACAAACTGTACAAACTGCACAGTTTAAGAGAAGCAGTAGAGTACAGGGATTAAAAGCATAGACCTCTTGGGTTTGTGACTCATTTTTGCCAATAGGTTCTGTGTGCGTGTGGCCAGATTACTTCACCTCTCTGTGTCTTAGTTTCTTCATCACATTTTAATGTGTTGTAATAAAATGCTTTTTTATAAGGATTAAATGAGTGGAAGCAGATAAAGCATGAAGAACAGTACTGGGGCATAGCAAGTGTCCTGTGTCCATAACCTACTCAATCACGTCCTTGGTAGGGTTTGGAGTTCTTTTTGAAGTTTAACTAGTACAAAGAATGCTATGATGAGCATACTCATATATACTCCTCTCTTATAAAAACACTTGCAAAATGTGCAAAACTATGTATATAAGAATGTTCATGTAGTATGTTCACACAGATTTGCCTAATTGCTCTCCAAAAGTCGTACCATTTTACACTCTAGCCAACATGGTACATGACAGTTCATTTCCTCAGACTTTTGCTCAAATTGAAAACAACTTTTCCATCTAATATGTGAAAGTGCATTATTCTCCCCTTATCCATAATTGCACTTTCTGCCATTTCTGTTACCTGAGGACAACCTGGGTCCAGAAGCAGATGATCCTTTTTCTAACATATTGTCAGATATCTCATGGGAAGATCAATAGTGACCTAATGCCATGTCGCCATGCCCACATCACCCACTTCTCTTCAACCATCATGTAGGCATTTTATCATCTCACATCATCATAACAATAAGGGTATCATAGAGAAGATGTTTTGAGGGCACCTGAGTGGTCCAGTGGGTTAAAGCCTCTGTCTTCAGCTCAGGTCATGATCCCAGGGTCCTGGGATCGAACCCCACATTGGGCTTTCTACTCAGCAGGGGGCCTGCTTCCCCCTCTCTCTCTGCCTACTTGTGATCTCTGTCAAATAAATTAATAAAATCTTTTTTTTTAAAAAAAGGTGTTTTGAGAGAGAGAGAGAAAAATCACAGTTATAGAACTTTTCTTACAGTGTGTTGTAATAATTATTCTGTTTTATTATTAGTTATTGTTAATCTCTTACTTTGCCTAATTTATAAATTATACTTGATCATAGGTATGTGTGTATAGGAAAAAACATGTATATATATAGGATTTTTTTTTAAGATTTTATTTATTTATTTGACAGAGAGAGAGAGAGAGAGCACAAGGAGGGGGAAAGGCTGAGGGAGAAGGAGAAGCAGGCTCCCTGCAGAGCAGAGGAAGCCCCATGTGGGACTTGATCCCAGGACTCTGGGACCATGACCTGAGCCAAAGGCAGTGGCTTAACCAGCTGAGCCACCCAGGTGCCCCTATATATATAGGATTTGATACCATCCATGGTTTCAGAGCTCTGACTGGGGGTCTTGGAACATAATCTCCGTAAGGGGAGACCACCGTAACTGATCTTTGACACATTGAGTTCCAATATAAAGAGCATGTTACCCTAAAAGACCCATAAGGCAACCAAACTGGGCAGAAGCCATATATTATATATTTAAAAAAATTTTAAAAAGATTTTATTTATTTATTTGGCAGAGAGAGAGTCACAAGTAGGCAGAGAGGCAGGCAGAGAGAGAGAGGAGGATGCAGGCTCCCTGCTGAGCAGAGAGCCTGATGTGGGGCTCCATCCCAGGACTCTGGGACCATAACCTGAGCCAAAGGTAGAGGCTTTAACCCACTGAGCCACCCAGGTGCCCCTATATTTTAAAATTTTAATAGAACAATCTCACATTTTTCTAACATCAAGATTTATGAAATTCTTATTCTTTTCTTTCTGTAATGCTTCTGTGTGTCTTCATTTTGAACCCAGGGTCTATGAAATAAAGTACATTTTACTTCTTTGATTTTCTTCCTTTTAAATTCTACAGACATTGTGAATACTGAAGTGTTAAGGGGAAGTTATGTTCTAATTGCTACAAGTATGTGATTCTGTCATTAGAATAAGAGATGTGTTGGTTTTCTCTACCCTCCTTACACATTTTCTGAGTGCCTACCTTTCCAGGATTGGTCTCTAGGAAATTATACTACAGGATGAGCCGTGGTTGCAAAGGATTTAATCTCTATCACAGACTAAAATCTTATAGAAGCAACTTGAAAAGGCCAGGGTTAAGTCAAATTAGTGTTCCTGGATGCATTTACTCCTTTCTAAGTCCTTAACTGAAGAATCATTTTTGCCACTTAGGTTCTGTGTGAACTTGGGCAAACAGAAAAAACGTCTCTCATCTGCCTAGTCGGTTCCAGTTGCTTTATTTTCCATCTTGTTCGCCCTCTGCTGGTTTTTCAGAAGAAGAACATGAATGGTAAGAACTATATTCTCTGACCCTGTTATATTTTTCTTGTTTTGTTTTTGTTTTGGGAAGTCAAAATTCCAGTTGACCCCCACCACACACACGTAAGTCATAAAAGATGTTGAAAGAGGGGCTCCTGAGTGTCTGCCTTCAGCTCAGGTTGTGATCCCGGAGTCCTGGGATCAGTGCCCTATGTCAGGCTCCCAGCTCAGTGGGGAGCCTTCTTCTCCCTCTCCTCCCTACCCTAGTGCTCTCTCTCGTTACCTCTGTCTCTCAAATAAACAAATAAAATCTTTTTTAAAAAAGGATGTTGAAAGAAGACATGTGCATTTTAATGGATTATATTAACTTGATTAGATTAATTTGAATTTCCCTGCATATTTGGAGATCTGACATAGGGCAGAAGAAAACCCTCCTTAACCTCTTTTTATGTACCTCTTACTGTTTAATCTTCAGCTATGGATTTTTTCATATGCATAACTGCACTGACATCATAAATTCACGGAGCAGAATGCACATGAATATATATATTCTGGGATATATATATCCTGGAACCCTGCCAATCTGGGGATCCCAAAGCTGAAAGCACCCCAAGAGAATGAAAAAAAAAACCCAAACACAGACCTTGACATTTCCTACTTATTACTAGACTCATTAATTCAACAAAATGTAATAGAATGTTTTCAGAACCCTAAAAGACTCCAGTTTACCCAAATTCTATACAGTATTATTCTAGGAAATCCTCAAAGAATGTAGGCATTATGATAACAGTATTCATTTGAGAACCAATTACTTCATGTTCTGGTCTGCCTGAAGAATGTACTCAGGACAGCAAAGCACAAACTGGGCAGTTATATGCCCCGACACCAGACTTCACCCTTTTTCTTTTCTTTTTTTTAAAGATTTTATTTATCTGTTTGACAGAGAGAGAGAGAGACAGCAAGAGAAGGAATACAAGCAGGGGGAGAGGGAAAGGGAGAAGCAGGTTTCCTGCTGAGTAGGAAACCCGATGGGGGGCTTGATCCCAGGACCCTGGGATCATGACCTGAGCCTACAGCAGACACTTCACCCACTGCCCCACTAGCCTTCTCTCTTTACAAAATTTGTTTTTCTTTGTCAGGCCCCTCTTTTGCTAATAGCACCACTGCACGTTGGGAAGCTGCCCTTCCTCCTCCATGTGATTCTAGGGGGGTCTTAGTCACACACCTTGGATCCTTGGCCATGGGCTGGACATAGAAGCAAGAACTGAAAAATGACAATATCACACCTCCCTGTGGTCAAAATTACTGGAAAATGACCCAAACTTGTTTACTCCTTCTTTGGGATTTTATATGTTAATGCTGATAGAGAGAAGGTGTCTCTTTTCTCTAGCATCACAAATCTGGGACTATGGAAGCTTGAAACTGTCCATGATGCTTTTCTACCTCCACCCACTTCACTTCATGGTAGACACCCAGGATAGTAGATATGGAGAGAAGCAGATGGAATTGAAACATATTTGGAAGTAAAATCTGCTGAAGGATTGAATTGGAGGCAAGAGATGAGCAAAATGGAGGAGTGAAGAGTAGTTTCTAATTTTGCTTCCTGCGTGACTGTGTTACTGTTTCTTAATATAAAGAGAGAACCAGCAACACAATTGGAGATGAAACCAGCACTGTGGGGTGATGGTCAGGAGTACATGTAGACTTTTAAGGATATCTGTGAGGTAGGCAAGTGGAGATCTTAGGTATGCAGTTGGATATGGCCTTTGGAGTTAGGGGAAGAGATTTGAGCTGAAGCTATTAATGGGAGCTGTAGTGTATAAACTGTACATAAAGATACTAGAGGGGTGAGAATATTTAAATACGGAAGATAGTGAAGAGAAGAAGACCCAGGACCAAGTTTGGAGGAGGATTAGATGTCAAATGTTAATAATTGAGCAGGGAAGGAGAGCTTAAGCTGAGGACACTTAACAAGGGAGTAGTAACAGGAGAAAAAGTAGAAAGAAGATAGGGCATCAGAGAGCTGGAGAGAAGAGTTTGGATAGAGGATAGTAGCCAACTAAGTCAAAAGCATTTGAGAATTAGGGAGGTTTGAGATTGGAGACACATGGATGGGGTTCAACGCCAAGGGCATTGGTGAAGTTTATGAGCACTTTCCATATAGTTGAGTAATGGGCATGGAAACTAGTTCAGGGCAGGTGAGAGATGAGAGGTAGCGAGGTACATTGTAGCTGGCATTGTATGTTCTTTACCCCATCCCTTACACACACCCCTCCCACACACAAACACACCACAGTACAAACACATAGCAATACCGATAGACTTTCTTAAAAATACTTGAGAGAATACCATCGTATCCCCTGGCAAAAAAATTCGTCCTTGGGGTATTTAACTCTGAAACCATTAGAGCCCAGGATGATGAAGATCTTAACAAGACTGTTGGAGGGGGTCCTGGAGCACATGAGCAGGGGTCTACTCTCACTCCTGCCTCTTGATTCTCCGATCCACATACAGTCAACTGTTTGGGGCACGCAGTATTCAGGGTAGTTACATTCTGTAAGGTCAGCACTAATCCCGAATTAGCCAATGCTAAACTCCAAGGGGAAATACATGGTTAGGTTCCTGCGAGCTTCTGGTCACAGCATTTTCATCAACCAAAGCACTCGTTCTATGAATTCATTTGCCAACATCCTTGGAAAACAAGTCAGTTTCATCAGCATGGGAAACCTGTTCTTCTACATATAATCCTTTTCCTACATAACACTTAGCAGGCATTTAAAAAATTCTTCCACAGCCTCTTGATCTGCAGAACCTGCCCCTCATGAAAGGTTCACATTTTTCATGCTGTATTGCTTTTTGAAATATGTGAGGAGGCAGTAGCCCAAAAAAGTAACATTTTCTTGACCCTGGGCAATGTGACTGTACATTTCTTTGACTTTCAGGCTTATAATGCTTTCTACGATGCTCTTTTTTTTTTTTTTTAAATTAGTTGTCATCTTCGAATCTATATCCACAGGTGTAGCCCCTTTGTGTAGTTTTCATCACACATTATAGATGCTACCCAGGCCACTTTTCTGGAGTGGCCTGACATACAGATCAGAGAACTTCCTTGTCCCTTTTTTTTTGGATGAGCCATATTATTGATTCCTTAACACCGAACCCGGAGACACAGGGCTGTAACTCAGGCCTGAACAAAGCTTGTTACACACACATTTTTCTCCCTACAGCACATCCCAGCCTTCCTGAGCTTAGGAACGCTAGCCAACGCTTCAGCACTATGCTTAGGGGCTCTTTTAAACAGTGAAATCCCAACAAAAGGCACAGAATGTGAAAAACGTGGTTCTACTTAGGCCACAAAAGGGTCGTTTGTTCAGTGTGAGAGCTGAAACAAGAAGACAGTGTTGCCTTGTTCAGTTTCAGCTGGCAACATATGCACCGGGCAACTCCAATGTTTCAGTGCTCTGTGCACCTCCTCAGATGCCTGCGAGAGTATGGTCACTGTCGATGTCATGGTCACAAAGAAATCGCAGCAAGTAGGCAAATGTGCTGATATGGGATCCGCTAACGACGAGCATCGTCTTCACTCTGGCTTTGGGAAGACCAGTGTGTTGGTCCATGCCGGCTGCTATAACAACATGTCATGTATTGGGTGGCTTAAACAACAAACAGGTATTTCTCACAGTTCTAAGTCTAAGGAAAGTCTGAGGTCAAGGAATCAGACAAATTTGGTGTCTGGTGAGTCTCGCATTCTGGTTCATAGATGGCCATCTTTTCATTGTAACCTCACATGGTAAGAGGGGTGAAGAAGCTCTCTGGGTTCTCTTCTCTCATGATCTACTTACCTCCCAAAGGCCCCACATCTAAATGTCATCATAGTGGGAGGTTAGGTTTCAGAAAATGGATTTTGCTGGGACACAAGCATTCTATGGAAATCAACACCATATACTGTTAGTCCTAAGTCCATACCAACATCTTATAATGAGGCTATAACATTACAGTCAACAGTCTTTCAGCTGGTGTTAGCAGACAAGGCAGACCCACCTGTAATCCAAGTTCAGAAATGTCCTATCAGTCAACTAGATGTAACAAAGTGCCCATGAGGTCCTCTGTGTTTGGAGACTGAAGTGGACAGGAGGAGTCTTCTGGAAATAGAAGCAACTTAGGTCTGCAATTCATTTGTGTCTGCAGGACCTGCTTGGTTTGGGTTAAATATCTGCTACTTGCACTTGTGCTTCTGGGCGCCTCAAGTATATGGAGAAGTATGTTGGAAATAACCATTTTGTCATGGGTAGTTCTGTAACAAGGTCACCTCCTGATCCATGGTCAGGCGTTCAGTACCCACCAGGGTTCAATGGCAAGTGAGGAGTTGTTTTCTCAAAACAGGAACTGTAACTAACATAACAGACCATCACTTTGATCTGTAACTTATTACCCAATCATGGTTAACTTCCGGCTCCTTATAGACTTCTCTTGTACTGGGTCACACGCAAAGATGGCAACCTTTAATTTATACAGTATATGGGCTGCGTGAAAGACATGTAAATGTGATATAGGTAGCTGTTACGGTCTGAATGTTTGTGCCCCATTCATCTCTTGTGTTGAAATCCTAACCCTCAAAGATGATGGTATTAGGAGGTAGGGCCTTTGAGAAGTGGGGCTACTGAGGTGCGGAGACCTCATGAATGAGGTCCCAGACAGATCCCTGAGAGCTCCTGCGCCACTTCCATAATATGAAGCCACAACAAGAAGGTGCAGGCTAAGAACCAGACGGAGGGCTCTCTCCAGAATGCAGCCACGCTCGATGCCTTGATCTTGGACTTCCCAGCATCCAGAACCATGAAAAATAGATATTTGTTGTTTTTAAGTCTCCCAGGCTCTAGTATTTTGTTATAGTCACCCAAATGGACGAAGTAGCCCCTGACCTCTACAATGTCCCATCAAGTGTTATGCCTCTTTCTTACTGGTTGGGGGGCCCGTATTTTTATGGGGTTTATCGCCCTCACTTTAGCAGACTTTTATCCTAGTTGGGCATCTGAGGAAGTTCCTCATTCTAGCTCACCAGGTCCTATCCATATAAATGTCATCAGAACAGTGGACCTGAAGGATGTTGTATAGACAGTAGGAATATCAAGTTCCCAGGGGACTCCCTTGAATAAGGACAGGGAGGAAGTGAGGTTACTACTTGTCCCTGCTAGTTTTCTCTACTTATTGAGTCAGAGGGAAAACAAACAAACAGAAACAGAAAAGCATTTTCTAGATTAACAGCAGCATACCAAGTACCTGGGCCTGTGCTGACTTGCTACTGTAAAAGATCATATCCAGAAGAGCAATTCTAATTAGAGATACCAGCTAATGAGGCTTTGGATAATCCACTGTCATCTTCCAAGACCTCTCTTCTGCAAAGGCCCCATAGCTGAATTTAAAGGGATTTAATAGAAAGAACATAACTTGATCTTTCCAAGCTTTGAAGAAGGCATCAATTCCGGCAGTTCCTCAGGGATGTGCTGTTGCTTTTTGTTTATAATTTTCAGGGGGGAAGAACTCAAAGGGCTTTCCCTTGGCTCTTCTCACCACAATCATCCTTATGGCGTAGACCAGGGAGCAGTGGGGGTGGGAGGCTCTGCCAGTTGCGCAAGGCAGGAAGGAAGACGAAGGATTCTTAGCTGCATCTGTCTCTTCCATTCAGAAAGCAAAAACTTGCCCAGGTATTTCCCACCAAGTTGTCACGTAATGACTTGCACTGACAAACTCTTACCGCTGATTTGTAGCTGCAAGAAAGACTGGAAATAAGTATTTTAAATGCCCGCTCTCTCTAGCGGAGAGCCAAAGAAGAGAGTTTTGAGAATGACCCATGGGTTTAAGACAACTTTTTGCCAGCCAAGGCCTTATCACAGCTTTGGAACTCTGTCCCTTGCTGTCAATTTCCCCATGGAACTGCTGATTTCTGCCCTCTATGAACATTCCAGCTCTAGGTAGGAGACCATCAGGAAGCTTATAGTTTGGTGGAGAAAACAAATGCAGTAGGGAAATGTTTTGCTCTTAAATTGTTTTTCTATTCTTTTACCTTACCATCCCCCTATCAGTAAGAAAGCAGCAGTGGCTTTCTGTTCTGCCTTGTCCTTGGGGGAAGGGTGGGTCTAGGCTAGCTAGAAGCACTCATTAGTCAGCTTTGCCTTTTGAAATACAATTTTATTTATTTATTTGAGAGGGAGGGAGAGAGAGAGAATGAGTGAGCAAGCACAAGGGACAAAAGGAGAGGGAAAAGCAGATTCCTTGCTGAACAGGGATCCTGATGCGGGGCTCCATCCCAGGGCTGTGGGATCATGACCTGAGCCAAAGGCAGACGCTTAACCGACTGAGCCATCCAGGCGCCCCTCGAAATAAAATTTTAAACTCCTTCACTAACATATCAGTCTGAGAGGCAAGCGCTTTTGATTTTCAAGAAGTAAGGTTTGGGTCAGAGTGAAAATGTATGTCTTCGAAAATCAAGGCTCCAGAGTCTAGAGGACTGGAGCATGTATCCCATTAAAAATCATACCTATTGTGAAGTAAGAAATCAGTTCTTCCTGGGCCCCAGGGGAGCACCTTGGGGAGACTAATTAAAGTGAGAGTAAGTTGGGTGCCCAAGAAGCACCTTCCTACCTTCAAGTTTAAAACTCCCCCTCCCAGGATAATAACCTCTGGGAAAGGAGAGCCATAAACACCCTAGATGTTCAAGAAGCTTACAGGAGCCTTCCAAGCCAGGTACATCCCAGCTGGCTAACCTCTAAGGAAGCCCCACATCCAGCACAAGGTAACAAAACAATAGGTTCATGGGGTCACCCAAGCAGCTGGGCCCGAGAGCAGCCCACAAGAATCCTGCACCCCACACAGTGACATGAAGGAAACAGGTCAGCGCTCCAGAGCCCTGGGGGAGATAGTGCAGGTATAAATGCCAAGAGGCAGTGGCTAGGGTCCGTGATTAAAGAAGCGAGACTGATACAAAGCGAAGGTCAAGCAAAGCTTTATTTCGCCCCAGCACGGAGAATCAAACTGACTGGTTGGGGCCACCTCTTACAGAGAGAGCGGCCCCTCCCAGCCTCACAGACTAACTTTTATAGAGCAAAGGCCATATGGTTGGGCCTGGCCACACACAGGTGGCCAATGACATTGTAACACAGAGAGAAAATTGCATAGTCATGCTAGGTCACACACGGGTGGCCAATTGAATTACAATTCACCCTATAGTAGCTATTTGAACTAGCCTATCACCTTGGTCAGAATTGGTGCCCAAAAGGCTCCCAAAAGGTGCACAAAAGACGGGGCCCACATTCTTTGGCAGTTAGGGAGATAGTATGTGTGCTTTACTGATTGGATGTCTCCACCTGGCCTGACTCGTCCTTGTATTCTGGGCTCTGTTATAAGGGACAGATTGACCATATTTTACTAGTTTCCTGGACTTGCTTTTAAGTAAGTTCCCCTGGTTGGGGGGGCAGGGTTAGTTTAAACAAAATCACTGTTTAACCGAGATGGATTCATTCTGGCTAAGTAGGCCCTTACAGCAGGACACGGGGTCTGGATGAAAATAAGGGAGTGAACCCAATGGTTTGACCAGAGGCCATATATATCAGCCACCAATGGCAGCCCTCGACACCCCAACCACGGTGAGAGTTCATCCCTCCTTCAATGTCAGGATGTTACCTGGGTCACCAGGAAACTTCGATTCTACAGAGAGAAAAAGGTTAGCAGAAACAAAAGGAATGAGATCTTAAAACTGCCTGAACATTTACTCAAAAAGAGTAGATTAGGGGCACCTGGGTGACTCAGTGGGTTAAGCCTCTGCCTTTGCCTCAGCTCATGATCTTGGGGTCCTGGGATCGAGCCCCGCACCAGGCTCTCTGCTCTGCGGGAAGCCTGCTTCCCCCTCTCACTCTGCCTGCCTCTCTGCCTACTTGTGATTTCTCTCTCTCTGTCAAATAAATAAATAAAATCTTAAAAAAAAAAAAAAAAGAAGAGTAGATTAATCCAGAGGTGACTCCAAAGTGGTGACAATATGTGTTTCGTGATACGCATGGCTCTGTGGCTCCACGGTTAGTTGAGTTTTGTTACAGAAAGCAAAGAAAGTTCCCTTTGCTACACACTGGATTGTGACTATAAATTATATGCCCCCTTTGCAGGCATGTTAATAGAGAACTACAAAATAACATGATAATACAGTAAATCAGGGGATTTTCTGAAAGCGGTGGAGACTGGGGCTCCTGAGTGGCTCAGTTGCTTAAGAGGCTGACGCAGTTTCGGCTCAGGTCATGATCTCACAATTGTGGGGTCACGCAGTCTTGGGGTCACGCAGTCGTGGGGTCATTCCCCCAATCAGGCTCCATGCTCAGTGCAGTTTCTTTCTCCCTCTCTCTACCCCTTCATGCTTGCTCTCTCTAAAATAAATAAAATATTGAAAGGAAGGATGGAAGCAAGCAAGCAAGCAAGCAGTAGGGACTGAGAAAGGAAACATCTATCTCTTCCTGGCGGAAAAAGGAAATAATTCAAAGAGGGAATTAATTTCAGGCGAGTTTTGATGGTTTAGCAGATATTTGATATGCAAAAAGGGGAGGGGAAAGTATTCGAAGTACAGAGAGTGGCTGCCACAAAGTCACGAAGCCACAAAAAGGCAAGGTGTGTTTTGGGAAATGGCAAGAAATCAGGGTGGTTAGAACATGAGTTTTGCAGGGCAGGGGCAGACGATGATGCCAGGGAGCTATACTGGAGCCTTCCCTGGCATTCTTAGTTGTCAAATACAACGATCTGCCCGGAACAGAAGCAGCTAACATCTCTACCTGGAGGTTGCTCAGTTCCACTGGTCTCTTCACAGGGACACTCTGGCAGAGAGAGGGACCAGGCCCCAGGAGGCCTGTGGGGAGGCTTACAGCATCCCAGGTGGGTGAGAACAGCCTCCACCAGCACGTGGTAGCAGGAGAGAAGAGAGAGACCAGATTAGCTAGGATTTGACAGCTGACTCCATACAGGGTATGGAAGTGGAAGAGAAATGGAAGGAATTCATCAGAGATCTCTGGTCTTGGTGGATGGTGATGTCTTCACTACGGGAACAGAAAACAGGAAAAGGAAGTTTCAGGGGACATTATAGCAAGCACATGCATTCATTTAATAAGTGTTTATTGAGGATTTCCAATGTGCCAGACACTGTGCCACGCATGAGAGAACCGGACAGCCTCTGGCCTTGTGAAGTTCATGGGCTACTGTGGACTATTAATATTAGGTAAAATATAGCTGCATAATTAATTCATCGTAGTTGTGAAAACTAGGACAGTTAATCACACCTGTGTCAAATGTGAGGGAAAGCTCAGAGTCAGGAGACAGTGTACAAGTGAGACCTAACCTGCTTGAGGGAGTCAACCTTGAGAAAGGGACTTCTGAGGGGAGCTCTATTTTTCCCTACAAACAGTGACTGAGTGAAGAGCATTTCAGACCTAGGTAAAGCTGCAAAGCAGAAGGGAATTTGTTGGGATCAAGAAACCAAAGGGTACTCAGTGAACAAGGGAGAAGGACCATTAGAAGAGGCTGGACTGTGGGTAGAGGCTAGGAGTCAGACACAGCATTTTAAGTTATGTTGATGGCAAGGTCCTGATCTAAATGCATCAAAGTGTTTTTAGGAGAGAACATAAAAGGATTTTCATTTATATAAAAGTCTGCAGCTGGTGTGTGAAGAATGGATTAGAAGAAGTCAAGAATATAACAAAGTAAGACCACCCGGGAGAACAGGGTCCAGACTGACTCGCAAGCAAGGCTGGAGAGTGGAACGTGGAGCAGATGAACCAATGTGGAGAGCACGCCCTGAGCACCAACCAGGTTTGCTGACACTGGGGGGAGGGGGGCAGATCAGAAGTCCAGTTATATGTGTGTGGATTTTGACCTGGACTGGAAATATAACTTACAAAGTCATTAGCATGTAATTTGAGCCAAGGAAAGGGATTCTGTTGCAGAGGGAGAAATGAAGGAAAAACCTGAGGCAATATACTTCAAGGCATTTCAATATATAAGGTTAAGACAAGGAGGACAAGCCGACAAATGATACCAAGAAAGGGCAACCAGGCATTTATGAACCAAAATAGGACAGCATAGCATCAGAGAGGCAAGGAAAACAGTTCTTCATGAAGGAAGAAATTAACCGAGTCGTGGGGGCAGACGCCAGATTGCGGGGGTTGAAGAATGAATAGCAGGTGACAGGAGGCAAGGAGTGCAGCCGGTGGAAGGGAATTCGAGAATGTTGGCCGCGAATGGGTGAGATTTCCATTTTGGACGCATTGAACTGGATATGCTCATATGGTGTTGAAGTGGTGAAGTCCAGAAAGAGCCAGATACAGGAAAAAAAACTATGGCTGATGGACATGTCTTGCCTGCAGAAATAGATTTGGTTTGCAAGAGTGTAAGCGGTGTGGAAACCTGAGGTTAGATGAAATTACCAGGAAGAGCATGAGGCGCAGCAACACAGGGCAGAAATGGAGACAGAGGAAAGCAAATGCTTAAAGGGGAAGCCAAAAGAAGCAGAGCCTGGGGACAGGGAGATGAATAATTGGCAGAGAGGCAGGGAGAAAAGCAGGAGAGTGTGAGCTTGAAGGCTAGAAAGCCTGGAGTTTCAGGAAGAGCAAAATGCTGCAAATAAGTCAGAGCAAGATCAAAAACTAATATTTGGATTTAACGTTTGAAGGTCATTTAAGACTTTAGTATGATAAATTTCTGTTGTGTTTTACAATTAGAATCCAGATCATAAGGGGTTCATTAAAATATGGAGAAGTTAGCGGGGAGCCTGGGTGGTTCAATCAATTAAGTGTCTGCCTTCAGCTCAGGTCATGATCTCATGATCTCAGGGTCCTGGGATGGAGCCGTATCGGGCTCCCTGCTCAATGGGGAGTCTGCTTCTCCCTCTTTCTCTGCCCCTCCCCCCAACTTGTGCTCAGTCTCTCTCTCAAATAAATAAATAAAATATTTAAAAATTGGGCACCTGGGTGGCTCAGTGGGTTAAAGCCGCTGCCTTTGGCTCAGGTCACGATCCCAGGGTCCTGGGATTGAGTCCTGCATCGGGCTCTCTGCTCAGTGGGGAGCCTGCTTCCTCCTCTCTCTCTCTGCATGCCTCTCCACCTACTTGTGATCTCTCTCTCTGTGTCAAATAAATAAATAAAAATCTTTAAAATATAAAAAAAATTATTGAGAAGTTAGGTAAATAAAAACAATGAACATTGACTCTAGTGAAAGAAAGTTAACAACATATATAATGGAAAATAATGAATACTTATAATATTAATACATTACTATTATATCAATATAATGCTATTTTTAAAAGCATCTATTAGGGGCACCTGGGTGGCTCAGTGGGTTAAAGCCTCTGCTTTTGGCTCAGGTCATGGTCCCAGGGTCCTGGGATCGAGTCCTGCATCGGACTCTCTGCTCAGCGAGGAGCCTGTTTCTCTCCCCACCCCACACCCGCCTGCCTCTCTGCCTACTTGTGATCTCTGTCTGTCAAATAAAGAAATAAAATCTTTAAAAAAAAGCATCTATTAATGTTACTATTAGTTAAATTTAAAAAACTATATACTAAGTATTAATTTATATCTGCTAATATTAGTAAATTAATGTAATCATTTTATACATAATCCACATTAAATAATCTATACATGATTCTTTAACAATGTATAGATTACTTATACATTCTATTACATGATTCATCGTATTACAGTGATCCCTCCTATGTTCAGGGACACATTCCAAGACTCCCAGTCTGGGATGTCTGAAACTGTGGATAATACTGAATTTATATATATATATTTTTTTTTCCCCAATGATAACATTTAATTTATAAATTAGGTACTTACTATACAACAATCACTAATAATAAAATAGAACAATCATAACAATTGCTGTAATCAAAGTTGTGTGAATGTGGTCCTCCTCTGTCTCTCTAAAAATACTGTACTGTACTCACCCTTCTTTTTGTGATGATGTAAGATGATACAGTGTCTATTTTATGAGATGAAGTGAGGTGAATGATGGAGGCATTTTATCATGGTATTAGGCTGCTATTGACCTTTTGACAGATATATCAGAAGGAATTATCAATATATCAGAAGGAGGGTCATAATATGGGGCAGGAGATAATCTCTAAGAAGATTTATGGACCTGCTACTTTGGTAAAGATTTTGGGTTTCCAAGGGTTGGACTGTATCAGGACATCCCTTATTAAAAGACTGGATCTTGCATCTCTCACCACAGAGTAGAAAGTCCTATCCCTGGTAGACCTCTTCACATTCTGCACCTAGGCACTTGGATCCAGTTCACGTTCTGACTGATCTAAAAGACTGGCAGCTTGGAGTGCACCCTTTTGCAGAAAAGTGCTCTGCAGCAAGTCCAAGCTGCTCTACAAGCAGTCTTGCCATTTGGACCATTCCACATGGCAGGCCCTATGATATTAGAAGGGTCAGTGGTGGGAAAAGATGCTATGTGAAGTTTATGGCAAGCTCCAGAGGAATAGCTCCTTTGTCTTTCTAGAAATAATTTCTGGTGTGTTACTGGGCCCCAGTAAAGGCAGAATGCTTTACCAGGAAGCATCAAGTAGTCACGTGTCCGGAACTGCTCATGATGAGCTGCGTTCTCTTGAACCCATCGGTCACAGAGGGAGGCCGGTGGCATTCATAATAGGATGATAGGATGGAAATAGGATGGAAATGTTGTGTCAACATTGTGTGACTGAGTCTGAGTGGTACCATTAAGATGCACGAGAAGTTAGCCCAGTCTCCTTTTCCACGGTAGTTGCACCAACATGTCTCCCTCAACTCACAGGTTTGGCCACATAGGGCAAAGGAAGAGGTGCTGAAAGAGGGGGAAGAGCCTGGACTTGGTTTATAGAGGGATTGACTTGGCTTGTGATGTGCCAATAGCAAATGGATAAAATGGATATTAGATTCATCACAGTCATTTTCAATAGTAACCTTAAAAGAGAGTCTTGAAGGAAAAATCTTTCCAGTGGGTTGAGCTTTTAATAATCACCTGATCACCCCCTTTACATGGGAAGAAAAGTAGCCCAGGATGAGAATTTCCATGAGCTCACGGTAGGCTGAATGGCCTGGTTGGCTGGTCAAGAGCCTGAAGAGAAAGGACTGAAAGAATGAGGACGAGGAGGTCTGGAGTAGAGACCTGTGAGAGGGTGTTCAGGTTGGGCATGGTGGCTTCTATATGTGCCCTTCCAGGTCCTCCCAACAAGAGATGGGGTCTAACTCTCCACCTCTTAAATAGGGCTGGGCCACACAACTTTGGCCAATGCAACAATAGCATAAGCATGGGCTTCAAAAGTGCCTGGGCATTGGGGGTTGCCCTCTTTTGCTTCTAGAAACCCTTTTTCCACTAAGTGCAATCCTGCCCCAGCCTTCTAGAGTTTGAGAGCACAGGGAGAGAGTCTCTGCCATCCTAGTTTCCCAGCCAAGGTCCAAATGCATGAGTGAGCTTCGTTGACAGGACATGGGGCAGAGGAAAGCCACCTAGCCAAGGCCCACTCGAATCACGAGCCTGTCAAATCAAGAGCAAATAAATGTGTTCGAAAGCACTAATTTCAGGGGTAGTTTGTCATGCAGCAAAAGCTAATGAATAACATAGCTTTCTGGGCGCTCTTAATCTATTAATAGATGAATAGATTGCACTGGCTTCACAGACTTGTTTCTGATTCAGAAAAGTCAGGTGTGAGATTCAGATTTGATTAATGACTTCCTTCCCCATACCCCCTCTCCCTTTCTTAGGGCATTAAGCCCCATGCAGCAGCCTTGGAGGTGGAAGCCTGCAAAGGAATATGATTTAAGGAAGGCATTCAAAGGAAAAACACATTAGCTTAATATTTTCAAAATATTATTCCTATTACTGAAGTTGGCAAGAAGCCAGGGAAACAGCTGCCCTCATGTCCTGGGGTGGTAGGACTGATTATACAGACATTTTGGAAGGCAAATGGCAGTATCAACAAAAAAGTCACACGAACCTGCTGTTTTTCGAAGCAACTGCATTTCTTTGTGCCAGGTCTAGATATGAAGAAATGCTATATATAAAGAGGCATGCACAAAAGTGTCAATTCCAACATTTTAATAGCAAAAAACTAAAAACAGAAAAATAGAAACATAAATGATCGTATGTCTGTGTTGTGAAACATTACATAGTACCTAAAGGAATGAAGTCAATCTGTGTACTGGCTAAGAAAGATTTCCAAGATACATTGTTTTGTTTTTTTTTAAGATTTATTTATTTATTTTAGAGAGAGAGGGAGAGAGCATACACTTACGTGTTTGGGGGGAGGAGGTAGAATGAGAAGGAGAGAAGCAGACTCCCCACTGAGTGTGGAGCCGGACGCGTGGCTCGATCTCATGACCCCAAGATCATGACTGGAACCAAAAATCAAGAGTTGGATGCTTGACCAACTGAGCTGCCCAGGCGTCCCTCCAAGATAAAGTCTTAAGTGTATATGTAAATTAAGGAAAGGCTTAACTTACATATGGTGTAATCTCAGTGGCTTAACAACGCAAGGTTTTTGGTTTTTTTTTTTTTTTTTTTTTTTTTTACTTCATGTAAAATACAGTGGGCCAAAAAAGAGAGGGTACATCTGCTCCACGCAGACAGAGACTCTCTAATCTTTCACCACGGTTTCTAAGCTCACCCTGGACATAAGCATCCAGCCAACGGATGAAGGAAAACAGAGGAATATTCTGAGGGACATTTTTATGGGGCCAACCTAGAAAGGATAGTCCTTATTTCTGCCCATATGTCCCTGGCCAAAATTCAGTCACATGGCCACTTCTAACCCCCAGGTACCCTGGAAGTGTGGTCTAGTTGTGAGGAAACAGAAAGCACGACTGTACTGAACAGTCTGCCACAGACACTGTTAGACTCCATCCCCACACATTTACCTCTGGTTTCCACACACATATCCGCAAAATCCTTCAGAATGTCATCTCTCTTCATGACGAGCATTTGTACTTGTTTTCCAAAACTTCCAAGGTTCTAGTAACGTGTTGAGAGGTCCTAGGAGGTGGAAGGGTAGGTTTCAAGGATACCATGGCGTCTCCTTGTCAGAAAACTCTCTCAGATGAGGACACCGCATGGTTTTCAACAAGATGTTTCCTTCAGAGAAAAGGGGCTACTTTCTTTTTTTTTTTTTTCCAATTTATTTATTTTCAGAAAAACAGTATTCATTATTTTTTCACCACACCCAGTGCTCCATGCAAGCCGTGCCCTCTAGAATCCCCACCACCTGGTACCCCAACCTCCCACCCCCCCCGCAAGGGGCTACTTTCTATAAGCAGGTCCACTCTGTTCAGATTCTTTGTAACCACCAGGCTCCCACTCTTTCCAGAACAGTCCTTAACTTCAGTGCAGACAAGGCCCAGAGCAGCTGTGCAATCAATGTGGATTGTAATTTTGCAATCCTGAGGCCAAGACACTGGGCCTGACGTTCACACACACTGTCCTGGTGGCTGCAAGAGACCAGGGGTTCCTTTGGGGCAGTCACAGAAGCTCTGCGATCCTCTGACCAGAACGTTAGCAGACATTCCCGAGCGCGGAGCTTGCCATTTTTTTCCCCTTTCACTGTGGGGGCCGTCACAGCGACCAGTCCGCTCACAAGGCTGTCTGTCTTCGTCTCCAGACAGACTGCTTGTGGCTGCCGCTTGGCCTCTCAAAGCCTACCTTTTGTTTTAGTCATTCATTCATTCATTTTTTTATTTTTCTGAAGTTCTTATTTATTTGACAGAGTGAGAGATCACAAGTAGGCAGAGAAACAGGCAGAGAGAGAGAGGGGGAAGCAGGCTCTGCACTGAGCAGAGAGCCTGATGCAGGGCTCAATTCCAGGCCCCTGAGACCATGACCTGAGCTGAAGGCAGAGGCTTAAGGCACCCAATGAGCCACCCAGGCGCCCCCATTCATTCATTTTTTAGAGGTTTTATTTATTTATGAGCGAGAGAGAGCGAGAACACACATAAGCGCACACCAGCAGCAGGGGAAGGGCAAAGGGAGAGGGAGAAGCAGACTCCCGCTGAGCAGGAAGCCTAATGCGGGCTCAGTCCCAGGACCCTGAGATCATGACCTGAGCTGAAGACAGATGCATAACCAACTGAGATACTCAGTTGCCCCTATTTATTTATTTTTATTATAATTTTCTAAAGTAGGCTCCACACCCAGCATGGACTCCAATGCAAGGCTTGAACTCATGACCCTAAGATCAAGACCTGAGCAGAGATCAAAGGTCAGATGGCCACCCAGGTGGCCCCCAGAGACCACCTTTTAATATGCTCTTCATTCCAAGCAACTGCAGGGGAGAATTTGAAAAGGCGCTTCCTACCCGAAGCCACGGACTGGCAGTATATCATCGTGCGTGGCCTTTGAATGTCACCAGATCATGGGGCTTATCCTAGAGCCCCATCCTGTGGGTCTGTTTCCTAAAACCTCTTCTGGACACCGTACTCCAGCTGTCAGGGTTCAATGATGAACACAGAAATCATTCAGGTCACTTAAACTGGAAAACATTTCATTAAGGGACTGGGGGCTCACACAACTGCTGAAAGGACCAGAGGAGACCAAGTCAGGAAAGGCTGCACGAACACGTGGGAAATCAGGGTGGCCCAGGATCACAGGAAAACGTTGGTGATGATCTTAGCTTCCTGCGGTACCCAAACGGGCCACTCCCAGGAGGAGAAAACCAGAAAACCACATTTGCCCACTAGCCTGCCCCTGTTTCTAAAGCAGTGATGGCCTCTGCTTCTCTTCCACCTTCCAAATATCAAGCAAGAGCCTGGCACTCTTGGAAGCGAAGCTGGGAATGTGCTGGCAAGGGAGCCTGGGAAGTATACTTTCCAGATTTCCAAGCCCTGCAATGCAAGAAAAAGGAAAACACACACACACACACACACACACACACACACACATAGAAAGGGACAGGAATGGTGCTGAGATAACAAGTCGATCTGGATGGCGGAAACAGTTGTGGAATAGTGGCGCAGAATAATGCCATTCTCGGGAGAACGAATCTTTACAAAATAAATCTGTATTCTATAGTGAATAAATGCACAGAGTTCTAGAAGGAAAACCCAAACCAGTTACTAGTGGTTACTTTGTTGCTGGTTAGTTTGGGGGGGGGGGGAAATCACAGACAGACTTGAGTTTTTTCCAAATTTTTGACAATCTTTTGCAGTAAGAATATACATTTAGATAAATGAAATAAATTAGGTGGTAATGGGGTGGGAGGTAAAAAATTTGAGAGGCGTTGGGTGAAGAAAACTTTCTTTAATTTTTTCAGAAAGGATGCAGAATCTCATGTGTATTTATAGACTAAGGGAGGGAACCATAGACTCGAGAGAGGATGGACAGAAAGAGAGGGTTGACTGGTAGAGCAAGATCTTGCCGGAGCCCAAGGAGATGATGAGTTCTAGTTCAAGATGAGGATCTTAGCCATGGAGACTGAGGGTGCAGAGGCCAGCGTAGGTGCTGTTGCCAGTAAACTGGGAAGAGAAAAGGGCAAAAGCTGAGAGATATTGAGCCTGATGGCCAGGGACCCTCAGTGGAGTGTAAGGCAAGGCCCCGGAAGTGGGACTGAAGGAGACAGTGGACAGCGGGCAGGTATGGCCCTCGTGACAGTTTGGAGTGATGCCGTCACCTGACTCGGGATCTGAGGAGGTGCCGAAGTCTGCTCTAGGGTGTGTTGATCCCCAGTCCCTGGGTGGGGTGCTCTGAGCTCAGAGTTTCAGGCATGATGTTTCTCAGAATCGGTGACCTCTCCCATGACATCACTATTGAGAGCAGAGTTTCTCAATCTCAGAATTAACACTGGGATTAGGTAATCCTTCATTGTGGGGGACTGTCCTGTGCACGTAGGATGTCTAGTAGCACCCGGGGCTCTATCCGTGGGATACCAGACGCATCTCCCAATGTGCTAGTTATGACAGCGGAAATACCTCCAGACTTTTCCAAATATCTCTTGGAGGGAAGGAGCAAAATCTCTGGTGGAGAACCACTGATTTGTAGCTTAGGAACCACATTCCAGGGTTACTTCTCAAGAATTGTGCAAGCTGGTCTGCTCTGGGGAATGGTCTGCCCTGCCTGCTTTTGTGGAGGGTGAGAAGGCCTTTGGCACTGGGGCAAGGCGTTCCGGGGGAAGCCACACCCAGCCGCTCTGAGCGGTTTGCACCACAGGTACCAACACGTCTGGACTACAGGTGTCTTCCCCATCAATGCCCAGAGTCACTCAAGGGCCAGGCCTTCTCTTAAGTAATCTCTCACTGTCACCACCTTGAAGGAAAGGAAAAGAAAATGAGAGCAAGGGCATGGATCACAATTTTCATCAAATCCAGTCACACAAGATTCCCTTTTCTAGAATCTTTCTGTGCCCCTCGCCTCCTCACTCACCCAGAACGCTTGGACCTCCGACTGCTTTCTAGGCATGATATCAGGGACTGGATACTCAAAATCTAAAGCATGGGGGCCTGTTGCTGAGCTCGTATCAAAGGAAGAACGAGGGGCGCCTGGGTAGCTCAAGTCGGTTAAGCGTCTGCCTTCAGTTCAGGGCATGACCCCTGGGTCCTGGGATTGAACCCCACGTCCTCGGTGGGGAGTCTGCTTCTGCACTTCCACCCGCTTGTGCACTCTCTCTCTCTCTCTCTCAAAAAACACATGAAATCTTTAAAAGAATTTTTTTTTAAAAAGAAGAATGACATAAAGAGTGATAAGCATTAATTGACCTACATACCTAGTATTTGAAAAGTGCAGCAGAGGGCAGAATGCCTGCAGAGAGGCAGTCAGGGAGGCTCTCAGCAGTGGTGATAATTTGGTTAATTCCTAAAGGATGCCCAGTTGTTCCGACAGCCTTTGAAATCGGAGATGCATTGTCTGCAGTGAGTGGAGAGAAACAGTCAGCCAGGGAGCGGATTAGGAGGGCCCTGGCCGGCTGCAGAAAGAAATCTGGGTGTATAAGAAAGCCACTGATTTCTGCACATTGACTTTGTATCCTGCCACGTTGCTGAATTGCTGTATGAGTTCTAGCAGTTTGGGGGTGGAGTCTTTTGGGTTTTCCATATAAAGAATCATGTCATCTGCGAAGAGAGAGAGTTTGACTTCTTCATTACCAATTTGGATACCTTTTATTTCTCTCTGTTGTCTGATTGCTGTTGCTAGGACTTCTAATACTATGTTGAACAAGAATGGTGAAAGTGGGCATCCTTGTCTTGTTCCTGATCTCAATGGGAAGGCTGCAAGCTTTTTCCCATTGAGGATGATATTTGCTGTGGGTCTTTCATAGTTAGATTTGATGAGGTTCAGGAATGTTCCCTCTATCCCTATACTTTGAAGCGTTTTCATCAGGAACGGATGTTGGATTTTGTCAAATGCTTTTTCTGCATCAATTGAGAGGACCATGTGGTTCTTCTCTCTTCTCATATTAATTTGATGTATCACATTGATTGATTTGTGAATGTTGAACCATCCTTGTAGCCCAGGGATGAATCCCACCTGATCATGGTGGATAATCTTTTTAATGTGCTGTTGGATCCTGTTGGCTAGGATCTTGTTGAGAATCTTAGCATCCATATTCATTAGTGATATTGGTCTGAAATTCTCCTTTTTGGTAGGGTCCTTGCCTGGTTTGGGGATCAGGGTAATGCTGGCTTCATAGAAAGAGTCTGGAAGTTTTCCTTCTGCTTCAGTTTTTTGAAACAGCTTCAGGAGAATAGGTGACAGTACAGACAAAAGGTTGATATCCAGGATCTATAATGAACTCCTCAAACTCAACCCACACGAAACAGACAAACACATCAAAAAATGGGCAGAAGATATGAACAGACACTTCTCCAATCATGAAATACAAATGGCTATCAGACACATGAAAAAATGCTCATCATCATTAGCCCTCAGGGAGATTCAAATTAAAACCACATTGAGATATCACCTTACACCGGTTAGAATGGCCAAAATTAACAAAACAGGAAACAACATGTGTTGGAGAGGATGTGGAGAAAGGGGAACCCTCTTCCACTGTTGGTGGGAATGCAAGATGGTGCAGCCTCTCTGGAGAACAGTGTGGAGATTCCTCAAGAAATTAAAAATAGAGCTTCCCTATGACCCTGCAATTGCACTCCTGGGTATTTACCCCAAAGACACAGATGTCGTGAAAAGAAGGTCCATCTGTACCCCAATGTTTATAGCAGCAATGGCCACAGTCGCCAAACTATGGAAAGAACCAAGATGCCCTTCAACGGATGAATGCATAAGGAAGATGTGGTCCATATACACTATGGAGTATTATGCCTCCATCAGAAAGGATGAATACCCAACTTTTATAGCAACATGGACGGGACTGGAAGAGATTATGCTGAGTGAAATAAGTCAAGCAGAGAGAGTCAATTATCATATGGTTTCACGTATTTGTGGAGCATAACAAATAGCATGGAGGACAAGGGGAGATGGAGAGGAGAAGGGAGTTGAGGGAAATTGGAAGGGGAGGTGAACCATGAGAGACTATGGACTCTGAAAAACAGTCTGAGGGGTTTGAAGTGGCGGGGGGGGGGGAGTTTGGGGTACCAGGTGGTGGGTATTATAGAGGGCACAGCTTGCATGGAGCACTGGGTGTGGTGAAAAAATAATGAATAATGTTTTTTTGAAAATAAATAAATTGGAAAAAAAAAAAAAGAAAGAAATCTGGGCTTCTCCTGTAAGTTCAACTGTTTTAGGCATGGGACCCCCCCGGTTCCCGGGTCCTGCTCTGATCTTGACTTTTCTGGGTGGTTCATCCTTTCCCTCCTGCCCCCCATTTTCAGTCTGAGACCCAGCCTTTTAGCTTCAGGTAAATATATCCCAACCCTCCGCTTGGAACCCCTCCTGCAGAGAAATGTCTCCAAAATCTTGTTTTCCTTTCTGTGTTTACCTCCACAAAGCAGACGCCCCAATTTCCATTAGTTGACCTCACACCGTTACCAGAGAAGTTCTTAGGTATCACTGGCACCTAGCCAAGAGCAAGATGCTGTAGGAAGTGATAGGTTTAGCGATGCCAGAGTGCGGTGAGACAGGGAGAGAGGAGGTCCTGCTGGCCAACTTCTCCCCACCATAATCTGCCTGGGCCTGGCTCCTCGCAAGGTTTTCTTTCCTGAAGGAACACTGATGTGGGATCACACACGGATCCCTGTTCTCATTCTGAGCTCTGAATCCCGCTCATTCCATTCCCTTCATGGAACATTAGTATCATGAAGACACACCCTCTGGTGCTCAAGTTTCTTGGGAGGGTGGGGTGCTGGAGAGAACATGGGTTGGGGACAGAAGAAGAAAAAAAAGGGATTTTATAGTTTTTGATAACCTATCTTCTGGCCCTGATTTCTGATGTCTTTCCTTTATATTTTCCTTGTATTTTTTATTTTTATACATTTTTTTCTTTCCTTTAAATGAAAGGAATTGGGGGAATAAGGCTGATGATGCGAAGCTGGATTTGGGAAGTAGAGTCAGCAAATACGGAAGTTTCTAACATATTATTAGTAATTGGTACACCTCCGTGCTTACCTGTACTTCCCGATTTCTGTAATAAAAAAAACAGAACAGGGGCGCCTGGGTGGCTCAGTGGGTTAAAGCCTATGCCTTCGGCTCAGGTCATGATCTCAGGGTCCTGGGATCGAGTCCCATATCAGGCTCTCTACTCAGCGGGGAGCCTGCTTCCTCCTCTCCCTCTGCCTGCCTCTCTTTCTACTTGTAATTTCTGTCTGTCGAATAAATAAATAAAATCTTAAAAAAAACACAAAAAACAGAAAAAAAAAACCAAAAACAAAATATGGAGCGGACAGAACAATGCCTCCTGAATTTTAAGGTAATGAAAGCAAAATTAAGGAGGGTCAAAAACTAGAAAAGAATTCTAGGGGCACCTGGGTGGCTCAGTGAGTTAGGCATCTGACTCTTAATCTCTCAGCTCAGGTCTTGATCCCAAGGTCATGAGTTCAAGCCCCATGTTGGGCTCCATGCTGGGTATAGAGCTGCCTACTTAAAAAAAAAAAAATTCTCAAAAGGCATCTATACTTTGTTTCTCTCTCTGTTCCCCAGTGATATAGCTGAATCTGTGTGTTCTGGAAAAATCTGTATAGGTTTTCACATCTCCTCCACCCCTGGAAAACAGCCCTGCTCCTGGAGATAAATGTTTAGGCTTTTCTGGGTTGGTCCCCAAAAGACAGGGTAGAGGACAGACCATGTATCCTGGAGGGCTCTTCCCAGCTGAGAAGGGAAAGCTCACTTGCCCGCCAGCTAGTTCCTGGTCACTCCACTCTGCCGTGACCCCTCCTACCACCTCACCTGGGAATACCCAGCCTCTCCTCTCACTCTTACCTTTTCAATGGCAATTCCCTGATAATTTCTACCTCTTTATGTATGTGTGCGTTCATTTTTTTAGGGGGGAGAGGCAGGGAGAGAGGGAGAGTCTTTTTTTCTTTATAGCATTTTTAAAAATTATTTATTTATTTATTTGATAGAGATCACAAGTAGGCAGAGAGGCAGGCAGAGAGAGAGGAGGAAGCAGACTCCCCGCTGAGCAGAGAGCCCGATGTGGGGCTTGATCCCAGGACCCTGGGATCATGACCTGAGTCGAAGGCAGAGGATTTAACCCACTGAGCCACCCAGGCGCCCAGAGTCTTTTTTTCTTTAAAGATTTTATTTATTTGAGAGAGAGAGAGAGAGAGAGACAGAGACAGAGACAGAGACAGAGAGAGCATGCACCCACAGGGGAGGAACAGAGGGAGAAGGACAAGCAGACTCTACACCAAGCACGGAGCCAGATGCAGGGCTCAGTTCTGCCACCCAGAGATCATGACCTAAGCTGAAATTAAGAGTGAGAAGCTTAACTTACTGACCACCCAGGCATCCTTCTATCTCTTTGTGTTTTGATCAGAATTCTAGTAGAATTCCTTGAGTTAATTTTTTAATTTTTTTCTCTCCAAAATGTTCACTGTATTATTCATTCCTTTTATTTGAGGTTTTGTCTTTTAATTCAGGAATGAAAAGAAGAAATTATAAAGGAAACAGATAATAGATTCAACTAAATAAAATTTTTAAACTTCTGTCAATTAAACAGTATTTGCTATATGCCAGAGTGAAAAATAGATACAATGTTGGGATTAGTTTTATATATATATACACATACACACACACATATATGACTATATATATGTACTAATATATGTACTATATATCTACTAATACTTGTAAGTCACTAATTATATATATACACACACATACACACACACATATATATGACTAGTCACTAATTATATATATATACACACACATACACACACACACATATATATGACTATATATGTACTATATATCTACTAATACTTGTAAGTCACTAATTATATATATATACACACACATACACACACACACATATATATGACTATATATATATGTAGTCATATATATGTGTGTGTGTGTATGTGTGTGTATATATATGACTATCTATATATGTAGTCATATATATGTGTGTGTGTATGTGTGTGTATATATATATAATTAGTGACTTACAAGTATTAGTAGATAGTATATATTAAAGCACATTAAAGTGTGAGCAGTAAGAGAATATATTCCTACAGGAACAATAAAAGGGATTTAACAAGCAATTCACAAAAGAATCCCAAATCAAACTGCTCAGCCATATCAATAAATCATAGAAACATCCATTGAGACAACTAAAAAAATGTTGAGGAAGTTGGCATTCCCTCCTTTACTACTAGTGGGTTATAAAATAGTAACATTTTCTGGAAGGCAACTCAGAAGTTTGTGTTAAAAGCTTTTACAGCGCATAAACTCTTTAATCCAACAGTCTCAACCCTTGAACACAATCCTGGATGGATGTGTGGGTTCCGACCTGCAGGACCGGGGCGGGGGGGCTCATCATAGTGTTACCAACAGAAGTTAAAAAGGAAGATGCCTAAGTTTCACCTTTAGAAATAGGTTTCAGTTGCAATTTATAACAATAACTGGTAAGTTTATAAGTTATAGCTTATAATTCAGAAATCTAGTAAAAGAACACAGCACTTGAAGAAATGCTTGTAATAAAGCAAGAAGCATAAATGCTTAAATAAACACATTGACATATGTGAGTTCAAAAACTGTAAGGACACGCCCACCGTTCACCCAAAGCTAATACTGGTTTATCTCTGAGGGTAAGATTAAAGATGATTTTTAGTGTTTGTCTTTGGGCTCTTTTACTATTTTCTCTATTTTCTGTATATGAAATATATTACTTTTGTAAAACACACACATGTAAATATATATATTTTAAGTAAAAGTAAACTGGCTTTGGCATTAGAGAGGTTGGATGGTGTAGGGGATTTAAGACCAAGTAGATCCTGAATATGTGTCCTTACTTTTTAAAAAAATATTTTATTTATATATTTGAGAGAGAGAGAGATAGCGAGAGAGAGCACTAGCAGGAAGGAGGGGGAGAAGCAGACCCCCAGCCAAACAGGAAGCCTGATGCAGGACTTGATCCCAGGACCCCGGGATCATGACCTGAGCCGAAGGCAGGTGCTCAGCCAACCAAGCCAGCCACACCCTATGTCAATTGCACTTCCCCCCTTTTCTTTAAAGAGTATAATCATAAAATGAAAATCTTTGCATGATCTTCGCAGAGGGTCCCCAAAAGTAAATGTTTGGGAGAGTATCACATATTTTCTGTATTAGTCAAGATCTGTTAACTGCAGTAATAAAGAGCCTTGAAATCTCAGTGACTAAATACAACGACAATTTATTTCCCTTTTGCCTCGGGTGTCCATTGGGCAGGCGAGATGAGACCTGATAGAGTCATTTAGGGAGCCGGCCCTTCCAGTGACGGTTCTACCGTGCATCCTCTGTGTTCTGCCAGGGGATGCTATGGGAAAAGAGAGGCGGTGTGGGAATCAGGGATTCAGGGCCTGGCTTGGGAGGGACACATATGACTTCTGCTCCCATCCCATTGGCCATAACCCAATCAATTTGCCTCCCCTAGCTGTGAAGATGCTGGGAAAAGTCACCTTCCTGTGTGTCCAAGGGGAAGACTAACTGTTTAGGGATCCCACTGCACTGTTTCTGCCAACACTGCAGGGAAGAAAATTCCTGAATCCTGTAGATGTATGGTTTGAGGGTAGATCTTTAGCTTTTCCATGTAAAATATGCCTCAAGAAAATCGCTCTTCTCTTGCTCTAAATAGCTTTCTAGTAAATAATTTCGTGTCCTACATGTCTAGCTATCGAAAGGGGTCAGATGATACCAGAATTCTTATTTCCAGTATAGAATTAGTTACTTTCCTCTGTTGTCCCTGCTGTTTAAACAAATTCTACCTCTGGTTTATACATTTGTAAACTGTGAGTTTGAGTTTCCTCTCCAAATCACGTTTCTGGACCCGGCAGGCTGTAGGTGGACCCCCACCACACAAGGTGGCCGCGTGAACACTTTGGTGGCTCGCAGGTCCGCTCACGCAAACCGCAAAGGGGAGCGTCAGCATGCGGCCGGCAGGAGCACATCTGGAAAGCAAAGGCTTCAGTCCAGAAAACTCAATAAGGTGGGATCAAAATTAAAACCAGGAGCCTGAGATCTGAAAAAAGAGGCTGCAATGATTTTAGCGTCTTGGTAAAGCAAAAAGCAGGCAAGATACTTAGGCAGCGCCTACCCACATGACTCAACTTACTCAGAATGTGGGGGTACCTGACTTTGCAAAGGAAGATGAAAGGATCTACAGACTCGGGGCAGAGGTGAGGGGGGCTGAGGAGGCCAGCAGGGGCGGGGTGGGGGGAGCAGGTGGAGAAGGGGGAAAACAAGCCCCACTTCCCCTAATTCTAGGAGACCTGAGCCTCTCCTCCTCTGGCGGGAGGTGACCTGAGTATTCATTTAATCCATGAGAATGAGCTCTTCTAGTAACCACATTGACTCCTAGGAAAGCCCTCAGGCTCCAATATTTATAATCAGAGCTGCGGCTGGTAGAGAAGGGAAAGCCTGAATCAGGGAGATTTTTATTCACTAAGTTTGATGCGAGAGCCCTATAATTTAGGGTACAGGACTTGGATGGCGCCCAGCCAGGCTCGCAGTGGTTAACTGGGTGTGAGAACAGCAGACAGTGCCACCCGGGAGATGCTGGAGCCCATATTTCTGCCTAAGCAAAGCCGTGTGCAAAACTTTCCCTGAAAATCCTCCCTCTGACTCTGGGGTCTTAGGCAGAACTGACAAAATAATTTGTGGGACCCAGTGCAAAAGAAAAATCCGCCCCCCGCCCCGGTAAAAATGACTGAGATGTTCAAGGCGATGACAGCAGAGTGTTAAGCAAGCGTGAGGTCCCTCTCCCTGTGGGGTCCCCCGTGACTGCATAGGGCAAGAAGCCTGGGAAGCCCGGGAAGAGAGGCCACAGGTTATCTTCAAACTGTGCAAACTCAAGGTAAATGCCCATGTTCCCTTCTGTGGACGCAGTTTCTCCTCTTGTACTTATTATTTTTAGTGGTGCCATTGTCTAACCAGGCAAAAAGCTTGGGATCGTGCCGAGTTCCTCTCTGTCCTTCACCTTTCTCTCCAATTAATAACTATTCCTCTTGATTTTTTATTTTTTTTATCATTTTTTTTTGATTTAACAGAGAGAAATCACAAGTAGACGGAGAGGCAGGCAGAGAGAGAGAGAGGGAAGCAGGCTCTCCGCTGAGCAGAGAGCCCGATGCGGGACTCGATCCCAGGACCCTGAGATCATGACCTGAGCCGAAGGCAGCGGCTTAACCCACTGAGCCACCCAGGCGCCCCTATTCCTCTTGATTTTTACCTGGAGAATGAACTTTTTCAGTAAGTCTTCTCATCCTAATCTCTGTTCCCATTCAGACTCTCATTATCTCGCACATCTTGACCTGCTTGAATCGATCTTCCAGAATGATGTCTCTCAATTGCAGTATGACCACATCAATGCTTACTGAAAACCTTCAAAGACTGCCGAGAGCCTACAAGATCAACCCCGAACGACTTAGCCCGGCACATGCGGTCTTCTGCCTGCTGCCCCGTCCTTCCTGCCCAGGCATTCCGGGCCTTGCACTTCAGTGATCCAGTAACACTAAGTTGCTGGCAGTTTCCACATGCTCTGAACTCTGTTGTGCTGTTCACACCGGCTTATGCTGCTCCTTCTGTCGTAACACCCTTTCCTAGCTGCTTTGTGTTACCTCCTGTGGCGGGCGGAACGGTGGCCCCCAGGCATAGCCAGGTTCTAAGCCTCAGCAGTTAGGAGTAAATCACAGATCTTGATATGGGGAGATTATCCTGGGTGATCCGGCGGCCACTGAAAGCAATCACGTAAGAGGGAGGTAGAAGATTTTACTACACAGGAGAAAAAGGTGATGCAGAAATGGAGAAGAGAAAAATTTGAAGATGCTACGACATTGTCTTTGGCGACGGAGGAAGGGGCCAGGAGCCAAACAAGGCAAGAAATAAAGCTCTAGAAGCCGGCATAGGTGAAGAATGGATTCCCCCTGGTGTAGCCTTCTCAAGACCTAGGTTTTGACCCAGTGAAATCTCTTTCAGACGTCTGACTTCCAGAACAGTAGGAGAGTAAAAGGTTGTGGTTATTCTTAGAGCCGTCGTGGGGAGCTAAGCGTTCCTCTCTCCCCTCCCCTACTCCCAGCCCGCTCCGTCTCCCACCCCGCAGGGGGCTGAGTGCCATTTTCCCCGGCACCCATCACCCCACTGCATTCTTCCACTACGTTGTACAAATTGTATATTTCTTGTTTCCCAGGTAAGTCATATGATCCTGGAAGCCAGGGACCATGTATCGTTTCTCTTTATATCCTTGGCAACTAGCCCAGTGCCTGGGACATAATAGGCATCTTGTAAATATTTATTGATTTGAACTTCCTGACAGGCTGAAAAGCAGAGCAAGGGGAGTATTGAGGGAGGGAAAAAAAAAAAATCTACCTTTAGGTCAAGAAGTTATTCTTCCTATGACCACCATTTTTATTGCTCTAGGAAGGGAGAACCCAGCAGAACAGAACAGGAAAATGGCACTCAAATTGTAAACCAGCGGAATGCAGGGTCTCTCCAATGGAAAGAGAAAAGTGTCCCAGAGTAAGATGATTGCTTAAATGCATTTCCGTAGGGGCACCTGGGTGGCTTCATTGGTTAAGCATCTGCCTTCGGATCAGGTCATGATCCCAGGGTCCTGGGATTGAATCCGGCATCGGGCTCCTTGCTCAGCGGGAAGCTTGCTTCTCCCTCTACCTGCTGATCCCCCTGCTTGTGTTCTCTCTCTGTGTCAAATAAATAAGTAATATCTTTGAAAAACACATAAATGCATTTTGGTAAAAGCATTTTATAGAGAGCAGTATTCTTAGGAAGGAATTGGAATGTCACTGATAGTCCATACCAACTATGATTTTCCAGAAATGGCATAAGCTTAGGATGAAATTTTTATGCAAATTGTAGTAAGGACCCTGATTCCAGTATTGAGGACTCCGATTCCTCCCACAGATTCCCTCAGGAATGTACAAACAAGCATCAGCAGAACTAGGGAAAAACAGCCAAAGTATTTCTGTCTAGAGGAAAAACTGTCCTCCTAGCCACATTGACTAAGGGGTTCCAGCAGCTTTGTAGTAAGGCAGGGCTGGAAATTTATGTCCTAGTTCCACTGGCTGCTAGATAGAGTTAGATACGTGAATTTCTTCTTGTTTCTTGAAGAGCAAAAATTATAACAATTGTTATTATAAAATGTAACATAAGAGTGTGCTATGACCAACCTATCTTTTGTCGTCTTTATGAATCCTGGAGTTACGGAACACTCTGAAATACTAGTATTGAAACTTGCCTGGACAGATCCTGACTATCGGCTGCTATCAGGACTGTGGGGACCACAGTGAGCAAACAGAGTAAGCCACTCCCTTTCCAGAAGCGATGCCTGAGTGAGCTCCCCGTTGTCCAGGTTGATCTCCGAAGAGCTAGATCATTCGGGGTGATACCACCCCAATCAGAGCTGGCTGTGTTAAAAGACAAACGTGCAAATGACGAGAAACATTCTGAACCTCATAACATGGCTCAGACGAATTGAGAAAATCTAACGTTTCAGAAATTAAAGAAAAAGGCAACACTAATAAGCTAAACTCTGATCACCGCACTGCGGGGATAAACAACACAGCAAACTCCCATTTCATCAGACCTGGTGTGGGCGCTGCTTCTTCCTCTGGGGGCTGCTTCCTGACGAGGCCACAGCCTCTCTTGCCAGCTACCACTTCTCCGGTTGAAACCAAATCAGAGGCGGGGCGCCTGGGTGGCTCAGTCGGTTAAGCGTCTACCCTTGATTTCAGCTCAGGTCTTGATCTCACAGTCATGAGTTCAAGCCTGCACAGAGCTTCACGCTTGGCATGGAGCCTACTTAAAAAAAAAAAAAATAAATAATAATAATAATAACCAAAATTAACCCTAAGAAGCGTACTGCTCTTAAGTGGGTTAAAGCCCTAAAACTCCATTGCAGAAACGGGAGGATAACGATGCCTGTTGCTGAACAGACTTAAAAAACAAGATTTCAAATAGATGCGAAAAACCAGAAGAGAATTATGCTAATCATTTCATTAAGAGTTCGTGTTTCCAAATAGGAAGCCCTTTCGTCAGACTTGGTGAGCTCGGGAAGATGCCTCGTGGGCTGGAGGCACTCAACAGAAATTAGATTAACATATCAAGACGTTGAAAGGAAAATGCATTTTTTAGACATAAGAGAACACAGCTGTGTTTGGGGTCTGTTGACTGTCTCAAGTTATTTTGAAAGTGTTTTGTTTTGGTAACACATTTGGCAAATTCTTTTCCCCTTCCTTTTTATGCCCGTGAATATTTAAGGGAGAATCTGATCCATATGCTCCCGATTCAGTTATACTTGACTCATCCCAGTATTGCTTCGTAAAAGCAATCTGAACGCCAAGAATCTTGCAAGTTTCCTAACAAACGCTGAAGCTTTTGTTTTTTCCAAGAATTAAGAAATTCACTTTTGTTCCTCCAAAATTATGGGGTTTATTATTTTGCTTTTAAGGAAACGTGGACTTTGCCTTATCACTACATTTATGTACTTAATCACAATCTGGGATGATGAGTGACAACACGAGGACGTATGGGGGGCCTGGGCGGCACCTCTCGATTTGGGCTCAGGTTGTGACCTCAGGGTCATTGGACTCGGTGCTCAGCAAAGAGTCTGCTTGAGATTCTCTCTCTCTCTCTCTCTCCTTCTCTGCCCCTCCCCCTGCTTGTGCGCTCTCTCTTAAGTAAATAAATAAATCTTTTGAAAAAAATGAAGACGTGTTGATTGTTTGGTATTCCTGGTGTCTACCAGTCCAAAATGTTATCGGCCTTGAAATTAGATCATTGTAGGAATTACTAGTGAAACTCTTGAAAGCTCTCTTCTTGGTCCAATGCAGTGAAAAATCTTGAGCGTTAAGAACATGCAGGTGGCTGTGCTCTCATGGCAGACAGCTCCTGGGATGTCTGGCCCATCCCCAGTGAATGTCCTCACCTGCCTCCCCCCGCCTCCCAGTTCACAAGGGGAACTTTGGGCATCATTGGCTAATTGTTGAACAGGTGGGCACTAGATCAGAGGGGTTCCTGCCGGAGTCTCTCCTGTGGAGTTTGATTTGGAAGAATGAGAGAGGAAGAGAGAGAGAAGGAAGGGAAAAAGGAGGCGGGCGACAAAGCAGGAAGAAAATGGAAAGAACAGAGAGATTGGTTTAGTCTATCTGTATGGCTTGTATGGCTGCATCACAGAAGCTCCAGACCCCAGAGGCAGCATTCTACAGCAGAGAGTCTGCTTGCAAAGACAGAATGAACCAGAAAAAGAGTGTATATATTTAATGATTTTTTCCTTAAAAATTTGTTATAAGCAATATATATTAAGATGTGAGGGATTCAGTAGGCCTTATTATACTCTGACAGAAGAAAGCAATAGAGACACTAGTTCTCTCTTAAAGGAGGAGGAAGAAAGTATGGTCCACATGCATCATTTTCAACATAAAGGATGGACTTCGTCTCTATGGAATTGGGGTACAGCTCCCTCCTGGTGTTGGATGTGTTTGCCAGCCTGGAAGCTCTCCAAACCTCCTATTTATTATTGGGAATTTAAGGAGACTTCCTCATGTAGGCATGGTCAATTATTAACTCCATGCCCAGCTCCTCCCCACTCTGTGGACGATGGGCAGGCAGCTGAAGATTCCAAGTCTCTAATCATGGTTTAGTCTTTCTGGTGACCACTCCCCACCCAGAAGCCCACCCACAATTAAATTAAATTAAATTAAATTAAATTACTTTTAATAGAATTTAAAAGATGCTTCTAGTGCTCTTACCACTTTGGAATTTACAAGAGCTTAAGGAGCCCCACATCAGGGGTGGGGTCAAAGACCAAATCTTAGAACAAGAGATGTTCTTAGTGCTGTGTCACTTTGGAAATCACAAAGGTTCTAGGAGCTCTGTGCCAGGAACTGAGGACAGAGATCAATATACAATTATTCAATTATCTCACAATATGATACATAAAATGACCTCTTCATACTTACATAGAAATTGGAGTAAATAAGGAAACTATGAATGAAATATCTTATGTCTGTATCTGAAGAATGAAAGTAGATTCATTAATAGAAATGGAACCCCAGACGGATGAGGGCAGAGCTCAGAAAGCCTTGCTTCAAGCAAGTTCTCACGATGAGACCTTTTCAAACACTCTTGGCTACTCTAAGAATTCACTGGCACATTGCCAAACACATAATCTCCGAATGATCAGGGAGGTTCAAAAGTTACCTAACAGAGGCAAGTACTCTGATTCTTTTTTAAAGATTTATATACTTATTTGAGAGGGAGAGTATGAGTGGGGGGAGGGTCAGAGGGAAAGGGAGAAGCAGACACCCCGCTGAGCAGGGAACCCAATGTGGGGCCCGATCCAAGGATGCTGGGATCATTGACCTGAGCCAAAGACAGACGCTTAACTGACTGAGGCACCCAGCATCCCTAATTTTGTTTAAGAAGAGAAAGATTCCAAAAATGTAAGGCCAGTGAGCTTATGCTCAAATCCTGGAAAAAAATATATAATAATATATAATATAATATATAATAATATAAAACAAATCCTGGAAAAATAGATATAACATGTGGTTGGAGAGTCCATTTGCAAAGCTAAGAAAAAGAAATAGTATGATGCAGCCACTGTGAAAAACATTGTGGGGGTTCCTCAAAAAAATTAAAAATAGAACTACCTTATGATCCAGAAAATCCACTTCTGGGTATTTACCCAAAGGAAATGAAAATTATAACTGGAGAAGATGTATGCACCCCCCGGGTTATTTAGTATTATTGACAATAGCCTGGACATGAAAGTAGCCTAAATGTACACCAGTGAGTGAATGGATAAGGAAAATACACACAGACACACAGACACAGACAGACAGACAGACACACACACACACACACACTGGACTATTAGCCATAGAAAGAAGGAAATCTTGCCATTTGTGACAACACAGATGGATCTTAAGGGCATTATGGTAAATGAAAGAAGTCAGACAAAGACAAATGCCGTAAGATCTCACTTATGTGTAGAATCTAGAAAAAATACCAAAACACAAAAACAAGCTAATAGATACAGGAAATAAGTTGGTGGTTGCCAGAGGCAGGAGGTTAGGGCAGGGGGTAGAGGGCGAAATGGGTGACAGGATCAAAAGGTACAAAAGTCCAGTTATAAAATAAGTAAGTCATGGCGATGTACTGTATTGTGTGGTGGCTGTACGTAATATTGTATCATATATTTGAAAGTGGCTAAGAGAATAGATCTTAAAAGTTCTCATCACAAGAAAAAAATGTAACAATGTGAGGTGTTGGATGCTAACTAGACAATGGTGATAGTCATTTTACAATATGTACAAGTATCAGATCACGATGTTGCATACCTGAAACCGATATTATGTTGTGTCGATTACACCCCAATTAAAAAGAAAAAAAAAAAAAAGGAAGGTATGATCACAATGTTGTAGATAGCCCAGAGTGGAAAAGAATTATCATTTCATTTTAAGACAGAATCATGTTCCCGAAGAAGAGTGGAGTAAGTCTAAGCATGAAAACGAACATTGATTGATCTAAAGTGTTGCATGTGATTTCAAAACCAACTGCAAAAGAGAGAGAAAGGGATAGGCTCAGATCCGGGGAGAAGGTTCAGGAATCTGTGGTTGGAAGTGGTATTCGGAATGTGGGAGTCACGAATATTTACTATGCGCTTCAGCACGCAGCATGTGCCTTAGTTACTGGGTCCCACTGGAGGGGCTGTATTTTAAGAACAGTGACAAATTTGTGAACATTCAGAGGAGACAGAAAAGGTGGGAATGCAAGTTGGTGCAGCCTCTTTGGAGAACAGTGTGGCGATTCCTCAAGAAATTAAAAATAGAGCTTCCCTACGACCCTGCAATTGCACTCCTGGGTATTTACCCCAAAGATACAGATGTCGTGAAAAGAAGGGCCATCTGTACCCCAATGTTTATAGCAGCAATGGCCACAGTCGCCAAACTATGGAAAGAACCAAGATGCCCTTCAACGGATGAGTGGATAAGGAAGATGTGGTCCATATACACTATGGAGTATTATGCCTCCATCAGAAAGGACGAATATCCAACTTTTGTAGCAACATGGACGGGACTGGAAGAGATTATGCTGAGTGAAATCAGTCAAGCAGAGAGAGTCAATTATCATATGGTTTCACTCATTTGTGGAGCATAACCAATAGCATGGAGGACAAGGGGCGTTAGAGAGGAGTAGGGAATTTGGGTAAATTGGAAGGGGAGGTGAACCATGAGAGACTATGGACTCTGAAAAACAGTCTGAGGGGTTTGAAGTGGCGGGGGGGTGGGAGGTTGGGGTACCAGGTGGTGGGTATTATAGAGGGCACAGCTTGCATGGAGCACTGGGTGTGGTGAAAAAATAATGAATACTGTTTTTCTGAAAATAAATAAATTGGGGAAAAAAAAAAAAACTAATGATGGGGGCGCCTGGATGGCTCAGTGGGTTAAAGCCTCTGCCTTCTGCTCGGGTCATGATCCCACGGTCCTGGGATCGAGCCCTGCGTCGGGCTCTCTGATCCCAGGGTCCTGGGACCGAGCCCCGCCTCAGGCTCTCTGCTCAGCAGGGAGCCTGCTTCCTCCTCTCTCTCTCTCTCTCTGCCTAGTTGTAATCCCTGCCTGTCAAATAAATAAATAAATAATCTTAAAAAAAAAAAAAAAAAAAAAAAAAAAGGCCATGATGGAAGTCACCCAATACTTGAAGGCCTCATGTGGAACAGGAATTGAATTTCTCTTGTAGAAGTCCAGAAAGCACGCAGAGGACCACAGCCCAGCAGAGTTATAAAAGCCAACATTTGTTGAGAGTCTGCTAAATGGCCAGACCCAATGCTAGCTATATATATCTCATCTCATCAAACGTGCCCCAAACTGATCGAGTATTTTTTATTATTACTCCCATTTTACAGATGAGAAAAATGAAGACTGGAAAGATCAGATAGCTTGCCCAAGGTCACAAGTAGTGAACGGCAGGGTCCTAGTTTGAGTGAAAGACTGAGCCCCAAGTCCACTTGTCCGTGCGGAAGGAACTGTGAGATAATAAACCTGCATTCCCAGGTGGTATTCGGACAGAGGCTGTCCGACGGCGCTGTACTCCAGGAGGCTTAAGGACACGGCTTTGTTTCAGAGGGACATCGATGGACATTCTTTCTCAGCGTATTTTTATAACTCTGAGAATTCTGAATTTGAAAGTCTGAAAGAATGTGTTCCGCGATGCTACTGGTATTTAGCACTGATTACTGGGATTATAGGGCATTTTCACTTTTTAATTAAACTTCTTTGTACTCAGTGATTTTTAAAAAAGATTTTAAATGATTATTTTAGCAAGTGGGAAGGGCCGAAGGAGAGGGAGAGAGAATCCTCACTCAGACTCTGTGATGAGCGTGGAGCCGATGCAGGGCTCAATCCCAGGACCCCGAGATCATGGCCTAAACCAGATCAAGAACCAGACTTGTCACGGACTGAGCCACCGAGGCGTCCCTGAACTTCGTTCTTTTTTTTTTTTTTTTAAAGGGAGTGTCTGTTTCTGTTAAAATTAGCAAGAAACACTTGAGCCGTTTCCTTCTGAGAAAAGGAAAAGGATCTATGAATGTGTCCACAAAAACTGAACAAATGGTTTCTATATGTTTTAATAGGTATAGAATAGGCTTTACATTATTTAAAATTTTTATTTATTTATTTGTGAGAGGAAGAGCATGAGCAGGAGAGAGGCAGAGGCAGAGGGAGAAGCAGGCTCCCTGCTGAGCAGAGGGCCCTACCCGGGACTCAATCCCAGGACCCTGAGATCATAACCTGAGTCGAAGGCAGATGCTCAACCCACCAAGCCACCCAGGCGCCGTGAGGCTTTATATTATTTCAGAAATTACAAAAACAGTTTCTCAGAATATAATTTTTTTCTGAAAAGTCTTAAAGATCTTGTATAGCCTTCCCTTTACACATTTTTTTTTAAGTCGTTACATCGAAGAAGCAGGACTCGTGGGTGCGATATAGGGAGAGTTTTCTTCTTCTCCACTCCCCGGCCGGTACCACCTCTCCACGCACTTTGTGGGATCACCTCACAATCCTTCAGAGCCCCTCCCCATCTCACTGGGTATCTCTCATCAGCCTTTCTCTTAAATTCAAGCAAAAATACATCCTCTAGGTCTTTGATTCTGGGAGAATAGTTCCACTCTCTTTCTGCTGAGATCTCCTGGCTCCTCCAGGTCAAGCTGTCCTGCAGGATTTACCCCCCGCCTGGCGGGCGCTCATCGGACCCACAGAAAACCGCTGTCCTCTAATGCGCCACTAGAGGGCGCACAGTCACTGCCCAAACACGCGTGTTCCCGCAGCCCGGGGCGGCTTCAGCCCCGCCGCTCTCGTCTGCAGACCGTCTTCGCTGCACACGCAGGAGACACCATCTGCAGGGAACATGTATCAGCTTCCCACAGGGGACGTTCACAGCACATCAGTTATAACCCCCACCGCAGCCCCCGACGAATCTCGTCTCCTCTCCAGCTGCAAGTATTTTACACCCTCAAGAGGGGACCCGGATGAAAGTAACAAACTGGTTTTAAATATCAGCTTGGCAAGTTCCGGCCGGTGAGGTAGCGCCTCACTTTGGGAAGCGGTTAGCACCTATTCTTTTGGGGTCTCTGCAGAAACAAAGACTGAACATGAACCGTTCCCTGAAGATTCACATACAGAGACTCTTAGTATTCTAAGATGCAGAAGTTAGACGTTTTGTCTTTCTACCTGTGGAACGAGGGAAAGGAAGGAGGGAGGGGAAAATGGGAAACAGGGAAAACCTGACGTTTTCCTGAGCATCTATTCTGTGCCTGCTGCTATGCCTGGCCCTCTGAATATACATATTTGGGGGTGTTATTCTCCCTAGAGCTCACAAATAGGTCTGCAACAGAAGCTCACGGAGGCAAAAGGACTAACACAAGATTACACAGCACAGATGGCATCCTGGGTCCAAGTGACTCTAAGACGCCAGGCTTTCTCTACTGTACCCACACTTCATTTCATGCCTATCAGTTACTAACATACATGGTAAGCTACTGACCCATGATTTTAAAATTAATAAAGGACCAGAATATTATTTGAAATTTTTTACAAAAGGGAGTGGGGGACTCATTTTAAATAAGAAAGCCTGAAAGAAGCACTGATCAGGCCTATGGTGTTGCCAGAGCCCCGTGTGTAGGCTGAGCTCAAGTTCATTTGCAACACAGTTGCCTAGAACTTGTTACAAATGCAAACTCCGGAATTGGCTGTTATGTCAGTTTCCTATTGCTGCTGTAACAAATGACCACAGACTTAGTGGTGTTAAATAACAGAAATTTATTGCCTTTACAGTTCTGGAGGTCAGAAGTCTGAATGGCTCAGACAGGATGCATGCTTTTTGGACCATCTAGGGGAGAGTCTGTTTCCTCCCCTATTCCAGTTTCTAGAAGCCGCCGACATAAGGACCCTTGTGCGGACATTACGCAGGATCATCGTCTCATCCCATGATGCTCACTCAATTTAACCACATCGGCAATGTCTCTTTGCCACATAAGGAAACAGGTCCACAGGTCTGGGAATCAAGACGTGGATGCCTTTAGGGGCCATTATTTTGCCCATTACAATGCCTTAGAGATTCTTTTTCAAAAGTTTGATGTGGGGCTCCGGAATCTTCATGTGACAAGCCCCTAATGGTTGTCACACTAACGTTTGAGAACCATTGTTATAAATGAATACATACCCTTTTTTAAGTTTATTGACTTTTGTTGTTGTTGTTGTTGTTAAGCAATCTCTACTCCTAAGATGAAGCTCGGACTCACAACCGCGAGATCAAGAGTTGCTTGTTGTTCAGACTGAGCTGAGCAGGCAGGCTCGTACTCTTTTCTTTTTTTTAAGATTTTATTTATTTATTTGAGAGAGAGACAGAATGAGAGAGAGAGAGAGAGAACACAAGGGGGGTATGGGGCAGAGGGAGAAGCAGGCTGTCCTTCGAACAGGGAGCCTGATGTGGGCCCAATCCCGGATCTCCAGGATCATGACCTGAGCCAAAGGCAGACGTGATTAACCGCCTGAACCACCCAGAAGCTCCTAATACCCTCTATTTATTTATTAAAAGATTTTTAAAGTCTATTTATTTAACAGAGAGAGATCACAAGTAGGCAAAGAGGTAGGCAGAGAGAGAGAGAGGAGGAAGCAGGCTCCCCACTGAGCAGAGATCCCGATGCGGGACTCAATCCCAGGACCCTGAGATCACAACCTAAGCCCAAGGCAGAGGCTTAACCCACTGAGCCACCCAGGCACCCTACCCTCTTTTTATTTTTTTATTTTATTTTTAAAGATTTTATTTATTTGACAGACAAGTAGGCAGAGAGGCAGACAGACAGAAGGAAGCACGCTCCCTGCTGAGCAGAGAGCCCAATGTGGGGCTTGATCCCAGGACCCTGGGATCACGACCTGAGCCAAAGGCAGAGGCTTTAACCCACCGAGCCACTCAGGTGCCCTACCCTCTTTTAAAGGTAAGCATTCTAAGACATCTATCTTCCTTAACAACCCATTTTAAATTTAATCGTGTGCTATCCAATTTAGCGATTAAAAGATTTCAAAGTGTGCCTTTTGCCCTAATGTTCTAATGTCAGATGATTGGACAAGGTTTTAAAACTTCTTCTTGTTCTGTTTTCAACACCCTGCGCATCTACTTTTTCTTTCTGCTGGAGGTTTCCAGTATTTATTTTATTCCCTCCCTACGAACATGTTTTATAATAAAGAAGACCAAAATAAGCCAGCTGTAAGCACTGAGCGCCAGGATTGCTTACTGACATTTCACAGCAGACTTTAATTATTTACAATATCGTGGCTAAGACCATTAGCTTTATGGTCAGCTAGCGTGGTTTAAGGTTTGAAGGCCAGATCTGCCACTTACGAGCTGTTTAAACTTGCGTAAGCGGTGTAACTTCTGTGTCTGGATTTTCTCACCTAAGAAATGAGGATGATAACAGTCCCCGTCCCTCTCTCTCTCTCTCTTTTTTAGATTTTATTTATTAGAGAGAGAGAGAAGTCAAGGGAGAAGCAGACTCTCCGTGGAGCTGGGAGCCTGATTCAGGACTCGATCCCAAGACTCTGGGACCATGACCTGAGGCGAAGGCAGTCGCTTAACCAACTGAGCCACCCAGCCGCCCCCAGTCCCCTTCTCTTAAGAGAAGTTGTGAGCCCTGAGTGAGTTAAGACCTGGAAAGCGCTACCAAGAGCACCAGCCACAGGATGCGCACTCAATTAGCTACTGCTACGATTCTTGGATAATAATACGGTTCACCACGTTTGCATCTCTTTGTATATTAGTGCTATGCTTTAGGGGTCCGTGTGTGTGACCCCCACACTGATTTCTGCCTTTGTGAATAGTCCGGGAGGGAGGGCGAGTAGCACAGGCTGCTTCATTTTCTGCCTCCCCTAACAGGTGCTTCGAGGGAGTGAATCAGGCGGTCGTAAAGAGGGTGCAGGAGGATTGCAGGTGTGGAGGTTTTAGGATACGGTCCTGTGGGGAAGGACTCTCCTGCTGGAAGGAGGGAGGGGAGGGGGTGAGGCATGGGTCATTCTCAGTTGAAGGTCATCCTGTCCGTGGGAGTGGCCGAGGGACCCTTACAGAGGAAGGTTATATCTGTCAGGGTCTGAGCAGGAAAGAGATGGCGCATTCAAACTGGGATCATTTTAGGCGCATTTAAGAAAGGGACAAAGGTGGTGAGGAATAGGGGATCCGGGGACCAGTCACAGCAAGCTTGCTGTTACTGTCCTTGAGCCCGAAGGGGAATGGGGAAGGAGCCGAAACAGCTAGTGGTGTGGAAGGGGCTTCAGGCCAGGGGTGCAGCCCACCCAGGGCTCCCCGCAGGGAGGAAGTGAGGGGAGAAAAACACTGACTTCATTCCCGTCCCTCTGATTTCCTGCCGGGGTCTTCAGAGCCAAACCCAGGTGGAAGCCAGAAGGGGGCCCGTCTGCGCAAGGCTGCCCTGGGGGCTCAGAGCCCGGCTGGCGGAGAAGGATGGAGAGCATGTTTGGAGGTTGAGGCGAATGGAAGAGCTCCAGGACGAGAGGTATTTTCACTCCTGGAGGGAGGGTTGCTGCCCTCCACGCTGTGAACCAGCCAGCTCTAAAAGGCTGCTGGGGGAGCAGTAATCCAAGGGAGCACGGGCAGCCGGGTAAAGGTCAGCCCGCTGTTTGAGAAAGGCAGAAGGAGCCGGGTGACCCCCAGTGGGACCTTGGAAGGGACTCCTGGGAGTTTGCTCTATTTAAGGGAGGGTGTCCCTTGGGGCAGTGCTTGGCCTCGAGCCTGGTGGGCTCTTGTCCTCAGGAGTCCTGAGCTCCTCTGTCGCAGAGGCCCACGCAGCCTCTCCGGGCTTGGAGCTCTGGAGCTTGGAAGGGAAGCAGCATTGAAATGCAGAAGGTCTGGGTTGGGGGGGGAGGGTGGGGTGAGTGGGGGCAGAGGTGTCTCCAGGCAGAAGCTGGGCCTAAGCCAGCGCCCTTGAGCTGTAGGCAAACCTGGGACCAGGCTATCCTTCTTTATTGCAGATGTTTAGAACGCTCTGAGGAAAGAAATAATATTCTTCCTAATCTAATAATATTCTTCCATATCCAAGATCTAAGAGTCTAGATAAGCAAACAGAAAGCTGACAAACAGAGCTGGGGGTGGGGGTGCGGAGGAGGGAAGAAATGGTGAAGTGGATTAAAAGGTACAAACCCCCATCTAGAAAAGAAATAAGTCCCGGGGATGTGATGTCCGGGGTGGTGGCTATAGCCAATAATATATTATCTTATTGTCGATTTGGAGACTGCTGAGAGTAGATTTTTTTTTTAAGATTTTTATTTATTTGACAGATCACAAGTAGGCAGAGAGGCAGGCAGAGAGAGAGGAGGAAGCAGGCTCCCTGCCGAGCAGAGAGCCGGATGTGAGGCTCGATCCCAGGACCCTGGGATCATGACCTGAGCCGAAGGCAGAGGCTTTAACCACTGAGCCACCCAGGCACCCCTGAGAGTAGATCTTAAAGGTTTTCATAACACACACACACAAATTTCTATGTATGGTGATGGATGTTAACTAGACTTACTATGGTCATCAGTCCACAATATGTACAAATATTGAATTGTCATGTAGTTATTGTAAAGCTATGCGTCAGCTGTATCTAAATTTTAAAAAATAACAAGAAAGGAGCGCCTGGGTGGCTCAGTCCATTAAGCGACCCACTCGTGATTTTGGCTCAGGTCATGATCTCCGGGTTGTGAGATCGAGACCTGCGTGGGGCTCTGTGCTGTGTGTGGCGCCTGGTTAAGAGTCTCCCTCTCCCTTTGCCACTCCCCCTCGCTCTCCAAATACAACTGAAAAACAACCAGAAAGGAAATGAAAAGGTTTTAACCTGAAAAAAGAACGGAACCATTTGGGAATCTGGGCGAAACGCACAAAGTGTTAGCCACCACACCTGGAGAATAGTAATGTCAGGAAGTAAAGGCATCAGGAAACACCTCCCCGACTTTGCGTCCTGCCTCGTCTCATTTCCACTCAGCAGGAAAAGTAGTCTTTTAAAAAGTACAAACCTGGGGGCACCTGGGTGGCTCAGTGGGTTAAGCCTCTGTGTTCTGCTCAGGTCATGATCTCAGGGTCCTGGGATCGAGCGCCGCATCGGGCTCTCTGCTCAGCGGGGAGCCTGCTTCCCTCTCTCTCTCTGCCTGCCTCTCTGCCTATTTGTGATCTCTGTCTGTCAAATAAATAAATAAAATCTTAAAAAATAAAAAAAATAAAAAAAAACCAACAACCCTGCATGCTTCACCCCTCTGCTTAGAAACTCTCAGTAGCTTTCTGTGGATAGCTTTGGATACAACCCAAACTCCTGCCTGGGGCTGAAGTTCCTGGATGATCTCTCCCATACTTGGGAGAGATCTGCTTCTCCCTGTGTGTTTCCCGCACGCTCGCCTTCGCTCCCTTGGATCCCATCCATATCCGCCACTCCTTTCCTACAACCGCAGTCTCTGGACAGCACTGGTGTTTCCTTCTGCTTGGACTCCTGCTCTGCTATCTTCACCTGAGCTAGATCCTTCCCTTGGCCACTCCATTCAAAGCAGGTGGCCCTTTGTCGCCACACCCTATTTGCTTCTGTGAGAGACTCGTCTCAATGTGTTTTGATTAACTAGTTGACTGGTTATGGGCTGCCTTTCTCGCAAGAATATAAGTTCACTGAGGCCCGGGTAAGCTAACTGTGGCATCTCTATTCCCCATGCTAGCGTGGGTGGGTAAACGGACGGCTGGTTGGACAGGTAGATGCATGGCCGTGTCTTCTAAATGCTAGTTTTTTATTTTATTTTTTTGCCTACACCGCAAAAGTGTTATTTAACTAGGGTTTGTTGGGATTTTGCTCTGCTGTTCGTTGCTAAAAATTTCTTGGCCACTCCCAACTGGAGAGAACCAAAAACAATTAGAGATAAAGCAGGAAGTCATGGGACACAGAGGTGAGGTTACATTTATTTGTTTCTGAACAATGATTCCAGAAACAACAGTGTGAGTTGTTTTAGAAATTTAAGATTTGCCTCACCAATACTAAAAAGATCAAAAGCCTAATTTCCTTGTAAGAGTGATTATAAATGACTCGTGTGTATGTGCATGTAGACACATGCAGTCCTCATATACACAAATAACGGAAGGATTTGAGGCTCACAGAAATTCTGCCTAGTGCTTTTGTATAAACAGAATTTTCCTTCTTTGCAAAAAGTTAAAACAGTTTCAGGCAAATCTGGAAAATCTGTTTTCATCTAAAACCTCTTAGAGCACTTTCTCAAGGATTTATGATGTCTGAAAATTTTATACCGTGAGACACTGAACGCCAAGATAGACAAAAATTAGGAGCAGTAGTTGGAAAGAATTTTACCTCTATATACTAGTCCACCTCTAAATTTGTTATTTAATATGGCCCTAGGAAAATATGCAAGGGCGAGAGACCTCTTTTTATCTGACTATAGAATTTACAACAAGGTGGTCTGACAGAGGGGAAAAAAGCCTATGACATACAAAGCCATCGACACGGTCAGGGAAGGAGAGAGGATTGGACCGCAACAGAGGGCAGGCCAGTGAGAGACCTATTGGAAGGACCTATGCATTGTGGAATAGATCTTTCTGGATTTGGCTTCTTACCCTTCTGGATTCAAGTCCACACATGGCGACCCACCAACTGTGTAGCCATGTTCCTTATTCTCTCTGAGTCTCAGTTTCCTGATACGTAACATTGGAACGATAATAAAACATTTTTAATATGGCTCTTGGGATTAAGTGAAAAAGCAATATGCATAAAACCCTTAGCATAGTATCCTTACAAGGTCTTCTCTTCCCTTCTTTCTTTTCTACCTGGTAAGTGCTCAGGAAACATGAGCCACGATTATTTGTCGAACTCAGCACTGCTGAGAAGAAAAATAACTGAGCCACATCTGTAATCTAATTTTTTTCTAGTAGCCACATTTAAAAAATGGAAGAGGCAATTAATTTTAATAATGTATTTTAATTCAATCATTCAATCTATCCAAAATATTATCACTTTGCTATAAGACCAATATAGATAATTAGCAAGATGTTTTACATTCCTTTTTTCATACTAAGTCTTTGAAATCCGGTATTGTACAGGTCTAGCATTGCTCAATTCAGATCGCCCACAGTCCCAGTGCCTCACAGCCTCCCCCACCCTCCACCGCCAACCCCAGACAGAGGCGGCCTGACTTCTGTCCCTAAATCCCACAGAATGAGCCTAACTGCACAGAACTCCTTTAGGACAGTCACAAATTCCAGATTCCAGCTGGAAAATCTCATAGCCTGCCGCTAATCCCATTTTATTGGAAAGTTAGCCGACAAAACACCATTGAGTAGCAAGGCGACGTGGTTTTCTCTGGTTTGACTCATCCTCCCTGTGCCCTCCTTGCCTCTCTGGAAACTCAAGTCCATGCTGCTGAAACCAGAGCCAGCTTTTGTTTTCTGATTTCCCTGGGTCCTGGAGGATTTTCTTGCCGCCCAGCAGTCTTAGAATGCACTGTTTATTTCCTCAAAAATTTGTCTAGTATCGAGAGGCTGAGTTATCCTGCCGGGTGCTGAGATAAAAGGCGTCCACACTTCCTTCTACAAGTTTCCTGTGGTCTCCGCGGGGCAGATGAGAGCGAGAGAGGGGTGGAGTGGGAAGGGGGTGGGGGGAGAGGATGCCCTGAGGGTCCCTCTTTCTTTCCCAGGAATCTTGGCAGGGAACCAGCAGGTGGCAGCCTGCTGCTATAAATGAGTTCTAGTGGCGGGCCCTAGGGGAAGAGAACCTAAAAATATCGGTCCCATATATTTGTCGAGAAAGGCAGCGGTCAGTGTTTGGCCTTCACCTGGAGTCGTTGAGATAATTATACCACCCTGGGGACGATAGTAGGGTTCAGGCAGAAGTGCCTATCCCAGTACGATGCTCTGTCTCCTCTGCTCCCCCTGCCTAAGATCTTTTTGAACTCCTCTTTGGATTGTTTTAGACTTTTTTTTTTAAACTGAAAGGCTATTTACAGAATTGGAATCTTAGAATTCAAGGGTACCTGAAGTGTAGGACACATTTCCAGATATTTTCAGTATTGATTGCTCTTCTCCTCTCGTTTCGTACCACTGACTCTCTGATACACCTTTAAAAATGTTAAACTTGTGCGTGGAGTGCTACCCGGGAATGCTTGTTTTGCAAAATCTGACACTTCGTTGAGCAACATGCACATTAGGCAAGGTTTTGAATTCCACGGGGTAAAGGCATGGCTTCTTCATTTTCCACAGTTAAAAAAACTTTGCTCAGAGTGTGTAGCTCCTTAGAAGGATGCCTGAGAATTCAAACCATCATCTGGAAGATCAGATATCTGATTACACAGTTAAGTAAGACTCTTGGAATAACGCTCATGAGGGTCCGTTTTTCTTTCTGGACTAAAGCATTGGCTTATTTCAACTTCACAGTCCCATTAGATAACTAGATGATTTCAATGGTTCATTATTTTTGGCAAACTGATCAATAGGTAATGTACATGTGCTTCCTTCAAGAAGGTTTTTTACAACAAAATTGTGGGAATTAGTCAGTAAAAACTGGCTACTTTCCGTGAAAAGGTAGAAGAAGTGAAGGATTCTTTTTTTGTGTTTATGATGATGCTCTCTCATTAACTTCCCATTCTTCTATTAAGTACGTTAAATATTTACTGGGTGCCTACTTTGTGAAAGGCTCTGTGCTGGACATCCTAGGGATAGGAAAATGGTGTTTTCTCCAAAGCTTATAATGTAGTGGAGCTTGCTAGACGATGTGGCATTTTATTTTTAAATATTTATTTATTTATTTAAGAGAGAGAGCGCGCGCAAAAATGAGGAGGGTGTAGGGGTAGAGGGAGAGGAAAAAGCAGACTCCTGGGCAGGGAGCGTAACACAGGGGAGGGAGGGACGGGGTCTCCATCCCAGGACCCTGATATCATAACCTGAGCCAAAGTCAGATGCTTAACTGACTGAGCCGCCCAGGCGTCCCAAGGGTATGGTGTTTAAAATGGATATTTTTTATCAGTCCACAATGCATAGCAGAGTTGAATCACCATGTGGTACACATGAAAGTGTTGTAATATCATATGTCAATCATACTTCAAAAAAATGAAAAATGAAATGGATATTGTATCTATTTCAGTATAGTCAATGTAGCAAATAGTATATGATTCCATTCACCTGAGGTACCTAGAAGAGGCGTTAGATTGAGAGAGAGTGGTGGTGGCCAGGGCACTGGGAGGAATCATGGGGTTGAGGGTTATTACTTAATGGGTACTGAGTTTCTGGAACAATGAAAACCTCTGGGAATAGATAGAGTGATGGCTGTCCATGTGAATGGACACGATGTGAATTCTATGTGAATTCACGATGTAAATGCTATTGAACTATTTACTGAAAAATGGCTATGATGGGGCGCCTGGGTGGCTCAGTGGGTTAAAGCCTCTGCCTTCAGCTAAGGTCATGATCCCAGGGTCCTGGGATCGAGCCCTGCATCAGGCTCTCTGCTCAGCTCTCTCTGCTCTCTCAGCTCTCTCTGCTCCTCCTGTCTCCCTCTGCCTGCTTGTGATCTCTGTCTGGCAAATAAATAAATAAATAATCTTTTAAAAAATGGCTAAAATGGTGAATTTTATATTATACATATTTTACCACATACACAAAAATGATGGGTAGAGACTGTAAGCCTTCACAGGGATTTATGGGCAGAAGGAACAGTGTCACTAAAGGCTCAAGGGGCAGAAAAGATTGAAGAACATCTTTTTTTGGACGGAAACTGTCAAAACTCAGAATTTCCCCCACCCCCGTACCTTATGTGAAATTTTGGCAACTTAAAGCTGGTGGAATGATGGAGCAGGTTTGGCAGAGAGGGCGTGAGGCAGTAGAGTCTGGGATCAGTGGGGACCCTTAAGTAGGTCAAGTCATGCTATCCCCAGGACCCAGGGATCTTAGGGGGTCAGGTGATTCAAAGAAGGGAGGTCTAATTCAGTGAGCAGAGTAATGTGCTGGGAAATTCAGTTGTTGGTCCAAGGTAGAAGTCAAGAGGGGGGCGCCTTGGTGGCTCAGTGGGTTAAAGCCTCTGCCTTTGGCTCAGATCCCAGGGTCCTGGGATAGAGACCCGCATCGGGTCTCTGCTCAGCAGGGAGCCTGCTTCCTCCTCTCTCTCTCCGCCTGCCTTCTGCCTACTTGTGATCTCTGTCTGTCCACTAAATAAATAAAATTAAAAAAAAAAAAGTCAAGAGGGCTGGGCAGGATCCAGCGTAAATCGGGCAAGTGCTGTGCAGAACATGAGGTCGTCATTTCTGTTGCGGAAATAAGCAGAACAGAGAGAGAAGAGAACGGAGCAGGACAAGCCCACACACTAGGCTCAGAGCTGATCTGGGAGAGCTGGCAATGCTGAGATCCACTCCCGGCTCCCTGGCTCCCAATGCTGCCGAACACCAAGGGATCTGCCAGGGCAGTGCCCAGGAGCCCCGGGGAGATCGGACCAGATGAGCAGACACTGACCAGGGGGAAGCCAGCACTAATTCCAAAGCAGCCCAGACCCTGGGCTCAGGCTGCCGATTCCCTTCTGTCAGGGTTACCTCGGGACCTGGAGAGAGCTCAGGAAGCACAAGGCAGAGGAATGGCATGGGGCTAATTGGCTCATAGGAACCATATCAGGAAAAAACGGAAGAAAAGACTACGAAGAAGGTTAGGGCAAGCTGTGGGCAAGTCTAATGCTGGTCTACGTAGCTTGAATTGAATTCTATGAGTAACAGAAGGAGAAAACTCTTGAATAAGGAAGTGATAGAAAACTTTGTCTTAAAAAGGTTAATCTGGCATGTGGGATGGTGATACACACAGAAGTCACCATATCGTGGCAGAGAACAGCCAGAACCAGAACATGGGACAGAATGGAAGATTTCGGTGTCTTAGAGATCCACAAGGTATTTTTTTGTTCTTGGAGGAGAGAGGTTATGCTGCGATTGCATTTTCCATGTTTCAGTGGGTTGCAATCAAATCAATTTTAAAATCCATTTAATAATGAAATTTCGGGGCACCTGGGTGGCTCAGTTGTTGAGCGTCCAACTCTTTATTTGGGCTCAGGTCATGATCCCAAGGTCCTGGGATCGAGCCCTGCGTAGGGCTCCCCACTAAGCAGGAAGTCTGTTTTTCCCTCCCTCTGCCCCACCGCCCTGCTCTTGCATACTCTCTGTTTCTCTCCAATAAAATGAAATATAAGGTATATCATGTATTAATTATATATTGCATATATGATAGGCTTTCATTATGAACATTATACTTGTAATAGGAAATTTGGAAAATCAGAAGAGAAGAGGGTAGGAAGCAAAGTTGCTCTCAGGTCTCCCTGCACCCAGGGTCACGTTTCATTCTAGTCCTTTTTCTATATGTAGTTATTTAGATCATTCATTTGATTATTTGTTTTCCATAGTTGTGATGACATTATGAAATTTTTTAAAGATTTTATTTATTTATTCGACAGACAGAGATCACAAGCAGGCAGAGAGGCAGGCAGAGAGGGAGGGGGAAGCAGGCTTCCCGCTGAGCAGAGCCCGATGCGGGGCTCGATCTCAGGACCCTGAGATCATGACCTGAGCCAAGGGCAGAGGCTTGAACACACTGAGCCAGCCGGGGGCCCCCATTATGCATTTCTGATATCCGTCCTCTGTTGGCCGTATGCTGGGCAGTGATCTAGTACAGAGGTGAAGAGTAAAGACTCCTGAACCGGCTGCCTGGTTTCAAATCCCGACATCTGCCCTTTCCTGACTGTGTGACGTCAGCCTCCTGGTGCCTCAGTTTCCATAGCTATAAAGTGGTAGCGATCATAGTCACAGTTTCACTGGCCCGTTACCAGGAGTAAGTGAGTTAACACACGGAAAGCCCTCGGCATCTGGCAGATGGGGATTCTTACGTGTGTGAGGTACTCTACTCAGTTATTATAAACGCGTGTGGGATAGCTGAGGATTTTCCCTCGCATGGAAAGTAGGGAAATTCATAAAGAATGGTGATGTCAGTAGCATTTGCAGGAAGGCAGAAGGAGTGGTTTGGAAGATGACAGGGAATATGTGTGGCTCTTAATGTATCAAGCTGTCATCACAGGCAGAGAGAAGAGTCGAAATACACTCAGGGGCTTGGCGATACATACAGGAGCCCAGAGAGGATTGGAAGACCTCTTCCCGGAGATGACAATTAATAGTATAAGAAACAGTGAGATCACTAAAGGGAGGGAAAAAATGGTGAGGACAGAACTTTGGAGAAGGTGCACATGTAAAGAATGAGAGGAGGAAGTAGAAGGGGGAACAGTTAAGAACACACGCAGTGAGAGGGGGAAACAAGAAAGATGGAAGGAGGAAGGTCTTGTAAAATGTGTTTTTCACAGCAGCTAAGTCTTCCTTGACGTGGCTGAGCTGTATCTTGGGGCAGCATCGCGGAGTGGTGGCCTTCCAGAGCTCTCCAGGGCCATTCCTCCAACACCCTTGCCCTCTTTCGGGGTGGAGCGTGGGAAGGGAGCTCTGAGCACAGACGTCTGCCAGGCTCTCTTTCTTCTCTCCTGACTGTACTTTGCAGACCCCAAAGTCCTACTCTCCGGTCTGTGACTCTAGTTCCCTGTAACCCTGAGACACCTGCCGTTGGCAAGGGCTTTCCCCACACACTGTTTCTTATACTTCGAAGAGTTGATCTTTCAGAGTCTGCCTGGGTAAAGGCCACGACAGAGGTGGGGAGGAATTAAGGCTACCTTCCTGCGGCACGGTCATGTTTTGCATGTCAGAAGATGGTTATGCCCCTCCTTTCAGAACTGCTACTGTTCCTAGAAAGGATCCTCCTCTCCTCCCAGACGGATAGACACCTCAAGACAACTGATGGCCAAGGTCTGTGCCCCTTGCAGGGCAAAAAAGAAAGCATGTTAATTTCACAGCATCTGTTCCCTATTTTCAAAAGGTGAAATAAGGGCGTATATAGAGGCAAGAGAGGATCTTGGGAGGAGCAAGAGAAAGGGCAGAGATGCAGGGATGAGGCAGGGGTGAGGCTTGGAAAAGCGGAGCGATGGTTTTTGAACAAATATAGCAAAGACTGAAAAGACACTGCACCAAAATTGTGATGTGGAAAGAGTGGCACAGGTGCACAGAGTGGCGGGAGCTGGGGTAAGGTGACCTCAGGCAGGAGTGCGGACAGACTAAGAACATGAACTCCAGAGACACACAGGCTGCTTCAAATGTCAGGTCAGCCACTGCTTAGCCCTGAGACCTGAAGGAAGTCCCTTCATCTCTGCAGCTCAGTGTCTACATCCATTTAAAAGAAAGAAAGAAAGAAAGAAAGAAGGAGAGAAAGAGAGAAAGAGAAAAAAAAAAAGTGATGATATCGTTATAGTATCTACCTGACCGGCTTGTTATGTGGATTAATTAAATGTATTGCTATGTCTATGTTTCACTCTTTTCAGCCTAGATCATCAGACTAAAGCATGCCCAATAATCTTAAAACACACACACACACACACACACAACAAACAAACAAACAAACAAAAATAAAAACCCAGCTAGAGAGGCAGAGGAAAATCCATCTTGCAACTCATCAGCGATTCAGGAAGCCAAGCATGCACCAGGGAGGTTCAAGGCCCGCTTTATTTTTCTTCACTCCCCTTATGCCTCGGGAGCTATAATAATGATCCGCCTCCCACCCACTCAAAATGTGTCATCTGAGAACAGGGACTTTCGTGGCTTTTGTTCACGATTAACACAGTGAGTTTACAACTAATTAACAAATTAAAAAGACATTAAGTTGTAGGGAAGCTTGTTCAGAATTGAGCCCGAGTTGTGCAAGGGGGTGGGGTGGGGCAGGGGGCAGGGGGTCGGTGCTGGGGTGGATGGAATGGGAGTGGAGATACAGGAAGGGCTGAAGCGGGAGGGGTCCTTGCGGGGAAGCGGGGTGGTTGAAAGAAAGGAGGAAGCAGGGGGTAGGAGTTCAGCCTGCAGAGATGTGAGCGGCATTCTCAAATGTTCATGGGAAGATTTTAATGGGACCCAGGCCAGGGAAATACATTCCTACTGGGTTTATTCCTGTTTTGCATCTCTTCTAGTGTCAATTTAAAAAAAAAAATTTTTTTGAAATTACATTTGCCTAGATTGAAGTATTGTTTATAATGGTCTCATTTATTTAATCTGCCCGTGATTTCTCTTGTATTTTTTCTTATTAATTTTTCTTCTTCTTCTCTTTTTTTTTTTTTAAGATTTTATTTATTTATTTGACAGAGAGAGATCACAAGTAGGCAGAGAGACAGGCAGAGAGAGAGGAAGGGAAGCAGGCTCCCTGCTGAGCAGAGAGCCCTATGCGGGACTCGATCCCAGGACCCTGAGATCATGACCTGAGCCAAAGGCAGCAGCTTAACCCACTGAGCCACCCAGGCGCCCTTAATTTTTCTTCTTTCATTTGTGTTTTTTCTTGGTGGAAATTTCAGGATTCATCTCATTTTAGGGGGGTTGTTTTCATATTAAAGGAGCCCCATTTGAATGTATTTGTTAATTTGAGTGATGTCCTGGTTTCTAATGTGTTCATTCATAAATCAGATTACTTTCTTCCTTCTGATATCTTTGGGATTTTCTTTTCTTTTCTTCTCTTCTAAAGTCTTGAGTGTTTTATAACTTAAAAACAAACTAAGGATGCCTGGCTGCCTCAGTTGTTGAGCGACTGCCTTCAGCTCAGGTCATGATCTCAGGGTCCTGGGATGGGGTCCTGCACCGGGCTCCCTGCTGAGCAGGGAGCCCGCTTCTCCCTCTGCCTGCCTCTCCCCCTGCTTGTGCTCATGCTCTCTCTCTCTCGCTGGCAAATAAATAAATAATAAAACCTTTAAAAAAGAACCAAAAAAGCCAAAATAAAGTGTGGTGCCTAAAGCTGGCCACTGCAGTATCTGCCCTAGAGTGGGGGGGGGGGGCGGGGAAGGGAGGTGGGAGGGGCGTTGCGGGACAGATGCCTGAAGTTTAAAATGGCTCATACCCCTCAACTACAATTATTCCCTTTGCAAAGCTCATTTGCCTTGAAATTACCACTTTTTCTAATTTTAAAGACAGCTTGGCTTTATCTTTTCCGCCTCCTTTCTGTAATCACAGCCAAGTGCCGTGCCCAGCGCTGTGATCCGGGCGGGGTTGCAGTTTCCCCGCAGCTGTCCTACACGCAGAATAATCTATTGAGATAAAAAGCAGAGACTCTAGAATTAAGTTCACATCACAGTCCTGCTGCCACCTCACTGTGGGACCCTCTCAGGTTATCTGACCCAAGCCTCGGTCTCTTCCCCTGTTAAATGGGGGCGATGAGAGCACCTGTGTCAAAAAGCACTTGCCAGTGGTCATGTTGAAGCTTTATCACAAAGAGTGTTTGCTCTTCTCATGTGTTACACCTGTCCAAGGGCTTCCATGTAGAGGTTTTATTTTATTTTTTAAAAATTGTATTTGTTTGAGAGTCCGAAGAAACCGGTGCGGAGGGACAGAGGAAGAGGGAGGCTCCCTGCTGAGGGGAGAAGCTGACATGAGGCTCGATCCTGGGACCCCAGGACCAGGACCGGAGCTGAAGGCAGAGCCTTAACTGACTGAGCCACCCAGGCATCCTGTCCTAATGGACAGGTTTTTAATGTCATCCACATACCAAGCCACAGTGCAGGAGGACAGCTGTGATTCTTAGTTCACAATGAGGAAAGCGAGGCTCAAACAAAGGGCAATTTTGGTGGTTAACAACTAAAGCCTGGACTTTGAGATTTCTAGTCATGCGCTCTCTCCAGATGCTAAGTTAGCTTTTAGCAAAAACTGGAAAGTAAACGGCTTGTTGCTTACAGGTCACAAACACCCCCTCCTCATATTTTTAGATCATTTTCCCACAGTCTTCCTTCTCCTGCTGAAATCTCTACAGATAAAGCTTACCCTGTCATATCTCCCAGCGGGTGTTTATCTCTTACCAGTGAAGTCTTAAAAACTCAGAAAGCCTTCCAGGGGTGAAGAATGAGTCTCTGAAGGAAGTTTGAAGGCCAGGAACCGTCTAGGGCAAGGGGACTTCTCAGTGACGGGACTGCCTTATTATATCTTGTGGTGGATGGAATTACACCCCTGCAACTCTGTCCATGTCCTAATTCCTGGAAACTGCCACGTCGCTTAGCATGGCCAAGGAATTTTGCAGAAGTGGTTAAATTTAGGATCTCGAGATAGGGCGATTATCCTGGATTATCCATGCAGACCCGATGTATTCACAAGTGTCCTATGAGAGAACACCCTGACAGAGTCAGAGGAGGGGAGGTGACAGTGGAGGCAGGGGTGATGGGGGGAGAAAGAGAGAAAGAGAAATTTGAAGATGCTATACTCCTGCCTCTGAAGATAGAGTCACAAAGCGAGGAACGCAGGTGGCCTCTAGATGCTGGAAAAGACACGGAATAGGGCTCTCCGCTGCGGCCTCCAGAGGGAAGGGGACCCTGCTGAGACCTTGAGTTGAGGACTTCCGACCTCCAGAACTGTCATACATTTATGTTGTTTCCAGCCACGACGGGTGTGGTAATTTGTGACAGCAGCAACAGAAACTGAGGAGCAGCTCCTCCTCCGTCTGTGGTCAAGCAAACCCATCTTTTCCCCGGTGTCAGCCATTTCCAGCATAGACCAAGGGAGTCCAAGAAACATGGCTGCGTACCAGCCGCACAATGAGCTCTCAGGTCAGAATTCGCTAAGACTTCAAACACAAAACCAATGTCTTTGGAAATTATCTGATCATGAGGGGAGGTGTTAGGGTCCAGGCAAGAAACTCTTGATTCTGGGCCACTGAGTGTTGCTGCACAGGTTGAGCCCAGCCCCGGGAGGACCTGACTGAGGAGGCAAGGTCTGCCGATGCGTGCACGCCAGCGTGAAGTGGCATTTTCCAAGAGGAAGAGACGCATTTTCCTAATTGGCCCAAAGGTGCTGGATGGATTAGCAGCAGTCCTATACTTCTCCTGATTCTACCATGGATCAGTGAGGTGAACTCACATAAGTCACTCAGGGCTGTCTAAGTGTGTTACTGATAATCCTTTGGGATGGAAGCTACAAATTAATTAGGTAATTAGCCCTTTTATGTTCAGTTCCTTTACTGAAAGGGAGAGGTCTGATGAGGTGAACTCACCCTTGCTAACTCCACTCCAGCCCTGCTTGCCTTCTTGCCTGGAGCACATGCATATGCTTCTTGCCTTAAGCATATACCTGCTGCCTCAGGGCCTTTGCACAGTTTCCTTTACCCAGCACATGCCTCCCTTCCTTATTTCATTTAGGCCTCTCCTGGAAAAGCATTTATTCAGAGTCCTTCCTTCATTGGTCATTCTATTTAATAGCATCACCCTTACACGTTTTTACCTTACTCCACTTAATTTTATTCATATTATTTCTCTCCACCAAACACTGTCTTGTTTATTTGTTTACTATGTGTTTCCTCCACTAGACCAAAGGCCCATAAACAGGAGAACATTGTTTTGATGGCTGTCACAACCTCAGCATGCACTGACTAAGCACATAGTAGGTGTTCAATAAATACTTGTTGAATGAATGAACTTTTTTCCTCATGTAAACTTGCCTTCTGCAATAGGACACTGGTGTTTCATAGGGATTTCTTCTTTCTTTCTTTTGCATGTAATTTTACTCCTTGGCCCTGCACAGAGGTGAAGGTGACCCTTGCGTTGCTTCAGGATCTGTTCTGGTCCCTTCTTACTGGTGTCACCATCTTCCAGGACATAATGAGACATATAACAAAATGAAAATCGCTCCCAATTGATCCGTGTAACATGGCTACTTCCTGCCCTCTTCATCTTCATCTACAAAACTACACATTCGTCAGATTATACTCATGCTTACCAATGAAAAATGTTTGTGTTTTATAATGATCATTTGAAAAGTAATCATATTTATTTCAAGACCCCAAGTCCCATTATGGGAGAGAGGCTTCCTGGTTTGTTGGCCTCCTGGCCTCCTGTCCTTGGCTGAGCCATGATTTTTCCTTTGTGTGCCCTATTCCTCTCCAAACCCTTCATTACCATTCCCCAACCCTTAGAACTAGGTCTGGGCATCTCTTCAGGAGGGCAGGAAGCAGAAGCTCACTATCTTCCTTCTTTTCCAAAGAAGATAACGTCATTGTGCCTGCGATTTGGGTATTTTCATTAAATATGTGCCTGAGGGGCACCTGGGTGCCTCAGTGGGTTAAAGCCTCTGCCTTCAGCTCAGGTCATGATCCCAGGGTCCTGGGGTCAAGTCCCTGCTTAGCAGGGAGCCTGCTTTTCTCTCTGCCTGCTGTTCCCGCTGCTTGTGCTCTCTCTCAAATAAATAAATAAAATCTTAAAAAAAAAAAAAAAAGAACTCCCACTTGGTGGGAGCTCTAGAGAGGAATTTCTACCTTTGGGCCTCTCTCTGTCTGTCTTGTCTGTCAGTCGCTGCTTGTAGGGCAGAAGTCTCAGTGATGACCAGGTGCTTGGGCTCACATCTGTCCACTTGGTAGATGCCCCCGTTACCATGTCCCTGGGAGGTGTGTCTTTGCCCAGGAGGTTTGCCGCATGTGTAATATGGGCCAGTAATGGATATCTGGCCCAGAATCACTGCTCTTCTCTCTAATGTTTTCAGTGCAGGTTCTGAAACACTGGCCAGCCACGGGAAGACGTTTCAAATACAGATTTGTATCTGAAATACCCTGAGTGAATATTAAGCTTTTCACTGTGAATTCCTCTGTCAGTGATGGGCAGATAAATTTGGAGGGGACTCCGAGTCTAACTTGTATCTAACTTGTAACAGTGGCATTCCTTCTTTCTGGTCACGCAAAGGGCTTCGTCCCCAAACAGCTGAGATCCACATCAGTCTGAATTGTCTCGTGTGAAGCAAAAGTGCGATTTTGTTATCTGAACCAAGCAACTTGACCTCATTGTGGAAAGCTCGTTAATTCCAAGTGGAAAATAATCAGCTCAGAAAAGGATGGGTGGGATTCTGTCTTCCTCTTTTTCCTGTGAATTAGAGGAAAATGATTTTTGGCTGAAAGATGGTTTGGCAAGAAGTTTGCTCTCCAAAGGAAAACCCCTGTGGAGAGCAGATAGGTTATGGCAGCCCTGAAAGCCAGGAGGCCACGTGTCTACATGCATTTGGCTTATACTTTTGAAACTGGCAGTGGTCTCAGCTGCTGACGTCACAAGAGGGTTTCCATTAGGCTCAGCTCTTCCAGGAGAATGTTCTGGTGGTGTTCTCTGTGAGAACCTACTGCCCATTAGGGATTCTCTGCAATTTCCAGATATCCATCTGCTTCTTTCTCTCATTCCTCTCTTTTCCTGCTCTACCTAGTTTGAGGTTAATGTTGTGGCTGGGCAAGAAGAGGCAGAGAGGGAAGTAAAGGAAAATGCTAAGAATTTCTATTTATTTATTTATTTGTAAACTTTTTGATTTTTATTTATTTATTTTTTTTTTAGAGAGCAAGAGAGGGACTTGCATGTGAGCCATAGGGAGAGGAGTGGAAGGAGGGGGTAATGGGAGGGGAGGGGAGGGGCAGAGGGAGAGAGAGAGAGAAAGAGAGAGAGAGAATCTGAAGCAGGTTCCACAGCCAGCATGGAACCCGGCACAGGGCTCCATCTCAGGACCCTGAGATCATGACCTGAGCCAAAACCCAGGTTTGAGGCTTAACTTGCTGAGTCACCCAGGAGCCCTGATTTTCTAGCTTTTTAAAGTGTTCATGAAAGGGAAACTCGATAACCCCCAGATCATGTGTCCCCATCTGTAAAGGTAAAAGCAAATCATGTGTAAACCTCTCCACGCAGACAGCCGGGTTTCCAGTTTCCTTCCTACGTTCTTTGCATCCTACTTTCTTCTTCTTCTCACTTTTTCCCTTTCTCCCTTTTTTCTCAACCTTTTTCGTTTGATTCCTCCACCAACTTCTTATCTTTTTTCTTCCTTATTCTCCTTCCTTAGTTTCTCCTTTAGCTTCTCTTTCTTCCATAATTTCTCTCCCCCGCAGCAGGTATTAAGGGAGAGAAAGTTCTGGATTCCGTGTCCCATAACCTGGGATTGGAACACACTGAGAAGTCTGCAGAGTTCATTAGTTCAGCAACAGAGTCTTCCTAAACCTTTACAGAGACCCACGGGAAGGCTTAGGATAAAACCTCTTTTAATATCCCTATATTTGCCTCCTGCATTGGGATTTTTTAAAATTGCACTGTTAAAATATTTATTAAAAACATGGTTTAAGCATTTTCAGCTTGCAAATATTTCAGTATTATTTATAAATCAAGGCTGAGTTACATGAGAGGTTCATACTTGCAAGTATATTTAGGTTTTGTTTTAACTTTCGGGTTTTTTTTATTCGTTTCATTTAAGCTTTTCAAAATAATTAGTGTAAGAAATCATCGCAGAAATCTTCATATTAGGAAAGGTTTCTTAATTATAATCATTCAGTTGGCTAATTGTTCATTTTTTGTTTAATTATTCAATGATGTCAGTAGTTAAAAGACAGTATATTTTCTTTTCTTTTTTCTTAAAGATTTTATTTATTTATTTGACAGTGAGAGAGACAGTAAGAGAGGGAACACAAGCAGGAGGAGTAGGAGAGGGAGAAGCAGGCTTCCCACTGAGCAGGGAGCCTGATGCAGGGCATGATCCCAGAATCCTGAGATCATGACCTGAGCCGAAGGCAGATCCTTAACGGCTGACTGAGCCACCCAGGTGCCCCTATTTTATTCTTCTTTTGGACTATTTTATGAATCGTGTTGCAGGACCCTCTCACATAGGCTCTGGGACAGCCCCCTCTTTTGCCCACAGAAAACTGGTCCTGAGTATGGAGTTCCCCCATTTTCCATGACAGCCTCTGGGTAGCCTACTACCCACGCCTTATTTATAGACCTCCAGATTGCTGCCTTGGATGGCGTGCTGGTTCATGTCATGTGTCAACTTGGCCACACTAAGTGATGCCCAGACAGTGGATGAGCATTATTTCCGGATGTGTCTGTGAGGGCTCTTCCAGAAGAGATTAACATTGGAACGGGTGAGCTGAATAAAGCCCGTGGCCCTTCCCAGTGTCGGTGGGCATTATCTAATCCCCTAAGGGGAACAAAAAGGTGAAAGAAGGATAAATTTGCTTTCTCTGTTGACGTCAGGACCTCCTCTTCGCCTCCCCTCAGACATGGCTGCTGCCTGGTTCTCAGGCCTTCAGACTCAGACTGATCTACAGCACCTGCTTCTCAGACACAGATGGTGGGACTTCTTGGCCTTTATAATTACATGAGCCAATTCCTATCACAAATCTCTCCATATACATGATATATGATATAATTTAATTTTTCCTATATCTATGTTATATCATCTATCTATTTATGTATCTATGTCCTCTTGGTTCTGGTCCTCTGGAGAACACTAACTAATAGAGATGGAGGTCGCCACTATTCCTCACTTACCCAAGGGACCTAGGATGGGCGCCATCAGCGTGGGACCCTGTGTGACTCCTTGGGTGGTTGGTGAGTCTGGAACCCATTAGCATTCTATTGGTCCAAGTCAGCGTTCCTAATTCTCCCTGGTGTAGTTGTCCTTTTGCCTGCAGTAAAGAGTCTGATACCTTCCTCATCGTCACAAAAAATTACAAAAATCAGATAATATACGGTGTCGTCTTCCAAAGATAATACCCACATAAAGTATTGTTTGAAATTAGCAGCTATTTACGCAGCACAATGCCGGCAATAAATCCTTATACTCATGGCTGGACTCATCTTCGCCCTTTCAGACCCTACACGTATAAGCAATATGACGGGACCTTCACGAAATTTGAATGAACGCATGGAATCAAATAAATAGATTCTGACAACATTCTAGAGTTCAGGAGCACAAGAGGAGGGGGAAAGAGAGGAAAAGAGTACAGGCCAGAACAGTAACATTTCAGCATCAAAATTATTTATACTGATTAAAGACATTGTTTACTACATATGAACAAAATGGTTAGGTCAGACAAATCATCAGCGTACAAGCTTTCACTTAGAATATTACACGAGGGGTGCCCAGGTGGCTCAGTTGTTAACGTCTGCCTTCAGCTCAGGTCATGATCTCAGGGTCCTGGGATCAAGCCCCGCATCAGTCTCCTGGCTCAGCGGGAAGCCTACTTCTCCCTCTCCCACTGCCCCTGCTTGTGTTCCCTCTCTCGCTGTCTCTCTTTGTCAATTAAACAAATAAAATCTTAAAAAAAAAATTACACTAATTGCAAAAATAGAGTTCAATAACAGACTTCTTTCTTATATGGATTAAATGACATGATATTAGCAAGTGCTCTGGCTATTTTTTAAAATTTTTAAATTTTTTAAATTAACATATAATGTATTATTAGCCCCAGGGGTACAGGTCTGTGAATCACCAGGTTTACACACTTCATAGCACATACCTTCCCCAATGTCCATAACCCAACCACCCTCTCCCTACCCCCCTCCCCCCAGCAACCCTCAGCTGGTTTTGTGAGATTAAGGATCTCTTATGGTTTGTCTCCTTCCCGATACCATCTTGTCTGGCTATTTTTTTTACACCTTAATTATAGTTGCAATTGATATATGATAAATAATATTATGATAAATAATAAATAATAAACAAAAATAAAATAAATAAATAATAAATAAAATAAATAAAAATAAAAAGTAAATAATATTATGATAAATAATATTCATATATTCTAGAGTATACAATTTGATACCTTTTCACATATATATACATGCTTACTTGAGTGATGTCATCACCACAGTCAAGATAATGAATATATCCACAACCCTCCAGAGTTTTCTCACCTTCTCTTAAGGTTTCTCTTTCCTGCCCCTGTCCATTCACTCCCCAGGCAACCACCGATCTGCTTTTTAGTCATTACAGATTAATTTGCATTAATTAGAATTTTATGTAAGTAGAATCCTACAGTATGTACTCTTCCTTTGTCTGATTTCTTTCATTCAGTTTCATTATTTTAGGATTCATCCTGGCTGTTGTGTGTACCAATAGTTTGTTCCTTTTAAATGCTGGACAATGTCCCATGGCATAGATAACCGCGATATATCCATTCACCTATTGATGGACCTTTGAGTCGTTTCCAATTTAAGGCTATTACCAGTCAAGCCAGAAATCGACAATTCGTATGTGATGTGTTCCAAAGCAGTGGTACCATTTTGCATTCTCCCTAGCAGCCTGTGTGAGTTCCATGTACTCTACATCTGCTCCAGCACTTGGTACGACCAGGATCTTGAATTTCAACCCTTCACGTAAGCAGGCAGTCGTAACGCATTGTGGTTTTAATTTCCATTTTACCAGTGACTTGGGATTTGAATGTCTTCTGTGTGTTTGTTTGCCATTCATATATTTCCTTTGGTGAAGTGTCTGTTCAACTCTTCTGCCCATTTTAAAAACTATAATGCTGGGGCGCCTGGGTGGCTCAGTGGGTTAAAGCTTCTGCCTTCGGCTTAGGTCATGATCTCAGGGTCCTGGGACCGAGCCCCGCATTGAGCTCTCTGCTCAGCGGGGAGCCTGCTTCCTCCTCTCTCTCTCTCTGCTTGCCTCTCCACCTACTTGTGATGTCTGTCAAATAAATAAATAAAATCTTTAAAAAAAACCCTGTAATGTTTACTTTCTTTTTATTGAGTTTTGAGAGTTCCTTATATTTTCTGGATATGAGACCTTTATCAGATACATGGTTTGCAAATGTTTTCTTCCAGTTTGGGATTTGTCTTTATATTACAATTACAATGGCTTTCAAAGAACAGAAGTTCCTAATTTCTATGCAGTCCAATTTATTAATTTTTTCTTTTATGGATTTTATCTAAGAAAACATAGTCTAGCCCAAGGTCATGAACATTTTCTTCTAGAAGGGTTTTATTGTTGTTGTTGTTGTTGAAAATCAATTGACCCTGTATGTGCGGCTTTATTTCTAGAATTTCTATTTGGTTCTATTGATCTGTTTGTCAGATTGTGGTCTGTTTTTATTCTTTTATTCTTGAGTTCATTGGATTTTATTTTTTACTCTGACAAGAAAATAGAGGACCTTTAAATGGGATCATCAATTAAACTACAAAACAAATTATTGTTGGATATTGGCCAATCGTTATTGGAGGATTTTTTTAACGTGTATTTACTTATTTGAGAGATAGAGAGCCGGGGGCGGGGGTAAAAGAAGGAGAAGCAGACTCCCCACTGAGCACAGAGCCAGATGTGGGGCTCCATCTCAGGACCCTGCAATCATGATCTGAGCCAAAATCAAGAATTAAGAGTTGGACGCTTAACCAACTGAGCCACACAGGGACCACTAGAGATTTCTTTATTAAAACAGATTGATGTTTGTTTTTATTGGGGTTTGTTTTTAAATAATCTAATTAATATTTAGTTATCTATCTACAAAAGGTTTCAAAAGATTAATGGAGCTTTTAGGGGGCAAAGTAAAGCAAATTTGTCATTCTGAAAAGAAAAATACTGCATAATACAAAATAGTATAGGGGCACCTGGGTGGCTCAGTGGGTTAAAGCCTCTGCCTTCGGTGCAGGTCATGATCCCAGGGTCCTGGAATCAGGAAAATCTTTAATATATATATATGTATATTATACATATATTATATATATGTACAATATATATTATACATATATATAATATATATATACATATATATATAAAAGATTTTTAAAAATATTTAATTTATTTATTTGACACACACAGAGAGAGAGAGACCACAAGTAGGCAGAGCAGCTGGCAGAGAAGGGGGGAAGCAGGCTCCCCACCGAGCAGAGAGCTTGATGCAGGGCTTGATCCCAGAGGCTTAACCCACTGAGCCACCCAGGTGCCCCTATATTAAATATTTTATTTATTTGACAGAGAAAGAGAGAGAGAGAGAGAGAACAAGCAGGGAGTATGGAAGGAGCAGGTTCCCTGTGGAGCAGGGAGCAGGATGTAGGGCTCTATCCCAGGACCCTGGTATCACAGCCTGAGGCGAAGGCTGATGCTTAATCAGCTGAGCCCCCCAGGCATCCCTATATCTAAACTGTATTATATGTACATAATATAGAATATATATGATATAGTATTATATATATTCTTTTTTATCTTTTTTATAAGATTTTATCTTTTTTCAAAGATTTATTTATTTACTTTGGGAGAGAGAGGGAGTGTGTGCATGGAGAGGGAGGGGCAGAGGGAGGAGGAGAGAATCCCACTGATCTTGCAGAGGTGAGCTTGATCGCATGACCTGAGCTGAAGCCAAGAGTTGAACGCTCAACTGACTGAGACTCCCAGGAACCCCTATTCTTTCATATTCTATTTTTTAAAGAAGATTTTATTTATTTGACAGACAGAGATCACAAGTAGGCAGAGAGGCAGGCAGAGAGAGAGAGGGGGAAGCGGGCTCCCTGCCAAGCAGAGAGCCCGATGCGGGGCTTGATCCCAGGACCCTGAGATCATGACCTGAGCCGAAGGCAGAGGTTTAACCCACTGAGCCACCCAGGTGTCCATCATATTCTATTTTTATAAAAAGTAAAATATGCCACTCATTTTGGAAAGGGAAGGTGTGATGTGACAGAGAGCTGACAGCTGTTCTGAGAGGACTGGGGATGTCAGGGAGGCAAGTGACTGAGGAATTGGGGATGAAACTGGAGAAGAAAGATCTGGAAGCTTGGGGAGGGCAGCAGTGTGTAGAGTGTAGGAAGGAAGGCACAGGGTTGGGACAGGGAGGGACCATGCTTGGCAAGGGGCCAGTCATGGAGGAAATGATGCACAGAGGAACTGAGAACGAAGGACATGCATATCAGGGAGTCCAAAAGGTTAGAGGAAATACTACTGGTCTAGTGTCTGCTGCTTCCATTACGGTTCCAGATGGATAGAAGGAATTCAACAGATGTTTTTTTAAAAAAAAAAAAAAAGGCTGGAAAATGGGACAGACCATAGGACAATATAAAGGACAATTTGTTTTTTCTAATGCGCTCCCAAGAGGTCAGCTGTAGAGATCCCCATCATGCGATCTATGGGATGATTCCAAGCGGCAGTTTCACAACAGCCCCTGATGCCAACCGACGTGAGAGAAGAAGAATGTAAGGGGTTGGCTAATTGACCATCTATGGCTTAAAGAGTTTCTAAAAGAGAAGAGGAAGACCGCTGGAGGAACGTTGTCACAGTGCCCGTGCACAGGCCAAGGACAAAGACGGAGGTCTTCCTCTTACTGAGATGAGAAATGGTTGCTGGGGATCCCGGAGCTAGGAAGGTAAAATGACAGTGCAGAGTTGCCCCAGTTGAGTAAGAGAATGAACGGACACAGGGTAAAGACATGGTGTGTGTATTTGAAGAAGGACTATGGCAGGCAGAGGTAGGATATGTCCTTCTTCCGGTCTGGCTTACTTGGAGTTATGTAGAGACTGTGGACATATATACTTTGAAAAGATTTCTTCACCCATTTATGAGAGAGAGTGAGCCCGCACAAGTGGGGGGAAGGGTGGAACTCTGATTCTTGTCCTTTTTTTTGGTTGTTGCCGCAGTGGGTCTTCTTGACTTCCGTCTTGCTTCTCTCTGATTTATACTCGAAAATGCCATCAGAGTTTTCCAAAACACAAATCCGGTCATGTCACTTTTTAACTAATTCTTAAGGGGCTCCCTCGTGCCCCAGATCAAACCCAATCAGTCTCCTTAGCATGGCTGAGAAGGCTTTCATCCTTGGCCCATGGTCACTTCTCTCTTTGCAGAAAATTCCTTAAGAGCCTGGGGCTTCTTAACACTCTTCCTTCTCAAGGTTTATCAATTACAAATTGAATTTTGCTGCCTGTGAGGCAAACTTAACTACGTTGGCTTAAAAACACATTTTTTTCATATACTAAGAAATCTGGGAACTCCAGAGCTTGGTCAGCCGTTCGGTTTTAACGTACCCAGATTCCTTCTAGACTCCCACTCACCGCTGAGAACAGCAACCACCTACAATCGGCCATATAGATAGTAAGAATGAGAACTGACACTGCTGAAGACCACGGCTGGGTTAAAAAATGAGAATTTGATGACAAAGATTCAGCGTGGAAATGCCCAACTAAGCACGCCCTCGTCGTTGTTTCTAGAATACTTGACATTATCTTTAGCTTGTGGCTTCTGGTCGCCATTTGGAAATTACATATCTTCATTCCAGGCTCCCAGAAATGAAAGGGGCGCCAGGGTGGCTCAGTCGGTTATCTGTCTGCCTTCAGCTCAGGTCACGATCTCAGGGTCCTGCGATCGAGCCCCACACTGGGCTCCCTGCTCAGCGGGGCGTCTGCTTCTCCCTCTGCCCCTCTCCCTGCCTGTACACACTCTCTCAAAGAAGTAAAAGAAACGAGGAAGGATGAAGGAAGGGCAAAAGGTACATGCCAGTTAAATCTCACCTTTTATTAACAGTTTGGATTGCTGACATGAAGACCCCCAACATCGCTCTGCTGTTAGGAAAACCAAAGTCTGCAGTTTACTTCTCTGTTCCTCAGATAATGCTCAGTGGACTGAGTCTTCTTACTCCGGTCTGGGTAGCTTGACACTTTCAGCGCTCACTGGGAGATCTTGTGCTCCAGCATCTGTCCGGACGAAGATTGTCGAAGGACATACCAGATTTGGATGGAGTGAAATACTCTCAATGTTGAGCTATTTAGATCGGAATGATGAAAAAAAAATAGCTACTGATCACGCAATATTTACAACAACCGTCAAAATACATATCGCAAGCTCTCACTCCCCAGGGTGACCTCAGCACATTCTCAAGGACAAGAAAAATTGAGAGAACCAGCTTCGTGGAACATGGATGCTAGAGAAGTTCGAATTCTTAATTGTGGCTTATTGAGCCTCCCATGTCTAAAAAGAAAACCTCCTCCAGTTTCAAGTCTAGCGTGTGCTTACTGCAGAAATTTATACATCACGTAAAAGAAACTCTCTCTCTCCACTATCAACCAGCCCATCCCCCACATCCCCTATCGCAGGACCCTCCTATTAATATATTTTTTAAAGATTTAATTTTTTTAATTTTTTAATTTTTTTTTAAGATTTTATTTATTTATTTGACAGAGAGAAATCACAAGTAGACGGAGAGGCAGGCAGAGAGAGAGAGAGGGAAGCAGGCTCCCCGCTGAGCAGAGAGCCCGATGCGGGACTTGATCCCAGGACCCTGAGATCATGACCTGAGCCGAAGGCAGCGGCTTAACCCACTGAGCCACCCAGGCGCCCAAAGATTTTATTTTTTTATTTGACAGAGATCACAAGCAGGCAGAGAGGGAGGAAGGGAAGAAGGTTCCCCACTGAGCAGAGAGCCTGATGCAGGGCTCGATCCCAGGACCCTGGGATCATGACCTGAGCCAAAGGCAGAGGCTTTAACCCACTGAGCCACCAGGCACCCCCTTCCTATTAATATTTTGAGTTATTATCCTTTCATATAATGGTCTATGCATTTAGAAACATATGCATATATATATATATATATATATATACACTCACAAACCTAAAAAATGATTTATATTATATAAATCCGATTACCTAAAAATTTCCACAAATTCGTTTCTCTCTGTTGTTATTTTTTAAGGCGCTTTCCCTATCAGTCCCTACAGTTCAAGTAATTATTTGGAGTCACTGTACAGTTTCTGGTGCACGAATGCACTCTAACCTGCTTCCCCCATCTGCTTCCTGAGGAGTTTCTTTCCCTCCCTCCTGTTTGTTTCTTTCCTCCTTTTCCTGTTGCTGTTCCGATCGTATAATAGAATTCTTTGTACCTAGGACTAGCTTCTAATAATTTCCGTTCTTTCAGTGTTTGCCAGTGTGATGGGTGAAGTGTGGTCTCCACTTGTTTCTCTTATGGGCATGGGCGTGATGCTAGAGGTGAGGCGGAGTTTGGTCTATTGGCCATTTATATTTCTTTTGTGAATCGCTTCGACCTGTGCAGTCAGGAGTGGTAGGCACTAGCCAAACACGGCTGTCAAGCTCTGGACATGTGGCTAGCCTCAGCTGAGATGTGCCGTTAGTCAAAAATACGTAAGAGATTCCGAAGACTTAGTCTAAGGAAAAGAGTGTAAAATCTCTAGCTAACATTTTCATATGGATCATATGTTCAATTATAATATAGACATGCTGCTTTCCCTAATTTGAGCGTGGCTGCTGGAAACATTCAGATGACATCCAAAGCTCACATGCTAGTTCTGTTGGGCAGATGGCTTGGATTTTCCTTTTAGTTAATTATCTTTTTCTTATTGATTTATAGGAACCTCTTGATCTGTTGGGTTTTTTTTTTTTTTTTAATTTATTTGAGTGCAGGTGGCACACCATCTTACATGAGTTTCGGGTGTACTATATGTGCTGTGCTTTCCAGAAGGTTCACTGTCTGTCCCCACACAAACAAATTGGAATATTGTTTTATTATAGCACTTATAATAAAAGTGCTATGCCTTTTATTTCTGTGACTTGTTCACTCTGTAACTGGAAACCTGTATCTCCCACTCCTCATACCCATTTGGCCCATCACCAATGTTTATTCATTTGTTTTGTTTTTTTAGACTTTGCCTATGATTGAAATCATATGGTATTCTCTATCTGATTTATTTCACTTACAGTAATACCCTCTATGTCCATCCATATTATGGATGCACAATATTCCTTTTTTTTCCATTTTATATATTTTATATATCATCTTCTTTATTCCTGTATTGACGGACGCTCAGGTTGCTTTCATATCTTGGCTATTATAAATAGTGCTTCAATAAACATAGGGGTGCGTAAGTCTTTTGGAGCAGGTGTTTTGTTTTCTTTGGGCAAATACCAAGTAGTGAAATGATTGAATCACATGGTAATTCTATTTTTAATTTTTGGAGGAACCTCCATGCTCTTTTCCATAGTGGCTGCACCCACTTGCGTTCCCACCAACAGTGCACGAGGGTTCCTTCTCTACATCCTCACCAAGACTTAATATTTCTTGTCTTTTTTATTTTAGCCATTCTGGCAGGTGTAAAATGATATCTCCTTGTGGTTTTGATCTGCATTTCCTGGATCCTTAGTGATCTCGAGCATCTGTTCATGTGCCTGTTGGCCATCCATATTTCTTCTTTGGAAAAATGTCTGTTCAGGTGTTCTGCACATTTTTAAATTGAATCATTTGGATTTTTTTTTTTTTTTGGTGTTGAGTTGTAGAAGTTATTTATGTATTTTGGATATTAACCCCTTATTGGGTCTGTCGTTTGCAAATATCTTCTCCCATTCAGTAGGTTGCCTTTTTGTTTGGTAGTTTCCTTTGCTGTGCAAAAGCTTTAATTTTGATAAACTCCCAGTAGTTTATTTTTGTTTAGAGAGACAGATTTTGTTTTGAGACAGATCTAGAAAATGTCATTAAGGTTGATGACAAAGAAATTACTACCTATATTCTCTTTTAATATTTTTATGGTTTTAAGTCTCATGTGTAAGTCTTTAAACCATTTTGAATTTATTTTTGTATATGGTATAAGATAGTGGTCCAGTTTCATTCTTTTGCATGTGGCTGTCCAATTTTCCCAACACCATTTGTTGAAGAGACTTTCTTTTTTGCATTTATATTCTTGCCTCCTTCATCATAGATTAATTGACCATATAAGTGTGGGTTTATGTCTGGGTTCTCTGTTCTGTTCTATTGATCTATGTGTTTGTTTCTGTGCCTGTACTGCACTGTTTTGATTATTATTGTTTTGTAGTATACCTTGAAATCTGTGATTGTGATACCTCCAGCTTTGTTTTTCCTTCTCAAGATTGGGGCTTTTGGTGGTTCCATATAAATTTTAGGATTATCTGTTCCAGTTGTATAAAAATGCTGTTGGTAATTTGATGGGAATTGCATTGACTCTGTAGATTGCTTTGGGCAGTATGGACATTTTAACAATAATAATTCTTGAACATGAACATGAATATTTTTCCATTTGTTTGTGTCACCTTCAATTTCTTTCGTCAGTGTTTTATAGTTTTCAGAGTACAGGTCTTTCACCTTCTTGGTTAAGTTTATTTCTAGGTATTTTGTTCTCTTTAGCACAGTTTGTAAATTGGACTGTTTTCTTAATTTCTCTTTCTGCTACTTCATTATTAGTGTATAGAAACATAACCAATTTCTAAGTATTTATTTTGTATCCTGCAACTTTCCTGAATTCACTTATTAGTTCTCCTAATTTTTTTGGTGTAGTCTTTAGGGTCATCTATGTACAGTATCATGTGCAAATAGTTACAGTTGAACTCCTTTACCAATATAGAGCCTCTTATTCCTTTTTCTTATCTGATCACTGTGGCTAGGACTTCCAGTATTATGTTTAATAAAAGTGGAAAGAGTGGGCATCCTTGTCTTGTTCCTGATCATAAATGACAAGTTCTCAGGTTTTCACCACTATGTCTGATGTCAACTGTGGGCTTTTTATATATGGCCTTTATTATGTTGAGGTAATTCCCTCCAAATGCACCTAATTGAGAGTTTTTATCATTAATAGATGTTGAATTTTGTCAAATTTCTGCATCCATTGAGATGATTATATGATTTTTATCTTTTTTTTGAAGTGATATATCATATTGATTGATTTGCAAATACCGAATCATCCTTTCATCTCTGAAATAAATGCCACTTGATTGTGGTGTATCGTTGAATGTGGTTTCTATATTTTGTTGAAGATTTTTGTATCTATGTTCATCAGGTATATTGGACTATAGTTTTCTTTTTGTGTGGTATCTTTGTCTGGTTTTGGTATCAGGATAATGCTGGCCTTGTAGAACATATTTAGAAACTCTCCTTCCTCTTCTATTTTTTGGAATAGTTTGAGGAGAATTGGTAGTAATTCTTTTTTTTTTTTTTTAAGATTCTTATTTATTTATTTATTTGACAGACAGAGACCACAAGTAGGCAGAGAAGCAGGCAGAGAGAGAGGGGGGAAGCAGGCTCCCTGCTGAGCAGAGAGCCTGATGTGCGGCTCGATCCCAGGACTCTGATATCATGATCTGAGCTGAAGGCAGAGGCTTAATCCACTGAGCCACCCAGACGCCCCGTATTAACTCTTTTTTTTTTAATGTTTAGTGGAATTCATCTGTGAATCCATCCGGTCCTGGATTTTTATTTTTTGGTAGTTTTTAAATTATTGATTTGGTTTTTGTTGTTGTTGTTGTTTACTAGTAATTATCTGTTCAGATTTTCTATTTCTTCCTGGACCAATTTTGGAAAGCTGTATGCTTTTAGAAATTTGTCAGTTTCCTCTTAATTGTCCAGCTCACTGGCATGTAACTGTTTTGTAGTATTTCCTTTATTGATTTTCTGCCTGGATGATCCATCCATTGATGTAAGTGGTGTGTTAAAGACTACTAGTATTTATCACCAGGACCTCTTGATATATAGTTAGTACATATCCTGTGTTATATTAAATCAAATATTTTTTCTCAGTCTGTAACTTAATTTTTGATTTGAATTATGGGTTTCTTCTTATCTAAAAATTATAAAGTTTTAAGAATCTGTCCATCTTTTCCTTTATCACTTCTGGCCTTGCTAAGAAAATATTTTCATGCTAGAAAAACAAAAATAACTTCCTGTATTTCTTTAAAGTTATTTTCTTCTTAACCTCTTTTAGGCATTTGGAATTATTTTTTTCTCTGATATGATAAGAAGTTTTAAAACTTTTTAGTAAATCATAAGATAAATAATTGGCACTACCTCCTTTCCCCACTGATTTGAATTGTCTCCTTTCTCATACACTACAACACTTCTATTACAAATGAAACATTTTGAAATCTTTCTTCTGTTTCATCCATATATCTGATAATTCTTAGGTCAGAATCTCATTATTTTAGTTACTAATGTCTTACAGAATGTTTCTATATCTAGGAGACCAAATTTTTTCAAAAATTCATTCATGGGCACCTTCTCTTCCAACAAACTTCAGGATCCGCTTGCCAATGCCTGTGTAAGATCCTGTTCAAATTTTGATTGAGACTGTATTAGTGTATAGATTACTTTGGGAGACAACTTAAATCTTTATGATATTAAATATGTCTGGGTAGGAGTAAGATATACCTCTTAATTTATTGGTGTCTTTTATTTTTATTTTTTTTAAATACACTTTTTTTTTAAGATTTTATTTATTTATTTGACAGAGAGAGATCACAGAGAGGCAGGCAGAGAGAGAGAGAGAGAGAGGAGGAAGCAGGCTCCCTGCTGAGCAGAGAGCCCGATGTGGGACTCGATCCCAGGACCCTGAGATCATGACCTGAGCCGAAGGCAGCGGCTTAATCCACTGAGCCACCCAGGCACCCTATTGGTGTCTTTTAAAGTGTGAACCTGTAAAGTTTTACATATCTTTTAATGTATGCCTTGCTCATTATGTATTAGGCTTTTTCTTAATTATTTTATTGTTCCTGTTGACATGGTGAATCAATGGTTTTTACTCTACATTCATTGATCTTGTATCCAACCTACTTAACTGAATCTTCTTTGGTTCCCTTAGCTTTTCACTTGACTTTTTTTGCTTTTCTAGATACACAATTATATGATGAGCTAGTGCTGGTTTATGCCAGCCCATGAGAGTGCATTTTTTAGATATCCAGGAAATTTATAAATTGATTGTTAAACATAATCATTATTAAATATTAAGTTGTGTAGCTTTATAGTTAAATAGATTATATTAAAAATAATGTCCAATACTCATTGTATCCTAATTATTTTACTTATCTCTACTCTTAAAGTTCTTTCTTCTTTTTCTTTTTTTTTAAGATTTTATTTATTTACTTGACAGAGGGAGACATAGTGAGAGAGAGAACAGAAGCAGGGAGAGTTGGAGAGGGGGAAGCAGGCTTCCTGCTAAGCAGGGAGCCCGATGCAGAGCTCCATCCTAGGGTGCTGGGATCATAACCTGAGCCAAAGGCAGACACTTAATGACTGAGCCACTCAGGCACCCCAGAGTTCTTTCTTTCTTTTTAAGATTTTTTATTTATGTATTTGACGGAGAGAGAGAGAGAGATCACAAGAAGGCAGAGAGGCAGGCAGAGGGGGAGAAGGAAGCAGGCTCTCTGCTGAGCAGAGAGCCCGATGCAGGACTTGATCCCAGGACACCGAGATCACGACCCCAGCCGAAGGCAGAGGCCCAGCCCAGTGAGCCACTCCGGTGCCCCGAGTTATTTATTTCTAATGTTTCTATGCAATGGAAATTCTTTATAATAGCATGCTACTGTTTATCTCCACCATCTTCACGTGAAGATGAGTGAGTTCACATTGGTAGCTCGTAAGCAATCATGGAATATTTACATGGCAAATGCTACAAGTCAGGTCTTGATTTACTGGTTTGTTAATTGTCTAGACTTAAGGGAATGGAGAAAAATATCAATAGTAGAGGTTAAACTGAAAATGCATCCTATCTTAGTCATCACATTATGAATAACACCAAAAAATGACAATGTTTAAAAACGATTTTCTATTTCATCAAGAAGTAGTTCATATCATGGACTAACAAATATGGTTAGAACAAGTTGTTACACTTTTGTTTTACTCACTCATGTAAACGAAAGCATCTACCAGCATTTGTGCTGAACCCTAGTTGTTTCACACGCATCATCACACCACTGATCTTAAAGGAAATAAATGGGGACAGTCTCCCTTCTTTTCAAAAATTACATCTCTTTTCATTTTTTGGATCTATTGCATGGGCTAAGACTCTTGAACATTGTGGAATAAAGTAGTGTTACTTGGCATTCTTGATTTGATTCTTTTTTTTTTATTTTTTAAAGATTTTTTAAAAAAATTATTTGACACAGAGAGAGAAAGAGATATTAAATAGGCAGAGAGACAGGCAGAGAGAGAGGGGAAGCAGGCTCCCTGCTGAGCAGAGAGTCCAATGCGGGGCTTAATCCCAGGACCCTGAGATCATGACCTGAGCTGAAGGCAGAGGCTAACCAACTGAACCACTCAGGTGCCCTCTTGATTTGATTCTTACTTCAATATTTCTATTTTATCATTAAGAATGATGTTTTCTAGGGGTACCTGGGTAGTGCCGTCAGTTAAACATCTGACTCTGGATTTTGGCTCAGGTTGTGATCCCAGGGTGGTGGGATCGAGCCCCTTGTCAGGCTCTGTGCTCAGCTTGGAATCTGCTTAAGATTCTCTCCCTCTCCCTCTGCCTCTTCTGCTCATGCTCTCAATCTCTAGAATAAATAAATAAATCTTAAAAAAAAAAAGAATGATGTTTGCTCTGGGTTTCTTATAGCTACTAGTCAGAACTCTGGCATTTCATTTGAATACTTTCCTACACACTAATAGGAAACTTCAGCAGCCTGTTCTTAGTAAAATTTTCTGTTTTAAAATATTCTTCCATTTTCTACAAATCTCTGTTTTCTTTCCAAAATTTTATGACCATATGGATTCCAGAGTCCTTGCAGCATCTGGCACAATCTCACAGCTAAAGGAAACACCTCTTTGTAGCTCCTTGAAAAACTTGCCTGGATTCATTGTTTCTACCTCCTGGCCTGTCCTCTTTCGTCCCCCCTACCCCACCTCCAGCACCACTGAAACCTCTTGTGCCAAAGTCACTGGAGACTCCATTTTGCTAAATCCAATGGGCAATCCTTTCTCTTCAACTCGGTATTATAATACACTTGACTTGACTATCTCTCCTTGAATCCCTTCCTTTTCTTGGCATCTGGGATGCAATGCTCTTCTGGTCTTGCTCCCACATCATCAGCGATGGCTTTTAGTTTTCTTTATTTGCTCGTCTTCCTCATTTTGGCCTCTACATGTGGACTGTACAGGCATGCCCAGAGCTCACTTTTCAACCCTCCTTTCTATTGCATTCATGGCTCTGACTACAACATATTTGCTGATGATTCCCCCATTTACATCTTGCCCATACTCCTATCTACAGTATTCAGATGATTATGCTTATATCTGCTTGGATATCCCATAGGCATTTCGATCTTAAACCGAAATCACACATTCAGTTCTGAGCCTCTTCCCCAGATCCATGGCTTTTATGGTCATTCCTTTCTCAGCTAGTGGCACTAATCACTGTTTCTACCACAACTTAAAAATCACAGTGCATGCCTCTTTTGGTTTCCCCTCTGCAACACAACTCATCTGTAAGTAGTGGGGTTTTTTTCTATTTTTAAAATGCACGCCAAATCCAATCACTGCTCACCGGTCGCATTGCTTCACCTGCTGGCCCCAATCCCTCTTACCTGGACTGCTAGGACGGTCGCGGAATACAGCAGTCTCTGCTCCCGTTCCTCCTCCTTCCCTAGCCGCCACAGAATATATGTAGACATAGAACGTTACATTAATTTCAGGTGTACAATATAATGATTCAATATCCACATATATTGTGAAATGATCACCACACTTAGTGTAGTTAATATCCACCACCATACATAGTTATAATTTTTTTCTTGTGATGATAATTTTTAAGATCTACTCTCCTAGCAACTTACTATATATATATATATATTTCATGTGATTTCTTTTGCAAAAAAACAAAAAAAAACAAATCCAATCTCATTGATGAGTTTCCCATCTACCCCTCCAATCTTACCTCATATCTCCCTCGGCCTTACTCATGCTTTCCCTACAGTATTCCCAGCTCCATAGTGCCGGGTGTGTAGGAGGACTCGATCAACGTTTGTCGAGTAAGAGAAGGAATAAAGAAGTAAATGACTTATTTTTTTTTTAAAGATTTTATTTATTTATTTGACAGACAGAGATCACAAGTAGGCAGAGAGGCAGGCAGAGAGAGAGGGAGGAGGAAGCAGGCTCCCTGCTGAGCAGAGAGCCCGATGCGGGACTCGATCCCAGGACCCTGGGATCATGACCTGAGCTGAAGGCAGAGGCTTTAACCCACTGAGCCACCCAGGCGCCCCGTAAATGACTTATTTGATTACAGGTGACAAGTAACTCAAATAGACTTAAGTAAATTTTAAAAAATATATGCATAGGCTCAAGTACTTGAAAAGTCTAGTGGTAGATGTATCTTCAGGCTCGCTTGGATCCAGGATTTCAAATATTAACAGTTTGCCCTTTTCAATGCTTGGTCACGTGTTCCTTAAGGCTAGGCCGTGACCCCTTCACCGTAGCAAGATGGCTGGCAGCGCATCCAAGCTTGCCTTGTCTAGGTGACAACCACAGTGATTTTCTCTTCTCAGCAGATTCACAAAGTCCTAGAATTGAGTCTCATTAAGTCTGATTGTATAATGTGCCCTTCTGTGAATGAAACCCTGTGGCCGAGAAATTTTCCTCTATTAGTCTATAGTTTCACTTCCTTTCTATCATTCAAAAAGTATCTATACATTTGGGTTTTCCTTTTTTAAAGATTTTATTTATTTATTTGAGGGAGAGAAAGAGCGAGCACAAGTTCGGGGAGGGACTGAGGGAGAGGGAGAAGCAGACTCCCTGCTGAGCAGGAAGCCGGACATGGGACTCTGGGATCATGATCTGAGCTGAAAGCAGGTGCTTAATCCACTGAGCCCCCCACACGCCTCCAAAAGTCTCTATACATTTGTATCTATAATCTGTGATGGCTAAAATTTCCCTTTTATTTTGATGTTTGCGATTAATCTTTTTGTGGTCGCTAGCCTCCAGTTAGTCCCCGGCGACCCCCTCCCCCTGGTGTTCCCATTCCTACATCGTCCTCTTCGAACTGTGTCAAAGTTGATCCGTGTGACTAACCCAGGATGGCAGAAATGATGACATGTGACTTATAAGGCTAGGTCATAAAAGACACGGTGGCTTCCACTTTGCCCTTTATCCTTTGGGTCACTCATGGAGGCAAGCCAGGTACCCTGAAGGGAGGACCGTGGAGCAGCCCTGTAGAGGGGCCCACATGGTGAGGGGCTGAGGCTTCCTGCCCCAAGCCATGAGTGAGCTTGACAGTGGAGCCTCTAAGTCATTACATTCAGAGGATGTCAGCCCCCAGCCACCCCTGACATCTTGGTTACAACCTCCTGAGAGACCCTGAGCCGGATACTCCTAGCTACCCTGCTCCTTAACGCCCACACAAACTGTGGATTCAAAAACTGTTCATTGTTTTAAGCTTCCAAGTTTGGGGGATAATTTGCTATACAACCGTAAGTGACTAATATAAGTTTATTACTTCATTTCAATAAGATTTTGGAAAGGTGAGAAATGTGTGTGTTCAGTCTGCCATCTTGAACCATAATCTCACTTTATCTTGAACTTGAAATTATTCCTATTATTCCTATTATCAAGGTTCTAGCTATTTGGACAAAATATTTATATTTGTAAAGAGAAAAAGGTGGGGAGAAATTGATGTTCATAAAGAGAAAACATGAATGTTAGAATTTCACAAAACATTTTAACCCCTGTACATTTGTATTTCTACCAAGGTATGGAATTGTATGTCTTAAAACACGTAAGTACCCAGCGTGCAGACCTGAATGTAAAGCTTGAGGGTAATGGGAAAGAACCTTGAGGTGAACATGTTGCTTGGCAACTAGAGAAAAAGAGACAGAACATCATCTTCAATCAGATACCACCACTGTCGTCTCATCCTGGGTTCCGTTGTCATGGTGAATAGTTGGTTGAGGGTTTAGGGGAGAGGAAGAAAAACCAAACAAACCCCAACTATGCTTGTCTTCTTCTGTCTTCTCTCCTTGTGGTTAGTGCTTTGAACTGGGACTTTTACTCAGACCTCTCTTCAGTTGTTCTAAAACTTGGTTTCAGGAATTCTGCTTTCACTTCCTTTCTCCGTTCCCACCCCCACCCCCCCCCCCCCCCCCCCCCGTCACCCCACTACCCCCTCCAACCCTCTCACCCCCCAACGTAGGCAGGTTTCTCTGAGCCCCAGTTTTATTTGCGTAGCTGAGTTCAGAGGTTTGGGAGGAACCCTCTGCTTTTCCTTTGTTTCTAGATAGACTTAAAAAAAAAAAGAAAAGAATTCAAGATACTTTACATACATTTCTTTCAAAACTCTGTCCCCATGGGTCTCTTTTCAAATGGAAACTACTTCTTTGAAAGTGCTTGAAAAAATGACATTCTAAGAAAGGAGATTAAAATTGTTTGCAAGGCCAGATCTTTACCAGACCTTAGTTACATTATTTCCTGTGTTATTTTAGTTTCGCAAATGTATAATGTTACATAATGGAACATTGTGGAGCTGCTGGTAACTCTTTCCTGTTACTTCTGACCGCGGGACTTACTCCAGCTGCAAATTTACAATGTGTGCTGAGTGGTGCCATATAATTGCAGAACTCAGGAATTAGAAAAGTACATTTCAGAGCACTGGGATTTTAACATGTTGAGTTAAATTAAGTAGAACTCTAACTGTGCCACGGGCATAGCCTTTGCATCCGGATGCAAACAGGCTCACATCTTGGGTGGATGTATCAGCTTTGGACATTTGGCCTGGTACTTACCCTCCATATGCCCCTCCTTCTTCCTCTGTAAAAGCAAATGCTAACACATTTGCAGGCTCATTTGAGAGTTAAATGTGATATTATAAAATATGCACTACAATTTAAGAGCATAAGAAATGTTGATCGTATACACATACGCGAGAAACACTGTAAGGTTTTCTAGCTATAATTCTTTCTGACAGGCTTACACTAGTCATATCCTAAATTACTATTTAGGTTATAAAATATGCATAAACTGTCAGCTGTAAAATAATTACTTCAAAACTCCCATGCTTCAAAAAATATTAAATGATATCCTTCCAATTTTAATTTTACATCATAAACCATTTAAATGAAAGGAGGGTGGAATGTGGTTAGGATAGCACTTAGGGAATGGATAGGAATTAGCAATACTAATGGATAGGAATTAGCAACAGGAAGTAGCAAGGTAAGCCACTTGCAATTTGCTAATCACACACATAAACACACACACACACACACACACACACACACACGACAAATTGACATATGTGCCCCCAAATTATCCAAGCTGTTTAAAACATGGTGCTAATGAAATTAAGATTTACAGTTCATCTAATTTCTATAAGAATAAAAACTTCTCAGTGTCTTCTGGTGGCTAGAAAGGGAACTCGAGGAAAGGACTGATGGAGTAACCCAAACTAGGACCACAGATGAGTAAACAAAGCAAGTGCCTGCTCAATGAACACTGAGTCAGTAGCATCATATTCCCTTATATAGGGTTGAACATATAATTTCCAAATGTCTAAAACCTGGAATTAGTGTCTGTGACCTCAGTAATACTAAGAGATGAAATACGAACATAATAATTGTTCTAATTTTCTATGTCAAGATACTATTTTTTTTAGACTCCAAACTGAAGATTAGTTTGTTAAATATCATCTTTAGCTTGTATTATAATTTTCATTGCATGCTGATTTGCTAAAAGACAGGTGCACAGGGCCAATTACTGGGGTTGAATATTGCCCTCTGCTCTTGAATATGTAGTTCCTTCCTTTGCAATTCATATCAAGATTTTAAGTTGAAGTTATTTCAAATCATTTTTTTAAATTTGTTTTAAAGATTTTATTTATTTATTTGACAGACAGAGATCACAAGTAGGCAGAGAGGCAGGCAGAGAGAGAGAAGAGGAAACAGGCTCCCTGCTAAGCAGAGAGCCCAATGTGGGGTTCCATCCCAGGACCCTGGGATCATGACCCGAGCCGAAGGCAGAGGCTTTAACCCACTGATCCACCCTGGCGCCCCTATTTCAAATCATTTCTAAAGACCTTCCCCAACATTTTACGTTAGGAATTTACCCTTATAAGCTGTACTTCCTTGAGACCTCTGTCCTTAGTGAGATTAGGGTGGGGAGGAAGAGGAGAAGGAAATTGGTTGAAGGCAAGGCCCAGTGGATCCAGAGTTGGTAAGTGGGAGACGGTCTAAAGGAACTCTCAAGATGGTTCCATCCATTCACTCATTTATCAAATATTTGTTGAGCACCTGCTATATGCAAGGTCCCAAACTAGGTATCCAGCACTGAACAAAATGGCTCTGGTTCTGGCTTTGGTGAATTATTATTCTAGTGGGAAGATGGTAAATGAATAATTTTAAAAAATACATAATTCCAAATTGGCATAAATGCAGAAAAGTTCTGTGTTGGGAAATCTAATAAGTAGCTATTTCAATAGTTCAGGACAAAGATGATGGCGGCCTGAAGCAGGCTGATAGCAGAGGAGAAAGAAGATCCAGCAGCTCCTGAAAGGCTGAATGCAGGGTTGAGGAGAGAGAAGACTAAAGATTACGTCCAAGTTTCTGATAGGACATGACTAGGCAGTTGGAGATGCCATTTGCTAAGATGGGGGTGGAGCAGGTTTGGGGAGGAAATCAAGGGTGTAGCTTTGGAGATGAAGAAGCGTTGCTTGCTAGCTGATTTTACAAGCTCCTGTACTAGGTCTGCATGGATGCAGAAAAGAACCGGAACTGGTTAGACAAGCCCCACGCCTTGTAAATCCTCTGTTAGTGTATTGTTTCTCAAATCTTCTGCTCTCTCTTTGAGCAGAGCCTCCCTCCACCCCCCAGTTCCTTTACTGCCTTATTTCAATGATTCTTTGAACTCTTTGAAACCTCCATTTTCTATGAATCAGTCATCAATAAAATGAGCCACTTTCTCAGTAGTGCTCTCAATTTGTCATGTTTTTTTTCCCCCTTCAGACAATGCCATCATTCATTCAACAACCTTTTTTTTTTTTTTTTTTTGTTTAAAGTAGGCTCCACGCCCAGCAAGGAGCCCAATGCAGTGCTTGAACTCAAAACCCTGAGATCAAGACCAGAGCTGAGATTGGGAGCCAGATGCCTAACCGACTGAGCCACCCAGACACCTTTCATTCAACAAATTTTTATAGAGTGCCCTACCTTATTGGGGAAGTAGAGGGATAGTTTCATTCATAAAACCAGGAAGCCATCTCTGGAAATGTATATGCTTCTCGGGTCCTTTTCCCTTCACTGAGGATAGTTTCCATTGGATCAAGAAGGATAATGCTCTCATTCACAGGCTTGGAAGGAAGTGGAGACATGGCCTGAATTATTCATCCAGGAAGTGAGGTCTTCTGGAAGTAGTGTTGAGAGAGCTGTTTGAGAATGAGAGACAGTTTGCCAACTGAATTGATGAAACCCTACATTTGGATGAAGTCCTCAAAAACGATCCAGCTATAACTTTTCCCTTAACTTTCTTAGGTCTTTTTTGTCTTTCTTCAGATATTTCTTCTTTGATTTTTTTGTCAGATTGGATAATTTCCATTAATTTGTGTCCAAATTCATAGACCCTTTCTTCTGCCTCCTCATCTGCTGTGAAGCCCAGCTGAAAAGGTCTTTAATTACTTATTTTCTTTCACATACTTGCCAGCTTTAGGATTTCCTCCTCCTCTTCCTTCTTTTTTATATTTATAAAATATAGTTTCCAATCAGTTGTTTTAAAAATACATGTAGTTTCCATTTCTCTGCTGGGATTCCCTATCTGTTTCCCATTATGACCATCTTTCCCTCTTATTTCTTGGAACATATTTATAACAGCTGCCTTAAACTTTGTATCTGTTCATTCCAACATCTTGGTCATTCAGAATATGATCTTTGTGATTTTTCTCTTAACTCTGGATTATACCTCTCGGCTTCTCCAAATATACAGTAATTTTTAAATCTTATAAAGACACTGTACATGATACATTGTCTACCCTTTGGAATCCATTATATTCCTTGAAGAGTATTGATTATTTTGTTCTGGCAGGCAGCTAAATTCCTGACTGATCTCCTTTAACTAGTGGAGGCTTGGCTTAACGTGTATTTAGGCCAGGTCTACTTGGGCTTTGTCCTTACTCTAAGGGTCAACCCCTCAGTCCTGGGCCATCATGTTTACGTGTAAGTCAAGCCCCCCCACTGGTTTTGGAATAACTCTGAGATGTTTACCAAGCTCCTCTAACTTGGTAGGTTTTAAAATTCTAAACATTGGGGCGCCTGGGTCGCTCAGTGGGTTAAGCCACTGCCTTCGACTCAGGTCATGATCTCAGGGTCCTGGGATCAAGTCCCGCATCGGGCTCTCTGCTCAGCGGGGAGCCTGCTTCCCTCTCTCTCTCTCTCTCCACCTGCCTCTCTGTCTACTGTGATCTCTCTCTGTCAAATAAATAAACAAAATCTTAAAAAAAAAATTCTAAACATTGTTTGCTCTACAGTGGGCTACAGCTGGGGTCTCTGCTTAGCTCTTTGACCTTCTACCTTTTGCTTTCTGTAGCCTTCTTGAAACCTGCCCAATGTAGGTACAGTTTCCATCAGCAAAGAGGTGGAGAGGAGTTTATATTCTGATTTAGGGCTTCCTCCTCTGTGGTTCCCTCTGTTCCAGGATTCCAACCCTCAACATTCAACCATATGAGCAGGCCCATAATCCATCTTGCACACCTCCATCCAAGAAGACTGTGGCTTTCTTCTTGAGTTCCAGCTGCCTCACATTGTGTGACGCTTCCCCCTACTTTCCTGCCTGCTTTCAGTCATTTGCCAGTGCCTTCAGATCATTTTTTAAAATAATTTCAACTAATTGCTATCAAAAGTGAAGATAGTATGATACAACTACTCCACTCTCTCTTTTCTTTCTTTTTTTAAAGATTTTATTTATTTATTTGACAGAGATCACAAGTAGGCAGAGAGGCAGGCGGGGGTGGGGGGTTGGGGGTAAGCAGATTCCCTGCTGAGCAGAGAGCCAGATGCGGGGCTCGATCCCAGGACCCCGGGATCATGACCTGAGCTAAAGGCAGAGGCTTAACCCACTGAGCCACCCAGGCACCCCCAAATTACTCCACTCTTAACCAACACTAAAATTCTGTGGGCATTGTTCTGATTGGTGAGTCCTGTCAGCTATGCTAGGTGGATGCTGTGTAGTGTCTATTGGGAAGCTGTTAATACCTTGTTTCATTGTTTCATTTATCATATATCACCAAAATTAGGGAGAAAAGAGGAAGTACTGCTCTTTTCACTGCATAAAGTGACAACCCAAAATAAAGAGAAGGGAGAAGGGAAGTGGATATAATCAGAGAATTTTGGCTAGTCAGCTGGGAATACACTCTAAACCTGATACTTATTTTGTTCCTGTTGGATAAGGTTAAAATCTGTAAAGCTATTAAAGTTAATAAGATTTATAGAAATGTGCATATTCTGTTACAGCAAAACCTCATCATTTCAGACTCTACAGCTTGATCATTTAAACTCTATTTTGATGTTTCTTTTTTTTTTTTTACAAATGTAACTTAGTTTTGCATTATTAAGGAAAATTCAGCTGAAAAACTTTTAGAAATAGTAAAAAATACATTAAAGCAGTTGGTCTTTAAGGTAATATGGAAAAACCAGTACTTTACTAAACTAATTAAAAAAAAACACAAAAATATCCTAGGAGGGTCAGCATTCACTCAGACACAACAACAAATTGAAGACATCATGAGGAAGTATTCAAGGAGTATTAAATATTTGTATGCTTTAGAACAAGCAACATTTTGGAGTATTCCTAGTATCTAAATTAATCAATAAATCAAAAGATATCCCAATTAATTGGAGGAGAGGGAGCAGGCAAGAAAACTTGAAACTACAAATTATTAAGAGTTTCAGGGAGTAGCCAAAGCGATTTTGGAAAAGGATGGCAAAGATGAACAGTATCTTTATAATACATTTTAATAGTAGTATAATGAATATAAAATGTATTATGATGTACTACAGTGGCTAAAACAATGTGGAAATATAAAATATATATTGGCTAAAACTGTGATAACTAGAATAGCCATAATGGAGAAGAAGAGATGCCTGTATATATACATACATATATATATATGTAGATTTAGTATATAATACAACTATTTCAAATCAGTGCCATATTGTATTTGGACGAATGGAAAGCCATCAAAGAAAGCTAGACTTCTACTTCCTACCAAAATCCATTCCAGCTATATAGAAAATGTAAATGCTAAAAAGATAAGGGCAAGGTATCATAAGAAAACATGTGTAGTTATATTTATAATCATGGAAATCCATCCAGTGGAGGAGAAAAGTATATAAACCTTTTTTCTGTTAGATAGACAAGTAAGATAAAAAAACAATCAAAACGGCACTCTCTGGTTAAGGAAAAGTCTCAAGATTTCTTTTCTCTGAACTGACTATGAACAAGCTCCTGACACTCAGAAAAAACTAAGAATTCTACCAGGGCTGTTATAAACTTATACACCTCAATCCAGGTCATTTAAAATTCTGCCCCACTGAGAAAAAGGCAACACTTGGATTCATGTTCAATGTCAAGGGAGTCAAATTTTAAAAACTGCAAATCGGACCCAAAAGAACAATTACTCTACACATTTTAAGATGTGAATTTGAACACTGACCCTATTTATATTGCATGTGGGTAAAAGTTCTAATCAGATTTAATTTTACCTTTTATTAAAAAATTCAGAAGAAAATCCAACAGAGCTGAAATTTTTATCAACCAGGCATCAAGACTCTATTATATTAATGAGGCACTAGAAATTTTGAGTTGAATAAGAAAAAGCATTCATGGTTCTCAGGACAGAACAACACTGTCCGTGAAGACAAACACTTCTTTTGCTGATTGGATGCAAACTGATTGCATCAATTTCAACAACTGAATGATACAAAAAGCATTTTCTTGTTCACCAGGTCAGGGGACTGAGGGAACACCAAGTCAAATGCCATTTATTTCCTCTTATCTTGTAAGGAGTTATTATCTGAGCTATTTTTTGTCCATGGAACCCTTCCAATCACCTCTACTCTGTGGTACAATTGGGGCACACAGGCCGACATAATGTCAGGGCACAATGGTTGCCAGTGTGCTGAGCCTCAAGGCTCTGGTTTGGGAATCAAACTTTCACTTGGGTTCTGACTTGAAAAATCATGTTCTAATCATGTCTGTAAGCGGTCAGAGTGTGATTCACCCCCAAAGGGTAAAAATAGAAACCTCAGTGGAACAATGGGGACATGGATGAAACAACTTGCTGAAAATAAGTAATTAAACCAATTAGGACTCCACTAACTCTGTAAAGCCGAGTCTTTGAAAATGAACACAAAACACAGGTTTTCGTTTTTCTCTTTATTCGGCTTTTCCCAGGAGTCCATGTACTGAAGACTTTCTGGGCTGGTCTGTTTTCTCGCTATGGTCAAATAAGAAAGACAGATACCAGGGTGCCTGGTTGTCTCAGTGGGTTAAGCGTCTGCCTTTGGCTTAGGTCATGATCTCAAGGTCCTGAGATCGAGCCCCGCATCTGGTTCTCTGCTCCGTCGGAAGCCTGCTTCTCCCTTTCCCATTCCCCCTGCTTGTGTTCCCTCTCTCTCTTGCTGTGTCTCTTTCTATCAAATACATTTAAAAAATCTTAAGAAAAAAAAAAAAGACAAATACTTTTTCCCCCCTAGCTGCAAATATTTTTCATTCTTTTGCTGAGGACAGTTGAATGAATTTGAAATAAGGCAGAATGTGAAATATTTGTGTTTTAAATCTCTCTTTCCATGGCAGCCTCTCATGGCTCAGTGAAAACATTTTTTACCTTTTTGGCCAGCTGAAATCAAAGCCTCCCCGACTCCCAGTTTGGGCTGTGCTGTACGAGGAGCTATTTTTACCCCCGGCCTGGAGCCATCTGTGAAGGTTCACGGTGGTATTTTTCAGTGCAGCCGGTCACATGGGCTGTTTTCCCAAGTCAAGGCCGGTGGCCCGGGGAGGAATGTGTGCAGAGACTCTCCGGCATCTGTGACCTCACCACGTCCTCCCCAGACCCTTAGTCCCCCTGGCTGAGCTCTGGGCTTCGTGGCCACTAGCCCTGCACCCATCTCTTGGAACGGAGGGTTGATGCTTTTTCTTTCCTCTGGGCTCGAACAGAATGTCAGCACAGACAGAGCATGGGAGCTGGAGTTCTCCAACCCTCCAGTGAATCAGGTGGCATTTTCAGGGGTGCGACGAGGGCGCCTCCTGCCACTTTTCTGCTTTGCTCTTGGGAACAGCATGCCCGAGGAATGTTAAGGAACTGAGTGCCTGTTACAGTAAAAATGGACCATGGACTGGCAATTAGAAAAATGCTTTTACGAGGCAGAGTTGGGAGAAGAGATGAATCATCTTACTCTGCTCCATTCCCCTTTGGGGGCTGGGCGGGGGTGGTGGTGACTCGCTGTCACAGAGAGCTGGGATGGCTGTCACCGAGCCCGGGAGGAAAGCCTTTCTAAGGATCTGGGCTCTATTGTTGGTCTTTTTCTTGAAAACACTGAAACTGAAGTGTTGGCTGACGCCATTTGGAGGAGTGTAAGTTTCTTTACCTTATCAACACCTTTCAGCTAATTAATATTTATATAGTGCCCAAAGGACCCACATTGGATCCAGACCTCTGACTTTGCACGTTTGCAAACGTCAGCAGAGAAGAATTGCGGCTGCATTCATTCTGGGCAGCCCTCCACTGAAAGACCGACAGTGTTCTTTTTATTCCGCAGCACCGATTTACGTCTGCAGGGTCTTTTGGGGAGAGTGCCTCCTGGAAGTGTAGCAAAGACCCAATAACTGATAGGGGGGATATACAACTAAAAGGAAGAAATGGTTGTGGACTCAAGAACATTTCCCTATGTTATCACATCCTCCAAAGTCTTAGCTATTGGGTCCCGGATTGGGTAATCACACAGAGAAAGAAATGAAATTTGTATGGGTCTTGGAAGAACAGGATACGTGGAATCCTACACAGTAGATTTCATGGCTTCCTACCAGATTTTTCCCTTTAAAGATTTTCTTAATGCTGGTACAATCTATTCTTTGTCCCCTAGATATACTCTCCTCCTAATGCTTCTACTTATTGCAATTACTGCTTCCAACTACCGGCTAATATTATTGACCTTGACCATGAGGCAAGCCCTGAGCTAAGCCATGCACTGGGTAGTGTTAAGAACACAGGCTTTGGAGCCAGATTATGGGCTCAGATCTCAGCCCCATAACTTAATATCCACTGGCAAGGCATTTAACCTCCCGGTACATCATTTTCTTCATCCGTTAAAAAAAAAAAAAGGAATAATAATAACAATACCTACTTTGTAGAGTTATAACAAGGATTAAATTAACCCTGGGGTCTACAAACCGGTGGATTGACATTACAGATGCCTGTGAACTTGAATAGGGGTATTAATTACATCTAAGCTCATTGGTTTTTCAAAGTTACAGTATTGTTAAACCTGTCACTAGAGCTCATCATTTAATATGTTAAAAAAGGAGCACTTTATTACCATATAACTTTTGTGTCTCCATATACTTTGTTTCCCTTGTTATCCCATGTGTACTTTTTTATTCATTTAAAAATGCTGTTTTGAGAAGGAGTTGGTTGGCGCTACTGGATGGCCCAAGTGAACTCCAGCACAGAAAAAGCAAAGAAACCTTAATTAAAACATGTGCCAAGTACTTAACAATCCTTCCTGGCACAGAGTCATCACAAATGTGTTCATTATTCTTGTTTAATTCTCAAATAATCTAAGAGGGTGATATGGCTGTTATCATCCCACAAGAATGTATGCTTACAAGGGCAAGATTTCTTTTTCTGTTTGGTTCATGGTCTATCTCCTGAACCCAACATGTACGTGGCATATAGGAGATATTCAGTGAATATCTGTTTCATGAACCTCTAGATCCCAGTTTGCAAATGAGGACAGCAGGGCTTAGAGAGATGGGGTAAAGTGCCCCCAGCCATTCAGCAGCCAAGTCCTCAAGCCCTGGTTGACGTAGCTCCCGGGCTGGAGAGGAAATTTCTTCATCCCTTGTCTCCCGGTCATTTCATAATTCCTTTCTCTCTCTCTCTCTTTCTTTCTTTTGAAGATTTACTTATTTATTTTAGAAAGAGATAGAGAGCATGTGTGAGCATGGGGAGGGGCAGAGGAAGAAAGAGATAAGCAGACTCCCTGCTGAGTGGGGAACCCAATGTGGGGCTCAATTCCACAATCCTGAGATCATGACCTGAGCAGAATGCAAGAGTTTGACGCTTAACCAACTGAGCCACCTGGTGCCCCTCATTTCACAATTCTCTCTCTCTCTCTCTCTCTCTTTTAAAGATTTTATTTATTTGACAGTGAGAAAGAGAGAGAGAGCGCACAAGCAGGGGGAGCAGCAGGCAGATGGAGAAGCAGGCTCCTAGCTGAGCAGGGAGCCCAACACAGGACTCGATCCCAGGACCCTGGGATCATGAGCTGAGCCCAAAGCAGACGCGTAATGACTGAGCCCCCCCGGTGTCCCCGGTTCACAATTCTTAAAACATCAGTTCTTCTCAATGTTGGAACTTGTATTTGGGGAAGACAAAAACTAGTTTTGTCTGGGAGTTAAGATTTATTTGAGGCAAAATTAACATATAACATTATATTAGCTTCTGGTGTTCAATGTAGTGATTTTATGACCTTTGAGTAACATAGGTTTGAAATGTGTGGGTCCACTTATATGTGGATTATTTTTTTATAAATACAGTATAGTACTATAAATGTATTTTCTCTGCCTTATGATTTTATTAATAACATTTTCTTCTCTCTAGTTTACTTTCTTGGTAAAACAGGATATAATACGTATAACATACAGAATATGTGTTAAAAGCGGAGAAAGACAACTATCATATGATCTCCCTGATATGAGGAAGTGGTGATGCAACATGGGGGCTTAAGTGGGTAGGAGAAGACTAAATGAAACAAGATGGGATTGGGAGGGAGACAAACCATAAGTGACTTTTTTTTTTTTTTAAAGATTTTTTATTTATTTATTTGAGAGAGAGAGACAGTGAGAGAGAGCATGAGCGAGGAGAAGGTCAGAGAGTGAAGCAGACTTCCCATGGAGCTGGGAGCCCGATGTGGGACTCGATCCCGGGACTCCGGGATCACGCCCTGAGCCGAAGGCAGTCGTCCAACCAACTGAGCCACCCAGGCGTCCCAATAAGTGACTCTTAATCTCACAAAACAAACTGAGGGTTGCTGGGGGGAGGGGGGTTGGGAGAAGGGGGGTGGGGTTATGGACATTGGGGAGGGTATGTGCTTTGGTGAGTGCTGTGAAGTGTGTAAACCTGGTGATTCACAGACCTGTACCCCTGGGGATAAAAATATATGTTTATAAAAAATAAAAAAATTTAAAAAAAAGAATATGTGTTAATAACTATTTGTGTTATCCATCAGTCTTCTGGTCAACAGTAGACTATTAATAAAGTTTCAGGGAAGTCAATAGTTATATGAAGATTAAAAAAAAAATAATTCCAGTATAGTTACTCTACAGGGTTTTACTATCCCTGGGGGTAAAAGATAGTGATTCAACAATTCTACACAGCACTCAGTGCTCATCACGGTAAGTGCACTCTTTTTTTTTTTTTTTTAAAGATTTTATTTATTTATTTGACAGACAGAAGTCTCAAGTAGGCAGAGAAGCAGGCAGAGAGAGAGAGAGAGAGAGGAGGAAACAGGTTCTCTGCTGAGCAGAGAGCCCGACGTGGGGCTCGATCCCAGGACCCTGGGATCATGACCTGAGCTGAAGGCAGAGGCTTAACCCACTGAGCCACCCAGATACCCCAGTAAGTGCAATCTTAATCCCCATCCCCTATCTCACCCATCCCCCCCACTCCCCTCCCTTCTGGTAGCCATCAGTATGTTCTCTATAGTTAAGAGTCTGTTTTTTGGTTTGTCTCCTTTTTTTTTTTTTTTTTTTGTTCATTTGTTTTATTTCTTAAACACCACATATGAGTGAAATGATACTGTACTTGTCTTTCTCTGATGGACTTATTTCCCTTTATACTCTCTAGATCCATCCGTGTTGTTGCCAATGGGAAGATTTCATTCTTTTTTACGATTGAGTCCGTTCTAGGGAATGTCCCATGGGCACATGAAAAGAATGTGTATTCTGCTTTTGGGGGATGGAATGTTCTGAATATATCTCTTAGAGCCATCTGGTCCAATAAGTCATTCAAAGCCAACTTTTCCTTACTGATTTTTTGTTTGGATAATCTATCCATTGATGTAAGTGGGGTGTTCTAGTCCCCTACTGTTATTGTATTGCTATTGATTCCTACCTTTATGTTTGTTATTAACTGTTTTATGTATTTGGGTGCCCCATGTTGGGTACACAAATATTTATAATTGTTTTATCTTCCTTGTTGGATTGTTCCCTTTATCATTAGGTACTATCCTTGGTCTCCCATTAGTCTTTGTTTAAAAATATGTTTTGTCTGATATAATATTGCTACTCCAGCTTTCTTTTCACTCCTATTTACATGACAAGCGCTTCTCCATTCCTTCACTTTTTTTTTTTTAGATTTTTATTTATTTATTAGAGAGAGAGAGTAAGTGAGAGAGAGAGAGAGCATGTTCATGCATCAGTGGGAGGAGGGACACAGGGAGAGGGAGAAGCAGACTCCCTGCTGAGCAGGGAGCCCAATGCAGGGTTCAGTCCCAGGTCCCTGGGATCATGACTTGAGCCAAAGGCAGACATTTAACTGACTGAGCCACCCAGGAACCCCTCCATCCCTTCACTTTTAGTCTGCATGTGTCTTTAGGTTTAAAATGAGTCTCTTGTAGGCAGCATACAGTTAGGTTTTATTTTTTTTTATCCATCCCATCACTCTGTGTCTCCCCACCCCAGAGGAGACAGAGAGAGAGAGAGAGAGAGAGAGAGAGAAAATGAATCTTAAGCAGGTTGCATGCCCAGCACAGAGTCTGATGCAGGGCTTGATCTCACAACCCTGAGATCATGACCTGAGCTGAAATTAAGACTTGGATGCTTGGGCTCCTGGATGGCTCAGTGGGTTAAAGCCTCTGCCTTCGGCTCAGGTCATGATCTCGGGGTCCCCGCATCGGGCTCTCTGCTCAGCGGGGAGCCTGCTTCCTCCTCTCTCTCTCTCTCTGCCTGCCTCTCTGCCTACTTGTGATCTCTGTCTGTCAAATAAATAAAAAAAATTAAAAAAAAAAAAGACTTGGATGCTTAACCAACTGAGCCACCTGGGTGCCCTGACCCTGTGTATTTTGATTGGAGCATTTAGTCCATTTACATACAAAATAATTAAAGATAAATATGTACTTATTGCCATTTTATTTTATGGTTGTTTTTGTAGTTCTTCTTTGTTCCTTTCTTCTCTTGCTCTCCTCTGTTACCATCAGGTTTGCATATAACATCTTATACATACAGCAGTTTATATTAAATTAATAGTTGCTTCAGTTTGAACCATTCTTTATTCCTCTCCCCGTGTTTTAAGTATATGGTATTATACTTTACATCTTTTTTATTTTATGAATCCCGTGACTGATTTTTGTAGGTACACTTAATTTTACTGCTTTTGTGCTCTTACTTTTCTTAGTAAGCATTACTTACTTTTCTTAGAAAGGAAAGGGTTTTTCCTTTCCACTCAAAGAATCCAATTTAACATTTCTTGTAGGGTTGTCTTAGTGGTCATGGATCCCTTTAACTTTTGTTTGTCTGGGAAATTCTTTATGTCTCCTTCTATTCTGAAAGATAGCTTTGCAGGATAGAATATCCAGGTTTGCAGGTGTTTTTGTTTTTGTTTTTCAGCACTTTGAATATATCAAGTCACTTCCTTCTGGCCTACAAAGTTTTTGCTGCAAAATCATCTGGGAGCCTTGTGGGGTTTCCCTTGTGTGTAATTGCTTACTCTTTCTGCTTTTAATTCTCTCTTTATCAGTACTTTTTGCCATTTTAATTACTATGTATCTTTGTTTGGGCTTCTTTTGGTTGATTTTGTTGGGAGCTCTCTGTGCCTCCTAGATCTGGATTTCTGTTTCTTTTCCCAGGTTCAGGGAGTTTTCAGCTATTATTTCCTCAAATAAATATTCTGCCCCCTTTTATCTCTCTCCTTCTTCTGGGATCTCTATAATGTGAAATTTATTATGCTTGATGGTGTTGCTGAATTCCCTAAGTCTATTTTCATTTTTGATTATTATATTTCCCCACCTCTCTTCTGTTTGGCTTGATCGCTTTCCCATTACTTTGTCCTCCAGGTCACAGACACATTCTGCTTCCTCTAGTCTTATTATTTACTCCCTCTAGTGTAATTTTAGTTTCAGTTATTGAGTTCTTCCTCTCTGATTGGTTCTTTTTTTTATGCATTGTGTGTCTTTGTTGAGGGTCTTACTGAGGTCTCTACTCTTTTCTCAAGTTCAGGGAGTATCTTTATGATCATTACTTTAAATTATCTATCAGGCCTATTGCTTATCCCCATTTCATTTAACTCTCTTGCTGTGATTTTTGTCCTGGTCTTTCATTTGGGACATATTCCTCTGTCTTCTCATTTTGTCTCTCTGTGTCTGTTTCTAAGTGTTAGGAAAGTCAACCAACCTTAAAGTGGTGGCCTTATGAAGAAGAGATCCTGTAGTGCTCTGGAGGGCAATGGCCCCTGTTCTTCAGAACCTGGAGTTTCAGGGGTGTCTCCTATGTGTGTTGTATGCAACCTGTTGTTGTGGCTGAGTCATGTTTACCTTCACTCTAGTTGTCTGCAATCAGTCTCTTTGCCTGTTGTGGGAAGGATTTGTTCCAGTCTGGTTTGAGTTGAGTCAGACCAAATGTTTGCCAGGGCTGCAGTAGCATGGACCTGCAGGGCACTTTCCTTGTTTTGTCCGCTGAGAAGCTTCTGTTGGAGGGTGGGGCCTGCAGTCAGATCAGATGTCTGCCTCCAGCCCACAGCTAGGGCCACCATCAGACTGGTGTGTGTGGTTATCTCCTCTCCCTGGGGGAGGAGACACTTTGGAGAGGTTCTGGCCTGGCTGAAGGGGGCATGTCTTCAGGGGAATGTGGGGGCAGAGCACACTGTCAACAAAACTAAATAGAGCAAGTTGGTGCTGCCCTGGTTCCCACAGGTGTCCATGTATCTAGGCTGGGAGGCAGGGTAGAGAAATGGAGCCAGCCAGCTCTTTTCTTCCTGGAGAAGTCTCCTAAAGATCCTTGTCCCTCCAGCACATGTTCTGAGATCTGTAAGTAAATCTCCTTCACATATACCCCAGGTGTTTTTTAAACTTCTGCTTTGATGTGTCTCTCTGTGGGGCTGTTGGTTGTGCTATCTCTTTAAAAGCAGGGATTTGGTTTCCTATCACCCTCCTGGCTGTCTCAGAGCTGAGCCTGCAGATTTTTAAGTTCCAGATGTTAAGTCCCCAGATTGAAAGAACTTGTGAAATTAGGCCCCTCTGTTTTTCAAAGGCCAATGTTATGGAGATTTGTGTTCTCCAAGTGTGGGATTCTTGGTGCTTGGGTCTGTTTCACTCTCCTTTCCGCACCTGAAGTGTCCCTCCCTCCTGGGGACAGTCCCACACTGGTCTGTTTAGTTCCTGACCATGTGTCTGCCCTTCCTATACTCTTTGTTGTGGCCTCTTCTGCACAACTAGCTGTGGAGAATTTGGTCTGCCAGTCTTCAGGCCAAGTTCTAGGTTACTCACATTGTTCCTGGTGTTATCTAGTTGTATGCATGGGATAAGGTGAGCTCAAGATTTTCCTACTCTTTCATCTTCCCAGGAAGTCTAAATGTGGATTTTTGAGTGGGAGGTGTGGTGTCAGTGTGCCTAAGTTCAAGGGTCAACTGTATCATGAAATGATCATCACAGTAAGTCTAGTTAACATCTGTCACCCATATACTTACAAAAATTTTTTTTCTAGTGATGAGAACTTTTAAAATTTACTCTCTTGGGTGTGCCTGGGTGGCTCAGTCGCTACATGTCTGCCTTTTGCTCATGTAATGTCCTGAGAACAAACCTGATCTCAGGACATTTGATCATGTCCTGAGATCAAACCCCACGTTGGGCTCCCTACTTCGTGGGAAGCCTGCTTCTCCCTCTCCCACTCCCCCTGCTTGTGTTCCCTCTCTCGCTGTGTCTCTGTCAAATAAATAAATACATAAATAAAATCTTTAAAAAAAAGATTTACTCTCTTAGCAACTTTCAGATATGCAACACAGTATTATTAACTATAGTCACCATACATTGGCTGGGACTTCTTGACAGAGAAATGGAGGCAGAAGGAGATCTTCAGATGATACACAGAACTGAGTAACCCAGATTTCACCAGGTCATGTTGGCATATGAGTGTTCATAGCTTCGTTCCATTCCAGCTTCATTCCTGGGATTTTACAGTATAGGATTTGAGTTAACAGAAAATGAAGAAGTTACAGGGATGTGTTCTAGGAAGAATTTTTACCTATGGGAAAGGACCCAGAGTAGAAACTGAAGGAAAGAGACAGTGACAGGGAGAGATAAGATCCACAAGGGACATCTGACAATGACAGAGAAAGTTTTGGGGACCGACTACCATTTTTTTTTTTTGTTTTAGTATAAAATGGCTATTAGAGATGGAAGAGAGGATTTTTCAAAGTTTTGTTGTGCAAAACGTCTTGCCTCCTTTGTCCTACCTACCACTGAGTCATGGGCATTTCTTTTAAAGAAGAATGTTAATTGCTCAGCTTCTGAACTTATGGTTAGTTTAATACTACTTCCTTAGGACAGGGACTACAAGACATTTCAGCTTTTACATGGGTAATAATTATCCCATCCACTTTGGTCAACACAAGGTCTCCACGCATCGCTTCTCTCCTACTTATATTCTCCTTGCCAGGCTCAGCTGCCTGCTAGACTGCTCTCAAGTCCCTTTGTGCAGGGCTTACAAAACTTGGAGGATTAGAGTTCTCCCTCGCTCTGTGATTCATTTTGTCACATGGCCCTCGGCTGGCACAAAATGCAACCAGGGTCTCTCCAAGTTTCTTAGAAAAGCAGGTGGGTTTGGTTTTTTTCTTTTTCTTTTCTTCTTCTTTTTCTTTTTTTTGGTCTTCTGTATCTTCACAGCTAAACAGAAACATGCTTCCAAAAACAAGTAATGGGTTGCAGGGACTGTGAAGTCTAAATCAATTTTTTTTAAAGATTTTATTTATTTATTTGACAGAGAGAGAGTGAGAGAGACCACACAAGCAGAGGGAGCAGAAGATAGAAAGGGAGAAGCAGGCTCTCCACTGAGCAGGGAGCCCAATGTGGGTCTCAATCCCAGGATGCTGTGATCATGACCTGAGCTGAAGGCAGATGCTTACCTGACTGAGCCACCCAGGGGACCCTAAATAAATTCTTTAAGAAACGTCTATGAAGAAAAAAATAGTTTTTTAAAGGATTTATCTTGGAGAGACAGGGAGAGAGTGCATGTGTGCCCAGGCGAGCACAGTGGGGAGGAGCAGAGAGAATCCCAAGTCAGGCTGGATCTCAGGACCCTGAGACATGAGCCAAAACCAAGAGTAGATGCTTAATGGACTGAGCCTTCACTGTGAAGAAAATTTAATCTGAAGGGTTGAGAGGGACAGACAAGGGTATGACTTTGGTGTGAGGCAGACAGGTTTGATCCCCAGTTCTGTGAATTATTAATCGCCTAAATTTGAGTGATTATTATCATTGATCTAGTCTCAGTTTTCTTATCTGTGAAGTAGTGATGGTGACATATAGCGCCATGGGATTTATTGTGACGAATGAGTGACATAATCCGGGTAACATACTTAACAGGTCTTTACTATTACCTTTATATTTAACTTGGAGCAAGTTAGATGTTTGGAGCAATAGCACAGAAAGATCTTTTCTCAGTTGGCATTGATTTTCATATCTAGAACCTTTTCTTGGTTTTCCAGAATATTCTGCCTCAAAGATATATCCTGGACTCTAGCTTTTGTGGTATTTAAAATTGCTTCCATGTTTGAATGACGGGTCTTTTCTTCTGGTTTCTACTTGCACCACTAAGGTTTCAGACCTTCCAGATCCAAGTTTTGGGCTGGGTTAAGCTCCGGGAGTGATGAGCTTCCCGTGTCCTCTAGGAGTGGGGAGGAAGCTTCTCGGAGCACAGTGTCTCAGAAGGGGCAGAGCCCTGAGATCTCAGGGCAGGTCTCTTCCTCCTGGAGTACATAGCCCTGCCTTCCTTAGGGTTGCCCTCTCAGTTCTCATGAAGGGGATGAGTCTCACCACAGGCCATTCCTGGGACTCTCCTTTACCATAACCACAGTAAAATGATCAAACAAAAAACATGCTAAAAAAAAAAATCAAAAACAGAGAAACAGGTGGTTTTTAAAATTAATTAATTAATTTGACAGACAGAGATCACAAGTAGGCAGAGAAGCAGGCAGAGAGAGGAGGAAGCAGGTTCCCTGCTGAGCAGAGAGCCCGACACCAGGCTCGATCCTAGGACCCTGGGATCATGACCTGAGCTGAAGGCAGAGATTTTAACCCACTGAGCCACCCAGGTACCCCAAAACAGATGGTTTGAGATGGAAATTAAATATTTTAAATTGTGAAAAGATAAAACTATAAGTCACCAGTCATGAAACAAAGATTTGGGACCCACCCTGAATAATTAAGAACATGGAGGGAGAAATGGGTGTTAAATCATTGCGATGATTTTAATTTGACCCCTTCCCAGTATCAATAAGTAATTGGTGACTTCAATAATTTTTTTAAGTAGGCTTGTTATAAGTGTCCTCTTCTGCACTAGTATTATAACAAATAAAATAAGATTAATTGCAATTATTTTATTTTGAAATAGTCTTTTTTCTTTCCTATCAGATAAAGTTTTCCTAAAATACCTTTTTCCTCACTAGCTAAAAATATCTGGCAACCCCTAATGGTCTTAAGATCTAGTCCAAATATCTCAGCCTGGTGATGTACGTGATTTCACTGTTGTCCAACCCTTCCCTACAGAAATCTTTTGTTCCAGCTCATATCCTCCTTTTTCTCCAAACATAGTTAATTTGTTGCCGCCTCAAAGATTTTATGCATCCTGAACCCCAAGAGGAAGGCCCTCTTCCAAGGTATTTGTCAGTCTGTATATTTCTCTTGCTCAACTCATTTCTCTTCCTCCAATTCACGCTGATCTCTCATACTTTTGTCCTTCAGCGGCCTCATCCCTTTAGGTAGAGATGACCCAAGTATGGTTGGAGGATATAAGTAAGAAGCCTCCCACAGTACCTTAAACATACAGTTTCCCTACCTGAGACAATGAAAGGCACAGGTAGAATAATTTAGATGGAGAAAATGTGTATTTTTATGAATGGCATTTTCAATTCTCCATATTTAAATACTGTTCTGAATTTATGTTTTAATTTTATTTCAAGGTAACTCATAAGACTGTTAACTTAAGATATGTAATCTCAATCGGAGTAGATAAATCAAGCAAGCAAATATTTTTCAAGGATAAAAAGTTCTTCAAAATGAATTTCTTTTTTTTCTTTAATTTTTAAATTTTTTTTATAAACATATAATGTATTATTTGCCCCAGGGGTACAGGTCTGTGAATCACCAGGTTTACACACTTCACAGCACTCACCATAGCACATACCCTCCCCAATGTCCATCATCCAACCCCCCTCTCTGAAATGAATCTCTGAAGCTTCATCACATGCCATTTAGAAATTGGTTCTCTAACGCATAGAAGTCATAAACTGTTTCTTGCAATATCATTTGTGAAGAGGAAACCCACGCCGTGTCTATAGGTGGTGTAATTTGGGTCTGACTTCACTGAAGCAAGGCAGGTAAAAACCATTGCCTCTTCCTGCACACAGAAACGAGCGACTATGTATCTGAAAGCACTTCACTGAGCAAGAACAACCCTAGGCCTTTCCACAGAGACTCCTGAGACTCCTGACTGGTCTGGTGAGCCATGGAAGATTTGTGAGTAGGGAAGGAGGAACCCCAGTGTCCAGGGAGGCCTCATGATCTGGCCGGCGCTGTGCTCCGTGCTTTGATATGTCCTCTCACTTAGTGTTCGTAACACCCCTGCCCCATGGACGTTCTTATCCCCATCGTGATGGTTAAGGAAAGTGCAATTGTAGGATCAGTCCAAGAGTCAGATTCTGTATTTCAATCCCAGGTCAATATAATAATGATTACCCATGACAGTTGGAATGCTCACTCCACTGGGTGGGCGGGGGAGGTTTGCGAATAGCAAGACATGAAAGTAAGGTCAAGCTTAAAAAGCTTAAAGCGCCTTTGACACTTGCTCACAACAGACAGTGGCACCCAGAGTGACCGCCCATGGCTGTACAGCTTCTGCAGGACACAGGCACCCGAGGTCACATCATAGGTATCATGTATTTGTAATTTTATTTTCACGAAATCCTGGTAGGATTGTGAAGTGTCTTGTTCTAACAGAAGCAGCCCATGATGATAGTTTCCCAACAAACAGAAATGAAGCGTCTTGAGGAAGGGCGTCTTTTCCTACTCGGTGCCATGACACAGACTACGTGAGCTGGTTTAAGGGCAGTGATCCTTAAATCACGAACTGTTCTGTGACACTCCTAGCTGGTCTGCAGTGGATTGACCTCCCTTCCACGGTATCAATGTATCAAAACATCCGTGGTTTCCAATTACTGTGAGTACTGGTAGACTTTCCCTAAATATAATTCTTTTTTTTTTTTTTTTAAAGTAAGAGCACCTGTGGTCAAAAGTCAGGAGAGTTAACTTGAGTCCTTGGGGACAAAATCAATTTCTTTGCAGAAAGCAGTTTTTGTAAATGTTGATTTCATAAAAGTTTGCAATTGCCACCGAATTTTTCTAGTGTGTGTAAAGGGCAAGGATGCTGCTCCTTTGCTGTGGAATATCTGCCCTTGTGTTATAGGACATTGACTTTGTTGGCTAAACCTCTTGTCTTTTGCCATCTTACCTGGAACTGCAGAACAGAGAGGGGCCTGTCTGGCTCCCAGCTCTTCCTCCTTTTATGAAAATGGTCGCCTAAGCACAGGCATGAGTTTGGTGGCCGTTATTCCGACACGAACCCTGGGTAGAATGAGTAGCTCCAGACTTCGACTCCTCCCCGGGCCGAAGCAATGGGCTGTCTGTGAAGAGTGCAAAATGTGGAACTGAGAAATGTCACGCCTGAGACATGACGGAGCTGAGTCACACTAAAGGTGGTGCTGTAGGGAAACCTGACCTTGTCTTTCCAGTCTTGAGTGTCCAAATCTTCCACCAATCCCTTGAAATACTTCCATGTCCTTTGTATATATGTATATACACATACACATGCTTATATAAAATATTCTAAAAGTAACTTCGTTTTTTTTAGAGCACTTCTAGATTTATAGAGAAGATATAAAGATAGAACAGAGCAATCCCATACACCCTGTAGTTTCCCCTGGTATAAACATCTTGCTTTGGTATGGTACATTCATTATAATTAATATAACAATATCCATATACTTGGTAATTAAAGTCCACAGTTTAATTAGATTTCCTTCGTTTAATGCATGATGTCTTTTTGCTGGGCCAGGATTCCATCTCGGCTACCATATTACATTGACTCGTTATATCTTCTTAGCTTCCTCTGGTAGTGATGGTCTCAGACTTGTCTTGTTTTTGTTGACCTTGACAGCTTTGAGGAGTACCGGTCAAGTATTTTGTACAATGTCCCTCTCGGGATTTCTCTGATGTTTTTCTCATGATTAAACTGAGGTTATGGATTTGGGGAGGGAGACCATAAATAATGTCAACATGAATTATCATGACTGTTGATGTTGGCCTTCGTCACCCGGCTCAGCTAGCGGTCATCAGGTTTCTCAGTTGCAGAGATACTCTTCCTTCCCTCCCTTTATTTACTGACCTCTTTGGAAGGCAGTCACCATGCAGAGCCCACACTTCGAATGAGAATATATGCTACTTCTGCGAACGTGGAGCCTCTACATGTATTATTTGGAATTTTGTATGGGAGCTCTGTCTCTTCTCCCTACAACGGATAGTTTAAATTTATATTAAATTGAAGCAGTTCAAATAGCTTTCAACAACAACAACAACAGCCCCTTACAAATGACCCACTTCAGGAGAGAGAAACTCAAATGCCTATAGAGGCCAGGTAGGTAGCCGAGAGGATGAGTGGAGCAGGTTGGCCGTGGTCCATGGCAGATTGCAAAGCACATGGCAGCTCTAACGGGGGTGCGGTCTCTGCATGTGGCAGTTGCTGCTACATGGGAGTGTGGGTCAGCTTTGCTGTAGCTTCTTTAAATATATATATATATATATATTAGTACATTGGATGTTTACATGAAATCTCCTGATTTTGAAAGGTTGGCAACTAATCCAAATTTTTACAAAATCTGTGCTGACCCAACATGACTGTAGTTTGTGACTTCTTGGGCAGATTAATAACTACACATATTATCAGTAAGGAAATAACCTTAGAAAGGTAGATAAGATGTCCAAGGTCAGACCACTGGATTTGGGAGCTAAACCGGGACTGCCATTCAGGGTTGTAATCTTATTATATAATCCTCTCCTTTGGGGAATCTTCAACAATTTGTTCACGTTCTCAGAATCCTCTGGACTTTGTTCTAAATTCACTGCCTTTAAGGAAATATGTGAACTGGAGCTCCTAGGACACCATGTCTTTCATCAATTCTACTCCAATTAATTGGTGCCATTAATTCCATTCATGCACTGTTTGTCTTATTTTCTTTTGTTCCTTGCTAGAGTCCATATTCATTTGTCTAATTCATGTTACACTTGAGTTGAACAGGGGCTCAGGCAAATGCCCACAGTGGCAAGAGTGATTTGCAAATGCACAAATCAGAATCCTGTAATCCTCTGGAGACTATGAATTGCACCTTAAACATTTTCTTATTCTTTCCCCTAACCCAGGACTCACCACAATAACTGGCATATAGTGGGTGCTCAATAATTGCTTCTTGACTGAACGGCAGTCATTAATGTCTTCAGTGGGATGAAATACCAACACATAGTAATAAGCCTTTTAAAAATTATTTATTTATTTGAGAGAGAGGGGTAATTGAGCGTGTGAGTGGGGGAGAGGGGCAGAGAGAGACTTTTAAGCAGTTCTTAAGAGTCTTAAGAGGGGGCACAGTCTCTGCCCTTGGGGGTTGCTGCTATATGGGAGTGGGAGAGTGTGAGTCAGCTTTGCCACATGGAGTGTGGATCCCAATGCCAGGCTTGATCTCATGACCCTGAGCTGAATTCAAGAATCGGATGCTTAACTGACTAAAACACCCAGGTGCCTCTCAACACATAATAATATTGATTGCTCCTAGAACAAACCCAAGAGTGTGGAAATGAAAATATGTGGCATTTGTTAATGGGAACCAATATACCATTCTTAACAGCATAGAAGCTGTTTTCAGAAGTTTAAAGAAGTTATTATTCAGTTCTTTACAGAGTGTTATTAGAACTTTATTTTTATTTAAAGATTTTGTTTATCTATTTGAGAGAGAGAGAGAGCATGAGCTGTGGGAGGGACAGAGGACAGAGAGAAGCAGGCTCTGTGCTGAGCAGGCAGCCCTACATGGGGCGGGATCCCAGGACCCTGGGACCATGACCAGAGCCAAAGGCAAACACTCAACTGACCGAACCACCCAGAAACCCCTAGAACTTTAAATTAGGAATATCATATAGCAGTCTTGTCTGTAAGGACATTAACCTCTTTTGTCAATTTTTCAGCTAGCTTATACACATCTTGCATTCTTTATTATTATTTGGTACATTTCTCTACACATACTCTTGGTTACCTGGCTTCCTTAAATCTTAGAATTTAAGAACTGGAGACTTATTTATTCCATGAACCAGAGACTTATTTATTAAGTTCCTTTATTTCCTGCTCATAAACCGGGGAATGAGGAATTTTTTGGTAAAGGTATAGTCATGGAGAGTTAAGAGAGGCAATCAAGCAGCAAAGTCCGATCTCCCAAGTCCTGTCTTCGCTGACGGCGGCCCTGAGTGCCGGGAGCACCCCAGAGTCGCACATTCTCAAACGGTTTCTTCTGCCGCAGCTTTTATGGCTTTCTGTGTCGCGACGGCTTCTCTTTTCCATGTGTCTTAATCTTCGCTGCACAACGAAGAGTGAGTCAGGTTTTAAGTGGTGAGAGGCGGGACCTTCTGCTTTCTAGGTCAGCGCTGATTAATGAATGACGGTGTCGTTTCTGGGGAACCCAAGTAGCACGAGAGCAATTTTGCTCCCAGTGCTCCCTTGTGAGCCCAGCGAGGTAAGTACAGAGATGACTGAGATTAATTAAATATAAGTGGTGTATAATTCATTTCAGCATAAGAGTTTTTTTTTCTGCCAACTTCTGGATCGATGCCCTGCTTTCCGAATGCAAAATATTTACTCCGATCGGGTCACAGAGTGCACACGGGCTTCGTTCTTTGGGTCGGTTCTTGCACCACGAAAGTGACTCCTTCCGACCGACAGCACTCCTAACATGGGCACGTGGGAGGACGGAGGCTTCCTTGGTTCAGTAGGAGAGACTTGAAGCGATTCATGTCCATCTCTCTCTCTCTGTCTCTTTCCCTATATCCCCAGCGAGAGCATCAGACACATTAGAGGGCCCATCGGGCTTGAGCGAGCAGAGGACAGATCACAGACGGGCTGAGGCTCCGGAGGGTAGCACACCAGCAGGTCTCCTGATCAGCCTAATGATAAGCTATTATCAGAGCTCGATCATTCCAGGGCTCCTGGATGGTTTTTCTCAAACGCATAAGGAATTACGCTGTGCTGAGGCCCACCTGCAGGTCTGTACCAAGGCTTTCACGGAATCACTGGGGCTCAGCGTGCACACACCCCACATATCTCGCTGTCACTCCTCACCCCCCGGCTCTTCCGAGTTATTACATGGCTCTCAGCTTCTGCACAGAAGTCCTTGAGGGAGCAGGCGACTGCTGATTGCATCAGAAACCAGTCTTGAAGCATTGCCAAGTAAATATGGACAGACCAGAGCACAGTCACCGCTAATAATCTAGATGGATGTTTCTTGCTTCCCACGATTGGTGGATCAAAACTCTCCCATTTTAAAATGAGTTCTGAATTTATTAGTGCAGCCAAGGTCTGCTGGACACTTACTGTGGGCCAGATCTGGGGATGCCACCGGGTGGGGGTAACGTAGGGAATGAGTCAGACAGCACCCTGTTACCACGGGGACCATTTCTTCCCTTTCATTTATAAGCAACGTCAAGCTGGTATTTTTAGCTAAGAGAAAAAAATATTTCCCCAAACTTATGGCCTTAGAATTTTGATCAAGGGCCCTTTAGATGAGCGAGGGCTAAAGCAGAGTTTCTTAACCTCTGTCCATAAACACAGCCAAAGGTATTCCACCTCCTTTTCAGGATCGCTGCTGTAACGAATCAGTCAATTTCGGACGTGTCGGGGGAGAACAGCAGGAAGGACTGCATTCGTTTCTCGGGGTTTCTGTGAGTTGAAAAAGCTTTTCAGGTACTTTTAATATCCTTTAATAATTTCTCCTTTTGCTAGAGTCTATAGATGCTACTGCTCCCATATAGGAACATGTTTATGGGTTTGTAAAAAAGATTTATTTATTTATTTGAGAGAGAGAGAACATGTGCACAACTGGGGGTAGGGGAAGAGAGAGAGAGAAGCCCTCAAGCCGACTCCTTGCTAAGCTCAGAGCCCGATGTGGGGCTTGATCCCAGGACCCCGAGATGATGATTTGAGCCAAAATCCAGAATCTGATGCTTCAACAGACTGAGGCATCCAGGCGCCCCTGTATATGTTTTTTTTTTTTAAAGATTTTATTTATTTATTTGACAGAGAAATCACAAGTAGACGGAGAGGCAGGCAGAGAGAGAGAGAGGGAAGCAGGCTCCCTGCTGAGCAGAGAGCCCGATGCGGGACTCGATCCCATGACCCTGAGATCATGACCCGAGCCGAAGGCAGCGGCTTAACCCACTGAGCCACCCAGGCGCCCCCTGTATATGGTTTTTTGAGTGTGACACAATTGTAGCTATAGGATTCTGGATGACTCTGGTGATAGTTTGCTGGTGGCGATAAGGTTGTATGACCCGGTCCAGAGTAAAAGGAGATGCAGCTATGAAGACAGAACCTGGGAGAGTGAGATGAGAGCTGGTAACGTGATCTGGAAAGAGTCGATCAAGAGTCCAATGGTCACACACCATCCAAGACAAAGCCGAAGTCTAAGTTAGGCTGGTGAACTTGTAGCAAGGGAGAATGCTCCAAGGGGCCCACGGAGGGCCTCGCCAAACAAAGGAGACAAGGTTATCGTAGGGTGTGTGGGGAGGCTGGGCGTTACGTAAGATCTAAATGAAAGAGTGATATCATGACCTCAAAGCAGAGCAAGGCTGTGAGGAATACTTTATAAACATTTAGTAATGTTTTTACTAACATCAGGTCTGGGCTGAAAGGCAAACTTGGAGTCCTAGTTCGGGGATTAAGGTGGCGTGCTGCGTCTCCCAATCCTTTACCTGAAAGTCTGCACCTCAGCTGGAAATGAAGGCTGCTTCTTTGTGTCAAAGTGACCCACAGGCTCCCAGCATCCAGGCAAGTGGCAGTAGGGGTGGGAGGAGTTGGGGGGGAGGAGTTCATTCTCACTGATACTCAACTAAGTTTCCAGCAGTCTGTGACTTTAGAGAACACGTTTTCTTAGCCGTGTGTCCTTGGTGTTAATGAACAAAAGCAGTTTTTCCCGGTTCACAGGAGTCTGACAAGACGTAAAAGTAAAGTTTTTACTGAGGACCCAAGAGACAGCAGATGTCAAATTCTCAAGTTGCCAGAGCAGGAAGCAAATCTCAGAGGAAATATCGTAGCTCCTTGTTGACTCCTAAAAGTCCCTCACTCAAAATAGGATCATTAAAGGGCAACGGAAGTGGAGTTTGGGAAGGCTCTAGGAGGACGTTTTCTTTAAAGAAAGCAATGCTGAGTTCCACCAAACCTCTGGTCCAAGGTCTTCCTCCTTAATCTGGTCGGGGAGGGGCAGCAGGGGGCCTCCAGGGCCACTTGATTGGTGTTCTCTGCTTCTGAGAGTATCTGACTTTGGACTATGGTATCTAAGAGTGAGAGGCTGAAGGTATTCAGAGAGAGAGAGAGAGAGAGAGAGGAGATTGAGCGAGTGAGCAGGGAAGGAGGAGAGAGAATCCTCAAGATCCATGTTCTCTGAGAGTCAGGTGTGTTTGGGTATCGAGGGGAGCGGAGGATGTGCGAAGGTTTCTTGAGGACCCGAAGAGAGCCACTGGGTGAGAGCGAGCTGTGCTGCAGACCTATAAATCCTGTCCCAGAGGATTTATTCCTGGAGAGGCGATCTATAGGTGAATTTGTAGGAAGTTCCCCAAGGGAGGAAGTAGCAGCCGGAGCAAACTGCATAGACCAGGACAGGAGAGGCAGAGTGAGATGCTCTGGTCAAGATGGTTAGGAAGCACCCAAGAGGGCCACTGGGTGGCTCAGCGGTTAAGCGTCTGCCTTTGGCTCAGGTCATGATCATGCTGGGATCCAGCCCCGCTGGCTCTTGGCTCTTGCCTCAGGGGGAGTCTGCTTCTCCCTCTGCCTCTGCCTCTCCCCTGCTCATGCTCTCTCTCTGTGTTATCTCTCTGTCTCAAATAAATAAGACCCTTAAAAAAATTGTTTAAAAAAAGAGAATAGAAAGCACCCAAGAGAGCAAGTGCTTGGTTAGGTCATTGGCCAGGTCCAGAGCAGTCTCCTTGCAGCAGGGACACTTGAGCATGAATCCGGCCTCCTTTCTCCCTATGTTATAAATTTGGAGGAGGTTCCTTTCCCCTTTCCTGGAGGACCCAGTCTGCCTGCATGAGACCCCAGCTGGGGGACTGCAGGGAAGCCCTATCTCTGAATGAAGCTTGTGGTTGAGCAAAGTTGATTGGTATTCCAATTACAATTTCTGAGTTCAAACCGTATTTTATGGGGGCACCTGGGTGGCTCAGTGGGTTAAAGCCTCTGCCTTCGGCTCAGCTCGTGATCTCAGAGTCCTGGGATCGAGCCCCATGTCGGGCTCTCTGCTCAGCAGGGAGCCTGCTTCCCCTTCTCTCTCTGCCTGCCTCTCTGCCTACTTGGGATTTCTCTCTCTGTGTGAAATAAATAAATTAAATCTTAAAAAAAAAAAAGAACTTCAAACCGTATTTTATGGCTTGACTGATCAAAGGATTTTTTTTATTACCTAAAAGCCATCAGAAAAGTTATGGGACATTTTCATCTGAATAGGTATGGGAGGGACAGTGGTAGGTGGAGGTTTGCTTTCTGTTTCCGCCAACCCGCTTGCTCTGTGTGCGGCTCTCACGGAGAGTCACCAACTTGGCCAGTACTTCTGCTCTTTGAAGAAATCTGTGTCAACAGGTATACGTCACACAGGGAAATTGGGAATCAGAAGACTTAAGTGGGAACGGCAGCTTGAAACTGGAAGAGACGAGGGGACTTGGTGTCTGGAATCCAGCTGAAATAAAGGGATGCCAAGAGAGCTGGAAGTCACCGTTGATGACTTCGGCCTTGGCCATTGGGCCTCCATGTTGGTGTGAAAAGCCAGGCAAAGACTGTCACTGAACAGAAAATGGAGCCCCGCTGCCTGACTACAGAAAACGTGGTGGAGCAGGATGCGAGCCTCTCTGGCAATCTGTCCAGAGCCTGTTCTCTGGGAAATCTCTGCCTGTGAACAGAGATGAGCCCCAGCAGCCATGTTGTCGGCCTCCACCCTCCCCACTCCCATCACCTCCCTCATCACAGGTGGGGGTGGGGGGGGGTGGGATAGAGTGGGGTTGGGGGGGGGTGGACAGGCCAGGCCAGGCCACTCTTACTCTCCCCTTAGAATTTGGGACTGGGCCAAGGTGGTTAATTTAGTCAGGAATGGGGGGGGGCACTGGGGTGGCTATATTTTCACTCTTGGACTTAGGAGCCAGGAAAGCTGTTTTCCAGGGAAGAACAGGAGAATAGAGAGAGGCAGGTTTGGAGATGGAGGAAACTGTAGCCGAGTTCTCATCTCTCAGGTCCCAGCTCCTGGCCCTCTTGGGGACTGACTTCTTTCTGCCCTTGGATTCTCGAAGTTACCCCTCTGTCTTTAGAACTGATTTTTGAGGGGCGCCTGGGTGGCTCAGTCAGTTAAGCATCTGCCTTTGGCTCAGGTCATGATCTTGGGGTCCTGGGATCCAACCCCACGTCAGGGTCCCTACCTCGGGGAGAGCCTGCTTCTCCCTCTCCCGTTCCCCTTGCTTGTGTTTTCTCTCTCTCTCTCTCTCTCTTTGTCAAATAAATAAATAAAATCTTAAAAAAAAACAACAACCCTGATTTTTGAATTCTGTTATTAGGACACAGAGATTACTTTTCAGTGGCTTTGAAGCATGGTGCCGTATATTTCAACAGTTACATTTTTTATTTACTTTGTAATTTATTTAGTTGCCACATCTTGTGATTCACCCGCTACTGCCAGCTGCCACTAAGACACTTCGCAGTTCCCCTGAGTGTCCCCCGGCCCTCCACAGTGGGGCTGGCTCGCTCTTCCTATAGGCATCTGCAGATGGTGTGAGTTCAACCTGTAAGGAGAAACCCGTGCCCAGAAGCAGGGGGAGAGGCGGGAAGTAGTAGAACGGCTCTAACTCCAACGGCTTCAGTTCTGTCCTAATTCTGGACGAATAGGATTAATGCTGTTAACTCATTACAGTCCCAAAAGGAACGTCATAGTTCAAAGGGGTCTGTGTACTCTGCTTAATGACTGTTGTTTAAGAGACAAAGGTGAGGATGATGTGAAATGATCAGTGTGTTGCTTCTACGTTGCTTGACTCTGATGCTTTCAGAATGCTGTTTCTCACTGGATTTTTGTTTCCACATTCTGGGCTCATCCAAGCTAGGCAAGCTTCTGATGTGGGGAAAGTTGATTTTTTTTTTTTTTTTAAATGCAGTGGTTTCCAAGGCTTTGCCTTAGATTTCCTTCTACCCGACTGTGGTCCCAGGTTCCTCCGTTTGTTGCTCCCTGGATCTAGAACCTTGTAGCCTTTCAGTGGGGTGACTCCTACCGATTTGGTGACTACTCACTTCCTTCAGTATGATTTCCTTGGCCCCTTCTGGATTGTGTTCCCTTTAGCACCTCGATTTCCCCATCCTCTGTGAGGTAACAGTTTGTAGATCCAACTTGGTCTGTGTCATTCTCATTATTAGACCTCCACATCTAGTGGAACCCTTGAAACTAGCTGGTTTCCTAGATCTATGCCTGATAGACTGCTTGGTGGATGAAGGCCCACTTCTTTGGTGACTCTGAAAAAGGTCTTCTCTGTTCCTACGACATCACTTCTCTTCCTCCTTTCGGGCCTTTGCTCTTCCTGTTTGCTAGGAATGTCGCTGCCCTCGAGTGTGCATAGCTACCATTTTTTGATTTAAGTGGCACCCCAGAGTAGTTCTATTTCCCTTTCCAAATTCAAGTAGTGCTTCCATCCCTTCGGTCACTCTTGTTTATTCTCTGCCTTTATTCTTTTCTGTAAATGTGTTCGTTTGTTGGTTCATTATCTTTCTTTTATGGATAAATAGCTTCCAGTCTGCCTTGTCCAGGACAATGCTTAGTAGAGTGCCTAGTTCATTGAAGGAACTAGAATATGATGATTAATGTTATTATATATTTGTTGCATAAATGAATACAAGAATAACTTTTGATATAAATCACTCAATCCTAAAGAAACAATGTTAGTGGTGGAATTTAAGGCACGATTGGGAAAAAATGTGGAGTGTTTTCTTTCCAATTTGTTCATAGTGGACAGTGTTAAGCTCTTATTTTTTTCTTACATATTTAAGCATAATTAGATCTTAAAACTAAGTTACTTGCTCAGAGTATGCTGTGACACATATTTTCAGACTATCATTTAGGATTCCATTTATTATAAAGGTTCTATTAAAAATGTGTTAGATAGGGACGCCTGGGTGGCTCAGTCTATAAAGCCACTGCCTTCAGCTCAGATCATGATCCCAGAGTCCTGGGACAGAGCCACACATTGGGCTCCTTGCTCAGTGGGGAACCTGCTTCTCTCTCCGCCTCTGCCTGCCACTCAGCCTGCTTGTGCTCTCCCGCACTCTCTCTCTCTGACAAATAAACAAATAAATAAAATCTTTAAAAAAAGTGTTAGATAATCAAGTCACTGTCCTTCAAAGAGTTTTACCTTATTCTCAGGAAAAGAGACAAAAGAGGATTTGCGCTATTCTTTGTATTGAGTTTCTTGTCCTTTTCAAGTTCATGTTTACCTTAATATTGTTTTCCTTCTTTAGGTATGATTTTTGTCAATTTCCATTTTTTCCCCACTCCTATATAATTTATGGAGTTGTTGGAGGAAGGGCTTTATTTCCAACAGTCTATTTCAAAACCTCATGGGAATGGCAGGAAGAGCAAACAGAATAGTAAGGCAGCCAGAGAGTTAAAGGAGTGTGGTCCCCAGGTGAGTTAGGCTTCACTCCCTTCTAAACTGGCTAGGTGCCTTTCGGTCTGAGAGCTCAGCTTACTTAACCATGGGTCATTGATCATTATCTCCTGCTCCCTCAACTTTCAATTTCCAAAGTCTAAGTTACATCTTGGAATTTTGTCACATTCTCTTCTTATAATTCCCTGCATTCGTTGAGTTTTCCAATTTGTACCCTCTGAATTTCTTTCCATATACTACCTTTTTTGGTTTTGGCTTTTGTTAATGCTTTATTTTGTTCTTCAGATTCTAAATTCTTCCTGTCTGGGAGTTTTCCTATAAATCTATTACCGCGTGGTGCACTCTAAGTAATGCATGCCCCATATGGAACACAGGTAAAATGAAAAGAAAGTTACGCATAATTTTGCCAAGACTGAAAACATTTTATGCCTTTTCTTTGCACAGGACAATTTCCCTCTGAATTTTATGCAGCATTTAAAAAATACCCAGGAGACCTCCCTAAAGCCAGGCGATATTAAAGATTAGCTGTTATTCATCAAGTTCATTCGGGAGTGAAAGAATCACTCGCATCTGGCAAGGAAACCTGACTATCCCAGGTTTTGCGCTTCAGAGAGGTTTCAGGTCCAAAAAGCTGCCCATTCTGCAGCCACCTGGGAACGAGCGTGTGGGGCGGAGCTTCCGTTGATTGAAGGCCGAGGGAGAGGAGCTAAAGAGTTCTCACCAATCAGAGTTCCGCTTTGTTTTCTCTTACCGGCCAATGAGGAAGCTCTGCCGGCGAGGCTCCCTTCAAGTCCGGGACGCCTACCTCTGTCGCAGCCTATCAGCACACGCCTTTTACGAAGCGTCCGCGGAGCTCCCGCCCCGTGGGCAGTACGGCCCTGCCCCTCCCCGCCCCTTCAGCCGTGGCCCCGCCCCACCGGGGGAGGGGGCCAAGTCGGTTACTTACTGGGCAGGAGGTGGGGGCCGGGCTCCCGCTGGGCTCGTGTGTTCTGCGCCCGCCGAGGCGGTGCCGAGCCCGCTGGCTCCTGATTGTCCTTTGCGGCGGCTGCGGTCTCTGTCTCTTTGCCTCCCGACCCGGGGCTGCAGGGACCAGAGCGGTCGCGCCTCCCGCGGGCCACGGCTGCCCAGAGCAGGTAATGGGGTGCCGTAGCTGCAGCCCCTGTCGGAGCACCGGTGCGGCGCGGGCGGTGGGGTCTGCTCCCCCGACTGCACCCGCAGGCGGCTGCCGGGCCGAGCCGGGCCGCGTCACCCGGAGCCTCCCGCCCGCCTCAAGGCGCCTCCGCCCGGGAGCCCGCGGCGGCGGCGGCGACACCTTGCGGGGAGGTGGGGGCGGGGCCGGGCGGGGGACCTCGAGGGGGAGGGGCGGGGGCAGCTGCCGGCGGGACCCCCTGGGGACTCGGAGTGGAGAGGCTGGGCCCAACGGAGGGCGCTAGGACGTGCAGGTGGAGGGAAACTGCGGAGTTGAGTCAGAGTCAGGCTCGCGAGGGAAAGGGACCTACTGATTAGTGAGGATAAGCTGAGTGGCTTTTTTTTTTTTTAAAGCCAGAAAGGTGTCTTGGGTATTGTTAATTACATATTTTCTGGAGGCAGGCGCATTGCAGTACCATTTACACATTAACACTGTGGACCTGTTATTTATTATTTTTTAAGTTAAGAGTAGTCTTTAACGTGAACTTGTTTGGGGACTTTCCTTAAGTGACAAGTAGACCCAGCAGTGTGACTCACCTTTGTCTGGGCTGAAGTGGGGAAGGTGAGATATCAGTGAGGGGGAGGAATGTTGATGAGGAATGCCTGCGCAGGTTTGAAAGGGTTGTGGGGGTGGAACCTTGTTTCTGTCACTCTGACAAGGGTGGGAGTAGAATTGTGATTTTTTTTTCTTCTAATTTTTTTTTTTTTAAACATTAGCATTCAAATAAAAAAAAAATCTTCTCTAAAAACAATTTCTGGGTTTTAGGTTTCGGGAATGCACCTGCTTGGTACTCAGGAGGCAATCCTTTGTAGACAAGCCAGGCAATTAATTCCTGATTTGCACCTTGAGTTATTACTACTTTCTCTTGGACTAGCTTAATAACGTTTGTTTTCATTCACGATTTGTTAACAAGTGAAATGGTGAAGGTCACTGGGTTTGGGGCGGTAATGGCACAGTGAGAACTCTTGGAGCAGTGTTCTCCCCTTCTAGGTGCACTCCAGTGCTAACCAGTACAGGTTTTCCCTGCTGTCTGAAAATAGAGCGTTCCTATGAAATTTTTTCTAAACCGGAGCCCTGCAAAGCAAAAAAAAAAAAAAAAAAAAGAAAGAAAAAAACCAAAAAAACCCCACCCACTATTAATGTGTATGGGAAATTTTTTTTAGTGTTCCAGCCACCCCCCACCCCCTTAGGCTTTCCTGATACCTTAGGATAAACATTTTACTAATGAATGCATAAATTAAGTCAGGATACAGCACAGGTGCTCAGACAGAGGTCAGAGCTGCCGGGGCTCGATGCTGAGACGCTGAGTTGAGTTCTCAGGGAAGGAGCTTGGCTCTGCCACTCTTGCTGTTCAGGTGTGTGCTGCGCCTCCAGCTGATGCAGAACAAACACCTCTGTGCGTTTCTCCCAGTTAGTGAAACCAGATACTAAGGCCTGTCGCAAAAGCAAAGTAGTGTAATGTGAACTGGTGAAAAACGGGGGATGCCTCTATTTCCATTTAGGTCTTTTAATTGAGACTCTCGTAGGCTGTCAGTTTTTTTAATCCTATTGGGAGGCAGGTAGTACATAGTCATGTCTACTCTACAAGTCCATAAAGTGAAAGCCCTAGAGGTGAAGAGAGTTCTGCCCCAGGTCACCTGACTCCTACTTCATTCTGTACCCGAAATGGATTTAATCCAGGATCTCCTAAGGTTCCCACCATCAAGTAAGCTTCTGTATACCAGTTCGATCACGTGGTACAAGAATCACAGATGGAGATGGTATTTTCTAAATAAAGAAATAGTGTCTCTTAGGGTTTTTTTTTTTTTTTTTTTCCTCCTCGAGGTTGCTGACATAGTTTGAATCACACCAGAAAGGTAATTTTTTTTTTAAGATTTTATTTATTTATTTGATAGAGATCACAAGTAGGCAGAGAGGCAGGCAGAGAGAGAGAGAGGAGGAAGCAGGCTCCCTGCCGAGCAGAGAGCCCGATGCGGGACTCGATCCCAGGACCCTGAGATCATGACCTGAGCCGAAGGCAGCGGCTTAACCCACTGAGCCACCCAGGCGCCCCAGAAAGGTAATTTTTCACACAGGGAAAACAAAACAAACAAATTCCTAGTGGTGCTATGTGAAAATCTCTGTTTTAAATTTTGGGAGGTTTTCCAAATTAGAAAACCCAAGCTTATCTCTGTTTGCATCTGTAGCTTTATAGTGGATTTCAGTGCTGTTTTCTGAGTTGAAATGAAATTACTACACATAAGGCAAATAAAAATGAAGCATGATGTATTCTAGTCATGACTTAGGACTTTTTGGGAAAGGTTATGTATAAATTTAGTAGAAAAGCTGAAAATGTAAAAATCATTTATTCCTCACAACAGTACAAGTTTGGGGTTAATGCAGAGCAGGCTTAGATGGACAGTTGGGAGGAACTTCTTCGACTGGTGTCAGGGCTTGGGGAATTTTGGAGAACTGCTAGGTTATGTTAAACTTATTAGTCATCTTATGAAATGTCTTATGAATTACTGAATGGAATTGTCTAATCATGAAGTCGTTTTCATGGCAGATGTGTCTGTTGCCTGTAACATGTCCATTTTGACATAACTTATTCTTGTAGGATATAAGGCATCACTTACACAACCTCTGTCTATCTCTGTTTGGATTTGTTTTTGCATTAATGTCTTCACTTGATTTTTACTCTCTTGTCAAAATGTCTAGCGCCCAAGGATTTCCATTAAGAAAGCCTTATCAGTCTGTTAGTTTGTACAGGAAATGAGTCCTCTCTTATGAACACAGCTCTCTTGCAGCGTGGGAAACTGGAAAGAGATTAAGGCTGTTTTTACCAATTTTTATTTATTTATTTATTTATCAGAGAGCGAGAGGGGGAGAGAGCAAGCACAAGCAGACAAAATGGCAGGCAGAGGCAGAGGGAGAAGCAGGCTCCCCGTTGAGCAAGGAGCCCGATGTGGGACTCGATCCCAGGACACTGGGATCATGACCTGAGCCGAAGGCAGCTGCTTAACCAACTGAGCCAGTATTTGTAATTCTGACCTAGGGTTTCTGTCCTTTAAAAAAAATTAATTACAATGTTACACGACTTCCACTAGGTGGTGCACTGGGTGCTACTCAAAGGAGAGTTCCATCAGATTTTTTTTCCTTATTATAACTATTTCATTGACAAAGACACAAGTGTACTGTAACTGCTTCTCTTGTAATTAAAATTCAGACAGAATTGCAATGGTCGTTTTCATTAAGTGAGGTTATTTGGAAGGAAAGGACAGCTTAACTTAAAGTGAAGGACACAGTAATTTTAAAGAAATAACTTCTAAAAAGCTCTCTGATTCTCCCTGTGATAAGGAACCCACAGCAGAATGTGGATCTTTGGTCCTTATTTATGCACACTTGAACTTTTTTTTTTTTAATGGCTGTGTTTTATTTAAATCTTTCATGAGCTATGAACTATTTGAGCATAGATTTTTTTTTTTTTTTAAGATTTTATTTATTTGACAGACAGAGGTCACAAGTAGGCAGAGAGACAGGCAGAGAGAGAGGTGGAAGCAGGCTCCCTGCTGAGCAGGGAGCCCGATGGGGGACGTGATCCCAGGATGCTGGGATCATGAGCCGAAGGCAAAGGCTTTAACCCACTGAGCTACCCAGGCACCCTTGAGCATAGTTTCATGTTTTGCTTTTTGATGGTTACAGATTCCTCAAAAGAAGTGGTAGAATAACGTGGGTACATATAACAAGATGACTCAAATCTTGAATATGAGTGAATACTTAAGTTAAAAAAAAATTTTTTTTTCCAGTCATGTAACAGTTCATTTTTTCTTTCTTGAAAGCTCACATAATCTCTTTAGGAGAACATTATTAACAGCTTACCTATAAAGGAGCGGGGTGCATTCTCCCTCTGATTGTAGGAGCTAACAGGCTTGTTTGTTACTGATCGATTGCTGTTACTGTTACAGATACTGCTGTTACAGAAGGGGGATGAGAAGTCATAGTTGTTTCTTGGAACCACCCATAGTTCTGGGTGAGGGGGAGGTTGGATTTGATGGTATTTGGAAGAGGGAAAATAAATAGGTGCTATTCCTTTTGGGAGGGTGGCTCCCGCCAGTGTTGGCAATTCTTGGGTGTGCTTGGGAGCGGAAAGGTGGATGGTTTTAAGAAGCCAGGCAGATTAAAGACTGCACGGGTGAGGGCTTCTCAGAACTCTTTGCACCTCTGACCACTTGAATCAAGTTAGTATGCATTTTAGGTCTGATTTCTAGCTATCCCGTGGTACAGACATGGGCAAGTTAACTCTTCAGTCTTCAAATTTATATTTTTAATCTTTAAAATAAGTAGTATCCTGAACTTTATGAAATTAATAATTTGAATATACAAGTGAATAGCTTAAAAGAGATATTTGACATATAGTAGGTTCTCAAATTGTGGTAGGTGCTTGAATCTGTACATACTTCTGATACTCTGTCTTCCAGTACCTTAAAAAAAGTGTGAATAGAAATGGACAGGGGTGCCTGGGTGGCTCAGTTGGCTAAGTGCCTTTAGCTAAGGTCATGATCCCAGAATCCCAGGATAGAGCCTCTACTGGTCTGGTTTCCTGCTCAGTAGGGAGTCTGCTTCACCTTCTGCCCCTCACATGCTGTCTCATGCTTTCCAAATAAATAAAATCTTAAAAAAATATATATATAAATGGACAAATTTAAGTACACATAGAGCTGTATTACTCAAACTGAAGACTTGAGTTGGGGTGGGAAAGAAGGTGCCTGGTCTCAATATTGCTTTGAATAGAGGAAAGTCAGGTAGGATCCTGTAAAGGGGTCTAGGTAAGGGGTTGGGAAGGTGTGAGCCGTTTTTGCATTAGTGTCTGTATGCACTAGCATATCTGATTAGCTTGACTCATGATAAAAGGGTATTGGAAGATGGTGCCTATATATGTTTACTTAAAGCAGTTCGAGTCTTGAGAAACAAATATTTCTGAAGGTTTTAACTTTTTTTTTTTTTTTTGGCAGTTGAAGTTTGTTGGAGGGGTGTTGTAAAAATCTAGAGTTGAGCCAGAGATAAAAAGGCTTACGGAGCTATGGACTCAGATTTGTCAAGCTTCGGCTGCTGCTACTCAAAACATTTTTGTCCTTTTCCTAATATGGCTTCTGATTCAACTTCTGAAGATTCTGTTTGGACCTCTGTGCTCTTTTTCATGTTTGGAATTTAAAATCCAGTTCCTAGTAAGGTCCCTAGGAGTGGGGCCCTTTATTTACATTTCATATGTTAGATGGTTGAATCATTGGACATTTTGTCAGGCTGGGGGAGAAGTTGCTGGGTCTTGAGAAAGTGAATGAATGTAATTTTGATTTTTTAGCCATTTAAAATAGAATCAAAAATATATGTTGTGAAATTTCCAAAATGGTGATCATTTCCCTTTAACATATATCCAGCGTGAAAATCCATGTTCTTGAACCTTCGTGTGCCTCCAGCTCACCAGGAGGGCTTGTTCAAACACAGGCAGCTGTTTCCACTCTTAGAGTTTCGGATTTAGTGGGTCTGGGGGTGGGCCCTTTGAGTGTGCCTTTCTGTTAAGTTACAATGTGATGCTGCTGGCCCAGGGACCACACTCAGAAAATCACGGAAAAGATGCCAGGGGGAATATAAGTATTGGGAATGGTTAAGAAAACAGACTTTGAAGTTTGAAAGATCTGGATTTGAAGCCCTGCTCCGTCCCCGACTTCAGGCACGTTTCTTACCTCTGTTCTAATCTAAAGTAGAAATACAGTATCATGTTGTGTAGAGTACTTAAGTGAACTCAGATGTGTGTAAAAGCTCATAGAACAGTGGCTGCTAGGTGACAAACATGCAGTAAACGTTGACTTTTAATCCTAAAAAAATCGAGTCTGGAATCTTAAAAGGTTGAGCTATGCTCCTAAAGGCCAGAAACTTTTAATTAAAAAAAATTTTTTTTAAAAAAGATTTTATTTGACAGAGACACAGCAAGAGAGGGAACACAAGCAGGGGGAGTGGGAGTGGCAGAGGGAGAAGCAGGCTCCCGCCGAGCAAGGAGCCCGATGTGGGACTCGATCCCAGGACACTGGGATCATGACCTGAGCCGAAGGCAGTGGCTTAACCCACTGAGCTACCCAGGTGCCCAATTTTTCAAAAATTTTTAAAAAGATTTTGAGAGAGTGAGAGCTAGAGTGGAGGGTAGGGCCGAGGGAAAGGAAGATGCAGACTCCGTGCTGAGTGGGTCCCCCCCCCCACTTGATCCTAGGACCCCAGGATCATGATCTGAGCCCAAGGCAGATGCTTAACAGACTGAGCCATCCTGGCTCCCCCAGAATCGGTTATATTTATCCTCATTTCCTAGTGCTGTGTTGCAGAAAAGGCACAGAAGTACTCAATTACTATTTAACAAATGAAGGAATCGTTTGTGGATCTAGTGATTTTTCCAGAAACATTTTTTTTTTAAAGATTTTATTTATTTATTTGACAGACAGAGATCACAAGTAGGCAGAGAGGCAGGCGCAGAGAGAGAGGGGGAAGCAAGATCCTTGCTGGGCAGAGAGCCCGATGTGGGGCTAGATCCCAGGACCCTGAGATCATACCTGAGCTGAAGGCAGAGGCTTTAACCCACTGAGCCACCCAGGCTCCCCTAGAACGGGAACTTTTAGGACTGTTCCTGGGAGTTCGGTTACAGGAAGTACCTGGAAGTCATCTTTAGAAAATAGTCTCACTTGTCCTGTGGTGACTCAAGACTCTGAATGCAGTTTCTGGAGATTCTTACCCCACCTTTGGCTGCGTGCCTGGTTAATTTTCCTTCTGCAGGTCTCTAAGAGCCCACCTTTTGGCTGGCACCCCGTTCCTGTTACTTCCTGTCACCATTGTCACCACCTTACAAAGTTACTTGTTAACTTTTTATTGTTTCCTTTACTAGATTGCAGACTCTGTGAGGGCAGGGCCCGAGGACAGCACCTGGTGGGCAGGGATTTCGCACAGGCTGGTTCCATGAAGGACCAGGTGTGGCGGGGACTCCCTCCCCAGGTCAGGTGCGTAGGCTTGAGCTCATGCCCCTTTTGTGGCCCGTGGTCCTGATGCTGTGGTCCATGTAAGCCTCTCGGTTCATTTCACTGGCTCTTCCTCCTTCATCTCCCTGTTCCATTCTTGTTCTTCCCCTCCCCCCGCCCCCCCATCGGACCCTTTCTGGGGCTTGTACACCATTAATTCTGCCAGGTTATTATCTGGAATGGCTGCGCTGATATACACTGTTGCCAGCTGTCGTTTGCCACATTCTTGCCAGCACTTGACATTTTCTGACCTTATAATTTTTTCCAATCTGATGCACAGATGGAGCGAACTCGGCACAACGTGATATATTACTGTTCTGATTTGCAGTTCTCTAATTACTGATGCGGGCGCGTATCCTGTCAGATGCTTATTAGCTGTGTGGGATCCCCTTTTGTGAATTGCCATTTATTTATTCTTTGCCTCTTTTTCTATTAAATTTTTATATCCCTTTCCTCCCCTAATTTACAGGATTTTTTTTTTTTTTTGTATATTCTGGGTGATAATCTGTTGGATTTTATGTGGTACAAATGTCTTTAGGTTTCTTTTTCTTCCCCCCTACCATTTATTGGGTTTCTCCTTTGAAATCTTTTATTGAACAGAATAATTTTGTTATAATTAGATCCATTTTTCACTATCTAGGTTTTGTTTAGGACATATTTTTCATTCTTGGTTCACAAAGGTATGTTTGTACAGTCTGTCTCTTCCTGTTCTACTTCCACACTGGTTTTTATTTTCACTTTTATTGCTACAACCTATTTATAGTGATTGGTATGTAGAAGTATGAGACCCATCTTTATTTTTTTCAGATGTTTAACCTGGTGGTTTTCCTGGCTTTTTTTTTTTTGGTTTTCCTGGCTTTACATTAGAATTTACAAAGTAGCTTTTAGAAACCCATGCCTCAGTTTACCCCCTATCAACTGAATCATATTCTGGAGGGAGTGGAGATGCAGCAGTTGTATTTTTTAGAACCACTTCTGGTGATCTAGAACCATGGTTAAACCATACGTTAAGAAACAAGTTCAACTGAATCAATTTTAAAGATCTTACTGGCTTTATTTGTTGATTCATGAATTGGGCACTCACCAGCAGACAGAAAGGAGATCTGGGAAGGAGTGATACGGCATGAAAGACTTTTGCATGGAGAAGGAAGTGGGATTGGGAAGTTTTAGTAGCAATAAAGTGGACTGGTTGTGGCAAGGTCACTTTCCTTCAGAGGACAGGAGTCAGGCAGGTTACCTCATTCCTGTAGATCAGGTAAGTTCCTAAGGAACTGGTTTATGATTCCATTTCTGGGAGAGGTGAAACGGTCTCTCGTGATGTGGGGTTTAGCATAAGTAACTCTATGTTGGGCTTGTTGTCTTTTTTTTTTTTTTTTTTATTCGACGGAGAGCACACATGTGCACAAGCAGGGGTAGTGGGAGAGGGAGAAGCCGGCTCCCCGGTGAGCAGGAAGTAGCCCTGGGCTAGATCCAAGGACCCTGGGTTCATGACCTGAGCTGAAGCCAGATGCTTATCAGAATGAGCCACTTAGGTGCCCATTTTCTTGTTTTTAACACCTGTATTAAAGATAGTTGTTTTTTCAGTAGAGTTTAAACATATTTTCTCCATTGTCTTATGTCTTCTTCGTTAGATTAATTCCTAGGTATTCAGTTTTTGTTTCTATTGTGAGTGACATTTTTTCCCCTTTCCCCCCCTTTTTTTCCTCTGTTGATAGATATGTCTATTGATATAAATCTATCAGCTAATCTGTCTATACTTAATATACTTTGGGGGCAGTCTTATTAAATTCTTACTGTATTTAACAGCTAGTTTTTCTTTTTTTGTTCTGTGAAGTTTATTCTTTAAATAATGGCCAATTGTCTTTTTCCTTCCAGTTCTTACTACCTTGTCTTTTGTATTTCCTGGCTTTACTGCATTTGTCTAGAATTGGAGTGATACATTGAGAGTAACAGAGATGGTGGCCCCTAGATCTTGTAGCACCTTTAGGGGAATTCATCTTTAGTTACACCTTTAATTGGAAGATTTATTTGTTTTTATTTTTCATTATTTTCATTTCATTATTCATTTCATTTTATTTTTCACTTCATTCACTTCAAATTATTTCATATATTTTTCACTATTATTCATTTCATTTTTCATTCATTTCACTTTTCATTCATTTCATTTTCATTTTATTTTTCATTTCATTCATATATTTCATATATCATTCATATATTTTTCAATATATTTTCATATATTTCTTTTTTTTTTTTTTTTTTTGGTGCCTGCTCATTCTTTTTTTTTTTTTTCCAATTTATTTATTTTCAGAAAAACAGTATTCATTATTTTTTCACCACACCCAGTGCTCCATGCAAGCTGTGCCCTCTATAATACCCACCACCTGGTACCCCAACCTCCCCCCCCCCCCCGCCACTTCAGACCCCTCAGATTGTTTTTCAGAGTCCATAGTCTCTCATGGTTCATCTCCCCTTCCAATTTACCCAAAAGCACATACCCTCCCCAATGTCCATAACCCTACTCCCCTTCTCCCAAACCCCCTCCCCCCAGCAACCCACAGTTTGTTTCGTGAGATTAAGAGTCACTTATGGTTTGTCTCCCTCCCTATCCCATCTTGTTTCATGGATTCTTCTCCTACCCACTTAAGCCCCCATGTTGCATCACCACTTCCTCATATCAGGGAGATCATATGATATTTGTCTTTCTCCGCTTGACTTATTTCGCTAAGCATGATACGCTCTAGTTCCATCCATGTTGTCGCAAATGGCAAGATTTCGTTTCTTTTGATGGCTGCATAGTATTCCATTGTGTATATATACCACATCTTCTTGATCCATTCATCTGTTGATGGACATCTAGGTTCTTTCCATAGTTTGGCTATTGTGGACATTGCTGCTATAAACATTCGGGTGCACGTGCCCCTTTGGATCACTACGTTTGTATCTTTAGGGTAAATTCCCAGTAGTGCAATTGCTGGGTCATAGGGCAGTTCTATTTTCAACATTTTGAGGAACCTCCATGCTGTTTTCCAGAGTGGTTGCACCAGCTTGCATTCCCACCAACAGTGTAGGAGGGTTCCCCTTTCTCCGCATCCTCGCCAGCATCTGTCATTTCCTGACTTGTTGATTTTAGCCATTCTGACTGGTGTGAGGTGATATCTCATTGTGGTTTTGATTTGTATTTCCCTGATGCCGAGTGATATGGAGCACTTTTTCATGTGTCTGTTGGCCATCTGGATGTCTTCTTTGCAGAAACGTCTGTTCATGTCCTCTGGCCATTTCTTGATTGGATTATTTGTTCTTTGGGTGTTGAGTTTGTTAAGTTCTTTATAGATTTTGGACACTAGTCCTTTATCTGATATGTCGTTTGCAAATATCTTCTCCCATTCTGTCAGTTGTCTTTTGGTTTTGTTAACTGTTTTCTTTGCTGTGCAAAAGCTTTTGATTTTGATGAAATCCCAAAAGTTCATTTTTGCCCTTGCTTCCCTTGCCTTTGGCGATGTTCCTAGGAAGATGTTGCTGTGGCTGAGGTCGAAGAGGTTGTTGCCTGTGTTCTCCTCAAGGATTTTGATGGATTCCTTTATCACATTGAGGTCCTTAATCCATTTTGAATCTATTTTTGTGTGTGGTGTAAGGAAATGGTCCAATTTCATTTTTCTGCACGTGGCTGTCCAATTTTCCCAACACCATTTATTGAAGAGGCTGTCTTTTTTCCATTGGACATTCTTTCCTGCTTTGTCGAAGATTAGTTGACCATAGAGTTGAGGGTCTATTTCTGGGCTCTCTATTCTGTTCCATTGGTCTATGTGTCTGTTTTTGTGCCAGTACCATGCTGTCTTGATGATGACAGCTTTGTAATAGAGCTTGAAGTCCGGAATTGTGATGCCACCAACTTTGGCTTTGTTTTTCAATATCCCTTTGGCTATTCGAGGTCTTTTCGGGTTCCATATAAATTTTAAAATTATTTGTTCCATTTCTTTGAAAAAGATGGATGGTACTTTGATAGGAATTGCATTAAATGTGTAGATTGCTTTAGGTAGCATAGACATTTTCACAATATTTATTCTTCCAATCCTGGAGCATGGAACATTTTTCCATTTCTTTGTGTCTTCCTCAATTTCTTTCATGAGTACTTTATAGTTTTCTGAGTATAGATTCTTAGCCTCTTTGGTTAGGTTTATTCCTAGGTATCTTATGGTTTGGGGTGCAATTGTAAATGGGATTGACTCCTTAATTTCTCTTTCTTCTGTCTTGTTGGTGTAGAGAAATGCAACTGATTTCTGTGCATTGATCTTATATCCTGACACTTTACTGAATTCCTGTACAAGTTCTAGCAGTTTTGGAGTGGAGTCTTTTGGGTTTTCCACATAGAGTATCATATCATCTGCGAAGAGTGATAATTTGACTTCTTCTTTGCCGATTTGGATGCCTTTAATTTCCTTTTGTTGTCTGATTGCTGAGGCTAGGACTTCTAGTACTATGTTGAATAGCAGTGGTGATAATGGACATCCCTGCCGTGTTCCTGACCTTAGTGGAAAAGCTTTCAGTTTTTCTCCATTGAGAATGATATTCGCAGTGGGTTTTTCATAGATGGCTTTGATGATATTGAGGTATGTGCCCTCTATCCCTACACTTTGAAGGGTTTTGATCAGGAAGGGATGCTGTACTTTGTCAAATGCTTTTTCAGCATCTATTGAGAGTATCATATGGTTCTTGTTCTTTCTTTTATTGATGTGTTGTATCACATTGACTGATTTGCGGATGTTGAACCAACCTTGCAGCCCTGGGATAAATCCCACTTGGTCGTGGTGAATAATCCTTTTAATGTACTGTTGAATCCTATTGGCTAGTATTTTGGTGAGAATTTTTGCATCTGTGTTCATCAAGGATATTGGTCTATAGCTCTCTTTTTTGATGGGATCCTTGTCTGGTTTTGGGATCAAGGTGATGCTGGCCTCATAAAATGAGTTTGGGCGTTTTCCTTCCATTTCTATTTTTTGGAACAGTTTCAGGAGAATAGGAATTAGTTCTTCTTTAAATGTTTGGTAGAATTCCCCCGGGAAGCCATCTGGCCCTGGGCTTTTGTTTGTTTGGAGATTTTTAATGACTGTTTCAATCTCCTTACTGGTTATGGGTCTGTTCAGGCTTTCTATTTCTTCCTGGTTCAATTTTGGTAGTTTATATGTTTCTAGGAATGCATCCATTTCTTCCAGATTGTCAAATTTGTTGGCGTAGAGTTGCTCATAGTATGTTCTTATAATAGTTTGTATTTCTTTGGTGTTAGTTGTGATCTCTCCTCTTTCATTCATGATTTTATTTATTTGGGTCCTTTCTCTTTTCTTTTTGATAAGTCTGGCCAAAGGTTTATCAATTTTATTAATTCTTTCAAAGAACCAGCTCCTAGTTTGGTTGATTTGTTCTATTGTTTTTTTGGTTTCTATTTCATTGATTTCTGCTCTGATCTTTATGATTTCTCTTCTCCTGCTGGGCTTAGGGTTTCTTTCTTGTTCTTTCTCCAGCTCCTTTAGGTGTAGGGTTAGGTTGTGTACCTGAGACCTTTCTTGTTTCTTGAGAAAAGCTTGTACCGCTATATATTTTCCTCTCAGGACTGCCTTTGTTGTGTCCCACAGATTTTGAACCGTTGTATTTTCATTATCATTTGTTTCCATGATTTTTTTCAATTCTTCTTTAATTTCCCGGTTGACCCATTCATTCTTTAGAAGGATGCTGTTTAGTCTCCATGTATTTGTGTTCTTTCCAAACTTCCTCTTGTGGTTGAGTTCTAGCTTCAGAGCATTGTGGTCTGAAAATATGCAGGGAATGATCCCAATCTTTTGATACTGGTTGAGTCCTGATTTAGGACCGAGGATGTGATCTGTTCTGGAGAATGTTCCATGTGCACTAGAGAAGAATGTGTATTCTGTTGCTTTGGGATGAAATGTTCTGAATATATCTGTGATGTCCATCTGGTCCAGTGTATCATTTAAGGCCTTTATTTCCCTGTTGATCTTTTGCTTGGATGATCTGTCCATTTCAGTGAGGGGAGTGTTAAAGTCCCCTACTATTATTGTATTATTGTTGATGTGTTTCTTTGATTTTGTTATTAATTGCTTTATATAGTTTGCTGCGCCCACGTTGGGGGCATAGATATTTAAAATTGTTAGATCTTCTTGTTGGACAGACCCTTTGAGTATGATATAGTGTCCTTCCTCATCTTTTATTATAGTCTTTGGCTTAAAATCTAATTGATCTGATATAAGGATTGCCACTCCTGCTTTTTTCTGATGTCCATTAGCATGGTAAATTCTTTTCCACCCCCTCACTTTAAGTCTGCAGGTGTCTTCGGGTTTAAAATGAGTTTCTTGGAGGCAACATATAGATGGGTTTTGTTTTTTTATCCATTCTGATACCCTGTGTCTTTTGATTGGGGCATTTAGCCCATTAACATTCAGGGTAACTATTGAGAGATATGATTTTAGTGCCATTGTATTGCCTGTAAGGTGACTGTTACTGTATATTGTCTCTGTTCCTTTCCGATCTACCACTTGTAGGCTCTCTCTTTGCTTAGAGGACCCCTTTCAGTATTTCCTGTAGAGCTGGTTTGGTGTTTGCAAATTCTTTCAGTTTTTGTTTGTCCTGGAAGCTTTTAATCTCTCCTTCTATTTTCAATGATAGCCTAGCTGGATATAGTATTCTTGGCTGCATGTTTTTCTCATTTAGTGCTCTGAAAATGTCATGCCAGCTCTTTCTGGCCTGCCAGGTCTCTGTGGATAAATCAGCTGCCAATCTAATACTTTTACCATTGTATGTTACAGACTTCTTTTCCCGGGCTGCTTTCAGGATTTTCTCTTTGTCACTAAGGCTTGTAAATTTTACTATTAGGTGACGGGGTGTGGGCCTATTCTTATTGATTTTGAGGGGTGTTCTCTGAACCTCCTGAATTTTGATGCTCGTTCCCTTTGCCATATTGGGGAAATTCTCCCCAATAATTCTCTTCAGTATACCTTCTGCTCCCCTCTCTCTTTCTTCTTCTTCTGGAATCCCAATTATTCTAATGTTGTTTCGTCTTATGGTGTCACTTATCTCTCTAATTCTCCCCTCATGGTCCAGTAGCTGTTTGTCCCTCTTTTGCTCAGCTTCTTTATTCTCTGTCATTTGGTCTTCTATATCGCTAATTCTTTCTTCTGCCTCATTTATCCTAGCAGTGAGAGCCTCCATTTTTGATTGAACTTCATTAATAGCTTTTTTGATTTCAACTTGGTTAGATTTTAGTTCTTTTATTTCTCCAGAAAGGGCTTTTATATCTCTGGAGAGGGTTTCTCTAATATCTTCCATGCCTTTTTCAAGCCCGGCTATAACCTTGAGAATTGTCATTTTGAACTCTAGATCTGACATATTACCAATGTCTGTATTGATTAGGTCCCTAGCCTTTGGTTCTGCCTCTTGTTCTTTTTTTTGTTGTGGATTTTTCCGCCTTGTCATTTTGTCCAGCTAAGAGTATATGAAGGAGTAAGTAAAATACTAAAAGGGTGGCAACAATCCCAGGAAAATATGCCTTAACCAAATCAGAAGAGATTCCAAATCGTGAGGGGGGATTTCTCCCCCCTCACGATTGGGTGTGGGATCTCCCCTGATTGGGATCTCCTTTGATTGGGATCTCCCAATCTCTTCTGATTGGGATCTCCCAATCTCTTCTGATTGGGGTCTCTTCTGATTTGGGGATAAAAAGAGGTTCAAAAAGAAAGAAAGAAAAAAAAGAAAAAAAGAATTAAAAAAAAAGAGATTGAATTAAAAATTAAGAATTTAAAAAAGAATTAAAAAAAAAGATTGAAGAGATTAGGATCTCTTCTGATTTGGGGATAAAAAGAGGTTCAAAAAGAAAGAAAGAAAAAAAAGAAAAAGAATTAAAAAAAAAGAAAATGAATAAAGAAAAGTATAAAAAAGAAAAATATATATATTAGATAATCTAGTTAAAAAAAGTTAAAAAAGAAAAGGGTAAAAGTTATAAAAAATTTTAGCAGAAGAAGAGAAAAAAAATGAAAAAGAAAAAAATTAAATTAACTGCAAGACTAAAAAATCACAGGCAGAAAGCCATGAGTTCCGTGGTTTGTTTTCTCCTCCTCTGGTATTTTCATATATTTCATTTCATTTATTTTTCATTACTTTTTGGGGGGAGGTTTTATGTTCTGTTTTTCATTTGAAAGTTTTTTATTTAAGTAATCTCTGTGCCCAATATTGGGCTTGAACTCATGACTCCAAGATCAGGAGTTGCTTGCTTTTCTGATGGAGCCAGCCAGGTGCCCCTGCTCTAGTCTTTTTTTTTTTAAATTGTTGGACTTCACTGACTTTAAAAACTTGGGAAATAAGCACAGTATTCTCTTTCAGATTTTGGTAAGATAACAGTCATGGATGGTATGTAGAGCTCTAAACTAATAGTTATAGTTGTGTATAGGGAAGTTGTTATGTTTATTCTAAATATACATTTTTTTTATATTGAGGTTTTTAAATTACGTATTTGAATTTTTTAAATCAGGTTTTTCCAAAGTAAGTGATGGGTAGTGACTCAACTTAGTTGAAAGCCATCACGTGTTTGGAAATCAAAGCAAAATGTTTTATGTATACTGTGTGAACTTTTTAAAAAGATTTTTATTTATTTGGTGGGGGGAGAGCATGGGTGCAGAGTGCACGTTTGCGCATGTCCACACTAGTGGGAGAAGGGGCAGAGGGAGAGGGAGAAGCAGACTCCCCTTCTGAATGCAAAGCTCAGACACAGGGCTTGATCCCAGGACCCCAAGATCATGACGTGAGCTGAAGTCAGACACTTCACCAATGGAGCCACCCAGACTGTGAAGTTTTTAAAAATCGAAGTATCATAGATACCTAGAAAAATGCGTGTACTGCGATATGCAGACGTCTTAGGTGTGCAGCTCACAGAATTATCCCAAACCAAACACACTTGTTAAGCAGCATTCAGACTGAAGAGACGAAACATTAGTAGGACCCCAGAAGTCTCCCTGCTGCTCTTCTCTATGACCTTGACTTGTTAGAGTGTGGTGACTAGTGGTCATGGTCTGTCAATTGGCTCCTGCTGGACTCCTGACTTGAGGTGTTTTGTTCATCAAGGAAATCAGAGGCTATGCTCGTGTCTGAAAGTTCATTTGAACATCGGAGCCTTGACCGAGGCTGTAATCTTTGGAGCTGCAGTGTTCAAACACGTGATTGCAGTCCTTCACACTGTGAAAAATTAAAGATCTTTTCTTTATGTGGGTGATATCTAACAATATTTGCTGTATTAGAAATTCAAACACGAGGGGCACCTGGGTGGCTCAGTGAGTTAAGGCCTCTGCCTTCGGCTCAGGTCATGATCCCAGAGTCCTGGGATTGAGCCCCACGTCGGGCTCTCTGTTCAGCAGGGAGCCACCTGTCTCTCTGCCTACTTGTTATCTCTGTCAAATAAATAAATAAAATCTTTTAAAAAAATCAAATTCAAACACGAAATTTTAGAGTATTAACACACTGAAAAGTAATAATCCCATTACATGTAAACATAAAAACACTTTGTGAAAAATATCAAAATAAGTGAAAAGAGTGGCATTATTTTATGTTTTTGTAATTTTTTTTTTTTTTTAACTGAAATATAGTTGACTTACTGTGTTAGTTTCAGGTGTACAACATAGTCATTTGACAGTTCTCTCCATTATGTAATACCGGGGTAAGTGTAGTAACCATCTGTCACTGTACTGTTATTACGATGTTATTGACTGATTTCCCTGTGCTGTACTTTTCATTGCTTATTTATTTTGTGATTGGAACTTGGTACCTCTTCATCCCCTTCACCTGTTTCACCCATCACCTCCCTCCCCCCACCGTCCCCCGCAACTACGTTTGTTCTTTGTCTGTTTTGTTCATTTGTTTTGCTTTTCGTATTTTCCCATGTAAGTATTTGTCTTTCTCTGCCAATTTCACTTAGCACAATACCCTCTAGGTTCATCCGTGTTGTGAATGACAATTTTTAAAATTTTTTTCTGCTGAGTAAAAAAGATTCCATTCTACATGTATGCCACATCTTTATTCTCTCATCTATTGATGGACACTTGGTTGCTTCTTGGCTATTGTAAAAAATGCTGCAGTCAAGATAGAGGTGCATATGTCCTTTTGAATTAGTGTTTTCATTTGCTTTGGGTGGATACCCAGAAGTGGATTACTGGATCGTATGGTATTTTTTTATTTTTAATTTTTTGAGGAACCTCCATACTCTTTCCCACAGTGGCTGTACGAGTTTGCATTCCCCCCAACAGTGCGCAAGGGTTTTCTTTTCTCCACATCTTTATCAACACGTGTTACCTCTTTTCTTTTTGATACTAGCCCTTCTGACTGGTGAGATAGTATCTCCTCATGGTTTTGATGAGCATTTCCCTGACGATTAAAGGTGTCGAGCATCTTTTCTTGTGTCCATTGGCCATCTGTATGTCTTCTTCGGAAAAATGTCTGATTGGGTCCTCCGCCCATTTTTAAGTCAGTTAAGTAGGTGTTTTTGGTGTCATGTGAGTTCTTTATTTATTTTAGATAGGAACTCATCAGATATATTCTTTGCATATTATCTTCTCCCATTCAGTAAGTTGTCTTTGCATTTCATCGATGGTTTCCTTCAGTGCGCAGCAGCTTTTTATTTTGATGGAGTCCCAATAGTTTGGTATCGCCTTTGTTTCCCTTGCCCAAGGACACATATCTAGAAAAATGTTGCTAAAGCTGATGTCTAAGAGATTACTGCCCATGTTTTCTTCTAGGAGTTTTACAGTTTCAGGTCTTACCTTTAAATATTTTATTTATTTATTTGACAGAGAGAGAGATCACAAGTAGGCAGAGAGGCAGGCAGAGAGAGAGAGGAGGAAGAAGGCTCCCCGCTGAGTAGAGATCCCGATGTGGGGCTTGATCCCAGGACCCTGAGATCATGACTTTAACCCACTGAGCCACCCAGGCGCCCCTCATTCTGTTCCTTTGAGCTAAGTGTCTGTTTCTGTGTCAGTACTATACTGTTTTGATTACTGTAGCTTTGTAGTATAATTTAACTCTGTGATCGTGATACCTCCAGCTTTGTTCTCCTTTCTCAAGATTGTTTTGGTTGTTTGGGGTCTTTCATGGTTCCGTACAAATTTTAGGAATATTTGTCTTCTGTGAAGAACACTTTTGGAATTGTAATAGAGATTGTACTGAATTTGTAGATTGCTTTGGGTACTATGGACATTTTAACAATAGTCTTCCAGTTCATGAGCATGGGGTATCTTTCCATTTGTGTCCTGTTCAGTTTCTTTCATCAATGTCTTGTCATTTTCTGAGTACAGATCTTTTACCTCCTTGGTTACATTTATTCCTACATATTTTGTTCTTTTTGATTGTAGCTCTTCTTGTCTGCTAAGACAGCTGGATTTTTCTGTTTCTGTGTTCAGTCTGTTGTGATTTGCTGTTTGGTTGGGATATAGGAAGGAAGTTTAATCTTATAATTAAACAAGGAAGAGAGGAGTGTTTTAATGATCTTTTTAGGTAATCATGGATATTCTCTTTGATACCACACCAAAACTTTGTAAGTAACAATTCCTTAAAAATAAAATTGCAGACTGGAATCTTAACCTGTGTCAAACTTTTCTCATTTTAGGCATTTAATTGTAGTGGCTTATTTTGTACTTTGAATCTTTATATACATTTTGGAAAATATTGGTTCATGGAATTTAAATCTCCCAAATGTTGGCACCTTTTATGATATCATTGGAAAAGGGCACATTTGTTAAAATCACCCATGATCCCTTCAGAGATATGATTATTGAAAATGCTGTCATGTTCCTGGTGGCAGATGTAATTTTTTGAAAAACCTAATTTTTGCTTGAAAGCTTGAATTTTCTTATGGTCAACACATAGGTTGGGTGTTTTCCTGGAAGCAAGAGGTTCACTTTATTCAGTTAAAAAAAAAAAAAGAAAGATAAAAGGTCTGCCAAATAAATGCCCAGCCTTCAGTACTCCATTTGCCTTTCGGGTGTTATTTCCTATAAGAATGATACTTCATGGGGGAAAAAAGCTGCTCGCTTAGCTTGTGAGTCGTACAGATGGTGCTCCTCCTTTCCTAGCAGACAACCAGCCTCCTTCAGTGTATGGCATACATTCTTCCCTAGACTTCCTATTTTGTCACAAACATTAAGAACTGTATCCAAGAATTGAGATTTCAGTATAATCATTAATTTTCACTGTTCCCTCAAGGACACTCTTCTGTGAAGCTGGCCTTTTTTTTCCACTTGAGTTTATACTGGGGAGGGCAGCCTGGTTGGGACCATTGACTTTTTTTTCCTACCAAGATGCCAGCAGTTTTAGACCGCCTTGCTTTTATATCCTTAGCACAAATGTCAGTGCAGCGAACATCACAAGTAACCTCTCAGCATGATTTTAATTTTTTTTTTAAGATTTTATTTATTTGACAGGTACAGTGAGAGAGGAACACAAGCAGAGGGAGTGGGAGGGAGGAAGCAGGTCTCCTGCTGAGCAGAGAGCCCCATGTGGGGTTCGATTCCAAGACCCTGGGATCATGACCTGAGCCAAGGGCAGCTGCTTAATGACTGAGCCACCCATGTGCCTCTTCACCATTATTACAAAAATAATTTTGACCTCATGGATGGACGGAAAGCTTGTTGAGGACCCCCAGGGTTTAAGGATCACTTGAGAACCGCTGGCTCTTTGTATCTCTCGCCAGTGCAATTGAGGACCAGGTTCTTTTTTTTTTTTTTTTAAAGACTTTATTTATTTGACAGAGAGTTTACAATTAGGCAGAGGGGCAGGCAGAGAGAGAGAGGAAGGGAAGCAGGCTCGCCGCCGAGCAGACAGCCTGATGCAGGGCTCGATCCCAGGACCCCGGGACCATGACCTGAGCCGAAGACAGAGGCTTTAACCCACTGAACCACCCAGGCACCCCGAGGACCAGGTTCTTAACACTGATCTCTCTCCCCTGAGGTTGCTCAGCCAGATCCAACTTTTCTGTCGCTTACTTATTCCAAAAGCCATCTTCTTAGAAGCAGGGACCTGCTTCTTCTTGGCTCAGCCGTGCTGTATTTTTCCAAGTGAGGAAAAGTTTGCTAACCCTAGGAAAGAAAATATTTCTGAGACCAGCAGCTTCAGAACAGCGTGAAGCTGTTACTTTTGCTGCCTTATCACGATAAATATGTCTATAAACATGCTAATACGTGGTTTACTTTCCGCATCTTTTAAGATGAAGATAATCACAAAGAGAAGTTGAAGACCTGTCCTGGACATTTATCAAGAAATATTTGTTTGGTAATGTCATCGCTAGGAAGGATGATAACCAGTGGTAACCTGTTGTAATGCTTTTAATTTAATTTTAACTTGTTAATGGTTTAACTTGCTCTTCTCTTCTTTTATTTCCTATAAATAGTAATCAGATCTGGGTTTGATTCAGTTTTCTTTCTTTCTTTTTTTTTTTTTTTGGCAAAATTGCTTCCTGGGTGATGAGGTGTACTTCCAGCTGGAGTTAGGCAGTGTTAATGGTCTTTTCTTCTGTGGTGATCCTGGTCATTGAGAATCATTACCTAGATCTCTTGTTTTATTAGATGTTTGTGAAATGGTGATATTTTAGATCTGTTTTCCTTCTTTATTTAATAGGGTATTTTTATAAAGAGGAAATTTCCCTCATCAGTTATTAGAGATATAATTGTATAGAAAAGGCAGGTTAAATTTTTTTGTTTTGTTCTGTTTTTAAAGATTTTATGAATTTATTTGACAGTGAGTGAGCACACAAGTGAAGGGAGCAGCAGAGGGAGAGGGAGAAGCAGACTCCCCGCGGAGCAGAGAGCCCAGTGCGGGACTGGATTCTGGGACCCTGGGACCCTGGGATCATGGCCTGAGCTGAAGGCAGACTTGTAACCCACTGAGCCACCCAGGTGTCCTGTTTTTTGTTTTGTTTTGTTTTTGTTTTAAATCAGTTTCAGCATTGTGAGTTGGTCCATGAGATTATAAAGTAAATCTGTTCAGGATGAGTAGATTAAATTGGTCTCTCAGTCGTTTCTCTTTGAAACACCAAGTGAAATTGCATTCATTTTTAGAAATAAGTAAATCCAAAGGAAACCATTAAGAAGCCCTTTTATTATATCCTGAAAGTAACTTAATTCATTTGAAATAAAAAAATGTGGTAGACACTTACTGATGCTATTAAGAGAAATTTTTAAAAATTAAAATACAGTTCGTCTTGGGGCGCCTGGGTGGCTCATTTGGTTAAGCGTCGGGAACTCCTGATTTTGGCCCACGTCATGATCTCAGGGTCATGAAATTGAGCCCCACGTGGGGCTGCACTCGACGGGGCGTCTGCTTGAGATTTTCTCACTCTCTTTGCCCCGCTCCCTGCTGCACTTCCCCTCTCTCTTAAATAAATCTTTTTTAAAAATTAAGCTTTTTCTTGCTTCTGAGAATGTATTCATTGCATACAGTTACCTTTAACCAATCCTCTGTTGTATTCTGAGCGCGCATCTGAAAGTGTATGAAGTGTCCTTGGCCTCACCGGGTTTACAGGAGAAGAGAGGAGGTGAGAAGTTGACCTTCCCTAGCTACATTTTGTGGGTTGAATGATAAACAGAAGTTGTGTTTATGACAATACGTCCTCTTTAAAATGTCTAATGTCGAGAAATGGATGACGGAAAATGAAGTTTTCTTGAGATAAAGGGCAGTAATAGGCGAAACTGGTTATGGGAAGGGTGAGTCAGACCGAGCTGCAGCGTCTGCTGGCGTTCTGGCGAGAACCGGGGAGGCAGTTGCCTTTGGTCCTGAACTGCAGACTCGCCCCGGTGGGGACTTCAAACAGGTCCTTCTGCTTCAGGCCAGACCTGTTCTAAGCCGCTCCTCCCTTCCTGAATTCCTTCTCGTAATTGGAGTGATTGCCGAATACACAGTACTGCACATGCACAGATTATATAAACCCGGTGTACGTTTGTGGCCCCTCCTGGGACCCTCTTCACGGCCTGCTGATCAGCAGTAGGGTTGTTCGTAAATTCCAGCTTTTCGGGGGCTCTGGTGCGTACTTCGGGGTGGTATCCTCAGTGACGTGGTTCATTAGCGACGTCCTCCGACTCCTCCCTTAACCTCTGGCTTCTGCTCAGCCCAGTTCAGTAAAGTGACCTTGACCCGACTTCTTCTTTTTTTGTTTTTTAAAGATATTATTTATTTATTTCACAGACAGAGACCACAAGTAGGCAGAGAGGCAGGCGGGGGTGGGGGGGAAGCAGGCTCCCTGCTGAGCAGAGAGCCCGATGCGGGGCTCGATCCCAGGACCCTGGGATCATGACCTGAGCCTAATAAGGCAGATGCTTTAACCCACTGAGCCACCCAGGCGCACCTTGACTCGACTTCTGTTCTAGGTGTTTCCAGCGGGGTCCGGAACTGGGTGATTGAATTTTCTCTGGTTTTTACACAGGGAACCTAAAACATCCCCATGGGGAGACTGTGACGGGGATGGGGACAGGACACCTCTCTCTCTCTCAGTCGTTTTTAACCTGATCCTAGCCGCCATCGACGGTAGCTGCCTTTGCCAACGGTTGATCTTTGGCTCTTCCGCGGCACTGTGCTGAGCGGGGCTCCCTGATGGCCTGTCTTAACCGCAGCCCTTGGAGAATTGTCATTTTTCCTCCTACAAATGGGGAAAACTGAGTCCTGCCATTCAGTACTTTGCCAGAGTCCCACGATCAGGGGGTGTTGAAGCCGGGGTTTAAACTCCAGCTTCCTATTCTGTGCACTGGAACGTGCGTGGGAGCAGATCCTCGGATTCGAATTCTTACTGGAATTTGTCTCTCACGCATCTTCAGTCTCGCTGGCTCCTTCTTTTCATCTGAACAAGCACAAGTCTCACCTGCTTTGGCCGGTGTTCTAGAAAAGTGTCTGCCGAGGCACACCCTGGGTGACCGGCTCGCTCAGAAGTCTGAGGCGCTAAGAAGAGTCACCCATGGCGAGCATGAAGTTGTTCTGAGGTTTTATGTTTGATCTGCTCAATGCAATACCACTTTCCATTGTTCAAAGAGGATGCTCCAGAAAGATGTGTCCTTTTTATGCGCCCCCGAACCTCCATAATAAGTACCTCAGTCTGAGAAACAAGGCTATTGGCAGTGATGTGCCATGTTGGTATGGTGGTGGGGGGTCAGATGGGAAGGTACCGATGGGCAGTGAGGAGGGGCTGAAAGGAGGGGTAGGCCGAGGCACAGGGGTGAGTATTCTAGAGACTTTGGGTGGTGTGATGGAACGGATTTGATGATTGGATATTGGGAAGCTCTGTTCTTCTCCTCAGTCTAGTTTTGTGTTGGTTTCTGCCACCAGCATTTCTTTTCTTTTTTTTTTTTAAATTTTTTATTTTTTATAAACATATAATGTATTTTTATCCCCAGGAGTACAGGTCTGTGAATCGCCAGGTTTACACACGTCACAGCACTCACCAAAGCACATACCTCCGCAATGCCCATAACCCAACCACCCTCTCCCTACCCCCCCTCCCCCCAGCAACCCTCAGTTTGTTTTGTGAGATTAAGAGTCACTTTTGGTTTGTCTCCCTCCCAATCCCATTTTGTTTCATTTATGCTTTTCTTTTTTCTCCTGTCCCTTAACTGCGGGAGTGTCTTTAATCCTTGACGCATTTATTCCTGCCCTTACCCTGGGTGTTGCAGCTCTGCCCATCGTCTGGGTTTGGGCTATCCTTTCTGCATGAGTGACTTGGAGCTGCAGGGGCCGCAGCAAGCTCTAGTTCAGTGGATCCACCGGAGTCCTAATTTGCCGCAGCAAGTTTGCATTTGCTCAGTGATGTCTCCTCCAGGTTGGAATGTCTTAAGAGTTAGCGTGTTTGATTTCAGCTACTCTTTTTTCTAAAACTCTAGCACTGGGGCACCTGGGCGGCCCAGTCCCTGAAGTGTCAGACTCTTGGTTTCAGCGCAGGTCATGATGCCATGGCGATCTCATGGTCGTGAGTTCGAGCCCCGCATCAGGCCCCATGTTCAGTACAGCACCTGCTTGAGTTTCTGTCTCTCTCCCTCTGTCCTTCCTTACCCCATGCTCGGGTGCTCTTTCTCTAAAATAAGTAAATCTTTAAAGAACAAAATAACATTTTTAGGTGGTATACAGATTGGTTGGAGTAGAACATTTCCTTATCCACTGTAGATTAGACTCAAATCCCTGTTTAATTAGCCAAGGGTTTAGAACTCACTGGAAGGTGGGCTGTCACAGTGGCCAGAACAGACATAGTGTAACGTGGTATTCTTTCCTTTGGCCCCTTGATTCCCAGGGAGGCATGCAACCTGTGATAATGGCAAAGATTACATCATGGTTCCACTAGTAACTATAGTGTCTTATTAGCCTCAGGGGTACAGGTCTGTGAATCATCAGGCTTACACACTTCACAGCACTCACCATAGCACATGCCCTCTCCAGTGTCCATAACCCAACCATCCTAGCCCTACCCCCTCTCACCCTGGCAACCCTTAGTTTGTTTTGTGAGATTAAGAGTCTCTTATGGTTTGTTTCCTCCCAATCCTGTCTTGTTTCATTTTTTCCTTCCCTACCGTACCCCAAACCCCCGACTCTGTCTCTCAAATTCATATCAGGAAGTTCATATGATAATTATCTTTCTCCAATTGACTTATTTTGCTAAGCATAATACCCTGTAGTTCCATCCAAGTCATCGCAAATGGCAAGATTTCATTTCTTTTGATGGCTGCATAGTAGTCCACTGTGTGTGTGTATACATATATATATACACACCACATCTTTTTTTTTTTTTTAAAGATTTTATTTATTTATTTGACAGAGAGAGGTCACAAGTAGGGAGACAGAGAGGGGAAGCAGGCTTCCTGCTGAGCAGAGAACCCGATGCTCGCCTAAATCCCAGGACCCTGAGATCATGACCTGAGTTGAAGGCAGAGGCTTAACCCACTGAGCCACCCAGGTGCCCTATACCACATCTTCGTTATCCATTCATTCTGTTGATGGACATCTAGGTTCTTTCCATCGTTTGGCTATTGTTGACATTGCTGCTATAAACATTTGGGTTGTGTACCTCCTTTTAAGGGAATGCTAATAAACATTAGGTTTATTAGCATTAGTAGGTTCTCCTCGTTTTTCAACAGACAGCATCCTTTTTTTTTTCTTTTTTTTTTTTTAAGATTTTATTTATTGGAGAGGGAGTGTGCACACTTGAGTGCGGGGAGAGGCAGAGTGTGAAGCAGGCTCTCCACTGAGCAGGGAGCCTGATGCGGGGCTCTATCCCCGGACTCTGGGATCATGACCTGAGCCAAAGGCAGATGCTTAAGCTACTGAGCCACCCAGGCACCCCAAGTGTCTTGCTTTTGACTCTTGGGCTGTGCCACCCTAAGTCGAAATCAGTCCGTGGGACCTTCACAGCCTATTATATTCAGGCCCCGTGTGTGGTTATTTTTCTTTACTCATTTTTACCTACCTTCTACTCTGGTGGGACGTAAGGATATGTTCAGAGACCTACAGGTTTGCTCTGGGATTGACTTCCCAGATTGCTTCACAGGCACATGTCCATTTGTCTCTGATGGTCCTGGTTTGACCCTGTCATCCGAGGTTGCCTGTTATCTCCGTACGGCCTCTGTTGTCACACCCTCCTCTTGGTGGGCCTTAGCCTGCCTTTGGATGTCTAGATTCTAAGAAATTCCATTGTTCTATTGCTGTTATTAATCTAGAGCCAGGAGTACTAGAAATGGCCTCCTTTAGGCACATACGCTGTTAGATGGAATTTTCCTCCCTGATGTGTAACTGGCAACATTACTCTTAAAACCAGCATGTGTAGAGTGGGTGCCCAGGAATGGGACCTTTTTATTTTATTTTTTGCCCTCTTACTTTAAAGGGTCTGGCGGTTGCTGAACTGGATCTTTTGTTGGTTTAAAAAAAAGAAAAAAAGTGGGCTTCGGGCTGTATGAGCCTGTGTTGCCCTTGTTGTCTTTGCTCTCCACGGGCCCGGAGCAGCTGGGGGCAGGCCTGCCTCTTGCTTTGGGTACAGTGTGGGAGCCCAGCTCTGCCCACGGGTTTGGCCTGTGCAGGTCGCCTCGTCCCACTTTGCATATTCTCCTCTCCTGGGCTCACAGCAGTAATGATAATTCTAAGGGATTATTTAGCCACAGGTGAGACTTGAGTTTTCTTGGACTTGATGGCGGGAACATTTTTAAGGCTAAGAAATTGAGAGGACAAAGAATCAATAGCGGTGTCTTTGAGGGTAGGGGTTCTGCCCTTGCTCTTAAATGCCTGATGCCTGGTGGTAGGATGGTTGTTGAGTGAATTTGTGGAGTGTGTGTGTGTGTGTGTGTATGTGTGTGTGGCTCAGATTTATTTATTTTAGAGAGAGGGAGAGGGCACACACGCGTGGGCACACGTGGGGCAGAGGGAGAGAGAGAGCCTCAAGCAGACTCCATGCTGACGGTGTAGCCCAGCACAGGGCTCCATCTCCCAACCCTGGGATCGTGACCTGAGCCGAGACCTCTTGAGGACGGGGTCGGAGGAGGGAATGAGGATCATGTCTGGGGTGCGAGGGGAGACATGGGGTTTATTCAGGAGCCTCTCTCGGATCTTGTATGTCCCTCTCTTCTTCCACTAAAGCTGGCCCCTCTCTAGTTTCTGCCGTGGAGAACTGGCCCGTGGTTAAGCCCCACTCCATAGGTTAGTTTGGGGAGATCGAGCCAGAGTTTAGAGTTTCTAGTTAGGCCATTTCTATTTCCAGAAATATGTTAGGAGTCCAAAATAGAAGTTGGCTCCTTGGTGAAGAAAGTGAGTTTCCCTCACCCTGTTCGCCCTGGAGTGGTACGTCAGCTGTGTTCCGTGTGGTATTTTAATTGGGTGAAAAAATTGAATTCTACCCCCCTTCCTTTAAACAATTTGGGTAAAATTTAAGAAACACTGACTAGCAAAGAAAACATAAGAAATACCAAATGACCTTCATCCCAATTAGCAGAGGTTAGCATTTTGGCATACTTGTTTCCGATTTTCTTTTTAATTGAAAGAAATAAAACATAGATGAAGTATGTATTGTTGCCCTTCCTACTTCTGTTTCCCCTTTCTCCCCACAAGCAGTTGCTAATATGAATTTGTACGTATCCTTCCATCCCCCCTCTGCATTTTTTAAAAATTGTAACTGATTCCTTCCATCTTTTTCTAAATATGTCTTTACGTGTGGATTTTCCTATAATTTGAAGGGCATATGGGATGGTAAGTGACCATGAACAGAAATCAGAAATCATATACTGCCCACCTCCTTCTTTTATTTGCTTTTAAAAAAGTCTTGTTTTGATGGTATCTAGTTCCATAGATACAGACACCAGATGACATTTTCCTTTTTTCTTTATTGTATTTTCAGTTTTTATTTACCCGATGACATTTTCAATTTTAATTTTTTTTGTGTTGTCTGCGGAGGTCTTCTTTATGGATTTGGCTGCTTAGGGAGATCTCTCATTGGTTCCCTGACATTGAATACAAATTCTTACTTGTTTGTGGGCCATAAATTGTTTAGCATTTTAAGAGTTTACACCATTAATAAGTTGAAAGCCCAGTTTTTGGCTAAAATTTCCATATGCATTTTAGCAGACAGTCTCAATATTTTGTGTTCCGAAAAGATGCTGCAAAGATGTTGCAGTGGGTGTGAAATAGTTTGCAAGGGACGTGAGTAGGTGGCAGAGAGTTTTTGGCTGGAACGAATGAATATATGCAGAAAAGCTTTTGCTAGGCCCCTTGGGAAACTTGTCATTGAGTGGGAAAGTGTTAGGTTAGCAAGTACCCCCTGCCCCCATTTTTTTTTGGGGGGGGTAGCAGTTGTTAGTTTTCTATATTAAAACAGTGTCACCTTTGATTTAAGAAATAAACATAAATATGAAATGAATATTTAATTAGCAGTGTAAGTCCAGCCCTGTACTAACCAAGCTTTGATCTCCTCCGTGGCACTGTCTTTTGGGTGTTTTCACTTGGGTGGCTGCTCTTGACCTTATTCAAAGATCAGAAGTGGAAAAACAGGTTCCACTTTTTCATATACCCAGTTCCTGCTTATGGCACCACTGTCATTTGTATATCTAAGATTAGGGCCTGTGGAGTCGTTTGATTCCCAGCATGTCTACTGTGTTTCATGCTGAGAGTCTAGGTTTTTACCCTTCCTATTCTGTACTGCACTGATCTCTAGTACTCCAGCTTCCCCGCCCTTGGTCTAGCCCTGGGATGTTCACCCTCGACCTAGGTTACTCTGGCCGCTGCTTGGCTGAATATGCAGGCTTCAGTTTGCCCCGTACCCTGGCGTCCAATTTTAGAACCTTACTTGCGTGACTTCATTTTTGAAGAGGACTTCTTCCCCATGGATTTTTAGGGGCTCTGAAGTGGCTATTTTTGTTCAAAGCCACTTTGGCCAATTACCAACTCTAGGACCTTGTATAAAATTGTGAATGTATCTGAGACTTCATTTCCTCATAGGTAACCAAGGCAGTCATGATAGTATTTAGTATTTAGGTTGTAGGGCTTTAAATCGGAGAACAAAGCATGGTAGCTGGTGCAGTTGGATATTAGGGCTGGTATTCTTTTTTTTTTTAAAAAAAGATATATTTATTTTAGAGCATGTCCGTGCGTGCTGAAGTCGGGCGGGGGGGTGTTGGGGGGTTGGCAGAGAGAGAGAGACTGATGATCCTTGCTGGGCAGGGAGCCCAACACGGGGCTGGATCCAAGGACTCTGAAATCACTACCCAAGTTGAAACCAAGAGTGGAAACCAAGAGTCGTCACTTAACTGAGCCATGGCGGTGTCTTAGGGCGGTTATTCTTAATCCTATCAAGCCTTAATCCTTTTTACCCAGATTTCATTGTTCTTTATATGGCACTACTCTAAGTATTCTGGTTTAACCTTTTAACAGTATAAACTTGTGTAATCCGATCTGGATGGTTGTTTCTGATTTTCCCTGAGCGAGGACGTGGGGCTGAAGATCTGTTTGGAGGGAGTAGCAGAAAGAGAGGTTCCTTTTTAAATACATTGAGTTTGAGGGGCGCCTGGGTGGCTCAGTGGGTTAAGCCACTGCCTTCGGCTCAGGTCATGGTCTCAGGGTCCTGGGATCGTGTCCCGCATCGGGCTCCCTGCTCAGCAGGGATCCTGCTTCCCTCTCTCTCTCTGTCTACTTGTGATCTCTGTCAAATAAACAAATAAAATCTAAAAAAAAAAAAAAAAGAAAAAAGAAAAAGAAACTAACTAGAAAACCCTCGTTAAATAAAAAAAAATTCATTGAGTTTGAGATGCCTGCACGGTCAGGGACAGGACTCTCCTGACTACGTGTGGTGCGAGTGGGGTCAAGTTAGGGAACTGGAGACGTCAGTTTACAGATGGCACTTGCAGATGAATTTGTGTGACAACATTTTCAGGTTCAACGATGCCTCTTAAGTCTGGACCTGAATTTTTTTAAATAAAGATTTTTAGCTGTTGTGTCAAGATTTATGGAATACCCGTTATTGAAGGGCATTATGTTGGGCCCTGAGCTCATGCTAAGAGCCATATTATCCAGCTTCTGTCCTGGGAGCCTCACATCAAAGGGCCTAGAAATGGAATGAAAGCAGAATGAAATGTGGTTAACAGATAAACATTGAGGGTAGCTGTGGCTGGGGGTTATTTATGATGTTGAATTTGAAGGCATATGGGAAACTAGGACGGGGTGGTGACAAAGCTAGCTGATTTTTCCACAGATGTTTAGGTTCCTTCACGTTTCGGGGGCAGGAAGTAGGAAGCAGGTTTTGCAGGCAGCCTCCTACGTGGCATGTGATACAAGAGTGTCACGCTTCAGTCTCTGGGTGTAGACGTTGTGTAAACACTGGATGTCTGTGATTGTTCTATAAATCTGTTTTACTGGTTTTCTTGGTGCCAAGAGCCAGAGTCTTCTAGTTTATTAGATCATTAGAAAATTGGTGTGCTTTATGAGATTTTGTATCTCCTTTGTTTCCACGGTGTCAGATGTGTGAAATACTTTTGATTTTATGTTAAAAATAAACTCCTTTGGGAAACTTAGACTATAAATGTACTGTCTAATCAAGATCCTGAGATATAGATAGCTTTGAAAATTCATACAGGGATGAGAATATAAATCTGTGAGATCTAATGAATGCAGAACTTCCAGTTGTTCATGCCAAGAATAATTGTGTTCTGGTGGAGAGAAATTTCTTTTATGCCTTTGCATTTTTTGATTGTGCTCTTGATGCCATTTATCTTAAAGTAGACAGACTTTTAAAATTCTTTGCTTTCATAGTCTCTGAATGCTTATCCCTTAAGTACTGCGGTAGTGGTAGGTGAGCGAAGTGTTAAGAGTGGGTAAGAATTTCGTATCTCATCGAGCTTTCTCTTCCATTGGAGAGGCCCTACTGAGTAATGGCTTATGTAGGTTTCCAGTTACCTTGAAACTTTATCAGTAAAGAGGTTGCCCAAAGAATGTGACAAAATACACTAATGTGAATACTTTTAATCGTTCTTCAGCTGTGAATTTTGTTGGTTTTTTGAGCTAGAATTCATTAGTAATTGTACCAGAAGACAGAAAAGACTCCGTGGTTAACTTAGGTTTTTTTGTTTTGTTTTGTTTTGTTTTGTTTTTTGGGATTTTATTGATTGACAAAGAGAGAGAGAGAGCTCAAGCAGGTGGAGCGGCAGACAGAGGGAGAGGGAGAAGTAGGCTTTCTGCTGAGCAGAGAGCCCAGTGTGGGACTCCATCCCAGAACCCTGGGATCATGACCTGAGTGGAAGGCAGACACTGAACTGACTGACCCCCTTCCGGCTAACTTAGAACACATGAGCTTACCACTCTCTCTTAGATTTAGACTAGCAAGACTTCTTTTGAACCATTAATACCAGATAATTTTTCTTTTTTTTTTTTTTTTGCACTAGTGAAAGAGAAATCTTTGTGAGTATATTAAGTTATCATATAAAGAAAAAGATTTTTATACATAATTGTATAGTAAAAATAGGTTAACTTTTTTAAAAATTGAACTATAGTTGACATACAGTATCCTCATCATTTCAGATGTACATCATCGTGGTTTGCTATTCTGATATATTGTGAAGTTGTCTCTGTGATAAGTCTAGTTACCATAGAAAGTGATTATAATATTACCGACAGTATTCCCGATGTTGAACATTACCTCCCCCTGACTAATTTATTTGATAACCGGAAGTTTGTATCTCTTAATCCCTTCACCTGTTTCACCTGCCCCTCTAGCTCCAGTGTGCTTTGTTCCTGGATTTTTGAGTCTGTTTGTTTTGTTTCTTCATTTGTTTGTTTTTTTAGATGACACATGTAAGAAATCATACAGATTTGTGTTTCTCTGACTGACTTAGCATAATAGCCTGTAGATCCATCCATGTTGTCACAAATGACGAGATCTCATTCTTTTTTTTTTATTGCTGAGTAATATTCCATTGTGTGTGTGTGTTTATCTGTCTGTCTGTCTATCTGTCTACATCTTCTTCAGTCATCTGTCGATGTACTTAGGTTGCTTCCATATCTTGGCCATTGTAAATAGTGTTGCATTGAACATAGGGGTGCATGTATCTCTTTGAATTGGTGTTTTTGTTTTCTTTAGATAAATATCCAGAAGTAGAATTGCTGGATCAGAGGGTACTTCTACTTCTAGTTTTTCGAGGAATCTCCATACTGCTTTCCGTAGTGACTGCACCGGTGAACATTTCCACTAACAGGTATAAGAGTGTTCCCTTTTCTCCGCATCTCACCAAAACTTATTTTATTTTATTTTAGTTTTGATAATAACCAGTCTGACTAGTGTGAGGTCATATCTCATTGTAGTTTTGATTTGCATTTCGTTTATGATCTGTGATGTTGCGCATCTTTTCATGTGCCTGTTGACAGCTTGTAGGTCTTCTTTGGGAAAAGTCTTCTGCCCATTTTTTAATCAGTTTTTTTTGTTTGTTTGTTTGTTTCTGTTGAGTTTTGTTAAGTTCTTTATTTTGCCTGTATGATTTGCAGCTCTCTTCTCCCATTTGGTAGGTTGTCTTTCCATTTTGTTGATGGTTTCCTTTGCTATGCAAAAGAGTTTTAGTTTGGTGTGATCTCATTTATTTTAGCTTTTTTTTGTTCTTGCCTGGGGCAACTGATTCCGCGGGTGGGGGGGGAGGGGGGGAGGGGGGGCTAAGACCAATATCAAAGAGCTTACTGCCTGTTTCCTTCTAGGAGTTTTATGGTTTCAGGTCTTACATTTAAGTCTTTTAATCCATTTTAAGTTAATTTCTGTGCAAGGTGTAAGAGAGTGATTGTGTTTCACTCTTTTGCATGTGCCTGTCCAGCTTCTGCAGCTCTGTTTATTGAAAAGTGTCTTTTCCCCTTGGTATATTCTAGTCTCCTTTATTATGGATTAACCGACCATAGATGCATGTGTTTATTTTGGGGGTCTCTGTTCTGTTCTGCTGATCTACAAGTGTATTTTTTGTTTCAGTACCATACTATTGTGATCACTATAGCTGTGTTTTATAGTTTGAAGTCGGGGGATGAGATAGCCCCAGGTTTGGCTGTTTACAAGTCTGTTGTATGCACATTTTAACGGTTTTCTTCAATGCGTGAGTGTGATACATCTTTTTGTGTCTTCAGTTTCTGTCCTCGCTCTCATAGTTCTCAGAGTATAGGTGTTTCACCTCTGTCTTATTCCTAAATATTTTCTTGATGTAATTGTAAATGGGATTGTTTTCTTAATTTCCCTTTCTGATCGGTTGTTACTAGTGTATAGAAACGCAGCCAATTTTTGTATGTTGATTTTTGTATTCTTTGACTTAACTGAATTCATTTACTAGTTTTAATCATTTCTTTGGTGGAATCTGTAGGGTTTTCTATATATATAGTGTGTCACCTGTGAATAGTGATGGTTTTCCTCTTCCTTACCAATTTGGATGTCTCTTATTTCTTTTTCTTGCTTAATTGATGTGGCTAGGATTTCCTAGTATGTTTGAATAAAAGTGGTGAGAGTGGGCATCTTTGTCTTATTTCTAATCTTAGAGAAAAGGCTTTCAGCTTTCACCATTGAGTATGATGATAGCTGTGGCTTTATCATATATGGCCTTTATTATGTTGAGGTATGTTCCCTCTACACGTGCTTCTTTGAGAAATAGATGCTTCTATCCGAAGCATCTTCTATCAGAGGTGTTTCTATCAGAAATAGATGTTGAATTTTGTCAAATGCTTTTTCTGTATCTGTTGAGATGATCATATGATTTTTATCCTTCCATTTTGTTAATTTGCTGTATCACATTGATTGGTTTATAGATGTTGAACCGTCTTTGCATCTCGGGAATAAATTCCGTTTTATCATGGCTTATGACCCTTTAATGTATGTATGGTTGGGTTTAGTTTGCTAATATACTTTTTAAAATTTATTTTTTTTAAGATTTTATTTATTTATTTGACAGAGAGAGATCACAAGTAGACAGAGAGGCAGGCAGAGAGAGGGAGGAAAAGCAAGCAGGCTCCCTGATGAGCATAGAGCCCGATGCAGGGCTTGATCCCAGGACCCTTCCCAGGATTTTTGCATCTGTGTTCATTAAGGTTATTGGCCTGTAATTTTCTTCTTTTATGTTGTCTTTTCCCGGTTTTGCTATCACAGTACTGCTGGCCTCATAAAAGGAATTTGGAAGCATTCCTTCCTGTTTACTTTTTTTGGGAATAATTGGAGTAAGATAGGTACTAACTCTTAATTGTTTGGTAGAATTCACCTGGTCCTGGACATTTTTTTTTTTTAAATCACTGGTTCAATTTTATTACTCATAATCAGTATATTCATTTTTTCTATTTTTGTTCTTGATTTAGTCTTAGAAGGCTATGTGTTTTTAGGAGTTTACCCACTTCTGGTTTTTCCAATTTGTTGGCCTACAATTGTAGTAATCTGTTATGATCTTATGTATTTGTTGTCAGTTGTAATTTCTTTTTCATTTTTGATTGTATTGGGACCATGTTTCTTTTATTCTTGATGATTCTGGTTACAGGTTTATCAATTTTTATCTTATCAGAGAACCAGCTTTTATTCTCCATTATCTTTTCTAGTTTTTTTTTTTCCAATTTATTTATTTTCAGAAAAACAGTATTCATTATTTTTTCACCACACCCAGTGCTCCATGCAAGCCGTGCCCTCTATAATACCCACCACCTGGTACCCCAACCTCCCACCCCCACCCCCCCACCCCCCCCCCCCCCCCGCCACTTCAAACCCCTCAGACTGTTTTTCAGAGTACATAGTCTCTCATGATTCACATCCCCTTCCAATTTACCCAAATTCCCTACTCCTCTCTAACGCCCCTTGTCCTCCATGCTATTTGTTATGCTCCACAAATAAGTGAAACCATATGATAATTGACTCTCTCTGCTTGACTTATTTCACTCAGCATAATGTCTTCCAGTCCCGTCCATGTTGCTACAAAAGTTGGGTATTCATCCTTTCTGATGGAGGCATAATACTCCATAGTGTATATGGACCACATCTTCCTTATCCATTCATCCGTTGAAGGGCATCTTGGTTCTTTCCATAGTTTGGCGACTGTGGCCATTGCTGCTATAAACATTGGGGTACAGATGGCCCTTCTTTTCACGACATCTGTATCTTTGGGGCAAATACCCAGGAGTGCAATGGCAGGGTCATAGGGAAGCTCTATTTTTAATTTCTTGAGGAATCTCCACACTGTTCTCCAAAGAGGCTGCACCAACTTGCATTCCCACCAACAGTGGAAGAGGGTTCCCCTTTCTCCACATCCTCTCCAACACATGTCGTTTCCTGTTTTGTTAATTTTGGCCATTCTAACTGGTGTAAGGTGATATCTCAATGTGGTTTTAATTTGAATCTCCCTGAGGGCTAATGATGAGCATTTTTTCATGTGTCTGATAGCCATTTGTACGTCTTGATTGGAGAAGTGTCTGTTCATATCTTCTGCCCATTTTTTGATGTGTTTGTCTGTTTTGTGTGGGTTGAGTTTGAGGAGTTCATTATAGATCCTGGATATCACCCTTTTGTCTGTACTGTCATTTGCAAATATCTTCTCCCATTCCGTGGGTTGCCTCTTTGTTTTGTTGACTGTTTCCTTTGCTGTGCAGAAGCTTTTGATTTTGATGAAGTCCCAGAAGTTTATTTTCGCTTTTGTTTCCTTTGCCTTTGGAGACGTATCTTGAAAGAAGTTGCTGTGGCTGATATCGAAGAGATTACTGCCTATGTTCTCCTCTAAGATTCTGATGGATTCCTGTCTGACGTTGAGGTCTTTTATCCATTTTGAGTTGATCTTTGTGTACCGTGTAAGAGAATGGTCGAGTTTCATTCTTCTACATATAGCTGTCCAGTTTTCCCAGCACCATTTATTGAAGAGACTGTCTTTTTTCCACTGTATATTTTTTCCTGTTTTGTCAAAGATTAATTGACCATAGAGTTGAGGGTCTATAACAGGGCTCTCTACTCTGTTCCACTGGTCTATGTGTCTGTTTTTATGCCAGTACCATGCTGTCTTAGTGATCACAGCTTTGTAATAAAGCTTGAAATCAGGTAAGGTGATGCCGCCAGCTTTATTTTTGTTTTTCAACATTTCCTTAGCGATTCGGGGTCTCTTCTGATTCCATACAAATTTTGGGATTATTTGCTCCAGCTCTTTGAAGAATGCCGGTGGAATTTTGATCGGAATGGCATTAAAAGTATAGATTGCTCTAGGCAGTATAGACATTTTAACAATGTTTATTCTTCCCATCCAAGAGCATGGAATGGTATTCCATCTTTTTGTGTCTTCTTCAATTTCTTTCATGAGTGTTCTATAGTTCCTCAAGTATAGATCCTTTACCTCTTTAGTTAGGTTTATTCCAAGGTATCTTATGGTTCTTGGTGCTATAGTAAATGGAATCGATTCTCTAATTTCCCTTTCTGTATTTTCATTGTTAGTGTATAAGAAAGCCACTGATTTCTGCACATTGACTTTGTATCCTGCCACGTTGCTGAATTGCTGTATGAGTTCTAGTAGTTTGGGGGTGGAGTCTTTTGGGTTTTCCATATAAAGAATCATGTCATCTGAGAAGAGAGAGAGTTTGACTTCTTCAATACCAATTTGGATACCTTTTATTTCTCCTTGTTGTCTGATTGCTGTTGCTAGGACTTCTAATACTATGTTGAACAAGAGTAGTGAAAGTGGGCATCTTTGTCTTGTTCCTGATCTCAATGGGAAGGCTGCCAGCTTTTTCCCATTGAGGATGATATTTGCTGTGGGTCTTTCATAGATAGATTTGATGAGGTTCAGGAATGTTCCCTCTATCCCTATACTTTGAAGCGTTTTAATCAGGAACGGATGTTGGATTTTGTCAAATGCTTTTTCTGCATCAATTGAGAGGACCATGTGGTTCTTCTCTCTTCTCATATTAATTTGTTGTATCACATTGATTGATTTGCGAATGTTGAACCATCCTTGTAGCCCAGGGATGAATCCCACCTGATCATGGTGGATAATCTTTTTAATGTGCTGTTGGATCCTGTTGGCTAGGATCTTGTTGAGAATCTTAGCATCCATATTCATCAGTGATATTGGTCTGAAATTCTCCTTTTTGGTAGGGTCCTTGCCTGGTTTGGGGATCAGGGTAATGCTGGCTTCATAGAAAGAGTCTGGAAGTTTTCCTTCTGCTTCAATTTTTTGAAACAGCTTCAGGAGAATAGGTGTTATTTCTTCTTTGAAGGTTTGGTAGAATTCCCCAGGGAATCCGTCAGGTCCTGGGCTCTTGTTTTTTGGGAGGTTTTTGATCACTGATTCAATCTCGTTATTAGATATCGGTCTATTCAGGTTGTCGATTTCTTCCTGGTTCAATGTTGGTAGTTTATATTTTTCCAGGAATGCATCCATTTCATCTAGGTTGCTAAGCTTATTGGCATATAACTGTTCGTAATAACTTCTGATGATTGTTTCTACTTCCTTGGCGTTAGTTGTGATCTCTCCCTTTTCATTCATAATTTTATGAATTTGGGATTTCTCTCTTTTCTTTCGGATTAGTGTAGCCAGTGGCTTATCGATCTTATTGATTCTTTCAAAAAACCAGCTTCTAGTTTCATTGATACGTTCTACTGTATCTCTGGTTTCTCCCTCGTTGATCTCAGCTCTAATCTTGATGATTTCCCTTCTTATGTGTCGAGTTGGTTTGATTTGTTGTTGATCCTCCAGTTCTTTAAGGTGTAGAGACAGCTGGTGTGTTCTGGATTTTTCAATTTTTTTGAGCAAGGCTTGGATGGCTATATATTTTCCCCTTAGGACCGCCTTTGCTGTATCCCATAGGTTTTGGACCGAAGTGTCTTCATTCTCATTGGTTTCCATGAATTGTTTCAGTTCTTCTTTGATCTCCTGGTTGATCCACGCATTCTTAAGCAAGGTGGTCTTTAGCTTCCAGGTGTTTGAGTTCCTTCGGAACTTTTCCTTGTGATTGAGCTCCAGTTTCAAAGCATTGTGATCTGAGAATATGCAGGGAATAATCTCGGTCTTTTGGTATCGGCTGAGTCCTGATTTGTGACTCTTGATTTGTACGTCTTGATTGTGACTCTCTATTCTGGAGAAGATTCCTTGTGCACTTGAGAAGAATGAGTATTCTGCTGTTTTATGGTGGAATGTTCTGTATATATCTATGAGGTCCATCTGGTCCAATGTGTCATTCAATGCTCTTGTTTCTTTATTAATTTTCTGCTTCGATGATCTGTCTAATTCTGAAAGAGGCATGTTAAGATCTCCTACGATTAGTGTGTTCATATCAATATGAGTCTTTATCTTGATTAACAGTTTTCTTAAGTAATTGGCTGCTCCCATATTGGGAGCATAGATATTTACAATTGTTAGATCATCTTGGTGGATAGTCCCTTTAAGGATTATGTAGTGTCCTTCTGTATCTCTGACTACAGTCTTTAGTTTGAAGTCTAATTTATCTGATATGAGAATTGCTACCCCAGCCTTCTTTTGAGTCCCATTGGCATGAAAGATGTTTCTCCACCCCTTCACTTTCAGGCTGCGTGTATCTTTAGGTTCAAAATGGGTCTCTTGTAGACAGCATATGGATGGGTCCTGTCGTTTTATGGGTGCATTTAGGCCATTCACATTGAGAGTGATTATTGATAGATACGTTTTTATTGACATCGAGTTACCTTTGAAGTCTTTCTTTCTGTAGACTGTCTCTATATTTCTGTTCAATGCTATTCTTTGGATTTTTCCTCTTTTATAGCACCCCCCCTTAATATTTCCTGCAGTATCGGCTTGGTGGTTGCATAGTCTTTTAAGCCTTGCCGGTCTTGGAAACTCTTTATCTCTCCATCCATTTTGAATGTCAGTCTTGCTGGATAAAGTATTCTTGGCTGCATGTTCTTCTCATTTAGTGCCCTGAATATATCTTGCCAGCCTCTTCTGGCTTGCCAGGTCTCTGTGGACAGGTCTGACGTTATTCTGATGGGCTTCCCTCTGTAAGTAAGGAGCCTCTTTGCCCTGGCGGCTTTCAAGAGATTATACCTACAATTATAACTTCTCAATTTGACTATCAGGTGTCGTGATGTTTTTTTGGAGTGTATAATCTTGGGTGGAGACCGTTCAGCCTCTAGTACATGAACGCTGGTTTCATTCGCGAGATTCGGAAAGTTTTCATGAAGGACTTGTTCCACGACATCTTCTAGACTTCTTTCTTTCTCCTTCCCTTCAGGAATTCCAATAATTCTGACGTTGGAACGCTTCATGGCATCATTTATTTCCCTGATTCTGCTTTCGTGGGATCTAAGCTTTTTGTTCCAGGCTTCTTCCTGATCCTTTCTCTCTATCTGTTTGTCTTCCAGATCACTAATTCTATCTTCTGTCTCAGTTACCCTAGCTTTGAGAGAGTTTAGATTGGATTGGAACTCATTGAGAGCATTGTGGACCTCCTCCCTGGTAGCTTTAAGCTCCGCCCTAACATTGTGAACATCCTGTCTGGTCGCTTTCAGTTCGGCCCTAATCAATTCTGTTTGGTCATCCATGGCTTTCTCCAACCTAGCTATTGCCTGGATAATTGTTAGCCTGAATTCTCTTTCCGACATATTGTCTATGTTGATAGCCGTTAGCTCTATTGCAGAAGGTCCATCCTCTGTACTTTTCTTCTGTTGGGCATTCCTCCTCCTAGTCATTTGGTGGGAGAAGACTGAACAGATGTAGCTGGAGGTATCAACTCTGGTGCAGTCAAGGTGCACCCTGGAACACTTCTGAGCAATCAGGATTCCCCACCCAAATAAGAGACAAAAGAAAAGAAAAGGAAAAAGAATAAAAGGAAAAGAAGAAAAAGAAGAAGAAAAAAAGATAAAAGAGAGAGAGAGAGACAGGAAAGAAAGGGAAGATGAAAGAGAAGGTTCAGCCCAGATGGGCCCCAAGGTAAGATTTATATAGTAGACAAACAAAAAGAGATAGAAAGACTGATACAATTATATGGCAAGAGATAGAAGAAACGAAAAAAAAATATATATGCAAATAAAGAAAGAACCTCGTCAAAAAGAACCACAAGTGTAAAATTTATATGCTATCAGGACAAACTCAAAAAACACAGAAACACTGGTGGAAGAAGATGGGAGAGTTCTTATAAATTCTCAGTGTGTGCGAGGAAGGTTGTTTTGATTCTTCCTGGATGTATCTTGATATCTTTGTTAAAGGACTTTGATAAAGGGGATTAAAAATTGGTTTACCTATAGGGGTAGTATTGATTGGGGAATGGGGATTACTTTGAAGTTAACTCTATATGAATATTAGAGGATAAAAATAAAAAGGAATATACTAGACTAAACTAAAATTTTAAAAAAAGGAATTCAAAAAATAAAAATGCAAAAGAAAAACATAGGTGTATGTATCAAAAAGTTCAGGTTAGAAAGGTATTATGGAATTTGATTTATTGTGCAGCTCGCTGTGGTGGTAAATAGGTTAAAAAATTACCTATGTGTAAAAAAAAATATATATATATGAACCGGAATAGTGGAAACGAGTGAGTAATACAATTTTTCCTATGAGGTAGTGGTGGTTCTCTTGTAGTCCTTTTTTTTTTTCTTTCTTGGTTTGTTTTCTGGGGGTGGGGCCTGCCACGTGGGTTGTCAGTCAATGATGTTTCCTGAGTTGAGTCCCCCCGCCCCCCTCAAGGGGGTGGGCTCTGGGGAAACTGTTTTTTTTCAGGCTTTTGTTCTCTGCCATGTTTTATGCTTGTTCACTTTTTTTCCTCTCACCTTGACCGCCTTTGATGGTTTTTGTAGTATTAGAAGAAATCAAACCGCAGCCTGATCTCCGTCTCAGAGAGAAGCCTCAGTCTGGGTGCAGAAGCTGAATAAATTCCCCCTTGGCCGCTGGCAGCGCAGGTTCCAAGTTGCAGACCCTGGGGGCGCAGGATCTTTTGCTCGTCCCCAAAGCCGAGGCAGTGGCGGCTGTCTGGGAGCTCCCGACCGCCAGAGAGGTTCCGAGCAGCGATCGCACACTGAGATTTTGCCGCCGGCCGGGGCTGGGAGTGCCCGGCTTGCGCGCACCTCTTTTCAGATGCGGCCGTGGGTCGGGCGCGCGTCTGGGGCACTGAGAACGGGGCGCCGGTCCGTAAGCCGCCGGCTGGGCTTTTGCGCGCCTCTGTCCGGGGAAGAGTTTTGGGCGCGCGGCTTAGACTTTGAAACAATGGTGCAGGTCAAGAAGCGCCCCCGGGCCTCAGTAACCCAGGGGAGCTGGAGCGACGTGCGCGCGCATCTCGAGCTTTGTGGTAGGGCGAGCGCGCGTTCTGCAGACCGGCGCGGCTCCCATCCCCTCACAGGAGCCGGAACCCCCGCGCTCTGGGGCGCGCTGGCGGCTTAGGGACCAGGAGCCGGTTTCCCCCGCCGCACTCTCTCTGCCTCCGCGCCGGGGAGGCCGTCTGGGACCGGGGACTCAAGCCCCTGTCCCTAGCCTCCCCGATTCCCACAGTTTGCCCCCGCGATCCTTTGCTCTTTTGGAGTGCTTTCAACCAGTCTCCGAGTTACTGCTGGTCCCCAGACGCAGGGCGCTCTCGCTCGAATCGGGGTATTAGTTTCGCACCGGTCGCCTCTGGTGGCTCCCTCCCCCTTTTGTTTATCTTCCGATATCAGTCCGCCCTTCCCATCCCGCTTTACCTGCTCACTGGCCTCTTCTGCCCCTGTAGAGATCCAGACGTGTCTAATTCTGATCTCAGGCTGATTTCATGGGTGATCGGAGTTCTTTGGTAGGTAATCAGCTCACTTTGGGGTACCAGCTGAAAAGACGCCTCTTCCTACTACCCCGCCATCTTGTCCCCCCCCCTTTTCTAGTTTTTTAAAACTATTTCATTTATTTCCGCTGCGATCTTTATTATTTCCATCTACTAACTTCAGGCTTTATTTGTTCTTTTTTCTTTTTTCCTGGTTCTTTAGGTCTGAACTTAGACTGTTTATTTGAGATAGATCTTGTTTCTTAGGAAGACCTGTATCACGATAAACTTCCTTCTCACACGTTTTTGCTGTGTCCATAGATTTTGGTCTGTTGTATTTCCATTTTCATTCGTTTCCAGTTATTTTTTTATTTCTCCTTCGATTTCTTAGTTGACCCTCTGGTTGTTTAGCACCATGTCGTTTGGTTTCCCTGTGTTTATTTATTTTGTGCAGTTTTCTATTCATACTTGGTTTCTGGTTTCGTACCGTTGTGGTCAGAAAAGATGTTTGATATAATTTCAGCCTCTTGAATCTGTTGAAACTTATTGTGTTGCTTAAGAAGCGTTCTATCTTGGCGAATGTTCCATGAGCACTTGGGAGGAATGTGTATTCTGCTTTTGGACGGGATGTTCTGTAAATATCTGTTAAGTCCATCTGCTCTAACATGTCTTTTAAGGCCAGTGTTTCCTTGTTCGTGTTCCGTCTGATCTGTCCTTGATGCAAGTGGAGTCCTAGCGTCCCCCAAGTTACTGTATTGCTATTGACTTCTCCCTGTATGTCCATTCAAATATGAACAAATAGATACTCCCTTTATCTAGAGTAGGTGTTCGTAGGCTGGGTGCACACATGTTCACAGATATTGTCTCCTCTTGTAATGCCCTTCTTTGCCCTTTGTTTACAGTCTTTGTTTTAATGTCTCTTTTGTTTGATAAGAGTGTTGCTGCTCCTGCTTTTTGGGTTCATTTGCGTGGCGTATCTTTTTCCTTCCTTTCCCTTTCAGTCTGTGAGTCTTTAGGTCTGAACCAAGTCTCTCATGGGCGGTGTACCTGGGTCTTACATTCTTTTACCTGTTCGGTCTCTCTGTGCCGTGTGCCTGGAGCTTTCCCACTTCAGGTGGTTATTCGAAGTACGCACTTGCTGCCGTTCTGTTAATCGTTTTCTGGTTGTTTTCGTAGTTCTTCTCTGTCTTCTTTTGGTTTCTTCCCTTGTGCATTGCCAGTTTTCCTCAGTGTTATTTTGAGTTCCTTTCTCTTTTGTTTTTGTATATCTTTTAGAGATTTTGGTTTGTGGTTATAAGTCTCATATATGTATCTACCTATACATACAGCAGTCTGTTTTAAGCCTATAGTTGCTAAAGTTGGAATGCATTCTAAAAGTCCTGCATTTTTAGTCCCCCATATACATTTTCTGTTCCTGACTTCATATTTTACATCCTTTTTTGTATCCCTTAACCACGTAGTGGCGTTATAGGTGATTTGACTATTTTTCTCATTTAGCCTTTATAGTAGCGTTTTAAGTGACTCATCCACTGTCTTTACTATATATCTGCCTCTATCAGGGAGATTTTTTTTCCCCCCCCTTAATTTTCTTATTTCTAGTTACAGCCTCTTGTTTTCCACTTAAAGAAGGCCCTTTAACCTTTTCTGTAGGGTTGGTTTAGTGGCGAGGCGCTCCTTTAATTTCCCTTGTCTGGGAAACTCCTCCTTCGGTTCTGAATGTTAGGGTATAATTTTGTAATGACATAAAATGACATTTTAATAGTTCCATTTGGTTGACTTTAAAAACATTTTAAAACATGAAACATTAAAACATTAAAAACAGTTCCAGGAGCACCTGGAACGAACATATTTTCAAGAAGATATTTTCAGCCTTTCAATGGTGATAAATGACATTTCCAAAATATATCACTTCTTTTCATTATTTGAGTACTATTGATACCTAACATTCTATCTGTTTATTATGTTTACATACACATGTGTATATAAATAGACACACACATTTAATATACACAGAGCTATAATAAAACTTTTTAAAGTAAAATACTTGCAGAAAATTGCCCATATATGTGTATACCTTGCATGTTTGCACATTAGCTACATCTGTGTAAACACATTTTGGAGGATGTTTTACAAATAATTATCCTTGGTTTTTGCAGCAGCAGCAGCACTGATCTACGTTGTGAATCTGGAGGTGCATTTTAGGTTGGCTGAAGATGTCTGGTTATTTCCACTTTGGGTGTTTTCCCGCCTTAGGTACTGAAGAGCGAGCTCTGTGTCCTAGAACAGGGACACTTTGATCATCCATTAGTCTGCCTCATTTTCAGAGGAGAGTCTCGACCTCACAGATTTCCATTTCCCCAAAGGTGCAGCGAGCCGGCTGTTTCTTCAAGCCTGCGTTCTTGTAATGCCCCTCAGCTTTATGGAAGAATCTCAGCGCTGCTCCTAGATTTCCTGTTGAGGCAAGTGGGTTTGTGTTTGTCTCGCTGCTCTCCAGACTCGGCCCTAAGGGAGGACAGACAAGCTTCCTGCCATTCAATATTTATCAAAGTCTTGTTTGGAAGAAGCACTGTTTAGCAAGGAGTGCTTAAAGGATATGCGGGGCATACATTGTATTAGTTTTAAATATATTCTTGGATCAAGTCAGATTAGCAGAACAGCATCCTTATATCCTGTTTTACTGACGTGCCAACAGACTTTCATTGAATTGTTGGTGTGATGGTAGCAGGTGTGACCATGACCAACTCAGGACATCCCCTAGAGGTGTTAGATAGAGATCCCTGCCCCCATCACCTAATATTTTTCCTTCTCTGTGAAAGCAGAAGGGCTCCATGGTCTGTGACTGTCATCTGTCTTTAAATGAAATATTCCTAAAGTTTCCCTGCTCCTTCCGGAAAGATAGTCTGAACATCTGCAAAGAGGTGTAGTTCAAATCTTGATTAAATCTTTTTTGCTTAAAAATCCTATGTGAGCTTTTTTGGTGTCTTTTTGAATTAGGCACATGCAATTGAAAACACTTGTAAGACCTCATTTTTTTTTTTTTTTTTTAGAGCAGTTTCAGATTTACAGCAAAATTGAGGGGAAAGGTGTCAAGTATCCCATATACTCTGTAACCCCCACAGAACCAGAGCCTTCCCTGTCACCAGCATCCCCCGCTAGACTAGTACGTTGCTACTGTTGATGAACCGACAGTCACACGTCATAATCACCCAAGGTCCGTAGTTCACATTATGGTTCGGTCTTGGTGTTGCGCATCCTGTGGGTTTGGACAAATGTGTGATGACGTGTATACATCATCACGGCCTCATTAGGGTCTTCTCACTGCTCTCCAAACCCTCTGTGCTCTGCCTCCTTATCCCTTCACTCCCAAACCCTGCAGTCAGTAATCTTTTTACTGTCTTCATAGTTTTGCCACTTTTACAGTGGCCTGTAGTCGGAATTACGCAGTATGTAGCCTGCTCCGATTGGTTTCCTCCCCTTAGTAATGCACATTTAAGTTTGCTCCAGGTGGGGATTCCTGGATGCTGCCGTTGGCTCAGCGTCTGACTCTTGGTTTTGGCCCAGGTCATGATCTCAGAGTCGTGGGATCGACCGCCGTGTTGGGGTCTGCGCTGGGGTCCGTGTGCTCATTGTGGAGTCGGCTAGAGAGTCTCTTTCTCCCTCTGCCCTTCCCACGTGTGTGCTGTCTCTCTCGCAAATAAATAAATAAATCTTAAAAATTTTCCTCCATGTATTTGCATAGCTTGATAGCTCATTACTTTTAGTGCTGAATAAGATTACATCTTATAGATGTACCACGGTTTATTAATCCATTTACCCACTGAATGACGTCTTGATCACTTTAAGGTTTGGGCGGTCATAAAGCTGATGCAGGGGACCGTGGGAGGTAAGTTTTCAGCTCCCTTGGGGAAGTGACCAACGAGCGTGATTGCTGGCTTGTGTAATAATAGTGTGTTGAGTTTTGTAAGAAGCTGCCGCACTGTCTTCCAGAGGGGCTCTTCTGGTTTGCATTCCTACCAGCAGTGAAGGAGAATTTGTACATGACAAGGTGAAATGATTCTGCCTTTAGTTCCTGAGTCCGCTTACTGTTGTAATAAAACATCCCAAAAAACAGAGTTGGGGGCAGTCGTACGAGGAGATCCTCAGTGTCCTTTAACGTCACTAAGAGGAAAAGGAACAGGCACTTATTTCGAAGGACTGTGGTCTCCCAGATAGCTCTTTAAACTCTTGAAGCCAGGAGCCCAAACAGAACAGCTGGTGATCTCTGATAAATTCCAATTCAGTGGGTTCCTCAGGGACATTTCTAACTTGTGGTCGTTTCATATCTTTATACATCTTCTACAGCAAATACTTTCATTTCCTCCTGAACATTTAAGAAAAACAGGCTGGAGGGTAGTCACGTGAAGCAGGGCCCCATAAACAGATCCTTCCCGCCGCCGACCTCCCAACTCCTCTCAGCCCAGGAAGGAAAGCGCAGGTTGCTACCCTTGGTGTTTCTTTTTCTTTGTTGAAATTAAAAGAATGTTTTTTAAACATGATTTAAAGCCTGGACTGCTGGCTTACCTGTGTATTGTGATGATAGCTATGTGTGTATATATGTATGTATGTATGTATAGGGAATGTAGCATTAGAGAAAATTCCTGGACTTGTTGCTAAATGAAGGTATGGTCAGTGATACTTTTGGCTGACATGTGCCTTAACTTCATCCTTAACGCAGGTTGAGGTCTTCACATCCCTCAAGGACTAGTGCAGACACCGCTTTATCCTTGGAGCTTATCACGCGCTTCATTGGCCATCACAGAGTCTAGTGGCATCTCCCAGTGACTCCCTTGAGTCACTGAATGGAGAAGCTGTTTAGGATCTTGGATCATCAGGTTCCTCCCTTTAGCCTTCATATGGGAAAACCAGGCCTGGGGATCATAGGGGTGGCTGTGACCATGTTGTGTTACTAGGAGAACCCCAGAACCAGCCCTAGAGTCTAGATTCCCAAAGTCCAACTCCTGTCTCCTTCCTTTCTGGGGTTCCATCCTTTCTGAATATTACAGTCTTATGCAGTCTGAATCAGAGTTTGAAATAAAAGGATTTTATTTTATTTTTTTTTCAATTCGAAGCACCACTTACTAGTTTTATCTTTAAAATATTCAAACTGTATAGACCGACTTCTGTGGATAATTCATGATTTTCTGTTGATGGTGATTTTGTTATGACTGACATCAGATTCACTTCTTTGCTTCGTGATTCTAGTTCTTTAGTATCTAAGGAAGGGGGGGACTTGGGCCCGAGTTGGTCTCATGTGAGCCAGGCTCATGAAATTCAGTTAAAGTTGACCATGATTTATTGAGCAGTTACTGAAGTCTAGCTGCTTTTTGGGCACTGAGGACACGGCATAGTCCTGTTGTCACGGAACTTTCTTGGGAAGGGATTGTTTCCCCTTGAAATATGGAATTAGAACAACATGGTAGGTTCTCGTCCCTCCAACAAAGCTCTTAAATCAGTCAGGTGAACCAGGTTTTAGACACATGAAGTCGTATTTGTGTAATCTCCGACTCCATGGACTCAGCAGCTCAGGAGACACTGCCTTGGCCTGTAGACAACATGCTGGAAGCCGGAGAGGAGCTTTAGAATAAGATGCTGAACCTCTTAACCTCATTTTCTGTTTTGTGAATCAGGTCTAGTAATAGCTTGTCAGGAATATCAAATGAAGTTCCTAAGTTCAAGTTCCTTGCGACTGGCCTGGCAAGTAAGAGCTGCCCAGTAACTGCACGTGGCTCTCATGGGGATGCCAGCATGGTTGTGGAAATACAGATCAGGGCATGCTTGTGTTTTCTTCCTGTAGTAGCATCCTTCTCGGTCTTTGTTTTGTTGTGGCACAAATTAGGCTCATGGGATAATACCCTGCTTCCAAGAACGGATCCAGGAAAGCAGCTGGAACCCCACCTCTCAGGAAAGCGCCGGAGTGTGAGTGACATCATTGCTGGGAGGTATTGTGCCCAGTGGTTAAGACCCTGGGCTGAGCCACCTTGGCCAAGCTGCTTAACCCATCTTAACCCATCTTAAGCCTAAATAGTCTTAAGTTGCAAATTAGGGAAAAACCTTGCCTATTGGATAGTGTTTTTATGGAGATTGAATGAGTGTATATGGGTGAGATGCTTAGAACAATTTTTTGTTAGTCATATTTTTTGTTACTGAGAAAATCTTGATTTTGATAAGAGTAAATCATAAGTTTCCAGAGTTAATTTGTAACAAAATTCAATCTCAGCTTTTTTTTTTTAAGACTTTATTTATTTGATCGAGCATAAGCAGGGGGGAACAGCAGAGGGAGAGGGAGAAGCAGCCTCCCCGCAGAGCAGGAGCCTGATGTGGGGCTCAGGGACTCGATCCCAGGACCCTGCGATCAGGACCTGAGCCGAAGGCAGACGCCCAGCCGGCTGAGCCACCCCAGGCGCCTCGTAGTCTCATCTTGATACACCGGTCTTGTATGTCATACTGCCCTTCCATATTTACGTATTACCTGAACGGAAGCATTGCTTCTGTGTTTTTATCATGTAGATGAGTTAAATGTGGTTTGGTTTTAGGGAACACATTTGACGTTACTATTCAAGACCTATCAGTCTGGAATTCAAAAAAATGATTGCCATTGCAATAGTTGATTTTTTTTTTGAGAGCTTTAATACTTTTTATGAATCATAACTATGAGCCAATAATTAAAGGTGATCAAAATATGTGAGGAAGTCCCGATAGTTATAGAAAAAGAAAGTCCTCACTCTTGAGCAAAGGCCAGATGTAATCAGAGATGGATTTGTTCCCTATTATTAGTAATAAGGGAGAATAGTTGTGTGACTCTGAAATATTAGCCCCCAACATTTTTCCAACTGTTTTTATAATATAAGTGGTTTTAAGATACTTTAAAATACAGACAGTAGAAATACAGGTGATAAAATGTCTCACATGGTACAATATAATCCAACACCTGCCTACGTTTCCTTTCAGATTTTATCAGAGTTTCTCTCTGGCTCATTATGTTCCAGGCTCACTGTCCTTTCAGTACCGTGGTCTTCCTCAGAACCTAAGCTCATGATGGACCTTCAGCTAGAATGTGCTCTCTGACCTGACTGTCCCCTCCCCACCCACTTAATTCAGGTCTGTTTAACTTCACCTTAGAGAAACTTCCCCCCCCCCCGTTAAGAAACAAAATTCGAGTAAATTTCAGGATCTAGTTGGATTTATTAAATGATTTGAGAATCAGGTAGTATCCCTTCTAGCAAATAGAGGGGAGCTCTGAGGATTTGTACAAAATGGAGAGTTTTTACAAGTGGAGAAGAAAGTTATTAGCAAAGGTAAAGGATGGTTCCAGGCAAGGTAGTTTTCCATTGGGGGGAGGAAGATGGGGTCTTATGAGGCAGCTAAGCACATCTTCCTTTGTGGCATCGAGAGGGCCTGTATGGCCATTGGCCTAATTAGAAAATTTCTTTTTTCTCTTTTCTTTTTTAAGATTTTATTTGTTTATTTGAGAGAGAGGGAGAGAAGGCTGGGGAGGAGCAGAGGGAGAGGGAGAAGCAGATTCCCCACTGAGTAGGGAGCCGATGAAGGGGACCCTTGGGACCCTGGGATCATGGCCTGAGCCTAAGGCAGGCGCTTAACTGACTGAGCCATGCAGGCGCCCCTGGAAATTCCTGACTGACCAGCTAAGACTGCATTTCTCAGAGAGGTTGAAACTGCCATTAGGTTAGGAATTAAGCCCCATTTTAGGGTCTTGGCCTAACTGATGCCATTTTGGGCTTGTGGTTTTCTTTTTAACATCCGTTTACCCAACGTAAGGTATGTCCCCCTCCCATAGTCATTCTTCTTTCACATGGTATTAACCAACCCACTTTTCCTTTACTGTGTTCATCACGGTTAGTAGTTTATTGGTTATTCATTTATTTGAGTTCTTGTATGTTTCTTTTGTACTTCGGCAGCTCTGTGAAGGCAAGGGCCTTATCTGTTTTGTTCACCACAATATAGCCAGCACCCGAAGGTAGCGATTAGCTCATGGTAGATATTCTCAAATTTGATTCCTCAGTGGATCCAGCTAATAGAGAGGTCTGCAAAGTTTCTGTGTCAAGGGTGAGATGGTAAATATATTAAACTTGGTGAGCTGTTAGGTCTCATTTGCAGCTTCTCAGTTCTGCACTTTTAACACAGAAGAACATAGAATGTAAATGAGTACGTGTGGCTATGTGTGTTCCAATAAAACTTTATTTAGAGAACTGGGGGCAGCCCACTTGGCTGTAGTTCACTGGCTTCTGAACTCATGGATGTGGCAGAACAGATCACCTGTTGTGGATTGAATATCCGGGTTGCCTTCAGCCTAAAATCTAAGGTAACCTACGCAGAGAGAACATTTGAATTGCATGTTGACCAGAATTAATTGAAACGAGAACCATTTGTTGAGCACTTACTACGTGGCAGTCACTCTGGAAACTAGGGACCCAAAACTGATAATGGACAAAGGCCTGGCCTGTTAGCAGACAAGCCCACATGTGTAATGCCGCATCTTCAGTGCGGCTGGAGGTAGACTTCGGGGGTCTCAGGGTCGGAGAAGAGGCACTGTTGCATAGTAGAAAGACCAAAGTTTTTAAGAAAGTGATTACAAAAGGAAGCAGAGGAAACCAGCTTTTAGTGAGGACCTTCTGTGTGCTAAGGGCTATCCCTGTACTACCTTTCGTACTTCACAGAAGAACTACGAGGAAGGTGTAAGGAGGACCGGAAGTGCAGGGAGTCATGGGAGGACACAGAGGCTGGCAGTTTGAGGACGGTGAAGGGATTCTGTCAGATCCCAGTTCAGATCCTGCCTGGCCTCTTTTATAAATTCTTAAATTCAAAAATTTTTAAAGAGTTACCTATTTTAGAGAGCATGCGTGTTGTGGGGGGGGCGGAGGTAGAGAATCCTAGAGCAGACTGCTCTCTGAGCAGGGAGCCCAACTGGGCTCACTCCACTGACCCTGAGATCACGACCTGAGCCAAAACCAAGAGTCAGACACTTAACCGACGGAGCCCGGAGCCACCCAGACGCCCCGACTGCCTTGCCTCTTTATTCACTTGGGCGATTGGTTGAACCTTTAGATTCCGAGGGCCATAATGGAGGCCAGCTGGGTCTTATAAATCACTTAGCACGGAAGTACTTAAGCTTGGAAGGTCTCAAGCGGTGATGTGGTTGTGTTGATGTGTTAAAAATACAATGAAACGTGGGTCTGAAAAGTTGGAAAACTGATTCTTTTCCTTCCTACACTTGTTCTGCTCATCACATTTCATTAAAACACACAATTTGTGTTAAAATTTATGATTTGACTTGATAAAGTTAAAAAAGGTCTCCTGTATTTCTTGATTATTGGACAGTGGAGCAGATACATTGACACATTGTGAAAGTTAGAGGGATTTTTACACTGAGAAACTTTCCGTAAGAAAAAGATTCAGAGTGGAATGTATTTTATTTTATTTTTTAGGTGTAAAGACATTTTGATGTGAGCTGGGCTGCTGATTCTGTCCCTTTAAGTACTCCTTGTGTGTCATTTACCCAGGTTTCTTCTCTGCATCTTCAATCTGTTAGCTCAGGTGTACCTGTCTTTAAGAATGCCCATAATGAAAACCCAGTACCTCTGTTGGGAACATCCGGGAAGGATCTGTCGTCCTCTTTTTATGCATAACTTCCTGATGGGCTGTGTGTACTCAGTCCCCCCTCACAGCACGTGACCCTGTGGTTTCCTACCCCTCCTCCCACTTGGAATCTGCAGAGATGTCTCTACTGGGTTCCACCTTCTCACCCACGACCCCCACACTAATAAACCTGCTAGAGAAGGTCTTCCAAGTGATGTTTTTTTTTTCTTTCTTATATTTCTGAACATAACGGCATTTCTACCATTTGTTCCAGTACATCAGTCTCTCAGATACTGTTTAGAACCTGCCCTTTCCTTCCTGCTCCCCCTTCCCCCGCATCAACTCCTCTGGCTGGCGATGGAGACAATTCTTTTCTAATCTTATCTCCCACTTTCCTTCCAACATTTACCTTTTATTTTATCCCAACTGTAATAAACAGTTTCCCTAACGTGTCTTCTGCTTCCCACTTCCATATGCCAGCTCAAGCTGTTGGGGACGGCAGAGCTCCGTGCTGGGTGGGGCTCTGAGCTAGACTCTCTGTACTTGGCTTCGTATCTGAAATTCCGTTCCGCTTAGAAAACCCTCCCAGGCGGTGTCCGTCTTATCTCCGCTCCGATCCCGCTGTCCCAGCAGGCGGCAGGCAGGTGGACTTTCAAAGGGCAGCCCTGCCTGTGCCATCAAGCCTGTTCCCCGGGCTCTGGTGGTCTCGAGGGGAGGCACTGGACTTCCTCACTCTGCTGATTTCTTGGCTAAGCAGGCCAGCATCCGGTGCTGCTCCAGTCCCAGTCCTCCCTAGGATGCGGCTTCTCCTTTGGTCCCTGCAGCCCCGTCTTCTCTGGAGCTGCCTTTTCTGGGGGCGGAGGCCCTGCGTCTGGGTTCGAGTCCAGGGCTCACACACCAAGCCATTCTGTGCCGCCAGCTGGGGGTACCGCACCCTAACTCTGCTCTGATACTACCTGGATGCAGGTCCGTCCCACAGGAGCCTCCCCTCAGCCCCCACCCCGCTCCCCGCCTTCAGATGGAGTTCAGGTTGTCGACCTCTATGCTGACCCACCAGCCATAAATCAGAGGTTCCTGCCACCCCTTCCTCAGGTTCCCTTAATTTGCTGGAGTAGTTCACCAAACTCAGGAAAAATTTTACTTACTAGATTACCAGTTTATTGTAAAAGCCATAGCTCTGAGCAGCCAGGTGGAAGCGACGCATAGGTCAAGGTGCAGGGAAAGAGACATGGAGCTTCTGTACCCTCTCCCGGTGCATCCCCCCGCCCCCTCCATAGGTCCACCCCCCTGGAAACTCTCTAAACCCTGTCCATGTGGCTTTCATTGGCCCTTGGTGAAGGACTCCGTCTCCTGCCCCTCCTTCCTCCTCAGAGGTCAGTGTTGGGACTATGAGTGCCAATCCAAGTCACTTAGTTGGTTTCCCTCCACACTTAGGGCTTCTCTGGATGTCCCCATTGACATAATCTCAGGTGTGTTTGAAAGGGGTGTGGACTGTTATTCTGTTACAAATAACAGAAGATTTTATTGCCTTTTTTTTTTAAAGATTTTAATTATTTATTTGACAGACAGAGGTCACAAGTAGGTAGAGAAGCAGACAGAGAGGAGGAAGCAGGCTCCCTGCTGATCAGAGAGCCCAATGTGGGGCTCGATCCCGGGACCCCGGGATCATGACCTGAGCCGAAGGCAGAGGCTTTAACCCACTGAGCCACCCAGGTACCCCCTTTTATTGCTTTTTATCACTTTAGAAATCCCAAGGGTTTTTGGAGGTCTGTGCTAGGAATCAGGAAGAAGACCAAATATATATTTATTATCAGTCACAATATTGCTGTGGGGTCCTAGAGCTCAAAGGGCAAGACACAATTCTCACAAAGTTGTGTGGTGTGACTTCGGAAGTGTATTTCAGTAGCACCTGGACCGGACCCGGGGGCAGAAAGAACTGTGCTTTTGCTATTTGACGCTGGCAGTTATATGCTTGGTGCCCAAGGGGGAGGAGACCTGCAGAGAGTAGTAGATCATAAATGTTTTCTTTGAATTTCTGCTTGTAAAAGTACTTTGGCAAGATTTCTCTGTGCTTATCATTCAGTTCAATAGTAACAATCAGTGAGATGCATAGGCAGGCACCAGAGCCTTTGAGAATGTAGCAACCAGGGCGCATTTGATCCTTATCAGAACGATGCAGGCTAATGGTCAGGCTTCTGGGCTAAGCGTGAACTTTCTGCTTCTCTCCATCCTTGTCACATAAATCCTCTCTTGAAAACCTACTACCATTGCCTGAAACATGTCTGAGCTTTCCACATTGGTCGTATGTTTTCCTTGCTCCTCTTAAAAAAAAAATATTCAACTTTAAAGGAACACTTATTCTTAAGCTTCGTTGACAGCGAGGCAGGCTTTGTTCAAGGGAAGGCCGTCCTGATGGTTCTGTGGCCGCGGCAGTCGGGTCTTGCGGCGGGAGAGGAAACGGAGTCTCGGCCAGGGGCAGTTTATAGCCAAAGAATGGGGCGGAGGTCCCTGGATGGGAACTTACTAAAGGGGGAGACATCGGGGTGGGGGGAAGAGTCTGGCTCGACTGACCCAACAGCATTCTTGCTTCTGAAGGCAGGCCGCCACGGTCAGACCTCACCTGGGGCATGGTAGAGGATGACCCAGTTAGGTATTGGGGGATGGAGGGGTGTTCTAGATAAGGATTCTTGCTAAAATTGGACAATGCAGAGAGCAACATGGAAGTCCAGAAATCAGGTCTAGTTGAGAAAGCGTTCAGGGGAGCCTGAGTTTTTGTCATTCCTTCTGCTGCAGCCCTGCCTCTGAGCTGGGCCACACTTGCCATCTGGACCCTTCCCCTCCCATCCTTTTTAGTCTGCAGCTTAAGGGCCAGCTCCAGGGTCCCCCCCCCCCTTTGGCTGCCTCGGTCTTGCTTCACAGCCAAGTCCTAAGGAGGGGAACACTTCAGGGTTGATTTCATGATCTTCTCTATCTGCTGCATAAGTCCATGCGCCAATCTAAGTTTTCATCCCAATAAGCATTGATGGAAAAATGTGGCTCCATATTCTTAAGATCCAGTGGACAGTGGTGAACCAAGATGGGCACTTTTGGGCCTTTACCTCTTTCATATCCGTTCTACCCCTCCCCCACGTGTTTTACCATTTTCTTGCTATTTACTTGGAGAACAATGGCGACATCTTGTCTGTACCATGCGACTCTCCTCCCCTGCCCCATCACATCCCATCCCTAATGTCTAAGATCCTAGAGGTCCTGCCGCCTGCTGGTAGTAGCCTTTCCATGTGGCACATTTGATTTTTCTTGAAAATATTTTATAATTTATAAACATTTTATAATTGTACGCGAACAGTCTTCTGGCTCCACGGCCTGCCTAGACTAGATGCGGCTTTTTGTATATTGTGTGGATGTTCCTGAGGACAGGAGGGCCCACAGTGCTCATGTGATCCAAAAATGCCTGTGGCTCCTGAAGGGAGAGTATTATGTGTGAAACCGGAAGAGTAACCCAAAAGGCAGATGACTGTTTTTAGGGCACTGAGTTAGGCCCTGTGACCAGGACACATTGGCTCCATGCCTGCTGCTGACTTTTGAGCCGGACTGTTAGTTTCACCCTGGTTTCCTCGTTCAGTCAGAAATGCCAAATGGAAGGAGCGACAGGAAGACGGACAGCCTGTCCCTCAGGGCGGAGGAACGTACTGATTTGTGTATCTCCTGACCAGACGCTGTCCTTCAGCAAGTTGGAAGCTGTTCCCCGTCACTGTCACTGGAGTGTTTCTGACATTCAGGCGTCACCTGAGGGAGGAACCACTGCCGGAGAGGAGGGATGGAGATGCCGTTGACCGTGAACGGGTGCTGTGGCTTTTTGCAGGTGGTCCTGGACTTAACAAAATTCAACTGAATACATTTTAAGGCTCTTACTGGCTTTGTTCAGTGACTCATGAATTGGGCAGAGAGAAAGGAGCTCTGAAGAGGTTTCACAGACCAAGATGGGCAGGAGCAAGGAAGGCACACGGAGGCCTTTGCTGATTGGCTAAGGCAGGGTTGCTTTCCTGCTTTTGAGGAAACCGGGTCAGGTCATGTGTGCTGCCTGGTTGACTTAGGCCTGTCTTTTCGGGGAGAGCCAGGCATAGAAACTTAAGTTTTGGTTTGCCCATGTTGGGGCTTAGCATGAACGACGCCATCTTGGACCTGGTCTCGTTACTTGTTGTATAGGTGTGACCATTTCCGGGACATCACAGGAGGCACAGTGATTTCCTGACTACATTCTTTTTTTTTTTTCTTTTAAAGATTTTATTTATTTATTTGACAGACAGAGATCACAAGTAGGCAGAGAGGCAGGCAGAGAGAGTGGGGAAACAGGCTCCTCACTGAGCAGAGAGCCCAATGCGGGTCTCAATCCCAGGACCCTGAGATCATGACCTGAGCTGAAGGCAGAGGCTTAACTCTCTGAGCCACCCAGGCGCCTCTCCTTACTACATTCTGCTCTCAAAAGAGCAGGTGGCTCTTTTGAATCTGATCTTTGACTTGTTCCATTGTAAAGAGCACTGCCCAGTAGAGTGCAAGCCACAGGGCTGATGGGGAGGGCGCCCAGTGAGTGACTTGTAGAGCCTTCTGCAAATCAGGGTCCAGTGTCACTGCTCTGTTCATAAGGGAAGTGTTCACAGCTGTTTCTCAGCTCTGTGTAAAATCAGCTGTGCTCTTGAGCATGTTATTCTGGCTGCTAAAATGCTCTGTTTTGGACAGGGAAGTAGTGAGATAAAATAGATAAGGACAATTTTTCTTTCGGAAAGATTAAAGATGATTGAATTGGGTATGCATTTGGCTTTGTGGTTTGCTGAATTGGCATAAAATTAATTTGCTTTGGTAAGAAACTAGGCTAATTAAAAAAATAACCTTCCGGGGTAATTTTTTGGCAGTGGTACTTGGAAAAATCACTTAAATTCTTTCTCCAAAAGGAATTGGGCATATAAAATGAATCTCAGCACGGAAGTCAGATGTACCAGGTACATAGCCTGTATGTATCATATATGAGAACAATGTATTCTTTTCATTTTAAGTGCATCAGAAAAAAAAGAAAATGTTTGGTGAGACCATAATTAAATATGACATCTGGTATTTTCATGTTTTTGATTTCCCTATCTTGACAGGTGATTGAAGGGAGAAACCATCTGTAATTGTCTATAGGCATGAGGAAGATTCATATAATTGTTTCAGGTTATTAATAACTGGATGTAGAGAGCATGCCCTTTATGGAGAGCTAGGGAGATTGGAATAGAATGGATTGCCACCAGAAGTAACTGCTTTTTAGGTGAGAAAGCATGTATTAATTCACATCTGGAAAAAAGAATCAACACCTATGTGTCACATAACAATGCTATAAACATTTACTGTGTTTACAGGTTTTTTTTTTTTTTTTTAAGATTTTATTTATTTATTTGACAGAGAGAGAGATCACAAGGAGGCAGAGAGGCAGGCAGAGAGAGGGAGGAAAGCAGGCTCCCTGCTGAGCAGAGAGCCCAATGCAGGGCTGGATCCCAGGACCCTGATATCATTACCCGAGCTGAAGGCAGAGGCTTAACTCACTGTGTCACCCAGGCTCCCCCTCTGTTGACAGTTTTTAAAGAATATACAAACAAATGCTAACGGAATTAATAAAAGAACTAATGTTTCCTAAGTGTAGACAGTGCAGGGTGATTTTAGCATTATTCTTAACAAACTGTGTGTGTGTGTGTGTGTGTGTGTTTTAAAAGATGTTATTTATTTATTTGACACAGTGAGCGAGCTCACAGCTTGGGGAGCAGTAGGCTGGGAGCCTGATGTGGGGCTTATCCCAGGACGCTGGGCTCATGACCTGAGCTGAAGGCAGACGCTTAACCAACTGAGCCACCCAGGCGTCCCCAAACAGTTTTTGTTAAATGCTGATCCTTTATTTTCACATACACTGGAAAACATAACTACCTCCTCAAACTCTTGGTTTCAGAAGGGTCCAAAGTTTTTTTTAAAAAACCAAACTCAATTTAAGAAAAATGTTAAGAGGAGTTTTTTGTGTCACGTAGAACTTAGGAGGACGGAGATACGAACGACCGGGGTTTGGGAACTGCTGATGTACGTTAGGGACACATTGCTCTCTCTCTAACTTTGAGCTGAGAGACTGCAGAGAGTAATAGGGAACCAGGGAGGAGGGTGGGATGGCACAGGTGAGGACCCCCGCCGCTCAGCCCGAGTAGAAGTCCCCGATGCGACGTTTCCTGGGCCCGCCCTGATTTCCCGCTAGCTGCTTAGTGTGTGATAACACACAGCCTCTTGCACTGTCCTGTCGTCTGTGGAGCTTACCAGATCATTGCAGGTACTGGCCCGCTTGCAGACTAATAGCTAGAAGACCGTTTTGGGGTTGGTTTTACCTTTCGGTCATCCCGGTGGTATTGGCTTTGCCGGGAAAGGCAGCAGGAGACTGAGAGCGTGGAAGGAACACCTCGGCTCTTGAAAAGTCTAGTAATTTTAAAAAAAGATTTATTTAGTTTTGAGAGCGAGTGTGTGCATGAGTGTGCACACGTGTGTATAAGTAGGGAGAGGGGTGGAGGGAGAGGGAGAGAAGCGGACTCGCTGAGCACGGAGCCCTGTCTCACAACCCTGAGACCATGGGCTGAGCCGAAATCAGGAGTTGCTTAAGTAGCCCAGGTGTTCCAAGTCTAGCATTTCTTTCTTTCTTTCTTTTTTTTTTTTTAAAAGATTATTTATTTATTTATTTGACAGTAAGAGAGAGAGAGAGCGCGCAAGAGAGGGAACCCAGGCAGGAGGAGTGGGAGAGGGAGAAGCAGGCTTCTTGCTGAGCAGGGAGCCTGATGCGGGGCTCCATCCCAGGACCCTGGGATCATGGCCTGAGCCAAAGGCAGGTGTTTAATGGTGAGCCACCCAGGCGCCCCCACGTCCAGTAGTTCTTGAGTGAATACTGGTCATTTTGGGAAATTGAAGCGCCTCTGATGATAGTTTAGCTTGTGCCAGGCAGTCCGGATAGAGGCAGTCCCCTTAACGCAGCCAGAGGTCAAGTCCATTTGAGCCCAGGGCTCCTTTGAGAGGCCTTGTGTCTTTCCAGCTTTCCCTTGCCCCACGGGATGGAGTTCTTTGACAATCTCAATTGGGTACATACCTTTAGGGCTCCTAACAGAAAGCTGCTGGGATTTAGCTCTGCGTGTCTCCCTTGTCAGGCCCAAACTCCATTTTTTTTTTTTAATTTTCCGGGCCTGGGGAGACCGACTGTATGTCTGCTCACCTCTCAGTCCCCTGGCAGCTGCGTTCTGCTCACCTGCTCTTCCTCTGGCTTTTGTTTGCTTTCGCATCCGTGAATACTTGAGCCGAAAAGTAGCTCGGATTGTCAGACTCAGATTCTTCTCTCTGGAATCTGGACCCAAGTCCGAGCTGCCTTACTCGCCCTGAACTCAGGTTCATGTCTTCCCAGCCCCGTTAGACCGACGGAGGCTATTTCTGACCCTTGTCCTACCTTCTCAGCCTCTCACCTCTGCTGCTTATGAGTTGGGAATGTGTTCAGGCAAAGGCAGTGTGGATAGTGGGTACATCTCCAGGTTTTTCCCTTTTCTTCCAGATCTTGGTCATTCTGGTCCCACTTTGGAAGATTTTTTTTTTCCTTAGCTTTCAGACATTAAAAAAATAAAAAACCAAAAAACTTATCCAGCTTTTCTAGTTGTTCTTTTTCTCCTCATTTTCCTCTGGTATTAGGTGATGTTAAGTGACACATGAATTCTGTTAATTCCATACTGCTACAGTTACTGTGCTTGACTTGTGAAGTTCACAAGTTCAGTTAGCCAAAGTCTGATTTTGATGAGGTTTTAGGAACTTTTTTTAAAGAAATAAAACTGTTCCTTTCTAAAAAAAAAAAAGTAATCGAATTTCATTTCATTAAGGGACCTAATAAAATTTTAAGGGACCATTAATCTCAAAGCCATAGAAAAGTAATTTTCTCAAAGTTTTGATTACATAGAATGTAATTTTATAATGTAGGTTTCCAGAATTGTAATTAAGTTAAATGAAAATGAATGGTTTATCTTTTCCTATTTTACATATTATTTTAAACATTCTTAAAATGAAGGTCGTTGAAAAAATGATATTCTGAAACTGTAAATACCAAAGTCCCTTTAAATTCTGCATATTTTAAGTGATTCAACTTTGAGATACTTACCCTCCCATCATAATGGAAAGCTTTTGAGTTAAAGCCCGAAAGCAATAAATTAACATGATAAACTTAGAGGCCTAAAATTAAGAGTTTGGCATTAATTAGGTAATATAATAAAAGATGATCTCACATTTGAACTTGAGCACCTTGATAATTCTTTCTTAACCCGAAAACCTCATTTGCATGGAATGTTATTAGATGAACTAGAGGTACCTAGTAGACTATTCTGGTGCCTTTAAACACAATGTTCATCTTATGCTGCATAGATTTGTGATTTTTTTAAAGGTCTGGTAGGGCAAAATTAGCAAAATTCCTTCGTGAATTCAGTTCCAACTCCTAGAATGACTCATGCAACCAGCTAGTTACAGGGTCACACAATTCCTTACTAAAGTCCAGATACATTATAGAATTCAGAATTGCTTCGTTTGCCAGCCTGCCAGGAAATTTTGAACACTTTGTTAGAACCTAGTGAAGAAAAGAAAATTTAAAACGTTTTGTTTCTGAGTCATATTGTTAGTAGCCCTGTTGATGATAAGATTGCATAGAGACTGTGTTTCTCCAGAAGGTTATTAAATCAGAAGTTTCATCTCAGGATAAATCAGCAGATGCTGACGAAGATTTACAGAATCCTTGAAGACACTCGGAAGAACGTTTTTTGCAAACCACCACCAACACAACACTGAGCTTTGAAAAATTCTTAGTATGAGATCAGTGTACCAGTCTCTGCTGTTTCACACCTTCAGTGTCAGAAGACCACAAGAAAGGTTTCGTCAAGAATTTGTATATAAGAACTTTTGTTGTTATTGTTTTTTGGGTTTTTTTGGCGAATGATTCTCACATTGTAGGTTTGTGGGAAGATGGTTGTGTTAAGTTGAAAGATGGCTTCAGTAAAAATACATGATGGACCATCTTAAGGAACTTAATAGAAAATTGCAAGGACTGGAGATTATGTATTATGTTTATTGATAATTCAAAGTAGAAATTAAACAGGAAAAATTAGATTACAAGTGCTCACTATAATGGTGTTCAGGAGATATTGACTACAAAGAATGATTTGCAAATGAAGCATTTATGCCTGTTTAAAGAAAAAATATTTAAAAAAATTTGAAGATCGACTGTTTCAGAACAGATTTAGGTTTCTAGCAAAATGGAGTGGAAGGTGCAAAGATTGCCCTTATACTCTGCCCCATACATGCATAGCCTCCTCTGTTTCTAGCATATTCCGCCAGAATGTTGTATTAGTCACAGTTGAAGAGCCCGCACTGACACCTGGTCTTCAGCCAGGGTTCCCAGTTTACATTAGGTCGTAGTCTTGATGTTGCACCTTCTAGGTTAGGACAAATGTATAATGACATGTATCCATTGTTTTAGTATTACAGGCAATCGTTTCACAGCTCTGACAAGTCCTGTTTTCTGGTGATTTATCCCTTCCGCCCCCCTTCACCTTTGAAAATCAGGGAGTTTTATGGTCTCCATGGTTTGCTTTTGGAAAATGTCACTTTAAACAACCTGATATGAAAAGTTGGATTGAATTTGAAGTCTATATGCATCATCATGAAATCGATATATCAGTGAAAAAATCAGAAATATGAAGTCCTCTCACAATTTCTGAATGATGGGGAAAATGATTTAAACTGTTTTATGACAATGTCTGAACAAAGTTTATTATTGATGGGGGTCCATGAGAAATTTGAAGAAATCCTGTCTTGATCAGTATGTATTCCCTATATATGCAGAGCCCCAAGTAAAAAAAAGTTACATTCATAGAAACAAGCTTATATTTCTCATGAAAAAAAATCCGAGAAGGTTTCTTTTGGGACTTTTATACAAATTCTGTATTAACATCTTCCCTAATACTTCATATTCTGATTTCCTGATCATAATTATAGAATATAAGAGAAATATGATTGATTTGTATCACCCAAGGCTTGATTTCCCTGCCAGACACCAGATACATAATATTATTTATAATCTGTGCCCTGACTTGAATCCCTGATCTGTATTAGCTGCCTTTTAACACGGTGTAAATGGACTCTCCAGAAGAGTCATTTGGTTTCTAATCTACTGTGGGGAGTGTTGGTGAGGGATAAATTTGATCTAGGAAACCTAGAATCTTCTAAGGGATTATGGAAGTTTTTGCAATGTATACAGTTTCTGAGAACTATCTTTACCCTTTTCATTGGTCAGGCTGACCTAGCTCAGAGGACTTGGTCATGACTTTAGCCAAGGGTCCGTGTAGCCTTAGGTCAGATGAGTTTTTGTTTAGTTATGCACTCAGTATACATTTAATGAACATCTCTGTGCCTGGCATTGTGGAAGATAATATATATTTATCTTTGTTCTTAAGGAATTTGTAGTTTAATGGAGGGGAAAGACCCCTAGATGCTCATATAAATGTATTAAGTGCAATGATCCTTTAAATAGGCTTTGAGACCCATGATGGAATTGTGGGCCACGGTTTGATATTTAAGTTTCAAAAAATTGCTGTAACACGTGTAATTCTTTGTTTTTAATGAGGCAAGTAAGAATTGAATAAGTACGGATGAATTTTAAAAAGTACAAACAGTATAGTCTAAAAATTTATCTCCGTTTTATATCCCAACCCTCTTCCCTCTCTCTGCTTCTCATTTTTTTTTTTTTTTTTATAATTTCCTGATTGGTGAACATTTTAGGTCATTACCTTTTTTCTTTTTTCTTTGGTCATCAGCGATGATTTGTAAGTTTTCTTGTACTTCTGTATTTTCAAACACATGTAAGTGATGTCTATAGTGAAAATTCCTAGGAGTAGAATCTGGACTGAAGAATATTTCTTTGGTGTATTTGCTTATTATCAGAATCCTTAGAATTAATAGGCTTTGCTTTTATTTATTTTTCTTGTAAAGATTTATTTATTTGAGAGACAGCACAAGCAGGAGGTTCCGAGGGAGGGGGAGCAGGCTCCCTGCTCCGTGCGGAGCCCAACTTGGGGCTTGATCTCATGACCCTGAGATCACGACCTGAGCTGCAACCAAGATTTGAATGTTTAACTGACTGCATCACCCAGGCACCCCAATAGTTTTTTCTTCTAAAGATAACTAACCACGTGGTGGGGGCTTTCAGGTGTCGGGAGTGGCAGAAATGGTCTGGAAGACCGGAATCCTAATGGCTTAGCCGCAGCACCTGCAGAGTCTGTCACTTGGGGGAGTTACTGGGTGGCTGTATGTGCCCCTGATTCTTCTTTGCTCCGTCACCTCCGCCTCCTGTCACGTGAGCCACCACTGCACTCCAGTCTTCCCTCTCTAGACATGCTTTCCCCGGGTGTCCTGAATTTCAGAACCTCCCTCCCTTTTGACAGTCCTTGTGTCCTGAGCTGACCGGAGGTAGTCACGCTTCTGATTGTCAGAGCGAGAAAATCAGCTGTGCATGTCTCTGCGGAGGCTAGCATTTCCAGGGTCTTCCATGAAGTCCAAAGAATAGTTTTTGTTTTTTTTTTTAAAGGTTTTATTTATTTATTTGACAGAGATCACAAGTAGGCAGAGAGGCAGGCAGAGAGAGAGAGAGAGAGAGAGAGAGGAGGAAGCAGACTCCCTGCCAAGCAGAGAGCCCGACTCGGGGCTTGATCCCAGGACCCTGAGATCATGACCTGAGCCGAAGGCAGCGGCTTAACCCACTGAGCCACCCAGGTGCCCTCCAAAGAATAGTTTTATAGAGTGATAACTTGTCTTGAAAGAAGTAAAGTACCTGAATTTGATGTGATATTTACTATCTCACCCCTCCCCTTGCCTCCTCCCAATACTTCAGCTAACAACTACTAGAAATATTCCTAGTTATTTAACCCACAAATAGGAGACGGTGCCTTTATTTTTCTGGATTAGAATGCTCTGATCCAGTGAGCTCTGTGATTAGAATTTTGTAAATTTGTAGAATTGACTAGGAAAGAGTATTTCAATAATAAATTTTTAGACTTAAGAAAAAAAATGCATTCCTATCCTTTTTTCTCCCAGTGTACCTTTATACTGTATTAGGGGAATGAAAATTTAGGGAATTAAAGGGGGAAATGCTGAAAATTCAGTAATTTCTAGTTGCCATTTTACAGCAAGCGGGTGTGTGGTATTAGATTGCAGATTCCTGCTGGAACCCTACCCTCCCCCCACTCCCCGCCCCGATTCTTTAATCATCTTCAGATACATAGAACGTACCAATTACATGTGAGGCCTCAATAGTTTATGTCTTAATTTTGGGCAGGTTTCCTGATTGCATGAATCCAACAGCTCTCTCTTAGATCGTCATTAAATTGTTTTGTGTGTTTGGACAGGCTGCCTTGACTTATAGCCAGCACTTTGCAGAGATGAGTAAGATAGCAAGTCTTACCTTGTTTTTCCCTTCCTCCATTCCTGTGCTTGTGGCTGGGAGACTTACTCAGAGGACAGGTAGAAGAATTACTCAATTCATTATAATCTGCCCAAGTTTTCATTTCCAGGTAGATCTCTTTTATGACTGTCTGTATAATAATACTTACTACTGCCACTTGGGATCATTCTGTCTGGTAGGTTTTAAGTCATCATCGCTCGTCTCTCTGTTTACTACTTAAGGTAGAGTGAATCTAGGAATCCTTGATATTAAGAAGGGTAAGGTGAAATTACTAACTCAGGGTCATGCAGGACTGATTGAGTCAGTTGTATTTGCCAGAGCCTTGCAAAATGAGCACTTAGGACCAGAAGTGCGATGGTTTTAGGCAAACCCTCCCCTGGAGACATTTGTTAAAGCAATGTCACTGCTTTCTGAATGCTGGCCTTTTATCAGATCCTTTTCTTTACTCTTTCCTCTCCCTGGCAATTTACTCTTTCAAGGATTAGGGCAGAGAAACAGCGCTTGAACCACAAGGCATGCTTAGCGAGATTTGGACAGCTGTGATTTTTCTCTTTGAAATCTTGGCTAGTTGGTGAAATTGACAGTTTTAGAAATGTTCTAAGGTGGTTTAGGGGAGAGTAAAAAAAAACTCTTTTTGAGGCATTTGTCATATTTTCTTAATCCAAAGAGATCAGAATGCAGCCGAAGATAACTCACAAAGGAGAAGACCTAGTAAAAGTATGTTTTTAATAATTAGGAAATTCTGTCTGGAGCCATCAAGTGAACACAATTGCTTGGTTGGTTCACTTTGTGTAAGGGTTGCAGAAATCAGGGAGGAAGAGTTTTTCGTTGTAAATCCCAATAGAAGCCTATCTAGTGGTAAGGGGAAGTAATTAGCAGACCTGTTTTCTACAATATTTACAGGTTTCCTTGATGTTGAGATAGTGGTAGCACAGGTTTCTTATTTTTCCTCTTTCTGATTAATCCAGTCCTCCAGTTTGGCCCAGTTTCTTAGGCTGTAGAGAAGGTAGAGTCCTGGTTTTTTATAGGTCTCTTTTCTTTTAGACATTGATCTGGGTAACCACGTGAGTTTTTCCAGCAACCTTTATAAACTATAAAATCCTACTCTCCCCGGTCGCTCTTAAACTGGCAGCTCCCTTGGGCATTTTAGTACATTTCCTCTTGTCGGGTTATTATTATAATTATTATTTACTAAAAATAAAAAATCTTTAAAGAGCTTCAAATGAGAAGAGATTCTCTTTAGGAAACCAAATAACACTTGCAGCCATCGGGTGAGTGGGACTTTCTGCCGGGCGGGTATGTGGGACTTGGAAACTTTTCTTATCAGATTATTCACTTTTTAATGTCCTCTGCCTTTTCTGATTTCAGGTAGCTCCAAGTGTCTCTTGAGTTATCACTGGTAAGACATGATTTTTGCTGACTTGGAAAACAATCATGTCTGGTTGCCTCTTAATGTTTGGCATAGAGACCGATTTCTTGCATTTTTACTTATTGCCTGTTAAAGAAAACAATGACTGGTAGCAGATTGTCTGGGCAATGGAGGACCTTAATGGGGAGACTGCATTTATGAGAACTGATGCTGGCTTCCTGGAATTAGACCCAGCCTTAAGTAGTAATTGATTTTTAATGTCTTTAGAAAGCCTAATAAAATTCCTAGGTACCCTGGGTTCCATTCTTTTTCAATCCCAACTTCCATCCTTCTGGATGAAGATGGGCTCTAATGGTGATCTCAGTTCATATAGGACACCTGCTTCAGAATACGCTAAGTAAGACGTGCCGCAGCTTACCTGAGGCCCTGAAGGTCACGGGTAAAACCACAGAATGAAAATCTAGATGTACAGATTCAGAATTTTAGAAGTGGAATTAATTTTAAAATAATCCAATCTAAGTATGTTTCTAAACTATGTTTATAGGTTGATAAACTTTTGTAGCCTGGTGGTACCATGCCAGTCATAGGACTTTGATAAATTTTGGTAGATTTTTTAGGGCTTTAACACTGCATCTGGGGTTAAAAGTTGCTTCTGTTAGCATGGTGATTTACTGGTCAAAAGTGAAATTATGGCACCCTCTGCTGATGTCAAAAGGAATTGCTGGGTAGTGAATGCAAGTTTGAATAAGAGAACGGATAAATGTGCAATTTAGACTTTCTCTTCCCTCACGCGGGTCCTTTGTTCTCACCCTGCTCCGCGGTAGGCGGTGGGATAATAAACCTGCAGCTACTTACGATTCAGCCCCTACGTTGAAGCAAGTAGGAACCGGAGCGAGTGAGTTCTGCAGAGGCGTGAAATAACATGGGGTGTTCAGGGATCTGCACTTAGTTTTATAGGAACTTTGAGAGAGGGGGGGGTGTTGGGGTGATTTTGGCAGTGAAAGAAAACTGTTGGGGACAGAGGGCATGGTGTCGTTATAGGGAGTTTAAATTATCATGAAAGGCTGTTGGGTCCTCGGATAATTCCGCTTGGAACAGTGATGCCCTCATTCAGTTTCTGTAGAAAGATGCTGGTGGCGGCGGTCTGCAGGGAGTTGAAGGGGGGACAGACCAATTCCGGGGCCAGTGCATTTGCTAAGTGCCCTGAGTGCGTGTGAAGGAGACCCCCGGCTCTGAGATAGGAGAGGCCCGGAGACTTGCATGTTCTGTTCTTTCTTTCTTTTTTTTTCTTTTTGAGAAAGCTTTTAATCACATAAATTCCAAACATATAGAAAAGTAGAACAGTACCGGAAATACCCCTGTGCCCACCTCAGAGCCAACAATTGGTAACACTGCGCCTCTTGTGCTCCTGTCTCTTTCTCCGTCTGCCCCCGCCCCCATCTGTCTGTTGAAGGGTTTTAGATAAATCACGGAGCTCTGTACTCTACATCCCTAATTGCTTAAGCAAACCTCCCTCCAAAATAAGGACATCAGGGGAGAGATGTTCAGGGAGCATTTGGGGGTAAAGATAATGGATTCTGTTTTATCAGTAAAAGATGCTGCATAGGACAAAGGCTTGGTTTAACAATGACCAATTTGTGGTTATATATGTGTGTGTGTGTGTGTGTGTGTGTGTGTATATATTTATGTATGTATTTATATATTTATATATATATATACATAAATATTTTTGGGGGGGCGATGGTTATACAGTAAGTGCTATTAAATTTTAAATAGAACTTAAAAAAAAACTTTGAAAACTTTTTTAATCAGAAAGCCTTTTCAAATACAAGAGCAGACAGTGGGCAGTGTTCTTGGCTGAGGCAGTGGTCTATGCCACCCTTCCCAATGGAAGGGAAAAAGTGGTGATTACAGAGGAGCTGGCCCACCAAGGCCCTTGAACCGTGCGAAGGATCAGTGGGTGCACGTGGGAGAAAGCAGGTGTGTGGCAAGCACAGGTGTGATCCAACCCTCGTGTGAGGCCGTGAGTGCCAGGGAGGCAGGCCGACTGGTGGTGGGGAGAGCAGGAAGCTGGGAATGCCAAAGGCCCGGGACATAGATGGCAGCCTTTAATGTCTTTAATTAGTTAGGGAAGTTGCCGCCTCTACCTCTGGTCTACTAAGTGTTGTACGGTACGATCAGTGGGATCAGCAAGTCTTCCTCCTCTGGGCAGGACAGCCAGGACCCGGGATAAGGCATAGAGCATCTGGATGCCAAGATCAGAGCTGAAATTGGTGGAGATTCCAGGGTTCACGCATTCATTCTCTCATTCATTCAACCAGTAGGCGCACAGCATTGAGCAGCACAGTGAAAGTCTACCCTCTGGTGGCTTGTGTTCGACTAGGAGGGACTGAACAACATACAAGACACATGAAGTACACGTCACAGGTGTGTGATAAGGGCTGGGAAACATTAAGAGGGCGGGGCGTCTGGGTGGAGACTTCCAGAACAGAGGCCCAAGGACTCCACTAAGATGCCATTCGGGGAAAGACCTGTGACACTTGAACCATTTGAGCAGTGTCGATGTGCACAGAGTGTGTCTCTTGCCTTTCCTCGTGTGGCTTGTCTCAAGAGTGTGTGACTGGGAAGTACCGACAGCTGGCGTCCATGTGGAATTTAATTTTTTTTTCTGTTCGTGCACACACTGGTTTTTGTTTTGTTTGTTTGTTTTTTTAGTCAGACTTTTCAGTCAGATTCCTCTAATCCTCAAAATTCTTGACCTCAGTGAACCGTAGAGTAAGTTTTCTCCCTGTCGCATTGTACGTGTCTTTCCAGAGTGTGTGCGTGTACGACATTGTGTCTGTGAATGCACTCAAAGGCGTTGCAGAGTTCTGTGGAAGGCTCTCCCGTGTAAACGTTTCCTGTGGTTTTGAACAATGACTGGCGTGTTACTTTCCTTGGCAACTTAATTTTTGTTCCATCTTCGCAGGAAACTTTGGAAATGGTAACTTTTCCCCCTTTCCATTTATTTGTTTCACTCTGGAAATGAATGTAATCCGTTTCAGAGCTGTGATATGCAAATTAAGGCTTTGCAAAGTATGGTCAGTAGATTCCAAGAACTAGTATGAATGGAATTTAAAGATAGACGTAGTTGAGGAAGTGAGCATTCAAAGGTATATGAACAATGATATACAAAGCTGTCCTTGGGTGTAATAGACTCCAAGGCCAAGATTCTCTACCGTGTAATTTATGAAGGGCCAATACAGAGCAGATTCCCTTTTAGTTAATATAGTATTTACTATTTTTCCATAGAAGAATAGGGTTTTGAATTGTTCTGTAAGGGACTTATTCCCTTTTATTTTCAGTTTTGGAAACCATTATAGTAGCTGAGTATGTTAGCAACATAAACTCCTGTGCAAGAAAGTGAGGATTTCCTTTAAGAGTTTAAGGACAGATTCCTGTGGAGGAAAACCAAATTTAATCTAAAGTTGTTGTTTGTATTACACATGGCCGATGCCTTTGAATTGCATATCTTCTTTTATCACTGTCTGTGATAGCTTTAAAAAATGCGTATGTAAATAATGCATTAACCACCACTGGGTATGACGTTTAGGTTACCTCTTTAGTGCTGTCCCTCATTAGGAAATAACAGTTAACGTTGACATTCTAAATAGTATTTTACAAATAAGAATTGATTTTTGTGGGCGCCTGGGTGGCTCAGTTGGTTAAGTGTCTGCCTTCGGCTCAGGTCGTGATCCCAGGATCTGGAGATCGAGCCCCGCACCAGGTTCCCTGCTCAGTGGAGAGTCTGCTTCTCCCGCTCCCTCCCCTTCCTCCTTTCTGTTTCTCGCCATCTCTCTCAAAAAAAAAAAGTCTTCAAAAAAACTGATTTTTGGAAAGCTTATTTTTTATAGCCCTATTTTAGGGCCTGAGGAACTGACAAAACTAGACAGTTGGCATGATTTCTGTTGTCAAGTGAGTAAATGTGATATCATGTTTATAAATACCCAGATTCATTGCAGATGTTTTCAGGAGACTCTATTTTTAGAAACTACTGGGTTGAACCACACGGTATTAATTAGTATTTGGTAAATAACAAGGTAAATTCTTAGACTAAATGATTTATATTATTTAAAAATTGTACCATTGATTTTTGGCAACTGGCCAGTATGGCAGGATAGATTAACAGCGAACAACTCGAACCACAGATGTTGGTTTCTGGCTCAGGCTCTCTGTCCAGTACACACTGGGGGGCACGTAGCTCTGTGCTGTCCTCTGTCAAGACTTCAGCTGATGGAGGCGCTGTTCTCTTGGACATTGGACTGCTCGGGAAAGAGGACATGTAAGATGCTCTCAGTGGCTCTTAAATGTGACTTCCTGAGAGTAACAAAACTGATTCTTTTTATTGGTCCAGGCAGGTCCCATATGCCTGGAAGGGGAGAGATCACAGGAGTATTGTGGGGTAGCAGCTCTGTCTACCCACAGTTAGATAACTGTCCAGAATAAATGGGTGTCATGATGTTTACTGCATTGTCTACTTCGGTATAGCAATTGGGTTGTCATTTAAAAATGGTAGCGATGGTTGAAACCTTTATTATACCCCAAATTTATCATCTGATTCCATGGTATTAGTGTCTGCTCTCTGACAGTGTTTAATTGTGAGTTTAATTACAAGAATGATTTTTTTTAAAGATTTTATTTATTTGAGGGAGAGAGAGAGAAAGCAGGCAAGCACAAGGGTTAAGGTTACCTTTTATCAGATATATGATATGCAGATATTTTTGTCTATTCTGTAGGTTATCTTTTCATTCTGTTGATTGCTTACTTTATTAAAAAAAAAGGATTTATTTACTTATTTGATGGAGAATGAGAGAGAGAGAGAGAGATCACAAATAGGCAGAGCAGCAGGCCAGGGGGGGAGGGGGGCAGCGCGGGGAGCAGGCTCCCTGCTGAGCAGAGAGCCTGGTGCCGAGCTCCATCCCAGGACCCTGAGATCCTGACCTGAGCGGAAGGCAGATGCTTAACCCACTGAACCACCCAGGTGCCCCTGATTGCTTACTTTGTTTCTTACAAGTTTTTTTAAAGATTTTATGTAATGCCATTTATTTTTGTTTACTTTTGTTGCCTGTGCTTTTGTGTCCTATCTAAGAAATCTTTACCAAATTCAATGTCATGAAGCTTTTCCCCTGTTTCCTTTTTAAGAGTTCTGTAGTTTTAGATCTTATGTTTAGGTCTTATTTCATGTTAATTTTTGTATATGGTGTCTGTTAAGTATCCAACATAGTTCTTTTGCATGTAAATATTCAGTTTTGCCAACACCACTTGTGGAAGAGATTGTCTTTTCCCTACTGAGTAGTCCTGGCACCTTGGTTGAAGATCATTCAACTGAGTGAGAATTTCTTTTCCTGGGTTCTGATTTCTGTTTCATTGGTCTGTATGTCTGTCTTTATACTAGTACCACATTGTTTTGATACTGTAACTTTGTAATATGTTTTGAAATCAGGAATTGTGAGGCCTTGAACTTTTTTCTTCTTTTTTAGTATTGTTTTGGATTTTCAGATCTCATTGAGATCCCATATGAATTATAGGGCAGTTCTTCCATTTCTGCAAAAAAAAAAAAAATTAGGATTTTTAATAAGGGTTATAATGAATCTTTAGATTGCATTGGGTGCTATGGACATTTTTAACAATTTTAGGTTTTCCATTCTGTGAACCCAGATATCTCTGCACTTATTTGCAGGTTTTCAATCTTTGACCTTCCTGGTTGAGTTTTTTCCTAAGTATCTCATTCTTTTTTGATGCTGTTGTCAATATGAGTGTTTTCTTAATGTCCTTTTAGGGTTGTTAATGGTTTGTGTTTGAAAACTCAGTTGATTTTTTGTGTCGATTTTGTATCCTGCAACTTTGCTGAATTTGTTTAGTCAAGTCTAATAATTTGTATGTGGAATCTTCGGAGTTTTCTGCATATAAGATCATGTAATGTCATCTGTGAATAGAGATAATTTTCCTTCTTGCTTCCTGATGTGGCTGCCTTCTATTTATTTATTTTTTTCTTGCCAGATTGCAAAGCAATTATGCCTTCTAGTGATATGTTGAATGGAAGTAGTGAGAGTGGGTGTCAATGCTTTGTTCTAGAAGAAAAGCTTTCAGTTTTGGAGCATTGAGTATGATGTTAGCTGTGAACTTTTTATATATGTCCTTTATGACATTGAGGTAGTTTCCTTCTGTTTCTTGTTTCTTGTTTTAATTGTGGAAGGTGTTTTAGTCAAACAGTTTTTCTGCTTGAATTGAGATGATCTCATGTGGTTTTGTCCTTCCTTCGTTTGACGTGGTAGATCACATTTTCATATGTTGAACCATCCTTGCATCCCTAGAATAAATCCAACTTGGTAATAGTGTGTAATCCTTTTGCCGTGCTGTTCAGTTTGGTTTGCTAGTATTTTTTTTTTTAAGGACTTTAAAATTGCTGTTCATCAGGGATTTTGGTCTACAGTTTTCTTGTAGTGTTTTGTTTGGCTTTGCTATCAGAGTAATGTTGGCTTCAGAATGAGCTTGGAAATGTTCCTTGCTCTCCAATTTTGGAGAAGAGCTTGAGGAGCTTTGCTGTTAATCCTTTTAATGTTTAGTAGAATTCTCTAGTGAAGTCATCTGGGCCTGGGCTTTAATTTGCTGGAAGGTTTGATCACTGTTTCAGCCTCTTTATTAGATATTGGTCTATTCGCATTTTAAATTTATGTTGTTCACTTTGTAGGTTGTATGTTTCTAGGAATTTATCCATTCTAGGTTATCATACTTGTTGGTATATAGTTGTTAATAGTCTGTTATGATTCTTTTCATTTCTGTGACATCAGTTATAATGTCTCCTTTTTTCACTTCTGATTTTAGTTATTTAAGTCATCTTTTATTCTTAGCTAAGTGTTTGTCAATTTCATTGATCTTTTGAAAAAAGCTTTTGTTTCATTACTTTTCTGTTCTCTCTTTCTCATAGCTCTGCTCTAATAATTTCCTTTCTTTGCTAACATTGTTCTTTTTCTAGTTCTTGAGTTATAAAGTTGGCTTATTGAATTTAGATTTTTCATTTTTTTTAAAATGTGTTTTCAGCTATAGACTTCTCTCTTAGCACTGTCTTCATTATATCCCATAAGATTTAATATGTTGTGTATTCATTTTTATTTGTCTGAAGATATTTTCTAATTTCTTTTGTGATTTATTCTTTGGCCCCCTGTTGTTTAAGTGTGTGTTGCTTAATTTCCACATATTTGTGGATTTTTATTTTTCCTTCTGTTTTTGATTTCTGGTTTCATTCCATTGAGGTCAGAAAAGATAGTTGGTATGAATTCAAACTTCTAAAATTTGTTAAGACTTGTTTTGTGGTCTAACATGTGGTCTGTCCTGGAAAATGTTCCATGTGTGCTTGAGAAAAATGTGTATTTTGTTGTTGAATAGAATAAAATGTGTATTTTGTTGTTGAACAGTCTCTGTTTGGTGCATTTGGTTTATAGTATTGTTCAAATCCTCTGTTTCCTCCTTTGTTTCCTCTGTCTGGTCATTCTATTTCTGTTGTAATGACATTGAAATCTTCTGTGTTACTGTGTTAATGTCTGTTTCACCCTTTAATCCTGCCAGTGTTTGCTTCATATATTTAGGAGTTCTGATGTCAGGTGTGTACATACTTAAAACTGTCAAACCTCTTGGTGAGTGGACCCTTTTGTCGTTATATAACGCCCTGTTTTGTGTTTTGTTAGTTTTTGAATTAGTCTATTTTGTCTATTAATATGGCCACCCTGCTCTCTTTTGGTTAGCATTTGCATGGAATATCTTTTTTCCATCCTTTCATTTTCAGCCTGTGTGTATCTTTACCAAAGTGAGTCTCTCTAATCGACAGCATATGGTTGGGTGTGGGTCTGTGTGTGAGTGTGTGTGTTTCCCCTTTAATCCATTCAGCTACTCTGTCTTTTGATTAGGGAGTTTAATCCATTTACACTTAAAGTAATTACTGATAAAGGAAGGTTTTTTATTCCCATTTTCTTAGTTGTTTTCTGTCTTGTAATTTTTTTGTTCCTTATTTCCTTTATTACTGCCTTTTCTTTGTGTTTTAATGAGGTTTTTTTTTTTTTTCCTAGTCACATGCTTTGATTTCCTTTACATTGGTTTTTGTGTATTTTTCTATAGATTGTGTGTGTGTGTGGTTTCCATAGGGATTACATAAAACATGTTCAGGCTTTAACAATCTATTTTAAACTGATAACTTTAATTGCATACAAAAACTTTACTCCTTTACATCTTTGCTCCCCATGTCCCCACTTTATGTTACTGGTTTCACAAATCACACCTTCTTACATCGTGTGTCTCTTACCATAGATTTATACTTTAATGCTTTTGCCTTTGAAATTCTATTAAAGAATTTAAAAGTGATTTATATACCAACATTACAATGTCATAGGATTCTATATTTGCCCAAATATTTGCCTTTACCAGAGAGCTTTATATTTTCGTATGGTTTTGTGTTGTTGTTTTAGCTTTAAAGCCTCCCTTTAGTATTTTTCGGAGGGCAGATCTGATGGTGGTTGACTCTTGCTTATCTGGCTGGGAAAGTCTTAGTTTCTCCTTCATCTTTAAAGGGTAACTTTACAGAAACAGTATTCTTGGTTGGCAGTTCTTTTCTTTCAAGCATGTTGAATATACCATATCACTGCCTTCTGACCTGCAAAGTTTCCACAGAGACATCGGCTTTTAGTCAATAGATGTTCCTTTTTACATGATGAGTCCCTTTTCTCTTGCTGCTTTCAGGATTGTTTTTTTCTGTAATTTTTGACAGTTTAATTATAACGTGTGTGCAAAGAGTTGCATTTACCCTCATTGGAATTCATTTAGCTGCTTGAATGTATATGTCCATTTTTTCCTCAAATTTGGAAAATTTTCAGCCATTGTTTCTTTAAATAGGCGCTCAATTTCTTTCCTACCTTTCCTTCTGGGTTTCCTGTAATGCATATATAGTCTTTTTGTGGTGTCTTATATGGCTCATAGGCTCTCTTTACTTTCCTGCATTTTGTTTTTCATTCCTCTGACTCAGTAATTTCACGTGATGTTTTCTAATTTGCTGATTGTTGTTGTTGTTGTTGTTCTGCTTGATCAAGTCTGAAGTTGGATCTGTCTAGTGAATTTTTCAGTTTAATGTTGTATTCTTCAACTCCAAAGTTTGTTTACCTTTTATTGAAATTTCTGTTTTTGTGTTGATATTCTTTTGTTCATGTATTGTTTCTCTGATTTCATTTAGGTATTTATTTGTGTTGTCTTTTAGCTCACTGAGCATCTTTAGAAGGATTATTTTAAATTATTTGTCAGGTAATTCATAGCTTTCCATTTCTTTAGGGTTGATTGTGGTGCTTTATTTTGCTCCTTTGATTGAACCATCTTTACCTGTTTCTTTACCCTTGTGGGTCTTTTGATCTTTGTTGAGGGTTGGGTGTATGAGAAGACCGTGAGCTCTTCTAGTCTTAACTGACTCACTTCACAGAGTCCAAGACCTTCACTAATCGGCCTGGCTGAAGATCCTGTGAACCTCTCTCAAACTCTTCCTGGGGACAAATATATTCTGGGCTTGTGTGTGTAGTTTCTGAGGCTTACTTCTGTTTTCTCCTTAAGCTGCCACAGTCTCTTTCCTCTCTTTGGCATCTGCCTGTGACGATGAGGTCTCCCTGATGCTATCGCATGCCCCAGTGCTTGACCTTCTTCTGAGCAGCCTCCAGCCTGGCATCCAAATGATGCTGCCTTCCTGTGAGCATTATAGCCAGGCAAGAGAGAAACCTAGTTCTTTGGGCTTCCCCTTAGCTTGCCAAATCATTGAATGATGTTCCTCTTTTCTCTTCCCCTCCCATAGGGAGAAACTAGGTATTGGTTGTTTTTTTTCCCCCCTTAATTTTGCTTCATTGCATGAGAGAAGGGGATTAAGGTAGGGAAATGCAATGAACTCTTGTCTGTTCACTGTGGCTCTTTTTGGCTTTTACTCACCTAGGTGATACAGCTGCTTAACTGGTTTCTGGAGTTGTCTGAGACCATTCGGTCTCTATATTGTTGTTAAGTTTCTTCTAAGGAAACAAAGGCCTGGGTTTTTCTCTGTTCCACTGTCTTGCTGATGTCAGCCCCTGTACACATTTGGTTTTTAACTCCAGTCACTGTTAGGATATTTTACCTGTGTTACCTACCATGCCTATACGGATAATCACAGCTGTGTTACTATTAGAGGCCTTATTGCTAAAGGGCTATTTTTGGTAATTTATAATTTGATGTTAAATGTAGTTCTTTAATAAGCATAAGTTTATTCTGTTTTGGGGTATGTTAATTTTTTTTCTTTTAAAGGTTTTATTTATTTGGGAGAGAGAGCGCGAACAGGGAAGGGGCAAAAGGAAAGGGAGAAGCTGGCTCCTCGCTGAGCAGGGAGCCTAATGCGGGGCTGGATTCCAGGATCCTGGGATCATGACCTGAGCTGAAGGCAGAAGCATAATGGACTCAGCCATGCAGGCACCCCTGTGTGTGTTAATTTGAATAGGAAGTGATAGATAATTTTAATAAGGGTTGTTTTCTTGGCTGGTTTATTTTTAGGCTTTTTGTGAAATTTTGAAATTACTAACTATAAATTCTAGTCAGTGCTATGGTGACATTTTGTTAATAAGAAAGATTCAGTAGTGTCTGAATCACGTTCTTGAACTTCTAACAGAGTCCCTTGTTTACAGAACATAGAGGAATAATATCCTTAGCTGCCTTGCAAGATGTGACAGTTTTCCAGAAATATCTATGGCTATAAATAGGGGGGTATGGTCTTTGAAGATGTGGTGTAGTCCTGAGTGTTCAAAACCAAGGGATTGAAGCCTGGGAATATTGTTTTCTGAAATTACCTAAAGTTTTGGGTGGTCAGTCAGAGAAGGCAAGATACCAGGGGACTGAAGACCAACGTAGAGGTTGTGGACATGGAGTGGGTAGTTTCCTTATGAAGAAACAGCATAAAATAAAACAAGGATATTAAAGGAGAGGTTGTGGGAAGCGGGGAGGGAATCATTGAGCATCTGGTGTGTTTCCAGGGCTTTAGATGGATTTCATTTAGCCATCACAAAAAGTGAGTGAGTCCTCTAGTATTTCCATTCAGCTAAGAAGACCGAATGGGAAAGGTTAAATAAGAGAGTTGAGGGGCAGCACTGGGTAGTGTGACTGGCGGAATAGGCATCATACACATACATATTGGCATTAGAATCCGTTTAAGCTGTGGGCTTAAGATGCTTAAAATTCAGTGTCCTTGTCTTTAAAATTACCATAGTGCTTACGTTATAGGATTGTTGTAGGAATTAAATGAAAACATGCATGGTGAGTTTTTAACCCAATGTCTGGGAAATTGTATGCACTCAATTAATGTTATTTGTCACTAGCAAATATTATATTTATATATAAATCTATAAATCTCTCTCTATATATATACACGTTGAGTTTTTAACTTAATGTCTGGGAAATTGTATGCCCTCAATGTTATTTTTCACTAACATTTATATATATGTATGTATTTATACTTATATAAAAATACACGTGTATTTACATTTACATATATAAGTGTGTATGTATAAATATATATGTATGTATATTTGTATTTCTATGTTTATATATCACATATAGGTACACACACCTATGTATAACTTACATTGGTGTTTTAGTGGTTTCCCAAGATCTCATACCTTGTAAGTTGAGCATGTAGTACGTGGCAGTCAGGAGGCTGGTCCCTCACTAAAACCTGTATTCATTAGAGAACCTCAAAGAGTTTGCTAGATTGGAGGAAATGAGAAGTAGAGTGATGAAAATGAGGTCGAAGAGTGCTAATAAAGCGGTCATCTGTTGATTGGTTGGTTGGGTGTTTTACTTATGTCATTACATTTAATCTCATTTCATTAAATAGCCTGGCCAAGACCAGGGAGTCGGTATGGCAGAGCTGGTCTGTCTCATTTCACAATCTGTGCTCTCCTCATTAGGTAGTGCTCTCTCCCCATAGGTAAATTAATGAGGTTATTCTGACATCGAAGGGAAAGGGAGCCCTTGGAGGGTTGGGACTGGTCACACAAAGAAGGACTTCTGAATGAGGTTCGTTATGTACTTTTTAAGGGCACATGATGATGTGGGTTCCATCCCTAGGAAAATCTCGTGGGGGATGAAAGCTCAAGAAGAAGAGAAAATTATGTTGTTGTAGATACAAGATTGGTTTTTCCAATAGGGAGACTTAAGGGAATGCTGATAGAATGCCGGGATGGATCTGGTTGAGACTTGGTCAAGGAGAAGACCAAGTTCCCATTCTCCCCTGCTCCCAACGGTTAGAGGAGAGTGCCAAAATACAGGGGGAAAAAAGGGTCATTGATGGTTAGTGGTATAATCTTGAAGACTATCCAAGACTTTTTAGTAGTGCGTGGTAGAACATAGACCAGGAAAAAAGTCATCATCAGAAAAGAAGTGTCCCACTGTGAGAGGCGGGGGAGTGCACAGCACTAGAAAGGCCACTGGTTTTACTTGAGGGGGGTCTGAGCGAAAACCCTGGGGTCTTGATGCACTGATTTGCTGTAGATGGTTTGCCTAGTCTAGAGTGAGGTCTTAGCTTACGAATGTCATTCATTATACCCGTGCTTCCGGGTGGGGGAACCTGAGTGATCGGGCATGACAGTGTGTGCCTTCTCCCCGAGAACCCTGACTGGGAGCAACCCTGACCTGTGTGGTTAGTGCCCCTTTCGGGCAAGTGTGCCAGGCCTCCTTGCAGACTTTCCTAATGGCTTTAAAGCTCGGGTGTCTTCACCTGGGGGTTATAAAGCAGCATTTCCCTTCTTTTAAGTCTTCAGAGTTTTATAGGATTCCTTCAATGGAATTTTATTTTTTCTCTTGCTTTGGTATTTTCCTTTCCATTTGTGGAAAGGAGATAATAGGAGTTTTGCGTTATGCAATAATTGAACCCTCTTGGGTTGGTGAAATGTGGGGTGTTTTTAATCTTTCTTAATTTTCCCCCTTTTCCTTGAGAGCTAGGATTTTTTGTGTTTGGTTGTATATAACGTATTTACTTACATATAGCAGCTACCGTGTTGCTGGTTTTAAGTTAGTTTTAATTTTCTTGGTGTACTCACAGATTTTAAGATTCCTGGAATAGACAAAATTCAAATGTGATTTTTGTGTATGGTTAGGAACTGCATAGTTTAAAAACCTGTATCAGTTGTTTTGCATACGTTTCTGCATTAAACAGTGGAAGTTGTTTTTAAAAACTCCTTTGTTTTCAATATTTAAAAAATCAATAAAAAGTTACTGGAAAGTATGCTACTTTTAGATCTTTAAGGGACCAGCAGGTAGAGTATCATGGCCTAGAATGGTGCTCAGTGAACTCTGCCCTCTCTGTCTCTGTAAATGTTATAGGAACAAGGTCATAACCAAACTCATATATATATTGCCTGTGTTGAGACAGAGACCATAGGGACCACAAAGGCTAAAATAGTTACTGTCTGCCTTTTGCAGGAAATGTGTGCTTCTCCCTGGCATAAAATAGTACTTTCCGCTTTTAGGGTCTCTGGACATCTTTACATTCTTAAAAATTATTAAGGACTCCAAAGAATTTTATTTATATGTATTTTGCTGATGTTTACCATGTTAGAAATTAAAACTGAGTCATGAAAAGGATTATTTCAATTCGTTTAAAAATAATGGTATTAAGGATGTCTGGCTGGCTTGGTTAACAGAGCGCGTGACTCTTGATCTCAGGGTTGTGAGTCCCAGCCCCACATTGGGCACAGAGATGACTTAAAAATAAAATACCAGGGGCGCCTGGGTGGCCCAGTGGGTTAAGCCTCTGCCTGTGGCTCAGGTCATGATCCCAGGGTCCTGGGATCGAGCCCCACATCGGACTCTCTGCTCAGCAGGGAGCCGACTTTCTCCCCTCTCTCTCTGCCTGCCTCTCTGCCTGCCCGTGATCTCTCTCTGTCAAATAAATAAATAAAATCTTAAAAAAAAAAATTAAACTTGTTACTTGTTAACAGAAATAACTTTTTTTTTTTTTTTTTTTAAAGAGAAGTGGATTGAGAGAGAGAGATGAGGGAGAGAATCTTAAGCAGGCTCCACGCTCAGCCCAGAGCCTGAGGTGGGGCCTTGTGATCCTGACCTGAGTCAAGATCAAGGGTCGGACATCTAACTTCCTGAGCCACCCGGGTGCCCCAGAATAACATTACTATGAAAAATAACTTGTTTCCCAAAACAAAAGCTTTGGTAAATTGGAAATTTCTCTGGTGCCTAGATTAGTAGATTGCCATTTCCAATTCTGTGCATACTTTCCATTTGTTGCTGTATGTTTAGGGTGGTGGATATGAAGAAAATGACACAGGTCTGCACATGGAAGAGGGACGAGTGTTTTGGTGGCCCGTTCAGTGAATTGCGGAGATTCTTTGATACAATACCAAAACTGGTTATGTGGTTGTTTATTAAAGAGCGTTGCAATGTGGAATCTGAAAGTGTACCAATTAACTTACCATGTTGCAGCTGTGAAATCCATTGCTCCGTCTTGTACTTTGAATGAATCTTTTATTCGTGCATGATTTTCTCATATCACATATCGATATTTTAAAAAATATTGGTTCACAATCCGCATGTAGACTATTTAAAAAAAAATCACATGGCTTAATATCGCCACTGATCTCAGAAGAGCCTTTGTGTGTTGGGAAGCTGCTGGAACTATGCAAACTGGGGACTGGGTTCTCGTGTGTTTGCATTTCTCAGCCCCTCGCAAGGTGAGGCCAAGGCAGCCTCTCATGGACCTGAGTTTTATACAATTACATTTTTTGCACGAAGCTTCTATTTTATCATTAGCAACGAATACTGTCAGTTTTTTTTTCCCAAAGTCTCAGATTTATTTCATTCATTTTCAAGAAAATGTTTCCCAAATACTCAAGTAAGGGGAATAGCTGAATAACTTGTATTTCCGTTGTTCTTTTAAGTAAAAATAGTTTTCCACAAGAAAAACGACTGGTTTGGTTTACAGTAACGATCACACAGGTGTTTTTCTTTGAGACAGACATGACTTCATTTACGGCACCAGCACTTTCTGTGTACTTCTCATTTCATCACACTGAACACTAAAAAGATGGATGCTGAAGAGGCAGTTATATAGGAATTTGATTTAAGAACCTTTTACTCGATTAAGAACATTCTAGAGGGAACATTTTTTCTCTTTCTCCTCCTCCCCTGTCATTGTCGTCGTCTGTTTTAATGTGGGGGCTTGGCACGGAAGAGCACAAGGACGAATAATTCCAGTCTGGTTCTAGCAGTTTCTCCTACCATGGCTTTTTACCGTCAGTGCAGATGTTGACACAGTACAAAAGGCAAATGGCATCTCGGTATTTTTATGAAAATAATCTGACCTCATGAACCCCTCTGAGAGGGTCTGGGAGACCACTGGGGGTCTGCAGACCACACTCAGAGAGCTGCTGGTGTAAATGGTATAAATACCATTTTAGGTAAGTGGATTTATGCCACTTAGTTCTGGGTTGCCTCCTATGTTGTCTTAACAGGTATGATTTATGAAGTTTTCAATAATGTTAACAGATACCAGTTTGCTGCTTGCATGGGCTAACATAGAACTCGTAAATCTTTCATATCGAGCTTTTAAAAAAAACCTTGAGTTTTTCCTAAAGATTTTTGTCAGCATAAGGAAGGGAAGCAGCAGACAGAGAAGCCGACTCCCTGCTGAGCAAGAGGCCTGATGTGGGACTCGATCCTAGGACCCTGGGATCATACATTTTTTAGAAAAAGTTTACTCTTTGTGTTACTTTATTGCTCTATTCGATTTTGAAAGTGTAGCTTAGAATACTTGTAACAGGTGAAGTAACCTGCGGTTGGATTACTGGCTGCAGTTACTGGCTCCTGAAACAGTAGCATATTGATAGAATTTTTAAATATGATGAGTTAATTTAAAGTTTTCATGTTTGGGGCACCTGGGTGGCTCAGTCCGCTAAGCATCTGACTCTTGATTTCAGCTCAGGTCGTGATCTTAGGGTCATGAGACTGAGCCCCATGTTGGGCTCTGTGCTCAGGGTGGAATCTGCTTGAGGGTCTCTCCTCCTCCCTCCGCCCCTCCCCCTGCTCACATTCTCTCTTTCTCTGTAAATACATAAATAAAATCTTAAAAATCTTTTCATGTTCTTGCATATTCTGCCAAATTGAGAGGAAATGTGTTTGGAAACTAGGTCCGGCATTGATATCTTGTTCAGCTGCTTAAACTTTGTGGGTCTGTGTCATGTTGTAGTGTATGATAAGAAAGCTATATTTGGTTTTGCCTCCCATTTTTGGCACAGAGCTCCTGAAACGCTAGGTGCTAAGAGTCATAAAGGTCATCTTGTTCCTGGTGATGTGCCCCTGGCAGTCACACCTGCAATTACGGTAACACCAGTGCCTTTTGTAAAGCTGCTGAGAGTGGAAGCTGGTCGCCGGTGGACCAACGTTGGGTAGAGAGTTGAACCTGCAGTCCTACCTCTGGAGATGTGTGAGGGGCTCGAGGCAGCGTCAGTCACTGATGGCCAGCGGTCGACTCGGTCATGCCGATATAAGGAGGTGTCCCTAAAAACCCCGAAGGACAGAGTTCAGAGTGCTTGTGGGTTAGTGAATGGGTAGAGGTGCCGGGGGGTGCGGTGGGGGGAGGTGGGGGAAGGGATGTGGTGGGGGGGGGGTTGTGGAGAGTCATGCACCAGGAAAGAGAGAGGGCCCGGGGCCCTGTGTTCCTTCCCACATACTTGCCCTGGTATCTCTTCTATCTGGCTGTTCCGGAGTTGCATCTTTTTGTAACAAACCAGTGATCTAGTCAGTAAATGTTTTCCTGAGTTCTCTGAGTGGCTCTCGCAAATTAATAAAAATCAAGCAGGGATTCATGGGAACCTCTGATTTATAGTGAATTGATCAGAAGCACAGGTGACCTCAGGATGCCTGGGTGGCTCAGTTGGTTAAGCAGCTGCCTTCGGCTCAGGTCATGATCCCAGCGTCCTGGGATCGAGTCCCACATCGGGGTCCTTGCTCGGCAGGGAGCCTGCTTCTCCCTCTGCCTCTGCCTGCCTCTCTGTCTGCCTGTGCTCACTCGCTCTCCCTCTCTCTCTGACAAATAAATAAATAAAATCTTTAAAAAAAAAAAAAAAAGAAGCACAGGTGACTGCTTGAACTTGCGATGGACATGGGGGTGGGGGCAGTCGTGTGGGGCCGTGCCCTTAACCCGTGGGATCTGATGCCGTCTGCAGGTGGCGAGTGCCAGAACTGAATTCAATTGTAGGACACAGCTCGTGCCGCAGAATTGTCTGATGTGTGGAACACCGCCGTTGGTGTCAGAAGTGGTGTTACAGTGAGGTATTGAGAGGAAGAGGAGTGCATTTCTTAATATACACAGGAGGAGTGTATATTTCTTAATAGTTGTGTGTAAGAACTTAATAGTTCTTAACAGCGTATGAAACAGCATATGCTGTTTCTCTGGGTGCAATGACACCATTTTGCTTTACTGAAAACTCAAAACTTTCTGCGACAAACACTTGCACTTCCGTGGTTGACCGTTAGATGTCATGAGTGCCACGGGAGCCCTAAGGGTTACCCAAGGCCAGTAGAAACTGAACATTGTAAGCTCGGAGACCTTCACATATTTCACTGTTTCCACATGATCGATGCCAGAAGAACCCGATACTGTGTGATATATAGAAGCAAGGTGCAACTGGAATAATGAAATTTCAAAAATAAGCCTTTTTAAAGGAGGGTTGTAATAGTTCTATTGGGTATTGTAAATGTTTCAGGTGCACTTGATATCGCTGTTGGGTTCCTGGCATTTGGGTCTCTCCTTTTTATGGAAAGATGGATTGAACTTCAATTTAAGAATATTCGGTAATCCCTCTCAGGACGTACTGTAACAGCTGGTATTTTGGTGTTGTAGTAAATCGATTCCATACAACAGTCAGTAATAATTACGGCTGGGTTCTGACAAATTCCAAAGTATTTTCAACAAATTTAGCCAAAGAAAATAACATGATCACTGCAAAAATTTAGCTCAGTTTGAGAGTTAAACCCAGCAACTCTGCTTCATTGCACAAAATAGCATTTTTTACTGGTTGGGATTTTATCAAACCATTTGCTTTTTATTAGTATACATAGATATGTTCTGAGGAGATAATTACTCTGTAGCATATATTTCTTAAGTAATACGACTTTGGAAAGAATTAACCTTGGGTGTTCGTCATAAAATACAAAATGAGAAATGCTGAGGCCTTTCATAAATGGGTTTATGTGTACAGCACCAGTATCAACTCAGAAGGATGTTTTGCTGTGGGGATGTAAGGTTGTCTTAATAGTAATAGAATGATATAAGATCACTTACTATATATGGTGTTTGTGGTTTATAAAAGTGAAGCATTGTAAGATCTTTAAGGTGTGAAGAAGGGGTTAGTATCTATGGCTTAGACATGTGCAAATATTTCTATAGTTAAGCAATCTACACTATTTAAATTATGATTTTTGGCCTAAAGAGCTTAAATTATCTATGTAACACACACACACACACACACACACACACACAAGATAACTATCTACCTACATGCTTACGCATATTGCCCTATTGGTAGAAATGAGTGTGTGTACGCTTTACAGATTTCAACTGTTTCCTCCTTTGTTTTCTCATCAAAACAATAGTTTTACTGAGTGCCTTCTTTAAATCATTTATGGTCTGTTTCATACAGACTATAATTAGGGAACACTTTTATGGAGTTGAATTTTAATCCTGATTGTTAGAATAATTTATGAAAGCAAAGCAGAGTTGCCTCTTAAAATTATTGGGAAAAATAGCCTCAGAGATGGGCATTAATGAACTTTGTCTTTCTCACTTATTTTTAGCTTCGTGATTTAGAGTTTATTTGGTTTTTAAAATAACTGCCCTCATAATTTCAGTTAACAGTCTTCTCTGCATACTTTATCAACCCTTGTAATATGAAACAAAATGCAGGCCACTGCTTTAGTTTGGTTCAAGATAGTCACTTTAGTGAATTTTTTCATACTAACATTTGCTTTGATAGTTAAAAAGCTAATTTAGAAGGTTTTAATAGAATTTTGCAGCTCAGACTTTTCAAGTGAAATTTGGCAAGTCCGTTATTCCTTATTCTGTAATATGAATCAGCAATTTAAGGGCTTTACGGGTTGAAGTGAGCCAGTTTTTCGAGTGTTTATAATGTCTGTTTTTCTTGTTAATATATGTTAAAATATGCTTTTAAATTACTGAATTTGCTTTATAGAGAACTAGGGGAAAATGCATTAAAAATGGACTTAAACACATTGCGCGGGTCTTCTGATTTCTTAAAAAATGTAAATGGAGTGTATTTTCCGTTATTAGGCAGCAGTGGTCCCAATTTAAACCACATGGCCTTCTCGTAGGTGTCAGGCCAGCGTAAATTTTAATCTCGCTACTTTCTTTTATGTTTTCATTTTATAATCTCATTGCCTGAATTAAACAGCTCCAGTCACAAGAGCCAGCATTTCTTGTTCGCTGGTCACATGCCAGACGGTGTGTTGTCAGTCTTAGCGTATTTAATTATCAAACAATTCTAAATTGTTGTTATCTCCATTCGTATAGCCAGAGGTGAAGGTGCAGTAAGATCAAATACATCCTCCAAGATCACGGTTTAGCAGGTTGAAAGATTAGGCCAAACTCTGGAGTCCTTGCTCTTCCGATAGGAGGCAACAGTGCCTTCCTGCTTATGGCAGGATAACCCGTAGTTAAAACAACTTTTGAAAAAAATTGGTATTTTTTCGCAGTGCATCAAGCTTAGCTTTTTACTGGAAGAACTGACTTTTGTGTATTAGCATGGACCGGGAGGCCTCATTTAGATTGCTAACACTTCTGCGACTCCCTAACATTTTCAGTTCTAGTAGTTTCTCTAGTAGTTCAGTTAGAGGACTTGGCAGTGGCGTGTTAGGATGAGCTGGTTAACAAATCACAAGTGTGTTTGTAAGTCGTGGACCATCAACAGAGCCTCCGTTCTGCATTAGAAATATAGCGTGGAATCACAGTAATCGATTGAGAGCATCTTAGAATAGCACTGGTGTGAAGAACCTTCTTTACGGGGCGCCTGGGTGGCTCAGTGGGTTAAAGCCTCTGCCTTCAGCTCAGGTCATGATCCCAGGGTCCTGGGATGGAGCCTCGCATCGGACTCTCTGCTCAGCAGGGAGCCTGCTTCCTCCTCTCCGCCTGCCTCTCTGCCTGCTTGTGATCTCTGTCAAATAAATAAATAAAATCTTAAAAAAATCCCAAAACCTTCTTTACGTTCTTAATCTGTACTCAGCAGCCCTCAGACCAACTGCAAAAATCTTTCTGGAAGCCTTGATACATGCAGGAGGAGCTTTCGTGGTTTTAACTAGAAATTTCACATCCAATTCAAAAACTCTCACCCTTCTCCCTAGGTGCATCTAGCGTGTAGACAGATTTGGAAGAACGGTGAAGCGTGTTGGAATAAGAACTCTGAATTAGTTATAGAACGTTGCAATTTAGTCCCCTTCCCTATTACTATTTTTAAAGTGTTTTTCTTCTTTTTTTAGAAACGGCCTGCTTGAGATATAAATCTTGGTGGACAGTGTGGCTGCAGGCCACTGGACTGGAATTCTCCGTGGCTTTCTAAGTGGCGGGTGTCTGGGGTGTGCTGTCCCGGCCTGTGGCGTGCATCATGCCAGCCTTGTCGACAGGATCCGGGAGCGATGCAGGTATGTGAACCCATGAGGGGCGGGTTTCCGTGCATCGTTACTGAAGTTTTCTTGTTCACCGGGAAGAACCGCATCGCTTTAAGTGAGCACAGATGGGTCAGGCTTGTTTTTCTGGAACCTGCGCGAGGGGCACAAAATCAACTCCCATGCATCCTTCCAAGATAAGAGTTGTCAAAGGACCTGGTGGCTTGTGATGATGCCCTCCTACGGCCTTGCCTTTTGGAATACTACCATGCATTTAAAGTGCTTTTTTTTTTAAAAAACAATTGAATGTTTTAAAGCATACAAAAAAGCGTGCCAAATACAGTGATAGTCTTATTATCCTTCACTCAGATTTGATAACAGGTATGAACTTTTCTGCCATACTTCAGACCCCTCACTTTTTTAAGAAATGAAACAAGGACGCCTGGGTGGCTCAGCATTATGCATCTGCCTTCAGCTCAGGTCATGATCCCTGGGTTCTGGGATCGAGCCCCAAATCGGGCTCCCTGCTCAGTGGGAAGCCTGCTTCTCCCTCTCCCACTCCCCCTGCTTGTGTTCGCTCTCTCGCTGTGTCTCTGTCAAATAATTGAATAAAATCTTTAAAACAAAATAACAACAACAAAAAAGAAATGAAACACAGTCTCTGTGTACCATTCTGGCATTTTCTTTCTTCCTATCCTCACAGGTCAAAATACTAGTCTGAAGTTGACATATGTTGTTAAGGGTTTCAGTTAAAACAAACAAACATAGTTCACCTCATCATCAGTGGTGAGATTTAGTGGTACTTGGAATAAAGGGTTCCAAGAAAGAGAAGAAACTCCTGTATGTATGTATGTGTGTGCAGAATCCTGTCCTCCTGACCTGTTTTAGGGAGGTATGTGAGGGAGGTTGGTGCCCCCTTTGAAGTTTTTTTCTGGGATCAGCACTTTTTATTTTTCATCTAAAAGAAATTTTAATTCATTAGTTAATTTTTTTTTTTTTTTAAGTTTGGTCAACACACAATGTTACGTTAGCTTCAGGTGTATAGAGTAGTGATTCAGCTTCTCTGTAGGTTATGCTGTGCGGCCCACAAGTGTAGCTGCCATCCGTCGCGACCCAACACTGTTACAGTGTCATTGACTGTATTCCTTATGCTGTGCCTTTAAGCTCCCGGGGCTCATTCATCCCATCCCTAGACGCCTGCGTCTCCCACGCCTCTTCCCCCATTTTGCCGATCTTCCCAGCCGCCTCCCCTCTGGCAACCATCAGCTTGTTTTCTGTATTTATAAGTGTGAAAATCAGCACTTAAAAAAAAAAAATTCGTGGACCTTTCGACGAACTATTAGAACAGAATGTGAGCAGGGATGGGAAGCTACACCTTGCATTTTATTTTTTTAAAGATTTTATTTATTTTTTTGACAGAGATCACAAGTAGGCAGAGAAGCAGGCAGAGAGAGAGAGAGGAGGAAGCAGGCTCTCTGGGGAGCAGAGAGCCCAATGTGGGGCTGGATCCCAGGACGCTGGGATCATGACCTGAGCCACAGGCAGAGGCTTTAACCCACTGAGCCACGCAGGTGCCCCTACGCCTTGCATTTTTAAGACCCCCTCAAAAGAAGTGGCATAGGGTGTGACTAAATGTTCTGTGTGTTGCATTGACTGTCTTGAATTTGGTTTAAGCCAGTGCCGTTCTGTAAGCAGCGCGATGGCAGTCTTCGATGTGGGCAGTTACTGGCACCGTCATTTTTCAAAGCTGAGCCACAAATTTGGAGTTACCCTTCCTTGCTCTATCAGGCATATCCGTACCTACCTTTTGGCAAGTTTTTTCTCATCTTTATCCATCTGTAATGATTTTTTTCCACTGTAATTTACACTGAGGATTAGTTTTTCTTAGGAAGTGATTTTGATTTTCAAATACATAAAAATTCTTTTTTTCTCAAGACATTGGCTTGGAAGCCAGGTCCTTTGGAAAAAAATTTTTTGCTTCATTTTAGTTTTTATATAGTCCCACATTGTGTTCTACTATATAAAATGAATGATTTAGCTTTCCATAGTGGTTTGGGAAATTATAGACGAAATTTATTCGAACCATAAATTTACTGCTGTTGTGTAGTGAGTAAGTTTTATGCCTTGCTGTTTGCCAAAAATGCCTTGATTTAATTGAATGCAAAATATTGTTGCTTACAGCTATCTTGAGGAATGATTAAAATGGAGTATTTGTTGTTCATAAAATGGAGTATTTGTAGTTCATGGGGGCAGTCGAAGGGTCACTCATAAAAATAGCAGAGGCTACTCAGAATTGGAAAAGGACTTTCCCCACGTAGCTGGCTCACATTGTGCAAATCTCAAGTGCCCGTGTGACTCACACCTGGCTTTGTGATCTTTTTTGACCCATATGTCCCAGCAGGGTTACAGTCTAGCAGAGAAGACGTGCCTGTTGCAAGAGAAGCTCCAGCGTTCAGGGAAGCTGTAGTGCGTGGTGCACGCAGGAGACCCTTACTGTTCCCTTGTATTTCCTTGCAGACCAGATACAGTTTACCAGTCAGGGGTCTTTCTCACCCTAGACAGTGTTGCTTAGCAACTTCTCTCCAGGGCACTGAGCTGGAGAGCATAACCGAAGAGCAGATGCTCATGCAGCAGGAGAGAGTGGCTCACAGCTGCTCCAGTGCCCATAGTACTCAACATGGGAAACTACTTCCAAATACTTTCGGTGTAAAACTTAGGCCATTTCTCCCCCTCCCCTTTCTACTTATTTCACTAAGGAAAAAAGTGTTTAATTACACAAGGAATCCATAAAAACATCCTCCTTGTCAAAGATGTGTAGATAAAAAGGGAAAGAAAGTTTTACCCACCCTTACCCTGCCCTCAATCTCATTTTCTTTCTCCGTTTGATGAATATCCTTCAAGAACGTTCTGTACATTCAGCAGTTATATATTGATGTCCAGAAATAATACTGTTTTAGGTTGTTTTGTTCTTTACTTTTTAATCAGATTCTGTCATACTCAGGGTTGTTCTATAAAGTTCTTTCCTATATCAAGTAATGTCTCAGAACTGTATTTCCATGGGGTGTGTGTGTGCGAGTGTGCACACGTGTGTATCTTTATAACTTTCTATCTGTACATACCTCTGTATATCTACCTCATTCTTTTTTCTTTTTTAAAGATTTTATTTATTTATTTGACAGACAGAGATCATAAGTAGGTGGGGGGGGTGGGGAGGGAAGCAGGTTCCCTGCTGAGCAGAGGCTCAATGAGGGACTCCATCCCAGGACCCTGGGAATCATGACCTGAGCCGAAGGCAGAGGCTTTAACCCACTGAGCCACCCAGGCCCCCCCGCCCCCCACTTTTTAAGATTTTATTTATTTTCTACCTCATTCTAGTAAACCAAGGCATACTTTTCCATAATATCACAATTCAGTGAACCATACTTCTGTTGACGAAAGACTTGGATTTGCTTCTTTTGTTATATTTTGGAAGAAAAGATGTAAAGCTTGAATGGATGTTGCCAAATTGTCCCCCAGAGTGACTGAAGCACTCAGTGTCCCGTGGACAGTGCCTTAAGGATTCCTTCCCCTGTGTTTTTGCTGAGCTTCAATACCACAAGCCTTTATACTTTCCCCCCATGGGAAAAATGTGTAAAACATGGTATCTTAAGTGTTAAGTGTGCATTACTATTGATACTGAACATAATTCCATTTGTTGAATGGCCATTTGTTCCTCTGATGTGTCAGTTCATATCCTTTCCTTTTTTCTATTGATTATCATTTTCTTAACATTTTTACAGAATGTCTTTATTTGTATAATGTATTTTATGGAGCATTTTAGGTTGAACATCATTTTTACTGGTCAACTGTTTGTCCTTTTGTTCTTAAATAGTATCATTTCATTTATTGAAGTTGATAACTTTTATGTAGACAAATCAATCTTTTCTCTATGGTTAATGGTTTTTCTTGCCCCCCCTCATGCTTTCCTACCTACTGCAAGGTCATGAAGATGTTCTCTAAGATTTTCTTCTGATAATGAAGATAGTTAATTTTTATACCTTTGGAATTTTAGTCCAACTGTGATTTATATGTGGAATGAAGTCGTATTCTAATTTTATTTCCCACGTGAATAGCCAGTGGTCTCCAAATCACTTAATTCAGTAGTTTGTCCTTTCCACATAAAATTGTAATATCCCCTCTGTTGTACACCAATATTGCATATACATTCTGGGCTTTCTTGGCTTTTAAAAAATAATTTTAATGGACCTTATGTTTCAGAGCAATTTCAGATTTACAGAAAGATTATGAAGATAGTAAAAAGTCCAAGTACACCTTATACCTTGTTTTCGCTGATTATTAACATCTTACCTTAGTTTGGTACATTCATTTCAGTTAGTGAATCAATACTGATACACTGTTATTAACTACAGTCTGTCTATACTTTATTCAGATATTCTCTGTTTTCCTTTTGTATATATGTTGTATATTAATCTCTATATATAATACATTGTGTGTATGTGTAATTTCATTGGGCTCTTCTTGGCTCTGAAGGTTTTTCAGACTTTCCTTGTCTTTGGTGACCTTGACCCTTCTACAAGTACTAGTCAGATGTGTTATGGAACTCCCCTCTCTTGGAGTTTGTCTGATGTAAAGTACCATTGTTATTGTATCAGGGGTAAGAATATATACTGTCATCTTGACCTATGACTGTCGATGTTGGCCAACAGGGTAAAGCAGTATTTGTCCTGTTTCTCCATTGTGAAGTTTCTCCCTTTTCCCATTCTCATTTCCCCTTCATCTTTTCCCATTCTTTCCATCCTGTACTGCATGCCAGGAGGTCTGTCTGTGCAGCCCCCACTAGAGTAGTGTGTTATGCTCCCCTCCTTTAGAAGCAAACGATCTGTATAATAGCTTTGGCATATTTTGTCTCTCTTCTACCATTTATTTAATCAATCATTTATTCATATCAGTGTGGGCTCATGGATATTGATTGATATTTTGAGTTATAATGCAATACTAAATTTATTTTGTTGTTCAGAATGTTCCATTTTTGGGTGTTGGGAGCCCTTTCAGTCGGCTCCCATCAGTGTGGGCTTACTTGTTTAGTTTTAACAGTTCCTTGCTTTTGACACTGCAAGGTGTCCCAGGCTCTTTTTATAGTGCTCCAGTCCTGGACTTGCATTTCTCCGGGAGCCCTAGTGCCTTTTCCTGGGGAATGGGATTAGGACCCAGGATCTGGGTGATGGTTTGCCCATTGTTAAGAGTGTTGTTACTTTAGGTGCTCTCATCCGGCAGAGCAAAGAAATACACGCGTGTACACTAATCCATGTAGATACACATGTTATAAACATTTTTGTGTGCAATCAGCTGTAACTAGACTTGGCTAAACATAAATTCTTATTGATGTCGTCAACTCTGATTCATTAACGAGTGGGTCATTTTAGGTCCTTTCCCCCGCTTCTTTGTAAACTCCCATTCTTAACAGTGAGAAACCTGGCTGTGACCATCTACCATCCATTTACATAATCAGTTCCAGTGTACATGTGAAGCAGAATCAGAATTGTTAACCTATGCCTCATGGGAAACCACTTTGATCAACTAGAGAGTTGGCTTTGTTTTTTATTCCTCTGATAGTACCATTCTGTTGTTAATCTTATGGAATCATTCCTTTCGAGCATAGTACCTGTGTTATTTCTAGTTTTATAAATTCATTAAGTGTGATTTTTTTTCAAACATCATTTAATATGTATTATGTACACAGAAATACACATAACTTTTATAAGACAGTTTTAAAACTGGTTATAATGCCAATAGCTATGGGATCACCATCTGGTTCAAGAAATCATGGTGCATAAACAATCTTGGAACACTGCAAAAATAAAATTAAATTAAAATCTTAAAAAAAAATATCAAGCATCCTGAAAGTAACCTGTATATTTCTTCCCATTCACAATCTCCTCAACCTCCTTATGGGTGGACATTTAAAACAAAACAAAACAAAACAAAACAAAACAAAACAAAAAAACCCATTAAAACAAAATGTTTATTTTAAACATTTAAAACAAATGTTTGTTTTAAACATTAAAACAAAATGTTTGCTTAAAATGCTTGTTGAGGGGCGCCTGGGTGGCTCAGTGGGTTAAAGCCTCTGCCTTCAGCTCAGGTCATGATCCCAAGGTCCTGGGATCGAGCCCCACATCGGGCTCTCTGCTCAGCGGGGAGCCTGCTTCCTCCTCGCTCTCTCTGCCTGTCTCTCTGCCTACTTGTGATTTCTTCTGTCAAATAAATAAATAAAATCTTTTAAAAAAATAAATAAAATGCTTGTTGAACTTTAGAAAGGGGATTATAGTGTACGAATTGGAGTAATTCTGTGTGTTACAACCCCCTTCTCTTGCTCTGTGGCTTGTCTTCTCATTCTTTGTGCTGGCCTCCCCTATTATGTATGCAGAAGTTGCTAGTTGAGCACCATTTTCCTTTAGGTTAGTGATTTCTGAACTGTATTCATGAAATAGTTTCTTAACTTGTGATCAAAAAGTTATTCCCTTTTCCATTTTGATTTTGATACTCTAGTTTTTTGTTTGATTTTGATACTCTAGTTTTTGTAAGGTGTGAAGTTAGACTCATAATAATTTTTCCCATGTGGGTATCCAGTTGTCCCACCATGATGTAATAAAGACTCTTCCTCCCTCTTCTGTGTAACCATCTGGAACCTTCATTACTCTGTCGAATTTCAGTGGTGACTGTGAACATCTTTGTTTTTAAAGTTCTGGATTTCAAAAGACATTATTTCAGCATTTCTTCTTTGTCTTATTTGCTCTAGAATTTTTTCATCTGTGCCCTTTACTAGATTATGGAAGTTACCATTTATTCTTAGTTTGCACAATGACTTTTTAAATGACTAGCCATTGAACATTGTCAGGTGCTTTTTATTTATTTATTATAACAATCATGTGATTTGTTTCCTGTGAATCTCAGCATAGCAAATTTCATTGGCTGTTGACTTTTTTGAAATGGATTTTTGACTATTAAACCAACTTATATTTTAGAGAGAAACCCAATTTGTTCATGATTTATTACCCTTTTCATATACTCTGCTGGATTTCATTGGTACATATTTTATAACTGTTACATGCCTTTCTATGAGTGACTTCAGCCTGTAATTTTACTTTCTCATTCTCTCTCATCAGATTTCCACAACATCATGTTAGCCTCAGGTAGTGAGTTGGGAGAAATCTTTACTCCTCTGTGGACAATTTTTTGAAAAACTGAAATTACTTTGTCCTTTAGTTGAACTTAACCTGTTTAGGTTACTTGGGCCCAGACACTTTCTTTTTGATAAGAATATGGGTAACTATTCTAAAGATTCCAGGAATGTTCAGGCTTTCTATTTCTTCTTGAGTTAGTTTTAATGATTTATATTGTTCTAAGACTTGGTCCATTTCACCTAAATTTTCAAATTACTGAAAAAGTTGCTTATAGTGTTACGTATGTGCAGTTTCTATGTTAATTTTTTTCTTTTTGGTTCTGATATTGGTATTTATTGTCCTTTCTTTCCTTAATACTGCTGGAGTTTGGGCAATTTCATTATTCTTTTTAGATATAAAACTTTTGGCCTTATTAATGTTCTTCATGGTGTATTAATTTTTATTTCATTTTTTTCATTTATTTTTCATTTTTTAAAAAATTCTTTTTCTAGTTTTTTTAAAAGATTTTCTTATTTATTTGATTTATTATTTTTTTCTCTCTCTAGAGAGAAAATAGAGAGCACATGGCAGATAGAAGGAGAGGGGAGAGCAGGGAGCCCGAAGTGGGACTTAATTCCAGGACTCTGGGACCATGACCTGAGCCGAAGGCAGTTGCTTAACTGACTGAGCCACCCAGGCACCCCTCTTTTAATAGTTAGGAATATTCATAAATGTTCAACCTTCTTCTTTTCTTCATGTAAGGCTATTTCTCCTTAGGTCCTGGTTTTATTACCTTGGAATTATTTTGTGATTGGTTATTTAGAATTTTCTTGAATTTACAAATAAGAATTTTTAATTTATCTTTTTTCCTGATTTCTACCTTAATAGCTTTGAGGTGAGAAGACTTAATTTGCATTATTCTAGTCCTCTGAAATTTGTTTAGGCTTTATGGCCAACTATATAATCAGTATTTTTAAGTATCCTGTGTCTAAAAAGAAGGCATACTCTGCAATCATTGAGTATATTTGTCTATCTGTGTCTGTAGGTCAGGTTTGTAAAGTTATTCAAATATTCTGTTTTTACTGGTTTTTGTTTGTTTATTCTCAGTTACCAAGAGAAATATTGTGAAAAGTTTTCCTTTATGACTGTTTTTTTTTTTTCTTGCACTTTGGTTCAGTTTTTGTTGTATATATTTAAAATTGTTATTAAATACAAATTTGTTTTGCTTGTGAGTTAATACATTTATACTTTTTAATACATTTTATTTAAAAGTAAATGTCTTTTCTGTTAACATTTGCATGGTATATCTTTTCCTATCCTTTTATTGTCAACTTTTCTGTATTCCTGCTGTATTAGAGCTTTCATGAATTACTTTAAGTTGGAGCTTTCTGAGGTACAAGTTGGACAGTCTTTGCTTTTAACTAGAGTTTGCTCAGTACACTTAATTATAATGTCTGATTTTTAAAATTTTGAATCTAACGTATTTTGTGTTTTCTTGTCCTGAAATTTGTAAGCTGCTTTTTCTGTTATGTCTTCTTTGGGATTGATTAGGGTTTTCGTTTTTCATTTTGGTTTTCCCCATGTACAGTTTTGAAGTTAACACATTCTGTTCTTCTAGTGGCTACCTTAGAAATTATGACATGAATCCTTTATTATAAAATCCTGTCTTAATCTGTACCTTTATTGTCTTTTGAAAAATATCCCGGGGAAACTTAGAACACTTTTACTCTGTATACTTCCCTCCCAATTTAAGTGCTATTGTGTCTTGTATTTTAATTCTCTCTCTCAGAAAAAACAAAAAACAAAAAACAACACCCCACAACATTGAAGACATTCTTATTTTGCTTTATATTGTCAGTATTCATTTAGAGTTCCTCACATATGACCATTTTGTTTGTTCTGCTCTCCATCTTACAACTCAAGCATTCTCAGACAGGATTATGTTTCACCTGTTTAAAGTAAAAGAAAAAAAAAGCTTTAGAATCTACTAAATTGAAGGTTTATGGCTCTCAAACTATGTCTTTCAGCATATCAGAACATGTTCTTATTTCTCTTCATTTCTTTTTATTTTATTAAAGTATAATCGAGATAAGGTATACAGCATAATGATTTGACATTCGTGTACATGGCAGAACGATCACTACATTAAGTTTTATTTAGTTAACATCTCTCTTCATGCAAAGTCACACCATTTTTTTTTTCTTGTGCTGAGAACTTTTAAGATTTATTTTCTTCAGGCAAACTTCCAAATTTGCAATACAGTATTATTGACTATAGTCACCTTGCTGTACATGAGTTCATTTTATAACTGGAAGTTTGTACCTCTTGATTCCCTTCACCCATTTCACCCCCCCTCCCTATTCCTTTCCCTTCTGGCAACTACTAGTGTATTCTCTGAATCTCTGACTTTTGTTTGTTTTTTAGATTTCAGATTCAAGGGAAATCATATGGTACTTGTCTTTCTCTGTGTGACTTTTTTCCATTTAGCACAATGCCCTCAAGGTTCATACAAGTTGCAAATGGCTAGATTTTATTTATTTATTTATTTATTTATTATGACTGAGCACTATTCCTGTGTGTGTGTGTGTGTGTGTGTGTGTGTAACTTTTTTTCCATTCATCCCTCATAGGGCACTTTGGTTATTTCCTTATCTTGACTATTGTAAATAATGCGCAGTGAACATAGGGACACATGTATCTTTCCGAATTAGTTTTTCTTTGGATAAATACCCAAAAGTTGAATTGCTGGATCATATGCGAGTTCTATTTTTAATTTTTTTACTCTTTTCCAGACTTGTTTTCTGTAGTGGCTATACCAATTTATAACCTCACCAGTAGTGCGCAAGGCTCTCCTTTGCCCATAGTCAACACCTGTTATTTCTTATCTTTTTGATAATAGCCATTCTCACAGGTGTGAAAGGATACCTTATTGTGATTTTGATTTGCATTTCCCTGATGATTAGTGATGTTGAGCATCTTTTCACGTGCTTGTTGGCGATCTGTATGTCTTCTTTGGAAAAAAATGTCTATTCCGATCCTCTGCCCATTTTTTAAAAAAATCGAATTGTTTGTTTCTTGTTGATACTGAGCTTTATGAATTTTTAAAATATATTTTGGGTGTTAACCCCTATTGGATATGAATCGCAAGTTCTTCTCCCATTCGGTAGATTGCCTCTTTTATTTTGTTGATGGTTTTCTTTGCTGTGCAGGAACTTTTGAGTTTTATGTAGTCCCATTTATTTAGTTTTGCATTTTGTTGCCACTGCCTTTGGAATTATATTTAAAAAAAAAAATCTCCAAGAGTGATGTCAAACAGTTTACCACCCATGTTTTCTTTAGGAGTTCTATGATTTCAGGTCTTTCATTTAAGTCTTTGGTCCATTTTGAGTTAATTTCCATGTACGGTGTAAGGTAGTGGTCCAGTTTCATTCTGGGATGAATGAAAACTAGCTCTCTAGTTTTCCCAGCACCATTTATTGAAGAGACTGTCCTTTCCCCATTGAATATTTTTGCCTCTTTTGTTATAAAGTAATGGGCCATGTATGCTTGGGCTTTTTTTCTGGACTCTCTGTTCTGTCCCCGTGATCTGTGTGTTTTTTTATGCTAATACCATACATTTTAATTACTTTAGTTTTTAGATACTATCGCTTGAATTTGGGGGGTGTGATGTCTCCCAACTTGTTCTTCTTTCTCAAGATTTGCTTTCGGTATTCAGGATCTTTTGTGGTTCTATACAAATATTGGGGCTGTTTTGTTTCTGTGAAAAATGCCATTGGAATTTTGATAGGAATTGCAGTGAGTCTAATTGCTTTAGTTAATTTGCAATGTTTTTCAGTCCATGAGCATGGAATTTATTTCTATTTATTTGTGTCATCTCTTCTCAGCATCCTTTAGGTTTCAGGGTATAGATCCTTCACCTCCTTGGTGAAATTTATTCTTGGGTATTTTTTTAATGCAATTCTAAATGGGATTTGTTTTCTTAATTTCTCTTCCTGATATTTTTTTTGTTGGTGGACACAAATGCAACAGAATTTTGTATATCAGTTTTGTACATGCAACTTTACTGAATTCTTTTATTCTAACAATCTTTTTCCTGGAGTCTTTAGGGTTTTCTATGTATAAAATTGTGTTATCCACAAATAGTGGTGGTTTACTTCTTCCTTTACAATTTGGATTCCAATTTCTTTTTCCTGACTGATTGCTGGGGCTAAGACTTCCAATACTGTGTTGAATAAAAGTGCTGAGGCTGGGCATCCTAGCCTTGTTCCTAATCTTAAAAGTGGGAAGCTTTTTCCTGTTCAGTATGATCCAAGCTGTGGGCTTGTCATGTATGGTCTTATATGTTGAGGTACATTTTGTCTATACCCACTTTGTTGAGTTTTTTTTTTTTAACCATAAATGATGTTGAATTTTGTTAAATGCGCCTCCTCATTTATTGAGATAATTCTATGGTTTTTATCCTTCATTTTGTTAATGGTGGTTGATTGATTTGTAGATGTTGAACCATCTACAAATCTCACTTTATCATGGCTTATGACATTTTGATGTATTGTTGAATTTGGTCTGCTAACTTTTTCCCCCTCTTTTCTGGTTTTGGTATCAGGGTAACACTGGCCTCATAAAATGAGTTTGGGAGCATTCCCTTTTCTTCAATTTTTTGGGAAGAATTTGAGAATAATAAGATATCAAATCTTTGGATGTTTGGTAGAACTTTCCAGTGAAAGTCATCTGTTCTTTTGTTTTAGATTTTTTTGATTATGGATTCAGTGTCCATACTAGTAATTGGTCTAATAAGATTTTCTGTTTGTTCATGACCAGTCTTGGAAGATTGTATGTTTCTAGGAGTTACCGTTCCTTCTAGGTTGTCTAGTTGGTTAGTGTATAATTGTTTATAGTATTCTCTTAAAGTCCTTTGTATTTCTTTGATATCACTTGTAATTTCTCCTTTCTCTTTACTGATTTTATTTGTATTAGTCCTCCTTTTCCTTAGTCATTCTGGTCTTTACCAATTTATCTTCTCAGAGATCCAGCTCTTAGTTTCATTGATCTTTTCTATTATCTTTTTAGTTTTCTCATTTATTTTTGCTCTGATACTTATTATTTCCTTCCTTCTACTCCTGGCTCTTTTTTTTCTAGTTGCTTTGGGTGTTAAGTTACATCGTTTCTTGTTTCTTGATGTAGGCCTGTATTGCTATAGATGTTCCTGTACAACTGCTTTTGTGTGTATCCATAGATTTTGGTATGTTGTATTTCCATTTTAATTTGTATTAAGGTATTCTTTTGAAAAATTCTTTTTGATTTCTTTGTTGATCTATTGGTTGTTCAGATGTTTAATCTTCATGTACTTGTGATTTTTTCTGTTTCCTTCTTGTAATTGATTTTTAACTTCATTCCATTGTGGCCAGAAGAGATGCTTAATAAATTCCAATCTTAAATTTATTGAGATTTGTTTTGTGGCCTCCTATATGGTCTATCCTGGAGATTGTTTCATGTGCACCTGAGAAGAATGTATATTCTCCTTTTGGGTAGAATGTTCTGTATAGGTCTGTTAAGTCCATCTGGGTCTAATATGCCATTTAAAGATAATTTAAAAAAAATGATTTTTCTGTCTGGATGATCTATTCATTGATATAAGTATTAAAGTTCCCTACGTTGTGTATTGCTGTCAATTTCTCCAGAATGTATACAGATATTTAATTCATATATTTAGGTGCTTCTGTGTTATAAGTAAAATTTGCAAATGTTGTATCTTCTTGTTGGATTGATCTCCTTTATTATTAGGTAATTCCCATCTTTGTATTTTATTACAGACCTTGTTTTGAAGTCTGTTTTTTTCTGATATAAATATAGCTGCTGAGCTTTCTTCTGGTTTCCATTTGCATGAAATCTCTTTTTCTGTCCCTTCACTTTCAGTCTGCACACATTAGTCCTTACCTCTGAAATGAGTATCTTGTAGGCAGCCTATAGGTGGGTTTTGTTTTTATCTATTCAGCCACTCTGTATCTTTTAATTGGAGAATTTAGTCCATTTACACTTAGAGTAATTATTGGTAGGTATGTCCTTATACCCATTTTGTTGTTTGTTTTTGGCTACTTTGTAGTTTCTCCTTGTTCCTTTCTTTTTCTCTTTTTTTTTCTCTTGTGGTTTGATGACCGTACTGTTATGTTTAGATTCCTTTTTCATTATCTATTGCATATTTACCATAAGTTTTGCTCTTTGTTACTGTGAAGCTCACATGTAAAAGCACATATATTATGGTCTCTTTTAAGTTGGTAGCAAATTAAATTTGAATGCTAAATTCTAAAACTGCATTTTTACTTTCCATCCTCCCCATATTTTATATTTTTGATGTAATTTTTACATTTTTAAAATTTTGCCTATCTCTAGTTATGGTGGTTAGTTATATTTAGTTCTTTTTTTCTTTTAACCTTCATGCTAGCTTTATATGTGATTAATCTACTTCCTTTACTATATATTTACCTTTGTAGTGAGATTTCTTCTTTCATGTTTTCTTACTGCTAGTTAGTTTCTTTTCAGCCTAAAGAAGTTCCTTTAGTATTTCTTGTAGGGACAGTTTAGTGGTTATGAACCCTTTTAGCTTTTGCTTATCTGGGAACCTCCTCTGTCTTTCAATTCTGAATGATAACCTTACTGGATAGATTAATCTCAGTTGGAAGTTTTTATTTTCAGCTTTTTGCTTGCCAGAGTGGATGGTATAATACATCTAAAGTCTTATAGAAGTTTCCTTGTATATAACAAGTTTTTCTCTTGTTGCTTTCAAGATACTCTCTCAAGAGGTGCCTGGGTGGCTCAGTGGGTTAAAGCCTCTGCCTTCAGCTCAGGTCATGATCCCAGGGTCCTGGGATCAAGCCCGCAACTGGCTCTCTGCTCGGCGGGGAGCCTACTTCCCTTCCTCTCTCTCTCTGCCTGCCTCTCTGCCTACTTGTGATCTCTTGTCTGTCAAATAAATTAAAAAAAAAAAAAAAAAGATACTCTCTCAACTTTTTCCATTTTAATTAGAATGTGTTTTGGTATGGATTTTGTTTGTTTTGTTTTATCTTGTTTGGATTTCTCTGGGCTTCCTGGATCTGAAAATTTGTTTCCTTGTTCAGGTTAGGGAAGTTTTTAGCCATTGTTTCTTCAAATAAGTTTTCTGCCTTTTTTCCTCGGTCTTCTGCTAGATTCCTATAAGCAATTGCTGTTCTGCATGATGGTGTCCTAAAGGCCCTAAGTTATTTTCACTTTTTAAAATTATTTTTTCTTCTTCTCCTCTTTTTACTGCCATTTCTTCCAGATTACTGATTCTTCTGCTTTACCTGTTCTGTTTTTGAATCCCTCTAGTGTATTTTTTAAATTATTCTTTAGGTCTATGACTTCTCTTTGCTACTGTCATGTATTTTCTATATTTTTAAGTCCTCTCTGTGTTCATCCATTCTTTTCCTGAGTTCAGTGAGCATGTTTATGACTATTTCTTTGAACTCTCTATTAGGGAAATCATTTAACTCCATTTCATTGAAGTTCTTTTTTTTTCCTCCCCGCCCCAGGGTTTAATCCTGGTCTTTCATTGGGAACATGTTTGTGTTTCCTCATTTTGCCTGTCTTTGTATTAGTCTTTGTGTTAGGTGAAAGAGCTATCTCTTCTAGTCTTGAAGGGGTATTCCTGTCTGGGTGATCATTCTGATTATTTTACTTTGCCTTCGTTTTTCATTGTCTCTTTCTGTATCTCCAATTATTTTAGACCCGTGGGGCTCAGAAACACAATCCACCCTGGCCACCAGAGTCTTCTACTCAGCAGGCATCCCCTGTGTGGGTTGCATGCACCTGCTGACTGGGGGCCTCTGGCAGTGGGAGTATCAGTAGGGGTCAGGGCACTGGCCTGCTGCTTCTGGCAGAGCTGTGGCACTGTGTGGAGAGGGAGGAGGTCCTAGAATGCAGAATTCTTTGAGAATACAAAAATAGCTCCTGCCAGCATTGGCAATAGCAAGGTAGAGAAAGAACATAAAAATGGCACCCTCCAGAGTCTCTGTTGTTGGAGGGAATCTGAGTAGGCTTTTGCACTTCTGGTGCATGCTTTAAGATTAGCAAATGAAACTCCTTCACATATGGTCTAGGCTCTTTTCAGACTGATACTTTTGCACTGGGTCCTGAGTTAAATGAGCCTGAGTGTGAGCCCTGGAAGAGACTCTATTCACTACAGCCCTGTGACTCTCCTGGATGTAAGCGCCATTGGTTTTCAAAGCCAGATGTTTGGGGGGCTGTCTTTCTGGTACAGGGCCTAAGGGTTAGGGTGCCTGAGGTGTAGCACAGATCCCTCCCCAGGGAGGAGTTCTGTATTTGTGAGCCCCCCTCCTCTGTGGGCTTTCACATGGGGGTTGGGGTTTTTAGTGAGAGTGTGTCTTTTTCTCTCTTAACTGTCTCAGTGTGGTTTCTTATCCTTTGTTGTGGAGCAGCTGTCCAGCTCGTTTCCAGGTTCTTCTCAGAGGTAGTTGTTTTAGATGCAGCTGTAGCTTTATTGTGTCTGCTGGGGGGAGGGGGGTTAATGGTTTTTTATGTCACTATCTTGAATTACCTCCCTGTTTGCCTCTATTCTTGGAAGGTATTTTTACTAAGCAAAGAGTGCTTGGTTGGCTATTGTTACTGATTCATCTGTTTTCAGCATAATGAAAGATGATGATGAAATTATATCTTTAAAGTTGGTATTTAGAAGTCAGCTGTCAGGATCTCGTTTCTGAAGTAATCTTTCAAACCATGTTCTTTCTCTGGCTGTTTTTAAGACTTCAGTACATCCATCCATATATATATATATATATATTTTTTTTTTTTTTTTTTTTAAAGATTTTATTTATTTATTTGACAGACAGAGATCACAGGTAGGCAGAGAGGCAGCCAGAGAGAGAGGAAGGGAAGCAGGCTCCCTGCTGAGCAGAGAGCCTGACGTGGGGCTCGATCCCAGGACCCTGGGATCATGACCTGAGCTGAAGGCTGAGGCTTTAACCCACTGAGCCACCCAGGTGCCCCCATACATATATTTTTAAAATAAGTTCTGTTTAGTTCTTTTAAAAATGTTTGGCCAGCATTCAAACTGTCTGTGCAGTTGGCCTGTCTTAGGAAATCTGGTTAACCTTATTTCCACCATCAAAATCATGAACTTTGATCCTTAGAACAAGAGATTCAAATTAAGAAAGGTTTTGAGGGGTGCCTGGGTGGCTCAGTGGGTTAAAGCCAGCATCCTGGGATCAAGTCCCGAATCGGGCTCTCTGCTTGGCAGGGAGCCTGCTTCCCCCTCTCTCTCTGCCTGCCTCTCTCCCTACTTGTGATCTATATGTGAAAGAAAAAAGAAAGAAAGAAAGAAAGAAAGAAAGAAAGAAAGAAAGAAAGAAAGAAGGAAAGAAAGAAGGAAAGAAAGAAAGGAAGGAAGAAAAGAGAAAGGTTTTGAATATATCACTGCAGTATGCCATTAACAGAAACCTTTTTTCTTTTAAATTTAAAAAAATTTTTATTAGCATACAGTGTATTATTGGTCCCAGGGGTACAGGTCTGTGAATCTCCAGGTTTACACTTCACACCACTCACCATAATACATACCTTCCCCAATGTCCATAACCCAACCACTCAACTGAATCCTTTTGAAATAACAAAAATGGACTTTATTGGCCTTGCCAGTGTCATACAAATGTTTTGTTCTCATCTTTCATTTAAAAGGTGAATTATTTTTCCTTTTTGATAATGCATATGTTTCATTGTGGAAAAGCAAAGTCTTCAAAGTGCAAAGTCTTCAAATTGTTTCCAAAATTAAGTATACTCTGCAAGTTTGAATTGACCATATTTTTATTTCTGCAGTTCTTTTCTACAGCAAATCAGGATCATTAGGCATGTGGCTGACAGTTAGCTGTTCTGTATGAACGAAAAGTGGTGTGTAAATTAGCATTTGATTACAAATTTTTCTTTTTTTTTTTTGGTAGTACACAGAGCTTGTGTTCCTTAAATTGAATCAGGACTCTTATTCTTGGCCTTGTTACTGCTGATTAGGTATTTCTGTATGAGGTGAAAAAGGCTTCTGCATGTAGTTTGGATTTTTCAGTGTTAAATAGAAAAATCACTCAGTGGCATTTTTTCACAGTGAAACACATTTCACGGTGTGTTTCTACTTCTGTGCTATTAGTTTATTTGTAAGGTAAATATCTGCTCTCATACTATATGTTAGCAATTACTCTTCTATCTTGCATGCTCTTGCTGTTACAAAAAGTCCAGGGGCACCTGGGTGGCACAGTCCTTAAGTCATGATCCCAGACCAGAGTCCTGGGATCCAGCCCTGCATCTGGCTCCCTGCTCAGGGGGAGGCCTGCTTCTACCTCTCCCATTCCCCCTGCTGTGTTCCCTCTCTCTCTCTCTCTCTCTCTGTGAAATAAATAAATAAAATCTTTCAAAAAAAAAAAAAAGTCCAGAAGGCATTTCTTTTTTTTTTGTTTGTTTTTCAAATGCATGCCTTTATTTATTACAACAGGTAATAACAGTAGGATACTTTGTACTGAAGTATACTTCAGTACAAAAGTCACCTTCAGTAAACACTATTAATTGGAGACAGTTAACAGTTTATACACAAAAGAAGCAGGTAAATCAGACTACACCATTTATAGAGGGGGATACATACATTAAATTCTGTTGGTTATACTGTGGTCATTAGATTTCATACATCATGTCATTGTGATTATATCTTGGTCTTTACACAAATGCTATGTAAAGAAGTTGCTGAGTACTTTGTATCTCATGGCATTGTACAGAACTTTGTATATGCAGCAGTTTTGTATAGGAATTTAGCCAGTAATTTTCGTTCATTATGTAGTATTTGTTTTTCATTTTGATACTCGCTTTATAATCTTAATGGCAGTAGTGTGATTTCTGTTTTAGCTATAAGGAGAGCAATGTCTCAGAATGTACATATATTTTTATTTTTAAGTTTTTCTTTAAGGTAGAATACAAAATTTGCCATTTTTACTATTTTAGTTGTACAGTTTAGTGGCATTAGATATATTCAGAATGTCATGTAAACATATAAATTTGCCATTTTTACTATTTTAGTTGTACAGTTTAGTGGCATTAGATATATTCAGAATGTCATGTAAACATCACCCCTGTCTATTTCGAAAAGCTTTTCATGAGTCCAACAGAAACTTTGTGTCTCCTAAGCAGTAAGTTCACTTGTTCCCCAACTCCCAGCTGCAGACAACTTCCATTCTTTGTCCCTAGATTTCAACTGTTTTAAATATTTCATGGAAGTGGAATTACACGATATTCGTCATTTTGTAACTATACCACTTCATGTAATGTTTTCAAGTTTCATCCATGTTGTAGCATGTCAGAATTTCATTCTCCTTTACGGTTGAATAATATTCCACTGTGTGTGTTGTTTATTCATTTATCTGTTGATGGACCCTTGTGTGTTTCCACCTTTTGGCTACTGTGAGTAATGCTGCAGTGTACATTGCTGTACGAATATCTGTTTTGAGCCCCCAATTTCAGTTCTTCTGGGTATATACCGAGGAGCTGAAATTCCTGCTTATATAATAATTCTGTATTAGGTTTGTGTGAAACCATCAAAATGTTTCCATGGAGTCTGCCCCATTTTACATTCCTACCAGCATTGTAGGAGGGTTCTGATTTCGCCATATCCTTATCACTACTTATTACATTCTGTAATTTTTGATTATAGCCATTCTAGTAGGTGTGAAATAATACTTCATTGTGGTTTTGATTTGCATTTCCCTAATGACCAGTGATGTTGAGCATCTTTTCATGTGCTCTTTGGCCATCTGTATATCTTATTTGGAGGAATGTCTGTTAAAGTCCTTTGCCCATTTTCTTTTTATTATTAAATTGCCATTTTGTTGTTGAATTTTAGAGTTCTTTATATATTTTGGATATTAAACCCTTATCAGATTTTCAGCTTCCAATTTTTTTCCCCGTTGTGTAGGTTATCTTTTTACTTTCCTTATAATATCCTTTGTACAAAAATTGTAATTTTGATGAAGATCAGTGTCCATTTTTTCTTGTGTTGCTTATGCTCTTGGGGGCATATCTAAAAATCTGTTGCCGAATCCAGGGTTATGAGGGTTTATCCCTTGATTTAAAATTTGAGTTAAGGGACACCTGGGTGGCTCAGTCAGTTAAGCATCTGCCTTTGGCTCAGGTCATGATCCCGGGGTCCTTGGATCAAGCCTCACATCAAGCCCTGCTCAGTGGGGAGCCTGCTTCTCCCTCTGCCTTCTGCTTCCCCTGCTTGTGCAGGCTCTCTCTCTCTCTCTCTCTGACAAATAATTAAATAAAATCTTTTAAAAAAATGTAAAATTTGAGTTAATTTTTGTGTATGGTGTGAGATAGGGATCTGAGTTAATTCTTTCACATGTAGAAATCTGGTTGTCCTAGTATTGTTTCCATTTCTGTTTTTAGTGACTATCAGTTTTTATCCTCTAGCATTAGTTTGTGGTTTATCTGAAAACAGTTGGCAAAAGAGGTCAGTGTCCTTAGTTTAAAAATTATTAGAAAACTTTGGTGGCTTCATGACACTGTTTATCAGCATTTCTTAACTCGCAAAGCACTGGGGATAGGGGAAGTTACCTCTCAGGTTAAATAAAACCTAATGCTTATTATTGGGCTTTGTATTCTGACTTTGTTTTGGTGGCTTATTTTTTGGTTGTCTTTGTGAAATAAGTGCATTTTTAGTTCCACTTCTAGCATGGGTAGCATTCACTATCAATTAAGGTTGAAATCCTGCTAACTTTCTATATTGATGATATTATTCTGAGGTCCATCTTATTTAGTAATAATAGATAGCAGGTAAGGGCCAATTAAAATTGACATTAAATAGAGTACGAAAAGGGGCGCCTGGGTGGCTCAGTGGGTTGAGCCGCTGCCTTCGGCTCAGGTCATGATCTCAGGGTCCTGGGATCGAGTCCCACATCGGGCTCTCTGCTCGGCGGGGGGCCTGCTTCCCTTCCTCTCTGTCTGCCTGCTTCTCTGCCTACTTGTGATCTCTGTCTGTCAAATAAATAAATAAAATCTTTTAAAAAAAATAGAGTACGAAAAGAGCAAGAAAATGGTGGGGTGGAAAAGCGATCAGAACTTTATCTAGAAAAAGGAAATATAAATTGTGATCATATTTTAAATGTAATTAAGAACACTGTAGGTTCTAGTTATAACTGTGCTAATTCTTAGCATAAATGTAATCCATCCTGCTGGCGTATTCCTTTGTTGTCCTAATATTGCCGACTACATTTTATAATAGCCTTTTGACTTTTGCAGTGGGGTAATAAAAAGAGCATTTTAAGAAAAACATTTGAAGTCTTTAGTTTCTTCAGTAGTATTTGGGTTTTGTTCATTTTTAAAATTTGGTATTCTCATTGTTCCCTTTGGAAGTGAAATGTATTGTCTGGGTGTTATATTTTTCTCAGTTGTTGATTAGCAGACCTCTTTCAGTCACCACAGTCATTGCTCAGGGTTTAGCAGCTCCTCAACATTACTTCCGCCAGCCTAGCGAAGTCCTGTATTTTTGTAGTGACGTTTATGGCATCCAAGATAAAAACCAAGGACCGTGTACGTAGCACGGGTCAGGTGGGAAAGAATGTTTAAATGAGAGCTGGTATTTACACTATCAGTTTATTGGTGAATATCAAATGTCTCTTTTCCCATAACTTTTTAATGTTTGGGCTTAGATCATAATTATTCAGAAGATGGGAATCCCTATGTTTGTTTAGTATTTTCTTTTTTTTTTTTTTTTAATTGATTTTGTTTTAGACCGAGAGGGAGTGGGGGGAGGGTAGAAGGAGCAGGAGAGAGAATCTTGGCAGACTCCCCACTGAGCACAGAGCCTGATGCAGGGCTCCATCTCATGACCCTGAGATCATGACCTCAGCCAAAACCAAGAGTCAGACGCTTAAGCGACAGAGCCCCCCAGGTACCCCTGTATTACTCTTGTCAATGATAAGGCTTCTATGAACTCATCTTAAGTCTTTCTTCTATTTTAATTAATTGAGTGTATGACTTGATATAGTTGTGTAGTGTAAATTTTCCAAACACAAGGGTGATCAGCAAATGCTGTGGAAGTTAATAAAGAACTCCAACAAGCATAGCCTTGGCAGCCCTGGCACAGCCTTATGAAATACTCATGCAGACATCATAATCCTCTTGCAAATTCAAACCCAGCTGAAAAAAATTCTACTTGATTTTTTTTTTTCCTTCAGTAGTGCTGAGTTGCCAGTGGAAACTACCAGTGGGCCTCATGAGAGACCACTGGACCCTGTAATGCTCAGTGGTCTGCACATTAGGAAACAAGAATTAATCTGTTCAATCAAAATCAATCAATTTAAAAGAAAAGAAAAGAAAAGAAAAATAATCTGTTCTTTTGCACTGTTTCCTCTGAGGCTTGGAGCCCAGTTAGCAATTTGAAAAGTGTCTCTCCTTGGTCTCACAGCAGCTTCTTGATTGGGAAAACATGTCACATTAAATGACATTTAAATTAAAGGGAATATTTCTTGCTGGTCTTCTTAGGAAATAAGAGTAGGTACATCAGGAGGTTCTTTTTTCTTTTTTTTTTTTTTTTTTGTCCTACTTACTACCTTTTATTCTCCGAGCTGTGGCCTTGAGGGCCAGTGATAAGCTTGGCTGCACACAGGGAAGGGGTGGGCAGGGTGGGGGGTGTGGTAAAGAGGCTGGTTCTTCTGGGTGTGCTGCTAGAGAGGGGAAGGGTGGCTCGTTCCCCCAGCTAAACAGGCTAGAAAGGCAAGGTCAAAAGGGCAGACATGTTGGGTGTGGGGGAGCACTGTCTCTTCTCCGTGCACCCTCCGTGTCATCCGTGCGCCTGGATCTTGGGGCTCCCGTGTTGGAGGCTGAAGCTCCCATAGCACGTACCTCCTAGTCTACCGCCTTGGGCCACACGTTTCTGCTGATCGATGGGGGGTCGGGCCACAGGGCCCTCCTGCATCATTAAATCTGTGTTCCCTGACGTGACTGGTATCTAAGGATGATGGAGAGCCAGGAGCCAGGGTGTCCCGCAAGGCGGCGCAGAGTGGGAGACAGTGAGTGTGGGAGCAGTGTGTGAGAGGAGAAGACGGGCTAGGGTTGGGGGATGGAGGGGAGCAAGGAGGCAGTGGCCATGCAGGGCGGGCTGTGTGCTGGCGTCAGCATCTGCTCTTCTCACACGGCCACTTGACCCAGGTCCTGCTTGGTCATACCCAGCCTGGATGACAGGTCTTCCATGTCCAGTGGCTCTTTTAGTGGAACCTCAGGCTTATTCTCCAGGGAGTTCTTGCTCATTTCGAACAGGAGCCACTGATACATCCAGCTCTCAAAGACCTTCCAGTCCAGGGGCCCCATGGTGTTCTTAAGGTGTTTCAGGTTCTCTGGGAAGCTCCCCTTCAGCTTCGGGTACACCTTTAGGGGGTTGGTCTCCAGAAGCACATGCATCACGTGGTCCTGTGTCATATTGCCATACTTGGTGGCATTCTGCAAGGGCTCCTGGAGCAGGTCTGGCATGGGCAGCGCCTGCATCAGCATGGGGGTGGCAACCCTCATCTTGTGCAAAGGCTTGGGAGGTTTGGGAAGCTTCATGCGCAGATTCTCCAGCTGCAGGTTCTGTGAGGTGACGGTCAGCTTGTCCAGCCTGCCCTGCTGCTGGTACAGGAAGTAGGCGGTGGTGGCCTGGCCAGCCAGGAGCAGAGCCACCAGGACAGAAAAGCCTGTGTACAGAGCTCCTCGACTGCACTTGCTCTCTGGGGCACTGGGGCGCTGGCCCAGCATGGGCAGCTGCTCATGGTTGGAGATGAGGTCGCGCTGGTCTTCCATGGTTCTGGCCTCTGGACTTCCCCACACTTCCTGCTGCTCCTGCTGCTGCTGCTGCCTCCACCGCTGCCTGGGTGTCTCCAGGAGGTTATTTTTATAGCCCAGTTTTCTTTATATGTTTGTGTGCATATGATGCTGATTAAAATTAGCCAAATTGCTAGGTTTGTGTTAATAAATACTCTTCATTGTCCCAAAAGGCAACTTGCTTTTTTTCTTTTTTAAATCTGAGCATAATCTTAGGGTTTAGTCCTAAAAAGGTTTATTGACAGTTCGAGTGACCTATGGATTTATTAAGGATTGTCTTTTTTTTTTTTTATTTAAGATTTTATTTATTTGACAGAGAGAGACACAGTGAGCAAGGGAACACAAGCAGGGGGAACAGGAGAGGGAGAAGCAGACTTCCTGCTGAGCAGGGAGCCTGATGCGGACCCTGGGATCATGACCAGAGCCAAAGGCAGATGTTTAATGACTGAGCCACCCAAGCACCCCAAGGATTGTCTTGATTTCAGATTTCAGATCCCTGTTGTTGCAGAATTGTTCAATGTAAAATATTCTTTTCTCAAAAATAAACAAGAACAAAACCTAGGTGAGGCCAACCAAAGACAGGACAAGGGACCAAGGTCCAGGTCTAGTAAAAAAGAGGGCTCAGAGGACTCTGACCAAAAAAAAAAAAAATCTAGTAAGGGGTTATTTTTAAGCATTTTCAAAAAGTCAAAACCAGCATTTGATCGAGGAAAATTGTAATTCTTATACATTCCTAATCCTAAACTGGGATTATATATAATTATATATAATTATTATATATGTAACTGGGATTATAACTAGCTATATATTCAGATCAAAATCCAAACCAGACATCACTTTGAGAATCCGTATGAATCACATCAGTCACATGCCTTCTGAGAGTCAGTCCCTCAATGCACACGAGAGGCTGTCTCTTTAAGACTTCTGCATGCAAATTGCATTTTGAAAGAAAATATGCCTTTTTTAAAAAGCCCTAAAAATGCTAATATTATCAAAACACGTAGGTAGAAGCATGCACTTTAAATTAAAATCTATGACAGGATGCATTTTAGCATCAGGAACATTTTTGGAGACTAGTGTATTCATACATTATGCATATATATGTGTCCGCCTGACCTTCCCAGTGTGCTCCCGTGACTTCCAGAGGCATCATATTTTTTGAATTAAGAAATTCTTCATGCCAGGCCAGTACTTGGTTCGTAAGGGGAAGGTATATTTATTTATGAATTAGTTCATTATCAGCTCAGCAAGTGTTTACTAAGCACCCACATACCGGCAGGTTGCGGGACAGACATCCTCTCTATGGAGATGCTTACAGAACTGAGCACAGTGTTTCAAGAACAAGCTGGACTGCGCTCCTTCTTACAGGGAGGGGAGATGGATGAAGTGAGATGAAGTTCAGAGTCAGAGGAGTTTAGTGCCAGCTTTTGGGATAGAAGATGGAGGGGCACTTGATCTGGGAATTCAGGGACGAAGAGGATTTAGACATAAAATTATTTTACATGGCAGAAACTTAGAAATTTCTCCTAAAGACATAATTTTCCTTAGGAAAATGAGCTGGAGACAGCTAATGAGTTCCACAGAAATGAACTTTCACCCATTCTGGTGACTTTTGAAACTCTGCTAAACACTTAGTCATGGGACCTCACTTCAGTTTTTGATAGGCATATATTCCTAGCTTACCTAAAAATTCTTTTCTCTCTGGTAATATACACTGTATTTAATGGCTTCATATTGCTTTCGGAATTTGTCATTCAGAAGACATGACTCTTTGAGAAGTTGAGGGATTCATGGTTACATGTAAAGATGTTCTTCAAGTTACAGTAGAAATTAAGGGGGTTTCGTGTCATTAAGATGTAATTAAATAGCTCTCCTACAGGGCCATTGAAATTGATAAAATTAAAAAAATATATTTTATTTGCCAGAACTCACATTAAATGTTAAACTTCTCTTTCCAATGTAGTGCATTTGAACCTCCTGAATTTTTAAATGCTGTTCAGGAAGCTGAAGTGGACATGTGTTAAGCTATGGGCCCTAAGGCCTCTGTATCTTGCTTTGCTACTTCTTGAGAAGTGAGGATTGTGGAAAAATCACCCCTGTAAATATTGTGCAAGGATTTTTTTTGTAATAGCAGCTTTCTCTTAGACTGAATTTTTATAATGCAGTTTGCATGTAGAGAGATAATTTGGGATTGGCTTCATTATGTAGGAATACTAGTTGATTTATTTCATTTTTTTCTTGAATGGTAATGTAGAGATTCAGCACTTCTAGTAGAACAATTTTTCACTGTTTAAATGGCTTTGCAATGGTACCTTTATCTTCTACTCAATTCTAGGTCTGTACTAGACCTACTATAGTATAGATCTAGATCTATAGTAGATCTCTTTCCAGATATTCTGTTATGTTTTAGCAGACCTAGCTGGCCATTGTTTTTGAGGGATTTTACCACTGATGGTTATGATTTCTGTAAGAAACAAAATTTCAAGCTGTTTAAAATCATGTGGATTGAAAGGCTGGGAAGCATTTAGGTATGTGGTCAACAGTTGCGATCCACCAATTTATTACTTTTTGCTTAAAAAGAAAACACAAAAAATAAAGTTTAGGCCATTCCATTTATTATTAAAATTCATGCCTGGGTGTACCATAGTTAGCATAAATTGGGAACTCTGGAACCTGCCACATCTTGTCCTCATGAAACAAGAAGTTTTTATACAATTTTGATCATGTGAAGAATTTCCATAGCACAACTATTGTTATTTTTGTGTAGCAGATTGTTTTGGGGGGCAATATCCTGAAGGGTATTTCAGGAGAATACTGAGAAGAAAGCCATTATAAATAATTCTGAACACCTCCAGGAGCTTTTCCTTCACTTGATTGCTTGTTGATTCAACTAGCGAGCTCCTGCGCATGATACTCCTACAGCTTCAGGGGCATCCCTGTTCTGGTGCTTTTGTACTTTATGTCCTTACGGATCGTGGTGGCACAAGATAGGTGCTAAGAACTCATTCTTCATCTCTTTTGGCTGTTGTCATCCCATGAGAAACACCTGTTTCCCTGTCCATAGCATCACACGTACAACCAGCGGGTCCTCTTGTGTTTACCTGGTTTCTCTTGCTGTTGCTTTTCTTCTCATTGGGGCTGGTACTGCCTGTCAGTCTGTCCGTTACGTACCATTAATACCCTGAATGTAGGATGATGAGAGGTAAGATTTAAGTTGCTGCTCTGCCGGGAAAGGGGAAATCCAGATAAACTCTTTGTTTGGCTTGGCCTAAATACATGTTAGGTTTAATTTTAATAAAATTGATTTAAAATTTAAATTTAATAAGTTTATTAAATTTCATTTTTATTAAATTTAATTTATGTAAATTTATTAAATTTAAAAGATTTTATTAAATTTAAATTTAATAAGTAGTGGTACAATATTATAGATATTGAAATCAATGAAAATAAATCCTATCGTGCTCTTAACTACGATAAAGCACATATTAGTAGTACTTTACCTTTAATACCTACTGTTCCAGGCTAGGAGGCTCTTTAACTGGGTAAATGTAGTATAAATGGAATTCATTTTTCTGAAAGACCATCATAAGCCATAATTCATAAGCGTTTTCGAGGGAATTTTGATTTTGCTATGGCTTTATCTTGTGGTTGAGTACTTTAAAGGATCAAAGCACAGGTGACCCTTAATGGGGGTTGGGGCACCAGCTCCTCCCCAGAGCCTCTCCCCAACACAGTTTAAAAGAGTGTGTGTAACTTTTGACTCTCCAAAAACTTCACTAATAGCCTACGGTTGAGCAGAAGCCTTACCGATAACACAAACAGTCAGTTAACATGCTTTGTGTGTTGTATGTGTTCTGTACTGTATTCTTAGCTAGGGAAAATAAAATGTTGTTGAGAAAGCCATAAGAGAAAATGCATTTACAGTAGTGTGCTGCTCAAATAATTAATTAATTAATTAGTTAAAAATTTAAAAATCTGGGAATAAGTGGGCTTGTGGCAGGTCAAACCAGTCTTGTCACAGAGTCAGCTGTATTGTCACTCTCGCTTGGATAGGGGGGAAGACCGTCTGTGGGCCCCAGACTGCGAACACAGAGCTAATTACAAGCTGGAATATGTTCAAAGCTTAGAGGTAGCTTTTAAACATGGGAGTTACGTACAGGTGGATGCACGTGCCCTCTGTCACCTCATCCCTGATATTACGGACTTTCGGGTAATTGTATAAAATGTCACTAACAAACTGTACTATTACAACTATTTAAATTGTTTTGCATATATAAAACAGAGCTTGCCAAAGGCCTTAGTAAGTTATTTGCAGTTGGGGGAGCGTGAAAGAAAGAGAATGCTTCTGTCTGAGTTGTATTAAAGTATTTCAGTATAGGTCCTCTTGGAAACGAAACATGCTTTAAATGAGAAAAGTTGAATCCTGTTATGAATGGCACCGAATAGTGCTGATTACTTTACCTTTGACAAAGTGGAAAATTTAAAGCTTGGTGTATCCCATTTTATTAATATAATAAAATTTTATAGTGTTGCTCTGGGCGTCGATATATGTCCTTTAGTGTTTATTAGCCCTTGGTTATAGTTAAATGTTTTGGTCCCGTGCCTGGCCATACTGTACAGAATGCAAATATCAAAACTAAGAAAAATACCAAATAAATATGTTTTTCTTGTTCTCAAGTCCTTTTCTATAGGATTTCTAAATATTTTGGTTACTTATATGATCTACTATGACTGAACCCAGAGAACATATTTTTTTATCATTTAACATAGGTTTATGGCTTCCCCAGACTTGTTCTAATAATGAAGCTATGAAGGATATGACAAGAATGGTGATATTAAATTTCTCTAGACTAACAGTAAATTTTTCCGTTCTGAGGTCAGGAATGCGGAGCATCTGGAATCTGCAGGAAGAGTGAATTGTTCACTGCGGGAACACTTTCATCAAATTCTGAGCCACTGACTCTCCTAGGAACTACTACTGTCCTGTACAGAATATTATATTATTACAGAAGCAGTTTTCTGGAACTGGGAAATTTTTTCACTTTACACTTCTGTATTTTTGTACAATTTCACATTTAAGACATGTTCTTGAGGATTAATGTCACGTTTTAGCTTTAAATTTATTGTCTTTGGTTTAATAGCATAAACTTATGTTTATTCAAATACAGTGAAAAAGCAAGAGAAAAATGAATTGTCCTCAACAACAATGCCCTCTATAAGCTATTAAATAGTTATGAAATAGTTTATAGATATGGGTCTATGATCTATACTTGGTCATCTTTTTCCTTGAATTTTCAGAGTAGCTACAATATGTATCTTGGTGCCTTACCTTGATTGTGGCATAAATGTATTTCTCTAAAAGTCGAGGAAAGGAATGTGTGAAGTTCTCTATTTTGGTTAAAACATTTCTCAGGTTGGGAGTCCTGGATCATGCTGGGTATTCAAAATGAGTTATAACTTGTTATAAATTTTCTGTGCTTGGTTTTTTGTTTTAATTCTAGCCTTTTAATTTTTCTTAGCACAAACTTTACCTCTATTTAGCACATCTTTATTCTGAATTAGAATCTCCTGATGTGTACACACACACACACACACACACACACACACACTGTTCCGTGTGTTTGGGTATAGTGTTGCTGATTCTAGTGCTGGGTTGGTTTATATGCTAGGAGGTATCACTGCCCAAGGTATGGGCTAGATTCTTGGAAAACACTTTGTATTAGTTCTTTCTGGTTAGTGCTCTCATGTTCTGTGGATACCTAACATAGGTTTCTGATTCAGTAGTTTGCTTAAAATGGGATCTCCTTTGCCCCCTCAGATCAGTGGTGTTTAGTCAGCCTTGTATATATCTGCCTCACCGAATGTTGGGTCGTCAGCCCCCCCTAAACATGGCACCGTGAAGTTGCGTTTCTTCCTTCCACACTTGGCTTTGTTACTCAGGTGCACGGGGACATGGTTTTCCAAAGGTGTGGACAGTCTTCGTATCCTATTGATCCTTTAATCTGCAGGTTCCTTCCTCTACCGCTGAATATTCTCCCCTCCCCCCAGCCACATTCCTCCCCGCCCAGCACCTTCCCATCTTCTCCATCCTCTCCGATGAACGGCAGCCATGTCTCCAGGCGGATGTTGGGATGTTCTCCGGACTGTTGGGAAGCGAACAGTCAGAGTAGCAACACTGGTTCCTCCCTTCGAAAAGGCTCTCCAGTCGCTCGGGATTGCATTAAGCATTATCATTTTCATTTAGCTCGAGGTCTACATTAGCAGATAGGAACCCTCTTCAATCCAGTACAAGGTAGCAAAATCAGAGTTCACTCACATCATTTGTCGGCCTCATTCTCTTCAGGTTTTCTGAACCACAAGCTGTTGGATAAGTTGGAGGCTTTTATTTTTTCTTTGCCCCTGGATTGGTTTTGATATAGTCCAGACGGTGTGTCTGTCCTTGACAGTTTTCCTGATGAGAAGATAGGTCTCTATTGTTTGACAAATGTGGCAACTCTGCTGATTTTCCTCTTTTCCAAAGCACCATGACTTTTTATTTTTGTCTGTATAGGAAAGAAATATGTTTCCAGGTTTCTTTTTCATCTTTACTTCCTATTCCCCTCTTTCATCCATCTTAAAGATTTAGAAAGTAATTTTTTAAAAAAGATTTTATTTATTTGACAGACAGAGGTCAGAAGTAGGCAGAGAGGCAGGTGGGGCGGGGTGGGGTGGTGTCGGGGGTGGAGCAGGCTCCCCGCTGAGCAGAGAGCCCGATGCGGGGCTCGATCCCAGGACCCTGAGATCATGACCCGAGCCAAAGGCAGAGGCTTAACCCACTGAGCCACCCAGGTGCCCCTAGAAAGTAATTTTTATTACAAAGGTGAATTTTTTGAAGTGGGTCTATACCAAATGGTAATGTGACTTGTTGGTATATGTTTCTGACTGATGCAGTTTGTTTTCTGAGAATGTTATTTTTGTGAAGGCTCTCCTTGTTAAGTTTCAACTCTCAGAATCTTTTGTTTTTCTATATAACTGTATAACCTTGAAATGGAAGATTAAAGTTTTGTCACTTAAACTGTAAATACAAATCACTTAAACTGTAAATACAAATCAAGCAAGAGTTCTTGACACTTTTCTTATGAATATGTTAATTATATCAATAATTCTTTAAAAACTACAGGGAGATCTGATGTTAAAAGGCTTAAAATTTTGCAAGATCTGTTTTAAGAAAACAACCATAGGGTGCCGAGGTAGCTCAGTTAAGCTCAGGGCATGATCTCAGGGTCCTGAGATTAGGCTCTGCACGCAATGGGGAGTTTGCTTGAGATTCTCTCCCTCTCCCTTTGTCCTTCCCCCACCAAAATAAGTAAATAAATCTTAAAGGAAAAAAAAAAAAAACATCAAACACTCAACCTCTTGAGATGAATTACACTGCTGGCTGGTTTGCCACCGTCTCTGGATATAGCCAGGATTCCCCAAAGTTTAGTTCTACCAAAAGAATGAGGATAACAGTCCTTACAATGACAAAGTTGATCCTGTATTTAGTGAACCATTTTTTTTTTTTTAAACAATCCTTCAAGAGTTAGGGGGCCAGAAATCCAGAATGGCTGAATGCTTCAAATGGACGTTTGTTGTCAGATCTGTTCTGAGTAATTCTGTTTTTGTAAGGCAACATCAGTTTCATATAGCTCGCCTTCTCCGCTGTATTCCCCCCCCCTGCTGTATTTCTTTTCAATGTCTAATGGGGCTGGTAATCCAGAGGGAAGTGAGAGAAGCATATATAATCACCTCAGTAAAGGGATTAATTTTTTTTTTCTTTTTCTGTTACCACTTGAAGCATTTTGCAAGATTAGTATGCAACTCTCTCCACGTGTTTAGTGTTAATGACAAGTTATTGGGTCCGTGAACTGGCACACAATTTACATAAGCCGATATCGCCGGAAGTTTGCCCATGAGTATGTGATATTGATGTCATCATAATTGGAGCGATTGATGTTTCTTGCAGGGGTTTGTCGGATATGTTTATCTCGAATTTGAGATACCTTGAACTTAGTTGTTTGAGAACAACTAAGTTGAGAACAACTTTGCCCTGTTACTTTTCTTCCCCACTATTCCTTACTATGGAAATGTGTAGGTTGACCTGGGTCAGGAGTGAGTGGTCACGTATTTTCATTTCTGTTTATTAGTTAGTTCATTCTTTACTCCAAAATGTGGGGCCCCTCATTTCCCATGTTTTTGCCTATTGTGGAAAGCCTTTCTTGCTCTTAATATATTCCAGCATGCTAAACTTAAATTTTGTCATCTTTCTCCTTAATGCTTGGGCATATGTTTTGCCATTTAATTTGAAATTTATTTTTATTTATGTATTAGAGAGCGTGTGAGTGTGAGGGCAATGAGTGGGGGGAGGAGCCAGGGGGAGAGGGAGACAGGTGCAGACTCCCCGCTGAACAGGGAACCCGACTTGGGCATTGATCCCAGGACCCTGAGATCATGACCAGAGCCAAAATCAAGAGTCCAATGCTTAACCGACTGAGCCACCCAGACGTCCCAAGAATTTATTTTTATTTAAAAAGCACTTACATACATTTAACAGCCAAGTGAGGAGTCATTCTAAGCTTTTCAGAGAACTCATTTAACCTCATTGCAGTCCTGCAAGGTTAGTGCTCCTCTGTCTACACAGTAAAAATGGCTGCACAGTGACGTTAATTATCAGTGGCAGAGGCGGAGTTTGTAGTTCTGTCATTTGGCTCTGGAGTCTAAGCATCCTACTCCCCCCACCCTGCCCCTGGGCCTTTGTAGGTGTGGTTCACCTACAAGACTTCTCTGCCCTCTTAGTGAATGTCTGTGCTTCCTGCAGTTCAGCAAACTGGTCACTCCACCAGGAGAACGTCGTTCATTTCCCTTGGTTACACTTCCAAGGTGCCTTGGTCCCCTGCCTTCATTAAAGCAGCTGTCACAGTTACAGGCTTGCTTTTTGTTTTCCCTGGAGTTGCCTACACCACACCTCGGGGATGAATCTATTTGACTTTTCCCTTCCCCTCACCTTTGTAGCCCCCTCCCTATCAGTGCCTGGCACATGGCCAGCACCTAGTATTTGTAGAGTGAGGTCGGAACAGGTGGCATCTAGAAACGCAGAGGGTCACGGGAGTTTGCCCGCTTCCTACACACGCCACTTGAAATACTGTGAAGTGTGTTATGTTAAATCTGTTCATGAAACTTGGAGGTAAGTATGTTACCACGATTGTTTTGTCTTTCAGATAATCTCCGGAGTCCTCAAAGAGGGAAATAAGACAGCAGTAGCTGTCACCAGAAAGTTAATTATTGAGTGAATTGGGCTAAGATTGCATGGATGGAGTCAGACTTTCAGGGGATAGCCAGTAGCCGTCCTCTGTGACTGGAAGGGAATTCCGAGAAGTCGTGAGCTCTAGGGCTGGGGAAAGGCTTATGTCAGATTATTACCCTCAAGTGAAATCTTTAAAATTATGAAAGTAATAATCGATTTTGTAAAAACCAAAGCAGTGCAGAAATGTATACAGCAAGAATGAAAGTAAGTGTTTCCTGTTCTGGTTTCTCTTCCTAAATGACACACGGATACCAGTGGGGGGTCGGTCCTGCATATGGCCCTCGGGGCTCCCTGGAAGTAGAAGGTGTGAGTGAATAAATGAGGGATCACTGGATCAAAGGGAACACAGGCCTTCAATTTCCATATTGCCAATAACGTACACCAATTTATGACTTCCCTGCCTTACTCATTTTTCCCTTCTCCCCATGCCTCTTTCAGCCTTTTCTTTCAGATGCGAACACTTTCTTCCCTTCCCTGACTCTCAGCAGGTGACCGCTGCTTCATAGTTTACTGAAAATACAGCCGAGGTCACAAGGTGACTTGCCACATGTTCCCTGTACCATTTCCACCGTGTTCTGCCTGCCTGCTTGGAACCACGGGAGAACCAAGCGCACTTCGATCTAATGCTGTCGGTCCCCGTCTGCCGTGGGACGGAGCTGCAGCGGCAGATTCCTCCGTCTCTTACGTTGTCAAAATTTGTCTGTCGTGGATCAGTGCCATTACCGCACAAATACACTGGGCTGTTTTCTTTCCCCATCTTGAAAACCTCTTTACTCCCCATTCCCGTACAAACATCGGTTCTCTCTGGTGAGAGACCGTCAGGATTGTCCGTGCTTGTAGGAGTTGTCTGTATTTGCTTTTTCCAACATGTCTCTGTCTTTAGGGCTCCTCATCCAGGCTTCCTCACTCATCACGATGCCAGAATTCATAAGCTCCATGTTGCTGAATCCGATGGGTGGTTCCCCATCCCGACTCGACTCTGCTCTGCATGGCCATCGGTGACATGTGACATATGGATCCTTCATTCTTCCTTGCCACGTTTGGTTTCCTAGATGATACCCTCCTGATGCTGTTCTGAGTGCTTGTCGGCTGCTCGAATCCTCCACATCTAACAGTGGAGACCCCAGGCCTCAGTCCTTGGCTCCTCTTTTATGTCTACACTCGTGACCCGGAGGCTCTTCTTTAGGCTCATAGCTTTAAATACACTCCATATGCCAACGGCTCCTCAGTAGAGATCTGCTGAGCTCCCGACTCCTGTACCAGCTTCCCACCGCATCTCCACCCGGATACTGAATAGAGACCTTGAACTTAACGTGTTCAACACTGAACTTCCCTGTCACACTGATGACAACTTCAAATAGTCTTAGAGAAATACGTGATTCTTTTTCCTTTTTTCCATGCCCCTTATTCAGACAGAAATTCACAAGTAGCTCTCGCTTCGAAATATTTCCAGGATTGGAGTACTTCCATAACTTCCACTGGCTGCTGCTTGGGTGCAGGCCCTCATCATCGTGTGTCTGGATCATGCATTGACCCTTGGACATGGTTCTCTGCCCTTGCTCCCCTGCTGTCTCTTCTCAATTCAGCAGCTGGAGGGATGCTTTTAAAATGTTAAGATCATGTTACTCCTTCACTCAGAGCCCTGCAATGGTTCTTTTCCTCTAAAGTAAAAGTTAAATTCTCTGCAATGTTTGTGCTACGAAACTCTACATGATCTGGTCCCTGATTATATCAATTCTTACATCTCTCCTTCTTCCCCTGCTTTGCTTGAGTCATGCCGGACTTCTGGCCTTCCTCAGATACTGCAGGCATGCCCTGTCTCATAGGGGTCGGGGTTTTTATATCGTCGATCCCTCTGCTTGGAATGCTTGTCCCTCAGGAAATTCACATGGCTAACTCTGTCACTTTGAGTCTTGGCTCATTTGTCACTTCCTCACTGGAGCGCACCCAGACTCCTTCTAATTTGTTATTGCCATATGCCAGTGGCCCAGAAGTGGATCGGCGATACACCACTCTCCTTTTTCTTTCTTCTTAAAAAATACTTGTTTATTTAGAGAGCATAAGCTGGGGGGAGGGGCAAAGAATGTGGCGGCGGGGAGAGAGAATCTCAAGCAGGCTCTGTGCTGAGGGCAGAGCCCAACGTGGGGCTCGATCGCACGACCCTGACATCATAACCTGAGCCAAAACCAGGAGCTGGGTGCTCAAGTGACTCAGCTACCCAGGTGCCTCTGCTTTGTCTTTTTCTGTTAGTACTCGCTGCCGTCCACCACACCGTATGGTCTACTTCCAGTGCTTACTGCTTGTCTTCCCCCTACAGCACTAGCTCCATAAAGGTAGCGATCTCTGTCTTTTTGGTTCACTGATCATCCAAACTCATATGTCATGTTTCAACTCAGGTGGTTGATAAATTCTCATTGAGTGAATGAATATGTATCTCAAGGAATGACTGCCGGGCTTGTTTTCCCATACCTTTGCCAAGACTGGGTATTTGTAATTATATTTATTTTTTAATTAATTAATTTGATCTCTACATCCAGCGTGGGGCTCAAACTCATGACCTCGAGATCAAGAGGTGCTCCCCATACTGAGCTAGCCAGGCACCCCTGGGTGTTTGCAAATTTATTTCCTAAATTAGTAGGAGGAAATGTTTTGCTTGACTTTTTTCCCCATTTTTCTGTCAGTTTATCCATCTCTCATTGTAAATATCAATCACTTGCTAGGCGCAAATAATTTTTAGTCGTTTCTTTGCAAACTTCTTTTTTTTTTTTTGAAGTATGAAAATTTTAATTGTTATAAAGTCTATCAATGATGGCCAGTTACAGTTTTTAAGTTCTTTGTGTGCGAAGAAAAACATTTAACTGCAACGTGGCAAAAATATTCTATAAAATGTTCTGCTGGTTTACATTTGATATATTTGATCCATCTGTAATGCTAATCAGGTTAGGCCCTCAACTTTTCTCTTTAAGGAGGCTCTTGAAGGTTTTTGAGTAGGAGATTGAAATGCTGGGATTACTGCAGAAGCATAGGCAGAGCTGAGGTTAAGTCCTGAATGTGCCCCTTACTTGGCTCCATGTGTTTCCTCCTGTAAAATGGAGGTAGTAATGGAACCTCCTTAAGTAGAGCAGGAGGTGAGGTGACCTGCAGAGCACTTCCCTTAGCTCCGCGAGCATTAGGTGGGCTTACTACTAGCACTGGCATCGGTAATAATTATTAATATGATTTTAGGAAGCTTTATTAGTTGGTGGTAGGAAGGAAAGATTAAGAATGGGAGAGAGAATAGAAATAGACGTAATTTTTAATAACTAGCTTTTTTAGGCAAGGTGAAAACTATAGAGGGTTTCACTGTGATGGTGGGAATCTCTCTTTACCTACAGTTGAAATGACTGTAGGCACCTGGGTGGCTCAGTTGGTTAAGTGGCCGACTCTTGATTTTGGCTCAGGTCAGGATCTCAAGGTTGTGAGATCGAGCCCTGCATTGGGGTCCGTGAGGAGTCTGCTGGAGATTCCCTCCCTCTGCCCCTGCCCATGCTTATACGTTCTCTCTCACTCTAATATTAAAAACTATTAAAAGAATAAAATTATCATCCAAAGCCCAGTAATTTGAGTAATCTTATGAAGCAATGAAATCTTTTTTTTTTTTTTAAAGATTTTTAAAAATTTATTTATTTGACAGAGAGAGTCACAACCAGGGAGAGAGGAGGAAGCAGGCTCCCTGCTGAGTGGAGAGCCCGATGCGGGGCTCCATCCCAGGACTCTGGGATCATGACCTGAGCTGAAGGCAGAGGCTTTAACCCACTGAGCTACCTAGGTTCCCCGAAGTAATGAAATCTTAATCCCAGAAGAGAAGAACTCCTAATAATCTGCTGATTAATACATGATAACATTGGGTGAATTGTTTATTCAACATTTTTCCCTACTGGAACATGGTTCCATTTCCTTATGGATTACCTGATTAGGTCAGTGTTGTCTACCTTCCCCAAACCACGGTCAGATCATTGGCTTGTTACAGAACATACATCTTATATCAAGATAATAAGATTATTATAGAATTATGGCTTTAGTTTTACAGTACTATACTTACTAACACACACACACACGCACACACACACACCCAGCAAAAAGCAAATTGCTAAAGTGTCAAAAGTATTTCAGTCTGCGTGTGAAACACAACCACTGACCCTCTGTCCCTTGCATGGTGCAGGTCTCAAAAAGCCTCCAGAACATACTCCAACCATAAGTCGTTGGAAGTGGGGAGGAAGCATTTAGGTTTTTATCTTTAAGGAGAATGACATATGTTTGTTTTTGGTGTAGTAAGGCTGCAGAGAAGCCAACTGTGGCGCATTTAACTTTGAGTGAGTCCGTGGAGTTAAGATCATGGTCTGCATATGCGATGGTTTAGTGGACTGGCTTGCAGAGTGAGCGTTAGTCTGTATTCGGATAGTCTCATCAGTACATTATTTTTCCTGATTTCAGACAGCCAGCGTTTGCCATCTAACATTCCTTGGGAAGGGGAGAGTGGAGCACAATACTTGGTTCCTAAATGGCAGGCTTCAGCGACTGATTTAAGAATCTTAAAACACCTGTGCATCTCTCTGCATTTAGATCCTCTTGGCTCTAAGCACTCCCCTTAGTTCCTAAAATGTTGCTCTTTGTACTTTGTATTGTCTTCCTAGTTTTAGGCATTTTTTTTTTAAATTGTTCGAAAACAGCATTCTCTCTCTGCCCTCTTTTATAAACACGAGGCATTTTTGAGGAGGTTGAAGTTCGTGCTCTGTGGCTAGGATGAGTGTTCTTCCTTTGTCTCCTTTGAACTTAGAACTTTGACTCATGAACATCCTTGAACTGAGCTGTTGGGTCCAGGCTTACTGTACTGTTAAAATCAGCAAACATTGGAAATGCAAGGCCTTTGATGTAATACGATTTCTTTTTGAAAATCCGTATTAGTAACCCCTTTACCTTCACTAACCAATGATTAAATATTTCTCATTGTGTCCCCACTGCCAAACAACAGAAAGCCACACCAGGATAAAAGCGGAAAGAGGAGAACATGCGCCCCCCCCCAGCCCCCACAGCCACCCGGCGCTCGCACACACTTACATCTACGTATAGAAGATGGGGCCAAGAGTCCTTTCATCGTCTCTCTGCTCCAAGTCCATATCTTTCTGCCTGCTCTGTGAAAGTTAAGCTTGGCCCTTTCACTATTCTTCTTTGCAGCAGGCATGACCCCAGGCTTTGTCATGGGAGGTCACTCGTGGCCCGCAGCAGGAGGAAGAGGTAGCCCTTCCTTGTTCTGGTGTTTTTCGCTTGTTTCTGTTCTTCCCGTTGGATTGGCAGCAGCACATGTGGGAGGCATCTGGTGGTGCTGACCCCCCTTTGAGGTCTGGTGGCACCCTAGTGGACAATTTGCTCCTGAATTTCAGCGACACCCCTCTAGGGAAGTTCCTGGTGGGTCTCTCAGGCACCCCAGAAGTCAGCTTCCCAGTCTTGACCAGCCAACACCCCAAAGCGGGGTGATTTCTGTTTGCCAGTCCCTTTCACACTTTTCTGCCCACCGGCAAGGATTATTTTGGCTTTCTAGGCCTGGCGGCGGTTTCCAGCTGCCCAGGCTCTCCCCACCGATACCCCGGTGAAGCATTGGTCCCAGCCATGGTTTTCTGCACACCGGTACCCTGGAAGGGTGTTTCCTGCTGGCCCAGTGGCAGTGGGCAGCCTGGAGATCCAGCTGTCTGGTGGGTCGTAATCACACCACCTCAAATGAGCTGAGAATCCTAGTGTTGGGGAGGGCGCTCCTCCTCTGCTGTTGTCTCCCTTTGGGTCTTCTCCTTTAGCCATAGGTATTCTTGAGAATTTGCCTTACTGCTCTATAGATAATCCTCCATTACAGATTTATATTAAACTTGCCTGGCTCAGATTACTGCACAGCTCTTGTCTCTGGATTGGACCATGGTATGAGGCAAACATACGAAGCAGAAATTTGGGGTTGAGTACTTCCTAGTCTTTTCTTCAGCTTTGCAGAGTTTTAGTGCCTTTAAAAATCTATACATTTGCAGGATTATTGGTGACTTTTCATCTTAAGTGTCCACCACAATGCTGCGTACCCTTCCAGGCCCTGGTTTCCTTCCTCCGGACCCTAGCTCACGTCCTGCCAACTTTCGCGTAGCCTGCTTTGACCTTTACTGATTGCTCTCTTCTTTAACTTGTCATAATTGTTGTTAAACAAACCTTGTTGTATTTTAGTTTTGCTGTTGTTGCCTTTTCTCTCTGTGTATAAAATCCCTAATACAAAAGTATTGCCTTTTTCCCTACTGGAACATTTTTACGAGATAATTTTTTCGTGTGTGTCTTTGACAGTGTCTTATATCGTGTCTTCCCAAATAGAAGGTGAGATTTCTTTTCTACTATTAAAATGACCTCTCAGAGAAGAGGGAGCTGCCTTATAGTCAAGCCCTTACGAAATTTCTTATAGATGGTTTTCTCTGTTACTTACACAAAAATGTGTTGATTGGAGAAGTCCCAGTTATTTTCCTATAACCCAGATTCCTGTTTTTGGTGTCACTGAGAGATCATCTGACAGGATTGTTGTTGTTGTTTTTAAAGAGAAAAGGAAGTTTACACCAGGTTAATATTTCTTGGAGAGGGGTTAAAAACCTGCAAATGTTAGAGATGCTTAGAGAGTAAGTAAGTGGTTTCGTTGTGGAGATAAAAACACGGAGGTGTAGAACCAGTGGAAAAGCAGCCAGCTTTACCCAGATTCTTACTGAAGGCATCTCCCATGCATTCGAGAAAGTGTTGTATCTCAAATAACTAGAATTAAAAATGATGTCTTCCACCTCTACAGATGGTAGTCATGATAAGCCATTGTGAAGAATTTAAATAAAGTGGTTGCATGAAATGTGCAAGTGGGACAACCCCCAAATCTAAATTTTGATATTTGTACTTAATAGGTAATTCAGAGTGTGTGTTCCTAACCAAATTAAAGTTTAAATACTATAAACAGGTATGGACATTTCTTCAGCATCCCTGAAAATTAATTTGCTGTTTGAATATTTTGTCCACACCCTAAACATCTGTTTATTTTACTTGGAGGAATATACATTTTGAATCTTTACTTGGACAAGTAGGAGATCATTATTTTTTTTAAAGACTTATTTATTTTAGAGAGAGAGAGTGAGTGCATGCACATGACAGCAGGCAGGGGAGGGGCGAAAGGGAGAGAGAATCTCAAGCAGACTCTGCACTGAGCACAGAGCCTGATGCGGGGCTGGATCTCCTGATCCTGAGATCACAACCTGAGCTGGAACCAAGATTCAATCCCTTAACTGACTGTGCCACCCAGTTGCCCCAAATAGGACACCATCATAAACAGGCTTGCTTTCTCTTTCGGGCAGATAGGATATGTATTCTGTGTTATCCAAAGTGTAAGACCTCCGGGCTAGAGGAGGTGGCATATTCTACACTTGCTTGTATAGAGGAGCTGAGGAAGTGCTCGGAACGGAAGAACTCATAAATGCTGATTCTTAGGAGCAGAAGCTTTCAAGACATAACTCAGGTGTGATTCTCTGCTGAAGCCTTCCCTGATGTCTTCTTTCTCCTGTAGAGGAACTGACCACTTACCTTGCCTCGCCATGCTGTCTGGCCCTGCTCTGTACTTCCAGCTGACCTGTCTGTGCTTGTCCTCTACACTGTGACATCCTGAGGACAGGGATCATGGCTGATCTGTCTTAGACCTTTAGGTAGGTACCATAATGGTGCACTGGAATGGAGCACTCGTGAACTTGAATGACTGCAGAGGAGTGTAGTCCCAGCTCTTGCTCAGATTTAGGTAAGATTAAGTAGGCGTTGGTAAGATTGTTCAAGATATCCCTTGTTAGCTAAACTATCATTACTTGCTCTCTGAACATCAAGGACCAGAAACATTTGGATTTCCTAGTGGGGTCCACTGTTGGAGCCCTCGGAACTGGACATAAAAAGCACCTGTGAGAACAGGGACCTGGTTTTAGCCATGGACTGAGCTGGTTTCTGGGGCTTTTCTGATGCCCTGGAGAGGAAGTGATGGTCCATGTTACTTGCATTGAGGCCATTTGCCTGCCCTCCTAACTCTCCTCAGCCTCTTTTCATTTCTGATTGGCATTGTCCTGTCTCTTCTGGCTTTGGTGTAGCTACCAGATGTGGGAGCTCAGGAGAAGTGACTGCTGTCATCACATGGGTGCCAAACGAGGGTGACGTACAAATTAGGATTGCATAAAGCTAGGAAGGCCCAGAAAACTCAGTTTATGAGCTGCTGCTAACAGAGAAATTATTATTGTAATGTAAGCATCATATGGTTTATTCCCATAAAGTTCAGCGGTACTTGGATAAAGTTAACACCTTCCATATGTAAAAGATGAGGGCGGTTTTCTTTCTGCGTATGGTATTGGGTCCAGTGGAATGTATTCGCTAAGCTGTTGTTTTGACTTTGTACCATTGCAGTGGGGTTTTCATTCCAGAGGAGACATATTAAGAAAAGAAGAACATACACGCATATTTTAATCAAATGCCTGTTCTGTGCTAGCCATAGGGCTCAGTGCCACTGTGGGCATCGTTCCCTTGAATTCGTAACAAGTCCTATTTACCACAATGTCTCCTTTGGTTTTAATTGTATTTTGAGATAATTGTGGATTTATGTGTTGTAAGAAATCCTACAGATCCTGTGTACCCTTGACCCTGCTTCCTCCGATGGTAACTAACATCTTGGTGTAACTAGAGTAATGACAAGGGGCTCGTTGTTGTCCCTGATGCGTTCCATTACCCTTTCTCAGGTTTCCCCTGTGTCACATGCAATTATTTGTGAATACGTACATGTTTGTGTGTTTTCTTTTCTCTTCAGTTTTATTACATGTGCAGATTATCGTTTCCTTTTCAACGGGTCAAGTTATGTCAAATAACTGAAGTGTTAACCTGGTTTGAATCTAGGTCTGTTCGACTCAGACTTCTGCTTTTTCAATCATAGTAATGACAGGAGCACCTGAGTGGCGCCGTCGGATGACCATCCAACTCTTGGTTTCGTCTCAGGTCATGTTCGCAGGGGTTGTGAGATCGAGTCCTACATCGGGTTCCATGCTCAGCACTTAGTCAGCTTAAGACTCTCTCTCCCTCTGGGCCTACCTCCCCTTCTCTAAAATAAATAAATACTTAATAAAATAGTAGCAGTGATAATAACATTAATAACAACAATGGCTGAAGCTCACCGTGTTACATCTGAAACCGACTACCATGAGCCAGGGCTGTTCTACTATATTACCTCATTTAACCCCCGCCAACGACTATACCTCATAAATGATATTATAGTTGAATTAGTATCATTAATTAAACTAATCATATTACCAAGGAATAAGGAGTTATTTTTACTGCTCCTGAAATCAGTAATAAAATAGTGAAACTCTACCTTCTTTCTACATCATTTTCAACTTGAACCTCTGACCTTAACCACTGATGTTGGCAGTTGTCATTACTTTAAGTGTGTGTGTGTATGTATGTGAATAAAGTGAGACCTGTATTATTATCCATTGAATGAGGTTGGGACACCTTAAAAATGTTTTACGAAATTATAAATAAAAGCTAGTTTAGGCAAAATGCCAGGTTTTTAAGGGAATAAATAAAAGCCATCAAGAATACTTAAGGATATATTAGGGAGAATTTTTTTTTTTTCCTAGAGTATTATGGTTCTTTTTGGCCAAATGCAGGCCCCGGAATGTTTGCGTTTAATCTAACCTCTCAAGTTACAGATCCAACTTTCCAAGTAAGAGCTGATACATTTGGTTGTGAATTATCAGTGATTATCAGAATATGATAATGCTTTCGGAAGATAATAGACACACTAATCTACAGGCCATAGTCTACAGTTTTTTGCTGGTTAAATATCCCGTAAAACTGTCCCTCCGATGAACAACAGCACTTACTCAGCTCAGGAATAACAACAGCCCCGTGTGTTGTAGATCCCAGGAGGTCTTGGTGTTTTTGTAGACAGCAGACAGAAATAAAAGGAATTTTGTCCTTTTTACCTCATGTAATCCCCCTGGAAAGTGAAACATGTGCTAAGAGTTGATACTGACTCCTGCCAGGTCACCTCCCTGAAGAGTCCCTGGCAGGCACTGTCGCAACTTTTCTTGGACCGGAGTCTGACGGCTCCTGAAGGAGATGGATGGTTTATGCAGTAGGCTACTGTGGAACACGGCGCTACTGTCTACCTGAAGGAAGCTTCTAGTGAGGAGGCCCTCAAGTAACCCACGTCTTTCCCCCAACTCTTTCAGAGGGTATCACGTACGCCCAGATTAGAGTCCAATTTAAACTCCATTCTGTGTTGCTTCCTTGATTAATTTAAAGATTTTATTTATTTATTTGACTGAGTGAGCACAAGCAGGGGGAGCGGTAAGAGGGAGAGGCAGGCTCCACGCCTGATGCGGGGCTGGATCCCAGGACCCTGTGGGATCATGACCAGAGTTGAAGGCAGACGCTTAACCTGAGCCACCCAGGTGCCCCATTGTTGTTTTAAAAACAGGCAACACCTGTTTTTAAAACAACACCAAGGATGGTTTAATCTGTCTTACTTTCTAGACCTTGATTTTGGATGTTAGATAACGCAAATGTTTTTGAAGCTGTATATTATTAGGAACTATTTGGAAACCACAAAACCTTTTTTAATGGACCACTCTATCAATTTTCTGCTCTTCTAAGGAAGTTTTTCCTATTCATGACTCATTTCACTCTTTGGCAAACATCGAGGGAAATGTAATAACGATTAAGGAAAGGAATGTATGCTTTTTCTTCTTTTTCTGAAAGCTTGTACACATTTTGTGTCTCGGGTGATGTAAACTCAGACGCCTAGTAGAATGTTGACAACCGAAAGGTAAAAACTAGCTTCTTCATACTTGATTTGTTTGGGATTTAAAAAATCAAAAAGGTTCATTTTCTGCTTGAGAGATGTGTTTTACTTGATGGCCCAGAATACAGATCCAGTAAAAATGACATGTTGCAGCCGTCATTTACACACACCTTCAGCGAAATTAATGAGCTCACTCTGAGATTACGCTTTGTGTTTTATTTTCATTTTATAGGTCTGTATGAGCTGTTGGCTGCTCTGCCAGCCCAGCTGCAGCCACATGTGGATAGCCAGGAAGACCTGACCTTCCTCTGGGATATGTTTGGTGAAAAAAGCCTGCATTCACTGGTAAAGGTAAACCACGCTGATGTCAGATTCTCTTTGCGGAAAAACATATGGAAAAATATTTTGAGCGCCATCTAGTAAACCAGAGATCAAATTGTTGCTGTCTGAAAACAAAACAGCCTTGTTCCATTTCCCTGACGGGCGTGGAAGTTGTTAAAGATTCCACCAAAAATACATAGATGATTTCACTTAATGGTGGTGATCTGGCTGGGCGTACTAATGCGGCCGGCATGGGCCTGCCCTTGTTTAGAAGAAGAATATGAAATAGTAGCAGGAAGGTTTAGACGCCTTATGGTCAACGTTCGCGAGCTGGAATTTAACTTAAATAAATGTTCACAGCAAAAATTAGAAGGACTGTATTTTCTGAGGTTAAGGATGGCAGCAGTTCAATGGCCACATTAATTTAAAATAATTTCCTTTAACAAAGTCAACTGAAATCCAAGCTAGCTATTTCTTTCTTGGCACAACGCCATGGAGATGGCATTTTGTGTATAAATACGCTGAAGTAAAATACGAATCAAAACAAGCTTCTGCAGACGGTTTTGATAAAGCATCGTGCCGTGGAAATGATCAGCCACCCGAAATGAGATCTTGTCGCACAGCCGTGCTGGGAGTGATCAGAACTCTTAAAATAGTAAAATGAGAACAAGAAGCTTACTGGAAACTCTGCCACTTTTGCTTCTGGAAATATGAAATGCATTTTCTTTCATTTAACTCAAGCTGAAAAAAATAATGGTGAGCCTTAGCTTGAGTCTGTAGGAGGTGGACACCTCTGGTGCCTTGGCGCTGTGCGGACCCACACTGAGGTCAGCTAAGTGCGTTACATGGTTGTCCGTCGTGAAGAGAAGTCTGTTACGGATGGGTGTGTTTGAAAATGAGCCACTTCTGGGGTGCTGTTGCTTCACAGGATAGAAGGATTCTTAAGACATCCCCCCCCTTGTCAGATTTACTGAAATCCACATGCCTTGAGCAACTCTAAGAAATGAAAATGTTGAGATGTGACATTTTCCTAGCAATACATGTAAAGACTAGAGTCCTTTAGTTAGTTTTTATATCCTTGCCAAGGCCTCTTTGTGTTCTGAAAATTTTTTGGTTCTTTAGTTGCTCTGTTGGGATGTGTTAGAATTGGTTTAGGGGCGTCTGGGAGGCTCAGATGGTTCAGTGTCTGCCTTCAGCTCAGGTCATGATCTCAGGGTCCTAGGGTTGAGCCCCACATTGGGCTCCCTGCTCTGCAGGGGAGCCTGCTTTTCCTTCTTCCCTCCACTGTTCCCCCTGCTTGTACTCTCTTGCTCTCTGTCAAATAAATAAATAACATCTTAAGAAAAAGAAAAAAAAAAGAAATGGCTTGAGATGATAATTGATGAAGTTCAGAATTTACTGAAGCAGTCACGAGCACATTCTTACGTTGAATGTATGGAAGTTGTCTAGCTCTGGGTTTGTTCCAATGGATTTGATCTAGAAGGAATAAAATGTATTTCAAATGACATTGTCACCCCTTAATCATTAAATAAAAATGCCCCAAACAATGCACACGTGTGTTTCTATTTTTGTAATGAGGCTACTGTCTGTTTCCTTCCTAAAAGAGGGAAATTACAATATCTTTTGACAAGGTTGTTTGTGAGTTCCAGATAAAATAGTGAAGATCTCAGTTCTTTGATAGTTAATATAGGTTAGGCAAATATAAGCAGGCATTAAGTATTGAAAAAAATTAATTATCATAGCATGTGAAGGGCCAAAAAGTAGTGACAGAGATGGGTGTTCTTTCCAGTCAAAGAACACTAATGTTTTTTTTTAAAAAATTTTTAGTTACGCTAGTTCTTGAGTTTTAAAAGCATAGGTGGTTTTTCAAAGTAAATGCAAATAGTCAGTGGTCAGGAAGCATACAGTTACTGGTATGTGGTTTTAGAAAAGCAGTGAATAAATAAATTGATGTTGCTACAGTTTAAATAGCATGGTAGCATGTGAACTGTTGCAAGTTATCTTTCAGTAATTGCTGTCAAATGTACTTTTAATAAGGTTTACTGTGTCCCTCTAGTCTGCTCTCTGTTTCTTACTCGTTCTCCCCACTCCAAGCTTCTATCACAAGCAGACGTCAACTGTGTCCTTTGACTGACCCATTCTATTCATTTTCAAATATGTAAAGTCCAAAATGCCTCCAGGAGGCAAGCGCATGGGATCGCACTTTAAGCAGCTGGAACAATCCTCTTAACTTTATTCCAAGTGCTTCTATTGAAGGTTGGAGGAGAGAAGCCTCCAGCTTTTGTACATAAATCTTGGTAGAGCAAAAGGAATTGGAAAAGATGTTTTAGAGTGAATCAGAGTGTGTTTTTATTTTATTTTATTTTTTTTTAATTTTTTTTTTCAGAGTGTCCTTTGATGTTAGACTCTCTTGCCGGCAGTTGAAGCTGCTGGTGTGTGATTGAAAGATGGGTGAAGGTAAAACCTGATTTTATTCTAGCACAGAATTTTCACAATTAATTACCTTAGTTTATGATTTAAAAATAAAAGTGGTTGTTAAATCATCAGGTTTTTTTTTTTTAAATTTGTTTGTTTTGTTTCTTAAGATTTATTTAAGAAAGAGTAAGTGTGAGCCAGGTGGAGGGGCAGGGGAGAGACAACCTCAAGCAGACGCCCACTGAGTGCGGAGCCTGATGCAGGGCTTGATCTCATCACCTTGAAATCATGACCTGAGCTGAAACCAAGAGTTGGATGCTCAACCGAATGAGCTACCTGGACACCCCATCATGGTTTTAAATGCTCGTAACTTTCTGGTCTGATGTAACGTATACTTAAGGAGGGGCAGTTTGGGATTAGAGTGTGTGACAGCTATTCTGGCAGGCAGACTGCAGTTATGAGCTTGTCACTGGAAAGGAAATACTATGATTCTAGAGAGTGTTAGCTGTGGATATTTTTTTTTGAAGACATTTCTGAATTGAAGAGTTGAGTAATCAAAACCGAGAGCAAGAGGGGCTCCTGGGTGGCTCAGTCGGTTAAGCATCTGCCTTCACATGATCCCAGGGTCCTGGGCTTGGGCCCCACGTTGAGCTCCCTGCTCAGCAAGGAGTCTGCTTCTCCCTTCCCCGTGCTTATGCTCTCTCTTCCAAATGAACAGGTAAAAAAATCTAAAAGCAAACAAAAAAATAAAAACAAAAAAACCATGAGCATGAGATTTCAGAGGTACCCAAAGAAAGATGATATAGACAGAAGACCTGAGAAATGTCATCTGTAAGGAGGGGCAAGACAAGGCTTATCAGTATTCATGTAATGTGGTGAATGTGATCAGTAAGTAGAAAGCCACGTTTTGGACCCATCATTTGCACATATGCGCAACCATGAAGCATACAGTTTGTGTTTCAACCTCATTTCTAAATTTATCTTCTACCCTGGTGTTTTTTCCTGTTGAGATTTCTTGATTTTATTCCTTTGTGTTTTTTGTATTTTTGTAATCCGGTTTATTTTAGAAGAAGATATGGCATAAAGATGTAGTTATTTATTTTAAATAAGGTTGGTACTTCTGTTTCCTCAAATTTTTGTTTGTATTTCACAATTGTGTTGGATTATCAGGATAAGAGTATCAAGTTTTTAGTACTTCTTCAGTAGTTGCCTATGTTTTCTTTACCCTTTTGAATAATTGTATTTATGTGTATGGGCAGGAGAAAAAAAGGTAGCAGCTCGTATTTTATCCCTGTTTTGGGGATTCTGAAGTATTTCAACAAGACTCAAGCTGATTATTTTCAAGAACGTTCTCTTGATGTGGTTTAATTACTGTATTTCTGTGATTTCAGTCTTAAAGTGAGTCATGGTAATGCTCAAACCAGACCCTTATCCCATTTAGTTATGTAATTTTAACTTTTTTTTCCTTTTTTTTTTTTTTTTAAAGTAGGCTCCAGGCCCAGTTTAATTTGAATTTAAGGTAAATAATCCTTTTTTTTTTTTGGTGCAAGTATGAACTATGCTGTATTTATATTTCTCTTTGTGAAATCTGGTGAGTCTCAGTGGGGTGCCATCAGTATTTAGATAGTAATGGGTTTTGTGAGAGCTTTATTGAGATCCGTATCAGACAGTTTACCCATTTGAAGTACACTTGCAGTGGTTTTAGGTATCTTAACAGCGTGGCGCGACCGTCACCATAATTCTGGAATAACTTCATTTTTCGTGTTTCAGAAAAACCCCTCTACCATGCAGCTGTCATTCCCTAATGTCTGCTTCCTCGTACCCTTCCTCACTCCGGCCCTCAGCAACCACCCATCTGCTCTCTGTCTCTCTGTGTCATCCATTGTGCACAGGTCATGGACATGGGGTCACACAAAATGCGGATTTGTTTGTGACTGGCTTCTGTCACTTCGCAAACCCACGTGATAACACGTGTCGGTACTTCATACCTTTTTATGGCCCAGTAGTATTTCTGGATATACCAGTTTTGTGTATCTTTTTATTCAGTATTGGACCTTTGGGTTGTTTCCACCTATTGCCTGTTTTGAATGATGCTGCAGAGAACATTCACATACAGGGTTTTATGTGGACATGATTTCAGTTCTGGGGGGTACATGCCTTGGGGTGGAATTGCTGGGCACCTGGAAACAGTATCCTAATGTGGCTCTACAATTGTACATTCCCGCCAGCAGTGTATGAGGCTTCTGATTTCTGTATCCTCGGTAACACTTTTTTTTTTTTTAAGAATTTATTTATTTGAGAGAGACCGTGCACGGAAGCAGAGGACAGGTGACGGTGGGGAGCAGGGGAGGGGAACTCAAGCAGACTCCTCATGGGTACAGAACCTGACCTGGGGCTCAATCTGACGACCGTGACCGTGGTCATGACCGGTGTCAAAATCCAGAGTTGGCTGCTTAACGGACTGAGCCACCGAGCTGTGCTGCTAACACTTGGTTTTACCTGGGTTTGTTATTCTCCCCTTTCTAGAAGGTGTGACACGGTACCTCCTTGTTGCTGTGGTTTGCATTTCCCTGATGATCGATGAAGTGTCAACTGATCATCAGTTGACATTTGATGCAAAATGTCTGGATTCTTTGCCCATTTTTTTGCTCATTGGATTCCTTTGAAATAATAGCCTATTTTTTAGAAAAGTCTTAGATTTACAGAAGTGTCTTTTCAGAATTTTTTTTAACTGAGTGGCATTAGTTGTTGAGTTTTAACGGTTTTTTTTGTGTTTTTGGATATGAGTCCTTTATCAGATATGTGTTCTGCAGATATTTTTTTTCCAATTTATTTATTTTCAGAAAAACAGTATTCATTATTTTTTCACCACACCCAGTGCTCCATGCAAGCTGTGCCCTCTATAATACCCACCACCTGGTACCCCAACCTCCCACCCCCCCTGCCACTTCAAACCCCTCAGATTGTTTTTCAGAGTCCATAGTCTCTCATGGTTCATCTCCCCTTCCAATTTACCCAAAAGCACACACCCTCCCCAATGTCCATAACCCTACTCCCCTTCTCCCAAACCCCCTCCCCCCAGCAACCCACAGTTTGTTTCGTGAGATTAAGAGTCACTTATGGTTTGTCTCCCTCCCTATCCCATCTTGTTTCATGGATTCTTCTCCTACCCACTTAAGCCCCCATGTTGCATCACCACTTCCTCATATCAGGGAGATCATATGATAGTTGTCTTTCTCCGCTTGACTTATTTCGCTAAGCATGATACGCTCTAGTTCCATCCATGTTGTCGCAAATGGCAAGATTTCGTTTCTTTTGATGGCTGCATAGTATTCCATTGTGTATATATACCACATCTTCTTGATCCATTCATCTGTTGATGGACATCTAGGTTCTTTCCATAGTTTGGCTATTGTGGACATTGCTGCTATAAACATTCGGGTGCACGTGCCCCTTTGGATCACTACGTTTGTATCTTTAGGGTAAATTCCCAGTAGTGTAATTGCTGGGTCATAGGGCAGTTCTATTTTCAACATTTTGAGGAACCTCCATGCTGTTTTCCAGAGTGGTTGCACCAGCTTGCATTCCCACCAACAGTGTAGGAGGGTTCCCCTTTCTCCGCATCCTCGCCAGCATCTGTCATTTCCTGACTTGTTGATTTTAGCCATTCTGACTGGTGTGAGGTGGTATCTCATTGTGGTTTTGATTTGTATTTCCCTGATGCCGAGTGATATGGAGCACTTTTTCATGTGTCTGTTGGCCATCTGGATGTCTTCTTGGCAGAAACGTCTGTTCATGTCCTCTGCCCATTTCTTGATTGGATTATTTGTTCTTTGGGTGTTGAGTTTGTTAAGTTCTTTATAGATTTTGGACACTAGTCCTTTATCTGATATGTCGTTTGCAAATATCTTCTCCCATTCTGTCAGTTGTCTTTTGGTTTTGTTCACTGTTTCCTTTGCTGTGCAAAAGCTTTTGATTTTGATGAAATCCCAAAAGTTCATTTTTGCCTTTGCTTCCCTTGCCTTTGGCGATGTTCCTAGGAAGATGTTGCTGCGGCTGAGGTCGAAGAGGTTGCTGCCTGTGTTCTCCTCAAGGATTTTGATGGATTCCTTTCTCACATTGAGGTCCTTAATCCATTTTGAATCTATTTTTGTGTGTGGTGTAAGGAAATGGTCCAATTTCATTTTTCTGCACGTGGCTGTCCAATTTTCCCAACACCATTTATTGAAGAGGCTGTCTTTTTTCCATTGGACATTCTTTCCTGCTTTGTCGAAGATTAGTTGACCATAGAGTTGAGGGTCTATTTCTGGGCTCTCTATTCTGTTCCATTGGTCTATGTGTCTGTTTTTGTGCCAGTACCATGCTGTCTTGATGATGACAGCTTTGTAGTAAAGCTTGAAGTCCGGAATTGTGATGCCACCAACTTTGGCTTTGTTTTTCAATATCCCTTTGGCTATTCGAGGTCTTTTCTGGTTCCATATAAATTTTAAAATTATTTGTTCCATTTCTTTGAAAAAGATGGATGGTACTTTGATAGGAATTGCATTAAATGTGTAGATTGCTTTAGGTAGCATAGACATTTTCACAATATTTATTCTTCCAATCCAGGAGCATGGAACATTTTTCCATTTCTTTGTGTCTTCCTCAATTTCTTTCATGAGTACTTTATAGTTTTCTGAGTATAGATTCTGTGCCTCTTTGGTTAAGCTTATTCCTAGGTATCTTATGGTTTGGGGTGCAATTGTAAATGGGATTGACTCCTTAATTTCTCTTTCTTCTGTCTTGTTGTTGGTGTAGAGAAATGCAACTGATTTCTGTGCATTGATCTTATATCCTGACACTTTACTGAATTCCTGTATAAGTTCTAGCAGTTTGGGAGTGGAGTCTTTTGGGTTTTCCACATAGAGTATCATATCATCTGCGAAGAGTGATAATTTGACTTCTTCTTTGCTGATTTGGATGCCTTTAATTTCCTTTTGTTGTCTGATTGCTGAGGCTAGGACTTCTAGTACTATGTTGAATAGCAGTGGTGATAATGGACATCCCTGCCGTGTTCCTGACCTTAGTGGAAAAGCTTTCAGTTTTTCTCCATTGAGAATGATATTCGCAGTGGGTTTTTCATAGATGGCTTTGATGATATTGAGGTATGTGCCCTCTATCCCTACACTTTGAAGGGTTTTGATCAGGAAGGGATGCTGTACTTTGTCAAATGCTTTTTCAGCATCTATTGAGAGTATCATATGGTTCTTGTTCTTTCTTTTATTGATGTGTTGTATCACATTGACTGATTTGCGGATGTTGAACCAACCTTGCAGCCCTGGGATAAATCCCACTTGGTCGTGGTGAATAATCCTTTTAATGTACTGTTGAATCCTATTGGCTAGTATTTTGGTGAGAATTTTTGCATCTGTGTTCATCAAGGATATTGGTCTATAGCTCTCTTTTTTGATGGGATCCTTGTCTGGTTTTGGGATCAAGGTGATGCTGGCCTCATAAAATGAGTTTGGGTGTTTTCCTTCCATTTCTATTTTTTGGAACAGTTTCAGGAGAATAGGAATTAGTTCTTCTTTAAATGTTTGGTAGAATTCCCCCGGGAAGCCATCTGGCCCTGGGCTTTTGTTTGTTTGGAGATTTTTAATGACTGTTTCAATCTCCTTACTGGTTATGGGTCTGTTCAGGCTTTCTATTTCTTCCTGGTTCAATTTTGGTAGTTTATATGTTTCTAGGAATGCATCCATTTCTTCCAGATTGTCAAATTTGTTGGCGTAGAGTTGCTCATAGTATGTTCTTATAATAGTTTGTATTTCTTTGGTGTTAGTTGTGATCTCTCCTCTTTCATTCATGATTTTATTTATTTGGGTCCTTTCTCTTTTCTTTTTGATAAGTCTGGCCAAGGGTTTATCAATTTTATTAATTCTTTCAAAGAACCAGCTCCTAGTTTGGTTGATTTGTTCTATTGTTTTTTTGGTTTCTATTTCATTGATTTCTGCTCTGATCTTTATGATTTCTCTTCTCCTGCTGGGCTTAGGGTTTCTTTCTTGTTCTTTCTCCAGCTCCTTTAGGTGTAGGGTTAGGTTGTGTACCTGAGACCTTTCTTGTTTCTTGAGAAAAGCTTGTACCGCTATATATTTTCCTCTCAGGACTGCCTTTGTTGTGTCCCACAGATTTTGAACCGTTGTATTTTCATTATCATTTGTTTCCATGATTTTTTTCAATTCTTCTTTAATTTCCCGGTTGACCCATTCATTCTTTAGAAGGATGCTGTTTAGTCTCCATGTATTTGTGTTCTTTCCAAACTTCCTCTTGTGGTTGAGTTCTAGCTTCAGAGCATTGTGGTCTGAAAATATGCAGGGAATGATCCCAATCTTTTGATACCGGTTGAGTCCTGATTTAGGACCGAGGATGTGATCTATTCTGGAGAATGTTCCATGTGCACTAGAGAAGAATGTGTATTCTGTTGCTTTGGGATGAAATGTTCTGAATATATCTGTGATGTCCATCTGGTCCAGTGTATCATTTAAGGCCTTTATTTCCCTGTTGATCTTTTGCTTGGATGATCTGTCCATTTCAGTGAGGGGAGTGTTAAAGTCCCCTACTATTATTGTATTATTGTTGATGTGTTTCTTTGATTTTGTTATTAATTGGTTTATATAGTTTGCTGCGCCCACGTTGGGGGCATAGATATTTAAAATTGTTAGATCTTCTTGTTGGACAGACCCTTTGAGTATGATATAGTGTCCTTCCTCATCTCTTATTATAGTCTTTGGCTTAAAATCTAATTGATCTGATATAAGGATTGCCACTCCTGCTTTTTTCTGATGTCCATTAGCATGGTAAATTCTTTTCCACCCCCTCACTTTAAGTCTGGAGGTGTCTTCGGGTTTAAAATGAGTTTCTTGGAGGCAACATATAGATGGGTTTTGTTTTTTTATCCATTCTGATACCCTGTGTCTTTTGATTGGGGCATTTAGCCCATTAACATTCAGGGTAACTATTGAGAGATATGATTTTAGTGCCATTGTATTGCCTGTAAGATGACTGTTACTGTATATTGTCTCTGTTCCTTTCTGATCTACCACTTGTAGGCTCTCTCTTTGCTTAGAGGACCCCTTTCAGTATTTCCTGTAGAGCTGGTTTGGTGTTTGCAAATTCTTTCAGTTTTTGTTTGTCCTGGAAGCTTTTAATCTCTCCTTCTATTTTCAATGATAGCCTAGCTGGATATAGTATTCTTGGCTGCATGTTTTTCTCGTTTAGTGCTCTGAAAATATCATGCCAGCTCTTTCTGGCCTGCCAGGTCTCTGTGGATAAATCAGCTGCCAATCTAATACTTTTACCATTGTATGTTACAGACTTCTTTTCCCGGGCTGCTTTCAGGATTTTCTCTTTGTCACTAAGGCTTGTAAATTTTACTATTAGGTGACGGGGTGTGGGCCTATTCTTATTGATTTTGAGGGGCGTTCTCTGAACCTCCTGAATTTTGATGCTCGTTCCCTTTGCCATATTGGGGAAATTCTCCCCAATAATTCTCTCCAGTATACCTTCTGCTCCCCTCTCTCTTTCTTCTTCTTCTGGAATCCCAATTATTCTAATGTTGTTTCGTCTTATGGTGTCACTTATCTCTCGAATTGTTCTGCAGATATTTTATTCCAGTCTGTGGCTTGTCTCTTCATTCTCTTAACATTTTCTCTCACAGAGCAGAAGTTTCTCATTTTAATAACATCCAGCTTAACAATTTCTCATTGAGTTTTTGGAGTTGCATAGAAAAAGTCACTGCCATGCTCAAGGTCACCTAAATTTTTTCCTCTGTTATCTCCTAGGAGTTGTACAGTTTTATATTTATATTTAGTTCTGTGGTCTACTTTGAGTTAAAATTTTTTTTAAGGTTTTATTTATTTATTTATTTGGTGGAGAGAGAGAGAATGAGAGAGCATGAGAGTGGGAAGGTCAGAGGGAGAAGCAGACCTCCTGCTAGCAGGGAGCCCAAAGCAGGACTCGATGTCAGGACTCCAGGATCATGACCGGAGCTGAAGGCACTCACTCAACTGACTGAGCCATGTAGGTGTCCTACTTTGAGTTAGTTTATGTGAAAAGGGGTTTCTGTGTCTAGACTCAGTTTTACATGTGAATATCCAGTTGTTCCAGCATCCGTGTTTGAAAAGACTAACCTTTCTTCGCTGAGCTGTCTTTGCTCCTCTGTTAAAGGCCATTTGATGGTAATTGTGTGGGTTTTACTCTGGGCTCTGTTGTGTTCTGTTGATCTATATGTCTGCGCTTTCACAGACGCTACTGTGTCTTCATTCCTGTAGCTTTACAGGAAGTCTTGAAGTTTGCTGGGGTCAGTCCCTTGACTTCATTTTTCGCAGTATTGTGTCAGCTGTTCTGGGTTTTTTGCTTCTTCATGTGAACTTGAGAATCTGCTTGTCATATGTACATGGTAACTTGCTAGGATTTTGATTGGGATTGTGTCGAATGTATAAATTTTTTTTTAAGATTTTATTTATTTATTTGACAGACAGAGATTACAAGTAGGCAGAGAGGCAGGCAGAGAGAGGAGGAAGCAGGCTCCCTGCTGAGCAGAGAGCCTGATGTGGGGCTTGATCCCAGGGGATCATGACCTGGACTGAAGGCAGAGGCTTTAACCCACTGAGCCATCCAGGCGCCCCTCGAATATATAAATTTGAGAAGAACTGTCATATTAACCATATTATGTATTCTTGTCTGTAAACATGGAATTTCTCTTTATTGAGATCATCTTTGATTTCTTTCATCAGAGTTTTATACTTATTCAGATTTTATACACATCTTATTAGATTTATACCTAAGTTTTGTTTTTGGCACTATTGTAAAAACTTTGTTTTTAAGTTCAAATTCCAATTGTTCACCAGTAGCAGTGTCAACAGTGCCATTTTGGAGAGACCCACCATGATTACAGCTCCCCGTGACCCAGCATCTTCAGGAGCACGGCTCCCTCCCGTATTCTTTCTTTTGGCCTAGTCACGCCCTTCAGTACCCCCTTAATGTCCTTTATCTGTTCTGAAGATATGATTATGATTTTCAAACATTCCCTCCCGGGTGGTCTCCCAGCACTTACTTAATTCCCAACTTCTTGGGCCAAAAAAGCTGGTCTTACTGGATGGAAGTGGGGTCATGGAGATCTGCTCAGCTTTCAGCCTCCCAAGACACGCTTCTGTCCATAAGTCCCCTTAATAAACCATTTCTTGTCAACCTGGACTTGTCAGCGCTTTTCTTCAGTCTTACAACATCTTTGGCCTTTGGAGGTTGTTTTGCTTATGGCTCTCTTTTATAGACCACAGGAATATAGAAAACTACTTGATTTTGGTATGTTAAGTTTGCATCCTAAATCCTTGCTATAATCACTTAGTAGTAGTTCCTGGAGTTTTCCTAGTTGATTCTTTGGGATTTTAATTTAGATAATCATGTTGTCTGTGAACAAAGGCAGCTTTACTTCTTCTTTCCCAGTATGTATAGCTTTTATTTCCTTTTCCTATCTTAGAGCATTAGCTAGCCCTTCTAGTTAAGTACTGAATATTAGTGGTGAGAAGGGACATCCTTGTCTGGTTACGTATCTTGTGGGGGAAAGAATCTAGTTTTTCAGCATTAAGTATGATGTTAGCTCTAGGTATTTTATACATATACTTTATCAAATTGAGGCAGTCACCTGCATTTCCTGAGAATTTTTATCATGAATGTGTATTGGATTTTTTTTTTTGCATCTGTTGATATGATCACACATATGTATTTTTTATCCTGTTGGAGAGATGGATTACAGTAATACTTCTTTTTTTAAAAAATATTTTATTTATTCATTTGACAGACAGAGATCACAAGCAGGCAGACAGGCAGGCAGAGAGAGGAAGGGAAGCAGGCTCCCTGCCAATGTGGGGCTTGATCCCAGGATCCTGGGATCATGACCTGAGCCGAAGGCAGAGGCTTTAACCCACTGAGCCACCCAGGCTCCCCTACAGTAATACTTATGAATATTAAACGAGGCTTTGCATTCTTGGAAAAAAATCCCATTGGTTTTTGTATATAATTCATATTATATGTTGTTGGATTTGATTTGCTGATATTTTATTGAAGATTTTTGCATCTCTGTTCATAAGAGATACTAGTCTGTAATTTTCCTTTCTTGTAATGTCTTCATCTGGTTTTGATAGTAGGGTAAGGCAGGCCTCATAGAATGAGTTAGAAAGCGCGCCCTGTGTTTTATTTTTTCTGGGAGAGTTTGAGAATTGGTATAATTTTTTCCCTTAAGTTTGCCAGTGACACCATCAGAGCTCACTCAGTCCTTGCTGTTTTGGAAGGTTACTAATTGTTGATTTAATTTCTCTGTTAGATGTAGGTCTATTTAGATCACCTATTTCTCTTTTTATGAGAGTCTTTGTCACTTGTGTCTTTCAAGGAATTGGTGCATATCATATAAGTTGTCAAATTTGAGGGCATAGAATTGTTCATTATCTTTTTAAAATCTCCATAGGCTCCATAGTGATGACTCCTTTTTCATTTTTGATATTAATAATTTGTGTCTTTTTTTTTTTGGCTAGCCTGGCTGTAGGTTTATCAATTTTATTAATCTTTTCAAAGAACCAGCTTTTGATTTTGTTGTTCTTTCTCAGTTGTTGCCCTTCCCCTCCCCTTCTTTCCTTCCTTCCTTCCCTTTTTCCCTCCCTCTCTCCCAACCCCCAACAGTACAAGCAGGGGAGGGGGGAGAAGGAGAGGAAGAGAGAGAGAGGATCTCAAGCAGACCCTGCACTGAGCATGGAGCCTGACATTGGGCTCCATCCCATGACCCCCAAATCATGACCTGAGCTGAAACCAAGACTTGGACGCCTAAACAACTCTTCCTGTTTTAATTCCATTGATATCTATTTTATTCTTTATTTTCTTCTCTTGGCTTTTCTTGCTCTAGTTTCCTAAGGTAGAAGCTTAAGTTCCTGATTCTAGTTATTTCTCTCTCTCTCTCTCTCTCTCTCTCTCTCTCATTTTTTATTTTACATATGCCTTCAGTGCTTGAATTTTCCTCTAACCACTCTTTTGCAGCATCCCACAAATTTTGATAAGTTGTGTTTTCATTTAGTTCAAAATATTTAAAAATTTCTCTCGATACTTCATCTTAGGTCATTTGTTATTGAATTTCCAAATATATATTTTCCTACTGTATTTCTGTTACTGACTTACGTCCATGTAGTCTAAGCTAATGGTGTATGATTTCCATTTTTTAGATTGTTAAGGTGTATTTTATGGCCCAGGATGTGGTCTGTCTAGTTCTGTGTGAGTTTGGAAAGACTGTGTATACTGTTATTGTTCTAAGTGTTAGGTCCATTTGGTTGGTGCTGTTTTGTTCAACTTTTTCCCCAGTGATTTTCTGCCTGGCGGATCTGTCAGTTACAATGTAGAAGGGTATTAAAGTTTCTGAGAAAGATGATGTGTTTATCCATTTCCCCTTATTATTTTATGAGTTTTGTCTCATGTATTTTACACTCTTCTTGTGAGGTACATATGAACACATTAAGGATTGTTATGCAATCTCTCAAAGAATTGACCCCTTTTTCATTATGTAATACCCTCTTTTATCTCTGATAATTTTCCTTGTTCTGCCATCTGCTTTGTGTGAAATTGATGCAGGTTCTTCAGCTTCCTTTTGGTAAGTGTGAGCATGATTTTTCTCTGTTCCTTTACTTTTCATCTACCTGTGTGTGTTTATATTTAAAGTGGATTTCTTGTAGACAACATATAGTTGGATCTTCTTTTTATCTATCACAATCTCTTGTTTTAATTGGCATATTTAGACAATCTGCATTTAAAATAATTATTGTTGTAGTTGGGTTAATATTCACCATGTTCGCAACTGATTTTCATTTATTACACTTGTTCTTTTTAAAATTTTCTCACCCTTTCTTTCTCTTCCTTCTCTGCTTTTACATGAACATTTTATATTATTCCATTTATTCTATCTTAGCATATGCATATACTCTTAAAACAGATTTTGTTTATTTATTTAATCATTTGAAAGAGAGAGAGAGAACAGGAGCAGGCGGAAGGGCAAGAAGCCCAACATGGAGCTCAATCCTAGGACTCTGGCATCATGACCTGAGCCAAAGGCAGATGTTTAACCAACTGAGCCACCCAGGTGCCCCATTCCATATGCTTTTTACAAAGGTTTTACAAAGGTATTTCCAGAAGTAGCATTTGCTACCTTCATTTATAACTGATGTAGGTCCACTTTCAAATAACATCGTATCTTTTCACAAATTGTACAGTGTGTTATAAGAGAATATATTCAATTCTTATTTTCCTGTCCTTTATAACATTGTTTTAATTCATTTCACTTATCTGGTCATTTAAGAATAAGAAAAATAAGAGACTTAATTTTATATATATATTTTTTTTAAAGATTTATTTATTTATTTTAGAGAGTGAGTGAGAGCATGGTGGCAAGGGGCCAAGGGAGAGGGAGAGAGAATCTTCAAGTAGACTCACAGCTGAGTGCTGAGGGCTGGATTCCAGGACCCTGAGACCATGACCTGAGCTGAAATCAAGAGTTGGTTCCTTAATCTACTGAGCCACCTGGGTGCCCCAATTTTATTTTATGTTTACTTATTCCTTTTGTGAGTGCCTGATCTATATAATTTTCCTTCTCTCTGAAGAGCTGCTTTAAATACTTGTTGTAAGACGGGTCTACTGGGCAGCAAATTCCTTGAATTTGTTTTTAACTGTTCTTTTATGTTTTTTTTTTTTAAATATTTTATTTATTTATGTATTTGAGAGAGAAAGCATGAGAGGGGGAAGGTCAGAGGGAGAAGCAGACCCCTTGCTGAGCAGGGAGCCCAGTGTGGGATTCAATCCCAGGACTCTGGGATCATGACCTGAGCCAAAGGAATTTGCTTAACCAACTGAGCCACCCAGGTGCCCTATATTTAACTGTTCTGTTTTTATTTCTTTTTCACTTTTGAAGTTCAGTTTCACCAGCTGCCGAATTCTAGGGTGGTGGGTTTTTCTTTTAACACGTCTTTTTTTTTTCCCCAGCCACTTTCTTCTTGCTTGCATGGTTCTGATGAGGCATCTGATGTATTTCTTATCCTTGTCCTCTGTAGGCAAGGTGTTCTGTGCCCCCACCCCCTGGCTCTTTTCAGTATCTTTATTTTTGGTTTTTGCTGTTTGACTATTAATGCAAGGTGTAGATCTTTTTTGCATTTATTCTCTTTGGTGTTCTCTGAGCTTCCTGGATCTGTGATCTGGGGTTTTATCACTAATATTGGAGAATTCTCAGCTGTTATTACTTTGAATACTTCTTTTCCTTTCTCTCTTTGTTCTTCTGGTGTTTCCATTATGTGTTTGTTATACCTTTGTATTATTATTCCACAGTTCTTGGATATTTTGTTCCCTTTTGCATTTCAGTTTTGGGAATTTCCATGAACATATTTTTAATCTTACTGATTTTTTTCCTTGGCCATGTCCAGTCCACTGATGAGCACATCAAAGGCATTCTTCATTCCTGGTGCAGTGTTCTTGATTTCTAGCATTTCACTTTCATTCTCTGAGTTTCCATCTCTCTGCTGACATTATCCACTGGCTCTCACATGTCCACTTTTTCCATTAGGGCCATAGCATATTAATCATACTTATTTTACTCTCCCTGTTTTCCGATTCCATAAATCTGTGTCCTTTCTGAGTCTGGTTCTGATGGTTGTTTTATCTCTTCAGACTGTTTCTCTCTTATCATGTCTTGTAATTTTTTGTTGTTGAAAGTTGGACATAGGTATTGGGTGATAGGAATTAGGCTTTTAGTGAGTTTTTATGCTAATCTGGCTACAAGCTGGGCTGTTTGCTGTAGCTGTGAGGGTCAGAGGGTTTGGAAATCTTCATGGCTCTTCCCTCCCCCGCCTCCTTCTCTGGCTTTCCTTAGGACCTCTCTCAGAGTCTGTGACATGCAGCTCTCAGTCATAACCACTGTTATTTCACTGGAGCCCTGGAGGTGGTGAGTTGTTCTGTGATCTTGATGATTAAGTGTCTGTTATTCAGTGGGCCTGAGTCCCTGGGCTCTGATGACCTTCAGAAGCATTTCTTAGCCCCTTGGCTTTTCCTTTCTTTCCTTACTTGGGACAGGCAGGCTAGCAGAGGCTGGAGTTCGCCTCACTAGTCTTTCCCCAGGTCAAATAGGGCTCTATTTAAAACAGGCCCTCTTAGAGGGCAGGCCTCTGTTATGGAAAAAGCTCTTGGCCTGTGTATTTCAAAATGGTTGTTTCTCTAATCTCCTATTTGAAACAGTAGGGGATTTTTCCTCTTCACCATGAGAAGTTGGTGGGAGGAAAACCGCTGAAGCCTCCCCTAGGACTGGGGCTTAGGAGATTTTAAACTATCGAACTAGTCCACATTCAGCCACCATCAAGTCATCAGAGTTCCTGGTGAAGGTTTCGTACGAGTTTCCGGGCTCCAGCAGCTTCTCTTTCTGCTAAGCTGCTCTTGGCCATGAATCCCTCTCTTCCCCTGTTCTTTCTGATTTCCCAGTGACTGTTCGCTCTGTGACTTTTGTTGTCCTTAATTATCTGAGCTGAAACTGAAAATCTCCCTTTGTCCACTTTTGGTTTGTTGGTTATTTTATTACTGATTTGTAAAGAGTTCTTCAGGTATTTTGAATAACAGCTCCCTACCAAATTATACTGGAGATGTTCAGTTTCTCTTTTTAAAGATGTCCCGAAGTTTTGTTTTTAGCGAAACACACGAAGGCATGGACAGAGTAGTTGATCAGTGGAAGGAAGATACGGTGGATAAATTAGCGGGACTTCATTTTAAATCTCCATGTTAATGTGAATTTGTTGAGTTTTTAATGTTTGTGATTTAGGTGGAATTTTAAAAGTGAAAGTTGTCTTAGTCCGGGTCTAAAAATAAGTCTTGAACAGATGTTCGGAAGGCAACCTGTGAGCAAGAACATAATTAAAAAAATTTTATATCTCCAACCTGGAAACTCTAGAAAATGAAAAACCAACTTGAAGGTAACATGTGACCTTAATCTCTTAATAATTCCAGTTTTCTCAATAATTAGTACCATGAGACTTCTCGGAAAGGAGCTATTTCCAGGATAAATTGATACAGTCAAGCTATAAAAAACGAGCGATCATGTTTTGAGCAGTGGTTTTATAAACTTATTTTCTGTAGCCCTTTGGGTTCCTCTTTGAATTCAGAAGCAATGAAAAGCATCATAGTGGGCGGGTGGGGGGAGGGGAAGGTGATATTTACATAGTAGTAAATCAGATTCAAAGCTGAAAGACTATTTTATAAGATACTTGTGGGTACAGGGCTCATTAGAGACAAATTGTGTTGTTTGAGAGGGGAGAGGTGGTGTTAGGTTCAGAGAGTAAACCCGTTGGGGAGCTTATGTTACTCGCCTCTGCAGTACTGTTTGCCTTGGGTGGGAGGAAAAGGAAAAGACAGCCAGACACTGCCAATGATCCATGGCCACCTGGTCTGACAGAGTAGAGACCTGGGTTCAGCAGCTGGTAACGCTCCTTGGCCAATCAAAGGTAATTGTTCAGCCAGCTGAAGGAGCCAGACAAAGGTATTTCTTACGTTATAGTTTACATTTTTTCAGGCCCAGAAACATGCAAAGTCTGCCGAAGGTAGGAATTCCTGAGGCCCTGAGTAAATTGTTGCCTTTGTAATTCATACTCTCCAAACGGAGGCCATATGTAGCTCTTCTTAGAGATTTGTGTGGGACTGGGGGTGAGTGACTAAGAGCTAGGTTGTAATGGGAAATACTCCGTTTCTCTTCAAGATGTCCTGCAGTGATGGCTCGGTGAGGCTGTGTCCTACCACTGTCATCTGTGTTCAGCATAATAGATCAGTGCCTTCTGGAAGTTACTGTGAGCTATAAATGATTATTAAATAGGCTTAGTTTCAGAATGGCCCCCTTAAATTTGTGCTTATTTCACACTGGAAATAAGCAGGGAGTCTGTCTCCTCTACAGAAATGGGGAGTTTCCTGCCTTGGGACAGCTACGAAATGTTCGTTCTCTAGAACGGGTAGAGTCAGGAAGGCAGTCATATTTCCATGTCCCTTGTGGAGGGGATTCCTGTTGTTGTCCACTTCCAGAGACTAGGAATTCTAGTAGGGAACTAGCCCGCTTCTTCAGCTCTTCTATCTACCAGTGGGTTTGCTGGGCCACAGCGATGGGCATCTCCCACTTGACTAGGTTTCGCCAAATCGTCGTTCAGGTGTGTGCACGTGTGTGGAAGTGACCGGCTGGACGGGCTCTGGCTGGCATTAGCGGTAGCCTGGCCTGCCTCCCTTTCTCACCTCAGCCTGCGGGCTGGGCAGTGCTTGGAACCCTTGCTCTGATGCTGGGGCAGGCACCGGTGGCTCGTGTCCTGTTGCCCGGAAGGTGTTTGGGCCATTCTGAGTTGGTTCTCAAAGTACATTTACCACAACTCGTTATGGACCTGGATAAAGAAAAGGGAGCGGCCTGTTCCCCAGGGACATGATGGAATGGGATGTGGCAGGTTGTGAAGAGGCTAGGTCCACATGCCTCTGAGTTGTATGAAACAGAGTGTAAGAACACAAGTTCTGGTGGAAGGAAACTCAAGGTTCAGGTAGAATTTCACAGGAGAGACTTAAAAAATTATATTTTAGAGCGAGCGAGAGGGAGCACAAGCTGGGGGAGGGGCACAGGGAGAGGCAGAAGCAGACTCCCCACTGAGCAGGGAGCCCGACGCAGGGCTCGATCCCAGGACCCTGACTTCATGACCCGAGCCAAAGGCAGCTGCTTAACTGACGGAGCCACCCGGGCGCCCCTCACAGGGTAGATCTAAAACATGCTTTTATAGGCTGGTTTGGAGATCTACCCACATTTTAAACAGTATTTCAGGACTCTATGTCCCAAAATCTGGAATAGAATTATACGTAAACTTTTGGCATCCACTCCATTTGGTTTGCAGGCGAGGGATGGAGTCATATTCCCTGAAGTTCAGTTTGGTGCTTTAGATACTCAGCGAGTGATCATTGAATGAATAAAGCGCAAGTCCAGTATGTGGCTAAAGGAGCTAAAGGTACTTTCTAGAGGGAGGAGCCCTGTAACCTCCGGACACCTGTGTTTCTTCATCCAGATCAAGTTGGGACCTTTTGCTGCCTCTTCTCTTTTTTTCTTCTGTCCCCTTTTCTTTCATTCTGTGGCATTTCGTTCTCATTGTGTGTGGTCACCTCTCTTGGAGTGCCTTAATGACGAGCAGCTGTCATTAAGGAGTATTCGTGTGTCCGGACACCCGGGCTCTCCCTTCTTGGGGACACACATCTGTGGTGGGAGTTCAGGGCTGGGGCTAGGGAGCCACATTGCTTGGATTCAGAGTCTGGCTGTGCCGAGAAGATCATGCTGACAGTAAGATGATAATACCTCATTATTTTACCTCACAGCGCCTCCTGTTCCTGTATATGAAATGGTGATAATAGTAGCCCTACCGTGCATGCTTGTTATTAGGAGTAAATGAATTGGTATAAGAGACATGGCTTAAACCGTCTGGTCCATCATTGGTATTACTGTCCTGAGCACCATCCTCCGTTTTTATTCTTTTGGTTAGCTGCGGGCACTGCTCTGTCCCTGGATTGGTGCTTTTCAGTAACCCTTTGGCTACATGTCTGTTATTTTTTCAGGAAGATACTTTCTTGCCTTAATAAACTTTTGCTCTGGTCCTTGTTTCCTTGCTCTCACTCTGCAACATTGTAATGAAAATCAACAGCCTGTGATCTGAAATTCTTGAAAACATTCTTAAGTTGGCAGTAGGTGTTAGGGTTAACTTTTCCTTCATTTAAAAAAAGGTTACAGAATATTGGGGCCTTAAAAAGGCAGGTAACAGATATTGAACTCCCTCATATTCACCATACAGCTTAGGAACGAATATTCAATTCCTTTGAAGCCTGAGTACCCCTTCTTATTCACACTCCTTTCCCTCACTGGCCATAGTCATCTGGAGTTTGTATTCCTAAAAAAATAGGAGATATTATTTTGTATGTTTTAAAATTGTTTATAATTTGGTTCATACTTTTTTAAAAAAAGGTTTTTTTTATTTGACAGAGAAATCACAAGTAGGCAGAGAGGCAGGTAGAGAGAGGGGGTGGGGGGAGGCAGGCTCCCCGCTGAGCAGAGAGCCCTATGTGGGCCTTCATCCCAGGACCCTGAAATCATGACCTGAGCCAAAGGCAGAGGCTTAACCCACTGAGGCATCCAGGCACCCTCGATTCATACTTAACACATTCATCTTTCTGCAACTTTTTACTTAATATTTTGAGATATATTTATGGTTATGCAAATGGTTTTGATCCATTCATTTTCATTGTTACATGGTGTTCTAGGACTAGGTCACAGATTACTTCTCCTGGCCATAGATATTTGCATTGAAAGGTGCCCTGTGGGTATAAGATTCCTTCTTCTGGAAGTCACCTTTTCTCCATGTCACTGTTACAAACAAAGCAGTAGGCAGCCCATGTGTAGATTGTCCTCGTACATGTATGGGTCTGCTTCTGTAGATAGGCCACCAGAGAATGGGGTTGCTGGGCCACAGAGATGCACATCTCACACTTTTTTAGATGTTGCCCCATTTCTCCTCTAAGACTGTACCCTATTACACTCCCACCAGTGGGATTAGAGTTCCAGTTGCTTCATGCCCGTGTCAACACTTGGAATTGTTAGATTTTAATTTTTGCCAACAGGATCAATTTGAAATGCTCTCTCCTTTTAGTTTATATTTATTTGACTATTAGAGGTTGACTGTATGTTTATGGGCTGCTCCATTTTTCTTTTTTTTTTTTATGCCTTTTTACATCCTTTGCCTGTTTTCTGTTCCTTGGTTATTTGTCTTTTTCTGGTTGATTTGTTGGAATTCCTGGTGTTCTGCACTGGATCTTTGTTTATATGTATTCCAATTATTGTCTGGTCTGTGTTCTGTCTACTCTTATAATTTATTATGTTAAAGCATATATAGACACAGATTCTCTTTGTCTTAAATGCATAAAACAGAAGCATCCTGATAGGCCACTATCCAGTAGAGAATCCTTAGCTCAGTGCATTTTAGGGAGAGCATGTATTAGGGTCTCAGGTGTATATAACCTCCAGCCCAGTCTGAGGTCTGCTTTACTTTTTCATATGCTGGCTCTAGAGAGGTCCTCTGGGAGTGTCTACATGGATCTAATATTCCCATTTGGTTGGAAGCATCTATGTCACATATTTTTGGCACCTGCTACAATGATGGCTCTAGTTGTTCATTGAGTACAGTTCTTTAGGCAGGATGTATGTGGTTCATCCCTATATAGTTCTCATTGCCTAGAAGTATAGCAAGTGTTCAAGAAGGATTGCTGTTAGAGGCTGGGACACTTCCCTTCCAGGCTCTGTCTTGCCCAGTTTGTTTCCCTTCATTTCACAAATACCTGAGTGCTCGCTGTGGCCATAGGAATAGGTGTTCACATCTCATTGGACTTGTGTATTGTGCTCATATGGTTTTTCATAAAGAGCTGATGATTTTTTAAAAGATTTTATTTATTTATTTGACAGAGATCACAAGTAGGCAGAGAAGCAGGTGGGGGGCAGGGAGCAGGCTCCCCACTGATCAGAGAGCCCGATGCGGGGCTCGATCGCAAGACCCTAGGATTATGAGCTGAGCTGAAGGCTCAGGCTTTAACCCATTGAGCCACCCAGGCACCCCACTAGTTGATAATTTTTAAAAAATCACTTTCAGTTAACTCCAGTGGTTGCCTAAATTGCATTGTGTTTATTACAGATAGAGGACAATAAAGGAAGATCTTTTTTTCTACCTGTTTAAAAATGAAAGTTATTGTTAGACATGCCAATAAAGGTAGTAGGACTTATGAGTGTTCTCTGGTGGTCATGATTTGTAAATAGTGTCCTATAAAGGAAAAAAAATTGAATTGGATTGATTTTATAATTTGTCACATAAAATATTTGGGAAGTCTTTTAACATTTCAAATGAACTACTTTTAAGAGTTTCAAGATATTTGAAAATACTTTAGTATAATTCTAGGAATGAAGACATTAGTGCAAATTTATTGTAAAAAAATCTAAAAGTGAGATCATAGGCTTTTGTGTATATAACATAAAATTACTTTGAAATGATTTACTGTGAATCAGGAAGCATTTTATATGTGGTTGTGTCCATCCATCCATCCATCCTGCCGTATGCTCTCTGATAATTGCTGTTCACAGACACATACAAAGTTATGTCACTTACGGCACGTGACTTGTCAGTCAGTAAAATGGGAGCAGATGTGAAGTGTGTCACTGCAAGGCAGAAAGAAGCCTTGAAGAGCCAGTGTGCTTTTTTTTTTTTTTTTAAGATTTTATTTATTCATTTATTTGTCAGAGAGAGCGAGAGTGAGCGCACAAGCAGGCAGAGGGAGAAGCAGGCTCCCCGCAGAGCAAGGAGTCTGATGCGGGACTTGATCCCAGGACCCTGGCATCATGACCTGAGCGGAGCGGCAGACATTTAACAGACTGAGCCACCCAGGTATCCCCTAAGAGCCAGTGAGCTGTTTGCCTCCCTTCTCCACACGCCCTCCCCACTGGTCACTGGTGATGTTCCAGGTGGCGGAAGCTCTCGCCCCAGGCTCTAGGGGCGCAGAAATGGGGCGCAGAGTTCCCAGAGGACATGCGGGGGCCACAGAGTACGAGTGAGGAAATGAATCTTCATCGTCACACACCACTGACATTTGCGGCTTGGCCGTGACCATAGTTTCCCTATTTAATCCTAGCGAGTGCCTTCACTATGTTCTATTTTACTTGTTTTCCTGACAGGGTAGCTCAGTGATGTAGAAGTTAGAACAGATGCAATCATTAACATTCCATGTTGTTATTTTTAAGTGGTGGCTCTTGGTCAGAGAGTTTGCACTGTAAAAAGTTCGTATTTATTTTCTCGTCAAAAGTGTTTTTTATGCACACTTTTTTCGTAGCCATGTACTTCCCTCCTAACTGCCGTGGTGAGGCCTGGAAAGGCTGGCCCGGATCTCACTGTTTGACGTGATTTTTCTGGGGTGATGGAATAGCATTGGAGTGTGCCGTCTTGGGTCGGACCTTGTCCCTTTCGCGTTCTCTCTCAGCACTAATGAAACGGAAGGCAGTAGATCTATATTACTTTAAGATTCCCTTGTTTTCTTACTGAATTTCATGAGCTTATTTTGACTTCACAAGCAAAGGCTTTCAGTATCAAAGTACAACATACAGCCCCCCCCATATCTTTTGATAAAAACTTTTCCTCATCCAAAGGACCTGTAATGTACCAAATAGCGTATTTCATGTGCAATTAGCGTCTCAATTGTAACTTCACTTTCTTTTGCACGTTGGGAGTATTGCAACTATAATTGCTTTTTCCTCCCTCATTGTCATTTCTGTGTTTAGTTCAAAGCTACATTAAATGGTCTTCACTGACAACTTTTAACAGTAAATTATATCTATAAATTTCATTTAAATTGGTATAAGTTACACAGAAGGTTAAAACCTTGACTGTCAGTAGTTGACCAAAGTGATACGCATCTTGGGCTTCTAATTTGAATAAATACGTGCTAGGTCACTGTCCTGTGCTTACTAGTCAATTGAGAAAATTGCTGCAAGCTTCTTTTTAAATTTTGGGTCCTTCCACTAGATGGTGCTCATTCCTTTAGGAAATCTGAGACTTCCTTGAAGGAACCTGTCAGTTATGCAATTGATGAAACTGAGGCCAAAGCAATATGAAAAAATCTGTGAAATTTTCTTATGTCATGGAAAGAACCACAGCACTTTGCAGCAGATGTATTTATGAATGATAATGTATTATATTTCCGAGGAATCAGTGATTTTATTATATAGCCCTTTTGTATAGAAACTATGTGCATACTGTACTTGTGTTACATGATGGGGATATGGTGGCAAAAAACAGGCATGGGGACCCTCAGCCACATGACTTTTGGAATCAGTACTCACATAATACTGAAATGAGTGTAAAATTACGGCTGAGATAAAATCAGGTATGCGGTGCTTAGGACTTAGAATGGGGATGGGTGGGGAGTGTTTGCTCACAATCTGGGGTTGGCTCAGTTAGAAGTGACTACTCAGCTGGCTCAAGGAGATGGGAAGGTTGTGTAAGAAGATCAGGAACGCAAAGGTTGAGGCACAAATTTCTCAGTAAGTGTCAGTGTTGGGGGTTGTCCCTACACATCCGGTCACTATAGTAGTCATTGCAGTGGTGGGATCCTATAGGCCTTTTTGGTTTGGACACTTGCGTTCTTCAGTTCTCATTTCCTCAGTAACTTTCTTACCTCCGCTCTTTCTGGAAATTCTTTCAGGTGAATATTGAGCTTTCTGGTTCAGTAGGCTATTCTTTTTTTTTTTTTCCCCTTCCTATTTTTCTGAGAGATTGCCTCAACTTTTATGTTCCTATTTAATTTTTAAAGAATATGCTATCATAATTTTAATTCAGATTTTTTTTGTGCGGGCGGGCAGTGGGGCTGGAGTGTGTCTGTTCCTTTTTCATAACATCCCAGTCTTATTTCATGGATACAATCTCAAATGTTTTTAAGAATAATAACTAAACAAAGAAACCCCTTATTTATTGATTCCTTTATATGGTGCTATGTCCTTTTCAAAGTTCTAAATACCTTGTTGAGTGCTTCTGGGAACCCTAAGAGATAAGTACTAATCTTCCTCCCCACTGTGTAGATGAGAAGAATAAGGTATGGCTTTGACTAAGGTTATGCGGCTACTTAGGTGGTGGAGCTGACCTTGGCCCCCGGGGCCCAACTCGTGTTGTTTCTGTGCATTTACCATGAAGCTGTTTACTCCTCGATGGATTCTCAGTACTGTGGTTTTGCTTTTAAATTTTGCATTCTCTTTCATTCATAGTGCTTATTTACTCTGGGACTTCCTTTCTGTCCGCTTGGTGTTTATCCTTTGAAGGCTTTCGTCAGACGTCCCTTAACTCTTGGTCATCTGCTGTATCTAGCAGGGAGGTGATAAAAGACTGATTGGAAGTTCCTTGTGGCGAGGCAGGGCTTGGTGACTGGGGGCCTTAGAACGATCATTTTCAAATGGGGGGATGGGGGTATTGGACAGGGTGGAGGGGGAAAAGGGGTGATTTTGGAATGCTTGGAGACCTCAGGGACACTGTTACACATCCTATAATGTACAGGACAACCCCCCCCCCCATAATGACAAGTTATTCAGCCTCAAATGTCAGCAGTGCCAAGATTGAGAAACCTAGCTTTTGAGGGAAGGGGTGAAAAAACAGTTCCTGTTGGTTGTGGGAGGAGAGGTTGCAAATGGTAGAGCACCGGCTGTCTTTCCTGCGGCTTCTTGGGATCTGTTGCCAGGGGTGGGGGGGTCGGGTGTGTGAAAGGAGAACAGCCCCTGTCAGTGTTCAGGGGTTCGGAGCCCTCCGCCCGGCAACTCGGAGCCCCGAGGGTCACAGTGTCTTCCTAGCCAAATCGGCTCTTTCCTACGCAGTCTCCCAGTTCGTTCTAATTCTTTTTTCTAGAAACTCTAGAGATTACTTTTCTGACTGGCTCATTTCCACAATTTTAATTATTTTTAAAAAAATTATCTAAATGCATTTTAGGATGAAGAAGAGATTCCTCTGTTATTAAACACTCAACTTTTGGAGCCTGTGCTTTACTGGCATTATTGTAATTTATCAGCTGCTTGTACTATCATTTAATTGTTTCTTATAGTTAGAAGGCTTCCTTCTTGACTCTCTGAGGTTACTTTGAGATACAGTTGACAGAATGCAGTAAGATAAATGCTTGAATCTTTCTTTTAACTTACTAATTATCAGAATACTCTTTTGGTACTCCACCATTTTCCCAATTAGTAACTTATATATATATGTTAGTAATCAGTAATATATATAATATAATATATATTTAAGATATATATTATATAAAGTTAGTAATATATATATGTATTTTTTAGCTTTTTTTTTTTTTTTTTTTTTGTATTGTCATGAACTCCGGGATTTTGATAGGCTTGCTGTGTCCATTAGAGTCATTCTTCCTGATGCTCACATTACCTGGGCCCGTGGAGACCCATCAAGTTGGTTCCTGAGTTTGCTACGGCTCTGGGAGGCTTTGATCCCTTCCTTGATATTCGGGCTGACAATCCTTTCTACTGACTCCTAACAGGTGAGGCATAGAAACTCCTTTCTCCTATTCTTTCCAACTTCCAGCCTCATGTACTATCTTTTTACTTCTAGTTAGTACCAGGAAGGTAACCAATGAGCTCATTTTATTTTCCATGTATTCTCTCCCCCTCCTCTTCCTAATTTTTGGTACTTGTGTTCAAGCTCCATTTCTGGATCTGTATCTTACTCCCAGGCGCCCCCTGTGGTCTTGGTTGAGTGTGTTGCTTGGCAACCATCAGTCCTGGTCTAGTAACAGCCCCTTATCCAAGAGCTGCTCTGTCTGTTTCAGAAACTCATTCTCTAGTTGCTTTTTGTGGGTAAGGCTCACGAGAACAGTTTTCTCAGAGTTCTAGCGGGTGTGTGTGTGTGTGTGTGTGTGTGTTTGTGTGTGGTCTTTTTACTAATATCTGAGGGTCAGTTTGTCAGAAATGAAAATCCTGGGTTTCCAGTTGCTTTTTGAATGTCACAGGTACGTTACTCGTTCAATTCCTGGCTAAGGTGTTCCTATGTCCATTGGCAATAAAACTTTTGCCCTTTATAGATGTTTTTGTCTTGATGTTTGTAGGGGAGGGTATTTTCTTCTGATTTTCAGATCTGTAAAGAACGTTTCTCCATGTCGATTCTTCTGCCGGCTCTTCCAGATAGTACAGATACTCAATTGTGGCTTTTATTTTATTTTATTTTTATAAGATTATTTATTTATTTGGCAAAGAGAGACACAGCGAGAGAGGGAACACAAGCAGGGGGAGTGGGAGAGGGAGAAGCAGGCCTCCTGCAGAGCAGGGAGCCTGACTCGGGGCTTGATCCCAGGACCCTGGGATCATGACCTGAGCCGAAGGCAGACGTTTAACGACTGAGCCACCCAGGAGCCCCTCACTGTGCACTTTTAATCATGTACACCCACATACTGCACCTTCACGGTAGCGTTTAAATTCCATCTTCCTCCTCCCAAATACTCTTCCGTGCCTTTCTCAGGTGTTCTCCCTCCCCAATTCTCCTTCCCAGGGGTGAGCCATTATTCTGCCTTTAAACTTTATGAATAGTTTTTGCCTGTTCTTGGAAGTTTAAATAGAACATGCCATGCGTGTTTGTCCGTGTCTGTCTGCTTTTACTCAAATTGTGTTTACAGGATTCACTCACGTTGTGATTAGCTCATTCGGTTTTGTTGCCCTGGGGTCCGTCATTCTGTACGTGTATCGCAGTTCTTCTGTTCAACTGTCCTGTGCACATTTTGACTGTTTCTGATTTTGGACTGTTGTGGATAATGCCACTGCTGTATAGATTGCTTCGTGGGTCTTTGGTTTGTATGTGGACGTGTCCACATTTCGTGTCAATTAGGGAATGGAACTGTTGGGACATAGGGTTTTCACTAGCTATTTGTGTTTTATATATATATAGATATAGATATAAAGATATATAGATATAGATATATAGATAGATCTAGATCTAGAGCTAGATAGATATAGATATAGATAGATATAGAGATATAGATATAGAGATATTTATATCTTTAATAGATAGATATAGAGATACAGAGATATCTCTATCTCTATCTCTATATCTATAGATATATCTCTATATTTTTATCTATATCTATATCTATCTATCTATATCTCTATATCTTTATCTATATCTATCTATATATATATAAAAGATTTTTTATTTATTTGACAGAGAGAGCAAGTGCACAGCAAGGGGTGGGGCTCAGGCAGAGGCAGAGGGAGAAGCAGACTTGCCGCTGAGCAGGGAGCCTGAAGCGGGGCTCGATCCCCGGACCGTGGCATCATGACCTGAGCCGAAGGCAGGTGCTTAACCGACTGAGCCACCCGGGCACCCATCTCTACGTATTTCTACATAGTATATACTGGTGGTACATGATACGGTATTGTTCCAAGTATTTGCTCAGTGTACATCCCCACCAGCAGCATCTGACAGTCACTCTTCCACATGCTTACTAGCCCATAGCCCAGTAGGAATTTTTGTTTGTTTTCTTTTTCCACACACTTTGGTGGATTGCTGTGCTATTTTCTTGTGTTTTAAATTTGGAGTCCAGGATGAGTAATATGATTGAGCACATTTTCGTATGTTTGTTGGCCATTTGGGTAACCTTTTAAGGAGTGCTTGTCCAAGTGTTCTGCTCAGTTTTCCTTTAGGTTGTCCCCTTCTCATTGATTTATAGGAATTCCGTCTAGGGATTTCATAGTGCTTGATTGTGGGTCATGAACTTGGTTGGTTATATAAATTATAGATATCTTCTACCCCTCTGTGGCTTTTCTTCTAAATAAAGTCTTGATGATCAGAAGTTCCTGTTTGTAACATGTGGATGTGTTTATTAATTATTAATTTAATTTAATCAAACTATTAATCATTAATTAATAATTAAAGTTTTTTAATCTGTTCCTTTCTGATCAGTGCTTTTTGTGTCCTCATTTAGAAAAACTCTGTGTACTTCAAAATCCTGACAATGTTTTTCTTTATTAACTTCTGCAAGCCTTATAATTTCACACTTTATATATAGGTTACTAATCTACCTTGAATTGATTGGAGTATTTGGTGTGATGCAGGAATCCATTTAAGGAAAGTCCATCCTTTCCCCCACAGTTCTGCAGTACTAACTTCCTCATTCATCTTGTGTCCATATATGCATGGACTTTCTCCTCCCTTCTGTTGTTGTGTCCTTAAGTCAGTACTACTGTCTTGATTACAGGAAAATCTGTTTGGGTTTGATTGTTATTGCATTAGAGTCATAGTTCAATTTAGGTGGAATGGCTGGCTGTTGGTTATCTTTACTATACGGAGTCTTAAAATTCACAAGTATGGTATAGCTTTTCATTTATTTAGGTTTTCAGTTTCTCTCTTCTATATTTTATAACTTTCTTTGATATAGCCTACATCTCTTTCATTAAGAGTTTTTCCTTAGGAATCAAAATTCTATTTTTTGATTGTTTGTTCTTGCTTCCTAGAACTGCACTGTATTGGTGAAGCCTAGTGTCCTTGTACCCTGCAATTTGCTAAATTCTCTTAGAAACAGGATTTCAGGGGCACCTGGGTGGCTCAGTGGGTTAAGCCTATGCCTTCGGCTTGGGTCATGATCTTGGGGTCCTGGGATTGAGCCCCGCATCGGGCTCTCTGCTCAGCGGGGAGCCTGCATCCCCCTCTCTCTCTGCCTCTCTGCCTACTTGTGATCTCTCTCTCTCTCTGTCAAATGAATAAATAAAATATTAAAAAAAAGAAATATGATTTCGTTTTTCTGTACATTTTCTTGTTTGTAAATAATAGCAGTTTTATTTTTTCCATTGCAATCCTTGTACTATCTAATCTATATATTATTTGTCCCTTTTGTTCAATGCAGGACCTCAAATGCATTGTTGAGTGGGCATTGTAATTAATAATGGGACTCTTTCCCATGAATTTGCTTTCATTGCTACTTAATTTGAGTTTTATTTCCTTATTCTATCATCTGTTTCCCCTACTGTAACTTCTCATGTCTTTGCTCCTCAATGTTGCTTCCAGTTTAATCTCCATTACTAAAAAAAAATTTCTAGTATGTTCCAGCTCTCTCTTTATCATCCTGTTTTCTAATCATCTCATTACTGAGCCTTTTCCAATTCTGATCATGCGATTTTTAAATAGCTTCCAATATTTTCTTTACTTCCATTAACTCCTTTAAAAGTGTTAGGTTACAGTTTTCATCTGCTTTATGGTCATGTCGTGTTTCTGTATGCTACTCATCCTTTTTATTTCTCTAATCGCTCTCCGTGTGAATGGAATGAGTGTTCCAGAATAAGAGGAGGTCGCTGCTGTCTAAGGGCTGGTAATGTGAGGGTATCTTTTAGATTTTTGCCTCCTGTTCCTTCCTGTTACCGTGAAAATTTTTTTTAAATGGCCCTCTCTGTATAGTTATAATTTTATTATTTTATAAGATATGCCTTTTCTGCTCCCCTCCTGTATTGAATCTGAACCTTGACTTTCGTACCTCCAGATTCCTGCCCTGCTTACATTGGTTCTCCCTGTCTGGCGTCACTCTCATTTTGGAAGGGCACTTCCACCACTGTCTTGGCTCCCCTTGGCTTATATTTATTTAAAAATAATACAAAAATTTTATTTCCTCTCAATGGAGCCCAATGATATTCAGACAGTTCATAATGTGGGAAATCATCATGCTTACAGGACTACTAAAACATTAAAGTGGCGAATCCACATGAAGTACCTTATGACACTGTTCGGCTGTAGTAAGCACTCAGTGTTTGTAATTAGTAGTAATAATTAGGTGTTGTAATTAGTAGTAATAATTAGAAAATGCCAAATCTTAAAAAAAAAAAAAAAAGTGGGGGCAGCGGCGCCTGGGTGGTTCAGTCAGTCAGTTAAGTGCCTGCCTTTGGCTCAGGTCCTGATGGATCCAGCCCCATGTTGGGCTCCCTGCTCAGTGGGGAGCCTGCTTCTCCCTCTCCTTCTGCCCCTCCCCCCACTCGCATGCACGCGCACTTATGCACGCGCTCTCTCAAATCTTTTTTAAAAAACAAAATGCCATATTCATGCATTAAACGAAATAACTCTTTGAATAAAGTATTAAATTTGGTAGCGATTAAAAGAAAAATACAGAGAATGAATCTAATTTATTGCTAGTTTAACTACATTTTTGGCCAAACGTGTATAATTAAGATATGTGAGGAGCAACCTGGAGTGTAATTGGTATAATTTCTATAATTCAGAAAGGCCTTTTTTGAAGCGTTGTTAATGTTTTATTAGATTTATTTTTCTTCATTGGAGCTTGTTGAAAAGCATTATTTCATCTTAGCCGGGAAAGCAACTTTCTGCCACATCTCATTGGTAAATATTTGTTAGACCCACATAATCCGAATTGGCATAATAGAATCTTGATACCTCGACAGTAGCTGCTTTGGCAGAGGTAGAAATCTAGCATGTGTTACATTTAGGGCAGAACAAGGGTCTAGGATGAGGTAAGAGCTGTGCATATGCTGCATAGAGCTTTTTAAACGTTTCTGTATACATCAGAGTGGGAGAGGATTGAATAAGGTCTAGCTTTTTTTTTTTTTTTTTTTAGGTTTTTCCTACAGTTCCAACCTTATCTGTTTCTAAATCACAAATTGTAGCAAGTGATTTATTTCCACTATACTGGAAAAATATCCCCGGTATGTTGAGGGCCTGACTTCTATTTTGGGGAAATATGTTCTCGAAACTCACAGGCCAGGTTGATTCGGTGGCTTGCAACTGCGCGAAGCCGCGCGGCCAAAGTCAGTGACGTCACCCTCTCCGCCAGCCAGTGCAAGTACATTGCGTCATCGCCGTCCTGGCAGGCTGTGCGACTTGCAGAGACGTTCGCACACGCTGGCTTGTGCCGCTGGGATGGGCGATGATTGCCGCTTTGGCAAAATTACAGATTGCAGCCAGGCAAGGGCTCTGAGGATTGCGGGGGTGGTGGAGCCACCTAGAAGGAAAGCTGTTTAGTTCTGGAACCGCTGAGTGACACAGAGGGGCTGGCCATCCTCCCTTTATTCTCGTTCCCGCAGACCTCCTTCTGGAACATGACAGGCGCAAGAAATGAGACAAACCAGAAAGGAAAGACAATACCGAGCCACAGAAAGTTGGCTGCATAGAATGAGTGTAGAGAGAATGAACCACAATGCAAGTGTTTGAGATCATAATCCCGACCTACAGAGACACTGTGCGCCCAGTGCCATAATTCACTTATCTGAGGATTCTGTAAAATACTTCACCTGCCAGATTTAAAATGTGGTATGCTTCAAAAGCTCGGTCCCAAGCATACTCTTGCAGCAGCATACTTGTGAACAGCTTCATATACTTGTAGAGAAGCCCTGGCTACATGCTAGTATCTGTGGCCCGTGAGATGACGTACCTTGTTAAAATCTCTGGCCTCCCGGGGCGCCTGGGTGGCTCAGTCCGTTATGCGTCTGCCTTTGGCCCAGGTCATGATTTGGGGGTCCTGGGATCATGTTCCCCGTTGGGCTCCTCATCAGTGCGGAATCTGCTTCTCCCTCACCCTCTGCCTACTCCCAGCGCTCACGTGCTCTCTCTTTGTGTGTGCGTGCTCTCACTCTCAAATAAATAAACTCTTTGTAAAAAACTTAAAAAAAAAAAATCTCGGGCCTTCCTTGAAATGCCATTGACCTTACAATTTGGCCTCCTGCACTTTTTGCCACTAAGTCTCCCAACCATTTTTTTTCTTCAGTTATTAAAAATATAAAACCATAAGGAAAATCGATTTTCCCACAGCATAGGATTCTGAGCTTAAAAATTAAAAAGGAAGGAAAGGTTGAGGTAGGTCTGCAAAGCTTTTCCTTACCTTACTGCTTTTGGGTTTCATGAACATTAATTTCCCTTTGCTTTTGTTCACATCTGTTTCTTTTTGGGAGAAAACCAGTTAAAAGCAAGTTAAAACAACTATAATTAATTAATTATAATCAGTTGCTTAGTATCTCTCAGTGTCTCCATCTAGTGTACTATAAACTTCAAGGAAGTATTATATTTGTCTTCTCTCCCTCCCAGATACCAGCAAAGATACCTTCGCTGATGGGACACATTACTTGATGCCAAGTAAACTCTGATTAACTTAGATTTTTATATATAATATGACAGTCTCAGATTTTTTATAACTTATTTTATCTTTTGGAGTCATGGTAAAATGCTGAAGTTGTTTAAATCCATGTCGAATGATCAGGTTCTTACTATATAACTATTCTATATAATTGATATTAGAGAATACCTTTCTAAAGCTATTATCTGAGTCAGAAACTGAAAGGGAGGAAATGAATAAAGATCTAAAGGATACTGTGGCCAAGAGAAGCTACATTTAGTGATTACTAGACATGAAGAAGCAGATTTAGGTGGAAAATGGAACTTCTGAAACTGTCACTGTTGAAATGAAACCTTGGTAGATTTAATGGCTTAAATTGCAAATTAGATACAACTCAGGAGAATTAGTGAATTTTAAAATATATCTAGGGGCACCTGGGTGGCTCAGTCGATAAAGCATCCGACTCTTGCTTTCGGCTCAAGTCATGATCTCAGGGTCCTGGATCGAGCCCCATGTTGAGCTCCATGCTCAACTGAGAATCTGCTTGAAGATTGTCTTTCCCTCTCCCCCACCCCAGTTTGTGTTCTATCTCTTAATGAATAAATTTTTGTAAAATAAACACTTGTTTAAAATGTATCTAAAAGTAGCAACAAAGCGGAAAGATACATATCTATAATTATACATTTCGCTATGTATTTCTATCATAGTAAAGAGTGATAGAGGATGCAAAAGAATTACTAAGAGGTGTGCAGGCTAGATTGAGAAAGGCCAATGTATGCTCAGCTGGAGAAGCAAAAGTCAACAATGGGAGAAGAAGGAGCGGTGACATTTGAGAGACAGAGACAATAGCTACAAGTTTTCTAGAATTACAGGAAAACTGTGACCTCACAGATTCAGGAAGTACAACATACCCAAAAATTAATATCAGCTAAGTTTTAAATATGAAAAAATATGTTTATATACATTAAACAGCAAAAAAAAAAATGTATATATCTCTATGCGTCCATGCACCATTATGAGCTCATAGAGCCCTAGTGGGAAAGTGCAGATCTTAAAACTATCCAGAGAGAAAGAACAAAGAACAGCAATTTGAATGTGAGCAAACTTCTCAAAATCAAAAATGTAAGGCCAAAGGTAGTAAAGCAAATCTTCAAAGAAGTGCTGTAAACAAAGTACTGTCAGTCTCGGCATATCGAGGCAGAAATATTTTTAAGAACCAAGGTGAAATAAAAAATAAACATAACTGGAACCAGAAGAGTTGGCCAATGGGAGGCTTGCAGTAAAGGAATGAATTGAAGGGAATGGTGAACTGAAGGGGGAAAAAAAATCCCGAATGGATGACCTGGGATCCAAAAAGGCCCGATGATCAAATAAAAATAATATCATGTATCAGCTGATACTGTGTGCATAAACTAATTTTGAAAAAGTCAGATTTGATTATCTAAGATAAAGGCAGAGCTAGAATATCGTGAGTGCCACAGTGGAACTCAAAACCCCTTGAGTTGGAGGTAAGTGATGGGATTTAAAGTTCTAAAGTCCCTGTAGTGTTTGTGAGGGAGTCTAAGATAGTGGTCAGCTTTCTTAAGTTAAATATACATGGAAAAATTCAGGGCGGCTCTTTATGTAATAGAGTTGGTAAATTTCAATCCATTGGTTGAGGGGAGGAAAAAAAAAAAACCCATGAAAAATGAGGTAATCCATATAAAGGTGAAGGCAAAAAAAAAAAAAAAGTCATATAAACAGAAAGAAAGTTAGATGTAAAACTAAAATCCTGGGGCGCATGGGTGGCTGAGTGGCTAAGCGTCTGCCTTTGATTCAGGTCATGATTCCTTGGTCAGTACCTGAGCCAGAGGTAGACACTTTAACGACTGAGCTACCCAGGTGCCCCTAAACTTATGAGTTTAAAAAAAAAAAAAAAAAAAACCACAGATACTGTTCAAAAAAACCCAAATTGTGATATATACTATTTGTAAAAAACATACCTAACATTTAAGGTCATGAAAAGGATTAAAGTAAGAAGATAGAAAATGATCACTAGAGCAAAGACCAAACCAAGGTAAAGTGAAGAGGGCTTTTTATTTATTTATTTATTTATTTATTTATTTATTTATTTATTCATTCATTCATTCATTCATTTGAGAGAGAGAGCATGGGAGGCGGGAAGGTCAGAGGGAGAAGCAGACTCCCCATGGAGCTGGGAGCCCAATGTGGGACTCGATCCCGGGGCTCCGGGATCGTGACCTGAGCCGAAGGCGGTTGCCTAACCAACTGAGCCACCCAGGCGCCCCGAAGAGGGCTTTTAAAATACCACACAAAAGTAGACTTGGAGAGCAGCAGCATTATTGGAGATAGAGAAGGTCATTAATTTATTAAACAGAGATCGGTCGACAAATGTGTGATCACAGGAGGATTTCAACACATGGAACGTGCATAAAAATCATCTAAAAATCCATAAAGTGGGTCTCAGCAAAGGTCAGATACTAGGTATCCCATAGACTAGGTATCCCACAGACTGCATTCTCCAGCCTGTTATCAGAGTCATTTTAGGAGAATGGAAGCCATGGTGAGTAATTAGAGGCAATTTGATAGACAGATTTGCTTACATACATGTTGGAGGGCTGCAAGAAACCAAAGAAAGGAACTTAGATTGGTTATTATGGAAATTGGCCCCCACTGGCAACTCTAACAGAGATCACCGGCAAGGGAGCCCGGCTCCAGGACCCCCACCAAAGAGCGGAGAGAAAATAGGCAAAATAATCCACCCAGACCCCAGCGCATTTAAGGTAGAAGTTAGAAATAGGACAGACCATATATTTTAAATTTAAAAATACCTGCACAGTTCTACAGCTCATGGGCCAAACAAATAACGAGAGTTAAAATCTCCTTAAAAGTGAATGCTGATATTTCAATCAAAAGTTGCAGGTAAAACATGAACTGTTTTTAAGGAGACACATAAAATGCCTTAAAGGCTTATTTTAGGGAAGAATAAGAAAGAATAAAAATAATGAGCTTAGCAGTCAGCATATGTTTTAAAAGAACAACAGAATAGTCATTCCCGGGACGCCTGGGTGGCTCAGTTGGTTGGACGACTGCCTTCGGCTCAGGGCGTGTCCTGGAGTCCCGGGATCGAGTCCCACATCGGGCTCCCAGCTCCATGGGGAGTCTGCTTCGCTCTCTGACCTTCTCCTCGCTCATGCTCTCTCTCACTGTCTCTCTCTCTCAAATAAATAAATAAAATTAAAAAAAAATCTTTAAAAAAAATAAAATAAAAATAAAAAAAAAAAGAATAGTCATTCCCCTAAAGTTGAAGGAAGGACGTTGTGAAGAGAAGAGCAAGTTTCTGTGGAAAATAGGGGACTATGAGGCCGGAAGTTGGTTTTTTAAAGGACTTATGTAGTAGTCCGATGGCTAGATTGACTGAGGGGGGAAAAGGGAAAGAAAGTGCAAGTAAAGTATATTAGCAGTACAAAGGGGATATAACTACAGAGTTAGCAGAGATGAAAAAGAGAATGCTATGAATAACTCAAGGGCACTTGATCTGAAAACTTAGGTGAAATGTAAGAGCTTCTGCAATTGATTGCCCAGATTTTTTTGTCTGACAAAATTGTCAGGAAGGTGATGCAGTCCAAATTAGATAAAGAAAACGGGCTCAGAAGGCTTTTTTGTTGCTTCCTCCAAACCCTCAAGGAACAGATCCTTCCAGTCTTCTACAGATTCTTCCAGAAAATAGAATGAAAGAGACTGCCTTGGAGAGGACAGAGCAAGAGCGACGATGACAAATAGTGTATCCAAATAAAGAGAACGATTTCTACAGAAACTTACAGAAACTGTGATTTCTACTTAGGAACATCACTTCCTAGTGAAAATCCATTTTCAGTGGGTGATAAATCTCAGTATGCAAAGCAAACCTTCAAAATTTTTTGAAGAGGCGATGTTCAAATTAAAAATTTGATTATATCAAAACGAAGGACTTGAGTTCATCCAAGTATCCCATAAATAAGTGAAAAGATGAGCACTAAACTAAAAGAAGATAATCATAATCCTTATAACTGACAAAGATTTAATTTCCTGAAAATATAAAGAGTATCTACAAAATTAAAAAAAGAAAAAATCAACAGAAAGTGGGTAAAAACAACAAACTTGTAGAGCTGGTAGAATAAAATCCAATATAATCCAGTAAGCATGAGATGTGAATTAATACCACTCTGAGCTAGGTATTCTTTTGATCCACTAGAGGTAAAAACCAAAGCAAAGTGAAATGGGCTTTTAAAATGTCACACAAAAGTAGACTTGGAGAGATGGGCAAAAATTAAGGAATCTGTTAGTATCACATATGGATGCATGTGTGGATCACTTTACATTTTGCTGATGGGAGTGTGAATAGATACCGTCCTGGAAAACAATTTGATATGAACTAACCAAGTTAAAAATAATCAGACTCCATGATCCAATTTTTTTCTCATAGGAATAGACCTTAGGGAGCCCCTTGCATATGTGTACTAGGGAATGTTTACAAGAATGTTTATAGCGGCAGAGTTCTTAATAGAAAAACTGGGACTAATGCAGATACCCATTATGGGAAAATTGTCCTATGATTTGTGCTTTTCTTTTGCACAATGAAGTATTTATGCTGCAGAGAAGAAAACCGTGTGGGACATGGAACAGAATGGGTAATCTTTAAAACATAATGTTGGGCGGGGGGAGATAAAAAGCAAGTCCCAGCAAACTACTTAAAGTTCAGTCATGAAGCCCCAAAACCAGCGAAACTGAAGGAGAACCTGGTGTTTCTGAGATATTCACCTAAATGGTCTAAAGTCAGATTTTTAATGAAACGATTTTGTTGGTTTGCCTGGAAGATAAACACCTTTGGGACCTTGCAGGAAACTAAATTCTGAAGTATGCTTTCATTTTGATCAGTCTGACCGGAGGAGTCTGTACTCGTCAGAATTATTTTTGGAGAACGTCATGCCTGTGTTCCTTTGTATTTGGTGTGATGAACTGATAATGGCCGCCTTTAAAAGTTTTGAGGCCAAAGTCATTGGTCCATTTAATGTAGAGTAGGACTCATTTTTAATGTAATCCATTGGGGATCATTTCTTCCAAATCTTTCTCTTTTTTTTCTTCCCCAGATTCTTTTATTTCCTTACCCTTCTTTGATTTTTCCTCATTTATTGGGTAGAACCTTCATTTATAAATATGGGGTCTAGTTTGACAAGTGTTCATGGGATGGCAGGTGGTGGCTTCCTAGGATGAGTGGTTAAGGTGCTTGGTGGGCAGGGAGAGTTTTCTAAAACTTGGGATGCTTTGTTTCCTTCGGTGAGTAAATATTAGGGGCAAATGCTGCGGTCTGCCACACTAAAACAATTCATGAATTTCTTAAGTCTGTGTTCTGTGTCACCTTCCTACTGCTGTTAAAACAAGTTACAACAATCCTGTTGGCTTAAAAGAACACAAATTTAGGGGCACTTGGGTGGCTCAGTCAGTCACGTCTCCAGCTCTTGGTTTTGACTCAGGTCATGACCTCTCAGGGTTGTGAGTTCAAGCCCCACGTTGAGCTCCATGCTCAGTGGGGAGTCTGTTTGACATTCTCTCTCTCTAACCCCCACTTGGACATGCGTGCCCTCTTTCCCCGTCGCTCGTTCTCTCTCTCTAAAATAAATAAATCTTTTTTTTTTTTTTTTTTTTAAGAAAAAACCCCCACAAATTCGTTCTTTCACAGTCTGGTGCGGAGAAGTCTCCCTGAGCTAACATTAAGGTGTCCACAGGGCTGTTCGTTCTAGACTCTCTAGAGGAGAATCCATGGTCTGTTCTGTCCTTCCAGAGGCTGTCCTTGGTTTGTGGCCCACACCACATTGTTTGTTTTTCTTTTGTTTTGTTTTGTTCTGCTTTTCTTTGTGTGCTTGTATTCCCCCATAGCAGTCCTCTAATTTCCCTGCATCTCTGTTCCGTGGACCCTGTGATGACATTGGGACCACCTGAATAATCCAGGACAGTGTTCCCGTATCTCAGTATCCTTAGCTTAATCACGCTGCAGAGTCCCTGTACCATGCAAGGGGCAACAGGGCCCGGGTTCTGGGATTTGGATGCGGGTGTCTTTGGGCGGGGAGGGGGGGGGGGGAGTCCCTCAGCTCTCACACCCACCCTTCCTCGGCACATCTCCTGTCGTCTCTGCAGCTGGGGGCTATGACCCAAGTTCATTTGGAGCCGGAGATACTAGTGGGAAGTTGAAGGTATGCCCAGGGTTTTGGGTTGTGCTCTTCCCTACTCTGCCCTCCCCGACCCTGCCGGTTTGGTAATGGAAGCCTGTCATTGCCCAGTGACCGCTTGCCTTCTCTGTCCTCCCCTGTTAGGAGCCTCTACTTGCCACACCCCCTTTAATTACCAAGCAGTCCCACAACGTAAAGTCAGAGGGTGGATAGTTATCAAACCATGTGAAGAGGTCCTAGTTTGATTCTGGAATTCCTTCAGTTTGTCTCTTGATAGATCTCCTTAAAATACTCTTCCTTGGAGTCCAAGGCACCAGAGTTTTCCAGGATTCCCCAACCCCTCTCGACCTTCTCTCTCGTGGGCACCTCTCTACCTGTCCTTTTTTAAAAAGTTACTTAATTTTTTAAAAGATTTTATTTATTTATTTGACAGAGAGAGATCACAGTAGGCAGGCTCCCCGCTGAGCAGAGAGCCTGATGCGGGGGGGGGGGGGGGGGCTTGGTCCTAGGATCCTGAGGTCATGACCTAAGCAAAGGCAGAGGCTTAACTCACTGAGCCACCCAGGTGCCCCTATTTTATTTTATTTTTTAAGCAATCTCTACACCCAGCCTGGGGCTTAAACTCACAACCCCAAGATCAGGAGTCTCATGCTCTTCTGACTGAGCCATCCTTTAATGTTGGAGGTCCCCTGGCCTTATCCTCGGCCACTTCTCTTCTCCAACTGTGCACAGTACATTCTCCTGGGTTGATTTCATTCACTTCCGTTCACTGTAGCTGTCATTTCTATTCCTTGACTCTTCAAATCTTTGTTCAGTTTTAACATCTACTCCTATGATTCTAAAGACTTACTAGAGTGAAAAGTTGGGGCAATAATCTTAGAAAATTGAGGTTTCTTTCTTTTTTTAAAATTAGAGATAACTTGAAAATAATTTAGCTTATACTTTAGAAACCTAGGATGTTTAACTTTGAGGTGGTAGGAAATTTTGTTTTGGAACAAGATTAAAATAGTTGATTTTGGTCCGAGTTTCCTCTGCCTGCCTAGGAACCCTCTTCTTATAAGCAAAGTCATTATAACTTTTTGTTTCTTACTGACCAGGAGATTATTTATTATTGTCTGATTACTCATGTCTGCAGAACCTCCTATATAACAGAAGCACTGTTTTTCTATTAAAAAAAGGAATTCACCGTGAAAAACGTTTTTCATAGAAAGACAAACATTTTCAGTAACTGTGCAAGAAATAGGAGGGGAAAGGTTAGCTGTGTTTTATATAAAACTTAGGGAAGTCAAGAATGCCATTTTTGAGATATGCTTCAATAGCAGTTAGATTTGCAACAATTGCAGATACAATTAAAGTGCATTAAAATGTCCCAGCTGTAATAGTAGGAGTAGAAGCAAATAACTCTTCATGTTATTATGCAAAGCAAAAAAGTGGAATAGCATTTTTAAAGCATAAAAATATATAAAGTAAAAACTCTAAAATTGAAAAACTTGTATAAATGTGTGAAAGCAAGAACAGTTTTGAAATGGTGCAATAGATACGAGATGGTTCCGGCAGTCCTGGGCTGATGCCAAAGGCACTTGGTCTGAGACACTGTTATAAATTGCTTTAGGTTTAAATGTGCTAACAGTTTTCACCATCAAGCCACGTGAAAGGCACAGAAGGCAGAACTTTGGGAAAAAAAAAATAGGACCAGTGAAACATGAAGGAACCGGGCAAAGTTTCATTTCCTGAAATGCTAAAAACCTGTTGTGTGTCTCTATTGAAGTTAATTCTTTAGAAGTGTACTAGTCTTTTTCTCACCTTTTTCTTTTTTTAAGATTTTATTTATTTATTTGAAAGAGAGAGACAGAGACAGAGATAGCGGGACAGAGTACAGGGAGGAGAAGGGAAGCAGTCTCCCCGCCAAGCAGGGAGCCCGAAGCGGGGCTCGATCCCAGGACCTGGGGATCACGACCAGAGCCGAAGGCAGACTCACCCAGGCGCCCCTCGTCATCACCTTTTATAGCAAGGCATCACCTGGTTCGGAGAGTAACAGTAACACAAAGCTAGACTTGTGGTTTCAGGTAAAATGCTAGACTAAGGGAAGTGTCCAGAAGGTAAAAAGTGTGACTGTTCTCCTGCGAGAGTCACGATTTCACTGTGAGGGCTGCAGCCGCAATGAAATGTTGGATTTCCTTTCATTTACTACATGCACTCAGCGTCTGGAGAGAGTCGTGGTTCTCAAAGTATGTCTGTGGACCCCTGAGGTCCCGGAGACAATTTCATGTGTCTGCAAGACCACAGCTACTTTCCTAGCAATATTATGATATTGGCTTTTCTCCCCCATTGGTTTGACGTGTGCACTGTTAGAGAAAAGCCGCGGTGGGTAGAGAGAAGTGCTCGCGCACTCACACACAGGTGCTGGCCCCGGAGTGGTGCTGGGTTACTGGGTCATCCTGTTCGCCAGTAGGCGCTGCGGTAAGGAACAGACAGATGCCAGTGTTAATTAACAGTTTGCTTAATGAAGCAGTAAAAACAATTGCATTAAACCTCTAAGCGCTGAGTACCCTGTATTTTTACTCTCAAACCCTTTTTTGGATCATAGAAGAAATGCGACGTATTCGGAAATTGCTTTGCTGCGCATCACAGTTCTGCCCCGAGGATAAAGCAGTTACTGGATTGCATGATCGGGGAAGGAAACCAGATACCTTTCTTCATAGGTGACCTTTTTGACTTAGAATGACTGACCTAGAACCTATGTTTATCCGGGTGGGAAGACATTTCCTCAAATGTGAGCAAAATGAGTGGGGTCTCTTCAAAGACAGCTGCCAACCTTATTGTTGCCAATGATGAAATTCAAGGTTTGAAGCACTTGTGAGAATTTTGGGAAACCTGTATCTGCCACTTTGAGATTGCCAGCTTCCCGGTACTGAAAGTCTTGTTTGGATGAGATCTCTGGTGATATTAACAAGTGGGACTTTTTTTGTTATTGTATCACACTGTGTAAACTGATTTAAGAACTATTTTCCAATGACCAGTGCATGATTTTGCAAAATGGTGAGAGCACCACGTACAGTGCAAAAGAAATTTATTTATTTGACAGAGAGAGAGAGAGAGAGATCACAAGTAGGTAAAGAGGCAGGCAGAGAGAGAGGGGGGAAGCAGGCTCCCCGCTGAGCAGAGAGCCTGATGTGGGGCTCGATCCCAGGACCCTGAGATCATGACCCAAGCCGAAGGCAGAGGCTTTAACCCACTGAGCCACCCAGGCGCCCCTGTGATGGTACTCTTAACAGAGGAGGGAGGGCTCACAGATAAGGCGCATTGCAACTTGGCTATCAAAAAGCACTACTGCCTGTAGAGTTTTGATGTAGTGGTAGCAAATACAGTAAGCTAAAAAGACTATTAAAATATGACTCCCTCTTACAACTACAAGTCTGTATGAGGCCTGATTCTCTTCATTTACTCTCTTTAATTACCCAAAGCAACATACCCCAACAGATCACTGCCAAGGAAAGAGCCAAGGAAAGTTCAGCTATTTTCTTTTCAGCCAGAATTGAAAGATATTTACAGATTTGTAAAACAATATAACTCTTCTTTCTAAAATTCTTATTCTGGACAATGGATTTTGTGTAAGACATGTTATTTTAACACAACATTTGATTGATTGATTGATTGATTGATTAGGGAGAGAGTGAGAGCAAGCAGGGGGAGGGGCAGAGGGAAAGAGAGAATCCTGAAGCCCACTTCCCACTGAGTGGGGAGCCCCACATGGGGCTCGATCACAGGACCCTGAGATCTTGACCTGAGCTGAAATCAAGAGTCAGACGCTTAACCTACTGAGCCACCCAGGGGCCCCTTAATATTTTAAATGAATTGACAAATTTTGGAAAAAAAGAATTCTTAGTTTTAATTTCAGTGCTACACATATCAGTAAGTGTAACCCACACGAAGAACTCCTTGAGATTCTGTAAATTTTAAGGGGATGAAGGGATCCTGAGAACATCTAATTCAAGACTCCTTTGTCACGTCTAATTTAAATCTCCTCTTTTACCTTCCTGAGCACTAGCGAGGGGTGGTGGGGGTTGGCGGTCATAGGACATAGTGCGTTCTTTCATCCCCTGGTCCTACTCCAGCCCCAGCACTCCACCCCCCTTGGAAGATGGGCCGGTGTCCTTGGAGTTGCAGCTCTTGCAGGGTGTTGGGGCTGGAAGAAACAAAAAGGGAAAGAGACCTAATTCTCCACATTGTTACTTCTCGGGTCAGCACTTACTGGCACCCTTACCTCTTTGTGTTAAATGCACAAATGTTGCATCTCTCCTGGGTGCACAGTGGGTGCCGCCTGATGCCTTTGACAGTGCTGTTGGGGGTTGGCTCTTGGATGGATTATAATCAAGGCAGCCTAAGCCCAACTACCTTCAGTGGGGTCCACTGCACCCCTAGGACACTCAACCGTTATCTGTTGGCCAACCAAGCAAGAGTCTGTCCTCTGCTTCTCCCTTTCTTTATTCTGTTATACTGCTCATTTCCTTCTCTCCCTCTGATGAGATAGACATGGGGGTATATTGCTAGTCTGCTGCCGGAGCTGGAGAGTGTCTTTTCAGTTGTCTAATCTGCACTCCCCTTCTCTAGGAAGGATTCTTCTAGAGACTTGCCCTCATTTATTCTATTCTTCACTAAGCTATAGACACTATTTTCAGTTTCTCTTTTTCTATCTTGATAAGACAACCTTTTCTCCTTTTCATACGGACGCACGTACATATACTATATACAGCCACACAGGGATGTGGTAGATCGGATAATAGGGATGGTTGATGGTTACATCTTCCTCATCTCTTAAGCTCAAAACAAGTACATTTCCAATGGTTGGAAGTTTTCTTTAGAATGTGGGACTTAACACCATTTTCAGTTCGGGCAGAGTCCCCATCAGTTTGAGGACAGGAAGAAAGAAACAGTTACGCTCGCTGTCCTCTTAAGCTGTGATTCCAGAATGCAACTGGCTGGCTAGAATTACAAGATTCATATAGCCACTTATCAGTAATTAGGGCTTCTATTTTATGTGAGTTGTTGGGCTATGAGTAAGGGGTGTATTATTAACTCTAGGGACATTGTCCCTAGTGTGTGAAATTCATTCTCTAGTGGGGATGGTTAAAAGCAGATAAAGCTGATATATCTACAAAGACGGAGTCTGATAAGAGTGACAAAAGAATAGGAAGACATCCAAATGAACAGTGGGGGACTGCGCATTTTGATTGGATAGGGCTGTTAGGGAATACTTCTTTGTATAAATGCCATTTGAGTTGAGACCCAAAGATGAATGTATGTGCCCCCAAAACTGAGGCATATTGCAGACACATTGCAAACAGAGAGAATGCCGTCATGTTGGAGAGACCCTGTAGGCTTGAGGAATTGACATTAGGCCCTGTGGCTGGAACTTGGAACCCTGTAGGGGCTAGGTCATGAGGAATCCTAGAGCTGTCTTGAATTTCAGTGTGCATTCGCAAGCCTGTCCTTAGTCTTGGGTGCAATGGAAAGCCATTGGAGGACTTGAATAAAAAATTGACAACCATTTGTGATTGCTTGGTGTTTCGTCCATGAGTGAAATCTGGTTCCTGGCCAACACCTGTTTTCCATGTAGTCACATTGAAATGCACTCTTCATTCCCTCACCCGATCCTATCATCTCAAAATTATGTGTCTCCTCATGAACTTTAACAGAGTTTAAGGTTGTGGACAAATGGTCCTTAGATTCCTGTAGGAGATGAGACCTGACAACATTTGAAGTAATTCTGGTGGTTTTTCTTTTTTCCTAAGAATCCTTCTGTCTAGCTGTAACATACTTTTTCTTGTGTGAGGATTTCATTCTTCCTTCTAAAGAGAGAACTCTCTCCTTTGGGAAGAGGGCAGCCAGAGTGTTTGGTTGCTTTAAGACAAGTCCTTTTTGCACATATTAATAAATGCATAGACCTAGAATTTTCATCACAAACCACACTCTGCCTTGAAATTTCATGGTGATGTTCTTAGCTTGATCTCGCACTCTCCTCAGCATTTGCCCGTTGCTGTTGTCAGAATCAATTTCTGCCTTTTCTCTGTCCATCCAGTCTTTCTTGATCCTTCAGCCACTTCCTGCCTTCATTCAGGTCCTTTTCAGGTGTTTTTTTTTACTTTGGCTGTTTTTGAAAAAGTATCAAGGAGGGGAGGATTTCATTTTGTTCAGTGTCTCTCAGAAATGTGTATTCTCTACTTGAGTATAGATGTACCAATTCTTTTTTTTATTTTCTCTCTAAGCATCAATGTGTCCTGTATGTGCAATGTGATATAATTAAGGGGGGACTAATATCTCCTTTTCCTAGGAATATCAATAGAGGGGCTTAGGGAGAGCCAAGACACATACTGCCCCTCACTGAGTATTCTCTAGAGAGCGTGGATCTCTTATAATGTAACTTTATGGAGTTCTCACAATAATGTCATTGGTAGGTACTATTATTATCCCACTCTAAATATGAGGAAACTGAAGTTTATGAAATTTTCTTAGTCCTTTTGGTTTGGTGTAACAAAAAGCCGTTAAGCAATAGAAATGCATTTCCCACAGTGCTGGAGGCTGGGAAGTCCAAGATCAAGGTACCCCCAGATTTGGTGTCTGGTGACATCCTGCTTCCTGGTTCACTGCTTTATGCTGTGTCTTTACATGGTGGAAGGGAGGAGGGAGCCCCTTGGGGTCTCTTTTATAAGGGCACTAATCCCATTCATGAGAGCTCTGCTCTCATGACCTAATCACTTCCCAGGGGACCCACCTTCTTACACCAACCATCACATTGGGGGGATGTTTCACCCTAAGAATTTTGGGGGGGAATATAAACATTTAGTCCATTGCAGAAGTTAAGTGAAGAATATAGGTTTTCTTTTTTAAAGGCAAATCTGTCTAATGGCAGAACTGGGATTTAAACTCAGATATTTGAGTTAAAGTCTCTTCATAAATTATACTGATGCTTCATTTTGAGAAGCTGTGAGAATGTTATAAATAATTCATGCTTATTTTTCTTTGTCCTTGTCCTTTCCCATGTGGGTAGCAGTCAAATCCCTTAAGCATAATAGACATGTTTGCTTTGGGGGGAGAGCGGGACAGCAGGGAGAAGAGCAGTCGGAAGGAACGGATCCCATTTCACAGGAACTTGGGGCTGGAAGTAGTAGCGGCCGCTAGCGGAGTCGGAGTCCCCTGGACCTGCTACAAAAATGAAGGGAAAGCCTGAGGAGTGTCGCAAGTAACCTGCACTGAGCAGTGAAAAGTCCCTTGGAATTTCTTACCATTAGAGCAACATCCGCTTAACTGGTTTCCTCTTTCTAGACTCCTACCCCACACCGCTTTTCCCATCCCTGCAAGGAAAACCGAGGGAAGCCCAAGCTCAGCCTTGGGTTTCATCCCCCGACTTTTCCTTGTTCTTGGCACGAATCACCCATCTGTATATGGAAACCTAAAATAATAGCTTTAATCTTTCTGTGCATCACAGACCCTTTTGACTGTTCTTGGTGAATGTTTTGGATTACTTTCCTAGAAAAAAATCTATGCAAACAATTTCTGTACAGTTGGCAGGAAGGCGTGATCTGCCGAGAGCCATCCATGACTCCTAGGCATAGACCCAAGATATGCAACTTGCTGCTTTTTTTAAAAGACTGTTCCTTCCTCTTTTGTTACAAAAAGACTTTCCTTTAAACTCTAATATCAAGGAGGGGGGGATTTCATTTTGTTCAGTGTCCCTCAGAAATGTGTATTCTCTACTTGAGCATAGATGTACAGTGCTTTTCTTAAAAGGTAAATTTTGTAAATGTAATTTTAACAGACAGTTGATTGCTACTTGTATGTTGAAACCTGTCCAAGTTAGGTGACATCGAAGCAGCCTCCTTGCCATTTGTGGTTTATGTCCACCATCGCCCCGACAAAACTTCACCAGTTCTTCAGTAGTTATTGAATTCAGGCTGTGTTGTCTTATTTATTTATTTACTTATTTATTTTTTCAAGACAAATCTGATCCTCGTACAATGAGGGGAGTGAAAGATGTATGTACATATACTAGGTTATTTCAAAATAGAACAGTTTAGGTGCTTCTGGGTTGGAATACTCCGGTTCAGTTTTTCTGAAATTACAAAAATATGTTACAAAGACACACTTAGTGTCCTGGCTACTTTCAGAATATCATTCGAGGAATTAAAGTAGTATGATCTGTGGGAAAGGTTCTGGGACAGGACTTCAAGTAGAATCCCTGCATATGCAACCAAAAATCAAAAGGTTGATGGTTTGTTGGTTTTGATCATTTAACTTAAGCCTAAAAAGTACTTTACTTCTACTTTTACTGGCGCTTATAACTACTGTATAGCCATGTCCCTTAAGAATTAATTGATCTCTGTGGAGATGCTGCAAACACTGTGGCCTAAATTGCAGACAGAGTACCAGTTTCCTATTACCCCCCTCCTTGGCTGTGTCCTTTGAGCAAAGTTAGAACCTCAAAGTTCTGTTTTTTAACTGTGCTTGTGAGTGCAAGTACGCTTCTATATTCTACATCATTCAGAAGAGGGTCTAGAGACCAAAGCGTTACAAGGATCTCTGCTCTACCCCTGGAAGAGTTATTCCAAACTAGAGGAACCATTATTTTCAACTTTAAAAAGATCTATCATGATCAGGTAGAAACACAGGCCAAAATGGATCTCCCAAGCCAAATGCACCTAATTCATGGAGGCTCAAATGTAAAGGTACCTAGAATCTCCTCCTCCCTCTTTTATCATAATAGTGTGCAAGGAGCCAGAATTAGTTTGCATTTAAATAATTAACCCAGGGGGCTCCTGGGTAGCTCAGTGGGTTAAAGCCTCTGCCTTTGACTCTGGTCATGATCTCAGAGTCCTGGGATCCAGCCCCGCATCATCCCGTTCTCTGCTCAGCCGGGAGCCTGCTTCCCCCTCTCTGTGCCTGCCTCTCTACCTACTTCTGATCTCTGTCTGTCAAATAAATAAATAAAATCTTAAAAAAAAACAAAAATCAACCCAGCCTTCTACTTCCTACAGTAAGTACCGAGATGCAAACATTCTTTTAAATGCATAACTAAGCTCTAAGAGAGTAAGGGAAAGCCACTTGATGGAGAGCGGTAGAAAAGTAAATTCTGGGAACTGCTTAACTTTATGCTGCTGCTGTGTTGGAGCGGTTGCCCAGAGATTGGAGGGGAGTTGGAGAGGGGATGCTCTCCTGACATTTAGGCGAGGTAAAGGGGGGAAGTTACTACCGAGACACATACAGAAAATGGCTCCTTTTCTAGGGTTACTCTGTTCGTGAATGGGAAGTTGAGAAAAATACCCACTACCTCTCTATAGAGATGGCCAGGAATTTGGGTTATCTTTTCTTAGGATTCGGTAGAAGCTTTCTTGAAAAGTCTAGTTTCAGATTTGTAACCACAAACTGGCTGGTCCATGGCATGGTGTATGCGGGCCTTTTTGAAACGATTTTTTATTTTTAAGTGAAATGTAGTTGAGATGCGTATGATGGTTTCAGGTGTACATTCTAGCGATTTGACTATCACATACATTACACAGCACTCACCACAGTGGGCATAGTTACCGTCTGTCCGTACAGTGTTATTACAGTGTTACTGACTGTATTCTGTGTCGTGTACTTTCCACCCCCAAACGTATTTATTTCATACCTGGAAGTTTTTACCTCAAATGCCCTTCACCTTTTTTTCCAAAAACTCCCACCCCCCGCAAAACAGTTTCTTTGTGTTTTTTTAGTCTGTTTCTGTTTGCTTGTTTTGTTTTGTAGATTCCAGATAAAAGTGAAATCCTCTGGTGTTTGTTTTTCCCAGACTGACTGACTTCACTTAGCATAGTACCCTCTAGGTCTGTCGATGTTGTCACAAATGGCAAGATTTTAACTTATTTTAATGGCTGAATAATATTACTCTGTGTGTGTGTTTGCATACACACTGTATTTTCTTTTTCCATGCATTAGTTGATGGAACCATAGGTTGCTTTCATATTTTGGTTGTTGGAAATAATGCTGCAATAAAATTAGGGATACCTATGTCTTTTCCAGATTAGTGTTTTCATTTTCCTCAGATAAAGTCCACAAGTGGAATTACTGGATCATACAGTAGTTCTATTTAAGCATTTTTAAGAAACTTCTACACTGTTTTCCATAGTGGCTGCACCAGTGTGCATTCCCACTAAACAGAGCACAGGGGTCCCCTTTTCTCCATGTCCTTGGCAACACTTATTTCTTTTTGGGGATAGCCATCCTTACAGGTGTGAGGGGATATCTTACTGTGGCTTCGATTTGCATCTCCCTGGTGATGAGTGACGTGGAGCATCTTTTCATGTGTCCATTAGCCATCTGGATGTCTCCTTAAAAAAAAAAATGCCTATATAGGTTCCTTGCCCATTTTTAGATGAGATTGGTTTGTGGTGTTGAGTTGTATGAGTTCTTTAAATATTTTGGATATTAACCCCTTACTGCACATATCCTTTGCCAGTCATTTCTCCCATGCAGGAAGTTGCTTTTTCATTTAGTTCATGGTTTCCTCTGCTGTGTAGAAAATTTTTATTTTGATGTAGTTCGACTTGTTTATTTTTGCTTTTGTTTCCTATGCTTAAGGAGCATACCCAGAAAAACGGTGCAAGAATTTTCTGCCTATATTTTCTTTTAGGAATTTTATGGTTTCATTTGTTAATTCAGGTCTTTAATCTGCTTTGAGTTAATATTTGTGTATGGTGCAGGGAAGTAGTCCCAGTTTCATTCTTCTGCATGTGGCTGTCCAGTTTTCCCAACATTATGTGTTTATTTATTTATTTAAAAATGTAATTAATTTATTATTCTCTTTTCTCCATTGTATATTTTGCCTTCTTTGCTATTGATTAGTTGACCCTATATGCATGGGTTTATTTCTGGGCTGTTACATTGATCTTTGGGTCCATTTTTTATGCTAGTACCATATTGTTTTGATTCCTATAGCTTTGTAGTATAGTATGAAATCTGGGATTGTGATACCTCCAGCTTAGTTCTTTCTGAAGATGGCTTTGGCTATTCTGGATCTTTCATTGTTCCATGAAAACTTTAGGATTATTCTAGTTCTATGAAAAATAGTATTGGTATTTTGATAGGGATTGCATTGAATCTGTAGATTGCTTTGGGCAGTATGAACATTTTAACAATATTAATTCTTTTAATCCATGAGCATAAAATATGTTTCCATTTACCTGTATCTTCATTCGTTTACTTGTATCTTTCTTTCATCAGTGTCCTATAGTTTTCAGAATATAGGTCTTTCACCTCCTTGGTTAAATTTATTTCTAGGTTTTTGTTGTTGTAAATGGGATTGTTTTCTTAATTTCTTTGACAGTTTGTTATTAATGTATAAAAACACAACAGATTTCTGAATATATAGTTTTATGCCCTGCAACTTTCTGAATTCATTTATTCTAATAGTTTTTTTTTAAGTTTATTTATTTAAATAATATGTATTCACAGTGTGGGGTTTGAACTCATGATCCTGAGGTCCAGAGTCACACCCTACTCTTACTGAGCCAGCCAGGTGCCCCATTCTAATAGTTTTGTTGCTGTTGTTTTGTCTTTTTGTAGGTTTTCTGGTGGAGCCTTTGGGGTTTCTATATATAGCATCATGTCATCCACAAATAGTGACAGTTTTACTTCTTCCTTACCAGTTTGGGTGCCTTTAATTTTTGTTTCTTGTCCGATTGCTGTGGCTAGGACTTCCAGCACTATGTTGAATAAAAGTGACAAGAGTGTGGGCCTCCATGTCTTGTTCCTGATCTTAGAGGAACAGCTTTTATTTTTTTACTGTTGAGTACCTTGTTAGCTGTGGGTTTATTATTTTCAGTTGAGTTCTGTCTGTATCTACTTTGTTGAGAGTTTTTATGACTAATGCATGTTGAGTTTTGTCAAATGCTTTTTTCACATCTCTTGGGAAGATCACATGATTTTTGCCCTTCATTTTTAATGTGATATGTCATGTTGAATTGAGGATATTGAGCCATCCTTTGATCCCTAGAATTAGTCCCACTTGATCATGATGAATGATCCCATTAATATATTGTTGCATTTGGTTTCCTGATATCTTGTTGAACATTTTTGCATCTATATTCAGCAGGAATATTGGCATGTAATTTTCCTTTCTTATAGTGTCTTTGTCTGGTTTTGTTATTAAGATAATGTCCTTGTAGAATGAGTTTGGAAGCATTCCTTCCTCTTCACTTTTTGGGAACATTTTGGGAAGGATATGTATTAACTCTTAATTAAGTGATCAATAGAACCCACAACTATATGGTCAACTAATCTTTGACAAAGAAAGAAAGAATACCCAATGGAAAAAAGACAATCTCTTGAACAAACTGTGTTGGGAAAACTGGACAGCTAGCCATATGCAAAAAAAAAAGAAACTAGACCACTTTCTTTCACCATACACAAAAATAAATTCAAAATAGGTGAAAGACCTAAATATGAGACCGGAAACTGTCAGTAAACCTAGAGGAGAACAGAGGGAGCAACCTCTTTGACACTGGCTGTAGCAACTTCTTCCTAGACACGTCTTTGGAGGCAAGGGAAACAAAAGCGAAAATGAACTACTGAGACTTTGTTAAGATAAAAAGTTTATGAAAGAAACAAGAAAACTAAAAGACAACCTATGGAATGGGAGAATATATTTGCAAATGACATATCTGATAGAGGGTTAGTATCCAAAATCTATAAAGAACTTACCAAACTCAACAACCAAAAAACAATCCTGTTAAGAAATGGGCAGAAGACAGGAATAGACATTTTTCCATGTCTAACAGACACATGAAAAGATGCTCAATATCACCCATCAGGGAAATGCAAATCAAAATTATAATGAGATACCACCTCACACCTGTCAGATGGCTAAAAGTAACAAAGGAAACAACAGGTGTTGGTGAGGTTGCGGAGAAAGGGGAACCCTATTGCACTATAGGTGGGAATTGCAAACTGGTGCAGCCACTCTGGAAATTAGTATGGAGGTTCCTCAAAAAGTTGAAAATAGAGTTTACCCTATGACCCAGAAATTGCACTACTAGGTATTTACTCAAAGGATACAAACATACTTATTTGAAGGGGCACACGCACCCCAATGTTTATACAGCATTATCAACAGTAGTCAGATTATGGAAAGAGCCCAAATGTCCAATGACTGATGAATGGATAAAGATGCCGTATGTATGTATATATAGAGTGGAATATCAGCTGTCAGAAAGAATGAAATCTTGCCATTTGCAACAATGTGGATGGAACTAGAGTGTATCACGCTAAGTGAAATAAGTCAGAAAAAGACAATACTGTATGATTTCACTTATACAGGGAATTGAAGAAACAAAACAGATCAACATAGAGGAAGGAAAAAAAAGGGATGCAAACCATAGGAGACTCAACTGTAGAGAACAAACAGGGTTCCTGGAAGGGAGGTGGGTGGGGGAAATGGGTTTTAAGGAGGATACTAATTGTGATGAGCACCAGGTGTTGTGTGTAAATGATGAATCACTAAATCCTACTCCTGAAACCATTTTTACACTATATGTTAACTAACTAGAATTTAAATAAAAACTTGAAACTAAATAATTGGTCAAATTCACCTTTGAAGTTGTTTGGTTTTGGATTTTGGTACTTGTTTGTTGTTGTTGTTGTTGTTATTATTATTACTGGTTCAATTTCATTACTAGTAATTTGTCTCTTCAGATCTTCTGTTTCTTCCTAATTCAGTCTTGGAAGGTTCTATGTTTCTAGTAATTTATCCATTTTTTTTTCAAGATTGTCCAATTTCTTGGAGCATAGTTTTTCATAATAGTTTCTTAAAATTTTTTATTTCTGTAGTGTCAGTTGTAGGTTCTCTTTCATTTCTTATTTTATTCAACTTCTTTCTCTTTTTTTCCTTGATGAGTCTGACCAAAGTTTTATCAATTTTTCCAAAGAACATGTTTAGTTTCATCAATCTTTTCTTTGTTCTTTTAACTCTATTTCATTTATTTCCACCCTGATCTTTATTATTTCCTTCCTTCTGCTGGCATTGGGCTTTGTTTGTTCTTCTTTTTCTAGTCCTTTTAGGTGTAAGATTAGGTTGTTTGAGCTTTTTCTTGTTTCTTGAGGTAGTCTATAAACTTCCTTCTTTGAACTACTTTGCCGAAGATTTTGATCCACTGCATTTCATTTTCATTTGTCTCCAGGTATTTTTTTTTTTTTTATTTCCTCCTTAGTTTCTTTGTTGACCTATTGGTTGTTTAGGCTCCACATGTTTGTGGGGTTTTTCCCCCCAGTTTTCTTGTAGTGGATTTCTAGTTTCATAGCATTATGGTCAGAAAAAACACTTGGTTTGATTTCAGTCTTCTTGAACTTCTTGAGACTTGTTTCGTGGCTTAACATGTGATCAGTTTGGGAGAATGTTCCATGTGCTCCTGAAAAGAATGTGTATTTTACTGCTTTTGGATGGAATGTTCTGTATATATCTGTTAAATCCATGTGGTATAATGTGTCATTCAGAGCCACTGTTTCTTTATGGGTTTTCTGTCTGAGTGATTTATCCATTGATATAATTGGGGTATTAAAGTCCTCTAGTATAATGGTATTACTGTCAGTTTCTCCTTTTATGTCTCAGTATTTGCTTTACATATTTATGTGCTCCTGTCTTAGGTACATAAATATTTAAATTGTTATATCCTTTTGTTGGATTGATCCTTTTATTGTTACATGTGTCTTTGTCTCTTGTTACATCTTTGTCTTAATGTCTGTTTTGTCTAAGTATTGCTACCCCAGCGTTTTTTTCTTCCATTTGCTTAGAATATCTTTTTCTGTCCCTTCACTTTCAGTCTATATGTGTCTTTAGGTCTGAAATGAGTCTTTTGTAGGCAGCACATAGATGTGTGTGTGTGTGTGTGTGTGTGTGTTTAATCCAGTCACCATATGTGTTTTGATTGGGACATTTAGACCATTTATATCTCAAGTAATCATTGATAGGTATGTACTTATTGCCATTTTGTTATGTTCTGGTTTTCTTTCTTTTCTTTGTATTTTTTTTTGTTTTGTTTTGTTTTGTTTTTTTTTTTTTAGTTCTTTGCTCCTTCTTATCTTGCCCTCTCTACCTGTGTGATCTGATGGCTTTCTCTACTGTTATGCTTGGATCCCATTCTCTTTATTTTTTTGTGTGTATCTGTAATAGGTTTTTGCTTTGTGGATACCTTGAGTTTCAACTAGAACATGCTATGTATGGAGCAGTCTATGTTAAGTTGATGATCATTTAAGTTTGAACACATTCTAGCTCCCCTCTCCATCTTTTGTATATCTGATGTCATAGATTACTTTTAATTTTTTAATATATTTATTTTATGTCTTTTATTTTTAATTTATCTCTTAGCTAATATTTGTAGATACAATTGATCTCACTACTGTTGTCTTTTAACCTTCATAATAGCTTTATAAGTGACTTTCTGCTTTTAGTATATTTGCCTTCCCCAGTGAAATTTTCTCCTTTCATAATTTCCTAGTTATGATCATTTCATTTCCATTTTCAGAAGTCCTTTTAATATTTCCTGTAAGACTTGTTTAGTGGTGACGAGCTCCTTCAACTTTTGTTTGGGAAACCATCTCTTCAATTTTTAATGATAAGCTTACTGAGTAGGGTATTCTTGGTTGTAGGTTTTTTTCTTTTTAGCACTTTAAATATATTCTGTAACTCTCTTCTGGCTTGGAGAATTTCTACTGAAGATCAGCTGATGGCCTAATGGCACTTCCCTTGTATGTAATTATTTGCTTTTCTCTTGCTGCTTTTAAGAACCTTTTCATCTTTAATTTTTGGCCTTTTAAACACTAGATGTTTTTGAACATCCCTTGGTTTATCTTGTTTGAGGCTTCTGTGTTTCGTGGATCTGGATGTTTGTTTCCTTCCCTAGCTTAAGGATGTTTTCAGCTATTATTTCTTCAAAAAGTTCTCTGCCCCTTTTTCTGTCTTCTCCTCCTATGACCCCTAGAATGTAAATATTATGCTTGAGTTTGTCACAGAGGACCTTTAACCTGTCTTCATTTTTCAAAACTCTTTTTTCACTTTTACCCTTCAGCTTGGGTGCTTTCTATTTCCCTGTCTTCCAGATCACTGATCTGTGTTTCTGCATTTTCCCATCTGCTCTTGATTCTCTGTAATGTATTTCTCATTTCAGTTATTGTATTTCTCAGCTCTTTTAACATTCTCTATCTTTTGTTGAACTTCTCACTGAGCTCATCCACCTTCCTCTCGAGTCTGGTGAGTATCTTAATTACCATTCTTTGAACCATTTATTAGGTAGATGTATTTTCTCTGTGTCTTTTCGTTCTCTTTCTCAACTTTTATCTTTTTCTCGTTGGAGCATGTTCCTTTGTCTCCTCATTTTGTCTGAGTCTCTGTTTCTCTGTACGAGGTAGGTCAGCTATGTGTCCTGGTCTTGAAGGTAATGGCCTTATGCAGAAGGCATCATGTAGGTCCTGAAGCACAGCTCCCTTTGGTCACCAGTACCAGGTGCTTGTGGGGTGTCCCCGTGTGACAGCATCTGCCCCCTGTAAGGACTGGGCTGTGGCTGCCGTAGTCCTGCTGGTGGGCAGGGATAGTTTCCAGCACAGATGGCTGAGAGTCCTGGCTCATTTGCTTTAGGCACATGGGTACGGAAGGCTGACCCCATTTCTCTGGGACAGGAGTTGCTTCAGAGGGTTGCAGGTACCCACTGAGGCTGCCCACCTTATATGTCAAATCCAGACCTGCTTTAGAGGGGCACTTGCTAGTGGGTGGGGTGGGGTGGGTTCACAGGGAACACCATGGCAGAGCACGCTGTGCTGGCGAGGTAGATGGAGACTGTCAGAACTGGCTCACTCAAGCGTCTGGCCTGCTGGCTGGATGAAGGCAAGAGAAATGGCTCCTGCCAGCACTGCTGTTTTGGAGAAAACACGTAGAAGTCCCTGCTCCTCCAGCACACGCCATAAAATAAGTCAATAAATTTCCTTCATGTATAACCCAGGTGCTTTTCAAACTGCTGCCTCTGGGCTGGGTCTCAGACTAAGCAGTATAGTGCATTGGCCCTTTAAGAGTGGGGTCTTGGTTCCCCATAGCGCTCTGGCTCGCCTGGAGTTAGGTCCGGATTTTCAGTGGTCCCACAATTAACCAGTGCCAGTTTTCAAACCAAGTGTCACGGAGCGGGGGGTTTGGAGGCTCATATTCCCAGTGTTGTCAGTGCAGGTCCCCCACTGCAGGGGTGCTTGATATGGGTCTGATTTCCTCTTTTCTCAAAGAGAGGATCTTTATACTTGTAATATCCCTCCTGCTGGTGGGTCATGGGGCTGGGGGTTTGCTTCCCAACCGTGTCTGTTCCCCTTCCTGACTGGCTTCCCCTTCAGCTGTTGATCTGTGGAAGATCTGTTTCGCCAGTCTTTAGGTGGTTTTCAGGGTGAGTTGCATCTTATGTAGTTGTAGCATTGATGTGTCTGTGAGAGGTGCATGCGGGAGCCTCTTCACCGTTTTCCCAAGATCTCTCCTACAGTTGGAGTTTGTATCCACACAGTCCAGGAATCCCAAACTGTGAAATTTTAGGGTAGTGGCTGGTGATATGGAAGACTTATCCATCAGAAGCAAAAGGAAAGTATTTCTGAAAAGATAGTCCTTCAGCCTAGGACTCTTTTCATATAACACCCAACTGAAGATTTATGCACAGCTCCAGGATACAGAACATTTGAGAATACCGTCTAGCCTCAGGCCCTGCAGATGACAAGATTAAAAGCCAAGCACTCTGTGTAATACAGTCTCAGAGCTTGTAAAATAAGGTTGCTTAAATGATACTAGTCTTAAAAGAAGGTGTTAATTTTAAATTGAAAAACACTGGGTGCTAGGAAAAAAACAGATTTGTAAAAAGAGCCATACTGAATTATAAAAGTAAGATGTATAGTCATTTGAAAAAAACACACACTCAGAAAGCTTCTGTGGATAGCTCTTTAGAGATTAGGTGCCATTTACTAGAGCAAAGTGAGTTGGAAGATAGATTTCAGGAAACTTCCAGAATGCAGAGAGAGAAGGTGGTTAAGATGTCCCAACTGGGTTATTCATGGAATACCTAAAGAGCTTATCCCAAAAGCCTTGTGGAAAAATGAAGGGCTAAGAAGTTCTTCCTTACTGTAAATGTCAAGAGTGTAGATAAAAATATAGTAACAATATTGGATTCAGATAAATCAAGGAACAAAATAGAGAACCCAGGTATAGTTACTTGTGTGTGAAGTTTGATAAATAAGTAATATTACACATCAGTGGGAGAAGGTCAAATGGTGCTGTCCTTCTGGAAAAAGATTAAGTTAGAACTATTGTAGGTGTGAGTTAATACTTCAGTATATCGAGTGAAACTATAAAATTTTAGAGAAGTCACACCAGAATCTCTTTATTAGGATACAGAATGTTTTCTTAAGAAACAAAATGCATGGTCTTATAAGAAAATTGGGATATATTTGGCCAGTTAAAATAACTTCTTTTTGCCCAGGGCTACTGTGTTGTGTAAGGTAGGATGGACAATTGACAATTAGTCCCCCCAAAATGTCATAGCATATGTACAGTAGAAGTTGATTTCCTGCTCAGTGATCGTTTAGAGGGAATGTCAGGTTGATGCACTGCTCTCCTCCGTAAGGTGTTTTGGGGACCCAGGTCCTTCCATCTGGTGTCTTTGCTGTCTCTTAAGGCCTTGCCGTAGTCTGCATGCAGCTGGTGGAGGGGAGAGTATGGAGGAAGCATGCCAGTTTCATAAAAGCTTCCACCAGGAAGTGGCACTTACAACTTACACATCGTGTTTGACAGCTCATGTCCTGTGTTAATGGAGCCTCCGGGAGAGGGGAGGAGGGTAGAAGTGGGAGGAAATGTAGCTCTTCACTAGGCAGATGCTTTGTAGCTATGGTTCAGATACTGTGGACAAGGAGAACTGATGTTGGGAGCAACTGTCTCTGTCTCTAGAACCATTGTGAAAACGTTAAGTCAGGGATTGGAGAAGATATAAAGGAAAACTGTACGGCGCTTCCATTTCCTTTCCATCTGATTAGCAAGATGTCTGATAACACCAAGTGTTGGCAAGGTCTGGGAACTCAGGAAACCTTCAAACACCGTTATGTATCCATCACAGCGCAGGGAGGAGTGGTGTGGAAGGATATTCGGCAGCAAAGAGCAGAAACAAACATCTGTTTCTCAGTTAAAAAAAAAAATGATATGTCAAATACTGTTAATTAGTATGACAGAATATTATTCACCTTGTTAAAATGAATGAACCGTATCTACATGTATCGAGCTAGATTTCTCAGTGTGGTATTGAATGAAAAGTCCAGGTGTTGGGGGAACAGTGCATTTATGTACTTTCAAAAATAGCTTATATTGTTTATCAGTACGTATATGTTTTGAAAGATGAAAACACATATGGTAATCTTATTTGGCAGTTCCAACTTATTTTTTTTTTTCTTGGCAGAGAGGAAAGAGGGTGGGTCTTTAGCCTTACCACTAATAAATTATTTTATAAGATATTTAAAGCAAATATACAAGGCTAATACCTATTTAATTTTGGTATGGGTTGCAGTTTATCATATTTTATTTTTTGTAAATTTTTTAAGTGTTTAAAATGGACCATTAATAATTAGAAGATTTCAAAATTTTTAGAATGGTAAAGAATGAATGGGAAGGTGTGTGTGTTTATATACCATGGCATACTACTCAGCCATAAAAACAGAATGAAATCTTGCCATTTGCAGTGACGTGGACAGAGCTAGAGAGCATTATGCTAAGTGAAAGAAGTCAGTCAGAGAAAGACAAATACCATAGGATCTTACTCATACGTGGAATTTAAGAAACAAAACAAATGAACGAAAGAAAAAAAGAGAAAGAGGCAAACCAAGAAACAGACTCTTAAATATAGAGAACAATCTGATGGTGACCAGAGTGGGGTGGGGGAATGGGTGACATAGGTAATGGGGATTAAGGAGGTGATTTGCTTTGACGAGCACTGGGTGATATATGGAAGTGTCAGATCACTGTACTGTACACCTCAAACTAATACTATATTTTCAGTTAACTGGACTTTAAAACAAAACTTCAAAAAGCACATGAAAACAACTTTTGGCATTTCTTATTATTAGAAGTAGCACATGAATGGAAAACAAAGATGTAAAGAGGAAGAGAGAAGCCTATTATTTCTTTTCTGACTTTATGGTTGACTAGATAGCTAGTCCTTAGTGCCAGTAGCATATAAAATTTTTATTTTCTGATGTGAGTGTAATTCTAGAAAACAAACCCTTATGAACACATAATTTAGTGGAGCATAAATGGCTCTTTTGAAATGTTCTTTTTTCTTACTAGTGGATTCTAAATATTTTAGCATGCCATTTTTTTAGGAGCTTATTTCTGAATAATTGCCTATTTTGCTATGGTATGAAACTTATTTAACCAGAGTCTCCCTGTCTCTCCAGGCTTCTTGACTTCTGTCTCCTTTCTTTTGGCAACTCCTTGCATTTTGCTCTCCTCTTTTTGTTCCGGGGAGAAAAATGAAGTATTCTTTTATTACACAGTTGAGTTTGCAAAGGGAAGTGTTTAGTCAAATGAGATTTTGCAGGTTTGGCAACACATGATATTTAGTAATTAGATGCTGTGTCTTTGGTTGCGTATTTGTCCGATGGGTTCGAAAAGGTGACCACTCAGGGAAATTGGCCAGGCTATATCAGAATAAATTTTTCTGGTGAGTAAAGGTGAGTTACAGAACATTTAACATAGAGCTTTGCCATGTTATTGAATATGAAAGCCACAAGCTTCATGTGGGTGTTTAAATTTGAATTAATAAAAAAATAAAATTAAAAATTCAGTTCCTTCAGTAAGCTAGCCACAGTTCATGTGCTTGGTAGACACACGTGGCTAGTGTCTGATCATGTTGGACCAACAGGTACAGAACGTTTTCAACATCACAAAGAGTTCTGTTGGACAACCTTGGGGTAAAGTTTATATGTGTTACCTGTTCTGTTAGAATTTAAAAATCATTTTTGTTTTTAATTTTCTTCCTGGATATTATAAATGCCAGTAAAAGTCACTGATTATGGAAACTGTTAACAGCTCAAAATTAATTAGAGTAATTTTTACTTTCCTACCAACTTAATATTTAAACTTATGTCCTGAAGTAAAACATGTATCGACCTAGGGTTACTCGCATTTAGAAATTCTAGAACATTTAAAACTTTTATTTTATTTTATTTTAGATTTTATTTATTTATTTGACAGACAGAGATCACAAGTAGGTAGAGAGATAGGCAGAGAGAGAGAGAGAGGAGGAAGCAGGCTCCGTGCTGAGCAGAGAGCCCGATACAGGGCTCGATCCCAGGACCCTGAGTTCGTGACCTGAACCAAAGCAGAGGCTTTAACCCACTGAACCACCCAGGTGCCCCCAAACTTTTTTTTTTTTAAAGATCTTATTTATTTGAGAGAGAGAAGGAAAGTACACAGGGAGAGTGAGAGAGAGAAGCTGACTCTCCCCGCCCTGAGTAGGGAGTCCAATATTGGACTTGACCCAAGGACCCTGAGATCATGACCTGAGCCCAAGGCAGATGCTTAACTGAGCCACCCATATGTTCCCTAAAAACTCTTGATATAAACAAAGTCCTCAGGTGGGCAGGGTAGGGGTATGCTCTCAGATCTCTTGGATGAAGATCTAAAGAAGATGAGGTGGAAAGAGGGGCTCATTGTTTTAAAAGATGCTCAGAAGATGCTTAATTTGGGGCATATAGTTTTAGTATGGCCTCAATATAAATTAATCTGGAGAAATTAAGAAATGCTAGAAAGAAAAAAATACAGGGGCAGGGGGTGCGTGGAGAGGAACCACCCCTAATCGTGTAGCCATTGGGAACAGCCAGCATTACTTACCATGTACCCGCCAAGCCTCCTCTCTGTCCTGCTCACCAGCAGTGAATGGGGTCAGTGAAGAAGGCAGCTGAGATGGAAGTCTGAGAGGCAGGCAAGGGATTAAAATACAGATCTCACTGAAGACTATATTACTGATAGTACCGATCACTATTTTTTTTTCTTTTTCCGGTCACTAGTATGTAGGGAACACAGACCCTTGGTAAGTACCTAATAAGTATGAGCCTCCATACTTCCTGTTGCAGGGAAGCGGATGTTGAAATAAGAAAGCTAAAAGAGTGGTATGAGAGGCTAAGCTCAGTATTCTATGATAGTATTTGTTGGGGTGATCTAATTTTTGATAATGTCTCAAGCAAAATAAATTTAGCTCTTAAGTTGGATAGTTTTGTTTTAAATTATACTTTTAATAGTTTCTCACATCACATCTTGCTTCTTTTAAAGCTTGTATTCTTTAAAGATTGGTTTATTACCCATGGTGATTAATGTTGGAAGGTTCCAAGATTTTAAGTAAAAATGTGGCCCTGATAATTCTGGTAATATCATAAGTGTCAAAATTCTTTCCCTGATACTTTGCATTGAGGGCCAGGTTGCCAAAAAGGTAATAGAATCCTCTCTTAGCAGTAGCATCTGGCTAATCAAAATAAAATCTATCTTCCAGACTTTTTACAAGAGAGTTTGGTTAGGCTTTGAGTTTAATTAAAGAGTTCATTACTTGATACCTGTGAGTGTATTATGTGATACCTGTTAAAAACTGGAAATTCTGAGTTGTTTTAATATATAGTGGGGGTAATTTTTTCAATTATAAATAAGAGGGTCAAGTAAGTTTTCTAGTATAACATTTTAAGGGCAACTATGTAAGAGTTGAAATGGATAAAACTTAAGAGCCAACAGTTTCGCATTTGTCAAAGCATCTTGCATTTCTTTTTTTTTTTTTTAAGCATCTTGCATTTCTTAATGATAATACTAGGTTTTTTTTTTTTTTTTAAGGAACTCTGTTTGTCTTATAATGTATTATGATATATTCTTGCCTTTGTGTTTTTGAGGGGAATGATGGGAAAGGAAGGATCACATTTTATTTGATAATATAATTTTATTCTTGTTTTACAGTGCAGAAAATTATTTCAGCGACAGTTATGAGAAATGTCTGTATGAGCAATCCCTTTGTTTCTTAGAAGTTTGAATTTGTGGGGGAAGGTTGACAATTAAGGAAAAAAAAAAGTCTAAAAAGAACAGCGTGCTAGGAAAGGCGTTCCCAGAACGCACCAGCTCCCATGCTCTTGATGGTGGTCACGTACCAACCTGTCAGGATGGGGTGCCGGCTTATCACTTGGCTTTAATCATAATTTATGTGTTTAGCAGGAATATAAACTACAACCTTTAACTTCAAGTATTGAAAGGCTATGTTTTAGAAGTGCCAGGTTTTATTAAACTAACAGTTATTCAGGGGAAAAACAAAGGTTTACGTCTTCTGTGCGTTCTCTTTGATAAGGATTTCCCCTCGCCCCCCCATTTGACATCGCATTAGAAACACTGGCTCGTACGTGAATTACACACGCACATTTGTCCCCTGTCGGTTTATAGTAATGTAGAATTTTTCTTTGTAGGTTTAGTGGATCGGTTTTTATTCGCAGCGATAAAAATGTTCCAATATCTCGCTGTTGGCTAGCAGGTGAACTTATATTCATTTGCGTTTCTTCCAGATTCACGAAAAACTCCACTACTACGAGAAGCAGAACCCCATGCCCATCCTCCACGGCGCAGCGGTCTTGGCCGATGACGTAAGTGTGCCTTCCTGAGCTCCCCGGGACCGGCTCCCCCAGGCCTGGCCGGGGCAGAGCTCATCCTGGCGCAGACCGATGCGTGCGATCCTAGGAGCGAAAACCAGGAGAAGCTGCAAATGTTTCCAGAAGGGCTGTCATCACAGAGCTTATGCGGATACTAGGCTGATTTTCATTCACTCTCCTGCTCTGAAAATTTTGCCTGGAGATAACTAACCCTCTCGTTCTCCCTCGGTAACTCCGTACTAGAAATTTTAGCCTGCAACTCTCCAGGGAGAGAGAGAGAGAGAAGCTGTCAGCTAGGAGTGTTCTGAGAAAGTCACAGGCAAGAGGAATGCTTTGGAGAAATAAAGACAAATGAGATAGGTCTATTGCTGACAGTGCTAAAAAATGACAGATACCAGTATAGGAACGAGGCCTTCTGAAATACATAAAAAGAAAGGATTGTTTTTAAAATGGATTATAAAGCACAGTAATGATTTATGGATATTAGACCTTTCCAAATTACCTTCATAACCAAAAAATAAATTTTAGCAGCAGTTGGCATTGATGGAGTAGTTAATTTCCTGTAGCTATAATTTTATTTTCAATCTGGGGGAGGGACTACCTTGCTGATTCTTACTGTTAACTTTCAAACTCGGATGAATTGGAAACACACCTGGATAAACTATAAAGGACACTGAGCCAGACGAGAAATGGGTCTCGTGTGAAGGTGGTTTTTAACGATACCCTGTAGCTTATCTGTGGTTATGATAAAACAGGCCATTGTGCAGTTTAGTAAAATATTGGGGCCCTAGAATTGAAAAAAAAGAAAAAAGAACTGACCGTCTTCGGGAGTTGATTTTCTTAATATATGTTTTCTATTTTAATTTAGATAATACAGCACATGGAATGTATCTCTAAGTGGTTTGTTTAGTCCCCAGTCTCCCTTCCAGTTTTATTCGGAGATTACAAATTATAGGGATGTTTCAATTTGTGTTTTATGAGGAATTTATGAAGTAAAGAACCAGAATTTTTGAAGTGAAGGGGAGTGAAAGTATAGAGAGAATTCTAGTAAGCTGCGGTTGGCCCTTGAGAAAGTCTTAAAATTTATAACTTTAAAAACATTTACTGTTGAGGGTTTGGGGAAATATTTGTTACTTTCCAGTGTGATTGAGGCCCAATTATATTATGACAATATTGCTTTTAAAAAAAATTAGAGACTGTTATATAAAAAGGGTAAAATGTAGCATGTTCTAATTTCATCAGAGCAATATATTTAAATTAAAAAAATTTTGTTACCAAGTGACTAAAGAATGCAAAGAGCCTTATGTGACTTTTTGTAAGTTAACAATTATATAACGATTATTTTACCTTGAAAAACAAAAATTTTACCTTGGAAAAGTAAAATCACTTTCTGAATTATAAGCAATGAATATATCCGTTTTATCAGGTTTTATTTTTGAGTATAATTCTATGATGTCCTTCTTTTAGAGAAAAGTCCTTCTCCAGAGACAAGAACGATTATCTTTAGCTTGGTAGAAACCATAGGAGCAAATAGAAATTTCATGCGGTGTTTTACGAAGGGTTTTTAAATGAAAATATATGCATATATTTTGAATTCTGTACTGCATACTTCACAATTTTAATTTCTTTTTTCTATTTGGTCTTGTTTTTCTTCTAAGGAAATTATATGATCTTTACTACAGCCTAAAATGGAATATAGTGTTGACAGAAAGACCTCTTCTTAGGAACATGAGGCGTGTTCAAAGTTCCAATCCTTTCGTTACTAAAACCAGCAAAAATGCTTGATGGTCATAGTAGAATATAGTCAGCCTTTCTGTCCCCAGAGTACTTGTCAACCTATTGTAAGTCATTCTGTGATTAACCTGGTTTATAAGTAACGGATTTTTTAGTCTGTGTAGGTAAACATAATAAAAGTTGCAGAGCATTTGCTCTATCAGAGGCATTCTGGTTCTTTTTTCCTCCAGCTCTGAACAGCAAGCTACTGTGGGTTTTTGGAAACCCTGTAGATTTCACCACTTCATTCAGAAACTTTTTTTTTTTCTTTCATTTTTTTTTCTTTTTCTTTCTTTCTCTCTTTTTTAAAAATAGTGTCAAAGCCTTATCCAATCCTTTTCACAAGTAGTCCTTTGTTTGCATGCAAAAGACCTTTCCTTAAGATGAAGTGCTGGGATTTACCCTCATTGCCATAAATCAGAGAAGGTGAGCTGGCTGATAGGATTTTTTGAATTATACTCAGCCAAGATCCCGGTCTGGGATCTGGGCTACCAGGGGCCTGAAAAGAGGAGCAGTGATTGATCGTCTGTTTTCTTTCATGCCGACTTCTCCTTAATCACTGGAAAGTGGCAAGATAGATTCTCAGTTGTCACACGTGGAACTACACAAGACTCTTGCTAAATGTTCTCTCTGTCCATGTGATCTCCCTTGCAGCTGGCCGAAGAGCTTCAGAACAAGCCATTAAACAGTGAGATCAGAGAGCTGTTGAAACTACTGTCAAAACCCAATGTGAAGGTGAGGACGTGTAAGAAATACCTTCCAGAAGGGCCACTTACTGAGACTTCAGATGAATTTTATTTTGAGCATCAATTTTCAAGTGAATGTATTTTCAAACAGTGTGTAGTATTTTAATAACCTAAATTCCATTAAGAAAAAAAGTTGAGTTTTTGATGATAACGGGACCAACTACAGATGACTTGAGTTGGGAAGCTCAGGGTTTAAGTTGTTGAATGTAATGTCATTTCAAGGTCAATTTCTTTTTAAATGAGGATAAGAGTACAGAATACAACCTATTAGTGATTTTGTTTAGGGTCATTTTATTTCATTGTTGAGTGGTATTCCAATGTATTTGACACCTGTATCTATTTGGCTATACGATCATTTCATCTTTCCTCTTTGCCCTCCCTCTTTGTCTTCCTCATCTCCTCTCCTTCTGCTGATTCATGTTTTAATATATACTACCATTTTGCAGAGCAGAGCAGTTTTCCAGTGTAAAAGACTAGTAAAATACTGGTGGGCAGATTTCAATTCTCCTTGCCATTTTTTTATTGAAGAAGAGTTGACATAACAACATTGTATTAGTTTTAGGTGTACAGCATAGTGATCTGATATTTATATGCATTACAAAATGGTCACCGCAATTAGTCTAGTTACTGTCTGCTGTCATACAAAGTTGTTACAGTATTACTGACTTATTTTTCCCTTCTGTGGTATATTACATTCCCGTGTCTTACACATTTTATAACTGAAAATCTCTTCATCTCCTTCACCTATTTCATCCCTTCCTTGCCATTTTTCTTCCAGGTTAGATCATTTATCTTTCCTCTAAAGGTGCTTGGTCAGCAGAAGTCATTTCAAACATTTCCTATTAATTCTAAATTCATTAATGCACTAAATCCTATAACCTGTGCATTTTGGACTTGATACTGTTTCACAATTACATGTGAGGTATTATTCCATGAATGAATTACGTGTGGATTATGTAATTCAAATGATCAGTTACCTTTTTCTTTTTTGTAAAAGATTTATTTATTTGAAAGCATGCAAGTTGAGGGGGAGGGGTGGAGGGAGAGGGGGACTCTCCAGCAGACTCCCTGCTGAGTACAGAGCCCAACTTGGTGCTCAATCTCACAACCCTGAGATTATGACCCGAACTGAAACCAAGAGTTGGAGGCTTAACTGACTGAGCCACCCAGGCACCCCAGAATGATCAATTATCTTATTACAGTTTCTATTAAACATATATAGGCTCTCAGATGAATATTTCTGTCTAGATGCAAAAATTGATTTCTGCCTTCCTTGAAAAATCTCCTTTGAAACTGTGCTATAATGGCTTCAATTGATGGTCAAAAAAGATAGTATTAAATAAAAGATGAACTGAAAACATGAACCAGCTTAAATTCCTAATCCTTAGAAGTAAAGTAAGTGCTGTCAATTAATAAATGAGCTATAATTAGTAATTTAGAGTAATTGACTTACACTGGTACAGAGGAGATTGGTTGAATTTTAGTTCTAAAAGAATAAGGATCAACTTAGAGCAAAATAGTTGCTTGAAATTAAAGAGCTTAGAGTAAGAGAGTCATAGCTAGAGAAAGTTCTGAAATGTCTTCATTTCATATCAGAGTATGCATGAGAAGTTGATGCGAACCAAAGAATGGTGAGGTTAGTTCTGAGCAACTTGTTAAACTCCTCCTTGAGAGCGCCACCTTGGTTTGCGTATTAGGAATTGAAGAAGGTTTCTAACAAAACAACATGATTTTGGTATTCTTTTTTAAGAATGTTTGGAGTGGAGTAGCTAATAGAAGTTATACTGGTTGGAAACTAGTATTTGGCTCGAGAGGGAGGTATGATTTTTTATTTTATTTAGCACTCTGGGATATAACCTTATAATTAAAGCCTGAAACTTTGTTATGCTGAAAATATTTTAGATAAATACTTTTTAAACTTTTTATGTTTGGGGAACCTGGGTGGATCAGTGAGTTAAAGCCTCTGCCTTTGGCTCAGGTCATGAAAGCAGGGTCCTGGGTCCTGGGTCTTGGGATCCAGCCCCATGTCTGGCTCTCTGCTCAGCAGGGAGCCTGCTTCCCTTCCTCTCTCTCTGCCTGCCTCTTTGCCTACTTGTGATCTCTGTCTGTCAAATAAATAAATAAAATCTTTAAAACAAAACAAAACAAAACAACTTTTTATGTTTATGTAGCCATGGGATATAAGGATGGCTGAGAAGCCATCATGAAAGATGCATTTTCAGGGAGTGATGTGTGGGAAGTGGGTAAGATTGTAGATGCCTGAGGTTGCAGTTGGCAATGACAATTTCTAGTTACCAGTCTTGGGAACAGCAATCTTTTTTCCCTTTAGGGACCTAAATGACCTAACATTTAGCACTGCTTTCCTTGAAATCAATTATATTAACTAGCATCGACTTGAATTCCACTTTTTTTTTTTTTTTTAGGCAGTTACTTTAAGAAGTCATTTAGTAAACTAAAATGTTTGCTTTTCTTTTTTTTTTCTCCGAAAGCAGAAGCAAGGTGTAGTAGAATATGACAGGTACACATGAATTACAAGTTGAACTGACAGTTTAAATATGGAAAGTGTAACTCCAGGGTGTTAACTTGAATACTGTTTCTGAATTTTTAGTGGACAAGGGAAGTAATTATTGACTTGTTAAAGATGGCTGTTCCATTTAAAATATTCCGTTCATGATATGAAAAGGAATCTGAGGTGTACGTCCAAAGTAATAAGGATTTTTTTGTAAACACACAGAGATACATACAACCAAATATATAGCCACTATGAGAAGGACAATATGTGTATCCAACAGATCTGCCAATTTCTTTTTGAAAAACTTTAATTTGAAATATTTCTTTTAAATTTTATTTAATTTTTTTTGGTGTTCCAAGAGTCATTGTTTATGCACCACATCCCGTGCTCCATGCAATATGTGCCCTCCTTAATACCCACTACCAGGCTCACCCAACCCCCCACCCTTTTCCCCTCCCCTCCAAAGCCCTCAGTTTGCTTCTCAGAGTCCACAGTCTCCCATGGTTTGTCTCCTCCTCCGATTTCCCCCAACTCCCTTCTCCTCTCCATCTCCCCATGTCCTCCGTGTTATTCCTTATGCTCCACAAATAAGCGACACCATATGTTTACTGACTCTCTCTGCTTGACTTATTTCAAAATCTCCTCCAGTCCTGGCCATGTTGATACAAAAGTTGGGTATTCATCCTTTCTGATGGAGGCATAATACTCCATTGTATATATGGACCACATCTTCCTTATTCATTTGTCCGTTGAAGAGCATCTTGGTTCTTTCCACAGTTTGGCAACTGTGGCCATTGCTGCTATGAACATTGGGGTACAGGTGGCCTTCTTTTCACTACATCTCTGTCTTTGGGGTAAATATCTAGTAGTGCAATTGCAGGGCCATGGGCAGTAGAAAGTCATTGAAAGGATTTAAGTAGGCAAATGACACAGTTGCTCTATATACAGATTCTTCCAGTCTTGGAGTGGAGGGGTGGTGGTAGGGTCGGAGGCGTGGATGCTGAATGGAGGAAGGCCATCTGGAAGCCTGTGGAAGTAATTCAGGTGAAACATGGTTATGGCCTTAGTGAAAGATGTGAGGGATGGATGGAAGTGGGGGATGGGTGGAACTGGATGTAGCTTCAATACATGGTATTGATACATGTGGTTAATTATAGGGAAAAAATAATATAACCTATGTAGAATGCATATTATATGTAATATACAATGAATTCCAAATAAATTAATGATTTGAGTGTAAAGGAATTGAACCATAATCATGGGGTAGAGAAGAAATATTCACAACCTCAGGAAGACAGACAGACAGACACACACACACACAGGAAAAGTAAAAAGAAAAAAATCCATGAATGTGGTTAGAAGGAATTATTTATTTATATAAACAATCTACATTTGTCTTTAATAAGGTTGTAATAATTTATTACTTTGACTTTAATTTTACTTTTTACAAAGGGATTTGATAAACCAAATAAAATAAATTTTCTTGGTAATGCATAATTGTATTTTTAAGTCAAACTATGGAGAAAGTAGAATTTCCTATTTTCATTGCTCTGTTTGGGAAGATGACACATGTTTCATAGACAAAATAGAAGGTCCTTAAATATATGGCATGATGTTAATCTTCAGTTTGGATCATGGTCCCGGGGTCCTGGGTTCCAGTTTCTTATTGGGCTCCTGTCTGTCTCTCTCTCTCTCTCTCACTCACTCTCTCTCTCCCTCCAAGAACAAACGAACAAACAAAAGATTGAGAGAGATCTTAGGGGATAAGGGCAGAGGGAGAGGGAGAGATAGAATCTCAAGCAGACCCTCTACTGAGCATGTAGCCTGACACGGGCTTCGATCCCACAACCCTGAGATCATGACCTGAGCTGATCAAGATTCAGATGCTTAGCCAGCTTAGTCACCCAGGTGCTCCTGCCTTTTTTCCATTATAAATAGAATGTACTACTTTTTGTTTTGTTTTATTTTGTGGATTTTTAACACTGTGATATTTTGTGGACTTGTCTTTGAAGCAACATAATTGTCCACCTCTAAGAGATAAGTTAGATAACTGCTTTTTATTTGTTTTTTAAATAGCACTATAATTCACATCTCACATATTTCGGAATTTTATTGAGTCAATAAGTTGCTGAATTAAAATATCTAATTTAAAATTTTGATAGTGATTGCCAGCTTGCCCTTCGCCATAATCTGGACAGGTCCTCTCAGTGTACAGTGCCCACAGGTGTGCGTGAGAAGGTCCTTTCCCCTGTGTCCTCACAAACCCTATTCAATTAATGTTCTTTTTCAGTTTTGTTAATTGATCACCCCAGGAATATATGTCGACACTTTCCCTATAGAGCTTGCCACCCTCAAGTCTCCAACAGCTAGGAAATGCTTGTCATTTTGTAACCACTATAAGAGTTAAAGCTTACATCCAGTCATTAAATCTCTGAATGGAGGGATGCCTGGGTTGCTCATTCAGCTAGGCATCTGACTCTTGGTTTTGGCTTAGCACACGATCTCAGGGTTTTGAGATGGAGCCCTGCTTTGGGCTCTGGGCTCAGTGCAGAGTCTGCTTGAGATTCTGTCTCGCTCTCCCTCCGAACTCACTTGTGGGTGTGCTCTCTCTCCCTACCCCAAAAAAATAAATAAACAAATAAACATTTTAAAAAAAATCTGTGTATTTGTCAGTTGCCATATGCAAACAATAAGTAATAATTACTCTTATTACTCAATAATGTTTATTAAATCTAGTCTTATTGTCCAAATCTTAAAGTCCAGGAAAAGTAATGAAGCATCAAAGAAACAACAGATGGTGAGAAAAAGGAAGTAATGTAGTGAATAGCAGAAGGCCTCAGTAGATGAGATAGGGTGTAGGAGCTTCCTGCAGCAAAGGAGTTGGTGGCCTTTGGGGGAGCTGATGAGAGGATGTGGATCTCTACTGAGACTTTGTTTCTACAGGAAGCAAAGAGAGTCATTAATAATAAGAACCACTCCTAAGCATCACATAGCCACATTAAAGGCAAATCAGCCTCTGTGAATCACCATTCACAGGCTCGCTTTTTGATAAAACAGTGAAGTGGCATCATCTCTAGAACATGGTATTGTAATTTAGAAAGGGAAAATTTGGTAGGTTTTTAAAAGGCAATAAAATAAAAAGATTTGTTGTAGTTTTTCAGCTTTGCAAAACGTGCATTTACCAGAAATTACTCATTGCCTGAGCATGTAAAATGGATGAGACTTTGTTTAAGCATGCAAAAGGGAAAAGTGAAGCTTCCTTCTGGAGGAATAAATCAGTGTTACTCATTCTTATGAGTTAGAAACTTAATTCTGTGGACTTGACAGATTCTTAGAACATAGAATTGACTCCAGGGGGTCCAGAGCAGTGAAAGGCTGTGTGCCTGATGAGTTACAAGGCCTAGTGTTCAATTTCCTGCATAGTCTTCTAAGCAACAGGTAAACCCATCAGTTGTGATTGGGGTGGTTATGGCATATGGAAATTCAATTTTCTTATTTAGGTGTGTTGTCTTTCAAAAAGACAATCTGTATATTGAAGAACAAATTCATCACAGTTAAAACAGGCAAATAGAATACAAAGTTACTTTTAGTTGTCTAAAATAGAAGTGTTGCTAACCAACAATATTCGTAAAGCAAAACTATTAAGAATTAGAAACTCAATATCTATAAATCTTAAAAATGTATTTTAGAATCCAGACATGGAGATCAATATAAAGCTAAGGAGGAAAAATACATAGCTGCTGTTGTTAATATTGCCTATCAACTATAATAATCACTCTATTTTAAAAGATGTTTGTTAGCGATCTCTAATAGTCTTAACTATGTCCAAGGTAGTTTATCATAGATATCCAGGTAGTGAGCATTTCTGATGTCCTTCATTCAACTCTTTATAGATCTATATCCATCCACTATCATTCCTGTCTTCCTGTCTGAAAGACTTCATATACCATTTTTTGTAGGGCAAGTCTCTCTGGTGATAAATTCCTTCAACTTTTGTAGGTCTTTATAAAGTCTTCTCTATCCCTTCATTATTAAAAGATGTTTTTTCTGGGTATAGAATTTTAGGTTGCCTGTTTTCTTTACATATTTAAAAGATGTTGCTCTTTTATCTTGTAGTTCACATTGTTTCTGATGTGTTTTGTGATTTTAATCATTTTTTCTTTGGCTGATTTTAAGATTTTTTTTCTTTCCCAGTGGTTTTAAGCAATTTGATGTTACTTCTTCTTGTTTTTTTTGTTTGTTTTTTTGTGCTTGGATGTGTTGAACTTCTTGGACCGAGGGGCTTCCCCCCCTCCCCGTTATCAAATTTGGAATATTTTCTGCCATATTTCTTCATATATTTTTTAGCACCTCTCCTTTCTTTGGAGATGCCAGGTAGGTGTATATAAGTTGTCCCATAGCCCAATAATGTTCTATTCACAATTTTTTACTCTATTTTCTCTTTGTGTTTTCATTTTGGAGTGTTTATAAATTGTTTTAACTGTGTTAATTTCATTCAGTGTGCTTTTTAAAAAATTTCATACATTATGTCTTTTATCGCTAGAAGTTTGTATCTTCCATATATATGGCAAATCTAATGTTTCCTTTAGCTTTTTAAGCATTGGGGATACAGTTACAGTAATTATTTTAATTTCCTTGTCTGCAGTCTATCTGTAATTTCAGGATTTGGTTTTATATAATTCTGTCATCTGTGTAATTTTCAGGGTTTAGTTCTATGGTGTTACATTGTTCTTCATTATGAGTAGTTTTCTTCTGTCTTCACATGCCTCATAACTTCTGTCAGTAATTGATTTACTCTCAGTTGTGAGTTTTACTTTGAGTGATGATATTTTCATATTTTTATAGATGATATTCTTGAGGGTTTTTTTCTGTTATATAATTATGTGGAAATACTTTGATCCTTCAGAGACTTGCTTTTAAGTTTTGTTAGGTGAGATCTTAGCATTGTTTAATCTTGGATTAAGTATTTCCTACTATTAAGACAATATCCCTTTGTTAACTGTCCTCAATGCCCTGTGAAGGCCAAGCTTTTCTCCTCTGACTGAAGGAAGCAGGAGTTATTCCTGCTCTGTGTGAGCTTTGGTAATTGTTCCCTGTAAGGCAGTGTTTCTTAACCTTGTAACTATTGGCAATATGGAGCTGGAAATTATTGGGGGAATGGGGCCAGGAAGGCAGGGAACTGCCTTGTATGCTGTCAGAGGTTTAGAACCATCCCTGGCCTCTGTGCACTAAATGGCAGCAGCATCTTCCACTCTGTGACAATCTGAACTGTTTCTAGACATTGCCAAGTGGCTACGGGGGAGTAAAATTGTTCTCAGCTGATAACCACTGCATTAATTGTTTCTGGTAATTTTTTTTTATATGCATATGCCTTGGCTGAAGACTCAAAGGGGACCTCCTACAGATCTCCAAAGCCCTGTGCCTGTCCTTCCATCTTCTCTTCCATACTCTCCCCTGAGAACTTCAGTGCCTTAACCTTCCAGCATTCCTCACTGTGTTGTCTCGCCTTAGGGAGGCCACTGGGTTCTGCCTGGGTACCTTCTTCCCCTACATGGCCAGGAAGCTCTGGGCTCATGACTCTCACATTTGTTTCCTGTCTCTCAGTAATCACTGTCCTTCATTGTCTGATGTCCAGTATCTTCCAAACCACTGTTGCATCTTTTATTTTTTCATTTTTAGGTTTTCTGTCTTCTTTTTTCCAGTGGGGTCTCTATTAACTTCATCTTGGCTCTCATCCTCATTCCTGAATGGTATTTTTGCTAATACATAATTCTGGGCTGTTATTTTTTTTTCTAAGCACTTTCAAGATATTTCACTGGCTTCTGGTTTCCATTGCTGCTAATCAGTCAGCTCTCAGTCGTTTTTTTTGTTTGTTTGTTTTGGTTTTTTTCCTTGTATTTCTAAGCTCTTCTGTCTTTGGCATTCTGTAGTTTCACTATAATATGTATCTAATCTTGGGTTTCTTTTTATTTCTTTTTGTTGTTGTTGTTAAATTTAAATTTTTTCTTATGTTCAGTTAGTCAACATGTAGTACATCATTAGTTTCTGATGCTGAGCAGAGAGTCAGATTGGGGGCTTGATCATGACCTGAGCCAAAGGCAGAGGCTTTAACCCACTGAGCCACCCCAGGCGCCCCGTAAGAGCCTCCTTTTCAAATAGTTGCCTGTTATGATTGTTAAATCAAAATTATAATATGTTTGATTTTCTTTATAGTTGAATGTGCTTGGGATTTTATATTTGATTAATTTTTTCCCCAACGTTGACTTTGCTAGGCTTTGCTCTCTGTACATGATACTGTGGCTCAGAAGAATTACGATCCTATATTACCACCAATGCCGGATGATATCGATGATGAAGAAGACTCAGTAAAAATCATTCGTCTGGTTAAAAATAGAGAACCCCTGGTGAGTTGTGGTCTATGTTTTGTGCTTAGATATGAGTAGATATCATGATAAAACCAAACCTGATGGGAACATAACATTTATTCCTCTCTTTGTAGCATAACTTTCCTGTGTTGTTAAACTTGAAAACAGAGTATACATGTCTAAAAAACATTATTTAGAAAAATGGGGAAAAAAGCCAAATAAAATGGCATGCATTTTCTTGGTTATAAATAGCAATAATTTGTAAGATGGGATTTTGACATTTATAAAAGAAAGCATAATGTGCCAGTCACAGCTGATTTAAGATTAAAAGGTGCAACCAAAAATAATTGCTTATGGCTCTTCTAGAGAGATGATTTATTTTAAAGTAAAGAGACAAAATTTATCAAATGTCTATTATTTCAAAATGTAAATATCCCCATTTATTTTAGCACTAGAATTTATACAATGTCAGATTACATCAAGGGGGTTATGCTGGGCAGAATGATGCCCAGTGATGTCATGTCCTAGTCTTCAGAACCTGTGAAATATTACTTTAAATATCAAAAGGACTTGTCATGATTTGGTAAGAATCTTGAGATGGGAAAATTATCCTGGTTTAGACGGTGGGCCTTCTGTCATCACAAGGATTTTTACCGAAGTGGAAAGGGGAGGCAGGGAGGCAGAGTCACAAGAGGCGATGATTTAAAGCAAAGGTTGATGTTGCCATGAGCCAAGGAATGCCAGAAGTTTCTAGAAACTGGAAAAAGCTCAAGGATCAGATTCTCTCCTAGATCCTCCAGAAGGAACACAGCCCTGCTGACACCTTGATTTTAGCCCCAGACTCTCATTTTGACCCTCTGACCTCCCGAACTGTAAGATAATTTATTTGGGTTGTTTTAAGTCACTATCTTTGTATGACACGTTTGTCACAGCAGTAGGCTATGAGTACAGATTGCATCCATATTTTGATGAAACTACGTTCAGAAGAAAAGTAACTGTTATTGCCTAGCTGTTGATTTTAAATGTGTTGTGGCTCATTTTTTCTACTTAAGACTTTTTGTGTTTAATGTCAATAATAAATTTATGCTTTTCATCTGTGGTTATAAGCTCTGTACTGGTAACCTAAATATCTCTTGGTATTTATTATGAAGGTGACATACTTAGTAAGGCCAAACAGTATGCAGTTTGGATATAGAAAAATCTACCTCAGGGTCTATCACCCTGAAGTGACTAATTCTTGGTGGCTTCTGTTATCCCTCAATAAAAAGTGTATTTTTTGTTTTGACAAATTCAGGCTCTTAGATAATCGAAAGGAGTTCAGTAATTCCTTTGTAATCATTTCTTGGATCAGTCATAGTTTCCTCAGCAAGGTTTTGGATGTGTTGGTTTGGTGAGCTAACATTTAAACCCTCATCAATGACGTTTAAGTCCCAAGCCTCTCCTGATCGAATTAAATCTTCCAGATGTTTCTCAGAGAAATTAGGGTACACTGCACTGAGATGTTTCAAAAGTTTTAACTGTGCCTGCTGAAAATCAGTTTCCATCTAACAAGCAATTGAATGAATTATACAGAATACCCTGAAGTGGTATTATCATACTTTGTTGCTGAACAGACCACGTGCGTTAGCTAGTACGTATGTAACCACGGAAGTAATTAGCCCTAACGTGGACATCATCAGCCTTTGTTGGTTAGCTTCTTAAAGTTTATAGAAGTAAAAACTACCCCAGGACATTATTTAGGGGGGAGAAGTACTGTACGTTTGGTTAGCAAGAATAGAAGGAAAGGCATGGGAATAAAAATTTCGAGTTTCCCTACGGTTAGACAGAGCCTGTGGGACTATGCAGGTGCTAAGAAGAGGCTAGAAATTGTTAATTACAACTTAACAATTACATTAAGTTGTTTAAAAACTAATTATTTCTTGGGGAGCCTGGCTCAGTCAGTTGAGTATCTGACTCTTGATTTTGGCTCAGGTCATAATCTCAGAGTCATGGAGCCTGCTTAGGATTCTTTCTCCCTCTCACTCTCTTCCTCTGCCTCCCCATGCTAAATAAATAAATAGGTAGGTAGATAGATAAGTAAAATTTAAAAATTATTTCTCTTAAGCACGAGAATGTTTTCTGGATTTGTAGCATTTGTATATTCTGGAGATATCTTAAATATTTCTTGGAATTGTTCAGTTTCTTATTCCTGTATCATGGTATAATTTGGCAATTTTGTATGCTTAAGAGCATTTTCTTTCTACTTTTTCATTTTCTCTCTACTCCCTCTTATGTGGGGTGTTTAAAAATTCTAATTCCATTGCATTTTTATCCATTATTCTTATTCTGGTTTTTGCCTATTTTTACATAAATTAAAAATTTTTTTTTCTCTATTTCTCCATTATTTAAAAGTAAATTAATAATCAAATTTTTCCCCAAACTTATGCAGTTAACTTCTTTGCATGCTAGGTTTATTTTTTATACTAATATTTCATATATAAGGCAATTTCAAGTGCTTTTAAGTTATTTTACTTTAAAAAAATTATTTTAGTCACTGGTCCTTTGTCTTCCTAGTAAGCCACAATTCGTGTCTTTTTTGTTCAAGGAGCTGTATTTAAACAAAACAAAACAAAAAATCACAAATAGAAAACAACATCTACATGGGATGGAGAACTCCCCCAAATTATTTGTTAGGATTCCTGAAAAAAGTATTAAGATTTCAGATGTCATTTCAACCTTGGAATATGAGGTCAAGGAAGGCAAATTACTTGTCTTGAAATTTTTTTCATCCAAATGTATAATTATTATTTTTAGTTTGACAGCTATTGTAAAGTAAGAATATTGTATGAATAAACTTAAAGTTTAAAAAATGAACTAGTCAGAAAAGGAGAAAATAGTCATTTTCAACAAGCTTGTCATTTTTTATTTGTCACATGTCATTTGTCATTCGGAGAGGTTATTGGAAAAGCCACAACCAACAAAGCGGTAGAGGGTGGGGGAGAAGACGACACTGGGAGAAGATTGAGTCTGAGGCATCCTTAGGAGAATGAATCCAAGCAGTTAAGAATCAAATAGTTAAAATGAGGGACGCCAAGCTGAAATAAAATTCTAGTGATTGGATGGTTAGTAAATGTTCGGCAAATGATTCAGGAGGAAAGGCCATAAGATTTAGCAATCGGGGGTTAGTTTATCAGTGTTATTTAAGAGTGTAGTTTTGGGGACACCTGGGTGGCTCCGTGGGTTAAAGCCTCTGCCCCAGGGTCCTGGGATGGAGCCCCGCATCGGGTTCTCTGCTCAGTGGGGAGCCTGCTTCCTCCTCTCTCTCTCTCTCTGCCTACTTGTGATCTTTGTCTGTCAAATAAATAAAATCTTTAAAAAATGTAATTTGGGGGACACCTGATGTCTCACTTGGTTAAGGATCTGACTCTTGATTTCAGCTCAGATCATGGTCTCAGGGTCCTGGGATTGTGTCCTGCAGCAGGCTCTTTGCTCGGGGAGGGAGTCTACTTGAGGTTTCTCTTCTTCTCCCTCTGCCCCTCTCCCACCCACTCACTCACTCCTGCCACACACACACTCTCTCTCTCTCTCAAATAAATAAACCTTTTTAAAAAATATAATTTTGTTTGTTAGACTGAGTTATAATGCAGTGAAATAAGTACCAAGCTTGCATTAGATGACCTAAATGGGAAGCTTTATGGTGTCACTTATTTGCTCTGTATCCTTATAGGAAAAAGTCACTTAGCCTCTCAGCCCCAGCTTCCTTATTAGATCATCAGGAGATATGCCTCTACAAGAGTGTTTTGAATATCCCCTAGCATAATGTATTTGAAATGCTTTGTAAGTTTTTATGCATTACCACACATTATGTGACTGTTTCACAGAATGATGATATGGTAGGAGCTCTAGATGATAGTTATTGAAGGAGAGGGCCATTTCCAGGGAAAAGAGGCAGTGAGGACAGATCATGCAGGTATTTGCCATGGAAAGGTGAGAAGGAGGTAGTTTGAGGGAAGCGATGGTTAAATGAATGGAGAAGAGGAGAGGAAAGACACTGGTCAGGATGCAGGGAGCAGAGCTGTCCTCCCTCCCCATGATTGTAGAATAATTTGTATCTGTTTTATACAGAAATAATAATAAATACTAATTTTTAAACAAGCTTAAGAAAATGATATTCTGTTAGTGAGGGAGTGGATTATGATCCTGAATTCAGTTTCTGGCATGGATTGTCCTTTCTTCCTTCAGAACTGTGGTGCTCGAACTTCAGTATCCGAAGAACTACCTGAGGTGATTACCTAAAATGCAGACTTTCCAGCTTCTATCCCCTAGAGAGTGTGCATCAGTAGGTTTCATATGGGGCCTGGAATCTAGATTTTTTAAAAATGTCTCCACTATTCTTGATATAAGTGTTTGGTAGATGATACTTAAAATCATGTTGATTTCAAAGGTTCAACCTGAAATCACCTGTGCTACCAGCTGAAGGAGGAGGTCGTAGAATATTGGCAGTATTGTAGGAGATGCAGTTTTTATGTAGAACATCATGATAGCCCAGTCTCAGCAACCCTCTTTTGTAAACTAATTTACAGCAGTAACAAGACACATTTAAGCAGAATTAGAGAATAATGGGATGTCTAGGTGGCTCAGTTGGTTCTGTGTACAACTTTGATTTCAGTTCAGGTCATGATCTCAGGGTTGATGAGATCAAGCCCTGTGTAGGACCCTGTGCTGAGCATGAAGCCTGCTTGAGATTCTCCCTTGCCCTCTCCCTCTGCCCCTCCCCTGCTTGTGTGTGTGCACTTTATCTCTCTCTCCAAAATCATATGGAATAAGCTTAGAATACCTATATAAGAAAATATGGAAGAACTAAAACATTTGATACAATTTTAATTCATTTTTGCCTTTGTAGACTTTTGTATAATATGACATGTCATGTGCTCTCTTTTATTGAGTTTTGATTTTCATGCAACTACGTTCCACTGGGAATGCATCCAAAAACTGTGATAAAAGAGGTTTGGGAAGCAATATAGAAGTAGAACTCGTTAAGAATGAAGGGATCAAAATGAAGATTGCGTCAAGTGCAGGTGTCATGTAGAAAGTGAGAGATAATTTCTCTGAGTCTGTAGTTCACCCTCGAGGGATAGGTAAAATCAGCAGATAGCAAGCAGTTCTGTTTCAAGATTTCTATCTACAGCAGAGTAACCCTTCAGTGTTGGCATGCTCTTCTTTATCTACATAGTCTAGAAATGATTTCATCCAGCCCATGGCTTTAAAAGTAATCTGTGTGTCAGTGACTCCCAGGTCTGTTTTTCTCTCAGATCTTTTTTCTGAGTTTTAAATTTGTATGTCCATCTGTGTACTTGATATCTCCATTGGAATGTCTGATGGACATCTCTGTCTTGACATGCCCAGAAGTAAACTGATCTTACCCCCAAATCCATTCCCCTTCTAGGATTCCTCCTCTTAGTTGATTACAATCCCATCTTCCTCACTGCTCAGCCAAAACCCAGAGTCAATCTTTGATACCTTTCTTCTTTGATGTCCCATTTTTGGGTCCGTTGGGAATTCTTTTGGCTCTGCCAATAACATATCCAGACTATTCATCACTTCTCCTCCTGCCAGTCAGATCCAAGCCTCCTTCATTTTGACCCTGGAGTATTTTAACAACCTCCAGTTTGTTTCTTTATTTTAGCTTTTACAGTCCTTCACCCTTAGACAATAGGTCTCAGAGTGAGGCTGTTGGATTATAGCAGTTCTGCTGTTCAGGTTCTCCCTGTTTCTTTCAGAACAAAATCCAGAGTCCTCACAAGGATCTACATGATCTGGCTCTCTGGTAACCATCTGGCCTCAGTTCCTACTGCTTCTCCCTTCTTTCTTTAGTCCAGCCACACTGCGTTTTTTTGCTTTTCTGGATCATTCTATTCATAGACCCATCTCAGCATTTTTATGCTATTTTCATCTATTCTTTCTCTTTGGTTAACTCCCATCTCTCTCTCTCTCTCTCTTTTTGTGAAGAAGGAGAGGGGGAGGGACAGAGAAAGGAAGAGAGAGGATCTTTTTTTTTTTTTTTAATGTATTTGACAGACAGAGACCACAAGTAGGCAGAGAGGCAGGCAGAGAGAGGAGGAAGCAGGCTCCCCGCTGAGCAGAGATGATGCAGGGCTCAATCTCAGGACCCTGGGATCATGACTCGAGCCAAAGGCAGAGTCTTTAACCCACTGAGCCACCCAGGTGCCCCGAAGAGAGAGACTATTAAGCAGGCTCCGTGAGCAGCACAAAGCCTCTTTTAGGGCCCTGTCTCACAATGCTGAGATCATGACCTGAATGGTGGACCTAGACACCCCCCTTCATCTCCTTTTTTTTCTTTCTTTACTCAGTGACATTTTCTCATTGAGGCATGTCTTTCCACTGTTTTTCTTCTACCTGCCCTGGCACTCCCGATCTTTCTCACCTTGCCCTTTCTCATACCCATGGTGTTGACCACTTTTTAACGCACCATATATCTCATTATTTCATCTTTTATTGTTCTCTCTTGTTAGATGTAAGCTCCACAAGGGGCCAGAAGTTCTTAGTTTGTTTCATGACTGTATTACAAGCTCTTCAAAAAGAACCTGGCACAGAGTAGGTTCTCAGTAAATATTTGTCAACTTCACTGAGTCACAGAATAAGTCAAAAGGACTAGCAGTAAGGGGTGCCTGGGTGGCTCAGTCAGTTAAGTCTGCCTTGGGCTCAGGTCATGATCCTGGGGTCCTGGGATTGAGCCCCACATCGGGTTCCCTGCTCGGCAGGGAGTCTGCTTCTCCCTCTTCCTCTGACCCTCCCTCTGCTTGTGTGCTCTCTTTCTCTCTCAAGTAAATAAATAAAATCTTTAAAAAAATGGGACGCCTGGGTGGCTCAGTTGGTTTGACGACTGCCTTCGGCTCAGGGCGTGATCCTGGAGTCCCGGGATCGAGTCCCACATCAGGCTCCCAGCTCCATGGGGAGTCTGCTTCGCTCTCTGACCACCTCCTCGCTCATGCTCTCTCTCACTGTCTCTCTCTCTCAAATAAATAAATAAAATCTTTAAAAAAAAATGGGGGGGACTAGCATTAAGCACAACAAACTGAATGGTCCAACATTGAAAAATAGTATAATTTCTAGTGAAGAAAGAGATTTATGCCAGTTACCTAATTCTGTGTTATAAACCACCCCAAATTTTGTGGCTAAGACAATAGTATATTATTATATTTTGTAGTTTTAGAGTTTGATGGGCTCAGTGGGTGGTTCTTAGTTAGAGTCCCTCACATGTACAGTTAGGTGGTGGTTGAGACTGGAGTTGTCTATGAATTTCATTCCTAGGACTAATGCCTGGGTTGGGATGGCTGAGAAGTGGGGGGCTGATCAGTCATCTCCTAGGTGGTACCTCCATTTGGCTAGTGTGAGCTGACTCACAGCATGGCAGGAGTCATGATTTCTTATGGTATCTGACTTCCCAAAGAGCCAGTATTTCAAGAGGCCTAGGAGGCAGCTGCAATTCTTCTCATAGCCTTAAATGACTTAAAACCATTTTTGCCACTTGATATGGGAATATGGCATGCACATACAAAAAGGGAAGGAATTGTTGATCTCCATCATAAACTACTGCAAGGGCAATGAACTTATAAATTTATGAGTAAAAGTTATAAAAAGCTACAGGGTAAGCAGTAATGAATAATAGTTAAGATTAAAAATAAGCAATTCTGATGAGTTTGCCTTAGCTAAGTCCTGACTTCACTGCACACTAATTTTCTGATCTTAGACAAATTAGAGCCATTTGTGATTACTATCTCATCTATAAAATATGAATAAATAGAGACTTGGATTCAAGAGGGCATGTAGGAAGATCCTGAACTCCATCCCTCCCTCCCATATATACAACAAATGCACAATTGCATATAGAATAATTTGAAAAAGACCAGAAAACTGGATGAACAGAACCTCTAAAATAAAGGGCAAAAAGGACAGCATTGAGATGGATAGGAGAGGACCATCTTGCCAGAAACAATCCACTGTATGTTCAGTGATCCACAGTGAAGGAGAATCTAAAAAATACAGAAGTTTTCTCTGAGTGAGGGGTTTGTGTTCCACATCAGGCACCCCAAACCCTTAGATCATGCATGAGAGAGATGAGGACCCTAAATGCCAGACTTTGAAAACCAACAGAGATTATGTTCAAGAAAACCATGGAACTACAGGGAATGGAGAACTGGCTCTTAAGGGTTCATGTGTAGACTCATTCACCCAGGGACTCAGTGCGAAAATTCTAATTTGAAAAGCACCTGAACTATATGTGAAGGAGACCCACTTACTAATCTTAAAGTGCTTGTCAGAGAGGCAGAAAACTTTTGGAACTTTTCCCAGGAATGGAGACACTGGCAGGTGCCATATTTGTGACCTTATCTACCTTGTTAAAGTTGGTGAGGGTGGGAGTCATTTGGGAACTAGACCTCTAACCTGTAGAGATGCAGGATGTGGCCAGCTGAGAATCCTGCCAACCCCACACTGCAACTGTGGATCCCAGCTGGGCCAGCCAACAGCCCTGCCCACCCCTTTGCCGCAGTGTAGCCTCATGCCACTCAAGGCAGCCATGCATTACAGCCAGGCTGGGCACTAGCCCAACACACTGCTGCATCACATGTGGCAGGGTTACATCTACTGTGTGACATAAGATTCATGCGTCCCATACAGGGGATGCTTCTTGAGCCCCTAGCTCTGGTCAGAGGGGATTGAGTTTCTAGGCCATATGACATCTCCTTTGAAAGGTCACTCTTGCAATGCTAGGAGAAGTGATTGATTTACCTAGTACATAGAAACAAACACGGAGAATCAGGCAAAAATGAGACATAAAATGTTCCAAATAAAACATGACAAAACATTAGAAAATGACATTGATGAAATGGAAAGAAGCAACATATCTGATAATTCAAAGTGGAATGGTCATAAAGATGCTCACTGAAGTCAGAAGAAAATTGAATAAACACAGATCCTCAACAAAGAAAATATAACAAAATTCCCAACAGAAGGTACAGAGCTGAACAATACAGTAATTGAACTGAAAAATACACTAGAGCAATTCAACAGACTGGATGAAGCCAAAGATCAGATCAGCAAGCTGGAAGAAAAAACAATAGAAGCCACTCAGAGCAGCAAAAAAGAAAAAAATGAATGAAAAAAAGTGAAGATAATTTAAGGAACCTTTGAATCAACATCAGATGGAATAACATTCACATTATAGGGTTCCAAATACAAAGTAGACAGGGTCAGAAAGCTTATTTGAAAAACTAATGGCTGAAAACTTTTCTAATCTGGATAAGAAAATAGATCTAGAGCTCCATGAAGTCCAGAGAGTTCCAAATAAGGAGAAGCCAAAGAGATCCATACCAGGACACATTATAATTAAAAAAGTAAAAGAGAGAATCTCAAAAAGCTGCAAACAACTTACTGTGTCAAGCAAGACTATGAGCAGATTTTTCAGCAGAAACTTAGCAGGCTAGAAGAGAGTGGCATGACATATTCAAAGCGCTAAAGGAGAAAACTTCTAACCTAGATGTCTCTACTGGTAGGTTTAGTACTCAGATTTGAAGGAGAGATTAAAATTTTTACAGATAAGCAAAAGCAGAAACGGTTCATCATCATTAAACTGGTCCTATCAGAAATGTTAAAGGGACTTCCCTAAATTGAAAAAGAAATGGCAGTAATAATAAGAAAGTGTATGAAAGTAAAAATGTCACTGGAAAAGGTAAATATATGGTAAAGATATTGGATCAACTGCTAATAAGGCAAGTTTACTTACAAAAATAATAAAATTGACTAAAACTACAGTAATTAGTTAAGGGGAGGTGCAAAATAAAGAGGTATAAAGTGTGACATAAGAAATATAAAACAAGGGAGGCAGGAAGAAAAAAAATGTAAAGTTTTAAAATATTTTCAAGTTAAGTTGCTGTCTACTCAAAACAGACCACTATATACACGGGAAGTTATAGGTGGACTTCACAATAACCACAAAGCAAAATTTATACTGAATACACAAAAGAAAATGAGAAAGGAATCTAAACAATTTAAAAGGAAACCATTGAACCGCAAGGGAAGAGAGAGAAAAGAAAAACAGATGGGAACCATGAAAACAGCCGGAAGACAATTAACAAAATGGCATTGAGTATGTTTGTACCTATCAGTAATTACTTTAAATGAACTTAATATTCCAGTCAAAGTCAGAGAGTGGTGAGTGGATTAAAAAAAAAAATCCATATGCTCTCTTTAAGAGGCTCACTTCAGAAGTAAGGACATACATAAACTGAAAAAATGGAGAAAGATACTCCATGCAAATGGAAACAAAAAGCTGGCATAGCTATACTTAGAACAGACAAAATAGACTTTAAAATAGAAACTGTAGTTAACAAAAAAGGGTGTTATGTAGTGAAAAAGTTCAATCCAACAAGAAGACATAACATTTATAAATATATATGCACAAAATATAGAGGCATCAAGACATATAAAGCAAATATTACAGACCTAAAGGGAGAAATTGACAGTAATACAATAATAGTAGGAAACTTTTAAAATCACACTTACATCAGTAAGTGTGGATACATCTTCCAAACAGAAGCTCCATGAGGAAACCGTGGCTTTGAACAATACATTAGACCAGATGGACTTAATAGATATGTACAGAACATTCCATCGAAAAAGAACAGAATACATATTCTTCTGAACTGCACATGGAACATTCTCCAGGGTAGATCATGTTAGGCCACAAAACTGGTCTCAAATTCAAGAAGATGAAATATCAAACATCTTCACCCACAATGGTGTAAAACTAGAAATCAATTTTAAGAAGAAAATTGGGAAAACTTCCAATATAGAGATCAGACAACATGCTGTTCAGCAATCAGTGGATCACTGAAGAAACCAAATAAGAAATGAAAAATTACCTAGGGATAGAAATGAAAATAGGAACACCACAAATCCAAATATTTTAAATCCATGAAAGTGATTCTAAAAGGGAAATTCATAGCAGTACAGGCCTACCTCAAGTAAATCTTAAATAATCTAATTTTACACAAAAAGGAAGCCCATAGTTGGTAGAAGGAAAGAAATACTAAAGATCAGAGCAGGAATAAAGGAAAGAGACAAAATGATAGAAAAGGTCAATGAAACTAAGAGCTGGTTCTTTGAAAAGATAAAGCAAATTGATAAACCTTTGGCCAGACTCATCAAGAGAGAGGATTCAAATAAAATCAGAAATGAAAGAGGAGATCCAACTAACACCACAGAAATACAAAGAATCATGAAACTATGAACAATTATATGCCATCAAACTGGACAGCCTAGAAGAAATGGATAAATTCCTAGAAACATAAAATTTTCTAAGACCAAGTGATAAAGAAATAGAAAATCTGTATAGACCAATTACTAGCAAGGATATTGAATTAATAATCAGAATTTCCCAGTAAAAGTCTAGGACCAGATGGTTTCACAGATTATCAAACATTCAAAGATTGAATATACATCCTTTTAAAACTCTTACAAAAAATTGAAGGGGAGGGAGCACTTGATGAGTTTTAAAGCTTTACCCTAATACCAAAACTAGACAAGAATACCACATATACTCAAAGTTACAGGCCAATATCATTAATGACACTGATGAAAAAATTCTCACCAAAATATTAGGAAACTGAGTTCAGTAATACATTAAATCGACCATAAACCACGATCAAGTGGGATTTAGTCTAGGGAATCAAGAATGGTTCAATGTCCATAGATCAATCAATATGACATACCACATTGACAAAATAAAGGATAAAAATCATATGATAAAAATCATATGATCTTAGTAGATGCAGAAAAATCATTTGAGAAAATTCAACATCCATTTATATGATCCAAACTCAATGAAGTGAGGGGAGATAATAAAGGCCATATATGATAGACTCACAGCTAACATCATACTCAACAGTAAAAAGCTGGCAATTTTTCCTCTAAAATCAGAAACAAGAAGAGGATTACACCCTATTGCCACTTTTACTTAACACAGTACTGGAAGTCCTAGGCATAGCAATAAAGCAAGAAAAAGAAGTAGGAACCATCCAGGGGAGGAAGAACTAAAACTATAACTATTTGCACAGTATTATATTAACATGATATTATATGTAGAAAGTCCAAAGCCTGCACCAAAACTGTTAGAACTAATAAATGGATTTAGTGAACTACAGGGATACAAAATTATCATAACAGAAATATGGCATTTCTATACATGAATAATAAAATATCAGAAAAGCAATTAAGAAAACAATCTCCAAAACGAATAAAATACTCAGGAATAAATTTAACCAAGGAAGTGAAAAATCTGTGTATGGAAAACCATGAAATTGATGAAAAAGAAGACACAAATAAATGGAAAGATAGTTCATGGTCATGGATTGGAAGAATTAATGTTGTTAAAATGTCCAGACTACCTAAAGCAATCTACAGATTCAGTGCAGTCCCCTCTCAAAATTCCATGGACATTTTTCATGGGAACTAGAACAGTTCTAAAATTTGTATGGAACCACAGAAGATCCCAAATATCCACAGTAATTTTGAGAAAGAAGAGCAAGTTTGAGGCCTCATGCTCCTTGATTTGAAATCATACAACTATAGTAATCAAAACAGTTTGGTATGGGCATAAAAACAGACACACTGACCAATGGAACTGAACTGAGAGCCCAAAATTAAACCCACACATAGTATGGACAATTAATTTGCAACAAAAGAGCCAATAACATACAATGGAGAAAGAAAAGTCTTTTCAATAAATGATGTCGGGAAAAACTGGACAGCCACATGTGGAAGAATGAAACTTGGCCACTGTATTGCACTATACTCAAAAATTAACTCATAGTGTTATATTAAAGATCTGAATGAAAGACCTGAAACTGTATAATTCCTAGAAGAAAACATAGGTGGTAAGCTCCTCCTCAACATGTGTCTTGGCAATATTTTTGTATATTGACTCCAAAAGCAAGGGAAACAAAAATAAACAAATTGGACTACATCAAACTTCTGCAGCAAACCATTGAAATGAAAAGATAATCTACTGAATAGAAGATTTTTGCAAATTATATATCCGATAAGGGATAATGTCCAAAATGTATGAATAACTTCTACAACTCAAAAAATAAAATAACAAAACAAAACCCAAACAACTCAATTAAAAAATGGGCAGAGCATCTGCATGAACACTTTTCCAAAAAGACATCCAGATGGCCAATAGGCACATGAAAAGATGCTCAGTATCAGTAATTACTAGGGAAGCGCAAATCAAAACTGCATTTGATGTGTCACCTCACATTAGTTAGAATGGGCATTATCAAAAAGACAAGATACAACAAGTGTTGGTGAGGATGTGGAGAAAAGGGAACCCTTGTATACCGTTCATGGGAATGTAAATTAATGCAGCCACTATGGAGAACAATAGGGAGACTTCTCCATACTGTTAAAAAATTAAGACCGAACTAACATAGGATCCATCTCTTCCACTTCTGGCTGTTTATCTGAAGAATATAAAAATACTGACTTGAAAAGGTATATGCCCTGGGTGCCTGGGTGGCTCATTTGGTTAGGTGTCTGCCTTCAGCTTGGGATATGATCCATGGTCCTGGGATTGAGTCCCTCATTGGGCTCCCTGCTCAGCAGGGGGTCAGCTTTTCCCTCTTCCCCTCGCCCCTGCTCATAATCTCTCTCTCTCTCTCTCTCTCTCGCTCCCCCCCAATAAAAAAATAAAATTTAAAAAGAAAAAAAAAAGATACATGCTCCCCTATATTCATTGTACCATTATATATAATAACCAGGACCTGAACAGAACCTAAATGTCCAGTAGTAGACAAACAGGTGAAGAAGATTTGGTGTGTACGTATATACAGCAGAGTATTACCCCACCATTAAAAAGGACATGGAGAGATCTTGAAGGTGCTATCCTAAGTGAAAGAAGTTAGAGGATGACAAATACCATACAATTCTATTCATCTGTGAAATCTAGAAAAAAGCAAATGAACAAATAAACTCGTAGATACAGACAACTGATTGGTAGCTACCAGAAGGTTGGTTGGGGGACAAAATGGGTGAATGGGGTCATATAGTGATGGGTGGTAACTGGACTTCTACTAGTGATCTCTGTAGTCCATACATATGTCAGATTGTAATGGCGTATACCTGAAAGTCATAATAATGTTGCATACCAATTTTACCTCAATTAAAAAAAGAAAAGTATGGGGGGAAAAGAACGCTCTGAAAAAATGGGTAATTAATCTTAAATTAGGTTACCAGACCCTTCTGCCATTAGTCAACCCTGATGGGAGGATTTGAGATATTGTTAAGGCAAATGAAATTTGTGTAATCACACTAGTTTTATTAGAAATATTACATTTCTGGTGATCTTGGCTATAAGTAAACTTTAAAGAAAAGCAGGACTTACCATTAACAGTAAGTTAATGATGGTTCTTTATGGGTCTGGTGTTTACGATTGTGGAGAGATGCTCATTTAAATCTTTGGACATGACCACATGCTTGGTGAAGAAAAATGTCACAAAATCTGATCACTTAAGTATTTGATTTTTTTTAACCATTATTAGGTATCTGATAGCTGTCATAGAAAATATATTTATTATAAATGTACTCCTAATTTTGTTTACATAACCTTTTTAAATGATACACACGTGTGTATTGACATGTGAGAAAAATGCGACTTTCTTTTTCCGGTGAATTCTGCCATGATCTAACGTGCATCTTTTTAGCTGTGTGTTGCCATTGTAGAATGCTTTTCTACACCGATGCCAGTTTCTTAGAAGGAAAGTCATAAAAAGGTGTTCAAAGTAACCATTTGTGCCTGATGTTCTTATAAAGCAACATTCAGTTAATTTGCTTTTGAACATCCATAAGTGAAGAATTTCTGGATCCTGTTTGAAATTGTCTCCTAATCTTCTGCCAGAATGTTAGTTCTCTTTGTACTAAGTGCAGTCCTAGTATGTGAAGACCTTGGAGTAACAGATCTTTTCCCCATTAGTTTATCTTAGCACTAGGTAGGGAATATGACTAATTTCAGAGTTTAATTTTTCTCTTTTTTTGTCATTATGGCTGAGTTCTTTTACCATAGTAGTGTAATAAAGGATCGTGAAACTAAAAGCCAGATGATCTGGGTTTCAGTTTTCTAATTTATAGGAGATTTTTGTATTCACTTAATCTCAGTGGAGCCCACCTTCTTCATGGGGCATTAGAAAGACAAAGTGAGATGAGCAGATGCTGTCAAGGGGTAAAAACAAATTATATTCAAATACAAGGCATTATAATGGAAAAAAGATATTTGTATTTTTCATTGTGTTGAAGAGGTTAACGACTTGAAAAATCCTTAAATGGTGCTGAAAACTGGAGCGGTTGTGTCTGATAGAAAATCTTTCCAAGTCAGGAGTGTTTGTATGATGAGGGGCATGGGGTCTGTTCCTCCTGCCTCGTACCTTTAATTTTTGTGTAATTGTTTTCACTTTTTCCGGATAAATGTCCTTATTTCTGCTCCCTTTCCTACCACCCAGTGCACATCTTTACCCACAGGTACGTTTTTTTGTTTTCCTTCAAAGGGAGCTACCATTAAGAAAGACGAGCAGACTGGAGCCATCGTTGTGGCTAGAATCATGAGAGGAGGCGCTGCGGATAGAAGTGGTAAGCATGTTTTAAAAAAGAGGGAGAGAAGTGGTAAGTGTTTCAGCACCAGCCACGTGAACAAGTCATGTTGCATTTCATGGGCAACATTTCCAACATGTAATTAAGAGGATAACGATCTTTTGATGTAATACATCAAAACAGTAAGATACTTTGCTCTGTGCTGAACTGTGAAAACCTGTTGAAATACATGATACATCTCACTCGACTTTACAATCTCAGTTTACATGGGCTTCCAGAGTGATATTAGAGTCTGTTTCAAGTGTTCCTGATTCGAAAAGGACGACTGCATGTGTGCAGCCTTTAAAACAAGATAAAAATTATTTTGTTAGGTGAAAATAATACACGTTTCTTGACAAAGGCTGGGCTGCTGATGTCATTTCTTTGGCAGCATTATAACATGGTAGTCTTTGATTCATTGCTGTTTAGAGGCACAGAATCTGAAACCAGAGAAGCCTAAAAAGTGTCCTCATGTATTCGGGGCACCAAACAATGCTCGGAGTATGGACACAGTTGAGAATTGCGGTTCTTTCATAGGTAACTCAGCTAATTTACCCAATTTGCTACTTCTCAGGTCTTATACATGTTGGTGATGAACTTAGGGAAGTGAATGGGATTCCAGTCGAGGATAAAAGGCCTGAGGAAATAATTCAGATTTTGGTAAGCTGAAAATGTATTTTAAACTTGCAATAAAAATGAAATTGAATTAGTATGTTTCAGACTTGGTTACAAATGCAGAATTTGGATTTAGCTGTCCAGCGCTGTAATCCCAGCTTTATTACTTAATCCCTGTATGTCCTTGGAAATTACCATACTCTTTGCATTGTGCCAGTGTTTTCATTTTCAAAATGAGAGCAAGAAGAGGTAATTACCTCATGGCCTCAGTGTTTTGAGGATTAAATGACTAATGTATATAAAGAGTTTATTTCAGGGCCTGTCTCAAATAGGCACTTAAGAGACGGCATCTACTCTGTTATTCTTGAAGAATTTCTCTTTTCCCTTCTCCCATGGACATGGGCAGACTTTTGGCTATGCTTTCTAGGTATCTAAAACAGTGAAACTGATTTAGATGCCTTGTGAAATCTAAAACAGAACAAAATTATTTGAGGCCTTGACAGTATTAATTCTCCGGTTCATTTGTAAGGATAAAATGAGGGAGACTTGTCGCTTTTAATGTATGAAAATGTAAACATACAGAAAAAGAGCTTAGTATCTTCCAGCAGACCACCGTATATATGAATATTTAGTATGTGATTAAGATGGCATTTTAAATCCATGGGAAAACCGGGAAGTCATTTCATAAATGGTACTGGATACATTGATGATTCAGTTACAAAAAAGAAAGTCAGTGCCTGTTTTACACTATACCCAAAACAGATCCCAATGAATTAAATATTTAAAAAAGTCAAAAAGTAAAGGAAGGCTTTTAAAACTTGATGTGAAATTCAAATAGAAAGATAACTGAGGTGATGGCAGGAATTGAAAACTTTCTGTATGGAAAAAGATGCCATATGTTACCTGAAAGACCACATGACACTTAGGAAAAATATTGTCCCCATATATATATTAGGAGGTATTTTAATGTGTAAAAAGTTCACAAAAATCAGAGAAAAAATATTTATAGAAAGGTTTACAAAAGAAAACATGATGTCTGAAAAATACTGGATTAGAGGGATTTGAAAGCCTGATAATGGCTAGAGTCTGGGCATGTAGCCCTACTCATATATTTCCAGTGGTGGGATGAATTTAGTAGATCCTTATGAGATGGCTGTCTACCATTTGAATTTTAAATTTGCATACCCTTTAATCAAGAAGTTCAGTTGTTGGGAATTAACCCGTGGGAAATAATTTGGCAAGCGTACTATATGAGCAAGATTGTACAAAATACTTAGAAATAGCAAGAGGGTTGCACTGATTGACTAATCACTCATCCACATGATGGCAATCACAATGGCTGGTAGACCTATATGACTTGTAATCCTAGTCATTCTTACAGTGGTTGAGCGCTTAATGATACTGTTCTAAGGGCTTTGAACACATTAACACATGCAGGCATGCACACACACACACACACATTGTGGAATGGGAAAAGATTATGGAGAAGACTTGCTTTCTTTCCCCATTGCAGTTCAGTAATCTATGAATTCTTAAGATTTGTCAGTTGTTTTATGATAAGTAATAATAGTGATATTACCTGTTTGAAATCACTCCTGCTCTAAAATTTTGATACTTAACACTGTTAAAGCCCCTTTTTACTGGAGTCTCTCTGTCCTGGTGCTGCTTCCTTACCTTTGCAAGAGCTGATTTCTATGCATCTTTTCCCAGCTGGGCGTTCAGGTGCTTCCACTGGTGAATGGAAGTTGGCTGTGGCCCATGGACGTTGACAAACAATACAAATCAGGGCCTCCTCTCAGCTGCCCACAGAATGGAGCCCTAGTTTATGATAGTGCACCTCAGAGATAGCTACCCAGTCTCCCTTGTCTCTCTCTCTCTTCCCCTCCCTCTCCTTCCTTTTTCCTTCCTCTCCTCTGCCGCATCCTCCTCTTCTTTTTCCCTTCCTTCCTCTCCAATATGTGCCAGATACTTAGTGTTTTCGTGGAGCTTAGAATTTAGCAGGGATAACAGATAGTAAGAAATAATCATATGATTACTTTGTACAGTTAGGAGAAATGCTAAAAAGAAACCGAGAAAGACATGAGAGGGTATGAAAGGGACATCTGCTCTGGTCTGAGACGGTCGGAAAAGAATGGCCTGTATTGTTGTTGCTTGCTTTAATTAAATTAATAGTTAATCTTTTTGTCTTTTAATTAACCTATTACATTTGGCATTTTACTCACTAACCAGAGTATAATAGCAGTGAATGCTCGTTATTTTTTTCTACTGAGCATTGCAGCTAATTGTGTGTGTGTGTGTGTGTGTGTGTGTGTATTATATAGTGAATCATACAACTGCATTGCTGACAGTACAGGTATTTTGTTCCTAAAAACATGGATGCCAATACTAAAATGTATCATCTGAACTTTGCACATCATCCTTAATATTGTCTGTATCAGGCAGTCTGCAGATTCTGTGTTTCTGTTTTGAAGTAGCTTAGCATGGATGCGGATACATTTTGAAAGTGCACTGGAGGTCAAGTGCATTTAGCGTTTCGTGTTTTTTAACTTACTTGAGCTCAAGTGCTTTCTCATATTGCAGGAATTTCTACAAAAATAGTTTTCTCAGTTTGGTTTATCTAAGAGTGGAAACCTCAAGCTTATAAATTTTCAGCATCATTCCCTTTTCTATCTATTTTGCTTTCCTTCTCCTGGGCTCTAGAAGTTCTCTGATAAGTCTTTCCTCTGTTACCAGGCTCAGTCTCAGGGAGCAATTACCTTTAAGATTATACCCAGCATCAAAGAGGAGACTCCATCTAAAGAAGGCAAGGTAATCATTCCTTAAAAATCCTTTTTTTTGTTTTTGTTTTTTTAGCGGTGGGGGGTGCTAATGTTGTCCCATCCTCTTTGTCACAGTGAATTCATTTTCATATTCTCTTTTTGAGAAAAAAGTCATTCTTTTTTGGGGGGGACACCTGTTTGGCTCAGTCGGTTAAGCATCTGTCTTCTGCTCGGGTCTTGATCCCAGAGTCCTGGGATCATGTTCCACAACGGGCTTTCTGCTCAGCAGGGAGCCTGCTTCTCCCTCTGCCTTCCCTCATCCCCCTTGATGCTCTCATGCTCTCTCTCTCTCTCACAAATAAATAAGTAAAATCTCTTTTAAAAAATAAAATAAAAAGTATTCTTTTTTCTTTAAAAAAAAAAAAGTATCCTTAAAGAAGAATCTTGGCCGGCCCTTTCCCATTTATTTATTTTTTTTTTAATATTTATTCCTTTTAAATGAAACTCTCTTCCAGATGTTTATCAAAGCCCTCTTTGACTATGACCCTAATGAGGATAAAGCAATTCCATGTAAGGAAGCTGGGCTTTCTTTCAAAAAGGGAGATATTCTTCAGATTATGAGCCAAGATGATGCAACGTGGTGGCAGGCAAAGCACGCGGATGATGCCAATCCCAGGGCAGGCTTGATTCCCTCAAAGCATTTCCAGGAAAGGTGAGCTGCTGGCACGCGAATAATGGTCTCTCTTCAAATGACCTTTTGTTCTCTGCAAAATAGCAGTGGAAGAGAGTTGTGATAAAAGGAGCAGTAAAACCTTGCTTTAGAATCCTTTATCCCTCAGGTTTGGATTTCTGTTTTGTCTAACTAAGGATGAATGATGACCAAAAATAATACGACAGGACCCGGTCATATTCGGTTTTTGTGATGAAGCAACTGGAAAAATAGCACATTAATATCTGAAACTCTATTGATGTGAAAGGTGGTGGGGAAAGAAGACTGATTTTGGAGTGGGGATGACTTAGAAAAATTTGAAAAAGAGAGGATTTATTTTTTAATTTGAATAGATTGCATTGTGTTCATTTTTTCCCCCGGCTTCCCGTTCCCCCCTCCCTTGGGACTTTTAATATTTTGGTGTTATATTAATCTTGGATCTGTACTGAAAATTGATAGGCATTGACCTTCTTTTTCCCCCCAGGAGATTGGCTCTGAGACGACCAGAAATACTAGTTCAGCCCTTGAAAGTTTCCAACAGGAAATCATGTAAGTTTGTTCATAAAAATGCAGAGTAACCAAATCTCGCTGTTTATTTTTGACTATTAAAGCAGCTGTTTGTGGGAGGATGAGAGCTCGTGGTGTCTTGTGATGGCTTTCGGGTCATCATTTCACGGCAACCAAATAAGAAACTCACAGTAGAATATTTAAGTGAATCTTTTGAAGAAAGGGGGTGTTTATGGTTGTTTGTAATAAACCCATGACTCACACTTTAGGCAGCTAACTAGCAAGGCTACCCTTCTTGACGTCTGAACGTGGGTGTTCTTATAAATGTAACCTCAAATGCAACGCTTTTATTCCTCCAAACCTAGAAGGTTCGGGTAAGACACTTCTTGGTAAAATCAGGGGAAGAAAATCTGCTACTTTCCTGGGCACAAAGGCAGTTGGGCCTGAGAAGAGTTGTTCTTGTTCTTCTTAGCTCCTTGCTTGTCCAGAAATCAGAGTAACTCTGACCTTCAACTCGCCTGTTTGGAGTTGTTACAAGAAAGGATTAAAACAAAACAAGTGCAGGAGAAGGATGAGGTAGGGTTACTGAGAGGAAGATAGTGTGGATTTGGCTGCGTTCTTCTCCTCCCTTCGCACTCCTGTTCTCTCAGCTTCTCTTCTACGCCCCACTCCTCACCCCTGTCAAGTCCCCATCCCATAAATTTTCTCCTCCATCTCCCTAAACATTTCATGGTTCTAGGTATTTTTAAGAGTAAAAAAAAAAAGCCTTTTGTTTTCAGTACAGAGATTGTACATTAAAAGACGAAAGCACAAGGAAAATGGTGCTGGAATCTTACCCCAACATCTGGTTTTAGTATTGTCGCATTTTTCACATCTCCTGTTATTTCTGTCAGTTTGTCGACGCGTATCGCGCAGGAATTACAGTTTAAGAGAGCCAAACTACGGTTGAGTATAGTATAAATCTCACAAGCAAGCGGATACTTCAGGTGGAGCACTGATTCAAAAGCCTGCTTGTTCTTGCTCCGTTGAGTCCTGGGCAGAAGGAAAACCCCCTTGTCATAGAATGCCGCATGGATTGTGACATCAGAAAGTGTACAGTTTAACCAGAGGTTGCATCATTCCTAAGTGCCATGAGTTTTTGCTGGCAGAGCCTCCGCGGCGGCCACCTCCCTCGCCCTTGGAGGGATTTCTAAATTGGGGTCCTGCAGGCTTCTTTACACATTTGGTGCCTGGGGGTTACCATGTGTGTCACAGGAGAAGGAAATCAGTGTGATTCTCTTCGAATCTGAATCCTACTCCCAATTTGTTTGAGTCTTAGGCCACTTAGAGATGTCCAGTTGGTAGAATTGTGAATTTTCATTTACTTGTTTTTATAAATGTGTTTCTTTAAAAAAAAAAACCTACATAAAATGTGTCTAACAGCTCTCCTAAAACTAGTTGTAGTATAAATGTGTGTGAATGTCAGAGGGAGTTTTTGTGGGCTTTTAATTATAATGGGCAATGTTTGTCTGGTAATATGAGGAGTTTTTATGTGATAGTCTTTAATATTTGGCTCTGAAAAATATTTATTCCAAAATTACTAACATGTCACTATCTGGATGTTTTAGGGTTTTTTGTTTTCTGTTTTGTTTTGTTTCTGCTGCCTCTTGAAGACCATTTAGGAATGTTTACTGATTCCCATCCACACTTTCTTCCTTTCCTTCTTTTCTATTTTTTTTAAAAATTAGACTTAATTCACAGATATTCGTGTATTGGTGGTTCTCATATATGGATGTTCTCTGTTTTTAAATAAAAACAAATCGGGTCAACATTATCCAGATCACTAGTGTATAGTAAATGTGGCCTTATTCAGAGAGACAGTCTGTGTCTATGAAGCTTAAATAGAAAGTTAGTACTTTTCTTGTCAAAGAATCAAAGTTCCATTTGAAGGTTTTTTTTTTAATGTTTTCTCCTAAACCCCTGAACTCCAAAGTTTTGCAAAAATTATTATACTGGTTCTGAATATTTTTAAGGTCATTTACAAGCACTTTGTTCACTTTTTTACAAGCACTTTGTTCTGTAGTCTGTGTATCTGATAGTGATTCTTTACATAACTACCCTTGTAAACTATAAAGGCCATCGAACCCAACACTTTCTGGACTTCAACATTTGGTACCTAGATTTTTAGGATAGGACATCCATCTTGTCCTTTGCTAAACTACAGAATAACATTATGAAGAAAAACAGAAAGTTAACATAAAATCTTTTATTTATATGACTTTGAATAATAATTCATAAACTAGGTTTTAAGAAACGTTTCTAACTTAATGTAAATATTTTAAAAGAAATAATTCTGTCATGCTGCTGTTTTATAAATTTATTATAAAATAGTCATATTGATAATTTTCGGCACTAAATTGTACAAGTGCGCTTAAAACCTAGGAGATTGTGTTAAACAGTGAATTTAGAATAATGACTTCAATCAGATAATAATATGTATCATATTAGCCAGTTAACTTCTTTCAGAGAATAATTGCTTGCATTACTGTGGTCTTACTCTTTATTTGACTCACGGTATATCATCATAACTCAAGTTCGCATGGAGGAAAAGCTCTTGAAATTTAAGGGTTCAGTCAATGTCAAGATCAAAGTCAGAAAGGACTGGAGAAGGCATTTATGTGGACTCGAGCTATAGATCCTGACTCCGTGGAAGATAAAGACAGGAGCCATAAAACTGACATCTTCAGGCTTTAAAACTGGCATCCTTACGCCAAACTGTGGTATTCATCTTAGATGCTTGGTTATTTCCTCCCCTCAAGAATCTTAGCATATCTGATACAGATTGAGAAAATAGGCTTCTCGAACAAAATAATCTGCCTCTTGTAATTAAACATTCCTAAAAAATATGCACTCTTAAAACTAAAGCATAAATGAATCTTAGAAGCTTGGTAGAGGGGACTCTTCCCCCCTTCCTCCTCCAACAAAGAAATTGGAAATAGAATTCTGTGTTCCCTCCCTTTCTCCATCATCCGATGAGAGGCTCTCACATAATGGATTTACCTTAGTAATAGAGACAGAACAGCCTAGAAGTCTGATCAGTTCTCTTTGACATGACCGACTTTTAGATTTTTACATGAAAGACACAGGTTAAGTGTTTTGGAAATTAGTTTAAAGCCTGTCTTATGTCTTAAGTAACGTATAGAAGTTTTAAGGATAGCCATTTGGCAGCTTGCAATTTTTGTGTCGATATTATTGAAAGTACTCTGTGATTTTTCTGCCAAAAGCTTATTTTTTTATAGTTCAGTTGCATATATAAAGCAATATGATCTCACCTAACCTTCAAAAAGAAATATGATTTTCTTTGATTAATTAAAATGCTGTTTGTTCCGTTGAAATTAAACTTTATAAGTTTTTGTCTTCCTAGTAATACAAACACGAGTAACTTAGACTTCAACAGTATATAACATTTTAAATCTAGTTTACAGGGTTTTCAGAACAACCTCCTCTTATTCAAGTAGTGTATGTTACAGGAGAAGATTCCAGTATGATTTTTGTTTATGGTGCTTAGTTTCTTTTTTTAGTTATTGAAGTATAAATACCTTAAAAGATCTCATACTGCTGATTGAATAATAGCCATTTAAAATTTTTCTTTTACAAAACAGTTCTTACAGAATTTTTGTAATTAAAAAATCCTGAAGGTATGATTTTTTTTTAAAGATTTGAAGGTAAAAATACAAAATACTGTATCTTAGAATCTGTTTTAACCAATTGTCACTGCTGTCGTATGGGTACAAGAGAAAATATTTAACTGGAGCCAGAGGTGTCCATTCAAGTAGCATATAACCAAGTCCACTCAAAGACAAGCATTTCGTGGGTTGGAGATCACAATCTACCAACAGTACAGTTTAAACACGGAATGAGCAAATTCACTCTTCATGGTGTCAATATTTTGGAAGGCTAAGCATTTGAGAATAATATATATATACAATGTTCTAGGTTGTTACAACTATTCAAACTGAGTAAGCTCCTTTCTCCTGGCATCTTAACCAGTAATTTTTTTTTTAAGATTTATTTATTTTTTATTTGACAGACAAAGATCACAAGTAGGCAGACAGGCAGGTGGAAAGAGAGGAGGAAGCAGGCTCCCTGCTGAGCAGAGAGCCCCATCCCAGGACCCTGGGATCATGACCTGAGCCGAAAGCAGAGACTTTCACCCACTGAGCCACCCAGTTGCCCCTTAAACAGTAATTATTTAGTGTGCTCATATATAAAGTTAATTCAGAAATTAACAAGTAGGTTGCTTATGTTCTTATATTAAATTTGTATGCCTAAAACTCTGTCAAATATTTCTTAATATTGGTGGGGTTTTGTGTTAACAGAAACATAGGGGGTTTTAAAAAATACTGAAAGTAGCCCCCCCACCCCAATATTTACTGATATTCTTTGGGAAATGCCAAAGTTCAGAGTTTGTGTGGACAGAGGTGCTCATGAACTAGGCTGTAAACTGTATGTCTGACTGTTTATGTCAGGAGATGGTTGAGGTGATGGCCTAATTATTATTGCTCACTTTTCATCTCAGTCGACTGTGTTCTTCTTATATAAATTGAAGATATTCTTTCTAGAACACTCTCAGAAGGTACAGCTTTTCGCTTTTCCGTATGAAGGGTTCCAAGCCATACTGTCTCTTGCCTTTGTCTTGGGAACGCAATGCTATGCAGGTAAGAAAGGGCTGATTAACTATTAAGGGTGTACTCTGTGGTCACAGGTTATTGCAGACTTTTAGGGAAGATTGATGTGGGTAGAGGGAGGCAGAAGAAAGCACAGCTTTGACCCCATAAATGCGATCACACACCTATATAGACACAATGTCTCCAACTGCCCAGAGTATCTGACGTTGCCCTGCTCAGAGGAGCTGGCGGCCAGCAGCATGGAGAATCTCCCCGTGCCCTCTTGCGTGGGGCTCATCTTGCCGAAGCATCTCCACTCCGTTCTCTGAAGACAGCCACAGTTACTCTCTGTGACCTTCCTGGCCTCTCTTCTGTGGTTCTGTAGTTTTCTTGTCTTGCTCGTCAGTGTTTGAAGATGTGGAGAGTGAACTCCTTTTAGGCCGGGGAGGGTCAAGTTTTGGGGGAAGAGACAAGAGGCTGGTGTGCTGGGAGGGTATGGAGAGTAGACAGGAAGCTTGAAACTAACTTTTTTGACCTCCCCACCAACTTGTATTTCCTAGCATACAGTTAGAGTAAATAAAAAGGGATTTTGGCATGATTGTATAGCATGGTACTTAAAAACGCAAACTCTGAAGCCAGATCGTGTGGGTCCTTGTTTCAGAGTGCTTCGTTTCTCTGTCCCTCTGGTTGCCATCTGTGACACGGAGGGAACAGTACTGGCTTCGCGGAGCGGTGCAAGAATTCAATGCGTTTAGTGTACACAGAACAGGGCCTTCGTTAAGAATATAGTTCAGAATCGTGCAGTTGTCCCAAATGTCTCTGAAATCAACCTTTTCTGTTTTCCTCTTTGTTCAGACTTGCTAAGTGTAAGTAAGGAAAAGTGTTCTTTGCTTTTCCTTGCGGCTGTCCATGAAGCTTGTTGCTGGCTTGGAGGTAGATATGCATGTGGGTTATCGCACAAAAAAGAGCTTCTCTTCCTACTTAGAGCATGGAAGAAACACTCTTCTGAGAATGTACACAGCATATTCACCACCTTTTATTAGATTATTAGAATAGGAAACATGCCGTACTATTTGTGACATGCAGATGTTTGTTTTTATTGTGGTTTGACCTTGGTGTTTTAATTTTTGTTCTTATGCACGTGTGTGTTTGTGCGGCGCACGTGTGTGTGAGAGACATGGCTTTTTAATCAGATGATAAAATCTGATGGACTTGACACTGGTTCTTTAATCAGGGTGCAACACTCAGTCAATCCTGTTGTTCCTTCAGAAAATACACCTTCTGTTTAATCACCCGCTTCGTGGTGGGGTGTCTGCGATTGCAGACTCTGCTCGTAGTATTTTTCCCAAGCCTGGTTGCTTGGCTCGGCTAATCCGTATCACATAGTTTATTGTTCATTTTCTGCTAATTTGTTTCAGATGTACGTGGCATTTCAAAGCTACGAAGGTAATGAGTGTAAATAAATTCACAGCTTGGGTGATTCTCAGTATGAGCCCAAATAATAACGATGTGCTTGTCATTTTTGCGAATATTTCAAATAGATCCTATTTGAATAGAATATGTTCAATATTCTGTTTCAGTATTCTATTCAATATCAATAGAATATGTTCAATGGAATATGTTCAAATAGATCCAATCCAGTTGGAGGACCCATAGGTATTTGAAAAAGAAAAATACAGTGGTGGTGCACACACTCTCCTAAGTGTTTTCTTTGACTGCCACTCTATAGTGTGGAGAGAGAAGTGAGCGGAAAACTGTCCCGATCAGCTCTATTTGTTCTCCAAAGTCTCATAGCAAAATGTGTTCTTCCTTGACTTGTGGTTCGACTTTGCTTCTATTGAATTGCCAATTCTTTTTCCACCTTTAACTGAAGGCGAGTGTCCTCAGTCACACGGAACTCTTAAATTTCTTTCCTATTAGTAACAATTAGTGATTTTTAGAATTATTCTTTAAAATACCTCTTATTAATACTGTAGCCAGAATGAAGTAAAGGGGCTCTTCCTGACTCATTTCATATGTGTAATAAATTGATAATACTGTTAAATTTACAGGATACTGAGACATTTTAAGGGCATTTTAAGGGTTGTTTCTAAATATATATTCTAAGTGTTAAACAGATTAGTTTATAAACAGAAATGTCCTATGAAAATAATCCCGCATTGAAGGTATTACTTTGGGAATTTTTTTTCCTTATTATTTTTCCCATTTGGGCATTTAATAAGCTGAATGAAGGCTTTGCGCTTTTACTGCTTTAGTGTACATATTCTTTTCAGACGGACTACAGTGCAGTCTAAAACGTAGTTTATCATGAATTCTGTTTGTTGACTAATAATTTTGAAATATTTAAAATACATTTCTTTTTCCCCTTTGGCTTTTCTAAGATGAGGAAACAGTTGAGTGTGGTAGGTAGATTTTTTTTTTTTTCTCCCTCAGATGCATCTTCTTCCTACTTTTAATTGTATTTTCTGCACATTTAATCATTTCCTTTCTCATTTTCTTTGTGCTTCTCAGAGGAAATTAAAGGTACATGTATAAAAGCTTCCCTGCCCCAGTCTACTAATTTTATTTAGTACAACTATGTGTGGGTTAAATTGAATATAGCAAGTAGTTTATAGAAGATTATTATATATCCAAGCTTCCATCTTGATGTTACAGTACCAAAACTCATGGTTGGACTCTGTTTGAGAACTGTACTGTTTTTTGCTTCATATAGCAGAAATAAGGAAAGTAATCTGATAATACATTGTTTTTGTCTCTGTCGGTAGTCTCAATGTTATTCAGATCTATCGGCATTCTTATTTTAACATAAGGATGTCAGGGGAATCTTCTCAACTATTTGATTTCAGCACATGCTGTGCTGATAGTTCCAGAAGCATATTTATGTGAAGATAAGGGATCTATAGTAATAAGTACCCACTACTTCAATTAAATTTTTAAGATATGCATAACCCAGTTTTCACTTAACTCCAAGGAATAATTAATAACACATTGTTTATTTTAAAATGTTTTCATCCGTTCATTTTTTTCAAAAACCAAACAAAAAGAGAAATAGTATGCCTTTATTCCTTCCCAATACAGAATTTCTTCCCCTCCAAAGCAAGGATGTATCTTAATCTCAACGTCTTTGTCTAATCTAAAGTCAGTGCTATATTTTACATATTATCATTACAAAAATAAATTGACTTTGGGGGATCAAGTGTTGTAATTTTCTTAACTACGGAAAGTATAAACAGTGCAGGCAGATCTTTTACAATTTTCTTGGAACTGCATCAAGGAACCCCTGAAGGAGGCTGAAACACAAAATTGCATGATGTCTTAAAACATCACTTGAAGCTTAAATGTAAAACAAAACGTTTTATGTTTAAGAGTGGCGTTGTGAGGGCTGTTCTATGCTGTGCTTTACATAATTGTTTTAAGTAATTTATTTTTTGCATCTGTGGCTGGGCTTCTAACTGTTCTGCTTTATTTCTTGGCTTTTGTTCTGTATGCTTTTATACTCCATCCAGAAGATGCTGAATATGCTGGTAACCACAGTGGAACGTATATAGGTGAGCAACTGGTCGTGGAAGAGGATTTCTTTCTTTCTGATGCTTTCTCCAAAACCAGGATGTTGTTTTACCTTAAGTGAGCGTGTTTGCACTAGCATGCTCTGGTGTTTGGTGGGGGTGGGGTGGGGTGTGTAGCATGAACCTTTATGTTAAACAGGCTCCATGGCTTGAACATAAAGGAATTCATAGTGTGCTTTCATGTTGTTGTTCCAGAAGCTTCCCAGATGCTCTGTTTTTGTAAACATTCATCTGTTTTGGGGTAGAAGAGGAAAAGTGTTTGTGGCGAAGTCATTTGACTCAGTTAACCATGTCTGCACTTTTCTCAGTTATCTGGTTGGCTGTTAATTAGCCAAAGCTAAACAACTTCTTCCAACATTTTTGGTTTTGTTTCCTGATGATGGGCTAATCACATGGCGCCTCTCTGTGTAACCATTGACTGAACATCCCCAAATATAATGAAGCCTGTGATTGCCATGCTGGTCTGTTTCACCAGGAGACATTCCCAGAGTGGCCAAGGGATGTTATAAACCAAAGCCAAGGTATCTAGAAGCTGTTAAATGCATCAGAATTCTCGTCAGCTGCCTCCCACTTCAGACCTTCCCCACCCTTGCCGTGACCATGTCCCCGCCTGTACGACTGCTGGGTCATAGCATAGAAACACAGTTTGAGAGAGAACCACTTCAACCTCCTTATGCATATGATATCTCTTGGTTATTGAAGAAATTGGCCAGATGTAGTATTTGGTATTTAATATATACTATCTCTACTCCTGTAAGATTGGTGGGGATTTTCCCCCACTTTACAGAAAGGAAACTGAGCATCAGAAAATTGACAGGAATTATCTCCAAACCTACAGGTAGAGAATGGGGCCTCCCAGTTTCACATTCACATCTGTGCACGTATGAAGCCTATACTTTATCTTTGACAGTATGCTGCCCTTTTGTATTGTATTCTACAAAACAAACTCCGTGCAGAAATCTAGAATATTCTAGTTTTTAGGCTAGAAAAACTATAATCGGTGGGCAAGAAGAGGTTAAACTTCCATTAATTCTTTACTCATTTCAGAACAGTACAGTGTGCCAGATACTCTATATTGATTAACACACCTCTCCTTATACCCTCAGAAACTTTGTTTTTTTTTATTTTTTGAAACTGTTTGCATTTTATTTATTTATTTTTAATTCACACAGGATGTATTATTTGTTTCAGGGGTACAGGTCGGTGATTCATCAGTCTTACACAATTCACAGCGCTCATCATAGCGCATGCCCTCCCCAGTGTCCATCCCCCAGCCCCCCCATCCCTCCCACGCCCTCCCCTCTAGCAACCCTCAGTTTGTTTCCTGAGATTAAGAGTCTCTTATGGTTTGTCTCCCTCTCTGGTTTTGTCTTATTTCATTTTTCCCTCCCTTCCCCTATGATTCTCTGCCTTGTTTCTCAAGTTCCTCATAGCAGTGAGATCTTATGTTAATGTCTTTCTCTAATTGACTTATTTCACTCAGCATAATACCCTCTAGTTCCATCCATGTCATTGCAAATGGCAAGATTTTGTGTTTTCTTTTGATGGATGCATAATATTCCAGTGTGTATGGAATCATCCAGAACTCATTTATCTTTATCCATTCATCTGTTGATGGACATCTGGGTTCTTTCCATAGTTTGGCTATTGTGGACATTCCTGCTGTAAACATTCGGGTACACGTGCCCTTTTGAATCACTACATTGTATCATTGGGGTAAATACCCAGTAGTGCAGTTGCTAGGTCATAGGGTAGCTCTATTTTCAACTTTGTAGGGAACCTCTATACTGTTTTCCAGAGTGGCTGCACCAGCTTGCATTCCTACCAACAGTGTAGGAGGGTTCCCCTTTCTCTTCACCCTCACCAGCATCTGTCATTTCCTGTTCATTTTAGCCACTCTGACTGGTGTGAGGTGGTATCTCACTGTGGTTTTGATTTGTATTTCCCCGATGCCAAGTGATATTGAGCACTTTGTCACTTTTCTGTTGGCCACTTGGATGTCTTCTTTGCAGAAATGTCTGCTCATGACTTCTGCCCATTTCCTGATTGGATTATTTGTTCTTTGGGTGTTGACTTTGATATGTTCTTTATGGATTTTGGACACTAGCCTTTTATTTGTTACGTCATTTGCAAATATTTTCTCCCATTCAGTCTGTTGTCTTTTGGTTTTGTTGACTATTTCTTTTGCTGTGCAAAAGCTTTTGATCTTGATGAAGTCCCAATAGTTCATTTTTGTCCTTCCCTTGCCTTTGGCTATGTTTCTAGGAAGAAGTTGCTGTGGCTGAGGTTGAAGAGGTTGCTGTCTGTGTTCTCCTTAAGGATTTGGATGGATTCCTATCTCACATTGAGGTCTTTCATCCATTTGAAGTCTGTTTTTGTGTATGGTGTAAGGAAGTGGTCTGGTTTCATTTTTCTGCATGTGGCTGTCCAATTTTCCCAACATTCTTTGTTGAAGAGATTTTTTTCCATTGTACATTCTTTCCTGCTTTGTCGAAGATTAGTTGACCATAGAGTTGAGGGTCCATTTCTATTTCCTCTATTCGGTTCCATTGATCTTTGTTTCTGTTTTTTTTTTTTTTTTTTTTTTTTTGCCAGTACCATACTGTCTTGATGATTACAGCTTTGTAATAGAGCTCGAAGTCTGGAATTGTGATGCCACCAGCCTTGATTTTCTTTTTCAACATTCTTCTGGCTATTTGGGGTCTTTTCTGGTTCCATACAAATTTTAGGATTATTTGTTCCATTTCTTTGGGGAAAAAAATGATGCATTTTGATAGGGATTGCATTAAATGTGTAGATTGCTCTAGTTAACATAGACATTTTCACAGTATTTTTTCTTCCAATCGATGAGCATGGAACGTTTTTCCATTTTTTTGTGTCTTCCTCAATTTCTTTCATGAGTAGTCTGTAGTTTTCTGAGTATAGATTCTTTGCCTCTTTGGTTAGATTGATTCCTAGGTATCTTTTGGTTTTGGGTGCAATTGTAAGTGGGATTGACTCCTTAATTTCTCTTTCTTCTGTCTTGCTGTTGTGTATAGAAATGCAACTGATTTCTGTGCATTGATTCTATATCCTGACACTTCACTAAATTCCACTATGAGTCCTAGAAGCTTTGGTATACCCTCAGAAACTTTAATGGCTTCAGGGAGCAAATGTTTCTTTTCCTGAGTCTGTGGTCAGCTGAGTGGTTTGTGTGCTCTGTCAGCTTGGTGAAGCAGAGTGGTAGTTGGGCTGGCCTGTGGTTGGTTTGGCGGGTGGGATGCTTACCTGAAGTAAAACTGTTTCTGTGTCCTATAGTTTTTCATCCTCCAGTATGCTCGCTCATAACGCATCTCAGAGTTCCAGGGAGCAACAGAAAAAAATAATTTTGAGTATGTTAGTACTGGTGAAGCTGATGTCTCATTGGCCAAAACCAGTCTCGTGGCCAAGCCAGCATATGTGTGTGAGGCGACTGTTCAGGAGTTTGGATTCAGGGAGATGTGAAGAGATGGACTGACTTTACTATAAGCTTCTACCGCTCTCCAAAATAGAGAGGTACCTACTCTCCCTGACTTCCAGGGTGTATACTGGGTCAGTTAAATGGCGAGTGTATATCCAAGTAACTGTGGCTTAAAGCAGTATCTGATGAGAGTCACATAAATGCTGTAATTCAGGAGTTGAGGGGACAGCCCCCCAGCCCGACACAGTTAATGATCCAGTCCCACAAGGAATGACATGAGAACCGGACACCAAGGGTTAGGTGAGATTATAGTTCAGCAGCGGGGCATGAAGGTAGAAGCAGTAACACGGAGAGAGGTGACTGTTGCAGAGCGTAAGGCATATTTGCATTTGGGTGAGGTGATGCATGTGCTCTTTGTTACTTTCTCTGTTGCGCTCTGGAATCCTGAGACCACAATATGGCCTGGCTTCCTGGAGGGTGAAAAATTATAGGAAAATGAGTTCTGAATGAAATGCCATTGGATCTGGTAAGAACTCCATTGTTACCTGGAGTCACTGATAACTGATAACTGTTTCTCAAACAGCTTTACTGGAAGCCAGATGGCAAGGTGTTGAAGAGTGAGAGCGGACAGGGAAAGGAAGATAGCGATCGAGTTCAAAGCTGTTTTTATCGTTGAGAGTAGAAATATTTTAGTGGGATAGGAAAATGGGATCCATTCTGTAGACAGAGATGGTGAAACTGATAGTAAAGGACTGAATATCTTCATGTTTTTGTTTTTGTTTTTTTTTTTAGAGCAGAGGTTGGGGGGAGCAGCAGAGGGAGAAAGAGAGAGAATCTTAAGCAAGCTCCATGCCTAACCTCAGAGCCTGACATGGGGCTTGATCTTACGACCCTGAGATCACGACTTGAGCTGAAGTCAAGAGCCAGACGCTGAATCGAATATGCCATCCAGGTGTCCCGAGGTTTGAAAGTCATGAAATCAAAAGTAATTGGTTGAATAAAGCCACAGCAGGCTAGATTGAGTGGGATTGAGACGACAGGAGTGCTTTAGAGTAAAGAACTTGGCATTAGCAGGGGAGATTAAACATGCAGATACCCTATGACCCATAATAATTTTTTGGAGAAGGCAGAGTGGGCTTTGTGCTCCCAGGGGACCATACTGAACACCCAGTCACAGAGGAAACTAGGGCACCTCCTAGGTAAAATGGGAATATCATGAATCACTCAATGAGTCATATCCAACCTGGTCACACACCGGCAAGCTTCAGACCATGTTTGGACAAAAGATACGTATTTTTGTTAGTCCCACAAATTTGGTAAATTTTACATAAAAATTTCTGACTCCTTTGACAAAAGACTAAATGAGGGCCTCGTTTCCCAGTTAAGTTAGAACTGACTCTGTCAGTGGAACCCAAGTCTCTGGTTCCTCGCAGTCTCCACCCCTCATCGTCTGCTGGCGCGGGCGGGGATGTTGGTAGACGTTCTCCTAATGGCTCTGGTGGTGTTTGTTTTATAACAGGGAGGTATTTCTTGGCCTCCATGTTCTCCAGTGAGGGGAAATAAAAGTGACCAAAGAGTATTTCAGACAAATGTTATGACTCTTTCCCTGAGGACTGACTTTTGTGCAAAATATATTTGTGTAAGGCAATTGATAAGATTTTTTCCACCTGACTTCTGTAGGCTTTTGAATTTGCAAGCCCTGAGTACAGATTATAGCCATCCATTCCATTCAACTTCCACTCTGAGAGAAAATTGTCCTTTCCTGTGGCAAAGAGGAAAAACCTGGTCAGTGTGTTTTAATGGGTGACGTCATGACAGCATTTCATTCTAAACATTCTAAATGTTTATTTTGACACGTGTAGCGGGAGACTGCCATAGGTCCATGTACCTTGAAGTTCATTGAGCTAGGAGTTGACAGTTAAGGGAGTCTAGCAAGGTGTCTGAGAAAAGAAGCAAGTAACAAAAAAGACTTTGTTTTTAAAAAGAGCATGAAAGAATAGGCTTCATAAACTAAGCGTGTTTCTGGTAAGTTTCCTCTTTTCAAGAAACACTTCAAATTTAATGACCACAGATTTGAAACTGTCTTTTACGGGATAACCTAGTTTGATCATACTCTCTGGTTATTTTATATATAATTTAAATTACATGATTATACTATTATATTACTACTTTGTTACATTATTACTTTGTTATAAATATATTGAACAAATGGAATGTTATGTGGAATTCTGTTTTCCTCAAAAGCCAAATCCTCCAAATGCTCCTGGATTTTTTTGTGTGTGTGTGTGTGTGTGTGTGTGTGTGTGTTTTAGTGTTCAGTTAGCCAACATATAGTACATCATTTGTGTTTGATGTATTGTTTGATGATTCATTACTTGCCTCTAACACCAAGTGGATTTTTATTTTTATTTATTTTTCTTTTTAAAGTTTGTATTTACATTCCAGCTAGTTAACATACAATGTAATAATAGTTTCAGGTGTACAGTATAGTGATTCAACACATACATTATCCTGTGCTCATCACAGCAAGTCCCCTCCTTAGCCCCCGTCACCTGTTTCACCCATGCCCCGACTGCCTCCCCTCTGGTAACCATCAGTGTATTCTCTGTAGTTAAGAGTGGATTTTTAAAAGAGGTCTCATAAGTAATATGCTAACATAAATGACCAACTGTTTTATGGTAGAAGTATTATTTGGTATACAACCTTAAAATATACTGTGAGTATGATGCTGTGACTTTTTCTTGGTTTTTCTCCTTTTTTGCCCTTCAACTTATAGCTTTGCCTTTTTTCCTATCAAGTTCTTTATCTGTCTCTTGTTAGTTTGATGAGCTCTTTCTATGCCGTGAATATTAGTTCTCCCTGTTGGGCATATCTTTCCTGTTCTTTTGGTTGGGTTTTTACCTTTATTCCAAGATTCACAGCATGTAGATATTTCAGTATTTACATTATTACATCTGTGAATTGTTTCCTTTGTCTTCTGAGTTTTCTTTTGTATTCCCTGTACAAAAATTTTTGAAATAATTCTAATTTTTAATTTTTTAGAAGATTTTTATTTATTTGAGAGAGAGTGAAAGTAGGAAGAGGGAGAAGCAGACTCACTGCTGAGTGGAGAGCCCGATGTGGGAGCATGAGCTGAGCCAAAGGTAGATGCTTAACTGACTGAGCCAACCAGCTGCCCTAATATATATTTTTAAGATTTTACTTATTTATTTGACAGAGAGAGATCACAAGTAGGCAGAGAGGCAGGCAGAGAGAGGAGGAAGCAGGCTCCCTGCTGAGCAGAGAGCCCGATGCGGGGCTCGATCCCAGGACCCTGAGATCATGACCTGAGCCTAAGGCAGAGGCTTAACTCACTCAAATTTTTTTTTTATTAAAATAACATATGCATTAGGTTAAGCCTATGAAATTGCTTCATAGTCCTGTTTTGTAGGTCAGAAAGCAACAGAATGTCAGCAGTTTCATATGGCTTTATTTAATAAATTGTTTGGAAAGTCAAACAGTATTTGCAAGTCTTGCAGCTCCAAACAAGTCTACCTTTCCCTTTCCATTCCCTTTCCAGTCCCACCTTTTCCCTCAAGAGACAACCACATTAGCTCTGGTTAGCTGTTTCTTCTAGTATGTACAGAATATAACTGTCTTATATTAATATTTCTGAATTTTTCCCTACTATTTTTTGAATGCCTGTCATGTTCTAGACTGCTCTAGACACTTGGGTTTCAACAAAGATGAAAACAAATACCCTTTCATAGAGCTTCCATATTGGGGGTAGGTTTGGACCAACAACTAAATAAATTATATAAGATCTTAGGTGATAATAAGTGCTAAGAAGTAAAGTAAAACGGGAATGGGGTGATGGAGGAGTTGGGGAAACAGGACATCAAATATCTTTAAGGGGTTAATGAAGACCTCTTTGAAGAGGTTGTATTTAAGTAAAAACCTGAGAAGGAGCCTCTTGAGGAATGAGAATTCCAAGGAATGGGACAAGCATGTGCAAAGGCCCTGAGACAGGACCCTGATGGCTCCAAGAATCAGGAAGGAGACCTGTGTGAACAGGAGAGAAATTGATAGGATTCGAGGTTGGCAAGGTAATAGAGTGGTTGTGGAGAGGACGGGGATAGAGGGGATTCTTGGGCTCATAATAATGTGTGAGATTTGAAATCATTGAAGGGTTCTGAGCAGAGCAACAACGTGACCTGATGTATTTTTAAGGGTTACTCAGCTGGTCTTTTGGGAAGGGAACCATAAGGGAGCAAAGACTGAAACAGGGAGCTCTGTGGGAATCCAGACAAGAAATGATTGTGGCTTGAAATAAAATATTCTCGGTGGAGGTAGTGATAATAGGTGAGATTCTGAATACATTTTACTGATAAGACTGACAAGATTTTGAGACAAGTTGGAGAGTCAAACACCATTTTTGGACTTAGTAACTGCAAGGGTGAAGGGACCATTTCCTGAGATGGAAGTAGAAGTTTGAGGAGGGGAGATCAGGGACCCTGTTTGGGATATACTGAGTTTATGATACATATGTAGAGGTGTTAAATAGGCAGCTGGGTAGGCAGCTTTGAGTCCAGGCTATTGATTTAGAAGTTGTCAGTTAGATCACATTTAAAGTTAGGAATCTGGATGAGATCACCAGGGAGTGGATGTAGATTTGGGCAAGAAAAGAACCCAAAGTGAAGTAGAAAAAAATGCACAGGTGTGATTCTTCTAGGAGCCAATAAAAGTAAAGTTTTAGGAAGGGAAAGAGTGATCAAATAAGATGAGGAAAGAGAGCTGACCTTTGATTTAGCAGTGTGGAAGTTACCAGCAACCTTGCCAAATGGTTGGTACCTTGACTGGGTTGAAAAGCATTTGCAATACCCTTTGGTGATAAAAACTTAACCTAAGAATAGAGGGGAATTTCCTCCACCTGATAAAGGGCATGAACTAAAACCCAAAAGTTAACAGCGTACTTAATAGTGAGAGACTGAGAACTTTCTCCTTAAGACCAGAAACCAACAAGGATGCACATTCTTGTCACTTAAGGTACCATAGTCCTGGAAGTGCAAGCCAGAGCAACTGGGCAAGGGAAAGAAATAGAAGTTTCCAGATAGGAAAGGAAGTGGTGAAACCATCTCTGTTTGAAGAGTACTTTATCTTGGGGCGCCTGGGTGGCTCAGTGGGTTAAGCCTCTGCCTTTGGCTCAGGTCATGATCTCAGGGTCCTGGGATCGAGCCCCGCGTTGGGCTCTCTGCTCAGCAGGGAGCCTGTTTCCCTTCCTCTCTCTCTCTGCCTGCCTCTCCATCTACTTGTGCTTTCTCTCTGTCAAATAAATGGATGGAATCTTAAAAAAAAAAAAAAAAAAAAAAAAGAGTACTTTATCTTGTATGGAGAAATCCTTTTTCTGCATCAGTCGCAATGATCATGTGGCTCTTTTCCTCATTCTACCAATAATGTGGCATATAACATTGATTGATTTTTCTGTGTTGACCCAGCCTTGTATTTCCAAGATAAATGCCACTTGCTTGTGGTGTATAATCCTTTATATATGTTGCTGAATTTGGGTTGCTAGTATTTTGAGGAATAAGGATATTGGTCTTTAGATTTTCTTTTTCTAGTGATATCTTTGCCTGATTTTGGTATCAGAGTAATACCGGCCTCATATGATGGGGTGGGAGGTGTTCCTGCTCTTTTTTTGGAAGCGTTTGTAAACTTTGATTGTGTTAATTGTTCTCTAAACTTCTGCTAGAATTCACCAGTGAAGCCATCTCATAAAGGGCTTTTCTTTGTGGGAAGTTTTTTGACTGCTGACTCAATCCTTTTACTTATTAAAGGTTTATTCAGATTTTCAGTTTTAGTAGTACATCTCTAGTAATTTGTCTGTTGCATTTTGATTATCCAATTTGCTGGCATCCAGCTGTTCATAGTAGTCTCTTACAATCTTTTTGTTTCTTCTTGGTAATGGTGTCCCCTCTCTCATTCCTAAATTAATAATTTGGGTCTTCCCTTTTTTTATTGGTCTGTGTATGTTAGAGGTTTGTCAGTTTTGTTGATCCTTTCAAAGAATAAAAAAATGCTTTTTATTAATTTTCTCCATTCTAAGAGATACTAAAATTTCTATGCTAACTGGGAAATGCTAGTTTATTCTCAAATTTTAACATTTCCCTCCAATCCTCTGTATTACTCACACAACTGTGCACACACACACACAAGTCTAAGGAGTTGGTTCACATGATGGTGGAATGTTGGTAAGTCAAAATCTGCAGGAAAGCCCAGCAGGCTGGAGACCCAGGCACAAATTGTAGTTTGAGTTCAAAGGCCATCTGGCGGGGAATCCCTTTTTTAGGGGAGATTAATTTTTTTTTTCTTCATGGGATTAGATGAGGCCCACCCACATTCTAGTGGGTAACCTTCTTTATTCAAAATTCACTGATGTAAAGGTTAATCTGATCCAGAAAAATACCTTCACAGAAACATCTAGAATAATGTTTGATCAGATATCTGAGCACTATGGCCCAGTCAAGCTGACACATAAAATTAGCAGTCACATTCTCCTACTCTGAGTATGCCTGTGGTAATTATAGCATTGAAGACATATTTACTCTTGGGAGATTTGATAATGTCTTTCACATCAATTGCTTCTCTACTAAAAGAAGTCATTTAAACAATTCAAGTCAATAAAATATGGTTTTGTAACATTTTAGTCACTTAACTGCATATCATACAAATGACCGTGGTGTCCTGGTACACATCAAATCCTGACAGATACCACTATTTTCACACATACATTGTGGTGCTGCAGATTTTAAAGAATATCCACATGCACAGAATGGATCTATAGCCATCCTCGGCACATGGCCCCTTTATCCAGTTCTAGGAACGCTCTGGAAAATAGTCAAGAGAGTTTCCAGAAATGTAACCTTCTCCTGAGGGCTTTTCCAAGAACTGTTAAGAATTTCTGAGATTCTGGCTTATTTTAGAAACTTACTCTTGCAGCCCTCATCCACCTTCTAATTCTGTATCTTGGGGGCCCACAGAAGGAGAGGAAGAGGGGAAGTGATGTACCCTGCACACGCACGGTACCCTTGAACCCCAAAAATGGGGCTGCCCAGGGTCTACTAGTAGATTCAGGACCTCTGTTGATCTAAATCAGACCAGTAGCTCAGTGAGTATATTTGATGATTTTCACTTTCTTTGATGTGCATAAAATCAAACATGAAACAGCATATGTAAGTAGCCCTTAACCTCGTGACCGTTTTTGACAACCCACGTCAAAATGATCTAATTTGACTTTCAAAAGAAGTAACAGTATAATAGTCCAAGAATCTTTTTTTAGGAAATAAAAAAAGATAGGCTTTTTTTTTTTTTTGAAAGATTTTACTTATTTATTAGAGAAAAAGATAGTGAGAGAACAGGAACAGGGAAGAGAGAGAGAAATAGGCTCCCTGATGAGCAGGGAGCCTGACGTGGGGTTCAGTACCAGGACCCTGAGGCCATGACCTGAGCCGAGGCCGGTGCTTAACCCACTGAGCACCCAGGCGCCCCTAATACTCCAAGATTTGAATGTCTGTTTATGTAAGAATTATATCGTAAAACTGTATTTAATCACTGATACGAATGTTCACTCTGTGGTAGGATTCTTGCTGATGTGTAGCATGGTGCATTTCTCAAGGGTCTGTTCATCAGTAAAGAGACTGGGCTCAGTGGGTTGGGCCTCTGCCTTCGGCTTGGGTCATGATCTCAGGGTCCTTGGATGGAGCCCTGCATTGGGTTCTGTGCTCGGCGGGGAGCCTGCTTCCCCCCCTCTCTCTGCCTGCTGCTTTGCCTACTTCTGATCGCTCTCTGTCAAATAAATAAATCTTTTTTAAAAAAAAGGAGAGAGATTGGGTTGTTACTTGAAGGAAGGAAAAGGCACACCGAGTGGGCAGTGTAAGTTGTGTTAATTACATAGGATTTTACGACAGTAATACGAAGAAGATAAGTAGGTAGTATCCTGTAACTATGAAGTGCAAAAACAGGACCTTTTTATAGTCGAATCTGTGTAAGTCTAGGGCTGCCTAGATATGTAAAGATTGTCCAACCATTTATATTTATATGAGTATGTAAATTAGCAGGAGTGATTCATTTCCTTCTGTGAGCTCTTGAAAATTTCATTTAGCTTTGGTGGCTCATGTGGGAGTTCCTGGTGTGCGTGTATATGTGCGTATGCGTGTGTGTGTGTGTGTGTGTGTGCTTGCTTGTTTTCATACAGTTGTTCAGTACAGTAGCCAGTTGTGAAGATTCTCTCCTTTTTCCTCACGCAGTACGAAATAGTTCATGTGAAGAATTAGTTTTCTTTTTACATTGGCAAGACTTACAGCATGTTTTTTCTCTGGTTAATTCATTATCAAAATCTTGCTTTAATCAATTAACAAAGCACTACTTATCAGGCATCTGTCTTCGAACATAACGTCTTGCAAATGGTTTCCTGAAAACTCATCAGTTTCTCCACTTCTGCCCTTGCTGGAGTCCTTCATGCATTCTTTTAAAATAAGATCAGTTTTGGGACTTATATAAGTTAAGACTGTTCTTTCTATTTAACTGAAGTGTTTACCGTAAAGTTCAATATAAACAAAAGTGCCCATTTGCTGTTCTTTCAAATGTTATTATTTACCTTTCTCTATTTCTGTGTGTTTTTTTTCCCTAATCCTTTTCTGTGTGTTAAGCACCATTGATTCTCAACAAGTTACACTATTTTATAAATCTAGTAGAAATTCCCATTTGCTCTATTATTGAGTCATTTTATTAAGGAATGTTTTGTAGGTAAGTAGCTATGTCAAAATATACTGCCTTAATATTCTTCCAAAAAGTAAAATTTATACAAAGAGAACATTTAGAAGCATTCTTTTAAAAATGGTACAGGTTCTTTCTTGAACAAGAACTCTGCATAATCTCAACATGTCTGGAATACTACTTGGAAATATTTTCTCTGACAGAAAGAAACCATTCCTGCTTGGAGAATTTTTGGTTGCATAGACGCAACTTAAAAAAAATATATTACAATTTTAAAATCCAATCTTCCCCTCTTTTTAGAACTGTATTTTTTATATGTAATTCTATGTGTGCGTACTGTATTTTCTCATAATTTTGAAAGTGTAAGTAAAAACTCATTTCTTTATTAGCTGACTGGCAGAAAATGAAATTCTCATGTGGTTTCTCCTTTTTTATGGTAATCCTGTGCTATGCTTTAAAAAGAAATTGTCAGTGGTATCAGGAAAACTTTTTAAGACCTAAGTAGTTTTTTTCTTGGAAATTGCAAATTGATATCTTATATTAGCTTCCATGATTTCACTAGGCACTTTTGAGTTTCTATTTTTATTTTTAGCTTGAGATGAGCTGAATGATTAAAGGATATTTATGGCGTTTGAACATTTCTTTAAGTTTTCTTGAGGGCATCTTGAAACCTGTAACATTTCAGAGATAAATTATTTGTTTGTTCAAAAGCCTTGTTCTACTTTATACACAAAATTAGCATATGTAAAGTTGGTTAATGTAATTCACGGTAATGTTCCTGTGTCTGTGATGATTTTTTTCCCCCTGACAGTGTTTTATAAGATGAATACAAGAAGCTGACTAACCCAGCTTCTTTAGATTTCTGTCACTTTTATAGTTTTGTATTGGTATTGCTTATTAATTTAATTTCTCCTCCCAAGATTTTTATCTGATTATTTGCTTGGTCTCAATTATCCTTAGTTGTCTTTGGGACAATTTTATGATTGGAGTACTGTGGAACCATTATTTCAATAATAATTTTATCTTAGGACCATGTTCACATAGTTTTTACATGTCCATTATGACTTACTACAGCAACATGGACATTATATTAAAAATGTTTATTTTAATGGAAATTTTCAATGTTATGTTGGCATGAGCCTAACACTGTATAATAATTTCCAGCTGCTTAGTTTTTATTAATGTCTACATGAGTTTTTTAATCTTCTTAAAAAGTTCGTTTACATTAAAATATTTTCTTCCTTGTAACTGAGGTACCTATTGAACTATTAAATATTAGGTTCGTCAAATTAATCCAGTGTTTTAAGATGCAAAAAATGATTTTCACACGTTTGGTAGTTCTCCCAAGTTAAAAAAAGAAAAAAGAAAAAGAATCCACATTTTTATGTATTTAAGGAGAGAAAAAGAATTGAAGTGTTTATTTTTATCTCCTTTTAAGAAAGCAAGCAGTTTTCTTGATTGAGTTGGTATCAAATAAATGTATTTTGTTAAAAATTAGGAACTTTAGAGTAGATCCTTCCATAAATCTCTAAGTTTTAAAGTGCCTGTGATCAATATTGCTATTTTATGATTCAAACAATTTCACTGAAATATTTTTCCCATTCTACAAACATCTATATTTAAACATTACAAGATCATTATTATTGAGAACATTGAGGATATATAACATCTGATGTTTTTAGACCAAATTGGTTACATAAAAGAAATGTAATCAAAGACTGAAACTGTCCCACTTGAAAATTGTGGGTGGTAACATAGTTGTATTTATTTTCTTTGAATTAACAGAATCACACTTGTTCACTTGTGTGATTTCTGAGACTGTGTTAGTGTTGGTGATGAGTAGCCTTGATTCTGTTGGAGGGCCTTTTGTGGTAATGGACATGTTTGGACATAAAATAAATGATCATGTGTTTTTTAATAAAATGCCATCTTAAGTGTCTTAAAGTTTTATGAAAAAGTAAGGCTATTAAAATGATAAATATTTATATTGTAAATTCACACTTAAGTTACTAATTTATGGGAGCCAATGAATATAATAACAATTTATGATTTTCAAAAAAGATTTTAATATTTTAACTTATTGGCTATTTCTAACTCTTGAGAATATAAAAATGTAGTCTGTTACCGTAATTATTTCAAAATATAGAAGACTGACCCTGCCTCTAAGACATAGTCAAATGTATTTTGTCTTACCTGTTGGGATGACACACAAATACATCTGGCAGTAGTGGATTTCATTTGATTGATCATATATTATGAACTGTGTTTTGTGGACTTTTTTTCAAATTTTAAAATTAACATTACAGAAAGTTTGAAAAATAGAACAATAATAATTGTTCACATCCCTCTCTCCCTAACACAACCATTGTCTGTCTTCATGCTATTTCTTCCACAATTTTGTATCCATACCAACTTTTATATTAGTAAAAAAGTAAAACTCATAAGTATGACTTTGTATTCTGTCCAGTTTTTTCCATTTATTATTATATCAAATGTATTTTATGGTGCTCTGTAGTTCTAGAATTATAATTTTAATGGCTTAACCTCATTTCTTTGAAAAAGTTGCATATTTTAATCATTCCCATACTTATGTGCATGTTAGATACTTCAAGTTTATTTTTCTTTTGCTGTTAAAACATCACTAATATTTGAAGTTATAGGATAGGTGTATTACTTAATCTACAGTATGAAACTTATTTTAATAACCAATGACTCTTAATTTACATATGTAAGCATTCAGTTTTATAATCTCTGGATAAAGTCAAGTAGCTTTGTAAGTGACTGAGTCACAACTTGCTGAGTTTAATTTTTTTTTCACTTAATAGAAATGTCATTGTCAAATTAGAGAACTTGCTAAAAATCTTAGTTCTAGTCATGAGCCTGTGTTGTGAAACCCCTTCTATTATAAGTATTTGGGCATATTTCCATGTCCTCTAATAGATCGGTAACTTTTGGGGAGCAGAGACACCATTGTATATATTTTCAGATTTTACACATCATCTTGAATACAGAAGAGGATCAAAAATGCATTTAATTATATCTGAAAAAAAGTCTCCAACAGAAAGGAGCTTATAATTTTTAAACCCCAAAATACACTGCTGGTTCTTCATCTTTTCCCATTTCCTTACTACATAAAATAACAGAAGGCTCATCACTTCTCATCTATATATTTGGAATAGTATTTCAACCTTGCTTCTTTCATCATGTAGTATTTCAACCACAGCCTTGGTAATAGTTTTTTGTTTTGTTTCAAGTTTTTATTTAGATTCCAGTTAGCATAGAGTGCAGTATTAGTTTGAGGAGTAGAATTTAGTGATCCATCACAACATAGGCCCTCCTTAATACCTATCCCCCATCTTGCTTGTCCCCCATGCACCACCCTGCATCAACCCTAAGTTTGTTCTCTATCCTTAAGAGTCTGTTTTATGGTTTGCCTCTCTCCCCCCCCATGTTCATGTGTTTCGTTTCTTAAATTCCACATATGAGTGAAATCATACGGTATTTGTCTTTCTGAGTGACTTAGATCACTAAGAGAAGGACCACTTAAGCCTATGGAGTATTCTGCCTCCCCCACTGGGTTGCTATGGGAGGTAAATGAATTAAGCCACATAAAGGCTTCAGTGGGTGTCTGTTATCTCCTAAGTTCTCAATACTTATCAACCACCACCATCATAACTTCTGTTGTTTTGGTATTGATATCATCAGTAAGAGAATTCTCTAAACTCAGACCAAGAATCACATTTTTGGCTCCCTTTCTTTTTCTTTCTTTCTTTCTTTCTTTCTTTCTTTCTTTCTTTCTTTCTTGTTTGTCATAATAATAAGCCATCTGGTACTTTAGTACAAAGTATGTATCAACATAAAGGAGTGAAAGGATTATTCAGTAAGTATTTTTGGGACCATTGGTTAATTACTTAGAAAAATATAAAGTTACAGCCTCACCTCACAAGCTTGATCTCATGATTACAGCTGAGTAATTCCAGATGGGATTAAAAAAAAAAAAAGTAAGTGTAAAGCCATGCAACCCATTTTTTTTTTCTAACTTAAGAAAATATAGGTGAATATTTATCAGACCCAAGGATAGGAAAGTCCTAAAAACAGTGAAAGAAATCACAAAAGAAAGAAACAGACTCAACTACATAAACATTTTAAATTTCTTTTAAATGGAAAATTGAAAATCTTAAAAAGTGTTTGCAATAACTTAGGGCCAAGGGCTGTGACCTTACAAGATATGTGTATGTGTATATATTTATGAAGACCATACTCAGAAAGTGATCAAAATGTAATAAGCAGCAGTTTACAAAGGAAATAAGAAATGCAAATAGATAATAAGCTTGAAAAAAAAGGCCAACCTCTGTAACAGTGAGGGTGAAATGGCATACAGGTTTTTCACTTTTAAATCTCTGAAGATTTCAAAGCCATTATAAATGTCTTTATGAGAGACTGGTGTAATATATGGGAAGTCGTACTTTCTGCTGGTGGAAATGAACATTGGTTTTCACTGATCTGAGAAGCATTTGGACCAGATCTGTCTACCTTCTGGCAATTTATCCTAATGAAATAGTCCACGAGATGGAATAAAGGGAATGTTCAGGGATGTTTATTGCAATCTTCTTGAAATAAGGAGCAAACACCAAGCAACTTAAGTGTTTCTCTTTATAATAAAAAATTCTTTAAAGTGTTGCAATTACGTGCTAAGTTAATAAGGGATCATAAATGATTTCTACTGGAAAATACGAGATAAGAAGTGTCTCCTTGTGATCAGGGGCCTGCCCTGCGGCTGCAGTCCTACTCTAGAGTCACTTCACTATTGTAGTCAAGTAAACGTGTTATTCCTTTAAAACACGCAAATCTCTAACAGCTGTGGGTAAGCTCGCTGGAAAAAGCCTGTCCATAAAAATGTTGAGCCAATTATAAATTACAAAAATGTGAAATATAAGGAAAAATATATTTTGTGTAAAACCGTTCTCTTATTCCAGATTCCTCGTTACCGTTCCTTTTCCCTTACTTTTTCAAAGCCAGCTCTTGCTAAGACTTGCGTGTTGAAAATGAACGCATGTTCAGTAGGTCCTGGGTTGTTTATTCACAGGTACCTGAACGAATCCTTTGCACACATACTCTCCTTGTAAGTATATATTTTTAAACCTTCCTTTTAATATGAGAACCGCATAAAAGCTGAAGGGAAGAAATTGCCTCTTCCAGACACAGAATTAAGTTTCCTTTAACCTTACTTACTAAGGTGTGTGCTGGCACGTAGCTCATTATGGGACCCACGTTTGAAAATCAGAGCCTTGAACAGCGTGCCAAACAAGCCATCACCCCTGACGTCCTGGGGAGGGTAGATTCTAGGAAAATAGCCTGTTTTGGTTTGAGAAACCGTCACAAGCATGTACTCTGAATTTTGTGCCTTTTGTTGTATCCTCTGTTCTGGCTGTTTTATTGGTTCCTCTGGGTTGGAAAATTTGTTTTAGCCTGTATATTTATGTGTATGGAGCGCTATAAATATGGAAAGTAGACAGGTGTCTGTGGATCGGGAGAGTACGTGGTCATAATAAGTAAGAAGACAAGAGGGAAGGAGGCTATTTACATGTAAATATTGTACAAGATATAACACATAACCTTAGAGTATCTTGTAGCGGGGGATCGCGAAAGGATAGTGCATACTAAATTTTTCTGTCGTGTTTTGTTAAAATGCTTTACTACTTTAATAGGTACTTTTAATATTTAACATTTAAATCTGGCTATAATTTTAATACTAGTCTTTATATTTAAATATTCTTCTATAACAGCCATTTAAACCCTTATTAACAAGCCCCTTGTTTTTCCCTTTTTTGCTAGACTGTGTGCGGTGGGAGTATAGGACGTAGAAGCTCCTGCCTTCCAGGGGCTTTCAGTTAGCTGGAGACATAATGAAGTACTAATCTACAGCTAATAGATGTAGGTATTTACCACCTGCCGGGTACCGGGCCAAAGGCTTTATGTGAATTCTTTGTTTAATCTTTAACAACCTCCTAAGGTCGATACTCTTATCCTCATTTTAAAGTTGAGAAGTGAGCCTTAGAGGAGTTTTTAAAATGTCAGCAAATCTCATACAGCTAGTAGGTGTCAGAATCTAGACGCTGACCCAGACTTCGCCACCTCTGGTCCTCAAAAACAAAGTTGGTTTTTTTTGTTGTTTGTTTCTTTTTTTTTTTTTTTTAAGATTTTATTTATTTCTTTTAGAGAGTGAGCAGGAGCAGAGGAAGGGGGAGAGAATCTCAAGCAGATTCCGTGCGGAGTGCAGAGCCCGATGCAGGGCTGGATCGCGTGACTCTCGGATCAGACCCGAGCCAAAACCCAGAGTCAGTTGCTTAGCCGACTGAGCCACCCAGACGTACCTGGCCTATGGTTTGTTTTTTTTTTTTTTAAGATTTTTATTTATTTATTTGACAGAGAGAGATCACAAGTAGGCAGAGAGGCAGGCAGAGAGAGAGGAGGAAGCAGGCTCCCTGCTGAGCAAAGAGCCCGATGCGGGCCTCAATCCCAGGACCCTGAGATCATGACCTGAGCTGAAGGCAGAGGCTTAACCCACTGAGCCACCCAGGTGCCCCTGACCTTCGATTTTTAACACTCGGTACTGCTGCTCTAATAGGCGTGGTGTGGTGACCTGCCGTTTCTCCTTATTTCTGTGAGGATTTGGGGTCAGGACGCTGAACCTTCACAACCTGTGGGAATTCCAGTTGCTCAGTCATCGTCACCTAGAAAACTGGCGGGAATGAGATCAGGACCGTGTCACGGTGTATGGGCAGGTGGCATCTGTACCATCTGTGCGGCCAGGGAGCAAGGGCGCTGCAGTCCAGGATGGTCTCCAGAGCTCCCTTCAGCTCTCTGCCTTTGCGTGCGCCATGTTTTGTAATTTCGCCTGCCCCTTAGAATTTTCTCTTGTGAAAATAGCAAATGTGCCCTTCTTTCTTTGTTGAAATTTACAGTATGAAGATGTGACAGGGGTGAAGTGGGGTTTTGTTAATTGCTTTTTTATAAGACTTTTTTCAATCACCTGTTCTGTACCTGGACAGCAAGTATCACCAAACCATCCTGTGAGACCATAGTCCCCGTCTTTGATGCCCAGAGAATCTCACATCAGAAATCCGATTTCCTGCACTTTCTCCTACTATTTCTTTATTGTTTATAATGAAAGCAAAAACGTCAGTTAATTGTAAAAACGCAATCAGGTAAACACTTTCACTGAAATTCAGGACTTAGCTGGGATTCGTGGCTCAGAAATTTTCAGGTTTTTCCTTCTGGACTTCATTTGCTGTGGATGAAACATTTCTGTCCTGGTTAGATTCATTCCTGGGCCGTAAGTCTGTAGGGACTTGAGGGAAACCCTCCCCCTGTGCAAAGAATAATCATGAGGAAATTTCCAGTTCTACCCACTTACCCTATCACTGCCTTCCATGAGACAAGAACTGTGGGAACCTGAAATGAGAAACGCTCATTTCTTTATATAGAAATAGCGGCATCAAAGAGTTAGGAGAGCTGGCGTGTAGTCTGTGTGCTAAACCGGACGCCATCTACTGCTGGATTCCTGGGTGGGCCAGCGGTCACAGGTGACAGAGCTGGGGCGGGGTCAGGATGGCATCACTGATTTCTGCAAATTGGTAAGAGAGTTGTCTGAGAAGCATGTCGCTCAAGCACTGGGAGCAGTTGTAGGGATCCCCCCACTTCTGGCGTAGCATTGCGAGGACTCCCATGTAAAGGAACCCTTTTCCTACGTTCTCATGAGTCTTTCCCAATATCCAAAAAAATATAAGAGATTAGTAATAATTCCCCAATGTCCTAAAAAAATACAACAAGAGATTAGTAATAATCAGCTTCCCTTTGACCCTTTATAGAGAAGTTTGAACTCTGCCTGCAGGAGTGGTTTTGGAATTGACACTTCTTCATCCTAGGGCCAGGTCAGCACATTCCCCATTTGCTTTCTCTGAATCTCGTCCTTGGATAGATACCAGTGTTTTCTTCCCTGCCCTGTTTGCCTTTTCCTCTTTGTCTTCTGCCTTTGATACGAAAGCTTTAAAATGATGGACTCTTGTCCCAAATCCTTTGTAAATCTTTTCCTTCAAATAATCTGAGTGCCTGCTCAACGTTAGAATGATTCGTGGTGGGCCGTAGAGCTCTATTATCAATCACCTGTTCTGTCCCAATATTGGCCTTTATTTTAAATCCTGGTAGTTTCTTAAATGCTTAATTTCTTAAATACATACTTGCATTTCTTTCTAGAAAGAAAGAAAGAAAGGGACCCAAAGAGGTGATTCTTGGTCTGAGTTTAGAGAACTCTCTGATTGATGATATCAATACCCAAAAAAATATATTCTCTTTTCCAAGGGAATATATTTTTATATACTTAAAAATGTACTTGCATTTTGCTTTGTACCATGGAGCTGATATGAATATATATAATATTTCAATAAGTAGAACAGTTTTCCTTAAAGTCTGGATTTTGAGGGTTAGGTCAAGATCTGACTCACATCTTACCGAATTTATACTGTGTTGTATGGATGAAATCATGCTGTGTGTGATGAACATCACTGTTCTAGAAAGGAAATAAGTCCCAAACAATGCAACAACACGAAGAGCAAGTAGAATGAAATGGGGGTTGACTGGGAACAAGAACATTTGCGTTAGCTTTTCAAGCCCATGTGTTTAATGGCAGCCTTGAGCTTTAAGCACTTAAACTTATTGAAGTACTTGTACAGTTATTTTAGGGAAAGATCATATGATCCGTTGGTAAGAGTACACACTTGAGACTATGAATAAAATTCAGTAGGCTTCAAATTATAAAACCGTGGACTTTTCCATAGGAGAAGAAGAACCTGGACATGGTCATTTACTGCCGCTGCCCCCCAGTGCTGGAATCTCGTAAAAGTCAAAGAACTTGCTCTTCTGTTGGCCCGATCCCTGTTTGGTGTGTGTGACACTGAGCTCTCCCTAAATTAGTTTCCTTTTTTATTTAATAATAGGTGCTTGTCTGTGCCACAGGTATGTTGTTAGGTTGTGCTTACAATCCAATATATTCCAGTATTTTTGAATGAGGGAATTCAGCATTTATATTTTAAATGTTTCTACATTGCTTTTAACTTTCTCTTATCAACTGTGTTCAGTCAGTCCATGATAAACTATTTCTAACTTATTTGGCTTTATTACACAATTATTTTACTCATTGATTTCTGAGAACTCTTTATGGTTTGGAATCAAATACAATATTATTACAACTATTAAAAAAATGTTCAAGGATTCTCTTATAAATGGTTGCTTTAGTGAAATTGTGTAGTATCTGTGTGTTTTTTCATACTAAATGTACTTGTGACAATATTCTGGTTCAAAAAATCCAATCCAACTTTTGAGGGTTTTTTTCATTTTTGTGTTTCGGGAGGTTTCTTTCTGTAATTCTTATTACTAAAAATACATATATATATATGGTTTTTTGCAGCTGGTTTTAGGAGAAGTTTTCGTCTTAGTAGGAAAGATAAGAAAACAAATAAGTCCATGTATGAATGCAAGAAGAGTGACCAGTACGACACTGCTGATGTGCCCACATATGAGGAAGTGACGCCGTATCGGCGGCAAACGAACGAAAAATACCGGCTTGTAGTCCTGGTTGGTAAGTGTGCCTTTTGGCTTAATTCTGATGAAAGCGAGATAGGAAGAATTTAACTACAAAGAGCATGGTGCTTGAAGATTTCAAGCCAAAGAAAATCTTTTTTAAATTTTAAAATTTTTAAATTAACATATTATGTATTATTAGCCCCAGGGGTACAGGTCTGCGAATCGCCAGGTTTACACACTTTACAGCACTCACCATAGCACATACCTCCCCAATGTCCATAACCCAACCACACTGTCCCTACTCCCCTCCCACTGGCAACCCTCAGTTTGTTTGCTGAGATTAAGAGTCTCTTATGGTTTGTCCCCTCCCAATCCCATCTTGTTTCATTTTTTTCTTCCCTACCCTCCAAGCCCCCCACTTTGCCTCTCAACTTCCTCATATCAGGGAGATCATATGATACTTGTCTTCCTCTGATTGACTTATTTTGCTCAGCACAATGCATTTCATCCATGTCGTTAACCTTTATGAGCTTTAGCAGTTTGTGTCTTTGAAAGAATTTGTCCCTTTCACCTAAGTTGCCAATTGTATAAGCATAAAGTTGTTCACAATATTCTCTTATCCTTTAACTCTATGTAAGTTCTGGAGTAATGTCTCCACTTTCCTTCCTGTTATTGGTAATTTGTGTCTTCACTCTTAAATCAGGTGTATATTGCTCCATAATAAGTTCTCAGAGTTCTCGTGTGGAATTCTGTAGGATTCAAAGTTTAAGTCTTCATAATCTGCTCCAGTTTACTACAAACTTAGTGACTTTAAAATAGCACATACTTATTATTTGAAAGTTTCTGCAGGTTAGAATTTAGAGCATTCTGGCTTGACTTGGCTGGGTCCTCTGCTTCAGGATCTCTTATAAGGCTTCTCAAGTCTTGACCACAGGTAGGTGTCTCAGTTTGAATGTTAGACTGATGAAGGATCTACTTCAAGTAATCCACCCTCAGTTCCTTGTGATGTGGGCCTCTGCAGCGTGGTAGCTTGCTTCATTGGAGTGTATAAACTGAGAAGGCAAAAGAACAGACCATTCCATATTCTATTGATTAGAAGCAAATCACAGATTCTACTCACAATCAAGGAGAGTGAATTGCACAAAGGTATAAAAAACAGGAGGGTGGGGATCATTGCTGGCCTTCGTAGAGTCTACCTGCCTTTTTCTAAATTTGTTGATCTTTTATAAGACCACTTGTATATTGAAATTGTTTTTTTCTTTTCTCAATTTTGCTGATTTGTGTTCTTTATTATTTCCTTCTTCTGCTTACTTTGGACTTATTTTTCTTTTTTTCTAGTTTTATAAAGTTAAATCTTAGACTATTGACTAGAAACACTTAAAAAAAATCTAAGTGTTATTAGGCATAAATTTAAGTTTCCCTGTAAGCACTGCAACCAGCAAATTTTGATCTGTTGTATTGTTATACCATTTCACTCAAATAAGAATACTTTCTAATTCCCTTTGTGATTTCTTTGATCCTGAAGTTGTTTAGATTGTGTTATTTAATTTCCAAATACTTGAGGATTATCCAAATATCTTTCTGTTATTGATTTCTTGCTTAATTTCATTATGGTCAGACAATATGCTTTGTATGATTTCAATTCTTTTAAACTTATCAGATTTTTGTTACTTTGTTTTTTGACCAGGACATGGTCCATGTCATTGGGTGTTCTGTGTGCACTTAAAAAGAATGTGTAGTCTGCTGTTACTGAATGGAGTGTTTGGTGTATGTTATTTAAGTCAAGTTTGTTGATGATGTTATTTAGGTCTTCCATATTCTTACTAATTTTTTGTCCACTTATTCTGTTAATTGTTGGGAGAGGAGTGTTAAATTCTCGGTCATTGTAGATTTGTCTATTTCTCTTTTCACATCAGTTAGCTTTTAAGACATTTAGAAACTCTGTTGTTGAGTATATGTACATTTGGGAGTTTTATGTTTTCTCAATGAGTTGACCTTCTTATTATGTGATGTCCTCTTTTATCCCTGGTAATATTCATTGTTCTGAAATCTGCTTTGTGTGGTATATAACATAGCCACTAAGTTTTCCTTTGCTTATTGTTTGCATGCTACATCTTTTCCTGTCCTTTTACTTTAACCCATCTATGTGTTTATTATTAAAGTGGGGTTGTTTGTTTTTTACAGATAGCATAGTCTTGGGTCTTGTAGTTGTCCAGTCTAATAATCTACATCTTTAATTGGTATGTATGGACCATTTATATCAATATAAACTATTGATATGGTTGAATTTAGGTCTATTATTTTTATTTTAGGCCTACTATTTGTTTTCTGTTTGTCCCTTTGTATTTTGTTTGTTTCTCTGTTCTTTCCTGCCTTCTTTTGGTATCTGTTTTCTTATTTGATTTTTGATATATCTGATGACTTTTTTGCTTTACCTCTGAATGTAATTTCTCTCTAATTGATTTTGAGGGTGTTTTTAATCTTTGATTTTCAGAAGTTGGATTATGATGTTTCTATTTGTGCTTTGAGTTTAATGTGCCTGGGTTTACTGAACATCTGAAATCTAAACATTTATGACTTTCACCAAATTTTGGAAACTTTTGGCCATAATTTTTTCAAAGATTTTTTTTTCCCCCCTAATCTCTTTCCCCTCCACTTCTGGGACTCTGGTAGCACATGTGTTAGACCCTTTAGTATTGTTTCACAGGATCCTAAGGCTCTGATTTTTGTTTTTTCAGTGGTTTTGTTTTTCAAATTTGACAATTTCTTTTGGTCTGTCTTCAAGATCTCTTACTCTTTCCTTCATCATCACTGTGTTGCTCTGTTTCCTGCTGGCCAAATAATTATCTTTCAGATATTGTATTTTTTTTTCTATTGTGAAATTGCTAACTTTTTTCATTGTTTTTTTTTTTCTTAATCAGGCTCAAGTAAGAGCTTAATTTTTACATTCATTTCAAGTGTGTTTAGTTTTGCCTCATGAAGCTTAGTTAAGATAACTATTGTGTTGGGTCCCCCAATAATGGGTCCATGATCAAAGGAGCAAGACTGACACAAAGTGAAGGTCAAGCAAAGTTTTATTTCGTGCCAAGCATCGAGAATCAAACTGATCGACCAGGGCCGTCTCTTGCAAAGAGGCGACGACTCTCTGCCTTACAGACTAGCTTTTAAGGGCAAAAGCCATGTGGTTGGGCCTGACCACGCACAGGTGACCAATGAGATTGTAACACAGAGAAAGCTGCACAGTCCTGTTAGGTCACACATAAGAGACCAATTGAATTACAGTTTACCCTATAGTAGATATTTGAACTAGCCTATCACCTTGGTCAGAATTGGCGCCCAAAGGGCACCCAAAGGGCGGAGCCCATACTCCTTGGTACTAGGGAGACAGTATGTGCCCCCACTGATTGAATACCTCCACCTGGCCTGACCCACCCTTGTATTTGGGCTTTGTTACCTGGGACTGGTTTCTGGGACTTGTTTTTAAGTAAGTTCCCGGGGGTCGGGGGTGGGGGGCAGGGTCAGGGTGGAGCTGCTCTGGCTAAATAGGCCCTTGCAATTGTTTATCCAATGATATTCCAGTGTTAGGCTTCTCTTGTGATTGGCATCTGTCGATTTATTTTATTTTTATTTTTTTTAGAATCCGTCATCTGTGTGTGTTGAATAACTTTGTTCTGTATCCTAGACATTTTGAACATTACTTCGTATAGACTTTGGATCCTACTATATTCCTCTGGAAAAGTGTTCCATTTTTTAGCAGACTGTCAGCCTGATTAGGCTTATTCTGTTTGCCTTAGTTCAGTTTTCAAGTCTTTGCTGTGCTGCTGTGAGTGTATTTCTTGCATGTGGCATTTGTGTCAGTCAGACACTTACACAGTGGTTTCAATCTTAGTTATGCTGTTTTGGGTTCGTCTCATGTATGAACATCTTAGGAGTGAGCCCACCACTTTTGTGGGGTCTTAGCACAGTCCACTGCTGTCTCTGAATGGATAGTCATCCTCCAGCAAAGCCTAAGAACAGAGAAAGAGAAACAGGGAAACTTCATCACTTTGGGGGTCATCTCTCCACATCTGACATCCTTTTATATTCTGCCTGCTTTCATTTGCTTTTTCAGAGTCTGCACATTTTTATGTTGCTTTTTGTGTGCTGGCCAGAGGTTTTAATGGTGATCAGTGTGGGAGACAGGCTGTAGTGTGCTTATCCCACCAGAGTGGAGCTAGACCCCTCAAAGCTTTAAACTCCTGTCCCAGATAAAATTTGCCCTTCATCACTGGTATATCTTAATCAGCCTTCTCAAAAGTGCTGTTACCCTGACTCTCATGTCTCCTGCTCAGAGTTTTAAAGGGTTATCAGGACAGAATACCACAGCACCTTCTAGACTACCTTTTAGTAAAATCACGCTCCTGAAAATATGTATCATAGCATTCCATTGTCAGCCCCAAGTCACAGGTGATCACAGGTATTTTGGCTGTAGCTTTCCATAAGTGCTTGTTGTTTGGGTCCACAGTCACTGAACTGAAATTCACCTGGCTGAAATCTTCAGTGAATAGGTTAATTGCGTTTAAGTTGCCCTAAATCCCCTTTGGGTTCCTGGCACCTGATGGTGGATTAAATATGGACTCTGTCCTGTGGGCCTCGTGCCTTACTTTCTGACAGACATTCTGCTGCTTGCACTTCTCACTGTATTTTTACATTCCCAGCAGGATCCTGTAGCTTTTTTTTTTTTTAAGCCCTGTGACGTCACTCATACTGCAGTGACTATTCTTGCTCTGTCTCCTGCTTGGAATTCCTTAAGTTTCTGAGGCCTGGTTCTCAGCAGAGATTTTACCCTTTATCTCCCAGAAGGAGGGTTGCCCTCAAGATATTCCTAAACTGGAGATGCTGAACGTTGACCCTTCCGTTAAGGCCAGTGAAGATTCCCAGTTCCTCTGTGATGAGCATCTCCCACACATGTTTCCTTACTCTTTGGAGTTTTCCAATCTTAAGTAAATAATTGCATTATTTCAATGACAACCAAATAAATATCCCTTTTTACTACTTAGATTTCTCTACCAGTAATATCTAACAATAATTTTCATTACCCTCTGCTGTCCTAACTGCTTTCAGACAGTCTCAGCTGAGTTTTTAACTTCTGTCTTTTCTCAAGTGGGTCTCGTCCTTCCTCTCTCCTGTGTCTTAACAGTAACCAGTGTGTATTGAGTACCACACATTGAGTTAAGGGCTACGCATGTAGTATTTCATCTAGTCCTTGGCATGGGAGTGAGGTAAAAGCTTGCATCATCCTCCAGAAGAAGAAACTGAAGCACAAAAAGGAGAAGTGAGTTACTTTGCCCAAGCTTGTGCAGCTGTGAAGTTGTAGAGCTGATTCATACCTGAATACTCCCGAGACCAGAACCTTCTGTAACTGGAGCCCATGGTGCAAGGGCACCTGGCTCCATGAGTCCCAAACAGACCAGATTTGGCCACTTACACTGACAAAATCCAGAGGCAGAGAGAGAGTGGTGGTGAAGCAGGAAAAGAATTTATTTCAGTGAGGCCAGCACTGGGAGGACAGTGAACTGACATCTCAAAGACTGTCTCCAGAGTGCTGGAAATACTTCTAGGTTTATGTAAGAAAAATGTAGTGGGACACAGGTCAGTGCGCAGTGAAGACGAGGTCAGTCACTGTCTTCAGGTCAATCATGTGGGGCCTTGCTGGTATCAAGGCATCCTTATTGCTTGAGGGGTAGTTTGGGTTCCCATCATGGGGTGCTTTGCCTTAGTCAAAAGATGAGTTTAGAGGTGCCTGGGTGGCTCAATCAGTGGAGCATCTTGATTTTGTCTCAGGTCTTAATCTCAGGGTTATGGGATCGAACCCCACATCTGGCTCTAGGCTCAGCAGGGAATCTGCTTGAGATTTTCTCTCTCCTTCTGCCCCTTACCCTATTCGTGCGTGTGCACGCACACACACACACACACACACACACTCACTCACTCTCTCTCTCTCATAATTTTTTTTTTAATGTAGGACAAATGGAGGTAAAATTGGGGCACCTAGGTTGTTCAGTCAGTTAAATGACCAACTTTTGATCTCAATTCAGGTCTTGATCTAAGGATCATGAGTTCAAGCCCCACATTGGGCTCCATGCCAAGCATTTTTTTTTTTTAAAGGACGTAAAGTCCTCTTTCAGATCCCCACTGTCAAAACACCATTTCATTTCTGTGGAGGGAAAAGGGACAGTGGTCATTTCTTTTGCAGTTACTTCCTCCTGACCAGGGATGACATAGGGATTTTGGAATGGAGGATTTTGACAGGGTGGGGGAATTTCACTGCTTGAGTCTCTCCTGAGATGCAGAGTAAGGTAGTAAGGCATCTCCATGCTGGTATGAGTGGCATAGGCTCCTGTTTCACAAATAGAAAAAGTCAAAGCACAATCAAAGAGAAAAGGACAAGAAGCATAACCGTGCTTAGCAGAGAATATTTCCATTTGGAAAGAACTCAATTAAGTCAACTGCTAAAAGGATCTAGAACCAGGGCATCTATAGCAATGATGTGTCTACTTGAGTCTTTCATGGCTTCAGACACGTTCTTTGAGTAATTTGGAATATATATTACAACAGTCTGTTTTAATGAGAGCACAGGTTCCTCCTTGGGCTGCAGTCAAAATACCAATGGCCATCTGGTTTTGAAGGATGACTTTTTGAATTCATGTGGTTTCCTCATTTAGCAGAGTGACTGTGTACTGAGTTTGATTAAAGATGGCCACTGAATGGTTGGTTTAAGCCTCTGTTAATTCTGCATCAACAGAGCTGGCTTCTGGGACATATATATGGCAAGGGATAGAATCATCAAGAAACCCTCACTGCCCAATGTCTAGCCTTAATGATATCCCGATTCTGAGGCATCACTGGTAAGTGGCAGACTTCCCAGGAGATACAGGCATGCATAAGTGCATTGTTCAGTCCCATCATAAGGAAGGGAGGGCCTTATTTCCATAGCTATCCCCATGGAATAGGGGGAGCTCTGGCTTTTGAGGAGCAATTTTGCCATTCCAGCCACATACCGAGACATAGGAAAACTTTAGGGACATATAATTATATATATAATATATATGATGTATGTATGATATATATGGTATATGTAATATCTATCATAGAATTTCTACAACAGTTATAGCATTTCCCCATACAATATAACCTAAAAAAGCTTAGCATCATTTGTATGACAGTGCTTCCCATTTAACTTAACTACCATGTAACTTAATAAATAAGCTTAATTAGTCAAGAAGACTTTGTTTTGAATATGAAGCTTGGGAAGTTTGTAAAAATCTCAGAAGGTTTTAAAGCACATATGTAAATAGGATTATAGTTGGTTATAAAACAGTCTTTATCTGTCTAATCAAGGTGGTAATGAGAAGGTGACATAGTTGTGAGCAAAGCTTAGCTCCTTTAAAATTGAGAAGCTTTAACTTTCTTATTTCTTAAGTAATCAAAGACCTAAAAAAGACAAGACATAGAAACTTTGGTTTTCTGAAGAGATTAAAAAAAACAAAAACAAAAACAAGAACTCTGTTTACAATTTCTTACAGAGCAGACCAACTATCCAAGAAAATTTTATCTTTTTAACAGACAGAAAAGCTAAATTTCATTCTTATACAGGTATACTTTTAAAACTCAGTCATTCCAGTGTTAGTCCTGACCGTTTATACACTTGTTTTCCAAAGATTCCCCTTCACAAACCTTCTATACCTTCCTTTTTCAATCAGATGTCCAAAGCCTTCTAACCAGTACCATTTTAGGACAAAATTACTTTCTCTTTTCCTCAGCAAAAATGTATTCCCATTCCTCGTACCTTTACCTTTCTTATAAAAAATACATCTTATTTTCCTTGTATATGGAGTAGCTTTCCTTTTTTCTAATAGTCTCAGTTATATTTATCAGAATTCTTAATGCTTAGAAACTTTAATTTCTACTAAAAACCAGGTGGTAAGCAATTGTGAACTGCTACATCAGAATTCTTCAGGTTGGAAATTAATGAATATATTTCATAATTTCTGGAAACGTGTTTTTTCATAATACAGTCTTTTGACTAAGCATAAAATGTGTTTGCTGGCAGACCCAAATTTATCTTCAGTTTCTCTATCATAGGAAGCCCAAAGCAGATAAACCTATATTCATTAATAAAGATTTCAGTACTTTTTCTTATTTGGAAAAGACGTAGATAATCCAGGGGGTTCAAACCAGCATATCATTTAACCAAGAAAACTTCAAATTTTAGCTTAACAAAGATTCTGAAAGTTATACACCTTTTTTTAAAATTCAGCCTACTTGCTCTTAACAATTATCCATGAAAACTGCATGAGATAGATCAAATTAACCATCATTTTAAGTCCTCTTTTTGCTGACAGATTGCAGTAGAGATACCCTTCAGTAAACCTGGGTATACAATGTGACCTTTAGTAAACCTTGGTAGAACACAAGTTTTATATTTAATGCTGATAACTCTAAAGACATGTCTGTTTGAATTAAGCTGACCATCCTGAATTAGCTTTAATCCCCAATATGTGGCATCCAAGTCCACTAAAAAATTAATCAGTTTGTTCCCCCTGGTCAGTGTCACTTGGGGCTTCTGTGGAAGGATCTGAAGTGGGCAGTTTAAGTCTGGGGGAGCCTCAAGAACCCTTCGTGCTTCCCTCTGAACTTCCTAAGGAAGTAGCTCCACAGCTAAGGGTGGTCTTTGATCCTCGATACTGAGGATAAGAGGCACAGGAGTTGGTGGCTTTGGAGGCATCAAGGCTGGGGTAGGTGCCATCCACAGGAACGACGCAGCTGATGCTGCAGAGACAGGAGGAGGGGAAGGCAGAGGCGGAGGTATAAGGGTACCACCAGCAAGACTGATGGTGAATTTAAAGTTCCTTTATATCCATGTCCTGTCTGCCCCTCCTGCAAAAGAGCTGTTTTCTCTGGTTGCTTTTCAGCACTCTGCACCATAAATTCACAATAGGTCCTCATGGGCTTCCTTTGGGAACAGAAGGAGTCTTCCTAGGCAGAGGTTCAGGAAGGACCCAGAAGCAGCACAGCTGTGACTACGTGAAGCCCAGAGTACCTGTTAGCATTTGTTCTTCCCCCAAAGTGGGGGGTATCCACCCACTAAACCACACGGCTTCCTAGACAAGCTAAGAGAGCAAAGCCAAACCCCCTGTTTAGAGGCAGCAAAATGGGAGGAAGGAATCCGAGAGCCATTCAGTGGCCATCTTTCCTCTGAGCGTAACATACTCATGTCAGGCGGTGTTACAATGAAAATTCATTTTCTTCTTAGTCATAGGCTTACAACTAAAAGGAGACCAGTCAGCCAATATTTTCTCTAGGGCGCTCGGGGAGGGGATAAGAGCATTCTATCTTGTACACACAAACTCAGCGGCGGTCTCCGCAGATGTGGACCCTGGCTTCCCTTTTACCTCTCCTCTGCCCTTTTTTCCAGCGGTCCCTTCACAAATGACAGGGACCCATAGTCACAACTCATGCTGCACAAGCCTGAGCAAATGGGTTACGAAGTTCAGAAGTACCCAACAGCAGGGAACACGAGAAGGACAAGGGCGGGAGCTGGTGTGCATTTATCAGCAAGACTTACCAGGAGCCAAATCTCTGGGGTCTGCTACTGCTGCTTAGTCGTTTCTCTGTTTCGCCAAATGCGGTCAAGGCTGTTGATGCCAGTTCAGGGAAAGAAAGACAGTCCTCGAAGTGAAACAGGTTTTGGCAGCCGCAGAGGACTTCCTTCCTGTACTCCCGCCCGGGATGGACTAGCCAGGAGTAGCTGACTCTGACCTGTCGCAGCCCCTGGCTTAGGGACTAGATCGTGAGCCTGCGGCCAAGTGCTCTGTCCCGGGGAGGCCCGTGGGAGCTGGAGCGGTCAGAAGTACAGTGTGGCACCTGGCTCCGGGGGTCTCAGACACACCGGGTGCAGCCGCTCACTGTTGACAGAATCCACACAGAGACCAGCGCTGGTGAAACAAGAAAGGAATTAGATTTGAGTGAGGCCAGCACCCAAAGTCAGCAGACTTGTGTCTCAGAAACGGTCTCCAAAGCATTGGAAATACTTCTAGGTTTACGTAAGGAAGAGTAGGACAGCTCGGTGGGTCCATGCGGCGGCCAGTGAAGGTCGGGCCGTCATTGTCTTGGGGCCACTCCTGTGGGGTGTTGCTGGCTCAGGGCGTCCTTACTGCTTCGGGGGGTAGTTTGGGTTCCCGTCATGGGATGCTTTGCCCACGGGGTCCTTTGCTTGAGTTAAGAGAGAAGCTGGAAAGAAGAACGTAGATTGAGATCAAAGCGGAGGTGGTTCAAACCCTTCTTTATGTCTTTCTTATCTCACTGGGGAATGTTGCTTCGGTCGGTAAAATCAGGGCTGTGCCACACCATTGGCTGGATTTAAATATCCTACTTTTCATTTTTTTCTCTTTGATTTAGGGCCCATCCATTCAGTGTCCTACCCAATACCTCCATGTTTGGTGAAAATTGAGATCTGAGCCCACCCGAAGCATCCGCTGTTCATGTATATCCCGCCCACCTTCAGGGCCTTGAGCTGGATGCTTTGTCCGTGGGCCTCCCTGGGTCAGGTCAGCCGGCGGGGCGGGCAGAGACCCTCATAGCTCACGGCGTTCCTGTTTTACCTTCCCTCTCCTTAAAATGTGCCAATGCTTCCCAGAGTGTCCTGGTTGCTTTTCCTGGCCTTTTCCCCCTCAAATCCATTCACATGTTCAGTAACCCCCCTGGGGTAACTCTCCCCGCTACCGGGGAAGGGCTCTGCGCTTGATCTTACTGTCTTACTGTCTGCTCTCTCTTCAGGCTGCAGAGATTGCCCCTCAGGCTTTTGTTTTGTTTTGTTTGTTTTTGGGGTTTTTTGGTTTTTTTTTTGTTGTTGTTTTGTTTTGTTTTTTGTTTTAGGCTTTGGGGTGGTTCTTACAAAGTGTATTTATTTATTTTCAAGAGAGAAAGTATCAGGGTGGGATAAGGAGGGCTGGAGAGGGAGAGAGAGAATCTCGAGCAGATTCCCCCTTAGCACGAAGCTTGACTCGGGGCTCAATCTCATGACCCCGAGATCATGACCTGAGTCAAAATCAAAAGAGTCAGACACTTAACCAGCCAGGCACCCCAGCCTCTCAGGAGCTTCTTGATGGTCTAGACGGAGGCAGTCTCAGAATATTCAGACGGAAGAGCCCTTCCTCTCCCCTCAGCCTCCAGCCCTTTCTCCAGGGACTTTTCAAATCTTAACACCATTCCAGTCACCTGGGATTTTGTCCATGCATGCTTTCTGGTCAGTGTAGCTTGAGGCAGGGCCAGAGATTGTGCATTTCTAGAAGGTTCTCAGATGCTGCTATAGCCCAGGTTGATCAGAGAGTGCGTTTTGCTTTTCACCTGTTGCTGCTGGTTCTGTGCAGGGGTCGTGGGGCGCGCCTGTCTGCGCCCTGGGGCGGGGGTGGGGGGTGTTGTTGCTGTGTCTGAATGGGTTCTGCTGCCATCACCTCACTTTGTTAGTGGTTGTGAACTGGGTGCAGTTTGTTTTGATTTTTCCACTTATATCAGTTTTGTGCTGTGTCATGCATGTGCTATAAGGACGGTTTTGAAATTTTTGTTTTTTGTCTTAATCCGCTGTTCAGAATTTGCACAGTGATATTTTAGGCTTGGTTTATCTGTTGTGATCAACTAATTTGTTATTATTTTTATAGGAAAAAAATAATCCTATTTGAAATTCTTTAGCCCCTTACATTTTATTGCCCTGGAGCAGTTGCTGGTATAATGTAATTTTAATTATTTACTCCTACCCTTACCCTTGCTGTGGCCTTTTGTGGAGTGTGGCATTCCATAGCACTGTTCAGTGACAGCCAAGGTCACTGTATATAACTGTTCTTCTTCAAAGCTCTTTTTTTTTTTTTTTTCCATGTGGCCTTTGCTCAGAAAATCTTTCTGCTTGTATATGGCATGGCTGAAGTATCAGGAGTTTAGTGTTCATTGCCTAGAAAAATCTCCATCTTATTCTATCCTGTAAAGTGGGATTGTGTAAATGGTAATAAATGGCCTTTGGGGAAGGAAAAGCTACAATCTACTCCTGCTCTGTTCTTCGTAGGCATGTGATAGCTACACGTTTTATATTTTCTCTGGCCTTCAGTTTCTTCTTCTGAAAAACGAGTTGATAATAAGATTTCTGGGTTTGTTTGAGGGCTAAATGAATGATATTTGCTAATATGTAGACCAATTCCTGGCACCTAGCAAGGTTTTAATAAAAAGTCGCTCTGCCGTCTTGTTAAAAAACAAAAGTGAACTAAGTTTTAAATATTTTACTGGCTTTATTCACTGATTCATGGGTTGGGCAGCATCCCATCTAGCAGACAGAAAGGAACTCCAAAAAGTGGTACAAATGAAAGACTTTTACAGGCAGTGGGGATGGGAAAAGGAAGTTGCTCATAAAGACTGGATTGTTTGTGGCAAGGTCACCCCCGTTTAGGGGACCTCAGGGATCTGTCAGCCAGGTGGTGCTGACCAGGTAATTCCAGATGGACAGGTTAAGGGTCCAATTCTAGAGGGGGATACGTGGGTGGCTCAGTTGGTTAAGCATCTGACTCTTGGTTTCAGCTCACATCATGATCTCGGAGGTCATGGTATCAAGCTCTGTGTTGGGCCCCATGCTCAACATGGAGTCTGCTTGAGATTCTTTCCCTCTCCTTCTCTCTCCCCCTCTGCCCTCCCCCCATTCAGACACATGTGCCCTCTTTCTCTTTCACAGATATGGGAAGGGAAGGAATGGGGAAGAGAAGGAAAGGAGAAAGGGGAAGGGAAGGAAGGAAATGTTTAAAAACAAAACAAAACAAAACAAAAAAAGAGTCCACTCCTGAAGTAGTAGAAACTAAGTGAGGTATTATGATTGGCTTGGTGACGTGGCTTTAGCACAAGTGACTCCATTTGGGGCCTGTTGTCTCTTTTTTAAAATTTACTTCTTCTGATCAGACTCTCATCTTAACCGGGGGATGTGATCAAACTTTAAGGGACTAGCCCCACTCCGAGCTAATGCTCTCGCATTCTCAGATTTTGCTCGATCCTCTGTGTGGTAATGACAGGTTGTGATATTTTTTGTTGAGTCTCTGTGGTATTGACAGGTCATGACTTCAGGTTCACATTTTTTCTTAAAGTTGGCCATTGTCTTTGTTTCTTTTCTGGCACTCTGGTCTGAGGGAGATCATTTGCTTGTTGCTTAGTGACTGCGAACATGCATTTAACGCCTTGGAGAGAACACGGCACGCCAGGGAGAGTCCTGTGACCGTATAAGCAGGATAATTCCCAGTGTCTGGAGCGCACTTTGGAGCCGTGCTCCCTAAGACACAAATCCATCAAAGTCAAAGAAGCCAAAATGTCCCTGTTGAAGGCGTCACTTCCTTGAGCCAAGAGGCTTCTTTGCTGATCCTGCATTGCTCAGTTCAGCTTCCCCAGAAGCGTCATCCGAGTGTAGCAGGTGGTGTTGGCCCCAGCACAGACACCTCCTTATTCAGCTGAAAGATGCTCGGGGCCGTGCTCTCATCAGAAGCAGGCTTGGCTGTGGAGTCTGAGGATTCCCGCTGCTCACTTGTCACTTCTGCAGATTTTGCAGTGCTTTCAGGAGTTAAGGTGGGTTTCCTGATCGTGGCCTCATTGGCACACTCTCCCGAGAAACTGGTCACAGAGAGGACTGGGGGATCTCTAGCATCATGGGCAGATCAGAGTTTTTGATGACAAGATCCATCAAAGCAAAGGGCTGCCCCCCTTAGCAGTGACTGGGAGATACAGCTGATGGTGCTACTTTTCCAGGCCAGTGACGGAGTAAAAGAAAGAAAGAGAAGAAGAGAGGGTTTCAGGTTTAGTCGAAGTATGAAGTCTCGATCTGGCATCTCGGGTGAAAGCAGACAATGATGTCTGCTCCCTTTCTTCATCGTTTTGATTAGACGTCTCCAGCATCTGTACGAGACCAGATGTCAGGTGGAGGGTTCTCTAGCTGTGAGATACGTAACCAGCATTCAGTGCTTTCTAGTTTCACAGCAATGTCAGTAGTCAGGAGCCTTCGGTAAGGTCCCTTCCAATGGGGTTACGGAGTTGTCTTCCTCTGATGACATTTCCAGAACACCCAGTCACCAGGCTCCCCACCAAGGTCAGTTCATAATCTGAGTCATCTTCGTTGCACCATAGTTGGTAAAGGAATGCAAAAACTGAAAAATGGGCTATGCCAGGAAACAGGGAAGGACCTGGTAGCCATCTTAGTTTTCCCATCGCCCCAACCATTCATCGAATTTATAACCATTGTTTGCTCATCTTCATTTCTCTGATTCAGGAGCACACTGTTGCTGTGTTATAGACATCGTGAAGGCAAAAGTCTCGCAACAAGAGGTGATTTTTTGCAGAAGCAAAGTGGACTTTGTCCACACGTGCCTCAAACTTGACAGGTTCAGTTGTGCTGCCATTCCATGAAAGTCAGCTAGGGCATTTCTCTGATACCAGGTTCCATTTTTAGTGTGGGCCTCAATTTTTATGACAGCAATTTTGCAAGATAAGAGCATAGCAGTAAGAAGGCCTTGTACTTGTCCATTTTTGACTGGGGTCCCCATGGACATAAGAAAACGACTCTGTTTCCATAACATCCTCAAATCATGGATGATCCCAAAGGCATACCGGCTATCTGTATGACTATGAACAGTCCTTTCGATAAGGGGTGTACTTGGGTGAGGGCACGGAGCTCTGTTTGTTGGGCCGATTTAGCTTATGGGAGGTTTCCTCTCCCAAGTTTTTTGGGTAGTAACAGTGTTTTTTTGTGTAGTAACAAGTGTTTTTGTCAACCCTTTCTCATTTTTACAGGATGACCCATCAACGGACAAATTAGATCAGGGTTAGTCAAAGGAGGTAGCTCCTAAATCAGGATGTGTCACAAATGGGGTGCCTCCTAGTCATGGGGCTCACCCTTGTCAGGCAGGGGTAGTAACGTGTCAGGATTAAGAACATTGCAACACTGAAGATGCAGATGGGGTGGCAAAAGCAGAAGGATCTTACAGGAAGTGAGTCTGCTTGCAGAGAAAAACAGTCCATTCAGAATGAAAACTTTAGACAACTTAGGGAGTTTGTAAATGAAGGTCGTTTCCTAGAGTTGAATCTGTGGAAGCTTCTATTAACTGTGCAGCTGTAGCCTTAAGACAGTTAGCATGGCCGCAGATAACTGAATCGAGTCGGGTGCTCTTAGAGGTGATAGGTCTGTGTTCACTGCCCTGTTCTTGAGTGGTTGTTCCCAGGGCTTGCTTACCTCTTTCATGCACAAATAAGGCAAAAGGTTTTGAATCGTTAGGTAGTCCTAGGACTGGCAATTCTTTCTGGGCTTGTTTTAGTCTTATAAAGGTCTACTTGTGTTTATCTGCCCAAGGAAGGGCTCAGGGACTGAAAGTTCAGTAAGTTCATAGACTGGGGAAATCAGTCGAGGAAAATTAGGAGCCCAGAGTCTGCAGTAGTCAGCTAGGCCTAGGAATCAGTGAAGTTGTTGCTTAGCTGTGGGCTTAGGACATTGTTGGATCAGTTTACTTCTTTTTTGGAGATAGCAGACTCCATTAACTCCTAGATTATGGCCTAGGTAATGAACAATATCTAGAGATGATTGTAGTTGTTCCTTAGAGTTGTCCTTTTTCAGCTGTTGAGGCAAATAAATGGAATCTTTGATGGACACCTGTTTGGTCACTGGGCAGAGCGAGAGGTCATCTACATACTCTAGAAGGCTCAGTTTCCCAGGGAACTGTAGGGGATCTAAACCTTGCTGGAGCACTTGGGGAAAGAAAGATGGGGCCCCACTGAGCCTGTGAGAGATGACTGTCCAGGTATAGTGTTGATTGTTCCAAATCAAGGCAAATAAATGTTAGCTCTTGGGGGTCTCCTGGGATGCTGAAGAAGGCTGAACATAGCAGCGAACCATCTTGACTCCGGTGAAGCTTGTGACAAAAAGTTGTTGGGTTTAGAGCAACTGGGAAATGGGGAATAACTATCTTATTAATAATTCGCCAACCTGCCTGTCAGGTTTCCAGTCTAGCAGTCACAGGGGGGGCCCGGGGGATTGATTAGCCCTGAGTAGGGATTAAGGTCTTGTTGGTGTGAGGTCTTGCATGGCCTCAGGCTTCAGTGGATATGGAGGCAGTTTTAGAAGAGGTTTAGTTGTGTCTGTCTGAATTTTTATAGGCCCTGCACTCTATTCTCTCAATGTCAGTATTAGAAGTATCCCACAGGTTCTCAGGCACCTCAGATAAATCAGGGATCTTTTGCTGGAATGGTTTCTTTTCTGTATCAGGGACAAGTTATAAGGAACATAAAAGATCAGGTTCAGGTTGGTTAGGAGGTTCTAAGGTGAGGTTTCCATTGGAGGGAAAACATTAGCCCTTTCAGTTTTAGAAAGGAGATCTCTACCTAACAAGGTAACTGGTACTATATTATGTAGCAAAACAAACAAAAAATCCCACACAAACTTTTTCAGTAAAAGGTCCCAGAGTCCTCTGTACTGCAGGTTGAGCTAGAAACTCTCAATTTTTTTAGATACCCCACTACAGAAACTTCTTTTTCACTCTAAGGGATTTGTTGTCCTATGAGAGTTGGGTTTAAAGTAGAGAATTGCCCTAGTTGAATAAAAATGAGACATCGATTGCTGGCCCAGTGTTTTTAGTTTTTCTTTTAGAATATTTGTTATTTGAGAGAAAGAGAAAGCACGAGTGCACAAGTGGGGAGAAGGGGCATCGGGAGAGGGAAGAAGCAGACTCCCCACTGAGCAGGGAACCCAACATTTGTGGGAATTGATCTCAGGACCCCAGGATCATGACCTGAACTGAAGGCAGACACTTAAACAACTGAGCCACCCAGGGGCCCTGATCTAGTGTTTTGAGGAGACTCCTAAGAGGCTGTAATGGGCAGGTGGGGGCGGGGTAGGGGGCTGTCAGGTATTCGGGTGCCTAGCTCATAGCTTTTGTAGTTGTGAGGCTAATAACTTGGTGGACTTTTGATTTTGGTCTTGTTTCAAAGTCATCATGAGCTAGAGTCACAAGTTTAGTCAAATCAGTGGCCTCCCATCCTGTTTATGTCTTTTTTATCAATCCACTAATCATAGAAGATTTACAAATAGGGTATAACCTAGAAGCCGTAGGAAGAGAGCTTGCACACGGGCTTTAGAACCTGTCAGATTGATCTTATTGGCATGTTTGGATCATAGACCCATCAATGTGGGCAGCAAAGACTCTAGGAATGGCTTTTAAAACATTCGTTGCTATTTTGCAGTTTTTTTCTGGTCCATAATGCGAGCGTGATGAAGATCTCAAATATCATCCTTGGGGTTGTGCCTTTCTGCTTCTCGTGTACATATTTGGGCTTCATCTGGTCCCACCAGAATGGGCCCAAAGATCCGGCAGCCTGGAGTCCTAGTTCGTGATGATGACACAGTTCTTAGAAAACTTCTGGGGTTTCTCCTTAAGTGTAGGAAATTCTTTAACTGCGGGCCTTACTTTGGTTTGGTTTTTGACCAAGGGGTGAAAGATGCCTGAGGAGGATCTCCTGCAGCCTGGGGGGATTTTATTTTAAAATATAATTGTGTAAGTCTCTTCAGGATGGAAGGGCAGTTCGGATAGAGACTTAGTAGAACATGAGTGCTGCAGTAAGGGAGGGTATAGGGGAGCAGTAGGCCTTATGTCAGTCTGTCTGTCTTTTGTGGTAGGGACCTCTGTGTCTTTAATTCTTCATTAGCCTTTTGCTATGAATTTTTCAATGAATCTATTTTGGCATCTTGAAGCCTTTTGGAAGCTTCTTCGTACCAGTTAAAATAGATATTCCCATTCTGTTTGTTCGATTTGGGGACCTTTGCTTTCAAGCGCACTTCCTAAGTGAATGGTCTTGTCTAACTGGAATGCACCACCATAATGGCCATTGTAATTCTGGGTTGTCTTAGTAAGAGCTGCCATTTTTGTGGCTGTCTGTTGCTTCTGGGACCGTAGTTCTTTAGACATAGAATGAGCAGGTGTGCTGGGATGTGGCATACTCAGCTCTTTGGAATCTCAGAATCTCACTTCTTTAGCTAAGCCATTGGGTCTCCTTGAGCCAAACTCATACCTCAGAGGGATGTGCCACTGGCTTGAGGATCGCATGGTGTTTTACAGCATCCCTCCCTGTGCAAGAAATTTTCTTGAGGTTTACAGGTGACCTGGGGTCAGTCTAACCCATTTCATGACCATCCTATCCTAACGGGAGAGTCTCAGAGTTAGGCGTTGAGCACGCTAACAGCTATTAAGTACTGATCCGTGTCCACCACCAAGTTTGTGGTTTTTTGGCTTCTGAGAAACAAGCCAGACAAGCATGCGCATGTTACTGCACCAGCAGAAGGCAAGGAGATGTGATGACAGACGGGCCAGAAGAAGAAGAGGCTTAGTTGTACCCACCAGCCATTCCCAAGGTGGAACTGTGGAAGAACCAGCAGACCCCAGCAGCGGGAGACTAGACTAAATACAGGCTAGGACTAGAGTTTGGGGGAGAATCATCTGCCAGATCTAGCTAACCCACTAAGTCTTGGATTGGAAAGCCAATTAGATCAGGAGTTTGATGCAAAGAGAGCAGAGCCCAGAACCGGGGGGAGCTTACCCATGGCCCTCAAAAACAACGAGAGAAACAGAGAACTTGAAGGGTTCACAGATCTCCCCAGATACCTGTGTTTCTCATCATCCCCAGAGGTGTCAGAAGTTTCCTTCGGAGCCTACCATTGCCACAAAATCTGTTAAATAACAAAATAAAATGAGTAAATCTTTAAGATCTTACTGACTTCGTTCAGTGATTCCATGCATTGGACAGCATCCCATCTGGGTGACAGAACTCCAAAGAGCTGCACAAAATGGAAGACTTCTATAGGCAGCAGGAGCAAAACAAGTTGCTAGAAAAGTGTGGATTGTTTCAAGCGTGGTCACCTTCCTTTGGGGGATGGCAGGGGTCTCTTGGGCAGATTACCTTCTGGTGCTGAGCAGGTCATCCTACATTGACTGGTTTAAGAGTCCACTCCTGGGAGAGGTTGCCGCTGATTAGGTCAGGTTTTAAGTCTGGATCTGGTGATGTGGGCTTAGCATAAGTGACTCCATTTGGGGTCTTTGTCTCTTTTCGACATTGTTAACTAAAAACACTTACAAGAGAAACATGAAATATTCACATATGGGTGGGCTTCTGCTTATTTTTTTCAATCTCTGAAAACACGTAGAAGCTAAACTAGATGGTTCAGCAGTTTATCATTTACAAGAGGTAGCCAAGCAGTGGATTCAGATTTTAGAAATTTTGGATTGTTCCTGACTTAACTGTTAACTGTTCATGATGTTAGAAATCCTATGCTAAGGAAGCAGTGCCTTGGCTCCCACATGTGTGAGAAGATGGAAGGAGTAGAGTGTAAGCAGCCTGGTCCTTCTCAAGCCTCGTTTGTTTTTCTCACTGTTTTCAAAGCCATTGGGAATAATGGTATTTGCCTTGAAACTGGAAGGTAAATATTGCTAAAGCGGTGCACAGTATTATTTGCTCTGCATTCTTACCGTAACATTGCATGCTTTTTATCCTTGGACTTAACGTTCAAGAAATTAAAACAGGCCAAGTTGTTAACTTAGCAAAACTTTGACAACTGCGAACTTCGAGCCTTGCTCACAAGTATTTAATTTTTTCTCTTCAATTTTTAAAGGTACTCTTCCAAAGCCACATTTCTGCCACCAAAAAATAGTGTAGTGACATTTTCTGTTCTACTCCTTTCTGCATTTAAAAGTATTTTCCCAAAAGTATGTTAAAACCAAATGTCAGGCACTTAGTATGTTTTTCTGCATAAATTTTATCTTTAGTGAGACCTGACTTTTTAAAAAGGAAAGTAATGAAGCCAAATAACGTGTCTGTGTGTTTGTAGGGGAGGGAGTGGAGAAAAAGCTTTGGTGTTTAAAGAGCTACTAAAACACTTCACAGCTTAAGCCAATAGAAGAGCAAAATTCATCATGTGGATATTCAGACAATTTGTGACTTGTTCTGTCTGGTTATGAGGCATAAGAGGAAACTAATAATAAATCTTTCTATATATTTCACATTTCCAGCTCGAGCATTAAGGACTATTCTGCCCTCGTTGGTGCCGAATCTCATATGCTGTCTGAAGACTGCTTTGTAGAGGCGGTCTGGGTAAACAGACCTTCATGGGACTGTCATCATTTTTCCGTAAAACGATGGCAGAACAAAAAGTCTTGCACATAAAGCAGAGAGACAAGCCCTCAGAACGGAATATAAATGTTAATGTGTTTATTAAAATTCTCATAACTTTGGGTGAACTTTGATTGAAGGCTTGTAGGAATTAGAGTCTGTGCTAGAGGATTTTTTTTTTTTTAAGATTTTTTATTTATTTATTTGAGAGCGAGAGACAGTGAGAGAGAGCATGAGCGAGGAGAAGGTCAGAGAGCGAACAGACTCCCCATGGAGCTGGGAGCCCGATGCGGGACTCGATCCCGGGACTCCAGGATCACGCCCTGAGCCGAAGGCAGTCGTCCAACCAACTGCGCCACCCAGGCGTCCCTGTGCTAGAGGATTTTATATAGATAACTGTAAACCCAAAAGTCAGAATTGGATTTATGAACGTGTGCTGGATTTAAAATTATAATCCTTGTATACAGGAGGTAAAAATCATCTTTATTAGAATCACAGTTGGCTTTTTTATGCCACTGGCGTGTCTTAAATGTTTATACTCGGGCTTAATTTCTGGGCATAAACCACAATTAAGTCCATTCAGCTGATTTTTATGGCACGCGAACCATGGCCAGGCACTGTCCTAGGCACATGGGTCCCTTCGCACACAACACGAATGTTTCTGCCCTTGTGGTGTTTACCTTCTAATGGGAGGACATAGAAAAACAGATTTAATATAAGTTAGTAATATAAAGTCAGTCGTACAGTTCTCGAGGGTGGTAAATGCTGTGAAAGACGGGAACAGCAGGGGCAGATTCAGAGGAATCAGGATTTCGAATCAGATTGTGGTAGCGTTGTTGAAAAGGTCACATTTTTGAACATTTTAGAAAGCTACCCGTATTCTCTCCTCCTTAGCTTCAGAAAACTCAGGAATGACTTGTCATGCCTCTGAAATAGAGGGGAGATGAGAATTTGAGTCAGTCTGTGGAAGTCTGGTGTCCGTAGCTACTTTGGAAAAAATGATGCTCTGTGAGCAAGCTTCCCACCCTTTTTTCCTTTTTTTTTTTTTTTTTGATATTTGCATACAAGTTGATACTTCATTAATAGGATTTTTCTTCCATTAGGAAAGCGACAGCCCTGAACTCTGGTAGGTCTTGTTGCGAGCTGCTAAGTTGCTATCTTTTCTATACAGTTTGATTTCAAGGGAACTTTAAATTTAGTTTTATAAACAAATTTGTCACTCTCCAGCACAAAATGCAGCCACCCACTATTGTGATCATTGTAAGGCTGTGAGTCAAATATAGTAGCATGGTGGTTTTTATTTTATGCCTAGAGCAACTAAAATAGTAATGCTACAATAGGATAAGTAGACTTTTTATAACGTGTCGGAGCTGAAGGATACCTAGAGATTTCATTTGATTTGTCTTGTAATAAATCAAGTGAGTAAGTGTGTTTTTTCAGGTAACAGAAGCTGTTTGGATATTGAGTGCAGACTCCAGCAATTTTGATATTTTTCTCTGGACAGTAAGAGGAACAAGTCTGGCCAATACTATAAAAGTGTCTGGGGGGAAATGTGGAAGAATTTTCATGTTAAGCCCGACAGGCCCACTGGAGGTAAACACACAGTAAAAACCGCATCCATGCAAGGAGCTTTCGCAAAGTGCACCATTTTTATGTCTGTGTCAGGATGTACAAAGATCATGAGCAAAAGCCGGTAGTACTCGGTCAGAGCCATAGATTTCTCTCCGTATGTAACTGAATGCTGCCCAGAAAGCCAAACAAGAATGGGTTTCATTGAATGTGTTCTGTTACATGAGTGCGTCGTGTGTGAAGACTAATTTGGCCAATCTCCTCTACCTGTATCTACCTCTTTCTGAGAAGCTTCTTTGGTAACTGATGAGTAGCACAGTAACCTTTGGCACGATTGTCCTTTCCTGTGTAAGGTACCACTCGTCTATATTTACATTATTAAGTTCATTTTGATCCTTATCAGCCTTAACCAAAAAATACAATTAAACACTGTGCAGGACATTTACAAATAAAACTCACTTTACTATAGTTTTTTGGGTTTTTATTTATTTATTTTTTTTTGGAGACTACATGAGTGTCTTAAAAAAAAAAAAAAAAATCACATTTCCAGGGCGCCTGGGTGGCTCAGTCAGTTAAGTGTCTAACTCTTGATTTCAGCTCAGGTCATGGTATCAGGGTTCTGAGGTTGAGCCCCACGTCAGGCTCTGTGCTGGGCATGCAGCCGGCCTCCAGTTCTCCTTTCTCTCTCTGCCCCACTCAGGGGTTTTCTCTCTTTCAGAAATAAAAATAAATAAACAAAATATATCACATTTCATTGGCTTCAATCAGATAATTTTCACAGTAGCAGTACATTGTTGCTCTGGTAGGTATTCACTCAGGGTCTGCACTAACATAAATAAGTCGATGGTTGAAACTTCAAGTACAATACCACAGAGTATGTCCATAAATTTCTTTTTTTTTTTTTTTTTTTAGTATGAGAATACTATGCCCATATTTTCAAGCATTCTTTCCCTGTACCTACAGTTTCAGACTGCTGCTGTGGGCACTGGTTTTCTTTCTTCAGTGCTTTTTCCACTCATTTCAGTTATTTTTATTTTTAATTGTATATGTCTGTTTCAGATTCAGAAAGTAGATTTTTTTGGAGGGAGCGTGTCTATAGAACGAGAAACTTCTGTGCGTCAACTGTATGAATTAATTTTTAAAATATATTGTGCTAGCATAGCAGTAAAAACCTATTTGTTTTCCATCCCTAAAGATTGTTATGAAATGGAATAAAAAGAAGAACATCTGAAAATACAACAGTGAAAACATTCAGTGTCTTAGAATTATGTGGATAATGTGTCAGTAATGTCAACAGAGGTAGAGGTCATTTGGGGCAAAGGCGTTTATGTGTTAATTCTCCTCTGTACATAAACAAATTTGCATATAGATTTTTAAAAAATCTTCTTTTTAAGATAAAAATCTTTTTAAGATAAAAAAATCTTCTTTTTAAGATAAAAATGAAGGCATTTTTGCATTTAGTTTAATGTATTTCCTTACGTGTAAAGTTTTGGTTTTTTTTTCTTACGTGTAAAGTTTTAAACAGAAACTTTAACAGCATCACTATTGACTCCCTAAATGGGCTGTATTTCTTTGGCTGAAATGAATGAACCTTTATACAAAATCACACACAACACATTTGCTTACTTTCAGGAAGGAGTTACTAATGAAATGTACAAAAGCTTTTAAAAAATACGCTTTCCTAGTTATCTTAATTATCTAATTGGTACAGTTTTTACAAGAATTAATGGCTTTTTTTCTTTCTTGCATTTGCACACAAAGTTGATTTTATAAATTCTTATGGAATTAAAAAAAAGAAATCTACTTATTTACGTGTTTTGAGTTGAATAGAAACATGCTTCTGTGTTACTTTCAAGCTAGCAAAACATTAATTTTAGTTCACTGCCTGAATTTCAAATTAATGAACTCAAAACTGTTTTTTTAAGGTGCCTTTTTTTTTTTGGCTTTGACTTACCTATCATCATTGCATTTGATTTCCTTTGCGCTGAATCTAGAATGCTGGCATGCGCGCCGTGTGTATGTCTGCCAGGCCTAGCATATGTTGTCTTCAGTCAGTTCCATATCGGCTTTTCCGAGGTGCTGCACAGAACGAGCTTTGAGATCCCCAGATCTGACTTCCACTTTTGTAGCCGCAGTCTCTCTGTAATCCACGAGGATAGGTTGTCCTTACTGTCCAAGGTGTGGGGTGGCTTGGAAACGGGGTGAAGGACTGAAGCCACAGGTCACAGGCAACATCAGACAGTGGGTAACTGGCTTCCCGAGTTTGTATTTTACGGACATTCTTTGGATAAGGCAAAATGCAGGATGGGAAGAACTCAGACCTTTTGAGTCCAACAAGGCTTTTGAACACGCACTGACGCACACTTCAGATGTGTGTAACCTTAGGGAAATTCCTTCACCTCTCATGGTCCGTTTTCTTGTCTGTAAGATGAGGACGGAGCGGTCTTCCTCGCAGGGATCTTTAGAGAATGAGTGATGGTTTATGTTAACCTTGTAATGCACGTCTGCCGCATGGAAACCTTGGTGTGTCGTCATTTCTCTTTTTCCAAAGCCTATTGTCTGTGATTTAAATATGTGCTATTTAGATTATCTTCTTTCTCTTTAAGTATTAACAAGCACAACCGAAAACAACTTACATACATACGTGTGTTGTACTTCACCAGTTGTGGCATCAGCTGCTGTACGGAAGGGGAAGCGAGCCTCTCCCGTTGCAGAAGAAGCCTCACTCAGTCTGCATCCCGAAAGTGGCCCGCAGTTTAGGATAGACCCTGTATCCTAAATGCAGAGCAGCCACCCGAAAGGGCCGTGAACTTACACCTGTTCACGGGAGAGCAAGGGTATGAGTGAGGTGGTGATCTTAAGATTAAGATCTAAAAAGAACAATTCTAGAACTTCACCAGTGTGGACGACAGAACTGATCCAAGAGCTTGTCAGGGAAAATGCCGTTTGGAGGCCCTCAGGATAACTTTGTAGTAAGAATAATGGAAACTGCATTGCATCCTGGGTGGCTCAGGAGGTGAAGCGGCCACCTTTAGCCCAAGTCAGGATCCCAGTTTTCTGGGATTGAGTCCCGCATCGGGCTCCCTGCTCAGCCCAATGAGGGGAGTCTGCTGCCTCCTCTGCCTGCTGCTTCCCCTGCTTGTGCTTTCTCTCACACGGTCTCTGACAAATAAATAAAATCTAAAAAAAAAAAAAAAAAAAGAATAATGGAAACCGTATCCCTATTTTAACCTTTTTTGTAAGAAAACTCCCACCTTTGAAGATGATGACCTCAAAGCTAGTAAAAATTTTTCAGACAAAATCTTTTGCCACTGAACATTCTTGGCGTACCCCATGAGTGTGCAGTGAAGCAAACTCACTACACAGAGATCATATAAAGGGGTAAAACTGAATACAGTCAGAATGTCAGGGTATCCTGTTAGAGACAGCATACGGCCCCCTCCCCCAATTCAAACACACCTAGTTTTTTCCTCTAGAGTTAAAATAAATCATTGTGTTTTTTGGCATTGGGTAGTAGAAGAACGAAAAAAAGAAAACAATAAAAAGCTAGACTCTCACTCAGCAAGTATCTCACACTCTGGGAAGCACTCCAGAGCCGAGACCTGCTAAGAAAAAAAAAAGGAAATTCATGTCACCCTTTTAGCCCTGGGTGCTGGGACTGGGAGTGGGCACGGCAGGCCTGGACATGCTCTTTGAGTGTTTTATTCGCTTCTGTCTTTTTCTTCGAGTGTGTAGAACGGAGTCTGCATCTCTGCAGAGAACACAGCCCCATTTGTAATTCTCCTTGTTTTTCTTTTTCGTTTTCTATTGAAGAGTAAGTTGGAGCACTTTAAATATTTGTGGTACCTTCAGAGTAGATCAGATACATGCACCCCACAGGGTGCCTGACATTTCGCCGTCGGTCAAGGCTACGTCACTTCCCTCCCCTTTCCCGAGATCTCTTTTCTCCTCGCGGTCCCGAGTCGTGCCTTGCCGTGTCTGCACTCACAAGGGCACGCTTGCCTTGGCCCCTCTGTTACGCTGCAGGCCTTCTCAGACGTGGGTGGTGGATTCCCTCCCCTGAAACGTGCTGGTCCACAGCCGAATCATCACCTTCCCCGCTGCTTCTCTGTCCTTTAAGATCCGGAGAGCCACGTTCAAATGAAAGCTCCACCAAATCCTCTTAGGGACCAAGAGCACAGTCCCTCAGCAAAATGCCCAGGCTTTCTAGATGCAGATGCCGTTAAGTACGTGCAGCTCCCATGCCTTTGGTCATTCAGCAGATGGTTTTACCTCCAGAACAGCACAATTACTGAGTGTAATTGAAATGGACAAAACTAACTAACGAGTGCCTGCCGTTTACCAGCTGGTGAACAAGCAGGTGACAGCCCTGCTTCCACAGAGCTCCAGTCTGTCGGAGGACAGAGACAGGTAAACAGAGCATAGTGTGATTGGTCCTTTGAATTGGGAGCAAAGGAAGCATGAACTTGGGAGCATGAACTTGGTACTAAACCCATCTTTAAAACATTAGAGCAGATTCCCTAAAATGTACCTAAGCTGAAACAACAAACATGAATTAGCACATGTAGAGGCACCTGGGGGGGCTCAGTCGGTTAAGCATCCGGTTCTTGGTTTCGCCTCAGATCGTGATGTCAGGGTCATGAGATCAATCCCAGAGAATTAGTAATGGTTTGTGTTAACCTTGTAATGCCTGTCTGCCGCATGGAAACCTTGGTGTGTCAGATAATTTCTATTTGACTCTGTAGGCACTAGAGGCAGAACAGGAGGAAGCAGTGGCTGAGGGACATCTTAAGGGGAAGGGAAGTTTGTTGTTGTTTAAAGGTAGGAGAGAATTTATTCGTTTTAAATGCTGACTAGCTGTAAAAGGTAAAGATTCAGGAAGACTGATCTCTGAGAGAAGGTGTAAGAGAGTATGACTGCAGAGAAGCATCTAGATGATGGTCTAGATGGGTTTAGATATAGAAGTTTCTAGAAAGGACTTCGAAGACCTTTCTACTTGTTGGCCTCTGTGTTCTCTGGAGTGGATGAGGTGGCGACGGTGTGACACTAGAAGCTGCACTCACTCCACGGAGTTTCATTGAGGCTTGCCTTCTGGGGATGTAAGTGACATAATAGGATTCTTGCCCTCGTGGCGCCTCTGTCTAGTGGGAAAGACAGGCCATAAAGCAGTGTATTACCCAGTTGTTGAATTGCGACTTTTAAATATTGGAAAGATGTACGGGTGGCTCTGAAAACCTAAAAATGAGAAACAAGATTGACAGGGTCAGGACAGTCTTGCAGACTTGATTGAGGAAGATCTGTTTGAGCCAAACTCTGACCCAGCAGAACTCACTGAGGCTCCAGATGAAGGAGGGAACTTGAGCAAATGCTTGGAGGCAGGAGGACCACGCAGGGACGAGGTCATGTGGAGCCTTGGTAACCATGTGACAATTTTAATCTTTTTCAGAAGAGCCTCTGGAAACTACGTTTCCAAGAATGTTAAGCAAGGGAGCGACAGGATCAGGAGAGCTTCTTAGAAGGCCCTCTGGCTGCTGGTGATGGGGGGTTGAAGTGGCTGGTGAGCAGGTGTGGGGCAGCTGAGGAGGCCGGTGAACATGGCCGCCGCCTGCAAGGGTAGTCACGTGGATGCTGAGTCGCCCAAGGCCATGGCAGGAATTGAAGCACCGAGAATGACAAGAGCCGGGGGCTCATGTCTCAGAACAGTGACTCAATGACTCTTAACAGGGGCAGCACTGCCTACTGGGAAGCATATGGGCACTTACTCCTTTTTAAAGTCCAAATGGCTGAAGGGGCCAGGAATGTAGACGAATGTAGACATGCCATTTCTGCATCCCACATACTCTCTCTTAAATGTTTGTAATAGACATTCCGAGACCGAACAGTTCAGCGTAGGGTTGGGATTGAAGACAAGAGGTCTGCCTTCTGGGACAGCAAAGCATTGTCCCAGCCCATATATTTTTATACTGTACTTACATCTAAAGTGAGGGCCATTTGCAAAAGTATCATTTTCTTCACTTTGATAGTCTTGACCTGTTATCTCTGTTTCAATGGAGGCTGTTTCCCCCTGCCTTTACCGTATTCCAGAAAGTTTCCCTTGTCCTTCCTGTCCATCTGCTGAGGTTTATTCTCCTACTTTCCTGTACCTTTGGGCTTCCGTTTTCAGGTACTTCCTCATACAGGATGGTTCCTGAGCTTAATACTCTCAAATCCAGCCTTAGTATGGGGGGGGTGCGAACATCTGATGTCATTAGGTTTTCTAATCATGTCCAAGGATTTACATGTTGAAGTACATACTGCTTTGTTATAAGTACTTTTTTATCTTTCACGTATTACAGTGAGGGCGTTTTATTAAAGTGGAGGGCTCGTGTGTGACATTAGCTCTGAATTCCATCTCAGGGCATAAATGGGATATTACAGAGTATTCGCTGTAAAAAGGGACAGCGGAGTGCCAGGGTTGGTACTCGGCAGCAGTTCCTGGAAAGATGGAAGGTGTTAGTGAGTGACCAGAAAGGGGGACAGGGACGGTCCTAAAAGTGTCGGTAAAGCAAGGAAAGCACAGCCCCACTCCCCGTTCGTCTTCACTCACACGTTTCCCTCCACCCAGGAGGCCCCCCAGTCTCTTCTCCGGCCACTCGTCTGCTCCTCATTGTCCAGCACAAAAGCCTTGTTCTTCTCAAAGCCCAGAAGAGGAAGTAGGCGAGGGAATGAACACGCAGGCCTGGTTCATGGATTCCCCGAGAGAGGGGGAGTGATTACTTCCCAGATTAGCATGAAGTCGAATCAAGGTTCTTCTTTAACGTGTAGCCCCCCAGGGCTGCCAGAACGACATACCCCAGCTGGGGTGGCCTGTCCGCGCCGGGAATTGACTTGTCACAGTCCTGGAGGCTGGGCACTTGGCGGTCAAGGAGCCAGCACGGCCGGACGAGGGCCCTCCGCCAGGTCACACGCAGCTGGGGGGTCCCCACGTGCCGGAAGCTCTTCCACAAGCGCACGGAGCCCTTCCCAGGGGCTCCACCCTCGCGGCCTAGGCTCCCGCGGAAGGACCCGCCTTCCACGGCTGGGGCGCTGGGCTTGTGAATTAGGACTTGTGAATTGGGGGTGGGGGACACACATTCAGACCCGGGCAGCCGGCATCACCGGGGGGTGGGGGGGCGACTCTGACCCAGGCCGTCGGGGCCGCAGCCTGCCTTCTGCCCGGCGCCCGCGCCGTAAATGGGCCCTGAAGGCAGAGTTGTGAGACGCTCACCGTTCTGGGCTTGTGACTTTCTGGCTTGTTTGGGACCCCTCCCAGAAGCCGCTTTTGTTTGGCCCCGCGTCTCATCGTCGTTTTGTGTGACGCTTCCCACCCAGTGACCGTCTTTGGGGGCAGGGTCCGCCGCGGCCCGCGCGGAGGGTCCCCCTGCGGGCCCGGGGTCGGGGAGTTACCTTGACCGACGTACACGTGGCGGACGGTTTTGCACATGTAAAGCGCATCATCAAATGAAGTTAACATTCCAAGATGTTCTTTTATTAAGCTCTAAAAACATCCGGGATGGAAACGGCTGGTGCCCGGACTCCGCACCTGGACGTCTTCAGGCGCACGCACCTTTTTAGGCTCTTCTGGGTGATAGACTCGGATGCGCTTCTGTTTCACCGAAAACATCAGTATTTCTCACCTTTGTAATGGAAAGGCAGGGATTTAAATGTTCATGGTAAAAAAGCAACAGAAGACCTAGCTTTACTGTAGGCCCGACTGAACCCGAGATGCTCTCCACGAGGATGCCCAGTGGGATCCGTGTTCTCTGTGTCTCCCGGACCCGGGTGGATTATAGACGTGTTCCTACGGTGTTTGTTTCGTAACGCGTCCGTATTCTCCTGCTTTTCAGGTCCCGTGGGAGTAGGTCTGAATGAACTGAAGCGAAAGCTGCTCATCAGCGACACCCAGCACTACGGAGTGACCGTGCCCCGTAAGTCCCCTGCGCCCGCGGTAGCGATCGCTCGCCCCGATGGAGCGTGAGTGGCCCCCGGGCGGCTCCCGGCCTTGAGCCTCCGGACGCCCAGCAGCCACAGCAAGCGGGCGGTGACACTCTCCGCCTTTGAGAGTGGAGGAAACTGAGGCACGGAGTGGAGGGGTTGCTCCAGACTGCAGAGACCGTTGGCAGGATGTTTGTTAATCACAGCTTCTCTACTCTCAGTTTTTATGGTGAATTTTAATACGCATATGACACTAAATTAGTATTTACAAATTTTCTCCTAAATAAAAGCCTGACTCTTTGACTTCCTAAAATAAGTGCTAATGTTTTCCAGAGGTTTTCACCAGGTTTAAGATCAGAAGGCCCAAACCACAGAGAGCCGAAGGAGGCCTCTTCTAATAGAAGCCTTTCTTAATTACTTTTTATATGTAGTAATTGGCAGATGGTGTTAAATGGGCCTTTCATGGCCATATAATCCAAATATGGTGGGTTTCTTTTCAGTATACAGAATTAGATCTATTTTTATAAAAGAGGTTTTCATAGGCTTTCTTACAAGTGAAATGTGATGCTGGAAGCATTTTGATCTCCAGAATAAATGCCATTTGACTACTTAATATGTTGATGTTAGAAAGCCGTCTAAAAGGCTAAAATTGAAATGTTGGCTTTTTCAAGTGGTTTTGGTACTGTTAAAAACAAAACAAAACAAAAAACACAACTGTTTGTGTATGGCCCTGAGCAGTGTTCTCTAGTTTTGGAAGAGTTCAACTTTATTTTAAATTATAGTTTTCTATTACCTCAAGTTACTCCTTGTTACTGCATTTTTCCAAATTATTGTTTATAGTCATTTTCAGCCATACGTTACAGGGCCGTTGGTTTCCACCAACAGAGATGAAAGGAAAGGAAAAATGTGGAGATGTGGAATTAAACAGTGTTTTTTTCCCCGTTTTTTTTTTTTTCTTTAACTTTAATTATTCTCCTCTCTTGCAAAAGCTGACTTGCAATATACAGGTAATTCGCGAATTTTACAAAACAATTGTCTGTCTTACTGGGAAGCAGTTACAAAGCACCTGGTTGGTGGAAAAACATTACAAAGGGGAAAAATGCATGTATGAATTTCCTGCCGTGTATTCATCTCCTTTATCTGTCTTGATTTATTTCATCGCCCCAACCACGGGGCGACGTCCGCCTGCGGTAGAGGAGGGAAGCAGGGAGAAAGGGTATGGGACTTCCTCAGAGCTGTCCTTGTCATACTTGCACCCACCGTGACTGCGCTTCTCAGGTCCCTCCTCCAAGACAACACTACGCAGTCTTTTCCAACTACGCATGTTCTTTATTGTCGCACAGTCCGTAATGAACATCAATTTATTTGGAAGTTGATAAATACCAATAAGACTGTCTCTCAGACATAAGCCTTTATGATAGTTTTGGTGTTTTTCAAGGACCTAGGGCAGCATACTTGGGCCTCAACCTATCCAACACTTGCCTCTGAGGTTGTTACAGAAATTGACAATATCCAGAAAAGTTCTGGGCCTGGGACTCTCCAACGAAATCCCCGAAGGAGTCATTTTCCACTCAGATTCACTTTTAAACAGGTGTTAATGTCAGAGGATCCCCACAGAGCTGTGTTTTCCAGACTCGCCTGATGATAAAAATCTCTGGGGCTTCTTAGGAAAAGATTCCAAGGCCTTTCCAAAGAGATCCTCCTTCAAGAAACCTGACAGAATGCCTGAAAATCTATTTTATGTATCCCCAGTGACTCATAACCCAAGACATTTTTGGAAAATAACAGCCAGAGCATCAACTCAGGATGATTCCATTAATTATAGAAGAATATATTTTAAGAACGGTGTTGGAATTTTAGATTGTTTTGCTTTTTAAAATACTCCAGGTGATTCTTGATTATTTAGAGAAAAATTACTGCTTTGATTCCTCCACCGGTATTCTGTTCCATGTTTAGCTATCAGTCTTTCCCCCAAATGCACTAAATCTCCACCAGAATGGGGAAGTTGGAAACAGTGGGGCGCAGTGGAACGCTCACACACTGCGGGAGGGGGTGTGCATTAATGTCACACACTCTGGAAAACGAAGCATCTACCACGTATCCACTAAGGCTGAGCCAACATCGACCCCACGACCCCGCGATTCTACTCCAGTCCGCAGCCGATAGTCGTAGAAACCCTGTTCGCAACAGCCCCACACTGGAAAGGACCCAGTGCCCAGCAGCAGTGGGTAGGGGCGCGATGGCAAATTTTTCAGGGAGTGGAGGAGACACAGAGCTATGCCCACGGCCCTGTGGTTGCCAGCTCCACACGAGCAGGGCTAACGTGTGCTCCCAGAAACCGGAGACTGGTTCAGGAGCGGGACCATGGGCCGAGAGGGCGGCTTCCGCAGGGGTGTTCCATCTGTGAAAACTCACCTCGCTTAGGTGTGAACTTTTCCGTGTATCTCACTTCAGGGTTTGAGTGTTAAAAAGAACCACTTGGTACTTGAGTTCGCTGTGGTTTGCTGATGTCGATGGGCTGGTCTCGACCGCGCCGCCGTTAGGGAAGATGAACACCTTTCTTTTTCCGAGAAAGCTGCCTGATGCTTACATGGGATCTTCTCTCGCTGTTTTCGCAACTTCCTGTGACTCTATAAGTACTGCAGTTTAAAACAATTATTTAAAGGGATGCTAAGTAAATAGGTAAATACTGCCGCTTTGGGGCTAAAATGGCAGAACAATTTTATGATCTTTACGAAATATCTATGTTGCCACGTTACACATTCCAAGTCACTTTTAAAAAAGGTGCTGGCCGAGGTCTCTTTGCTGCTGCTTCGCTTCTCTGGCAACTTTCATCCTCGATGAGCAGCATCAACACTGTTTTAAAGCTTTAGTTTATCATCACAAAATTTAAGTGACTATTAATATAACCAGCCTTCAAAAGGCTGTCTCAGTAAATTAAAATAAAGTAGTTAGCAGAAAGTATTGCAGTAGATGTCAAAGACTTGATAGATTCCAAAGTCTTTCTGGTCTGGAATTTGGACACTCATAGCCGACCGACCGCACTTGTTAATCACTCTGTGGTTTCTCATGAAGGCATATATCACAGTTCTGTGTTTTCATAGGTTCAAGGAACTCGTGTTCTGTAACACTTCTTTGTCCATAGAAAAACTTCAGTTGAGCTTTCTAAAATATATAAAAATGAAGGTACCAATTTAAAAACATTTTTTTTTCTTATCTCACCATGGAAGTTATTTGGGAATTTTGTTAGAAGCAGGGGAAGAGGGTAGAGTTTGGAGTGTGTCTCATATTTGTTGGATGTTTGTCTTCCACTGTAGACATGGGTACTCGGTGAACCACAGGGAGATAGTGGCCTGCATTGTGGTTAATATGTCCATCTTTTCCTTTTGAGTTCCCTTCTCTTGAGAATTCCCAGGTCCCTTATTCAGGATTCCTCACTGAGAATGAGTTCGTGAGATTCCTGTGGACCCATTCTTCAATGGTAGAGTTACGCCAGGCCTGGATAATTTGGAGTGTTCGTGATAAAGCAAACACTCTGTAGATATGTTCTCTTTTAAATGTGTTTAGCAGTGCCATAAATGTCTTGTCCACTTGATGTAGTTCTACTTTTAACCCTCCCTAGGGGCCTCTGTATGTCAGGGCGGTGATCCTTAAAACTGTGGGCTGCATTTTCAGAGTGTTCTGCCGTTATAGTTGAATAAAGGTTTTTTCCTCATTTGAAACTTTTCTTAGTTCATCAGAGACCAATTAATGCACATAAAATTCTCAGTTTTGATTTTCAACAATACATTTTTATGAAGCTTACTATTTGCTAAAGGAACACCAGTAAACAAAAATGAAGCTGTTGGAGAAGTAATAAGTGAATATTAACCCTAAATTCCAAAGCAGGGCATCATACTAATTTTAATATCATTCAAACTCTTGGGTGTGTATTATGTTTTATACACTTAATAGAGTCTATTTCTGTTGTGGAATTCATACTTGGCTTTTATGATAGAATTAAATTTATTAGTATTTCATGCTATTCCTGCAAAAGGTGTGACACTTCATAAAAAACAACATAACTTCTTGGTGTTTTACCAGCAGAAATATGAAAAACTGTTATAGGAGATCTGAATGTTGTATTAAAATATGCTTGGTAACTAAATAGAAGTCAGTTAAATTTTGGATATAATTTAAATTAATCAGGTTTTATTAGGTATAAATACTTTTTGTATTGAGTCCTTTTTTTCCCACTTCCCTCAGTTTTCCTTTTTTGTGTTACTAACATTTAATTGAAATAAATAAGCTACACATATTTAAAAGATATAATTAGGTTGATTTTAATATACATAGACACATATGAAATCATCACCACAATCAACATAATGAACATTTCCATTTCTTCAAAAACATTTCCCCATGCCTTTTGTAATCCATCCTCCTACCCCTGGCTTCAGGCAACCATGAATCCACACTCTGAAACTATAGATTTGACTCCTCTAGCACTTTATACAAATAAAATTATACAGTATGTTCCCAAATTCTTCTTGCCTGGCTTATTTCACCCAGGTTGAGTTTGAGATTCATCGACATGGTTTCACAGATCAACAATTCATCCTTTTTCATTGCTCAGTAGTATTCCACTGTATGGAAATAACTCTAATTCCTTTATCCATTCATTTTCCTGCTGATGGATACTTGGGGGTTTCTCCCCATTTCTGGTTATTACAGATAAACCCATAAGCTAGATATTCTAATGAACATATGTTTTTGTTTCTGTTGGGTAAATAAGGAGTAGTAGAATGGCTGGATCATATTTAATTTTTTAAGAACCTATCAAGCCATTTTCCAAATGATTATTCCATTTTCCAACCCACTAGCTGTGTGTGCAAGATCTAGTTTTTTACAGCTTTGCCAATAATTGGTATAGTCAGCCTTTTAAATTTTTCTCCGTGTGATACAGACCTATCTCAGGCATATTATGGGTTCAGTTCCAGACTACCACAATAAAATGAATCCTTCACAATGAAGCAGCTCAAATGAATTTTTTGGCTTCCTGGTACATATAAAAATTATTTTTAGAAAAAATGAAATTTGTGCTTATGTTGTAGTCTCGCAAGTGTGCGATAGCATTATGTCTGAGAGAACAATGTACATACCTTAATTTTAAAATACTTGATTGTTAAACAATGCTAACCATCCTCTGAGCTTTCAGTGAGTTGTCATATTTTTGCTGGGGGAGGGTCTCGAGGGGGTTGGCTGCTGACTGAGCAGGGTAGTGGCTGCTGAAGGGGGGGTTGGCTATGGGAACTTCCTAAAATAGGACAGCAGTGAGGTTTGGCACATCAGTAAACTCTTCCATTCATGAACTGTTTTTCTGTAGCAGGCAGTGCTGTTTGATAGTATTTTACCCACAGAACTTCTCCCAAAATTGGACTCAAGCATCTCAAACGTTGTGCTTCTTTATCAGCTCCATTTATGGAATATTTTAAATATTTTTTTGTCAGCAACCTTCGCAGTTACCATCTCAAGAAACCACTTTCTTTGCTCATCCATAAGAAGCATCTCCTCATCCATTAAAATTTTATCACGACATGGCAGTGATTCAGTCACATCTTCAGGCCCCACTTCTAAAATTCTAATTTTTGTGCTCGTTTCCACCACATCTGCAGTGACTTCCTCCACTTAAGTCTTGAACGCCTCCAAGTCATCCATGAGGACTGAAGTCAACTTCTTCCAAACTGTTAAGGTTGATATTTTGACCTTGTCCCATGAATCCCAAATGTACTCAGTGGCATCTAGAATGGTGAATCCTTTCCAAAGGAAAGTTTTCTTTCCCTAAGTCAGTTTTCAATTTACTTCACCCGAAGCCATCAGAGGAATCACTGTCTATGGCTACCACAGCCTTGCAAAAAAGTGTATTTCTTAATAATAAGGATTAAAAGTCACAGTTATTCTTTGATCCGTGGGCTGCAGAATGGATGTTGTGTTAGTAGGCATGAAAGTAACATTAATCTTGTACATCTCCATCCGCGTTCTTGGGTGACAAGGTGCACTGTCACTGAGTACTCATTTTTAAAAGGAATCTTTCTGAGCACTAGGTTTGAACAGTGGGCTTAAAATACGCAGCAGGCCATGTTGTAAGCAGATGTGCTGTCATCCTGGCTTTGTTATTCCAATTATAGAGCACAGGCAGAGGACACTTAGTGTGATTCTTACGGCACTGGGATTTTCAAAAGAGTCAGTGAGCACTGGCTTCAAACTTCAAGTCATCAGCTACATTCGCCCCTGACAAGCCAGACTGTCCTTTGAAGCTTGAAGCGAGGCATTGACTTCTCTCTGGCTATGAAAGTCTTCTTCCAATATGTCTATTTAATTTAAGTGAATATCTGCTTAGTGTAGCCACCTTCATTAATGATCTTCGCTAGATCTTTCTGGATAACTTGCTCCCGCTTCTACGTCAGCATTTGCTGAGTCACCGTGCATTCTTCTGTTACCTCCGGAGACAGCTTCTTTCCTTAAACCTCCTGGACCAACCTCTGCTCGCTTCCAGCTTTTCTTCTGGGCTTCCTCACCTCTCTCGGCCTTCACAGAACTGGGCCTCAAGTTAGGGTCTTGCTCTGGATCAGGCCTTCACTTAGGAGAATGTCATGGCTGCTTCAATCGTCTCTCCAGACCACTTGAGCTTTCTCCGTATCAGCAACAAGGCCGTTTCACTTTCTTGCCGTTTGTACATTCACTGGAGTAGCACTTTTAATTTATTCCAAGAATTTTTCTTTGCATTCACAACTTGACTGGTGCGAGAGCTTTCAGCCAATTTGAGCTTTCCACACGCCTTCCTTGCTAAGCTTAATCATGTCCAGCTTTTGATTCAAGGTGAGAATGTGAGACTCTTCCTTTCACTTGAACACTTAGAAGCCATTGTGGGATTCTGAATTGGCCTAATTTCAATACTGTTGTCTCAGGGAATGGGGAGGCCTGAGGAAAGGAGGAGACACAGGGGGGAAATGGCTGGTCAGTGGAGCAGTCAGAACACACACATTTGTTGATTAAGTTCACTGTCTCATGTGGGTGCAGTTCATGGCATCCCAAAACAACTATGAGAGTAACATCAAAGATCACTGATCACAGGTCGCCGTAACAAATATAATAATGAAAAGTTGGAAATATGGTGAGAATTACCAAAATGTGACACAGAGACACAAATGAGCAAATGCTGTTGGAAAAATGGCACTGCTAGACTTGCCACAAATCTTCGATTTGTTTTAAAAACAAAACAACGAAAAGACAGTCTGTGGACTGCCTTTTTCTTTTTCCTTTTTCAAAGAGTGTGCATACAAGGCAGGGCAGGAGCAGAGGGAGAGAAACTCTTAAGCAGGCTCTGCACCTGGCATGGATCCTGAGATATGACCTGGGCCAAAGTCAAGAGTTGGCTGTTTTACCAACTGAGCTACCCAGGCATCCCACCCTTTTGTTTTTCTAATCGTGTTTTTCAAAACCAAAAGCTTTTAATTTTGACAAAGTCTGTCATTTCATGTTTTGTGCTTTTGGTGCTCTAACAATCCTTTATCTCAGGGTCACAAAGACATTCTGCTTTTTCTAGAAGTTTTATAGTTTACATTTTACATTTAGGTCTTGATCCATTTCAGGTTATTTTTTTTTGTGTGTGTTGTTTAGCAGACTTGCCTTGTTCCTGATCTCAAGGGAGAACAACTCCCATCTTTTACCATTAGGTATGGCGTTGAATCAGTGATGCCCCGTTATTTGTTTGAAAGCATTCTCTGCAGTTCCTCGTTTGCGGAGACTTTTTGTCATGCATTGGTGTTGAAACTTTTTCTAATGCTCTTTCTGGATACACTGAAATGATGATGTATTGCCCTTCCTTCTGTTAACATGGTGAATTCCGTTGATTTTCAAATGTTTGGCCTACCTTTTATTCAGGAGATAAACTCTACTTGGTTGTGATCTTGTATCTTTTTATAAAATAAAATTTTTTAAAAGATATTTTTTATTTATTTGACAGAGAGAGAGGTCACAAGTAGGCAGAGAGGCAGGGTGGGGGGAGCAGGCTCTCTGCTGAGCAGAGAGCCCGATGTGGGGCTCAATCCCAGGACCCTGGGATCATGACCTGAGCCAAAGGCAGAAGCTTTAACCCACTGAGCCACCCAGGTGCCCCTAAAAAATACATTGTCAAAATTGACTTGCTAATATTTTTGTTAAGGGTTTTTGCACCTAAATTTATGATGGAGATTGGTCTGTAATGTTTTCTAATGTCTTTGTTAGATTTTGCTGTTAGGGTTATACTAATATAAAATGAATTAAGCAGCAGTTCCTCTTGATGCAAAAATATGTTGCTGTAGGATTTGTGTTATTTCATTCTTTATGGTGGACAGACTTCGTCAGCCATCCAGGCCTGGAGTCTTTTGGGGAAGGTTTGGAAAAACAGATTTATTCAGGGGCGCCTGGGTGGCTCAGTCAGGCATCTACCTTGGCTCAGGTCGTGATCCGGGGATCAAACCCCACATTAGGCTATCCAATCAGCAGGAAGTTCACTTCTTTCTTAGGCCCTCCCCCTGCTTGTGTGTGCTCTCTCAAATAAATAAAATCTTTATATAATGGATTTATTTAGTAGATACAGGGATGTTCAGATATTGTCTCCTCTTGTTTTAATTTTGATTCTTCATACTTTTCAAGAAATTTATCCAGGTCAACTAAGTTGGCAAATATGTTGCATAAAGTATGCATAATATCCTCTAATCCTTTTTATTGTTGCTAGGATCTCTGGTAATAACTCCTATTTCATTATTTATATTGGTGATTTGTGTTCTCTTTTTCTTAATCACTGTAATTAGATTTTAAATTTTTGTCATTTTTCTTAATTTTTTTCTATTTTGTTAATTTCTGTTCTTATTCACTTCTCCTTGGCTTGAGTTTACTTTGATCTTTTCTTTCTAGCAACTTTTTAAAAGATATTATTCATTTATTTGACAGAGATCATGACCTGAGCTGAAGGCAGAGGCTTAACCCACTGAGCCACCCAGGCCCCCCTCTAGCAATTTTGAAGATTAACTTTTATTCACTTATTTTAGGTCTTCTTTTCTAATAGAAGTACGTAAGGACATAAGTTTCCTGCTATGCACTATCTTTCTCTATCCTGTAACTTTAATAGGTTGTATTTTCCTTGTCGTGTACTTCCCAGTATTTGCTCACTTTTATTGTTCCATTTTTGATTCATAATTATTTGGAAGTGTGTTATTTAATATTTGAGGTTTTCCTAGATATCTTATTATGGATTTTTTGTTATTTTTTGATTAGAGAATTTACTCCATATGAGTTGGATTCTTTTACATTGACTGGGACTTTTTACGGGCCAGCATATGGTCGACCTTTTGACAAATGCATCATCTATGCTTGAAAATCATGTGTTTCTGCAGTTACTGATGCAGTGTTAGATAGGTATTAAATAGTGGTGGTGTTTAGATCCCGTGTCTTACCGATATTTTGTCTAGTTCTGTCAGTTATCGAGAGGCAGTAAAATCTATTCTGATGGTGAGCGTGTCCATTTCTCCATTTAACTTAAGCCCATTTTTGCCTCATGTACTTTAAAGTTTTGTTACTATGTGTGTACAAATTTATCATTGTTATAAGTGACTATTATTATGAAACATTCTTCTTTATCTCTGATCATACTTTTTCTTGAAGTCTCTTTTGTCTGATATTGAAGTAGCCACTTTAGCTGCCTTATCCTTATTGTTGTTTTTTTTTTTTAAGATTTTATTTATTTATTTATTTGACAGAGAGAGATCACAAGTAGGCAGAGAGGCAGGCAGAGAGAGAAGGAAGCAGGCTCCCTGCCGAGCAGAGAGCCCGATGCGGGACTCGATCCCAGGACCCCGAGATCATGACCTGAGCCGAAGGCAGCGGCCTAACCCACTGAGCCACCCAGGCGCCGTTTTTGTTTTTTTTTTTTTTTTTAAGATTTTATTTATTTGACAGAGAAAGAGATCACAAGTAGGCAGAGAGGCACGCAGTGGGGTGGGGGGAAGCAGGCTTTCTGCTGAGCAGAGAGCCTAATGCGGGGCTCGATCCCAGGACCCTGATTCCATGACCTGAGCTGAAGGCAGATTCTTAACCCACTGAGCCACGCAGGCAACTCTGCCTTATCCTTATTGTTTACGTGGTACATACACTGTCTTCCATCTGTTCACTTTCAGCTTATTTGTGTCTTTATATTTAATGTGTCTTTCTTACAAGCTTATAGATGGATGCAGTGTTAGGTAGCATGTAGTAGGGTCTTGCTTTTTCACCTGTTCTCTCTGCCTTTTAATTTGAGTATATAAACCAGTTAACGTTTATTGAATTGTGGAAATGATTAAATTTAAGCTACTACTGTGTTTTTATTTATCCTGGGTTTTGGGGTTTTTTTTTTTTTTTTTTTTTTGCTTTTTATTTCTTTCTACTTTTTTTTTTATTATTTGAATGTTTATTAATGTTCCATTTCAATTTACCTGTTGGGGCTCTGCTTATATGTCTTTGCATTACCTGTTACTGATTGCTCTAGGGATTACAACATGCTTAATGTCTAACCAGTCACAGTCTAGAGTTAACTTCATGCCATTTCACATAATATATAGAAACCTTTCAATCTTGAGTCTTTTTCCCTAGTCCTTTTTGTGCTAGTTGACAAGGTTATATTTGCATATACTGAAAACTCTACTAGATATTATAATTTCTAAATCAGTTTATATATATGTTTATTATATGTCTTTTATATATCATATATATGTATAATGTCTAATATATAATACATATAACATGTCTATATAATTTTATATACACAATATGTCTATATTATATATATACATACACATATACATATATACATCTATATATACAGTATGTCTATATTATATATGCATAGATATATATATACATATATATATGGAATGTAAGAGGGGAAAAAATGGACTTCTGTTTCTACTCAACTATTTTTTCTGTTACTCTTTCTTCATTCCTTGAAATATAAACTTCCTTCTTAACATTTCCTTTTAGCCTAAAAACTTCCTTGAATATTCTTTTAGAACAGATATGCTGATGAATTCTCTTAGTCTCTCTCCTTCTCGAAAGATGTTTTGCCTTTTTCTCCTGAAGGATATTTTAGGTGAAGTTCTTATCTTTCACTACTTTAAGTATAGATATTATTTCACTGAGTCCTTGTTTTTATGATTTACAATATATCTGTAGTCCCAGAAATCATTATTCCTTATAGGTACTGTATTGGTTTTTACTAGATGCTTTCAAGATATTTTTATCTTTGGCTGTTAGTACTCTGGTTTTGTTGCTGTCTAGCATGGTTTTTCTCTGAATTTATCTATTTGAGATTTGTTGAGCTTCTGAAATTTCTGAAATGTACGTCTTTCACCAAATTTTAGCAATTTGGTGACTTTTTTTTTTTTTTGGAAAAAAAAACATTTGGAAGAGTGTTATTTAAAACACTTGAAAGACATTATTATTTTTTTTTTTTTTGCCTCAATCTTTTTTGTCTTCTCTGGCATCCAGATTACACATTACACAGGTCCCTCGGGTTCCATTTATATCTTTTCAATCTTTTTTTTTTCTTTGTTGTTCAGATTTTATAATTTCCATTGATCTACCTTCAAGTTCATTAGCTTTTTTTCTCTGTCCTCCCCATTCTAGCAACTTACCCATCTAGTAACTTGTTTCTGTTAGATACTGTATATTTCTTTTCTAAACTTTCCATTTGGTTCTTGTTTATATTTCTATTTCTCTGAGAATTGATATTTTCATTCATTTCAGATGTGTTTTCCTTTACCCTATAAAACACGATTACAAATAGCTGCCTTAAAGTCTTTGTCCAGTAGTTCTAACTTCTGGATCATTCAGAGTTGCCGTCTGCCATTTTCCCCTTGAGAATTAGTCAAAATTTGTTGGCTCTTTTAAGTTGCATTGGGGGGTGTTATGAATGCAACGTTTTATCAACTCTAGGTCCTGCTTACAGTGGAGCAGAAAATATAGGATTAACTTTAAAAACAAACAAAAACCCTGAGAAGTTTCAGTGCAAACCCGGCAAGTGAAAACCTGGATATAGCCCATCCTTACTGCTGATTACACTTACAACTCTGGGCCAGAGACAGCTCTCTGAGCACTATGAAAATGAGTAAAGCAGGATGTGTTGGAGGGGAGTCAACATTTTGGAGAATGTTTTTGTTTTAGCAAGTAATCACCCTTTTATGTTTACAACATAAGTTCTGTCCCATTTCCTGTGAGTTGTGTTTCAATTGGAGTTCAATTCTGTTAAGTCTTTGCTACACTAGTTTGGGTCTTCCCTGTCACATGTGGCTCAGGGGTGAGTCTGATACTCTTGTGCATCGTTCAAATCTCAGCTCAGTTCTCTAAGCCTTGTCTGCATTGGTTTAGGGGTGTTCTGTGCTGCTCTTATTCACGGGTTGGGCTGAGACTTGTTCTAATCTTAGTTTGCATTTGAAAACATTGCTGGGTCAGTTGGAGTCTGACCGGCCAAGTGCATGGCTCAGGGATTATTCTTCAGCTGGTATTGCTCCCTTCCGCTTTAGAATATCTCCTTCACCAGTCTTCCTGGATTACCTCCATACTCTTCAATTTGTAAGGGCTTTTTTGTTTTTTCTTGGTTCTTTTCACCAAAAAAGGGCTCCTCCTGGAAATGTAGTCACACAGAACGCCATGATGCTCTGTAAATGTTCCCACACTCGGGCAAAGCTAAGAAGCAATAGAAGTTAAAACTCCGCCCCCTGCAGGTTGATTCCTCTCCACAGTCTCCCTGCTTAATTTCTTTGCAAGGTTGGCTGGGCCCAGAGTTTTTAGCTATAATCTGCAGGAAAGGTGGGCTACTTGTGCTTCCTCAATCAGCATGCAATTCCGGAGGTTTGGTTATGTTTTTATAGTTAACCCTGTATTTTCTGCTCCATTATAACTTAGTAGCAGACAGCAACATTACTGCACGTCTGGAAGTTCAGGAATATTCTGAGGTGTTTATAATTTTGCAGTGAAGGAATGAATAGCACATAGAGGTTTTCGAATTCAGTCAGTAAAACATAACATTGATGACATACTCACTATGTGCTGTGTGTGAAGACAGTAAAATAATTTCAGCGTTTGCCTTACAACCTCATAGGCGTTAGACTTGCTTAGTGAATAACAATCAGTAAATATGATAATAAGCATATTATTTGCAAAAGACAGGAGTTTTCCCTCAAGGGTTAAAATACCATTTTTATTTAACATAGTAGAGTGCCTTCAAAATAATGAATAGCACAGACACACTGCTATTTAATTTTGAATACATATTCAAATTAGTGCTGTACTTTCCTATTGGTAGAAAATCGGAATGACACTTTATTAGCTAATTTGCTCTTTTCTAAGTTTTAAAACCTGGTTTATGAGAAATACGTTACTTTTTATTTTTTTAAAGATTTTATATATTTGAGAGAGCATAAGCGAGCACAAGCAGGGCGAGGGGCAGAGGGAGAAGCAGGCTCTCCGCTGAGCAGGGAGCCTGATGTGTGGGACTAGATCCTGGGACTCTGGGATCGTGACCTGAGCTGAAGGCAGATGCTCAACCTACTGAGTCACCCAGATGCCCTGAAAAATACTTCAATACATGATGATTTCTTTTTTAGTATCTTCCTTAGGATGGCTGATGTCAACTTTCATTAACTCTTTTTAATTAAATTGCAGACACAACCAGAGCAAGAAGAAGCCAGGAGAGCGATGGTGTGGAATATATTTTCATTTCCAAGCATTTGTTTGAGACGGATGTACAAAATAACAAGTACGTGGAAGGTTTTTGTATGACTGTTGTTTTTAAGCCTGGGCCTCTCTTACCTGGTTTTAGGCAACTGAGGGTTCCCTTCTGTTTGAAATAAATTTTAAGTTTTATAATATTTGAGACAGATGAAGAGGTGAGGATTTGGTTAGTAGGTGTTACCAGTCTTCACCTGTAATGTTTTAATAACCTAGAGCTGCTATGTTTCTGATGAGTTAAATGGGCAGGAGTTACTTTGAAGGATGAGGGAATGTTGCTTATATGTTCTTGTGGCCTCTTTCCACCCCACTCCTTGAATCTTAACACAGAATTTGAATAGAATTTTCTTTAAAAAAACTAACAATGATGTACTAGATCACTCGTCCCACCATCTCTGCTACACGCATCTCTCTCCCTCACTGGCCCTTCAGCAAATTAAAATGCTGTTAGTTGCCTTGCTTATACATGTCCTCCGGCCAGCTCTAACTGCCCCACCTCCCCAGGTCCCCCATTTGCTCCAGCCTGAATATTTCAGGGTATCAGGGAGCAGTGTGTGTTTTAATGCAGGATTTGGGGATTTTATTGAAACATCAAAATGCTTTTTTCCACGTTTGGCACAGCGATTGTGTTTTTATAGCACGTAATCGGCTGCCCTGCTTCCATTAGCCACCAGCAGTTCCCCCTGTTGCTGGAAAGCCGAGTGTGGTTATTCTGTAGCGTGCAGTGAAATTTCAGTAGTTTCTATTGTTTGGCTTATTCACTGTTTTATTGCATTGCATTAGTTCTGAAAAAGAGGTGATGGAAAACAGAGTACTGCTGGACTGAAGTACTTTCTTTCTGCTTAAGTGTAATACAAGCAAGTGTTACTGATTTGAAAATGTAAAATACAAGATTTTTTAAAATTGACATTCTGGAGGACTTGGCCCTACTTATTTTATTGAACACAGTAAAAAAAAAAATTACATGTCAGCAAAAATCTTTTTATATATTTGAATTATGTCTTTCCACTTATATCTGTAATTAATTTATGAACGGCTCTGATGCAGATCTGATTTCCTACAGGTTTATTGAATACGGTGAATATAAAAACAACTACTACGGCACAAGTATAGACTCCGTGCGGTCTGTCCTCGCTAAAAACAAAGTTTGTTTGTTGGATGTTCAGCCTCACGTAAGTGAACAATGAGCTATTCAGTGCCCTCTGGCCCGTGTGAGCTGCCACACTTCATGGGAACCTTTCGGTCTGGGGGTAAATCTGAAGGCTGCTCACTCTTGGCCTAACAGTGGCTTTCCTAGTGACGAAAGCCTTTAAATGTAATATGAGACGTCTCTGGTGGTGGGGTGGGGGGGAAGACCCATAATATTAGAGAAGAGAAGTAGGGGAAGCCTCAAGATCTGTTGGTAACTCTTGTTTATGTTCCGCGTTTGCCAAGTACAAGGACTCTTAGGTATTTCTTCTGTGTAGTTTTTATTAACAAAAAATACATTGCTACGTGTATCATGTATTCTTAAGTGTCAAGTACAATTATCAGTGTTTGTAATTTTTACAGTGGGTATTTTGATTCTCTACATATCCTACAAGTGCACACCCCCTGCATAGCACTGGGGGGCGTTTCGCAGGAACTGAGCTGAGTGAGATCGCTCCTGCAGCTGTCGGCTGAATCCTCGCTGGGGGGCCGGGAATGCTTATGAACGCTTTGGACCGAGGATGCCAGTGGGCGAGGCCATTCAATTCTTGCTGAACCACATCTGCTCCAGCAGAGACCCAACCCACAGCTTTGTCCTTGTCACCCAGGGGCCACAGAGTCTGGCTCACTGATGGGTGTACAACTTCCAAGACCCAGGATGGCCTGGAGATGCCCTTCACTCCTCTTCAGGAAGATGAGTCTGGAGTGAAAGCCTCCCAAGGATCAGTAGGGCAGCTGACCCCTTCCCTTAGGCACCGGCGATGTGTCGGATACTCCTACTTGTGCCCAATCTCTCTGCTGGTACCCTGGCTCTAGTCGGGTCCAGCTACCTTGGTGTGTGTCCAGCTGTCCGTCCCCAGAGCCTCACTAGCCCTCCGGACATACAGCTCCTCTGGCCTCACCCCCCACACTAACCTTTCAGGGGAGTTTATGATTTGTATGCACATTCTAGGGGGAGCCCTGACACATAGGTCAAGAGGATCCCTCAACTCCCACCCTTTTACCATTTCCCCCTCAACTGTAGGTGAGTCCTCAGAAGCATAGTATAAATAATATAAGATATTTTGATGGGGAATGTTGACAAGCTTCCTGGAAAGCAGAAGCCTTGCCCTTTTAGGACACTCCAAAGGATAGCATGGCACACAAGACAGAAGGACAGACTCCTGTGTGAGGTATGGAAGAGGCTTAGATGGGATGGTTGGAAGATTTTCTTGTGCAGACACACACTTAACTCATACCATCTTTTGAGTACTTGATTTAAAAATCAGTTTTACAGTATTTTTAGCTGCTTCTGTTCAGTATGAATTATGATAGATTTCAAAATATTTCCAAACATTTTAAAAGGCAAGTTACATTCTCCAGCATTTTTTCAGGGGTATATAATTATGACATTTAATTGGCAACTACTGATTGAATAACATATTGAAAGAGCTACTGGCCTTAATTTTAAGGAGTTTTCTCTTTGAAAGAAACTTTGGTTTTACTATAAAATTCACTCATGACATTATGAAGAAATAAAACTTATTTTCTTCCTTGCAGACAGTGAAGCATTTAAGGACCCTAGAATTTAAGCCCTATGTGATATTTATAAAGCCTCCATCAATAGAGCGCTTGAGGGAGACAAGAAAAAATGCAAAGATTATTTCAAGCAGAGATGACCAAGGGGCTGCAAAGCCTTTCACAGTAAGTACAGTGAGGCTCGTTAAGAAAATGTAAGTGGTGCTTGAAATTACGCATGCGGGAGTCCCACTACCTTCAGAAGACATGGTGTAGTAGATGGTGTGATCCACAACTCGATAAAAGCAGAACTGTATTTAGGTACGTACCTTTTGAGTGATTGCATGGTAATGCCTTTCTGTGCTTCTATGACTAGATCTTCCTATTCTGTTGACTGAAATATTCCTGTAATGATGAGTGAGTGATAATCCTGAAATTCACGATAGGTGGGAACTTTGCGTGAGCAGTTGAGTTATGAAGTTATGATGTCCGAAGAACCTGCAGGTCAAGAGGGTCATTTTCATTTGTGGCTGAAAGAAAAAACACAGGATAGCATTTGATAAACCAGTTATGGAAATGTCTGCATCCATGTAAAGTGATAGAATTGCCTGGTTAACCAAAAAATTTTTTTAATATTTCCTTTTGCAGGAAGAAGACTTTCAGGAAATGATTAAATCTGCACAGATAATGGAAAATCAGTATGGTCATCTTTTTGACAAAATCATAGTAAATGATGACCTCACAGTGGCATTCAATGAGCTGAAAACAACTTTTGACAAATTAGAGACAGAGGCCCACTGGGTTCCAGTGAGCTGGTTACATTCGTAACTAAGGGAAACCCCCACGGTCAGCGTTTCGTAGAGTGCATGATGAAATCAGTTACTGTCCTGGTGGCAGGGTTTGTTAGTCTATGTCACTGCTGTAGATGTGCAGTCTTGCTTTAAAACTGAATGTTGGTTTTGTTTGTATCTTTCTCCAGCCTTACTTCAAGCACAGTATTTGAGTAGAAGATCCAGAATCAAAATTTGCATAGTACCATCTTTTGAGCAGAGCTTTTGAACCTTTTGGTTGTCTTTAACATACAGCTGTACCTCCAAGAGGAGGTTGGACTTTTCTGGGAGAAACAGCCAGGGAATTGATACTGGAGTTGTGCTTCGTTGGGTCTCAGATGTGGTCCCTCCATCAAGTCTGGAAGCTCACAGCTGAAGGTATGACCTTCACAGCCGTGAGCAGCTCCAGGCAAACAGGACAGCTTTGCCGTTCTTCGGATGGGTCACTGGGCTCACTGGGCTCACCTGGGCTGACAGTAAGGCATCCTCTTACTATTCTAAAAGCGCAACCTTTTTCTTACATATCTACAATATAGTCAGTGTATTTAAGGAATTATGACACATTTGCCTTAGTGAGTGGCCTGCATGTCCTAGCTTGAGAAGGCCTCTTAGGACTATGGATCAGTGTCTCAAATATTTAATGAGGGAAGGTAAGACTTTTAAAAATGATTATATTTGTCACTAAAAGCCCTTCCTTAATGGAATTCGTCTTTGTAAGTAAGGTTGGTGTTCTCTTGGGGCAAGTCATGATTACAAGGGACATTTTTATTTGTAAATCATCAGACAGGATTTCTGCAGTCACCACCCAATAAATCATAAGAATGTGATTCCTATTCCAAAAGTCGGTATTTTTACACGTTACCAATACAGTTAAAATGTGATCAATTTTCACATGTGCAATTGATCATATATTTTAAATTGCACTAAGATGTATTTTAGAAAACTTTTTGTGTAATGTTAACTTACCTCTTCATCATCAAAATAATTCTTAACACTGGTCATCTTAATCTTACCATTTTTAAAGAATTATAAGAAAGACTCTGTATTATAAATATTAAGATGGGTTCTCATTTTTGCCTGTTGCTCCTGAACTTCAGCAAATAAATCACATAGCTCAAGATACTAGAAAGGGCTGTAAGTTGTATAAGAGAACATGTCTTGCCATTCTTGCATGCACTAAGACCCTGCCAATCAAAAATCATTGCATCTGTGACTTTCAAACAGAAAATATTTTTTGTTGATTTGTAAAGAGAGTTTAGAGGTCACGTTTAAAGAAAAAATAGAATGTAGTGAAATTTTATATATTTATGAAATCTCTCAAAGGCATATTTTTTTAATTCTCAAGTGGAGCTATTCATAAATTGTATGTAAAGATGTCATAATTTAAAATAGTTTTATAAGTCAGGGTCAACATTCCATGTAAATATTTGACCTTTGTTCATACACAGATCGACCCACAGGTGTTATATGCGCACCACGCATTTGGTAGCGCTGTCTGCTTGGTTTCCTTCAGACATGTCAAAGTTCACATTAGAAACAGAGACAAAACTACTGCAATGGCCTTGATACACACGCACACTAAACAGTCCGATTAAGGGTTACCTAACATGATCCAAACAGTGAGTTCTAAGTTTTTAAACCCAATAGCAAGCCATTTAGTTTTTTAAGAGTGGGGAAGAGGGCTGCCGTTCTTAGTTAGAGGGCTGCTCTAAGAAAATACAAGTCTTACACAGAGTTTGGGTAGAGTAGACTCCTCTTTGAACGCTGGCTAAAAATCTCCTGTAAATCAAAATCTCTACAAAGAGTAATGGGAAAGTGTAATTAGTTATCTAGGCAATTGTCTGAATAATTTCGGCGTCCACATTCTTTACAGGTAGGGTAGAGGGTAGCGGAACGGGGTGGAAACAGTCCTTGTGGCTGTTGGTAGCGATGGGGTGTTACTACGAAATGTAAGTGTCCAGACCTCTCTCCCTTTTCACACTGGAACTGAACAAGGTTTTTTTGTTTGTTTGTTTTTAATGAAAAGATGCCCCTTAGCAATTTGGGAAATACTAGGTACATACATGGCTTTGCAAGTGATGCTTACACGGCCATTTTGAAGTCTAGAAACCGAGTAAGGCAGCGCCAGGGGCTTGCTGATAACTACTGCAGAAGGCCCGAGACTTGCGTCTGCAGCCAGACCCCCCTCCTCCTTCAGCAGAGAGACGCACACGGTGCCCCTCACTGTACTAGTTCGGCCGGCTCCCAAGACTGTGTCAGCCACTATTTGAGAGAAGAGGAATGTTTATGTTTTTAAGTCCATATATTTAAAATCCAAGATCAGAAAATTCTGCATTCCCATGATCACCACATTGGAGTCCATCAAAAAGAATAAGGCGAAATTGAAGTATTTTTTCCCATTGTTTTACTTACTCATACAGACGTTCTCAATAGCTGTAAGGCTGACATTCCTGGTATTCTATAATGATTGAGTGTATCTGAATCGTAATAATTTAAAATGGACAAACCTGTAATCTTTACAGATTTACAAAAACTGTTAGTAAAAACTTCTTGAAGATCTAGATTTCTATTATTTATTTTCTTTTTGACTGCTAAGGATTTCTAAATAAATGTAATGGAAAACCTTTGATCTTAATAAAGTACCTTCAGAGGACATGTGCACTTGCACAATGTTCTTGCACTTGGGTCTTTAGGATATTGTTTCTTGTGGTCGAACAAACTCTGTTTTCTACTCTGATTACCAAATGGTTTATTTGAATTTGCCATGTTTAAAATTAAACAACTTATTTGTTTCCATCAATAAGTTACTGGTCTTAACAAGGTTGTTGGACAGACGGACTTCACCAGTCCTGCTCCTACCCACACAGTGCAGCCATTTAAAGAGACGGCCTCTCTCTGCCCGAGGGTCCCACTCCCTGGATTCCTCTGTTCCAGCGGACACAGCCAGGCCTCGGGGTACCTGCTGGTCCCCGAGCTCCTGGAGGGGCATCCTTCTCTGCAGCTCCTCCTCCAGGACCTGTCCATCCCCTAGTCACCATCCCTTGCCTCTCCGGCCTGTTAGTAAGTGACAGCCACCTCCAGCCTGGCCCAGACCCTAAGGGTGGTCCATAGCTGGGCTTTCCCCATGGGACCCCAGGAGAAATAAGAGTGGGGTGGACAGTCAGGGCCCATCGTTCCCCCTCAGGAACTAGAGCATTCTCCACATCCTGTTCCTGAACTCCAGTCAGGCACAGCTCCGCTTTTTTATCTAGCTTACCTGAGGACAGACGGCTTCCTGCTTAGGTACATGCGCTCAGTAGCGCTGGCCCTTCTTCAACAGTTGAGCCAAGGAGCCCCAGCTCTGCTTCCGCTGAAACACTGTACAGGGTAGCTCTCAGGAGCCTGGGATCTGGAGCCGCACTTCCTGAGTTCAAATTCTGGTTTTGCCTATTACCAGCTTTGCAGCCTTGAGACAGTCCTTTAACCTCTCTGAGCAGGAAAATGACATAATAATTCTGCTTACCTCATGGGATGGGTGTGGGCCCAGAAGAGCTGATCCATGGAAAGAACTTGGAACAAAACCCTGGGACAGAAATATTCGGTAACTGTGAGCTCCTGTGTTACAGTGATCATTCTCCTAGCACACAATTTCAAAATCGCTCTATAAATGATCACCCGTATAAACGGTTCTCCATTAGCAAACTCACTGGAAGTCTCCTAATAATTCCTAGGATGGTTCTATTACGTAAAAAGCATCCGTTACTTCCAAGTGATACATCAGGACCTAATTAAGTAATCCTCAATAGGGAAGTGAACAGATTTTTATTTTTAGCCACTGGTATGCAGTGTAACTTACATGGATTTAAGAGAAATGTCCCTTAATTGCATTAATGCCCTTTCTTCTGCTACCACACTTCCTTCACAAATGCTTGCTCCCCTTACCCTCAAGCTCCGGGAGGGCAGGGAATGTTTTTGAAACCGCTGTGTACGCACGTGCTCCGACCAGGGCCAACCCCCGCTGCCCCACTGTACTTCCTGACCATCAGACGTCTGTATGGTTTCCATTCGCTATCTCATTGAATCCCCACAGCTCCCTTACGTGAAAGACACCTTCGATTTGTACAATTGAGAAAAGGGACGGGCGGGGCATCAGCACACGGCCGAGGAGACCAAGGCTCACGAGCACTGGAATCCAGACGCGAACCGGGGTCCGCCTCCCCGCGCCTGCACCATTTTCACTGCGGCGCGCTTCGATGTTGTTGTCACTTGAGCCAGAGCTGGAAACCTGAGATTTGGTCGCTTGGAGAAGGTTTACCCTTCTTATGCATGCACAGTTTATAATTTTCTCAAAACTACTGCTTGAAGTTGGATAGACCTTGCTGTACCTAAGCCTGTAAGAACTGGTTAATCCACAGAAAGTGGCTGTTTATAGCAGCAAATCTGCGCAGTGTGATACGCAATTCGGTTTAGGCCGCCCGAGTCCCGGTCCTTAGTGGTGATTGGGGACAGTCTGTGCTTTGCGGTGATTAACCTGAGTTGGTCGTGATGCCCAGTGGCACGTGATGTCTGTTGGAGAAGCTGTGACTAAGGGTTGTTCCCCTGATTTACTTTGTCAAAGATTAAACTGCATGTGGTAAAAGATCTTTATGCCCCTGTCCCTGTCCTTCTGTTGGCACTACTCCAATTATTTGGTGATATTTGCCAGCGTGACTGCCATAATGCCAACCTTAAACCAGAATTATAAAGGCCAGTCTGTAGAATGAATAGAAAAAAGAAAAGATCCTGAATCCATAATAGCATCTAACTCTTGAACCAATCCTGGGACCTCCGTCCACTAACTGCTGAATACACACTCGGGGTTCTCATGGCCTGTTGGCGGGAATATAAATTGGTGTAAACACTACAGAAAACTGTATGGAGGCCTCAAGAAATTAAAAGACAACTATATTATGATCCAGCAAGCCCACTTCTAGGTATATATCTGAAGGAAAATGAAGTCTGTACTTTCTGGTTCATTGCAACATTACTCATGATAGGCCAGACAAGGAACAACTTAAGTGTCCATCAACAGATGAATGGATGAAGAATGGAAATGCACACACACGAGTATTATTCAACTATGAAAAAGAAGGAAATTCTGCCTGTTGCAACAACATGGATGGGCTCTGAGGGTCTTCTACTAAATGGAATAAGAGAAAGGCAATAACTGTACGGTCTCATTTACATATGGATTCTGAAAAAGGCAAACTCAGGTCTATGGCCATACCACCCTGAACGTGCCCGATCTCGTCTGAAAAAGGCAAACTCAGAACGAAAAATTGTAGTTACCTGGGCCTGGAGGGTAAGGGAAATGGGGAGATGCTGGTCAAGGGTCCAAACTTCCAGTTATAAATGAGATAAATTCTGGGGATCAAGTGTGCAACATACTGACTATAGTTAACAACTCTCAGGTACATTATAGAGTATAGTTAAGAGTAGACTTTATCACCACATACACCAAAAAGAAGGTAATTATATGAGGTGTTGGAAATACTAACCTTATTGTGGTAATCCTCTCTCAATATATACATGTATTAAATCACATTGTACACCCTAAACTCACACCCTGAAAAAAATACAGAGGTTCTGCTGGTTTACATCACTGGTAGGCTGTTCACTGGGAAAGCAGCATCCATGAGTAACTCAGGCCACTCCCACTCTGCTTTCACTTACCAGAGCCGGTCTTCTCAGCAGCACATGCCCTTGAGGGACGCAGTGATTGAACTTGAAAACACCCTGGAACAACAAAAAACATGATCATCTCAACAGATGCAGAAAAGCATTTGATACTACTCAAAGTCCATTCCTGTTAAAAACTCTCTCTTGAATTTCTTCTTAGTGGGTTTAGAGGGAACATAACTGAAAAGGATAAAATCTATATGAAAAACCCGCAGCTATCATCAGAGTCAACGGTGAAAAACTAAGCACTTTTCCCTAAGGTCAGGAGCAGGACAAGGATGTTTACTCTCACCACTTTTACTCAACTTAGTACTGGAAGTCTTAGCCACAGCAAAAAGAAAAGGCATCCAAATTGGTAAGGAAGAAAGTAAAACTATTTGCAGACGATGTGATACTATACATAGAAAAACCTAAACACTCTACAAAAAACTATTAGAAATGATAAATTCAATAAAGATGCAGGATACAAAATACTCAGAAATCGTTTGTGTTTCTAAACACTAGTAACAAACTAACAGAAAGAGAGATTAAGACATTTCCACTGACAGTTGCACCAAAAAAGAATAAAATATCTAGGTATAAACCTAACCAAGGAGTGAAAGACCTGTAGTTGGAAAACTATAAAACAGTTACAAAAGAAATGGAAGATAGCACAATTGGAAAGAACTAACATTGTTAAAATGTTCACACTGTCCAAAGCAAACTACAGATTCAATGCAATCCCTATCAAAAAACAAAGCATTTTTTTTACAGAAGTAGAAAAAAATGATTTTATAGAACTAGAGAGCCCAGAAATACACTTACACGGCACATTAACCTACAACAAAAGAGGCATGAAATACAAAGGTGATAAAACAGTCTCTTCAGGGGCACGTGGGTGGCTCAGTGGTTTAAAGCCTCTGCCTTCAGCTTAGGTCGTGATCCCAGGGCCTTGGGATCAAGTCCCACATTGGGCTCTCTGCTCAGTGGGGAGACTACTTCCCTCCACCCTGCCCCTCTCTGCCTGCCTCTCTACCTACTTGTCATCTCTGTGAAATGAATAAATAAAATCTTTAAAAACAAAACAAAACAGTCTCTTCAACCAATGGTGCTGGGAAAACTGGACAGCTCCATGCAAAAGGATGAAACTGAACCGCTTAACAACATACACAAAAATAAATTCAAAATAAATTAAAGACCTAAATGTGAGGAAACCATACAACTAAAAGAAAACGCAGTAATTTCTTTGACCTCAGTTTTAACAGCATTTTTCTAGATTGGTCTCCTCAGGCAAAGGAAACAAAAGCAAAAATAAATTATTGGTACTACACCAAAAAAAAAAGGGGGGGTTTTGCATATCAAAAGAAACCATCAACAAAACAAAAAGGCAACCTACTAAATGGGAAAAAAAATGTTTGCAAATGATATATCTGATAAGGGGCTAATATTCAAAATACAGGGATGCCTGGGTGGCTCGGATGGTTGGGTGTCTGCCTTTGGCTCAGGCCATGATCCCAGCGTCCTGGGTATGAGTCCCACATGGGGCTCCCTGCTTAGCTAGGGGTCTGCTTCTCCCTTTGCCTGCTGTTCTTCCTGCGTGTGCTCTCTCTCTGACAAATAAATAAAATCTTCTTTAAAAATCCAAAACATATGAATAACTTATACAACTAAACACCAAAAATACAAGTAATCCAATTAAAAATGGAAAGAGGACCTACATATACATTTTTCCAAAGACATACAGATGGCCAACAGACACTTGAAAAGATGCTCAACATCACTAATCATTAAGAGAAATACCAATCAAAACCACAATGAGATACCACCTTACATCTGTAAGAACGGCCAGAATCAGGAAGACAAGAAAGAACAAGTGTTGGTGAGGATGTGGGGAAAAGGAGCCCTATGCGATGTTGGTGGGAATGTTAAAACATCAGTGCAGCTGTGGTGGGAAAACAGTAAGGCGATACCTCAAAATGTAAAAATAGAAATGCCATATAGTCCAAATATTATGGTCCCAGTAATTCCACTGCTGGGAATTTCATTTCATTTACTCAATGAAAATGAAAACACTAGTTTAGAAAAATATATGCACCTATGTTTATTGCAGCACTATTTACAACAGCCAAAATAGGGAGGCAACTCAAGTGTCCATCAATACATGAGTGGATAACAATGTATGTGTACACACACACACACACACACACACACACACACTGGAATATTACTCAACCATAAAAAAGAATGAGATCTTGTAACCTGTGACAACACAGATGGACCTACAGGGTATTATGCTAAGTGAGATGAGTCAGGCAAAGACAAATACCATGTGATTTCAGTTTTATGGAATCTAAAAATAAATCACAAAACAAATAATAATGAGGTAATAGAGCCATAAATACATAGAACCAACAGTTGCCAGAGAGCAGGGTGGAAGGTGTGAGCAAAATGAAAGAAGTGAGATACAGGCTTCTAGCTACGGAATGAACAGGCCACGGGGATGAAAGGCACAGCATGGGAAATGTAATCAATGGAATTATAACAGTGTTCTGTGGTAACAGATGGTAGCTATACTTGCGGTGAGCACAGCCTTACGAACCGAGCGGGTCGAATCACTGTTGAATACCTGAAACTAACCATAACCTGTAACCGTGTGTGTCACTACACTGGACTTCTTATTTTAATCTGAAAAAAAAATTCTGGAACCTATAGAGTGGGCCAAAGCCAAGGGACTACATTTAAATTCTATTCTTCCTGGATTTCACTTTTTTCCTCCACAACATGGATGAGATTTTAACCTTAAAGTTTGGACCAAGTTGTTTTTATGTTTTTGGATTTACAAATTTATCATGCTTGTGGGTCTACCATTTTGAACAAAGTAATACCCATTTTACTTGACTTGGGCAAAAGAAATACCAAAGATTTCATCCGTTGAGTCTTTACTCTGCCCCAGGCACATTCTTTTCTTTTCTTTTTTTTTTTTAAGGTTTTATCTATTTCAGCAAGAGAGAGTGAATGTGTGCCATGAATGGGAGAAGGAGAGGGAGAGAGAGACACTCTCCAGCAGAATCCATGCTGAGCACAGAGCCTGATGCAGGGCTCGATCCTGGGATTCTAAGATCATGAGCTGAGCCGAAACCAAGTGTCAGAACTTAGCCAACTGAGCTACCCAAGCACCCCTGCTCCAGGCACTCCAATCAGTAGTGTGTGAACATATAAAAGATCTAAACAGGAATATATTTAAATAACCATGGCTATGGGGACACTGGGTGGCTCAGTCGGTAAAGCATCTGCCTTTGGCTCAGGTCATGATCCCAAGGTCCTGAGATCAAGTTCCGCTTTGGGCTCCCTGCTCAGAGGGGAATCTGCTTCTCCCTCTTTCTCTCCCCCTCCCCCTGCTTGTGCTGTCTCTGTCTCTCTCAAATGAATAAATAACATTTTTCAAAAAAAACCCTGCGGCTATAGAATATAATTACTGTAAATGTTAAAGATGAACTGTCTATATAGTATAAGTAAAAGGACTGGCAACAAGCCAGGCAGATGCAAACAGAAAGCAAGGGACATAATAATATTAATAATAATAGAAATATTATTAATATTAATATCAAAATTGAGTTCAATGTTTCTTAGTTGGGTCAAATGTCCTCCTGTAATAAACAGTGGTACAAGCCACTAAAGGAAGAGCACAGACAGAAGACATAAAGCAAAACCTCGAGAAACGTAACCAACAAAACCACATTATTTGGCTATTTTTACTTCTCTTAGACTGTGGAGAAAAATGGTTGTAGAAAGTCCACATGTCTTAATTTCTCTGGCGGATCTCGCAGCCATGAAAAGAATGCTTTATCCTGCAAACTGACGTTGCGCTTCGACTGAAGGATCCCACCAGCGTTTAGGAAACACAATCCTCGATAGGCCACAAGGAAAACCTCATTAAATTCCAACGTATTGAAATACTTCAAATTACATTTTATCGCCACAGACCCACAGAACTGAAAATGATCGACAAATAGAAATCAAAGCGGCGGGGAGCCACCTGGAAAAATTTTGTGAAAAATGTGTAAGTATTTCGATCACCGAGGAAATGAAAATGGAACTGCAGCTTGTTCGGAGAACGGTGAAGCTCTCGGTCTATGAAACGGGATGAAAACTGAGCTCGGGAACATTTGTTGCCTTAAAAGCTTTGCTGAGGAAAAAAATAAAAATAAACATTGGCTCAAGCAACTTGGGAAAGGAGGACATGAGTGCTATTTTGGCTAGGCTAGCGTATACACTGAATTCTCCAGGAATGCACTACCATGGAAATCAAAAGAAGGTTGTATTTTTTGTTTTTGGTTTTTTTTTCAGATTGTAGTATTAGTTTTTCACCGTCCTGGAGCCTTGGGTCATTAACGCCCATAGCGCCCATGGCCCCTGTGGCTCCCGTCAGTGCCAGCGCCTTGCTGTGGCATGTGCAGCGAGTGTGTGCATGTGTTCAGTGACAGCTACCTTTAAAAAACAATTCCTTATTTGAACGGCAGATAGAGTCCTGGGGGATGGGGTGGCAGGGGGAGGGGGAGAGGGCGAGGGAAAGTCTTTAAGCCCGCTGTGTGTGGAGCCCAACGGACGCAGGGCTCCATCTCCTGAACCAGAGATCGTGACCTAAGATCAGGGCCTGAGCGGAAACCAAGACGGGCGCTCAACCCGCCACACCACTAGGCGCCCCCGACTACCGCTCGCTAGAGAGAAGAGCTGCTGAGCGCGTACGCGTCAAAATGTATACTCTGTGCTCAAATGCTTCCCCTCGATTTCTCCTTTATGTTACAGTGGGGTTCCGTCTTAATTCGGCAGGTTTACACAATCTGTGGATTACACATCAGGACAGCAGAAGAGACGATACAAAATGTCTCTTACAGAAAGGGACCGCCGAGTATGATGGGGCTGATTACTGGACGCACTGGCCGTTCAAATCCCACCTGTTTTAGACTCGTTTTCATTTCAGTGCTCATCCTGATTTAATATTATATTGTGATATGATCAGTGCCTAACAGCATAAACTAGCATCCCCACAGAGACTACGGCTAGAAACAGGCTACTGAAGAAGACATCTTGAAGGTCAGAAATACTTTCAAAAAATATCTAATAAGGTTATAAATAAAGTGACAGATATCAAGCTAATAGATACCCCCAGAACATAACTTTAAAAAGACAGGGATGCAAATTCAGAAAAAATATTGAGATGTGGGAAGCAGATCCAAGAGAGCCAGTATCTATCTACCTAAATTAAAGATAGGCCTTCAGATTCAAAGATCCAGATATTTCTTTTGAAAATCTGTACACTCAGCAATAGAGAAAGAATCCCATGACTAGAGAGAGACAGAGAGAGACGAAGAGAAGAAGAAAGGGGAAGAGGAGGGGGGGAGGGAAAAGGAATCTGTTGGGCATCACACATCTCACGTACATCAGGGTACCAGATGAAAAAGGACACATTAAGTACCATGGGAAAAATGGGTCTGAGCCTAGAATTCTATAACAGCCACTGCTCACTCCAGGCTATCATTCAAGAGTGACAATAAAATGAACTCAGTTAGACATACAAGAACTTAGACTTATTTACCACCCCTATATGCTATATGCTGCCAGGAAGAAAGATTCAAAAATGCACTCTAGCAATGAAAAGGAGTTGATAAAAGAGGAAGGCATGAATCAAACCCATAGTGATAAGTAAAAGAATCAAAACGATTTACAGACACTACCAAAGATCTGGGTTCAAATCACCCCTACACTACTTCTTACCTACGTTACCTCATTCAATTTACTCACCCTTCCCAGGCCTTCATTTCTTTATCTACCCAGTCAAAGTAATGATAGGATGGACCCAATAGAGTTGGTTGAGATGCTGTCCGTAAAGCCCTTAGTATAATGTTCGCATCTGGTAAATATTCGATACATATTAGTTATTATGGGCTTCAAACTGATCTATTATGGGCTTCAAGCTGATCTATTTTTGGAGGGCAATTTTGCAGCTACACCACAATTTAAAATACACATGCCCTTAGATCAGACAGTTTCATTTGCATTCTCCTACCTACACTGGAATGTTAACTGCAGTCAAATTTATTATAGAAAAAATTATAATCAACCTGTCATCAGTAAGAGAATAATAAACAATGGTATAATAGAGTTTTATTACACCATTATTTAAAAATATTTTTGTATTATTATAATGTACATATTAAAGAGTGTGTATATACTGACATGAAGGGTGCCACATTTTTTTTCAATTTATTTTCAGAAAAACAGTATTCATTATTTTTTCACCACACCCAGTGCTCCATGCAAGCCATGCCCTCTATAATACCCACCACCTGGTACCCCAACCTCCCACCCCCCCCCCGCCACTTCAAACCCCTCAGATTGTTTTTCAGAGTCCATAGTCTCTCACCTCCCCTTCCAATTTCCCCCAACTCCCTTCTCCTCTCTAACACCCCTTGTCCTCCATGCTATTTGTTATGCTCCACAAATAAGGGAAACCATATGATGATTGACTCTCTCTGCTTGACTGATTTCACTCAGCATAATCTCTTCCAGTCCCGTCCATGTTGCTACAAAAGTTGGGGATTCATCCTTTCTGATGGAGGGTGCCACATTCTTGTGTACGAAGGCATACACAAAGATCTGGGGAGGTCCAGACTGACCAGTACTCGTGGTGCACCTGTGGGTGTGCAGGTACCGAAGACTCTCCATTCCTAGTACATCCTGGTCTGTATTATTCGAATTGTTTTCTTGTTGAGCACATTCTACGTTTATAGTTCAAGTGTTACAACGTAAATAAATGCCTCACAAATATCACATCTCGACTTTGGTCACAGTAGATCCTAAGAGTGTTTTGGAGTGTAAAAAGTAGTGTAGGAGGTAAGACAGACTTTCCCTGCCTGCCCTTGCTGGGAAGACTTGACCTTCAGCCACACCCAATTTTGGAATCCCAATCTCTAGTGAACGTCACTGCACGTGTTCTCCCAGTCCCTTTCCTTTATGCCTCCGATACTGTCACCAAGGGAGCACTGCTTAGGCTTATTACCTCTTTGCTCTATCCTTTTCTCCAGGCTTTCCCAAACCTTCTCCCTCGCTCCTATAGCTACATCTACAGGAAAACAGGACGAACACAAACATTCACTGGACACACAGTCTGTTCTAGAAACTTTGCACAAGCTTCCTCATTGACTGCTCGCACCGGTCTCCTGGAAACCAGTATCCTTGTTTTACAAATCAGAAGAGAGAGATGCACAGAGTCTGAGAAACTTGCCGCCGGCCATGCAGCCAGTGTGTGGTACATACAGCGTCTAGGCCCAATAGTGTCTCGTTCCAGAACCACGTTTCTCTACCCTTTAAACCATCCGGTCTTCTATACATTTAATCACACTGACTGAGATGTGTGTGTGTGTGTGTGTGTGTGTGTGTGTGTGTGTGTGTGTGTTACAGGCATGACACCTTTTCACGCTCTGCCTCGGTTTCCTCCTCTGTAAAGTGTGGGTAATAATAATGCCCACCTCGTTGGGACTGTTATGAGGGTCAATCCTGGTTAATATGTCTGACACTGCTCAGAACTGTGCCCGGCACATGGTGAGGGCGACACAGAAATGTGGTCGTGAATTTGGTGGTGGGTGTTTTCCCCTGGAATTCTAAACCCTCACTCCTAGTGAGTCGGATTTCCTTGATGAAGCCTCATAGGTAAAAGCAGTACCCAGCACCTGTCAGCTCTATCTCAGAGACATCTCCCCTTAATGCACTGCAAAGGACGGCAGCGTCCTTTGGCTGCCAAGTGCCCCCCGCCCCCCTCAATGGCCCTTCTTCAATCTGGCTCTGCTGAGAGTCATCCTCAATACCCCCCGCTTGAGTACTTTTTCTAAAACATAAATTTGGTTAGGATACTCCCTGGGTTAAACCAAAACAATCTGAGGGGTTTGAAGTGGCAGGGGGGTGGGAGGTTGGGGTACCAGGTGGTGGGTATTATAGAGGGCACGGCTTGCATGGAGCACTGGGTGTGGTGAAAAAAATAATGAATAATGTTTTTCTGAAAATAAATAAATTGAGGAAAAAAAAAACCCTTGTGACATCTTAGAACTCAATAATTTTTAAAAAGGGCAAAAAAAAATGTGAACACTTCACAAAATATATAAATGGCCAATAAGCACATAAAAGATGTTCGATGTCACTCACCAACAGAGAAATGCAAACTGAATCCACAATTTCTGTATGGCCATTAATTTAATTTATACAACTGGAATGCTCATACATTGCTGAAGGGAAGGAAAAATGCTAAGGTGCTTTGGAAAATGACTTTGCTGCTTCTAAAGTTCAACATAATTTATCATATAATGTAGTCATTCTACTTCTAGGTATTCGCTGAAGGGAGAAAAAAGCACACGTTCACATACAGACGGATTCACTAATGTCCACCTCAGTATTATTTATTACGGCCCCAAACTGGAAACCTCAATGTCCATCAAGAGGCAAGAGGAGAAATTCTAACATATCCATAAAAGGGAAGAGAACTCCAGAACAGAAAAGAGTAAATGGATGAGACATGGAACGATATGGAAGAATCTTAAAACCATTATGCTGAATGAACGAAGCTAGACAGGAAAAGAGAATGTCACATATGGTTCCATTTATAGAAAATTTCCAAGTAATTTATACTGATAGCATTCAGTGATTCCAGAGTATGGAGATGGAAAGGAAGAGAGGTGTTATAAAAGGTGTGAGGAAACTCTTGGGGTGAATGGATATGTTCATTATTTTTAATTGTGGTAATAATTTCATAGGTATATACATTTGTCAAGCCGATCAAATTACACTTTAAATATTAACATTTACCTCGATAAAGTTGTATAAAAAATGAGACAAATTTTGAAAGACTAAAACCAACCCATTCATAGAGACCTCGCTGCCAGGCATCTATAACACAACATGAAACAATCCAGTCCTGGAATAAAATGTCTTTTATGACCTATCCATTGGCCAGATTTTGACCTTCATTTCCATCCATGGATCTCTCTGGCACATCACACATATCTCTGAAATATTGGTTAGATTCATCGTATTTACCTGCCCTTAACTCTGTCTTTCTCTGCATCCCAGTCTCGGTAGGATGAAGGCAGAGAAGGCTTGGTTACACTGGGCCTCTCTCTCCCGCCCACACTACTTGGCATCTCAGCAATTTGAGGGAAGGTGGGAGAAACAATGGCAATTTATTTGGCTGGACAATGGAAGACAATTTGGTAGGCTCTGGAAGTGCTACCCCGTGTAGCTGATATTTTCAACTTATGGAGAGCTTCTTGAGGAAAAAGGAAATTTAGCCTTGTAACTCCCCGCACGGAGATCTTCAGGTGGCAGAAATATGCAAAGCCCTTACCCAGCAGACTGCCATTTCCTGCTACGAGGTAGAAATGCAAATAGGAATGAAAACTTAGGGCCAGGTTGTCTCGAGAATTCTTAGAGAATAAAAACCTGGCCCCTCATTTTCGGGCACATTTTATAACCCATCATAAGTTAAGAGAATCCTCTTCAGAACTTTCAGATAGCTGAGATGAACAAAATATTTTTATAAAGTGCAGTTCTTTCATCCCTGTAGTCCCTAAAGAACACTTCCTTTTTATAACATTTTTCTTTTTCATCAATAGATGAAAATTCCTAAATGAGAAAATACTATGGGGGCTCAGCCCCTATAAACCTGGCAGGAAACATACTTATATACAAACTATTACTTAGTTGAGTTTTTTTTTTTTTTTTCTCTTAAACTCTTCACCTCATATACCCAAACTTGAACTCACCGTCCCACCAAAACTCTTCCGCCTTCTGTATTCTCAGCCATAGTTAATGGCTCCACAGTTCCTCAGATGTGCCCAGCTAGACCCTCCCGATTCTTCACCGAAGTGGGCAGAATTCTGAGATGACCCTCGGAATCCCCATCCTTTGGTGCACATACATGTGCTCCCGGTTGTCTGAACACCAATTTCGGTGCTGCTCTAAGAGGATTTGGCACATGTAACTAAGTCAATCAGTTGACTTGAAGAAAAGGAGATGATCCTGGTCTAATCAGGCATGCCCTTAAAAGGGACTAATCTCTTCCCAAAAGAGAAAAAAGAAAAAAAGAAAGAAAAAAAAAAAAAGAGAGACTTGAAGTGTGAGAAGGATCTGACACTAAGGACGGTCTCTGTCACTGGTCTGAAGATGGAGGGGACCGCATGTCAACGAATGCAAGTGGCTTCTAGGGGCTGAAAGTAGCCCCTGGCTGACAGCAAGAAAGCTAGAATTGCGACTGCCATCCTACACTTGCAAGGACTGAAACCTGCTCACAAACACATGAACTTGGAAATGGACCCTAGCTCCAGAAGAGATGAGCCAGTAAGCCCTGCTGACACCCTGACTTTGGCCTTCTGAGACCCTTGAGCCTGGGCTTCTGACCTACAGAACTGGGAGCCACAAAGCATCACTGTGTTAAACCCTGAAGTCAGCTGTGCCCCCATCCCTGAGCAAGGGGGTTATACAGGAGTAGGAAATAGGATGTTCACCTCCTACATGCATTCTGCCACTGAATTCTACCAAATCTCTTAGCTGCATCCAAACGTCTCTCTCCCTTTTTGTTTATGTGGTGACAACACTTATTATAAGGTCTACTTCTTAATATATCTTTAAGTGTACAAGAGAGTATCATTCTCTCTAGGCACAAGGTGGTACAAGATATCTCTAAATTTATTTATCCTATAAAACTGGAATTTTAAAAATTGTAATTCCAGTATAATTGTTACATTAGAGTCAAGTGTACAATGTAGCGATTGAACACTTCCACACATGACTCAGTGCTCCTCACAGTGTCCTCTTTAACCCCCATCATTTAGTTCTCCCCTCCCCACCCCACCCCACCCCAGCTCCTCTCTGGCAACCATCAGTTCCTTCTCTGTGGTTAAAAGTCTGTATCCTTTCGGGGCGCCTGGGTGGCTCAGTGGGTTAAGCCTCTGCCTTCGGCTCTGGTCATGATCCCAGGGTGCTGGGATCGAGCCCCACATCGGGCTCTCTGCTCAGCGGGGAGCCCGCTTCCTCCTCTCTCTCTGGCTGTCTCTCTGCCTACTTGTGATCTCTCTCTCTGTCCAATAAATAAATAAAAATCTAAAAAAAAAAAAAAAAAGTCTGTATCCTTTTGTTCTTTGTTTTGTTTCTTAAAGTCCACATGTGAGTGAAATCATACGGTTTTTGTCTTTCTCTGGTTGATTTACTCCACTTAGCATTATACTTTCTAGCACCATCTATGTTTTTGCAAATGGCAAGATTTCATTCCTTTTCATAACTGAGTACTACTCCATTGTACACACCTCTTCCTTATCCATTCATCTATCAATGGATGCTTGGGCTGCTTCCATAATTTGGCTATGGTAAATAATGCTGCAATAAACATAGGGGTACATGTATCTTTTCAAATTAGTTTTCCTCTTCTTTGCATAAATACCTAGTAGTAGAATTACTGGCACTTTTATTTATTTCCACTTGCATTGTTTTGAGGCACCTGCATGCTGTTTTGCACAGTGGCTGCCCCAGTCTGTGTTCCCAGCGCCTGTGTAAGCCTTGGGCTTGAGTTGAGTCAGACCAGGCATTTTCCAGAGATGAAGCAGCACCAAGCTGCAGGGCACTCTCGCTGGGCCGCGCCGTGCCCTGAGCAGCTTTTACTGGTGGGCAGGGCCTGCAGTCAGACCAGATGCCTGCTCCCAGCTCGCTGCTAGGGCCACAGTCAGACTGATGCCTGTGGTTTTTTCCCCCTCTCCCTGGGGCAGGACTCACTTTAGGGTCGTCTGACCCCTGCCTGGCTGCTTGCACTCCGCCAGATGGGTGGTGCTGCTCTGATGGGAATTGACCAAGAGCATTTGTCGGGAGAAGGTCCACCATGTGCACCGGGGCTGGAGGGGTAGCGTTAGCAAAGTCTGTGGCCCGCGGTCCCCTGCCGGAAGGCCCCTGCAGCACCAGAACGGAAGCAGGCCAGTCTAGAGGGGTGGATCCATGGAAGCGGAGCTCCCGGGCCCGGCGACAGCCGTGCAAGCAAGTTAGGGGGCAAGTCTTGGCACTGGTCCCCACAAGCAGCAAGGGAGGGAAGTGATACCTGCCTGCTTCTTTGTTGCTAGAGTCTGTCCCTCCTAGACACACTCTGAGTAAACAACTCTCTCTCCCCTATACATTGAACCAGCATTGTTCAATGGCTGGTTCTGGTTCTACCCAGTACCTCCACCGGCTGTTTGTTCTGCTGTCTCTTTAAGGGCAAGGACTCTGCTTCCTCTCACCCTCCCGGCTCTCTGAGAGCCTAGCTGCTGATTTTTAAAAGTCCAGGTTTTAACTCCTGCTGGTTGTAAGAACTCATGAAATTCAAAATTCAGCCCCTTTGGTTTCAAAGCCAAATGTTATGAGGATTTATCTTCCCTGCCTGGGGTCCCCTGGTGTGAGGGTCTCTCTCTCCCCCTTCCAGCCCCTGGCTGGCCCCCTTTCATGAGGAAGGTCCTGTGAGTCCATCCAGCACTAAACTGTGCTGTGTCTCTACCCCTCCCGCCTGCTCTGATTTGCCTCTTCCCTATGTTTAGCTAGCGGGTCTGTTCTACCAGTCTTCAGGTCCCCTTTGGGTTATTTATGCCTATGTGAGTATTACAGAGGGATACCCAGGAAACAGGTGAGTCCAGGGCCCTCCTACTCCACCAGCTTCCCAGCAGTCTCTGTGCTAGTACCAACCTGTTTTGATTACCACAGCTTTGTCATATATTTTGAAATCTGGGATTGTGATACCATCAGTTTCATTCTTTTTCCAAGACTGCTTTGGCTATTTGGGGGGCTTTTGTGGTCCCCCACAATTTTTACAATTATTTGTTCTAGTTCTGTGGGAAATGTTCTTGGGGCTTTGATAGGGATTGCATTAAATCTGTAATTGCTTTGGGCAGTATGGATGTTTTAGCAATATCTTTTTTTCTGAAGAACATGGAGTACCTTTCCATTTGTTTGTGTCACTTTCAATTTCTTTTGTCAATGTCTTACAGATTTCAGAGTGCAGTCGAGTTTTCACCTCCTGGTTTAAATTCATTCCTGTGTATTTTTACTGCTTTTGGTGCCACTATAAATGGGATTGTTTTAGTTTATCTTTCTGCTACTTCGTTATTAGTGTAAAGAAATGCAATGGATTTCTATGTATTGATTTTGTATCTGA